>NC_045772.1:59211002-60427115 GCF_008692025.1 Phocoena sinus | reverse complement strand
TTCTCTCACCTTTGGCAATTTGTAATGACATCTGTTAACACTTACAGTATAAACGTTTGGTCACTTGCACCCACCAGATTGCTAAGACACGGACTATGTTCGTTGCTGTGTCCCAGTTCCCACGTTCCTGGCCCTCCTGCCCAGGAGATGTTCAGAAATACTGAATGAATGAATGAAGCTGCAATTGCCCCAGGCACTCAGAGTAGGACACAGCTGAGACACTGTGCTGGTCCCAAGCATCCTTTACATGACATCTGTGAGCCCACAGGAGAGCTCCTGCTCCCACCCCATCCCCTTTTGGTCCAAGCACCTCTCCAAGCAACAGAAAGATTGTGGGGAGTGAGAAACCAGGATTATGAGAGGAGAGCCAGTGCAGTGAAAGAGCAGTGGACTCAGAGTCATGGGGCCTAGGGTCAAACTCTAGGGCTGCAAGGCCTCAGCAAAGTAACTTCCTCCCACTGAGGCTGTTTCCTTAACTGGGAATAATAGGAATAATATTGACCACTTAATAGAGACTTCATAATGATTGAATGAAATAGTTCATGAAATGCTTACTCTGTGTTAAAAAGTGTTGGATTCCTTGATATTCCAGGCAGATGACGCGAGGATCCATCTTGTCCCTTCCCTGGAGAAGAGAGCACATCCGCTAACAATCCAAGCCAAGAAGCTTAAGGGATTGAGGTTTCCAGAGCCTCTGATTTCACCAGTGTGCATTCTGCAGGAACGTTTGGGACAGCAAGACATTCCGCGAAGTAGGGTGGAGGTCATACCAACGTGTCTGATGAGGGCCGTCCTCACTGCTGTTCCCCTAATGGCTACCAGGGGGCAGCACAAACCCCCAAATCACATCAGGCTGCCTGACCGCTAGAGGCAAGTACCCTCCCTGGCTATCCTCAGAACTGAGTCCTGGTCCCTGACTCTCTTGTCTGTTCTTACCATCCCCTCTCCTGTCTCCCCCACCCCTCTCCCGGTGCCTCCTGTCTTTTTTGGTGGTTTCATGCTCTCTTGGTCAACTTACAGCAGGCTCCCAGGCCCCCTAATTGCCCGGCCTCCCCTTGATCATGGCCAATCTTGCCCTAAGTAGGCATCCCAGGACTGGGGAGGGCACAACTAAAAGCTCTGGGAACAAAACACAGCATGAAGTACTGGGGAAGACAGACCTGGGTTCCAGGCCTGACTCTATCACTAATCAACTGTGACACCTCAGGCAATTCACAAAGGGCTTGGTCTCCTCTCAGAGTTGTGAGGTGTCAATGCATTTGTTGCGTGGAAAGCTCTACTTTGCTCTGTGGGTATCTTGTTCAACATTGATCCTTCTGACTCTGCCCAGGGTTCACCCTACCCCTGCTCAGGCCAGAGCCTCCCTCATACCAGCCCTATTTCCTGTCTGGTCTCAACTTCCTTGAACTGGTGACAAGACCCATCATCTTTCTGACATCGTCTTGGATACACATACCCCTCCCCCACCCCATTCCACAGACAGGACATTTGGTGAAGTTGTCCCCATCAAGACTCTCATCAACTTTCTTTTATGGCGATGGTGTCCAGGAGGTGTCCAGGAGGGGCACAACTCATGTGCCCCTCCCTCATGTGGTGCCTTTCCTTCGCTCTCCACCGTACCTCATCCTTCTCACCTTTCTTTTTACTCTTTTCTTTTCCTCTCCTTTTATACACCCACTTTTCTATTTCCTCTCTCCTCTTTCTTCTGGGACTCAGTTTCGACTTAGTTTCTTCCCATCCTCTCATCCTCTAGAAAGCCTATCCTCTCTCCATCCCAGTGTTTCCCCTGCTCTCCTAGGGGAGCTCTCCATTGTCTCCCTCCAATACCCACCTCTGTCCTCTGTGCTTCCCTCCCAGGCCTGAGACACCACCAGGGCACTAAGGATTTAGGAGCCATTTTTGGAGACCCAAACTCAGAAACCAACATTTTCTGGTGCTTCAAGGGACATAATGTGCAATCTCACTGCTGGGACAGCATCACTGATAAGGGTATTGAGACCGAGTCAGTCCCATGCAGAAAGCAGCAGGGCAGGAAGGAGGACTGGAGCTGGGGCCAGACAGTCCAGGCAGTGAGGGTCTTGCAAACCACGCTGGTGTTCTTGGTGAGTTTCACACTTGCTGGTGATGATGGAGACAAATCCAACCCACCTCAATGTCATATCATGTCATTCGTTAAATTATGTTCACATCCTGTTCACTGTCCATCTTTCAGAAAGTCAGTGTGTGATGACCATCCTCCAGCACCAGCTGTGTCCTGGACTGTGAAGTCAGAAGGCAGGGACGACATGTACTCCACCCGTAGAGCTCTTTGCTTTGAGAAGCCTCCAGGATACTCAGGAGGAGGCAGCAGGAGGCACGTGGACACAGAGGGGACAGAGAAACAGTTGAGGCCCAGACTTATAGGTCTGGGACTCACGAGCCTTGTCATAAGTAATGGTTGAAATTATGAGAGTGCTTGAGCTCTCTCAGGAGGAGGAAACAGATGAGAACAAGTATTGAGGGTGGAACACGGGAACCACCACTAGTTCGAAGGTACGAAGCTGAGTTGAAGCAGCCAGAGAGGTAGAAAGGGGCCTTCCAGACCCCAGGTCCTGATAGAATTCATATGTAATACATTCATAATCATTTTATTTTTATTTATTTTTAATTAATTTATTTATTTTTGGCTGAGTTGGGTCTTCGTTGCTGCATGCGGGCTTTCCCTAGTTGCGGCGAGTGGGGGCTACTCTTTGTGGCAGCGCGCGGGCTTCTCATTGTGCTGGTTTCTCTTGTTGCAGAGCACGGGCTTTAGGTGCACGGGATTCAGTAGTTGTGGCATGTGGGCTTCAGTAGTTGTGGCTCGCAGGCTCAGTAGTTGTGGCGCACGGGCTTAGTTTCTCTCATAATAATTTTAAACAATAATTGTTAAGAATACATAGTGCTATTTGCATCCCACCTGGGCTACCGAAAACAAAAAAGAAAAAGAAAGAATACATAGTGCTATGGAACTATTTTATGATAAGTGAAAACATACAAAATGGTACACAATGTAAAAATAGGAATTTGTCTCCTATGGACAAAAATCTGATCAAGCGCACAAACACAGAAATATGTATTGTATTAACGTGATAGGATTATGCTTTTTCCACTTTTTTCTTTTATCAACTTTCTGTTATGATTATAAGAAAAGATAAACTATTTAGTGAAAAATGAAATAATTATTCAACATTTCAGCTGACTCTTCTCAGGAAACTGACACCTAGAAGGGAAAATTAACTTAACCAATATCACACAGCCTGTGAAAGACAAAGCCTGATAGAACTCTCACCTAATGATTTTTTTCCAGTGCCCGGGGTGTTCCTAGGCTGGTGCTTTGGCCCCAGAGCAAGGTCAGTTGTGAGCTTCTATTTGCTTCCTAACCTCTCTCAATCCACACTTTATCCTGCCACTCTCTGTGCCCTTACTGGCCTCCTTGCCTTTCCACCTGAACAGACTCAGTGCCTGCCATTTTCTGCCTCTGATCTGTATGGCTGTCCTGGTGCAGAGCTAAAAGCAGCTTTCCTTTGCCGCGATTAATGACTTCCTCCTCTTGGCCCACGAGGCACCTTCCAAAGCCCATCCCTAGCACAGTCCAAAGCACATTTCAATCATATTCATAAATGGTTTGGGGGTTATCTGTTGCCTGGAATTACCTAGGCCATTGCTTCCCCGCCGTTAGAGTGACTGAAGTTGGACGCCATGGAATTTAACACCTTCAGATGAGCAAAAACATATATTCAGAGAGTTATAATCAAATTAACACATCCCTCCAACTCTCATACACACACAAACCTGCCATTTCCTTGGGGGCAAAATTGGAGCTGTTTGCCCCATCCCTTCTTTGGAGGTGATAGCAATAGCTATTCAGTTCTGAATCTCTAATGAACATTAGTGCACCCCTATCTGCGGCCAATGGGGCCCCTGTGTGGCCAACCCCCGCCCCCCCACCAGCGCACTCTCCTCTCAGACCCTTCCTGGGACCGTCTGAAGCAGGATCGGGGATTGAAGGGAGGAATACCAGGATTGCAGGCCCTCCACCTCCCATGCCAGTGTGGAAACAGAAGTCATTCGGGGTGCAGAAGGGCCTTCCGAAGTAACTGAAAACATTTCTTAGATTTTCTGGGTGGTCATCCAGTCTAGAGCAAAGACTGTTCTAACTCAGAACACATGAGGGTAAACACTACATTGATTCACTGCCCAGAGCTCTTCAGAAGTGAAGTTCCAGCCAGCTGCGTCAGAGCGAAGAAGACAATATGCCTGGACACAGGAGATGCAGCTTCGGAGGGCCTTGCAGGCCCCTCTGTGAGCGTCCACATTCCTCGCATCTGTTCTGGCACATGGCACATGCGCCCCCTGCACATCATGTTTTTCCAAGCCTCTCATCTCCCATCCTTCCTCATTTCATTCCAGTCTCCCAGTTTTTCACGAGGACAGCCTTGTACCCGCTTCTCTCCCTCCCTCCCTCTCTCTCTCCCACCTCCTCCATCCAAGCTTGCAATTTCACCCCCAACCATCCCTCCTAGCCCAGCTCCTTAATCCAAACCAGAAACCCTCTTCTCTGATCCAAACCCTCAAATTCTCAATGACTGAAAGAAGCGTGGGTTGAAGTAAAGGGAGGGGATGAGAGGTCAGATCACTGTTCCTCACCTCCCTCTACAGGCAGACTGGGCTGCCTTTTAGGGTGAGGAAGGGAAACTGGGAACCGATCTGGGTTTGACCTGCCCCATGATCCCCTAGGCTGAGGAATGGGGCAACGGGAGTCCCCCAGGAAGAAAGTTTTCACTCCCATGCTGAAAGGCTGCAACAAATTCACACAGAAATAAGGATCCAATTGGCTTAGCTGGACACTAAAAATCAGTGACTTCCTGCCTCTTTACAACACCCCAGATTCCAATCATCTCAACAGGGTTATGAAATTCTCAAAAGTGATCATCTTAAACATTCTAACGGAAACATATCACACAGGGAACTGACTTTGTAAGGATGGCAAGGTTTTCGCTCATCTACAAAATCATAAAGAAACAAATAAAAATAGAGACTGTTTTTCAAGGTTAGGAATCCCTGTTTTAGACATCATTGCTGAGAAAATCTTAAGGGCTGAGGGTGGAGAGATGCTTCAATGCCCAGAAAGAGAAAAATGGGCGATATTCCTCATCCCCACACCTCCAAAGGGGAAGTGGAAAAAAAAACCCTGTGTCCTTTTCTTTCCCTCTCAACCCCTTTCCTGAAGCCCCCTTACTTACTTCTACTCTTAGTAACATGGAAGTAAAAAACAGAGAAAAAAGGGAAAAGGAACTGATGATAAAAAAAGGGAAAAACAGGAACAGAGAAAGGATGAACAGGAGAAAAAGTCAGAGAGAGGCAGGTAGTTGGGGAGGGGAGAGAAGGGTAGAGAACACATGGAAAAAGAGAGTGTCCTGGTCTAGGAGCCGATGTGCCTGCACCCTCCCCATCCCCTTTGAGGAACAGGTAGCCCCAGCCCTGCTCTCTCCCAGGGCTCAAAGCAGCAGCTCCCTCCCCTCTGCCACCCAGCTTCTCCTGCAGACGGGACTGGAGTGGTAAGGCAGGAACTAGAGAAAGGGTGTGTGTGACAGAGGACAAAGGAGCACAGTCAGGCTCAGGTCTCTGAGAGCTGGCTCTCCAGGCTTTTGCCCGGAAGAGTTGAAACAGAAAGGAGCAGAGGGTTACAGCAGGGGTGAGAAGTTATGGCGGAAACAGGCTGCATAGAGAGGTGCTGCATGGTATTGGAAGTAGCAGGAAGGAGGGTCCATGCCGTTCCCACACAGCACAGGCAAGGGGCTTGGCGCCCCTGCCCTCCTCCCCTTCCCTGCAGAGCTCACCTGCCCCCACTCCCACCCTTGCCGCAGGTGTAGAAGCAGAATTTCATAAGCTGCAGCAGCTGTGGCCAATACCTCGGCTCCCCACCAGCTTCCTTCCGCAGAAGACAGCAGCGGCAGGAAGGGGGAGGGAGAGGAAAGGGTGCAATAATAACCCCAAAAACCTTTTCATCTCAGCAGCCCCCATATTTACCAGCAAGCTCAATTCTCGGCAGCTCTCTCTCTCCTTGGCTCATAACCAAATGATCGCACAAGGCTCTGCTGAGAAGGGGCGTGAGGCCGCTGAGCCAGCCTCACCTCCCCCAGTCTGGGAGGGGGCATCACATTATACGGAGAAAGAGATGCACCTGTTTCCAGAGGCGGTGTGGGGTAGAAAGAGCTCGTAGAGTCCCAGGTTGTTGCAAGAAAGATAATAATTTGATGGGGTTGAAATTAAATGTCCAAATTGAGGCTGCTTATGGACTTTGAAGGGGGTGGAGAGAACATGGGGTGCGGAGACCAGAAATGAGAAGAAAAAAAAGACAAAGGAAGAGAAAAACACACACGATGGAGTAGACAAAGGGGAGGAACCGTAAAAAGAATACAGACGCACAAATAAAGACAGAAGCTGAGAGAGGAGGGAGCTGGCACCTGGAAAGCAAGATGTTACAGCTGCAGAGGCGGTGGGGGAAGCAGGAGAGCAAGGGGGAGGATAAAACAAAGGCTGAGGAGCCACGGAGCTGAGAGCCAGACCCTTCTATTCACGTGTCTTCACCGTGTCCACGACTTTAAGCGGGGGAGTCCGTGAGGGTTCTCTCTCATCCTTTAACCCCCAGCTCTGCTGGAGTAGCAGAGGGCACCGTACCGTGTGGCACGCTCGAACACCAGTTGGCCCAGGTTTGCTTTGTTTATCCCCCATCCACCCCGCAGGTCACACCCCAGGCTCAGGGATCAGCTCGGCGTATCCACAGGCTGTAATGGGCTCCCCTCTGTGTAGCCGCTCTCAACAGTGGGGCTCTCAGCCCCCAGCTCACACTTCCTTCCAAAGGGCGGAGGCTGCCTGGGGGGCTGCTTCCTCCTAGCAGGGCGATTTCAAGCCGTGCGCTAAGCGCAGACTCCCACACTGCAGCCCTCCATTTAGGCTGTCTGGGCCTGCCTGGACTTCCATGAGCTCTGCGGCCCTTTAGCGGAGACAAAAGGGAAGGCACAACTGGACGGCGGGGGCCTGGCCCAGCACACAGAGGCAGGGTTCCCGGGAGAAGATGAACGGTGCAGAGCTCGTCTGAGTGACGGCCAGGCAGGCATACCCCCTGACACGTCAGAGGGAAACAAAAACCAAGACACAGTTGCTTAGGAGTGGGAGTGGGTGTCAAAACCCCAGAGTCGTGCTTCCTGATGAGCCCAACGCAAAATGGCACAATGGTGAGAGGACTAGAAAAAGATGGAAAGGGAAGGGGGTGAGCAGTCCCAGGCTGCAGTGTTAGGAAATAAATAACATTCTGAAAGGTCTGGCTCTGAAGTGGACCAAATGGCTCTCCTGTCCCATGTTTATGGGGTCATGGACCATTAAACTAGCCAACCTACAGATGTCTTCATAAGACTTTACGAGATTAGACTGGGGAGACCCTATAACTCAGCAGCAAGAAGGGAAAACAAGAGGGAGAATTGCAGATAAGAGATGGTGGAAAACGAGCGGAGGTGCCTCCCGGGAGGATGTCTGGGTTCTCGGATCCCTCCGTCTTCACTTCTCACTCCTCTGTGAGTTTTTGCCCACGTATCCATTAGATTCAGAATGGCATCAGGCTTGTATCACCCAATAAATGCTTGACTATCCACACACTCTTTTTCCTTCCTAATCCAACCTCCAACTGCCCCCACCATGACCCACAGTCATTAGACCCTCAGTTTCTTTGGTATTTGTGAAATCAAAATCAAATCAAAAGCGTAACAGCTCATAAATATAATTCACATGTATTGGGATTTTCAAACCTGATTCAGATTGTTTGTCCATGTGGTTTTCCACAAATTCTAATAACCAGGGGCTGACTTTTCTAGGGGTCCCCTGGGTTCCTAAGGGTTAATGTTTACTCTCTGAGCCATTTCAAGGAGACACCAGCTCCAAGACCAGGAAGGCATACAGTCTGAAGGGGTTACCGGAAGGAGCAGGGAACAGGATACACGTTCTCTTATTCCCTCAGGCTTGCGCCACCCTGTGGCTATCTGCACAAAGTCAGAGACCGACAATCCTTAGAAAAAAGCCCTTGCTCTCTAAGCCTCCCAGCTCTATCACAAACGCATGCGCAGCCACTGGATGACATTTGGGGCCCAAATTAACGAAGGAGTGTAAGACCCAGATTTTGGAAACCACCACTCAGGATCCGTATTTGAAAAGCAACCATTTATTAGAACCAATACAAGAGTATGAAAAGAGGGAAAAGAGGAGAGTGGAAGAGGGGGAGAGAATGAGGTCTGCATCAGATGTCAGTTGTGGAAACACATAAATTGCCTACTTTTAAACATTTACATTTAAAAGGCGAACATATATATATATATATATATATATCATCCTAAAAAAAAAAAAAATCAAAAGCAGACATGTTTGGCTGAAATAAAACCCAGAAACACAACCAAAACTCCCCCACAAACCAAAAAGGTCCATAGAGAATTCAATTTCCCATTTTTCCATTCAGAAATCTGGCTACAAAGTGTGATTTGTTTTGCTACTCAGGATGGTACCGACTGCTGAAAGAAACCCAGCCTCTGGAATCTCTCAGATCCCATCCTGTGGGAAGGGGTGAGAAGGCCTGTGGCCGTGGGCAAATCAACTCCTGGCTACTTGGCAGGATGGCAGACCGTGCTCTCTCCATCCTCCAGGACTCCACAGAACCGCCTGGTGCCGCCAGTGCAGTCAACAGAGGAGCAGAGTCCACTAAACACTGAGAACCAGAATGTGACTGCGGCAAGGGGCCAGGACCTTGTGCTTTTTCAGGCGTTACACATCTAGGGCCAAGGAGAGGGAAAGGAGAAAGAGCCCTGTTGGGGAGAGGAGCCAGCCGAGCCCCTGAACTGAGACGGAGAGCAAGGCTCTTGCGCCCACACCTGGGCAAATACAAAGTGTCCAAAGCTTTCCCAAACCAGAGGGAAGAAAGGTCAAAGTCAGGTTCAGACAGTGGACACCGAGAAAGAGATGACAGGTGCTGAACCCAGTGAACTGGATGAAGCTTTCAGGAGCATCACTGCCCAATTCTGAGTGTTAAGCTTATCTCTAGAAAAAAAAATTTTCCAAGATGTGGCCCTTTTTTGGTAGGGGATGGAAGAAGTGGTTATGCTTATTGAACCAGCTGGTTCCTATGGGGAGGCAAAGGCTCGGGTACAGATACCACGAAGGGCTGAAGTGACCCAGCCGTCCTGGGATCGGTTCAGGGAGCAGCAAGCCAAGATATAAATCAAACCCACTGTGTGTGCTCTGCTCCCGAGACAACCCAAGTCTGTTCCAAGCCCATGGGGTATGGGACCTTAATTCCCAACCAGCAGAGAAAGCAGCAGCAGCATCCCTGATTCCCTAATCCAATGCTCTTGGGTCTCAAACAGCCTCTCTTTGTGGATGCAAGACATAAAATATACTAAGTGCTTTCCCCCGTAACATCCTAAGTTAAGTCTGGACTATTAGGACTTCAACATTCATGGAAACACTGTCAACATCTGAACTAGCAGCTTTGATGAGGGGTGGGGGGCAGAGAATTTGCCAAGGTCACTAAGTAGTTCCAACCTTGGGACAGCTCAGTGAGGACAAAAGCCTATGGCAGGCCTAGACCTCGGCTCAGGGCATCCTCCATCGAGGACCCTAAAGTATTCTAGCAACTTTGATTTACAATGCCTCACAACACCCCTGTGAGGTAGGTCAGTATTATTATCCCCATTTGACAGATGGGGAACTGAGGCATTGAAAGGAGTGACTTGCCCAAGGTCAGCCATTATGAATCAGTTGAGGAGGTTGGCACCATAGTCAGCATCCACTCAATTCTTGTCCATCCCCGGAGCATTTTACATCTTAAGAGTGCACTTGGGAGCAAAAGGAAGCCGGTAGCACACCTCACCCTGCAAACCAGATGAACTCAATCAACCCACAAGTATTAACTGATGGCCCATTATTTATCTAGCACAATGCAAGGAACCTTGAAGGAAGAAGTTGCTTCTGAAAGTCATGTGTTAATGGGTGTCTGGAAAATAAAATTACAGTTTAAACATTAAGGACATGAATTTTTTTTTTTTTTTTGCGGTACGCGGGCCTCTCACTGCTGCGGCCCCTCCCGTCGCAGAGCACAGGCTCCAGACGCGCAGGCTCAGCGGCCATGGCCCACGGGCCCAGCCGCTCCGCGGTATGTGGGATCCTCCCAGACCGGGGCACGAACCTGCGTCCCCTGCATCGGCAGGCGGACTCCCAACCACTGCGCCACCAGGGAAGCCCAGGGCATGAAGTCTTTTGTAAAGAAATGCTCACTTTACCTTAAGAGGTGAAGGACTAAGTCACACCAATTTCTTGAAGTTCTATACTGAGTAACCCAAATTCCTAAAATTCAGAGCGAAGCAAGACCACACTCAAGCAGAAAGCTAAGAACAACTTCCTCAGTGGTGGTCTGGGTAGTGCTCTGAGCTCCAAGGTTGGTGGGGAAAGGCCAGCCACTGCGGTGGCAGCAGCAGCATTCTCTACAGGCTAAGCTAGGAACCCTAGAACCACCAAACACCCCCTGCTGCTACTCATCCCTCCCCGCAATACCCAGGGCCAGCATCTTTCCAATCTTTCTGCCTCAGCTCAACCTCAGGAATTGCAGTATCTTCAAAAACAGTTAAGGATATAGGTGGTGACACTTACTTTTCCATTCAGGGAGAGGGTATAAAGTGATCTCTATAACTAGTCAGAAGACACTTGTCATATTCTTACCTCCTGCCAGAGGCATAAATCGTTAACAAAAGAAAAAACATGTTCCCCCCTCCTTTGGATTTACACTGGATTCTGGGAGAAATCACTATGACCCTTACCCTAAAACGAAGGGGAAAAAAACTTAAAACCACAGCCAGTCCTGGTTTAGAATCAAATCCTAAAGCTCCTGGAAACTGCAAAACAGTGACTCGAGCCTTAAAAGGGCCGTGACATGATGAAACTCTATCTTCTAAGGTCTTCTGGAAGGATCTCTAGGCAGGAAGCCCCTCCTTTCCTCCATACCTACTTGCAGTAGCCAGAGCAACAGGACCCTACATACCTCAGGAGCTCGAAGAATGATTTATCAACACACACAGTATAATGTTCACCAGGGATGCTCTAGTTCCAGGAAGGACCAACCGTTCCAAGACCTAAATATAAACCTTTTTTCATTGATGGCTGATCGCATTGGGTGAGACCAGGTGATGAGAAAGTTCAAGACTGATTAAAGCAGCAGTGACAGTTCAGGTTCAGTCTGTGTTGGAATTTCTCAGAAATCATGACAAACTGGCCACTGGGGCCTGGTCAACTGTGAGGGTCACACCTGCCAATGCCAGGGGACATCGTCAAATTAAAAAAAAAAGAAAAAAGAAAAAAAGGAGAGGAGAGAGAATGGCAAGAAGTTCATTGCATTCAAGTTGGCCTAATTTCTTGATAATAGTTTCCTATTAGATTTTCTGATTAATACTGATGGCTCTTACCTAGGCAGTGATAATTAGGTTTTGATCTATTGTGACATTAATGATCACAATCAGTTGACTCTGAAATTGTTTTAATTAATGGTTCTTCCCCTGTCAGCTGCCTCCAGTGCAGGTTCTGTCCCTTCCCCCACCACCTTGCTTTAACTCCTTCTCTCACTGACCTCAGAGACAAATATAGCATTGGAGGGTCTCTTTCTTCCCATGAACCAAGATTTTAAACTATCTTAAACTATTTCTCTGACAGAGGACCAACATGTGATGATGTTAGGTGAAATGAGGACCAGGATAAAAGGCAAGAAAACACGCTCTCAACAAATAGGAAACATTCCATCTTAGAAAACCACCACAGTCAAGCATGATGTTAAAGTGGCAACAACAAACTGAAGTAACTCTAAGAAGACGAGATGAGGTAGTTTAAAATCCAAGAAATCCAGCGCAAGCAAAAAGAAACTAGAATTTTTATGAAGCTATCCAAGGAACCTTCACTCTTGAGTCAACTTTCAATTATCCAACTCTCAATTATGCAGGCAGAGAAAAGTAGCATTTTTCCTGTGGTCACATGGTCAGAACTAGGACATTTCTTAAGGTCAGACTGTTTCTTCACAGGGCTAGGCCTCACCCTGGACCCCCCTAGGCTAATTAAATCCGAAACTCTGGGTCATGTGTATTTCTGGGAGAGGTTTCCACATAAGTGCCACAAGTCTCTGCTTAGAAATCCCCATCTTGAGGGGTTAAATAAAACTACACTGCCCAGAATAGATGCCCAGGTGTTACCAGATGTGCCCCAAGCCTTTTTTTTCTTCTTGGCAAATCTTCTGTCATTGGAAAGTATGTCCCTGTTTTAGGCTTCAGGCCAGCCTCATGTTAATTCCTTCAAAAGGGATGAGAAACTGAAAAAGGTATGAGCAACACTGATGAAGTATCCATAAGGAATACATTTTACAGAACCCACAATAAAGCAACAACACGTAACTGGATCTGCAACATAGCTAATACCTTCCACAAGCAAGGATTAACTACCTTTAATTACTTTGGCAAAGAGCCTCGAATAGGGACCGAAGCCAGGGGTTCTCAACCTCCACTCACCTTTCTCTTGTAGTAGCATTTCTAACCAAACCTGTTATCTTTATTTTCTGGAATAAAACAACCCCTTGTTGTGGTCCATCTATGGCCAGTTAGTTCAATTCACCCAAGATCACGTCTTTTCTACACACGAACCAGTTGTCACCCTCCTACTTTAGGGCCACAAACTATACCAACCAGTCAGTTGTCTCTGCCCTCAAGTATAAAATGTGTGCCCATTTGTAGCATTTATTACAATGAACTGGTAGTAGTTCATCCCACACCTGTATGAAAATTCTTTGAGGTCAGGGACTGCATCTTTTTGAACTTGGTATTCCCAGGGCCAAAAAATGTCCGTTGAATGAAATGCATGTTGATGTTCACTAAGGGGGCTGGAATGTGGATGGCGCGATAGAAATCCACCATGATTAATCTGGGGGGCGGGCAATTCCGAGCATGTGTTCTTGGGGGCAAGGCTGGTAACATCTCTATTTTTGAAAACATAACTTTTATGATTAGTGGTAAAGCCAAAATGAAACAAATACACTGGGTCCAGACCTTTCCTCTCTCTGACCTGACACAGGTATGCTTGCTTGGTGGTCTAATTACAAAGGTACAGATCTCAACACTCTAAAAACCTAAACCAAAAGGATGGAGTCATGGGTGCAAAATGAGCTTTTCCTTTGACCTAATTTGTGAGAAACCATTTCCACATTTCAAATCTAATGATATAACCCTTCCTGAAGTTCTCAGGTCACTGCAAACTTATTTTAGGCCCTCAAATTTGAACCCTAAAGGCAAAAACAATCACTCCCCAGCCCAAACAGGGATCCGTCACTGTACCTTAGGTAAGCTGGGCTACACACAGATCAGACAAAACCACAAGATGAAAATCACAGGCACCCTCCCTGAGGCCAAAGGATGTGGCCTGAAGATAAGGAAATTGGATTGCAGGGAGGCTACAGCACAAGTACGAAGAGTTAAGAAGAATCTAAAACTGCAGGAACTACAGGAAAAAGACCAACTTTTCTTCAACAAAAAAAAGTAGTACGGATATACGGCTGGGGGCCAGCCAAGGACCATAGACTTTCGAGCATTAAGGAACACCACAGGTCCAAATGCTCCCTTGAGCAGATGAAAACTGGACTGCAGGAGGAAAAATGATACGGCTCTCTCCAGGTTAAAAATGGGTGCTTCCATCAGGGCTGACGTTCTCTAACAGCTGATCTTAATGTGAGGGGATCCGCCCAGCCCAGGGCTCAGAAAAGCAGCTATGCTGACCTTGGTAGACTCTGCTGGTCAAAGCTCTGCTACATTCTCTGGAAAGAGAAATCCTTGAATGCTGATTTCAAGAAAAAATTCAGCATTAGAAAGATGTTTTGAAAGAGGACTTAACATAAGAAAAATATACTTTGAGCACCTGAGACCGAGATGTTTAAGAGTGCTTAACCCAGGGCCACTGACTCTTCTGAGAGGAGAAAGCCCCAGGAAAGCAGGTTTCTCTTTGAGGCTGCAATCCTCCAAGGGCCTGGACGGCTACTCAGCACTAACAAATGCCAGAAGAACAGGCAAGCATCCGTCTCCTTTCTGCTGAGGGCTGAGATCAGTATTGGCCTCTGGCTCCCTCCGTTCCTAAAGAAGTAGCGGTGGGTAGGCAGGGAGAGAGCAAGTTGTTTGGGCAGCCCTCAGTACAAGACCATGATTCAGTAAACTGTGGACAGAAAAAGATGAATGGAGCGAAGACTGAAGTATTAAAGGGGTGATGAGTAGTAGACGATACTGGGGGTTTTTTGTTAAAAGAAATCAGATTTTGATGAATGCCTTACGTATTACCTACAACCCTGGCAACCATGTGTCCCACGTTTCTCAAGACCAGTCTTAGTACCAAATAATTCGGTTGTGTTCTTTGTCCACAGGCTAGATTTGGGCTCTAAAAATATGGTCACTGTACTTTGCTTACATACCCACTGCTCCTGGGAGACACACTCTGGCTACATGGATAAGCTGTCATTTTCTCCACCTGCCAACTTAAGAGACCCGGATCACCTCCTCAGTGGCTCTGGCCTACTTCTGTCCTATTCTGGTACACACTAATTGATATCCTTAGTTACTTGCATGAAAAATCTCTTTTCTGACTATCCTTTCTTTCAGATGCCCATCAGATTAAATACTAACAACTGTCAACTATCCAGCACTTGACCTAGGCCTTTAATTCCTTCAGAGTTAAGGAAGATGGAGATAAAACCCCTACCCACCTGAGGTACGGGTTATGCGTTCTCACCCAATCACATTACCATTCAGAAGGGTTTTCCTGGATGGCTGAAACCAAAAGCTTCATTGTTCCAGTCTGTCATGTCACTGCAGCAACAGCTGTCTTCTCAACCGTGCAGTATAATTTTTGACATAATTTATACAACCACACAGAATTCAATCAGCAGCTGAGCAGGGAAGCAATGTTAACAAATGCTATGAATGGGTATATGATTTGCATATTATTTGGCTCATCTGTGGACTGGAGCAATCTCTCCATTCCCCTCGTTACTCTGAATAATCTAGAAATGGTTGAATGCTCCTTGCCAGACAGCTATATATGTTTTAAAAATCAAAAGCAACCACAAAAACCTCAATGGCTGGTGAACTCTAGAGTTAAGGCTATTTCAAGCATTTATTCTTATCTCCTCAGCTTCGGGCTGGGACAAGGATGCTCAAAACCCTGCTATTTCTTTACTTTTAGTCTTGATTCTCTAGCCCCCTTCAACTACAAGAAAAAAAGGGTAACGGGAAGTAGGGTGTTTCTTGGGGAACAAAGGCAGAGGATATAATCAGAAAAATAATCTCTCAATATAATGGTAAAGCAGGAAGAAGCCAAAAGGGAAGTATTTTGCTGAGTAGGGAGAGGTTGTGTCAACATGCGACTGCCGGGGCCTGTCACTCTCTGAGGTTGATAGTCTTCCATGGAAATGCATTTAAAAAAAAAAAAAAGATACAACTAAGAGTCTGAGGGTGGAGAAAGGGAAGAGCATTAATACTTTGGGGACTCTTGGTGGCAAATCAAAGCAGGAGTCATCAAAGCAGGACATTTATGATTACAAACACTATGAATGCTTAAAATTGATACTGTGGCCAATGGCTCCCCTCTAAGAATTCCCCACTGAAAATAATAGCATGGAGGGAAACTTGGGTCCACTGAGAAGTGAGGGTGAGGTTTGAAGCCTCTTTGGTAACAGGAATGCTTTGGGAGGCCACAAAAGTTGGCAGGGCTGGAGGGTGCCTAGCACCTTGGCACAAGCAAGCACCAGGCAGTCACTCACACCTACATAAATAGATAATCCAAATGGGAGGGATGGAAGGAAATAATACATATATACCGTATGTGATCGTAAAGACAATTGTATCCTACCCCGTCATCCTCATGTACTAACAGCTACAAATCTCCACAGTCAATAATCTTGTCATTTTATGACAGACTACACGAACTTGCAGAAGCAGAATCAGGGATTGCTAAGAGATGAGGCCAAAAGTCCTGGGGCTAAAAGGAGTGCCTTGACAAATCGGAATGTAAAATTTCAAGCCCTCCAAAGGATGGAGCTATTCTGGGAGGATAGGTGAGGATGAACAACAGAGGGTGGTCCAGAAGACCACACGAGGAACCCTGTATTCTCCTGGGTACAGCTGAATGAGGCTGGGGAAGCCCCAACACGTAGGCAGTTGCTATTGGCTTTTTAAAAAGATGGGCAACATCTTTTCCAACCCAACATCTCAAAACAAAGCCTAGCTGATCATCAACATGTTCCAACAGCCAAAGAAAGAAACCAAAATTCATCATCATTATAGCAAAATCCCCCACTAAAAAGCGACCAACCCTGAAAAGATCAAGACTCTAAGGTGATTAAAAAGTTATAACTCATCTTGAGGTCACAGGGGAGCAGAAGGAAGAGAGCAGGGCAAAGGAAAAACTGGTGAGAATTACACACAGTATGTAAATGCCTGGTCTTCACAGAGAGACACCTATCATGAATCAGACCGTCAGTTATGTTACAAGAGAACCAATACCGACATTTCTCCTGTGGAGCACAGTGATAAGCACATTTTTTATGGATGTGTTCAGGATAGAAGGGGGTGGGTAGAGGGAGAGGAGGCAGGGAGGTGAATGTATTATGTACAAAGAGAAATGGCAGAGACCACCCCCTCCTTTAGCTTTTTGCTGTTTCTTTCTCTTTGTTTTCCGCATCCTCAGGATATGCATGCCACGTCAGTCTCTCTTCATAAAATGCTATCACAATTTGTGGACATTTAACATTAGCTTCTTTTGCAAGAACCAGGTCTGCTTCATCTGTGTCTTTCCTGGAGAGAAAGAATATGAGACTTCAGAACGAGAGGAAGAGCGAGAGTCTGTCCAAACATAGATTTATGTTATTAAATTATGATTTAGCTGACTTGATTTCCTCTCCATCTTGATTTCAAAGGGAAAAGGATCCTAACAGTTCCACACTTTCAAGGAGAAATTTAAGTAAATGAATCAAATTGTCAGTAAATATCATTTAACCACTACATCAGAAAGAAACAGAAGTCTGCAGCTAGAATAGACTGAAAACAGCAGGTTCAACAAAAGGCTGAAAACTAAACTACTATATAAATTCTGCTCCCGTAACTTTTATTTGTGTGTATGAGCATGTGAGCGCACACACAATCAAGCCTACATTCAGCCCTATTGATTATGCATAAATTGCTCAATCCAGTTTCTGGATCATCTGGATCGTGAAACGGTCCTAACCCCCATCTTGTGGCCTTTTTAAACACTCATCCTTTTGGTCAGAACTGTGGATTGGAACAATAAGAAAACAGAAATTTAAGTCATCAAAGAATGTAAAATCTAGTCACTAAAATGAAATGTAGGCATTAGCTGCAAATTTCAAGTACCCAAGTTACACATGCTCTACTCTCCGGTATAACAAAAAAATCTAGCAAATTCCTTAACTAACCAGGATTCCAAAACAAGAAAAAAAAATATTTTAAATTAAAATTCCACTGAGATGTGAGCAAAGACAACTAACTCCTTCTCTAGAAAACGGAGATGTTGAATTCATAGAGGTGAGCATTATGGATGAGAAGAGATGGGGGAAAACACACAGCTCAGAGCAGCTACCCAAATTTGGGCAGTGGTCGAAAAAGCTAGTTAATATGTGAATGTAAGTCATAAGTCCCATATATGGCTGAGCGGGAAAAGCAGTCAATACAGCTCCTTACTTCAGAGACAGTATAGTGATTCTTCAACTATAGACTTCTGGGTAATTTACCAGCAAAATTTCGATCAGATAAAATATTGAACCTCTTGACTATACAACTTTTAATGTAATTAGCTTCCTTTGTGGCACTGTAGCACGAACCCTCTATTTAGAGACCAAACTTAAATCACAAGCCCAGAACACTTGGAAACAGAGAGGTAGTGAGGGCCACACCATAAATCACTTTGTCTTTAAGAAACCAAACTGAAGGGAAGTAACCACACTTTCCTTTAAGAGCCATTCCCTCTACCGGATGAAATAACTTGTGCTTTGGCTAGTGTTATTCTTAATGCTTTTTTTTAAGATTATTTTTCTCTTTTAGACGTTATTCAGTGGTCTTGGTCTTCAACGATGGCAGAAAGCCTCACTCAACTCCTATCCCAGGGCCACAGGCTCATGGTGTGACGGTAAATGATTCAGAACTGTGTAAATAAACGGTTAGGTCACGTTTATATTGCTTCCTACCTCAATTCTACCATTCTCTGGTATGTGGGCTAATATAATTTGGCTTCATACCAAAGCTTTACAATGTCTTAAATCCATTCTGAACCATAATTCCCATTTAATACTGACAGTTGGTATCAGTTAACAATTTAGATCACTGACGATCAAAATTCTTAGTTGGGGAATACTCAGTCTTCCCTCCCTATCTTCCATACGAATTCAAGCCACTGGTAAAGAAACACAATCGCAGAGTGAGGTCCAATCTCTCTCACCATTTCATTAGGAACATTAAATCGCCACAGGAATCTGTCGCCCCAATGATCTTTTCTGGTTCCAATCCTCTCTCAAAGCCCCGAGCGATATCATTGCTCTGCTATAAACAGAAGATGAAGAAAGGTTACAGCTTGGAGATAAAGAGTAAAAAACCTCCCCATTCCTCAGCTCAACAAAGCACAACCTAAGTTAGTATCACCGGACACCATTTTTGTCACCCAATTCATAAAGTTCTTAGAACTTAAATACAATACTGGGTCAGCCAGTGACAATGATGCTAAGAGATATTTTTGCAGGAAGATGCAGTTGTCCTTCAAGTATTCCTTCAAAGGGTTAGGAGTGGTCCCTAAAACTGCATAATATCCCTTAAAATATTCTGGAGTCATCATCTAGTAACTTCTCTAATCCCCTAATCTAATCTTGATATGATAAACAGACTAGCCCTAAACTGTTGCTTCTGAGATGATAAACAAGCCCACCTGAACTAAATCCTTTTTCATTTTATAAACTTCAAATATACCACCTCTCAATCTTTATTTATTTATTTATTTATTTTTTTTGCGGTACGCGGGCCTCTCACTGCTGTGGCCTCTCCCGTTGCGGAGCACAGGCTCCGGACGCGCAGGCTCAGCGGCCATGGCTCACGGGCCCAGCCGCTCCGCGGCATGTGGGATCTTCCCTGACCGGGGCACGAACCCGTGTCCCCCCCATCGGCAGGCGGACTCTCAACCACTGCGCCACCAGGGAAGCCCCCAGGTTATTTATTTATTTATTTATTTATTTTGCGTCAATCTTTATTTTCTAGACTTTTAGTTCACCTAACACTGACAAACATTTTTAATACTTGTTTTCACATAGTCATCTATATTTATGAAAGAACAGAAATAAGAATGATTCAAGGCACTACCATAAAATAGAAAATTTCTTTCAGAGCTCACATACTGTAATACCCACACACTTGGGGAAGAGGCCCTGATCTGTGCCTATCCCCTCCTGATGGAGATAGGTCATCAGCTTTAGAGAGCAGAACCAGATAGTGATTTAAAACAAACTGATAATTCCGTAGGGGATTATCCAAACTTGGTCAAACTGCAATCTAGATAAGGAGCAGAGGGTCTGATTCAGGTGTGATGGTACTGGTGAGAGCAAAATGGTGAAATTTTATACAAACCAGGTAATTTTAAAAACCTCATTATGGAGGATAATGCCACTTATCTAGTGGCAACACAAAAAAAGATTTAGAAAGACTGCCCAAGTGAACGAAATCTCTGTCTGATTTTCATGATAAAATCTCTTTGATCTGACATTCACCTTGCTTTCTTCTGAGAGGCACATTCAGCATCCAGGTGGTCCCCAAAGATACCAGAACCCACACTGGGAAGGAAATTCCATGCATGAATCAGGGGACATACAGACGCAAAAGCATAGCCTCTTTTGGAGGGTGCTGAAAGGGAGGAGGTTCCCAGATGTGCACACAGCTGCTCACAGCTGGAATGCTGGTGCACAAACCAAGTCGTAAATCGTAGCTGGCGGCTGAAAACAGTTTGCCACGTAGGGAGGGAAGGGAAGAAAACTGTTCAAGCTGCTGAAAGGGAGCCAAGGTGAGGGAAGTGCTAAAATCATTACACAGGGGGTAATCTTACATCAGGCATAATGCCGGCTAACAAAGTTCTTCTGCAGGGGTCTGAAGAAAGAAACGAAACCCCCTCCTGCACCTTTAAGATACACAATCACCTATCTTCCCAGCTGCCTACCTAACAGCCTCCAGCACTGCTGAGAATGCTATGGGCCCCCAGATGAACATTACAATGTAAGGGACACGTGGGGTGGGTCTCAAGGTCAGCAGCAACAGAACCTGGCCTAGGAAAAAAACTCTCTGCACTGGCCAGCGTCTAAAAGCCAGGTCGCTTCTTTTGAAAAGGACAGAAGCCTTAGGTTGAGCCAATACACACTATACAATATGTCTGTATGTCATAGTTACAGAAGTCTTATGCTACGTTATTTTTTGGTCTTTTTACTTAGCTAGAAAATGAATCAAATGACAAGAGCCAGAATACAAAGGGCTAAAAAAAAAAGAAAGAAACAAGTCTTAGCTCCTTAGAGAAGGGAAGGCATTCTCAAATTATTTACTAGTACACTGTATCACAATGATATACACACCTCTCCAGAATAGGGCAGTTTTGAAAATAAGACTGTAAAACATAAAATTAACTAGGGAAACAAATAAGGAGACAAACAAAAACCTAGAGTCCACTTCCACTGGCAGCCTCCAATCTTTCACTCTTTTTTCAATTCTTTTTGGAAAGCTGGTCTCCCATTTTCTTTCCTCGGGAGACCAGGAATCACTTGTGTTAAGTCTCTAGAAAATACTGATGCCTAGGTCTGACCCACAGAAATCTGAATTTAATTGGTCTGGGGTGCATCTTGGGCACTGGAGGTTTCTGAAGCAACCCCCCAGTACCCTGCCATGATCCTAATGTGCAGCCAGGGCTGAGAACTGATGCTCTAGAAAGATGGGTATCCAAGGAGAATGAAGATAAATAAGGATGCTTACGGCAGTGATGCTAGAAGATTCAGAAGCAGACTTACGCTTTTATTTTATTAAACTTTAAGGGTACAGTACATCCTTCACCACAAAAGGCTTCACAACCTTGAAATAAATGAAAGGAGTGGAAGCTGAGGGGTGGGGTATGTGTATATGTGTGCCCAGAGGGAAAAGATAAAGACGAAAAAAGGAGAGAGGCAATAACTGCTTATGGCTAGTTACTTGAGAGCTAAAATTCAGAAGAATTAAGGCAACTGAATCAAACCAAAATTTCATAAACACACTTTTCCAAACTGAACAATAAAAAGAGTCAAAAGGAAGATGAAAATTAATTTATTTGGAGTATGTAAAAATATAATAGGATAAAAAGAGAATATACATGCCACTGAACTGTTCACTTTAAAATGGTTAATTGTATTTTATGTGGATTTCACCTTAATTAAAAAAAGAAAATATAAAAGAAGTAAGTGCTACCTTTGGAACAAAAGAAAAGTGAAGCTTTTTAAAAGCTCCTTTATATCCTTAAAAATATTCACCAAAGACTCTCCCTCTCTAAGATAATTAGCCACTTATTCATGGATAAGGCACAGAGTAGCTGAACGTTTTATGGGATTTATTTTTGCCACCCTAACGCAATTCAGCAAACACATATTACGTTTCTCACTCATCCAGGAGGGGGCGCTGTGGTCGATCAACATGTCTCCCTGGAAGCTCTTTTGTTCAACAATTTACCTTGCAGGCCATCCTTAGAACAGAAATAACCAAAAGAATGCCCTTGTTTTGGAAGGAGGGGGATTGGGGGAGGCAGAATAATAGTTTGCCGGGGGGGAAAAAGGAGAAATAAAGCTTACCTCTCTCTTTTTTTTGGATTTGATATCATCAGCACTGTTTGAGAAATTGGATTTCCTCTTGTTACCTTCTGACTTCTCCCTGGGTTTGTTATTTTCACTCTCCTTCATCTTCTTATACTTTTTCATAAACTCAGAAATTAGCTCAGGGCAATCCAAGTTTTTCTCGGGTTCCCAAGTATTGTGCTCCCTGGGCAAAAAGAATGGAGAAAAAAGGAAAGAAATGAGGGGGGCGGGGAGGAGAGGGAATCCAATGCCTTTATTTTAAAGACAACAAGTAGGCAAAAAGGAAAGAACCTTGGCTTAAAGGAGATAACAAATTTGATCCTAGGAACCTAACCAGCAGAAAAAATATATCCACAAAAAAAACTTGCACACAATTACTTATAGCAGCATTTTAACAGCCAAAGACAGAAAACAATTCAAATGTCTATCAATTGGTGAATAGATAAACAAAATGTGGTATATCCAGACAATGGAATACTATTTAGCAACAAAAAGAAACACAGTATTAATATATGCTAAAACATGGAAGAACCTCAAGAACATGCTAAGTGGGCTTCCCTAGTGGCGCAGTGGTTAGGAATATGCCTGCCAATGCAGGGGACACAGGCTAGAGCCCTGGTCTGGGAAGATCCCACATGCTGTGGAGCAACTAAGCCCGTGCGCCACAACTACTGAGCCCGCACTCTACAGCCCGTGAGTCACAACTACTGAGCCTGCGTGCCACAACTACTGAAGCCTGCACGCCTAGAGCCTGTGCTCCGCAACGAGAAGCCACAGCAATGAGAGGCCTGCGCACCACAAGGAAGAGTAGCCCCCCCTCACCGCAACTAGAGAAAGCCTGCGCATAGCAACGAAGATCCAACGCAGCCAAAAATAAATAAATTTATATATATATATGTATATATATAAAGAACATGCTAAGTGAAAGAAAACAGATGCAAAAGACTATACATTGTCTGATTCCATTTAAATGAAACCTCTAGGAAAAAGACAAATTTAAAAACAGAAAGCAGAACAGTGGTTCCCTGTAGCTAGGGCTTGAGATTACATACAAATATTTAGGTTCAAGGGAATTCTGGGAGGTTACAGAAATGTTCTAAAACTGGCGCATGCTGATGGTTGCATACTCTGTAAATTTACTAAAAATCACTGAATTTTATACTTTCAATAAATAAATCCTATGGTATATAACTTATACCTCAATAAAGCTGTTAAACACTCAAATATAAGTTCTGCTTTGTAAGTGGCAAAATAATGTGATTTCATACATATAATCATCTATGCAAATGCTGAAGAGAAGACAACCTAATTCTAAATGCACTCCAGTTTATACTGTCTTAAATATGTTACTTGTATTTTGAAGAAATGCCAACAAGTTATTAGAAGATTAAAATAATCAGAAAAGAGGTAGTAAGGGCTTAAATCATTAGAATACAGACGAACTATAAAAAGGAAAAGACTCAAAACTGGAATTTGGAGTGCATTAATTCAACGCTCTGGATTCAACCTATCGTTACTAGGTATACATTTTTCAAAATACATTTTTATATTAATAAGCAAAAACAATCCAAATTAAAAAAAATTGTGTCTAATTAAACTTGGATCGAGGGAGTCCTACTATGAGGAAAACAAATAGTTGGTATTCACAAAGCTGTTCTCTGGATCCCCAGCATAGGTTTTAGAAAAGCAAACCACCAACTACCAACTACAGTTTATGGAATCAAAGCAAGAGATGTCTCTACACGGGAGAAACTAGACCAGGCATCGTCCTCACTCCTAGCCAGCGGCAGAGGTTCTTTTGGTTATATAGTAAGAATTAGCTACATTGAGATATATCTGTAAATATATCATAGCAGTTTCTATAATCCCTTCATTGACTGAGGAAAATTTTTTTACATTTATGCACCATTCATTTTAGATCCTTCATTGTTTTTGTTTTTTGAATAAGGTATCTTTTTTTTTTTTTTTTGAATAAGGTATCTTTAAATTGGAATGGTTTGAACACATGCCATAATAACTAGGTAGCAGAATGATGGGAAAATCTGAGATATTTACTCTAGACTTCAACTTTCCACAAAAACAGCTTAAGAATGAAACAAAATTTATTTCTAAAACATTTGAGCCAAAACCGGAAAAGCCTCTTCCTCATAGCTCTTCTTTCAGCAAAAAAAAAAAAAAAAAAAAAAAAAAAAAAAACCAAAACAATTTCCTCATACAATAACTTTCTCCTAAATCCACAATATATGTAAGTTTACTATCCCAGGAGAAATTAAGGCACGGAAATCAAGAGACATGCCAACACTGTAGCATAATAAGCAAGCAGATGCAGAGGTAGGAGAGAATCTCTGTTGCTAGCAAGGAAAGCCAGTCTTCTAATGAGATTATCCCTTTTCCTACCATATTGGTATTGTTGTTTCTACATCAATCAATTTTCACCCAAAAGATAGCACGGTATTAATTTATAAAGAATCTGGGTTTTAGTGCCAAAGAAATCTGATGCTGGGTCCTTGTTTCAGCACGTACCAGTTCTGTTATCTTTGGCAAACAACTAATTTCCTCATATGTAAACTGAAAATACCTCTAAAGGCTGTTATGAGAATTAAAGAGAACACATGAAGTAGAATATAACCACTGCCTAGTAAACAGTAGGTACTTAGTTGTAGACAATGCTGAAGGGGCACAATCTGTTCCGGTCTTTAATGATAAACTCTGGATATTTCTGACAAAGTAAGGACAAATGTTTAATCTGGGACTTCCTTGGTGGTCCAGTGGTAAAGAATCTGCCTTCCAATGCAGGGACGCGTGTTCGACCCGTGGTGGTTGGGGAACTAAGATCCCACATGCTGCGGGGCAACTAAGCCCGTGCGCCACAACTACTGAGCTCGCACGCCTCAACAAGAGAGCCCACATTGCTCTGGAGCCCACGCGCCACAGCTACAGAGAAGCCCACGCACCCCAATGAAAGACCCGCATGCCCCAACTAAGACCCGACACAGCCAAAAAAAAAAAAACTAAAAAAAAAGGTTTAATCCATCTACCCTAAACCTTTTCTTTTCCTCTTTTATGTATGTAAGGTACCAGTAGCTCAATTATATAGTCTTGAAATTCTTCAAAATGCCCAACAATTTCCAGTGGTGATTCACTGGGCCAAATAAACACCCTCAAAGTCTTTAGGTGTATTTTAATTCCTTTCTCATGGTGCTCTAGGACTCTCCAATTTATAGTTCACACCTCTAGAAGATGTTGTGATGCCACGCCTCTTTAGAAATATGGAGGGAACATTCTGATTGCTGTGCTACCCACATTTAGTGCTGTGTGTGTGCTACAGATGCTAAGCATCGTGCAGTGCATACACTGCCCCACCTAAAACACCAACAGTGCTCCAGATGAGAAACTTGATTCATGTAGTAAAATAACCTTAAATATATTCTTAAGGCTCCTGTTCATAACTTTCTCCAAAGGTACTGGCAAAACATTCCATCTTTTATCGTATTTAAGTCTCACGCTTCAAAGTTGTGATGTTCAGTATGGTAACTACTAGCCACATGTGGCTAACGAGCATATGAAATGTGGCTACTATGAACTGAGACGTGCTACAAAATGTAAAATATACATCAGATCTTGAATTCTTAAGCATGAAAATGTAAAATTTTATCAATAACTTTTGTATTAATTAATTTTGAAATAGCATTTTGATGTAGTGTGCTTAATAAAATATATTATTAAAATTAATTCCACTTTTCCTTAATGTAGCCACCATAAAATTTGAAATTACGTATGTGGCTTGCATGACATTTTTATTGGACAGCGCCACTCTGAGGAGCCTAAACCAGTTCCTAAAAGCTCACTGGGGTCACAGAAACCCATTCTTTGTTATCAGGCATCCTGAGAAGAGAATTAGTGAGAAATTGAGGCAAAATGCCTAATGATCACACAGCTTCATGGATTTCACTTTTCAAGCTACCTCGCCTATGCCTGTGTGTCTAGTTCTACTTATTCCAAAGGAAAGAATAACCTACTTTAGCACTTCAACATAAAGTCAGTTACTGCCTAATTCTGAATAGTCAACACTTCAATACCATTCTTAAAGCTCATTGACCTAAAAAGAGGGGTTTTATAATAATAAAAGATAAATTGAGAGATAAAGGGATAGATTATATTAAAATGTTAACTGTAGAAACTAGGTGGTATCTGAGTGTTCACTCAATTTCTTTTGCCTCCGCTGTATGTATATTTGAAATTTTTAAAAATAAATATTGGGGGGAAAATGAGGTCTCAGATTTAAGTCTCTCATTAAGATGAGTGTTTCATCCTAGGACAATCTTGAAGTCCAAGGATCATTATCGAAAGCTATGGGCTATGGGATCAACTACGACTTCTTCTGCTTAAATGTATGTGTTTTAGCTTAGTTACATCCAAAGAATAGTAACAGCAGCAGTTTATACTTACATTGAGCTTATGTGTCAGGCTCTACACATCTCCCCAGTATCTCTATGATATATACTATTCCTAATCCCTATTTTATTGAGGAAGAAAAAAGATTAAGGAACTTCACCAAGGTCACCCAGCTCATATCATAAGTGGTAGGGCAAGAATCTGGACCCAGGCAATCTGGTCCCCAGTCTATGCTCCTAACCAGTTCATTATACTGCTTCTCAAAAGCATTCTCATTACAACATCAGCTCCAAGAAGGGGGAGATTTTGCTTAGTTTACTGCTGTGTCTTCTGACTCTTAGAAAGGAGTGCAGGTGGTGAAAGAAAAAGATGGTGATGGTTCGCAGGGAAATGTCTGTGTCTGCGTCCACCTGCGCAGAGTTCCAAAGCCTGAGAGAAGGCACTTACTCGGAAAAGCCTTTCCACTTCAGTAGATACTCCACTTGCCCCTTAACCACACGCCTGTCTAGCACCTTCTCCACGACATACTCCTCCTCATCCTCTGAAGAAGAACTGTCAGCTGTCCGCTTGGTTTTCTTTCCCATGTCTCACGCTGTTCCACCTGAAGGACTAAGGCCACCGGGTTCCTGCAAATGGGAAGGACAAAAATGGTCAGAATCCATGTAAGCAGTTAAAACTCTGTCTCTTCTGGATGGGATGCAGGGGGTATAACACAAAGTTGCCATGTACCTTTTTCTTGCATCTTAAAGCATCCTACAGATGAGGCCTAAGAGTTTAATCAAAAATGGGCAGATCCCCACTTTCCCAATTACCACTTTCTCTTCAGCTAACAAGATCAAAATTATTAGATGGCACAATTATCTAACTCCTCTAATTTCAGATTCCATAAGACAAGTAATGTGTGGGATTTTACTCCTAGCTAATTCTATAACTGTTTACAAGTCATAAACTCAAAGACAAGTATGGAAAACCTTCAGTTAAAAGAACCGTGATAGAATTAACACATTTCCCTCAAAAGTTAATAAGGTTTTTTATAAAAATGGAAAAAAAAAAAGTAATAAGAAAAGCCACCAAAATCTAACTTTCCTCTGCTCTGAGCATCCTGAACAGTCTCTTAGCAGCACAAAAAAAGTCCTGCTCAGGCATCTTTCGCCACATTTTCAGTGACTCAGTACATTTCCCTTAAACAAACTGAGCTTGTCCCTTCTGAGCATCCATCAGCTCACAAAAGCAAGGCTGACATCTCAAACACATTAAGCCTCCCCTTTCATTTGGGGATGGGAGGGAGGCAGGAAGGAGAAAAAGATTTTTTAGTCCTAAAAATCAAAATTAGTCATTGAGTTGTTCAATAATTCTTAAGGCTCAACTAATCCAACTATTAAGGAGGTACATCTCTCCTCTTAACTGGAGTTGACTTTGGGCCAAAGGAAGAGGAGGAGGAAAAAGAAGTCTGGTCCCAGACTCACATCAACATGAAGCCTCAAAACACAGAGGAACCATTCATAGGCCCAAGGAAAGCTGAAGCAAGGCAACACAAATGGAAATTGAGTTAAGCTCAGAAATATGCACAACCAGGGGTACTCAACAGAGAATCTAGTTTTTTAAATTCCCACAATCATTTTTAAGAATTCTTCCTTAACCATGTTAAATGGTGCCTAGAGTCTGGATTACAGAGTAGCAGGAATTGTTTTCTTAGCTGAACTCTATTTTTATTTTGCTGTAACCTTTAAAGCTTTCTTTCAGCGCTAAAAATATTTCCATCCTGATCAGAAGACCACCCCAGGAATAGGGAAGGTCGCTACTGATCTCAGAATTTTGTTTGAGTAGCATAAAAAGTTGCATTTATCAATTTACTTCAAATTAGCAAATTTTAGGGAATTATTCCCAGAATACATAGTTGGAAACCATACCTCCAGAACTTACTAGCAATAGGTCTGCCCACCCAAAAAACTGTTTGTACCCATTACTGCCTCGTAATAAAACTATGTCTTCATTAACATACTTTATTTGGAAGAGGGGGTGGGAGGATGGGGTAATGTAGGTGAGGGGTTTCAAAATAATTTTTCCATGAATTCAGGGGAAAGTCCTAAGCTTCGAGAAAAAAAATCTGATTTATTTAAAATAAAAGCAGCCTCCAACCTCACCAGAGACAGGAAATGTCATATTCCAAGGAGAGTAACCCACCCCCGCCCCCACTCACCTTGGAATTTCCGGGAGCTGAGCAGCTTAGGTCAGAGCGCCAGGGTTAAAACCAGCCCCGGGTTAGATGCATGCAGTGAAGCATTGTGGCTATGGCCTCCCCTGCCTCACAAGGAAAAACAAGGATTTACATATGTGCTCTTCAGTTTGAGGGAGAAAAGAGGAAAATCTACCTTTACACCTTCATGCAGAAGAGGAGCCCCAGAGGCAGCAGATGAATGGGGGTTCCCTCCTTTACCTACCGGATCGCCCCAGTTCTTTCTTTCCCTCTGGGCTAACAGAAGGGGCCTCCCCTCCCAGGTCTGGGGCTTGGCGGGCTGGCAGCTCCCCCGCCCCCACCCAGCTGCCTAGGCGCCACTGCGCAGCTGTCCCAGTCCGTTGCCATGGCAACTGGCAGCCTTACTAGACTAAGGGAGGGGCGGGGGGAGAGGCAAACGGAAAAGTTAAAAGGCTTAACTTTTCTTTTCAGTGAAGACTGGGTGGAGAAGTTGGAAGGTACCTCCCTTGGCCTCAAGGCTAAGGCATTCAGAGCTCTAGGGAATTGGCGCTTGGATTTTAAACCCAAAACTTGTGCTTATTCCTCTAAGAGCACTGGGAATTAATCAATAGCATTTTAAGATCTAACAGGATTATAGCTCAACTGGGGGGGGGGGGGGCGGGAGGCGGGGAAAGGCTAGCTCCTTCTTCAAGATCAGTACAAACTACCCACCCCCTAATCCAGCCCACCAGAAGCACTTTAGACAAGGCCTTTTCTACCATCTGTCACTGAACAGTTAATTAAGATTGCTGGGGTGGGGGTGGGGTGCAGGGACTAACTGGAGAGGGGGAAGGGAAGGATTTCAAAGATGCTATACAACTTTCCCTTTGGGGGGAATCACTGGATACAGAAACAGAATGTAGCGACTTGAAGCACTACCAAAGAACCTTTCAGCTGAAATTATAGATAGAAAAAAATTTAATTCTTAAGTAGTTTTAAAAAAGAGAAGGGAGGGAGCAGTCCAGTCACAACCATTACTATTAAAACCACTTCTCATTAGTTGTTCCTGTAATGTTATAAAACAAATTTTCAAATAATTACCCACCTGGAACATTAATTATACAGTATAGTAATTTAAAACTTTGTATATTAAGAATCCCTAATACTTGAAAAAAGGAAGACTGAAATAAAGAAAAGAGAATTAAGACTCACAGTCCCATGAATTCCTTTCTCCTGGCCCTAAGAACATTTTAGAGAGCTCCAAATCTCTGCTCTCTGCTTTACAGATATGGGTCTTTTAGAGATAGAGGCTGCTGCCATAGGAGATTAAGAAAAAGGGACAATCAAAAGCAAAGAACCCGACTGAGGAAAAAAAAAGAATGGTGATTCTTTTACAGTTTAAGGGCTAGAGCCTGGGCCAGATAAAGCATCAAGACTGGTTATTATTTTGGTTATCAAACAGAAAAAACTGTAGGGTATGAGGGCAAAGTGGACAGTTTTCAACTATGAGGATTTCTTCAACCTTGAATAGACCCATCAGGAAATCTGAGTAAAAACTGCCTTTCTCGATTCTTCCTAACTTTTTAAAACTTTTTGTAGTTAAGGGATATGAAAACAATGCCAAAGGAATTAGATCAGGGTTGTGATTCTGTGATTAACTTGCCATGTGTGATCTTGAGTAAATAAATTTTAGCTCTAACCCCAGAATCACTAAAGTGGGCCAAATAAATCCCCACTGCCTACCACCTAGGGAAAGAGTGAGTTTACGTTGAAACCAAAGGGCTGTTAAGTCTCCCAACGAGAAGCTTTTGTAAAAATATTACAGGGCCTAATACAACAGCAGCAGGAAATATGTGACCTTCCAAATTCCTAAGCCATTAAACCATATCCCATGCAGTAACTCCTGCAGTTCAACATGTTAGAGAGCAAGAAAGGAGGAACTGTGTCTTTGTTAACCAGGTGCTGGTAAACTAATAAACCTTCAGAGAAAAGGCAGGTAACCCTTTCTCTCAAGGGCAAAATTCTTACTCCTTAAAATTCAGGAAAGCATTGGAGATGGCAGAATGAAAAGACTTAACAGCAATTCTGTAAAGGGATAAAGGACAGGAAAGGAGGACAGCAATGCTAACATTTTAGCGAAACCTTTCAGGCGAAACAAGGGAATTCAAGGAGAAAAGGGACAAAAACATTCAGGTGTCTATCCTTCTCCTTAAAACATCAGGAAATAAAGAGCCAGATCAATTCCCTCCTTCCCACTCTTTTAAGAACTGCCTAAAAGGCACATGGCTAAGATCCCTTTCTCTTTGGGAAATGGGTTTTGTAACAGCTGACAAATCAAATTGGGCCTTATGCCAGGAGTCAGAGTCCAACCATAATATTCTGTAAAGAATGGCATGCAATTGTCTTGTAAATCTCCTGGACAGTCACAGACCAGAAGCTGGCAAGGATGACGACATAGTTCTGATGGAATGTGTCTTATCTTAACCTTGAAGTTACAGATCTGCTCAGGAGCAGCAGTAAATGAGAAATGCACTCAGACACTGGAGGGGACGTAATTCTCTTTTAGACAGTGCGACCCAGTGTATTAGGGTCAAATGAAACACAGAGTCAGACGGACAATTTAAGGGCTAGAGCCTGGACCAGATAAAGCATCAAGACTGGTGGTTCACACTGAGCTTGGACGGAGGGAGCATTCCAGTGTGAGAAATGAGACATGGCTGGCAGGATGATGGCTTGATTAAGGTAGAATCCTGATACCATGACAGAGAAAGAGAGGCTAAGCCTCTGAGCACAACCTTATTATCCTTATGGAAATCTCCATGGGAAGGGGTGAGCTTCTCAAGTTTCTAGAGTCTTTCAGACATAACAGCTCTCAGCCTTTTCTTGAACATACACAGGAACTCTCTGGTAAAGACATCACCAACCACAGAATCCAGCAATTTAATGGCCCATCGGATCACGAGAAAGAGCAGGCCCACCAACTCTTCATATCAACGATACAAGGCAAATTCACCTTACAGGCCTCTGAGTGCTGGGGGAAAAACACCTAAACCAGGGATCTGGTGAAAATTCAGCCTTGGACAAACATCAAAGAGCTTTGCGGTCAGGTGCAGTCAGAACCCACATTCCAAGTCGATGACAGGAAACTTCTTTAACACATGAATCTTCCAGAAAAAAGAAGTGGGGGGGGGAAGAGGTGAGGAGGTGAAGCAGAAAGAGAGGGACAAACGGGTAAAAGAAAAAAAAAAAAAAAGGTAAAAACTGCCAGTGCCCAGAAATTACAGAGAAGGCATTACTGAGAGCCGGAGCAATTCAGAAGAACAAGGGATGTAATGATTAGCTGTTTGCATCAACCAATCAATCCTGGAAACAGAGAACCACCCACGTGAGATCCCTGGTATCTGTCTACTCTGTCTAGTTCAGGCTCTGCTCTAGTCCCTCCAGTAACTACTTTTCAATGTCAACGGTCCTGGTGGCTTTTCTTAGATCTCGGTGTAGCACACTGTATTTTCATCACGACTTAAGAGCAAAAGCATATATATGTATTATATATATTCTAAGTTTTTCTCTAAGTTTTCTTTGTATTGTTTAAAAAGTAATGAAACCGACGGCTAAGCTGCCTCACTGAACTACCTACTAAACTGACATTAGTGAAACCAAATGTCAAAATGCATAATCAATGAGCTCTTTATTTTAGAGTTTCAATATAAATTTTATAAGCCCACTAAAAAGGCAAAATCTTCTATAAAGAAAGTCATTCTAAAGAGTAGGAAAGGGCGAGGGCATATGCAAAGGTCCCTATCACATGTATTAATATGCCACTGATGGGTGACTTCAGTTGGTCTAGGCTTGAGAAACTCCCATTTCTCCCCTAAGGCCCTTGGGGAAAGCTGGTGGCTTATGCGAAGATTAAACTGTCAGCTACAACATTGTCTTCAAGGCATCCTCTTTATAGCTTTATTGCAGCAAATAAAACAGATGAAAAGCAACCAAATTTACAGAACCATTTTAATCTGGTTTGTGTTCTTGGTTTTAGGTTTTAGGTTTGTAACACATACAGCATAAAACTAAAATACCCTCTATAAAGATGTTTTCTTCCACTAGATTTATGATTTCCAAAGTATAAGCCATGTGACATTTTAACAAAAACACAGCATAAGGATGGCACATTACAGCTGTCCCGGCTGTCTCAGGTTTTGTTAAATGGGCTGCTAACTATCACTCAACCTCCACCAAAAGCCTATGAGCACCCAACTCAAGAGGAGTTAAAAGCTTTCTAAATGTCTATTTAAGAGACTGGATTAGGAAAGAGTTGAGGAGGAAGATTAACTGTGGTCGTTAACACCCCTGTCATTAACAAGCCACATACAGAGAACACAAACTTTATTAATAGAGAGGAGTGTGGAAAGAGGAAATGGTTCTCCCTTGGCTAGCACAAGCTCCAGTTCATGATCCTTCAAAAATCAGGCCAAGGCAGTGCTTCAACCAGTCACAGAATTATTCTGGGGGCAAAGTATCCTATTTGTTGATTATCTAAGCCTCCCGCTCCAGCGAGCAAGGGAGTAAAGAGACTTTTGTTCTTTTAGATTAAAACATCTACATTATAAATGGAGATAAAGGGTGCCTTATAAATTTCATTTGACTGTACTGTCCTCCAAGCTCTGAATGCCATTAAAAAATATAAATGAATGTGTACTATAACAATTCTCAGAACTGCTCAAAGCGTTAAGTCTGGTTCATTGGTATATTTACCACTAACACACAAATTCTTGATAACTCATTACCAGATCACAATTCCACAAAATAATAATTTTACATGAGATTTTTCTTTTTCCTTTATTCAAATCTACCGAATTTCTTCTCCCAAGTGTCCATCTTCTCTAAATTTAGCTAGGGCACACCTAAACCCATCGCTGGGCAAGAGGTTAGATAGTCAATTGTTCCAAGATTCATGAGAAAGTAGAATTTGTATCACTATGGGCAAATGTCTTCCAGATGGTGCTTCCAACAACTCTATCCTTGGAATGTACTGAATTCATCTCAAAGCACCACAGTCTCTAGTGAGTGTTAATCTCACACCCACTCCTCTCTATTAATTAAATGTGATGAAGCATGAACTAGTAGATCTTGTCACCTTTCATGAAGAACCTAGCAATTTCATCATAAATCTTAAGAAAAATGAGTAAGAGCAACGTTTGAGTAGATTACCACGAATCTTAGATTTTTACATACCACTTTGGCAATTCATGTTCACAAAATATGGAAGGGTTAAAAGAGAACTAAAGTATCCACCACCAAATAAAATTATGGTCATAGAGCAGTTTCTAAACAGCCATAAAATTAAGACTCACACTTATCTAGCTTGTACAGATTTTGGCCATCAGCAGTTTAAGGGTTACAAGGGCCCCTTCAGGTCATTTCAACAAAACCTCTATGTGAAGGAAGAGCTTCTACTATGGCAAACAATTTACATTCTAACGTAGTCTTAGTTTTGCAAAGACATTCAAGAGTCATAAAAATTAATTTGCATAACCAAACTAAAATCTCTAACTGTTGAGATGGTATTAGACTTTAAATCAATATGCTAAAACCTGATTAATACATCCTGACAAAAAAAGTAGTTTTTATATAATTAGAATAAGAAAGATATCTCAGACTGTACAACTTCAGGAGTAAAGAGAGCATTCCTTCAACATATGGCATAGTTTTGTGCTCTGCCATTACCTTGGTGTATTAGCAACATGAATTATATTGAAGTCACAGCCTACAATTTAGATAAATAAAATCAAGCCAGTATTGAACTTTCTCCCATCCCATACAACGGTATCCTTGGCAGCTCCTTGGCCATCTATTATGATCCTGACCAGTTTCTCTCTGTGGCAATTTAAAAGCTGTAAAAAAAATACATAATGGGTGGTGACAGGAGAAACAAACCTACACCAGAAATTATTGAACCTTGTACGTCTCTGCAAGCGTCTCTATTGACATTTAAGTGTGAGTTACTATGCCACAATATCATAAAAGTGTGCTCTACACTTCAGATATCTTGATAGTTAAATGCAAAGAAAGGCCATCAGATAAACAGCTAAAGGGATGGCCAATCTCAGACCACCCAGCTCTTCCACTGAGCACTGTGACACATTGCTTATGCCAAATAAGATGTTTCTCTCTTTTTGTCTAGCTTCCAACCATCATCCCAATTCAGATCCTATGCCAAAAGGATGATGCAGTAATACTGATCCTTGCTCTAAAATTGGTTATGGGACATTTATTGAGGGCCAAGTAGGTGTCAAGCATTGTATAAGCAGTGAGTCTAGCCCAGTCTTCAACTTAAGGACTAAGGATTTTAAGATTCTCCTTAGTTAAGTCAGCACTGGTTAGCACCATCCCCAAAGGTTATTACAAAAAAGCTACTAAAGGGGTAACTAGTTAACAGTGGCAATATCAGGACTAGGAATAAGGAGATGTGGGTCCTATCCCAACTAGATCACTGAAAAGTTGAACTGGACAGTTCACTTAACTTTAAGGGTGTTAGCTATTTGCCCTACTTATCTCATAGGTCTGCTGTGGGGGTAAAAAAAACTAAACACTTTAAAAAATATAAAGCAGGGGCTTCCCTGGTGGTGCAGTGGTTAAGAATCTGCCTGCCAATGCAGGGGACACAGGTTCGAGCCCTGCTCCGGGAAGATCCAACATGCCGCAGAGCAACTAAGCCCATGCACCATAACTACTAAGCCGGCGCTCTAGAGCCTGTGAGCCACAACTACTGAATCCCGTGCACCCTAGAACTCATGCTCTGCAGCAAGAGAAGCCACTGCAATGAGAAGCCCGTGCACCGCAACGAAGAGTAGTCCCCGCTCGTCACTAGAGAGAAAAGCCCGCGCGCAGCAACAAAGACCCAACACAGCCATAAATAAATTATTTATTTATTTAAAAAAAAAAAGACTATATATATATATAAAGTAGGGAAGTTAATAGTAGATGAAGTTAAAAATAATGAACATGTAGTTAAAAATAATGAACACGTTGGTGTTTCCTCCTCTTCTATTTTCTGGAACAGTTTGTGTAGAATTTGATATTATTTCTTCCATAGAAGTTGGGAAAATTCAACTGTGAAGTCATCTAGACCTGGAGTTTTCTTTGTGGGGAGGGTGTTAACTACAAATTCCATTATCCTTGATACACATACGGCTAGTGAGGTTCTGAATTTTTTCTGAAGTGAGCTTTGGTCGTTTGTCTTTCAAGGAAGCCATTTATTTTACCTTAGACATTGAATGTATTGGCATAGTTGTTCATAATACTCCCTTATTACCCTTCCACTGTCTGTAGGATCAGTAGTGATAGCCCTTCTCTTATTCCTGATATTAGTAATTTGTGACGTTTTCCCAGATCAGACTTGCTCGTTAATTTTATTTATCATCTCAAAAAACCAACTTTCAGTTTCATTGATTTTTCTCTACTGGTTTTTCTTATACTTCATCAACTACTTACTGCTTTTACCTTCACTACTTCCTTTCTTCTGCTTACTTTGGGTTTAATTTGCTGCTTCTTTTTTTAATTCAATAAATTTGACACGTAACACTGTAAGTTTAAGGTGTACAGTGTGTTACTTTGATACATTTGTGTATTGTAATATGGTGGACAATGTAGTGATATTTATGTTACATAATTGCCGTACAACATTATTGTCCATATTCACTATACCATGCATTAGGTCTTTAGGGTTATTTACTACTTGTTACAAGTTTGTACCCTTAAACACCATCACTCTTATCCCTTCTTTTTCTAGGTTCTTAAGATAGAAACAGACTCTAGATCTTTCTGCCTTTTTAATTAAAGCATTTAATACTATAAATTTTCATCTAAGCACCGCCTTGGCTATATCCACAAATTTTGACGTTATCATTTTTTTTTGATGTTATCATTTTTATTCAGTTCAAAATATTTTCTGTGTGTGATCTCTTCTTTGATCCATGGGTTACTTAGAAGTGTGTTTAGTTCAAATACCTGGGGATCTTCCAGATGTCTTTCAGTTACTGATTTCTAATTTAATTCCATTATGGCCAGAAAACATACTTGTATGATCAAATCCTTTTAATTTTGAGATTTGTTTTATGACAGAAGATGGTCTGTCTTGGTAAATGTTCCCGTGCACTTGAAAAAAAATGTGTACTCTGCTACTGTTGGATGGAATATCCTATGAATGTCAATTACATCAGACTGGTTGATAGTGTTGTTCAAGTCTATTCTGTACTGACTTTCTGTCTACTTGTTCTGTTAATTACTGAAAAGGGGTATTGAAATCTTCAATATAATTGCAGATATCTACTATTTCAGTTCTATTGTTTTTTTAATTAAAAGAGGGTGTTGAAGTTTCCAGCATAATTGCAGATGTCTATTATTTAGTTCTATTGTTTTTTTCTTTCTTGTACTTTGACACTTATTATTAGTTGTGTAGGATTATTGTGTCTTTTTTTTTTTTTTATTGTGTCCTCTTGATGAGTTGATCCTTTTATCCTCTAACCTAGTGTTAGCTATTTGCCCTACCTACCTCATGTCTATTATGGAAAAAGAACAAGAAAACGAGAATATACAGGAAACAGAAGGTAAAATGTTGGATGTTAAAAATAACTTTAATGAATTTGCTGAACTATCTGTAAGTTTCACCTATGCTTGTCTCTAACTACACATATGAGGTTTGCCTATGTTTCATCAGATTCCTAGATATAATTTATTGTTGTGAAATACTGAACAAATTAGCAGTATATTACCCTCCACAACTCCCTGTGAGGTAGTAAGTGAGTCTTACTGATTTAGGGATGAGAAACAAGGCACAAGGATTTGCCTCAGAAACCAAACTTAAGATAGATTTCCCAGCCTATTGGCTGACCTCTTTAGCAGAGGGCATTTTATTCCAACATAATTATGCCTGCTGGCTCAGATATGAACTTGCTTTATTCTAAGAATTGTAGATTACAATCAGAGAAATACTTGAATTCAATTTGATTCCTCCTCTCCATGGAAGAAATAAATAATGAGTGTGTTATGAAACTTGATCTTAAAGTAGTCCTTTCAGTGACACCATCTCAATCCTATGCTTTCTGGTGTCCTTCCTAGCAATGAAACACAATGCAACAGGCACTTAATAAGTCTGAAGAATAAGACTGCATGTTGGGACTTCCCTGGTGGTCCAGTGGTTAAGAATCCGCACTTCTACTGCAGGGGGCACGGGTTCGATCCCTGGTCAGGAAACTAAGATCCGGCATGACAATTGGTTTAAAAAAAAAAAAGGACTGCATGTGAAAAATTTTTAAACTAGGTCCATGACCTATTTTCAGTTAGAAAAATCTGTCAGTGCTATTTTCTTTTCTTAAAATTCTGCTTACTCCCCTCTCTTTAAAAATAATTTTAAATTGAGGTATAATTGATTGTAAGTGTTTAAATTTGATGAACTATTCTTACTGGATAGGAAATCCAGACTACACAGTCCACAGCCTCATTAGAAAGAGTGAAAAGTGGCCCAGCTAGTCCATTACATTCTTTTTAGAAAATCACACACAATTAACAAGTACAGTTTGTTATCCTGTGTTAACATCCTGAGAAGTTGACAAGCAGCCAACGAAGTCTTCTGTCCCTCAAGTCCTAGGCAAAACCACCAGTGGACTACATTGGCCCAAAATATAAGAATGAGTTCTTGATTTGCATTTAAAATTAACTTCAAAAATAAACTCCAAGACAATTTAGGAGTCACTTCATAAAAGTCCTAGGTCCAGAAGGCTATTAGTTCTCACCTATCCAATTTCTTCCATATAAGAAACTAAGGACTGGGACTTCCCTGGTGGCACAGTGGTTAAGAATCCACTTGCCAATGCAGGGGACACGGGTTTGAGCCCTGGTCCGGGAAGATCCCACATGCCACAGAGCGTCTAAGCCCATGCGCCACAACTACTGAGCCTGTGCTCTAGAGCCTGAGAACCACAAGTACTGAAGCCCGCGCACCGGAACGAGAAGCCACCGCAATGAGAAGCCCACGCACCGCAACAGAGTAGCCCCCGCTCACAACTAGAGAAAGCCCATGTGCAGCAACAAAGACCCAACACAGCCAAAAAAAAAAGAAAGAAAAAAAAAAGAAACTAAGGACTGAAGAGGGCAATTGGCTCACCTGGGTTTCCTGAGCCTTCCCCCGCCCCCCAGCTGCCCCTCATTTTAAAAAATAACCTTTCCTTTTTGAATTAGGTAAAATTTATTTGGATAGGGGTTAGAGAACCAGGGTATAACAGTCTGAATGATGGCCCTCCAAAAGTTATCCATGACCTAATCCCTCAAACCTGTGAATATTACTTTACATGGCAAAATATGTGATTTAAAGATGTGAAAGGAGAAATTTATCCTGGATTATCAGTGGGTCTTAAGTGCAATCACATGTATCTTTTTAAGAGAGGCAGGAGTTCTGAGACAGACACGCAGAGAAGGCAACATTAAGACAGAGCAGGGAGAGATGAGGCCATAAGCCAAGGAAAACTGACAACCACCAGAGGCTGGGAAGGCAAGAAAGGGACTCTCCCCTAGGGCCTCCAGAATGGGCTCAACACCTTGATTGCAGACTTCTGGCCTCCAGAATTGTGAGAGAATAAATTCCTGTTGTTTGAAGCCACCAGGTTTGTGGTAATTGCAGCCACAGGAAACCAAGACACAGGGGAAATAAAATTTTAAAAATCATAAACCGGACATATATAAAACCAATTACTGATGCAAAAAGAATTGTGCTTTAAATGACCCAAAGAATGCCTAAACCCTTCAATCTTTCATTTCAAAGGGTAAGTTGAGGCAATCACAGGATGCAATTTATCTAAAATTATGGCAGATCTGAGAAGATAAATTCAGAAAGATCTAATATTTACACAGCTTCCAACAAGAACAGTATAGGTCTTCTCCCAAACATGCTAACTGGTAGAGCTCCCGAACAGACTAAACATGGGCAACAGTTGTCACTGTGGGTGTTCTGCCAACACAAGTGTAAAGTTGTCATCAGAAATGAACACGTGGTTTCGAGTGGCTTACAGAAATCCAACAAATCTGCGTCCTGGACTCTGCACAAGCCAACTCTTCTCAGGATGACCTGGACTCCTTCCCATTAGTACGATGATCAGCTAAAGCCATCCTCTACAAGGAGGGAAGGAAAATCAAAGTTTATGTCAGGGAAAAAAAGACAACTGCCCAGAGTCCAAGTTCATAGATAACAATGTGTAAATATCAGCCATACTAAGTCAGTTGTGATATCTCACACTGTAATTTATTGCTTTTTAAATCAACATCCAGAGCATTTAGGCCCAGTTTCATATAAGGTAAACAGAAATAAAAATAGACCAAGTAAAAGGACAAGAAAAAATGCTTTACCAGGGGATGTTAAATGGGCTATTTCAATAAGATATATAAATCATGCTATATGGTTAAATAAAATACCTTGATAAAAGCAAAAAATAGTAGTCTTCCTTGGAAACCTTTGTACCCTGGATACCTTTCTCTCTTTTCCAGAGGTACTGTCAAGGGCAGTGAAAATCACCAGAACTTCCCTAGATAATATAAAAATCCAGTCACTTCAGAGGTATGGTCTTTCTTTCTCTTTCCCTAGTTATCATCTTGCTCACCTCCCGCCCAGACAGAAGCTTTCTACTTACTGTATTTCAGAAAGACCAGTGAAGATGTGTTATTTTCCCTTTTAGTGAATAATATTTCATGTTTGGATGCAATAATATGCTTCTAAATTCTAAGTGCAAGTGCCTGAAATTTAATTTTTGTAACAAAGGCTCAGCATTTTATATTGTTAACAGAGAGGAACAAATTAACAACCAAACCAGGTTCTCCAAAGGCAAGAAATAAGTCTAAACTTAGGATTTTCAATGTGATAGTCTCAGAATTTCAATGAAAAATTACCCACCAGAAAGAAATGCTTATCAGACCTATTAACTGTGACACTGTAAGGGAAGCTACAATAAAACAAACAACTTTTATTTGCACACCACAGTAAACCAAAAAGTCTAGCTTCAAGTCCTGAAATTTTTCAGATTAAAAAATACCATTAAAAACATCAAATAAGGGGTCACTGATTACAGCCAAGTAGGTAGGGCTGGAAATGAGATGAATCTACTCGGAGTAATCTAGGGTGGCATGATTTGGTTACCTATTTTTCAGTCAGTATTTCTTTTCCCCCAGTGTACAGGTCTCTACACAGCTGAAAAATCAGATCAGCAGAAATCGACCTGTGTTTTTAAGAAAATGAAATAGAGTACTATAGATGAGAAAATGTCAGAGAGGGGCTTCCCTGGTGGTGCAGTGGTTGAGAATCCGCCTGCCTATGCAGGGGACATGGGTTCGATCCCTGGTCCGGGAAGATCCCACATGCCCAGAGCAACTAAGCCCGTGTGCCACAACTACTGAGCCTGTGCTCTAGAGCCCATGAGCCACCACTACTGAAGCCCGCGTGCCTATAGCTCATGCTACGCAACAAGAGAAGCCACCACAATGAGAAGCCCACGCACCGCAACGAAGAGTAGCCTCCGCTCGCCGCAACTACAGAAAGCCCGCGTGCAGCAACAAAGACCCAACACAGCCAAAAATAAATAAATAAATAAATTTTATTAAAAAAAAAGAAAATGTCAGAGTGCTTTGCACATTTATTTGCATAATGAAACTTTAAAGGAAACAGGATTAAGTCAAATGAGAATGTATAAGCACCTGAAGCAAAGTCTACCTTCTTCAAGAACATATTTGCCATTATTTTAGGAAGCCAAACGAACACAAGATGTAATCAACGTTCAAACTGCAAGAAATGGTAAAAACCTTAATGAAATTTTCCTTTTATCCAATCAAACAATGATCATGCTATATCTGAAGACATAATCATGAGGATTTAGTGATCCATTTACCAAAGGACACTTCCTAAACACTTCACCCATCTTCTCCCTCTAAATTCCAATTGGCAAAATAAGATTTTGTCAAGATAATCAACTCTACCATCTGTCATTTCAGTCAATGGTTTTCAAGTGGAGATTTTGCACCCCTCCCTCCCAGGACATTTGGTGACATTTTGATTGTCACAAGTGGGGGTGTGGGGGGAGGTGAGATGCATTTATCAGGCTCAAAATATCAATAGTGCTGAGCTTGAGAAACCCTGTAGTAGATCAAGATTGTATTCCTTTCAGACCTAAATAAATTAGGGACAGATACCCTTAATCTATTTCACTTTAGTTCTTATAAACTAAGTAGCTGCATTATTAGCATACCTACGAATAGTTTAGAAGCAAATACAAAATAGGTTTTCCTTTTGCAAGTGCCAGAGAACATGAAAATCTCTCCTCTGGTTCACGATAAGCTCATCTAAAATCATCTTCCTTTTGTACAATGTCAGAAAGGTCTCTACTCATAAGAGAACTTCATATGTATTTGAACTTATTACAGTATTTTAAAATTTTCCCTTGACACTAAATAAATCAGTAAATATTAGAGCAGTATAGACTCTGATATAGCCAATCTGCAATGAAAATTTCTGTTTTACTAAAATACACTCGACTGATACGAATGGGCATTACTAACAAGATATGAACTGCATATAAAATACTTTGAAGGAAATATAATCAAAAGGCAAAAATATAACCCAGGTGATGGATGAGTCCTCCTGTCTCCAACACCCTAAGTATCATCCTCCTTAAGCAACTTCCTTTTTATCCAAATCCAGATATCCTCAATGGAACAGCAGAAAGGGCTTAGGAGATCTGTAATGGTGTAAAGAAAGAGATATATATGGAGAGAAAAGTTCCACAGAGAAGAGCCTAAGATAAAGGCACTGGGGACATGGACAATACTTGCAAAGCATTTAGCATAATGCCTAGCAGGTATCAATACTAAGTACTCAAAAAAAGCTACCTTTTTAAAATTTGTATTTTTAAACAGAGGATCACCTTAGTTCTTAACTGAAAAATAGAACTTTTTTGAGGTGTAAGGGGGTGTTGAGAAGTACTTGCTTATAACTGAAAACACAAAAACAATTGGCTTTTAAATTTAACTTGAATCACAAATTATTATCCCTGAAAAGATTTAAACGTTGGAAATCGGACCTGTCTCCATCCCACTGTATCCCTAGAGGTAACACGCTCTGGTATGTAGCTTTCCAAAACTTTTTCTGTGGATTTACAAATCTCTTTGTCCGTGAAAGTATGCATTATTACAATTATGTTGATTTTTCTTGGGTACCTTTCCACAACAATACAAAGAGATTTATCCTATTCGCTCTAACATTTCAAGTCCGTCTTCCTAAAGAAGCGAGTTCTCAAAGTCAAAAGACCTCCCTTGCTGCCCCCCCCCGCAAAACCTAAACATTGCTGGATGGTGCGATGTACCTACATGGGGAAATAAAGCCAAACTCGAGAACTATAGGAGCAAACGTACAGGTTCCCTACCAGAGAAGTGTGTGGCCTAGAGACCCAAAGGCCTCGTTCAAGTCATTGTAAATAAAATACCCACCCCCTCGCGCCATCGCAGGCAGTGACTCCCCATCCTTGCATCCACAAATCTAAGACCTCCCTCTTTTGGAGCGCTGATTGGACGGCCAGCCCGAGCGCTTTCCGTAAGCTGTCCGCCTACTGGCTCCAGATTTGGTCCATCCATTTAACCGCCCGACTGCCGCATCCCCCATTGGAGTCAAACCGCTGCCTCTTGGAGGAGCCCAACCTACCGCGCGCTTCGTGCTCATTGGCTCAGTGAGCCGCTGCTCAGGAAGAGAAAGCCCGCCTCCCACATGCCGATGGCCCAAGGACCGGTCAGTCGGCAGCTAAAGGAGGACCCAATTGGCCTATTCACTCGCCAGTCAAACTCTTCGGCTGCAAAGCTCCACAGAAACTACGGGAATAAAACATCCCGCCCCTGTTCTTCCATTGGTTGCGTGGACCCACCGCTCCCCCTTCACTAGCCCCCACCCCGCGGTCCATTCATTTCACACAATAACGGGGCCAACTGGAGTCGGTTCAAGACCTCGTATGCGTAGGCAAGACTGTCCGCCACTTACCCGGGATCGAGACCGATCACTCACGCTAACGTCTCCCCTGTTCCTCGGTGGTGAGGCCGGACCACAGGCCGCCGCTGCCGCCGCGTTCTGCGTAACGCCAACCGCCCGCCAAAACGGATCCTTCCCTGCGCCTGCGCGACCAATCCTGGGACTGGACCCTTTCCCCGCCCATTACGCCTGCGCAAAAAGGGGCCCAACTCCCGCCACTACGCAGGCGCCTTAGGTTCGCCGCTGTCTCCTGCCCGCCATTTCACGTGTTCCAAGCGCCAGGCGGAACTTCTTAACGCGCCTGCGTAAACTCGCCATTTTACTACACATGCGCTCAGCAGGCAGTCGCTGCCAAAAAAAAAAATTGCTACATGCTAACTACTTTTCTGATACATAGTATCAATCATGGTTTGGCAGATGAGCTGATCGTAAAATTCGTAACGTAGAGAATTAAAAAGTTACCTAAATAGCCTAAGTGCATTCAAACATGAATGATTGGTTGACTAGCCTATCAGACTAGTTAATAATATTACTCGGGAACCCATAGACCCCCGTCGAGGGGTGGAGACTGCGTAGAACGCCCAAACGGATGACGTTACACAGCACTGCAGTACCAGAGGCCAATAGTAGGGGGCGAGCAATTTCAAATATCCAATCAGAGCTACTCAGGGGCGGAGTCTACCAATGCTGAAAGCGAGGAGGCGGGATAAAAGAGCGAGGCCGAAGGTAGGCTGGCAGATGCGTTCGGTAGATTACTCCTTTCTGCTCGTGGACGCCGCCGAGTAAGCATCGTTGACGTCTGCCCCCCACCCTCCACTGCCGTTATGTCTAAGTCAGAGGTGAGTAGGACGCTCTCTCCACCTAAATTTTCTTTTTCGCGCCTTCCTGAGTTCAGTAGGGTTCGGCCTGGTTTGGCTGCTTGCCCCAGCCGGTTCAGCAGTTCTTCGGTCTCTGCCAGGGCCTACCCCTCCCTAAGTTGAGGTCGCCATTTTGTCCTCTTCGCCATGAGGCTGCCGTCCTGCAACCCTTAGCTATCACGCAGGCTCGGTCCACCTTGCAAAACTCTTAAGTACATTCAATATGTTTTTTTACCTTGTCTCAGTGGGCGATTTTCTTAAAGAGCATTTACAGTCGATATTGGCGATGTACTCCTCCCTCCTAGTCCTTTTGTTGCGCGTGCGTCGAAGGGAGTGAGGGACGCATGCGCTCGGCGCCTCCCGGCCCACCCAGCACCCAACAAACCGCCTCCCCCAGTGCGGAGAAGCACGTGGCTTGCTGCGACCAGAAGGAACAATAAGTGTTTCGTACGTTGCTATCTAGTTTTAGTTTTGGTTCTTGTAGCTGGAAGGTGTTTTGCGTTATAGCCCCACTTACCGCTTTTTTTTCCCCTACTCATAGTCACCCAAAGAGCCCGAACAGCTGCGGAAGCTCTTCATCGGAGGTTTGAGCTTTGAAACAACCGATGAGAGTCTGAGGAGCCATTTTGAGCAGTGGGGAACGCTCACAGATTGTGTGGTAAGACTTGAAAGAGACAAAGGACCGTAGAACTCGTTGATTTCTTTGGCTTCGCTTGCTGTAGTTACCGTCTGAATGTTAATGGGATTATAGTTTCAAGTAAGGTGTGGCTTTAACTGATTAAAAAGCTCCCAATTGATTAGCTTTAGATGGTTAGTGGGAAATTGAAGGGCTTCAGACAAAGGGTTGGTATAAAGTCTCCTATTGTCTTACTTAAGGTGGAAAAGGCAATAGTTTCTGGGGGCTTACCACGTATTAAACATTAAAGGTAATGAGGGATCCAAACACCAAACGCTCCAGAGGCTTCGGGTTTGTCACATACGCCACTGTGGAGGAGGTGGATGCGGCCATGAATGCAAGGCCACACAAGGTGGATGGAAGAGTTGTGGAACCAAAGAGGGCGGTCTCAAGAGAAGTAAGTGATTTTCCCCCCCCTTCCTTTAGTCATTTGGAAGTGTGCCACTAGGGGGACTTAACATTTAGGGGTGTAACAAACTTGAAATTCTTAACTTGGGGATAGGTTTTGTTAATATAAGTTAACTTAATTTTTTTCATGTTAGGATTCTCAAAGACCTGGTGCCCACTTAACTGTGAAAAAGATTTTTGTTGGTGGCATTAAAGAAGACACTGAAGAACATCATCTAAGAGATTATTTTGAACAGTATGGGAAAATTGAAGTGATTGAAATCATGACTGACCGAGGCAGTGGCAAAAAGAGAGGCTTTGCTTTTGTAACCTTTGATGACCATGACTCTGTAGACAAGATTGTCAGTAAGTATCAGGTGGCTGGCATTTGCTAAGGGTTTTGAAATCCATGCTGTATTCTAAATGCTGTGTTGGTGTTTTCTTTATCTCCAAATTTTTTCAGTTCAGAAATACCACACTGTGAATGGCCACAACTGTGAAGTAAGGAAAGCCCTATCTAAGCAAGAGATGGCTAGTGCTTCATCCAGCCAAAGAGGTCAGTTTGTTACTTACTTAAACCTTAAACATAATTTTGAGCAATTCCAGTTTGTACAGCCTAACACTTAAAACTCGTCTCTTCAGGTCGAAGTGGTTCTGGAAACTTTGGTGGTGGTCGTGGAGGTGGTTTTGGTGGGAATGACAACTTTGGTCGTGGAGGAAACTTCAGCGGTCGAGGTTTGTGTGGTTATAGTTTACTAATGAGAGTTTATGGTAAAATTATAATTACCCCCAGATGTCTTATTCGAAGTTACATTTTAATCCAGGTGTAGTTCTGGCTTCTCACTAACCGGTAGTTAGTCTTGCATACGGAAGTAATTTACTGATTTAACGCTTCCTAAAATTTAGACTTAGAAGGGGGTGACTTGTAGGCGATCCACATACTTCAAACCTGGTTTTTGTTTGTTTGTTTTAATTCTGCTTTTCTCCAGGTGGCTTTGGTGGCAGCCGCGGTGGTGGTGGATATGGTGGCAGTGGGGATGGCTATAATGGATTTGGTAATGATGGTAAGTTTTGTTTTATTTAAGGAACCACAGATTAAAAGTTTTGGCAACCTTTAGAATAGGCTAATAGAGATTAAAACTCTAGTGCATGATAAGCTCAATTCTGACCTAATAGCATGTTGTGAGCAGGCCTTTAGCTGTCATGCTATCACAGAATTTGACTGTTGAATACTTTTGTCTTATTGAGAAGAATTGTATTCTTGTAGGTGGTTATGGAGGAGGCGGCCCTGGTTACTCTGGAGGAAGCAGAGGCTATGGAAGTGGTGGACAGGGTTATGGAAACCAGGGCAGTGGCTATGGCGGGAGTGACAGCTATAACAACGGAGGAGGCGGAGGCGGCTTTGGCGGTGGTAGTGGTAGGTATCCAGTGATCCAAGTACTGGTGCAATAGCTAGATTAGCCTTTTAGTATGGGGACTTGATGCTTTTGTGTGTTAACGCTGCATGGTACTTTTTTAATTAACGGGCTTGCAATGCTACCTCCTCCTAGCTTTAAGCTGGGGCCGCCTCACTCCCAAATAGATAGATGGATAAGTGGATAGTGGTGTCTTCAGATGGAATTAGATTAGATTCGAGCAGGATTTAGTGTCTTAACTCTTGGGGTCTTAGGTACTTAGTTGACGTATCCAGCATGTGTTTGCTGTGCCCCTAAATGAGTAAAGGTCTTCAAGGCAAGGGAATATATTATTTGCTATACCGTCGTGAGTTGGGTAAATTTTTTTAAATTATTGGATTATTCAACTGAATGCCTTGCCCAGGAGGGATAAAATACAAAGATAAACATTGGAGCCACCAGTTTTGGGAGCAAGGCAGATCAAGCAACTTTTTTACTTTGAACACCAGAATTTATCATTTTCCCCGAGTAACAGATAAAGGTCCTCTTTTCCATTCTTAGGAAGCAATTTTGGAGGTGGTGGAAGCTACAATGATTTTGGCAGTTACAACAATCAGTCTTCAAATTTTGGACCCATGAAAGGAGGAAACTTTGGAGGCAGAAGTTCTGGCCCCTATGGTGGTGGAGGCCAATACTTTGCCAAACCCCGAAACCAAGGTATGGTGTATATGTGGTATGGGAGGGCTAAACTAGTACAGTTGAGGAAAATATTAGACATTTAGTCAGGGTAGGTACAGGAAAACGGACAATTTAAAATCTTGAGGAAATTTTAAGTGACTGGTAACTTGTTCAGTTAGGAAAATCATGTGAGCCCAAACTTGTGAATTTGAACTTATTTATATAATACAAATATGAAAGCCCCAAATATAAAAAGTATTACCGTTATTACTCATACTCCTAAAGCTTAAGGGAACAAATTTGTTCTTAGGTGGCTATGGTGGTTCCAGCAGCAGCAGTAGCTATGGCAGTGGCAGAAGGTTTTGATTACTGCCAGGTAAGTGAAGAGCTTTTTTTGTTTTCACTTAATTTTCTTGTAATTGATAATGAACACAGTAACCCTAATGTAGCTGAGCAGTGAAACATAGTTAACATTATAATTACAGTAAAATTGTGGATATTAAGTTAATATTCAGATCAGCAAAATTTGTGGGAAACAACTTGCTATTGGATTGTAGCTTTGAGTCTTAATATGTTTAGATTAACAACTTTATTCCATATTGTTCAACAGGAAACAAAGCTTAGCAGGAGAGGAGAGCCAGAGAAGTGACAGGGAAGCTACAGGTTACAACAGATTTGTGAACTCAGCCAAGCACAGTGGTGGCAGGGCCTAGCTGCTACAAAGAAGACATGTTTTAGACAATACTCATGTGTATGGGCAAAAAAACTCGAGGACTGTATTTGTGACTAATTGTATAACAGGTTATTTTAGTTTCTGTTCTGTGGAAAGTGTAAAGCATTCCAACAAAGGGTTTTAATGTAGATTTTTTTTTTTTTTTTTTTTGCACCCATGCTGTTGATTGCTAAATGTAATAGTCTGATCGTGACGCTGAATAAATGTGTCTTTTTTTTAAATGTGCTGTGTAAAGTTAGTCTACTCTGAAGCCATTTTGGTAAACCACCCCAGCAGTGTGAAGTTAGTATTCCTTCAGGGTGATGCCAGGTTCCATTCAAAATTTATTTACAACCTGCTTTGGTGGAGAAGCTACTGTCTTCTGAAACCTTGGTGTAGTTGAACTGACAGTTACTGCGTTGTGACCTTGGAGTTCACCGTGAAAAAGGGTCACCCAAGCCAAGTCATGGAGTTTTTTGATTATTAATATATGATTGTTGGCACATCCTATGCAATATATCTAAATTGGATTATGGTACCAGATATAGATGGGAATGAAGCTTGTGTATCATCCATTATCATGTGTAATAAATAAACAATTTAATACCCTCTTGAATGGAATGACAACTGTATGGATTTGGGACTGGCAGAGCTTTGGACCTTCCCTACCCACTACCCCTGATAATGTTGAATGCTTCTATCACAATTCAAGTTCAAAACTCTGCCAGGGAATAGAGACCAGATGCTGGCTAATGCCACCCCATAAATCCACAAATTAGAAGTTTTGGGGAGACCTTTTTAAACTGACCAGTACCAGTAAGGAATTTACTCTTGACACAAAAACAGGTTTACATTAAAGGAAAACTGCAGTTTTTGTTCGGTTGGGTGGGTATATATAGGTTTATGGATTGACACACTAGTAATTATCTGTATGGAGATAAAAATTTGTTATGGTGAGGAGGCATTTTACTTTAATTCATGCTAACTGCAGTTTTCCTTTAAATATGGCACAAGATGACACAAACATTCTAAAATGTTGATTGTATAGAAAATGACTTCTAAACCTTTATAACAGTTTACTTAATATTCAATCATTGTTATTTGTACATAGCTTCCTTTGAGCCCTCCCTTTGGTACCCTCAATTTCAGTGCCATTGTACTTAGTAGAATAGAGATTTGTTTATCACTAGGACTGTGTATTCCATCCCATGGGTGTGTTACTTGGAAGTTTGGGGAGGGGGTTGGGTGGGGTTGGGTGGGAGGTGGAGGTGGGTGGGAAAGCGTGGGTAATAGTTCCATGGCTTGATACTGGCTGAGTTTGCATATGGCAGGTGGAACCTTAACTATTGAGGGAGTTTGCAGATACCTCAGGATTCGTGACAATGCCTTTAAAGATCCAGGAGAGATGTTCAGCTACTAGGAACTGCTAGCAAGTATAGCGCGAATGGCTCCGAGGCCAGACACTCTACAGCTGAGAGTAGACACTTGTGGTATGTGGAGTACAGATAAGCCAGGGGCAGGCCACGGCACGCTCCATGAAAGCTAGGAGGGAGTGAAGTTTCAGTGACCATCGCAAGGAAGGAGGCAGACAAGAGTAAGGCACACCTGACTCTTAGGACTAGCAGTCAGAACCAGGAGAAAAGGTTTTATTGCTATGCTGGTAGGTAAGAACAGATTTTACTTACATCCATATAGCTCTCTAAAATCCAGCTTTCTCTTATATTTTCTTTAATATATTGAGCCAAAACTAGTCCAGTTAAGCTGAACTTGGTTTTTCTGGAAATGAATTGCTTAAGTTGACACCCTACTCTTGGCGGCTCCCAACTGAAGGAAGTCAGCACTTTAATTACTTCTACAGTGATACATTTTTACCCTTTAATTTCAATACTTCCTGTCTTTTGACCTATTAACTTAAAACAATGGCTCAAAGTAATATATTAGAATCTTCCCCAGAATGCCGGTGGGAGGGTGGGCGGACCATTAGTGGGGGGTGGGAGGGTTTAGCCTGAGATGGAACTTGTCTCTGAGAAAAGCTAGTTCTTAAAGGCTGTTTACTTTTCTAGGGAGGAGTGTGCTACCACAGGCTTAGCAACTCTTAAACAAAATTCCAGTTCAAGCTCATGGCTAAAAGGTAGGTTTTTATAAAGTAACTGCTTAGTATTCCTAAAGTAAAATGCCAGGCTGTGCCTCAGAACTAAAAAAAGTAAGATCTATTGTTCTATTACCTAACAGGCTGTAGCCAGCAAGAAGCTATTAAAGCAATTGGATTCTCAGTAAAGAGAATGGATGTAGTTGTAGAATCTTTCACCTGCTTAAGTATATGCTTTTTTCTTTTTTGCAGGACCATCCTTACGAGGACCTTTATCTGAGCCACTGTGCACTCATTTTCACTGCCATGCAGTAGTCATTAGCTGCTGCGCAGCTTGAATTAATCATTCAGTTTTGTGAATGGACTTTTTAAAAATAAAATGCATTTGACTTGGTTTTGGTTCTTGTTTTCTATGTCTTCTTCATGACGTTTATGGTAAATAACGTGAGATCGTGCATGTTCTTTACTAGGTCAAGTTTGAGAACGGGAAATGCAGGAGTTAATGGTAAACCAGAAGAATTTTACCCTCGTTCCTTACCAGTGTTTCCATGTAGTCACTGTAAGCTGTTTAAAGAAAACTGCATTATAAATGTTTCAAGCATAGCCACGTGTTAATTCAGATGGAGGAAGTACTGGGTTTGTTGGAAGTGATTCTAATACTATGTATTACTATTTTTTAAAGTTTGTCCCGTCAGCATCCATGGTTTAGTGAAATCAGAGAAACTGGTTTAATTTCACTGCAGGAGTAAATCTTGACCCAGAAGTGAGCTGTTCGCTACTGCTCCTCTTGAACGGGTCTTTTTTGTAGCTCTGGCAAGGGAAAATGGAGTTGTAGTGAAGGCTGGCAGATGCTGTTGAGTTTGAGTCTCTTCTGGAACTGTGCTTATCTGTTCAGTTCCTGAGGGGCATAGTGGATCTCATCTTGGGTGAATAAACATTTAATTGGTCTGCTATTTCAGGCTTCAAAAATACTGAGCCAAGGGTAAGAAGGTAAAGGAAGTCCATACAACAATGGTTTGGAGGGATAGAACAACTGAGACTACCAGTTTGCTAAAAAGTAAATTCCCTATTTAAATGAGGAAATAGCCTGTAGGAAGATTAATACCTTGTTCAAATTCTTGTGACCACCCTTCCATCTTTTGGCCTTAGGTACTGTTAAATATGTGTATCTGAGAGTCTTGCCTGCTGTGGTGTACTCCATGAGAAGTGTCTCCTGTTGACTATCAAGTGCCTAGAATGATACCTAAGCTTATTGGGTGCCCAGTAAATATTGGTTGAATGAATGTTTAAATTTGCCTCTGAATTAACCATCTTTGTGAGTTTGGTTAGAATGAAAAACTTCATTCTGATATCCCTTAAGCAAACTAGTCAAATTGAACAACTAATCTCATTACCACTTGATCCCACATGTTAAGGTTTTTGGAAAGTTGACAGGTTGGACCGTCTTCAGACCTATTGGGAAACTTTCATTTCCTAGAGAACACTTTTTTTCTGAATCTGTAGGCATGAAGATTCCAGTTTGATCCCATCTGTCTGCTTTTTTGTCTCAACTAATGAATATCAGAACTTGGAAGTAAGGTTTCTCTATTGAAATGGAGCCAGTAAAATTGAATAGAAGTAAAGAAGCAAAATGTAATTTATATAATTCAGTGATTGGGAAGAGTGGGAACCACCGCAATTCCAAGCAAGGAGATGAAGGTGTGTGGAGGTTTGACTGGACTTTGATCCATGTGGCTAAGAATTCTGAAACTTAGTCGTGTTCAAAGGAAAAATATACTAATAAAAGGCCCTAGATCTTCAAGGATCTAGAGAGGGGGGCGGAGGCACCAAAACAAGAATTGGGTAACTTCTATCTAATGTAACCAGGGAGATGGAAGATCTCACTGAAACGCATACTGTGCTCCACTGTGGAGCAGACTTGGTACCCAGACCTGGGTGTGAAATCCCCTGAAACTTGGGTGTCCAATCAAATTCTCTCATTCCAATCAAGAGCAGCTCACTCAGTCTTCTGAGAGAGCTCTGGCATCAGGGCCCAGGCTGAGGGAGTCCTGTAGAAGTAGGCATGAGGAGGGGAAAATGGCCTCTGGGCGTTCTAGGATTTCCAGTGCCCCAAAGTTTGTAAAAGGAGTGGCCTAACCCTCAGGGACCTCTCACAGAGGATCTAGCCGGCTCTGGCAACAATCCCAGCTCTATAAATAGGGGGCCACCCGAGAAGGTGTGGTTCCTCAAATCATCCATGGCCCCTGGCTGTGAGAAAGGGAGTGAAGGTGGTAGATATCACACTGCTCAGGCCCAAGTGTCATGTGTCCACATGTCCTCATACAGAGCCATAGGGGAAAGAAGCAAGCTCAGCAGAGCTACCTCCCTGCCAGCAGCAGGCAGTGAGCTCTGAGGGCACCCCCTTCATCACCCTCCCTCGAGAAGGAAGACACAGCGGAAAGCTGTTTCTGTAGAGTGCTTTATATACCAAAGCTCAGACAAGAGATTGGAGACCTGGGAAACTGATTCACGGAAGAGAGATGCAAGCCCCTCCCCTCACGTCCTCGCCTCCGGGCAAGCCTCACTGAGCACACCTTGGACTTTCCAAATGCCAGGTTTCCCACTGTGGTCCCTCCTGGTCTACAGAACTCAGCTCCTTCTGGGCCTCACGGTTGGGGAGCACCTTTATCAGAAGAGAATGAAGGAAACCTCCATCACCAGCCCCACCCTCCGGCCAGCTCAGTCTGTGGCCTCCATCTTGGTCCCCCGGGGCACCAGGAAGATGGCGCCATCAGCAGCCTGGTGCAATGCATACTCTTCAGGGGAGTAGCTGTTGCCTGCCTCATCCCGCAGGTGCTGGAAAATGTCACGATACAGCTCCGTCAGCTGTTGGCGCATGACCTCCAGGGTCCGGTCGGCCTCGCCTCGGGCCCGGAGGAGGCGCTCCCGCTCACTGCCCAGCCGCTCCAGTTCCCGCTCCAGCTGCACGATGGTCTCCAGCTTTCTCTTGCGACAGTTCTGGGCGGCCACCTTGTTCTTGCCCCGCCTTCGGATGTCCCGGACTAGTGCCAGCTGGCTCTCCGTCAGCGGGTACCGTGCCAACAGCTCGTTGAAGTCATCTACTGGCAAGTTGACGATCTTGTCCGTAGGGAAGGGGATCTTCATGGCCAGGGCTCGACGCTCATCCCGACTCCCCGCCTCCCCCCGTGCAGTGGGCTTGGCCCGCACGGGGCCCGAGGAGGGCTCTAAGGCTAAGGGGGTCTCGGCAGGTGGCAAGGCATAGTTGGGGTGGGCCAAGGAGTTGGGCATTAGTGAGTAGGGGTACTCCACTGGGTACATCTCTACGTACTCGCTGCGACGCCGACCAGCCTCCGTCCCCTCCAGCTCAAGAGATTCAGCGTCACTGTAGTTGAGGGATAATCCTGAGTCGGACTCTGGGTCTTCTTGGGGCTTGGATGGCCCCGCTGACAGCCCAATGTCCAGGAGGGCCAAGGGGTCTGGGAGGGGCTCACTGAGCAGGCCCGAGAGGGTCAGCGGCTTGGAGGCTGGTACGGTCATGTTGCCATAGGCGTATGGGGGGTCTGGGACGTGAGATGTGGGTGCTGGGAGCTCATAAGGTGGTGAAGAAAGGGGAAAGCCAGCCTCCAGGTGGATTGAACAGGGGCAGTAACTTGGAGGCGGCGGGGGCCCAGGGTATGGGGCTGGGGGCTCGAAGGATGTCTCACTTGGAGCGTTTAGGCCCTGCAAGAAAAGACACCAAAAGGTTTGGAGACAGGCTGAGGAAGAGAAGAAACCAGCTGTCTCTCAGAACCAAGCTGGGTCCAGCTGAAAGACCCAGTGAGATAATCACGAGGGAAGAGAACGGTGCTGAGTATCATTGAAAGCTGGCAAAGTTGTGATACTGTTCGTTCACGAGGAAAGCGGCTTAAACAAGAAGGGAAGTCACGCAACAATTATGGAATCCCCTCCTCTTCAGGAGAAGTTCTTACTGTATTGAAATGGCTCATGTCCCTTTATTTCCTTCAGGAAGACAAGGAGTGTCTCCAGCTGCCACTATCTAGGGTCAAAGGGTCAAGTTCAGACCCTGGCCATGCCCTGGGTGCCCAGCAGAGGGAGCTGCTGCGTGGGAAGAGGGCTTAGGGCAGATCCTGAGGGCCCAGGCATGGTGGCAGGGAAGAGAAGGGGGTGGGCACAGAGCCAGGTCTGGGGCTGAGAGTTACCTTGGGGAGCCGGCACAAGCTCTGCCCTCTCCCCTTCAGTCCCTCTGTCCCTGCCCAGGTGCAGAGAGGAGGAGAGAACGTGCTGGAAAAGGGCCCCCAACCCACATCGGGGAGCCACCCTGCTCCAGCCCAGCTGGGCACAAAGGCATTATTGTTAGGCCAACAGACACCCCTTTGTCCAACTAGCAGGAGGAGAGGACCCCGGCATAGTCTGACCCCCCTTCCCAAGGTCAGAACTACAGCTCTGCTACCTGAGGGAAAGGGGACCCACCCCCCCCACCCCCGCCCCGCCGGCTGCTGAGGGCAGTGGGAGGAAATGAGGGAAGAAGATGGGCAGGATTGGAGGAGGTCAGAACAGAAGAAGGTGAGGAAGGGAAGGCGGGACAGGAGGTGGGGCAGAGAGACGTAAGCAGAGTGACTGCCAAGAGAGATTACACCCCCAATCAGATCCTTCCTTCCCCACCACTCCTATCTCCTGCTCATCCACACTCCCTCCCCTTCAATGCTCTGGTCTTCCATCCAGATTGCCCTCTGACTCCAGCCCTTCCTTTCACAGTGCCTGGAACATTTCCATCTTGAGACCCTGGGCTCTGCTTGCTCCAGCCCCCGGCCTCAGTCCCAGCCAGACTCCCTGTTTCTCTGCTTTTCCCTCCCCCCACCCCTGCCCCCTAACCCCACTCACCTGCAGCTCAGTGATGGACATGATCTCTTGCCAAGTCAATTCCATCTCACCCAGCTCCAGAGTGGGCAACTGTGTCACCCTGTTCCTGCTCTGCTGGGGAGGACACGGGGGCATCCTACTGGGCCAGGGCCTGGTCCAAGGTCCCGAAAGCCCAAATGGTCCCAGCAATCTGTGTCAAAGGAGAAACAGGAGTTAGGGCCCCTCTTGCCACAGGTCAGCAATTTTGTCCTCCTCCATGGAGAGGCTCCCTCCAGCCTCACCTGAGGGAAGGAGATGCCTCATTCCCCGCCCTACCCACCCCCATTCATCGGGCAAACTCATCATCGGACAAACTCCTTAAGCTAGAAAGCCTTTTTCTGCTGTGTTGTCTCTATCTCACCTGCTATGGCTGTAGGCAGTTCGTTTGGGAGCACAGTAGGTTTTTATCTTCTTTTCAGACAAGATGCCTTCACTTTCCCCTACTTCTTACTCCTCAAAACTGTATCACTGGCCAGGACAAAAGTCACATCATCCAGTGTTTTTTATTTTTCCTGTTTCCTGCAGCAACATCAGGGATCACTCCTGCTCTCCTCCTCTGCCCTCACTTTTAGGATCTCAGGCTTTTCTTTCCAAGATGAGACCGAGTGCTTGGGGATCCCCAAGGAGTGTGTTGTGGGAAGAGCCAAGCAAACAGCCCCTCCCCTTCTCTAAGATATGGCCCAGGCCTGGTGACTGATAGCAGCCCTGCCCTCTCCTCCTATCCTGGCCCTGGGCTCCCCTGCCTGGGCCAGATAAGAGGTTTATCAGCCAGCAGGCAGCAGAGGAGGAATGGTCTCTGGAGACACTGGACCTCTGCCCTGTGTCCCACAGGGTCATCTTGGCTATACCCCACTCCACACAACCAGGGGTCTTTTCTCTCCTGAGGTCATATAATAACCACGGCAAAGACTTATTTGGCATTTGTTGAGAACCGAGCTGGTGGTTTATAAGCACTCGTTTATGAGATTGCTTTCCACAAAGATCCTGTAAGTTCCATTCAGAAGTTGAGACTCAGGCTGATAAGTAGCAGAGTCAGGTCTGGTACCTAGAGTCGCCGACTCCACTAGCCTATCCCACCTTCCAGGCGCCTTCCCAATCCTGCTCCCACGTCTCCTCCATACGCCGAGACTCTATTGGCGGTCGATATCAATCAACTCTTTCTGTGGAATCTCAGACTCTTTTTTTTTTTTTTTAATTTATTTTTGGCTGCACTGGGTCTTCGTTGCTGCGCACGGGCTTTCTTTAGTTGCGGCGAGCGGGGCCTACTCTTCGTTGGCACTGCACGGGCTTCTCACTGCAGTGGCTTCTTTTGTTGCGGAGCACGGGCTCTAGGCGCACGGGCTTAGGTGCTCCGCAGCATGTGGGATCTTCCCCGATCAGGGCTACGAACCCACGTCCCCCGCATTGGCAGGTGGATTCTTAGCCACTGCGCCACCAGGGAAGTCCTGAATCTCAGTCTCTTTTCTCTTCTAAGGAATATTTCTTTAGAGGCTTGAACACACACTTCCCTCCAGCCCCCTTTCTTTGGATCTGGGCTCTAGCTGCAGCTCTGCCACAGGGCAACAGCATGATGTTGGGCAAGCCATCGCATTTCTCTGAGCCTCTGTTTCCTCATTTGTAAAACCAGGGAGTGAGACAAGTTGAACTTGGAGGTCCCTCTCTGCTTGGATAGCTCAACATTCTCGGTAACCCCTCACCCCACCTTCATCTTCTCCTCTCTGTCAACCTCTCTCCTCATCCCACCTCCCTATTCCCTGACACCCATCTCACCCTCATCTGTTCTCCCTGCCTTCGGCAAGAGGCTTCAAGTAGATGTGACAGGGACCTCCTGATCTCTTAGGGCCAGACACCACACCCTACCTTTGCCATGTAAGTGAGGGCAGGCAGGCTGGGTGGGTGAGGGAGACTCATAGAGGGACAGAGCATAGGACTGGATGACCTTAGATCACCACAAGGTTGGCCTATCACAGCTATTTAATATGGGCTCCACTCTTTGACTCACCACAAAATTGGTGAGAACTTTAAATTGTCCTTTCGAAGGAGGATCTCCCCTAGCCCCTGCCCCCTAACCCTAACCCTAACCCTAACCCTTGTTATATTGCCATCCCCAGAGCTGGGAGTTGGTATAGGCACAGGCCCTTGGCAAGTGGGCAGAGGGTGGGGTGTTTATGTCTGTCCAGGATGCCATTTCAACACCGGAACCCCACCTTCCCCCACCCAGGTTCTGGCGGAAATTGCCCAAAGGCAAAGTGAATGAAGAAGGGGTTTAGGGGGCAGGGACGATGACTCTTGCCTCACAGTCCTTCACACACACACACACACACACACACACACACACACACACACACACACACACATCCCATTTTGTCCCTCCTAGTTTCCCGGATCTGACTCTTAGGTGCAGTACAAAGATCCTTTCCTAGGAGGCAGGAGACCAGGTTCTCTAGCCTTCCAGATGCATGATCTGGGGCAAATCGCTTCTTATTCATACTCTCCTATTAAATGGGGACAGACTTGGAGAACCTCCTCGCAGTAGATTGCATCTGGCTCAGGCAGTCACAAACTTTACTGTGGCCTGCCTTTACCTGGGGTGCTTGTGAAAATACAGAATTCTGAAAGCCACCCTGGACCTATCGAATTGAATTCATAGGCACAGGTACCCAGCAATCAGCATTTTAACGAGTGGCCTCGTGTTTTTGATGCCAGAGGCCCACCCTACTTTGAAAACTACTAAACTGGTCCAACAATATGGACTTAAAAGAATGCAAGGGCAGAAGAGCACCTGGCAAGTAATCTCCAGACTTCTCCTAGCTTCACACCCTTGACCCAGGCGAGGCTGGGTTCTAGGCTGCCCTAGTCTCTGAGACTAGATATCAGCCCCTCCTCATAAAGACCAGGAATTGAATCTTCCCCTCACCCTGGGACAGGGAAATGAGAATCCAGAAGGGCTGCTGGGGGAGGTGGGAGGTTAGGAAAGAGGCAGTTAAGTAGAACCTCAGGATCAAATCCAACCAGCTCTCTGGTGAAGTGGCAAGTTTGCACCAGGCCAAAAAGGCGTAGTCTGTTTTTCCCTAGACACTCAGAGATGGGTGGTGGTCTATACAACAGGCAAGGTCAGGAAGTCTACCTTCAACAGGTCTTAGGAGTCTCCCTTCCTGAAGACGGGCCAGGGGGCTGGCAGCCAGAGGTATGAGGGTATAGTCAGAATTGGATCAAATAGAACATCACAGAGGGTACAGAAGCTGGAGAGATACTGGGAAAGTGGAACATGCCTCCCTGTGTCCCTTTTCTTTTACAACAGACGGTTCCCACTTTCCAGTTTAGCCCACACTTTGAGGTCACACAGACATCTTGCTCCCCAACATTGCACATCAGGTAGGACGGACACCATCTCCAGAGACTATAACCCATGCTCTTTACTCTCATCCTGATGGGATTACCCGGAAAGATCTTATCACAATCCCTGAGTACACACAGAATGACGTGGAGCTTTATGTTTCAGGATACAGAATGAGGGCCATTTGGGGAGGGATGCTGGGGAAAGGAAGATATTTGGCCCCATCTGCAGCCCAGGGCTCTGTAACACCTTGACAAGGGGGAGAGACAGAGAAAGGGCTCGCCTCTGGGACGCTGTTGTTGTTGTTTGTCTGGGACCGTGTACTGGGGCTTACTAGACAACCCCTCCTCTCCAGGTGTCAATAGAGGCAGGGAAAGGATGGGGAGGGATCAGTAAAACTTGGGGTGTGTTATGGCAGATAAGCAGCCTATTTAGAAAGATTAGGAAGAATCCCCAAGGAGGGAGAGGCACACAGAAGTGAGAGAAAGAAATAGCCTGGAGGGAAAAGGGGCTGGGGAGAGAGGTGGGGAGGGAGAGTGAACGGGGTAGGGGGGGGCAGTTTTGATCACAGTAAGGTTCAGTCTCCTGGGGGCATACATGACTCAAACAGGTGCATGGAACAAGGGAGAGACGGACAAGTTTCTGCCATCCTGTCACTTGGTCACTAGACCCCCCAACTCCAGTCCTTCGGGGGCCAGTGACTAGAGAATCTCAGCCCCAGCAGATGTGATACCTGACCTCTTCTCTTCCACTGTTTCCCAGCCCTCTACCTCCCAAGCCGCCAAGATTTCCAGTCAGGAGAAACTATGCTGGGGTGGGATGCCTTCCTCTCCCTTCCAGTTCCAGCTACTGCCCTAGGCCCAGAAAAGAGAACGGGCAAAGGGAGGCGAGAACTCAGCACCCTCTACCCCTAGCAGCCCATCCTGCTGCAACGACACCTCCCAGCAATCCAGGCATCCACTGCCTCGGATTCCTTAGCATTCCCCAAACCTCCCAGATGGCTGGACAGGGCAGTGGGATAGGACGGAGTAGGGGAAAGGATGGTACCATATACCTGAGAGTCTATTGGCTGCCCCAGGGCAGCCAGCCTGCTGAAGGGTTACTCAGTGTCACTCCCCAGCCCCTCAGGCGTGCCTCAGGGGACCACTGTCTGGTCCCCATCCATAGCCTTTCACCCCCAGAATCCCAGAGGGCTCAAAAAGCCATCTAGGTCTTCTCCCAGAGAAATTCCCAAAGATGTCAAATTCCTAAACCAGGGGCAGCCTGGAAAGGTCTGAGATCTCCGAGGAATGCACGGCAAGTTGCTTATTTTCTCCCGCTGCCTCCTTCACCTCCCCAGCTTGCCCCTGGGTCCCCCTGGAATCCTCCTCCCACCCTGCCCCTCAGGCACCTGTGGCAGGGTCCAAGCAGGGTGAGGAGGTGGCTCCGGGTGCTGTCTCTGGGGAGGCTGGGCCTGGGCTGACACCTTCTGGGTGAGGATCCCTGCTACCTCTGAGAACCGGGGAGGGCCGAGCCCTGCCCCCAGGCCATCGCTGAGCGCCCAGTGTGTAGGCTTGGGCCCGAGTGAGGGGACCTCAGGGGCCGGCACACCAGCCTCCTCTCTGAAGCCCTCAGCCTGAGTTCTCCGTCCTTCCTCCAACCCTCCCCTTTCCCCGTGGCCCTCCTCTCCTCCTGCCCCTTCTGGCCAAGAGAGGAAACTTGAGCCCGGTGTGGTTTCTGCCCGCACCCCACCCCCACCTTGCTCCCAGCCAGCGGGGGCACACATGGCTCCAAGCCTCTCCCAGCCCTCCTTTTGAGCCCAGGAGTCCAGCCAGCTCTGCGTTTCTCCCATGCATCTGATGGATTCCAACCTGATGATCCGTGGCAGAGTGACCTCTAGACTTTATACAAGTTGTAACCTCCTTCTCTTTGCCCCCTTGACTCTCTGAGGGGCAGGGAAACTGAGTCCTGGCAAGGTGGAGGGCAGCTGAAGAAAAGGACCAGATGTCTAGCATCCCAGCTGTTAGGCAGGTGGGCATTCAGGGCACTGCTTTAATTTCAGGAAAGCCTGGGCTCTGGGCAAGGGGTAGGGGAGCTTTTGGGGGGAGGAGGGGCCGGCTGCTTTGATGTGTCCTTTCACCTGTAGCCTTCTCCCCTCCCCCTGCAGCCTCAGATGTCCTAGGACAAAGGCCTCTTTCTTGGACAGGTTTGTTGTCAGTGTGTGAGGGGAGTTGGGGGTGGGGGAGGCTACCGGCAGGGACATTATTCACCTCCCTTAAAGGGGACCCTAGATGCCCTCTGTCCTTTATTCCAGGCAAGGCACCCCAGCCACATGGCAGCCACATACACTGGACAAACCAGGACACGTGTGTAGGATATCAGGTCCATCCCCCAGCACCCAGGGCAGCTCTGGGGCAGGCCAGTAAGTACACCCCAGAAGTCACTCATTCATCCATTTGCCTCAAACTCACAACCCAAGTCCCAGGCCAAACGGATCTCTCTGCAGAGACTAGGAGAAAAGCCTTGCTTCCTCTTAGCTTTTAGTGGTTTTCAGCTCTAAGGAAAGTCCTTCCTATGTCTAGCTTCACTCCTTATAGCTGCAGCTTACACTTTTTTCCTATTTTTTCTTCTTATGATGTTCAAGTTAAATTGGAAACAGTTAAAGACAGGGGAGGCAGGCAGGTGCCACCCTAAGGCAGAGCTGGCATTCAGCCAGCATTCTCTTATAGGGTTGCGTTCACTATTAAAATAATGAAAATATTCTGTCCCTGTTGGTGAAGAATAGCTTCTGGGAGTCTTCCAAGTGTCCCCACCATTCCACCACTATGTCAGCCACCCCGATTCTCTCTCAGGACCACCCCCACAACCCAATGACCCAACCAAGCAACTCAAGAGGCAATGTGATACCCTCCTCTTTGCAGCCTCCTTGCAGCCTGTGTGTGGGGGTTTGATCAACACCCATGCCAAACCCATGGTTCAGTGTTTTGAATTCCATCCCCATCCCAGGAGATCATAATTCTACAGGCATGATCTGTGTAGGGCAGGAGGTGACCCCTGGCTTCATTGCATGTTACAAGTGGGTTCAGAATCTCTTGATGACCCAGGTATGAATCTGGGTCACATACATGAGCATTCAGATAGCTTTCTCATTTATATACTTATTTGGGCCCCTCAGAGGGGATGAGGGGTGGAGACAGTCACACTTGTGACTGATTCAGTAATGATACCGGGTTACAGCTAGTCGACAAACATTTACTGAATGAAAGCTACCAGTTCAGGACGTTATTTGTGGCATTGCAGATACAACTATGGATAACACAAGTTGTTCAATGAATGAATGGATATTTACTGAGTGTCTACTCGTTCATTCATTCATTCAACAAATATTCATTGTGTATCTACCATGTTTCCTACTCCAGGAACACAAAGATGAATAAGACATAGTCTGCGTCCTCATTAACAGTCTAGGCAGGGAATTCCAGTAATAAAGGTCTATATAAAGTGCTATGGAGCTGAACTGCTGCTGGTGAAATTCACAGCCGGCTTCACAGAGAAGATGACAATTGAGTTGGGCTGTGGAGAATGACTCAGGGTTCACCAGGAAAAGAAGGGGAGAAGCGTATTCCAAACAAAGGTGTGAAGACATAGAAGCATCAAACACAGAGGAGTATTTTGGGTTTCCTAGGATGGGGTGTGGGGTAGCAAGTAGTAAAAGGTAAGCCTGGGAACTTTGACTGGGGCTAGATAGTAAAGTCCTGAAAGTTAAACTAGGGAGGTTGTATTTCATCCCGTACACGGGTCATAGATGTGTTTGAAGCAGTTTTCTTGTTTGCGGGGACAGGCATGGTCGTGCAGGCTGAGCTAAGTGAACAGACAGCCCTCATTTAGGCGACGGGCCAGAGTGTCTCTCCCACCTCACTCCACTCCCCTCCCATAGGAAGAGGCTGTTACTGCGGTTCCCGGGCTCTGTCCTGCCTCCAGAACGCTCTTTATAGCCCTCGGGGGTGCGGATGATTCCTTTAGCTCCCTCCTCTCAGATCCCTGAGGTCCAGAGTCAACCTCCTTCTATCTTAAATCTCTTTCGCTTGATGTAAGATGAGCAGGGGATTAGGAGCCTGAATGGGTTGGATAGTGTCTGCGGCTGGGCGAGCCAGGATACCTAAGATTTTCCTATCCCTAAGATGGGATACCTAAGATTCTCCTGCTTCTGTCTCTGGCAGAGACAGAACATGGAGAAAAACATGACCACGTATCTTCACTGTTATACCATTCTCCATCTGTGCTGCTCAGGCACCCCCAAAAGGCTGACTTGTCATCACCCCCCGTCAATCCACCCCACCCTCACCCCAGCGCGTGTGCACACATCACCACCACCACCATCAGGGCAAGCCACAAGCAGTGTTGCCAAACACCCCGCTGGGTTATGCAACCAGCTTCCCGAGTAGGGCGGGGTGGCTAGAGGTGGAACCTGGGGAGGGCCACAGGTCCCGGAGGGAGCTGGCTGCCTAGCCTGCTTGCCTGCTGGGCTGACCGCAGTGGCCCCAGGGGGCGGGGGCAGGGCTGCCCTTTTATCAGTGCCCTGCAGGGTTGCACCCGCCACCCCCTGGCTTCCTCTCTCAACAGACGGAAAGGGAGGCAGCCACAGGGTGCAAGGGAGGGCTGGGCGTTATCCTAGGCTGCAGAGCCCGGCGGTTACCCCGGATGGCTGGGGGAGGTGTTGGAGGGGGTCTGGGACCAGGGAATAGTGAGGCCCCTCTTACTAAAGTAAGAAAAGGGAGATAAAAACTGAGGCCCAGATGGTGGAGACAGATCTCCTAAGCCATCCACTGGTTTTTCCTTGTGTTCTGGTTTGGGTGAGGATAGAATAAAAAAGTCTTTGAAGAGGTTCCTTTCCACAGATAAGAATTCTTAGAGGATTGACTCAGGAGTTGAGGACACTGAGCCCCACTCTCAGGCCAAAAGGGTCCAGAGAGTTGGGTAGGACTGAGGTTCCCAGACCTGGGCGACTATGAGTTATGCCCTGCTAGCAGAGCCCCGCACTGAATCCGAAACAGATGAAGGCTGATAAATGAGTCCAGAATAGTCCAGAAGAAAAAACCCCTGGAGCTTAATTCTAAATCTAGAGAGAGGAGCAGGTTGCACGGTGCAGAGGAGAATGAGGGAGGGTCAGATCTTGAACCTTAAAACCTGGACTTGAGTCCCTGCATTCACGGTCACGGGTTACGTGGCTTTGGGCAGCTCAACCTTTCTGAGCCTTGCTTCCTCACCAGGGAAATGGAGATAATGGAGTTTTGGGGAAGATAAAGGGAGTTTTGGGGAAGCTAAAAAGAGATCAATAAGGAAGTGAGTCTGTTATTATTAGGAGATAGAAGCTTAGAAACCTGGAGCCCAGAGTGCCTCAGGGGCTTGGGAATTGAGAACAGTCTATCTGGAAGCCAGACTCTGGTGGAGAGATACCTGGGCCAGAGCTGAAGCCGGTAGGCAGCCTGGTTCTGGGAGAGAACCAGGACCAGGATGCGGCAGTGTTTGGGGGGGAGGGGTGGTACACTTCCAGGAACTAGCTCTGGGACCATGGCTCTCCCACCCCAGCACTACTGGGCGGGGCCAGTTGTAGCCACACCATGGGCATGGTGCCAGCCTTACAGGCTTCAGTCACCTTCCAGGAACCCCAAAACCCCCACCCCCACCCCACCCTGTTGCAATCCTCTGCAGTGGGCGGAGCTGCCTAGGAAGTCCCACCCTCTGCTCCTTAGAGGATGGAAGGCTTGATGCCTGACTGTTTCCTGCTTTAAACAGGCAGCCTGCTCATTCCAGCCTCCTGTCTTTGCTCTTCCTGCCCCCTTGCACCAGAATGCTCTCCTTGGCCCTTTTTACCAAGCAGGGGGCAGTACAGAGTGGAAACGAGATCTGGGTTTGAGTCTCAGCTCACACTTAGCAGTGTGGACTTGGGCAAATTATATAGCTTCCTTGAGCCTCGGTTTCCCCTTGGTAACTGGGGAGAACAGAGCTTCTTGTTAGGGATCAGATGAGACAATGTACACATCGTGCTTATACACAAAGGACATTAATGTTGGATCCCTTCCTCTGATCTACTCTCCAAGACCCAGCTCAGTTCAAGTTCTGTCTCCACAACATTTTCTCTGGCTACCTCAACACTTACACATATTTCTCTTGTCTAACTCCTTTTGCAATTATTATATGTACCAGAGAATTAATAACCTCATTTAAATATTTTCTTTTCTGGGACTTCCCTGGTGGCACAGTGGTTAAGAATCCGCCTGCCAACGCAGGGGACATGGGTTTGAGCCCTGGTCCGGGAAGATCCCACATGCCCCAGAGCAACTAAGCCCGTGCACCACAACTACTGAGCCTGTGCTCTAGAGCCCATGAGCCACAACTACTGAGCCCACGTGCCACAACTACTGAAGCCCGCGTGCCTAGAGCCCATGCTCCACAACAAGAGAAGACACCTCAATGAGAAGCCTGCACACCACAACGAAGAGTGGCCCCCACTCACCGCAACTAGAGAAAACCTGCATGCAGCAATGAAGACCCAATGCAGCCAAATAAATAAAATAAAAAATATGAATAAATTTATTTAAAAATTTGTTTCTGGGCTTCCCTGGTGGCGCAGTGGTTGAGAGTCCGCCTGCCAATGCAGGGGACACGGGTTCGTGCCCCGGTCTGGGAAGATCCCACATGCCGCGGAGCGGCTGGGCCCGTGAGCCATGGCCGCTGAGCCTGCGCGTCCGGAGCCTGTGCTCCGCAACAGGAGAGGCCACAACAGTGAGAGGCCCGCGTACCGCAAAAAAAAAAAAAAAAAAATTTGTTTCTTTTCCAATTGAACCATATGATTTTGTGTTTTGTTGCATCGTCTTGTAATAGTGATGACATAAACAGTATTATACACAACTTATCATGAGCACCATAGTTTAATGGTGAAGAGCACAAGTTTTAGAATCAGAAATGCCTGCATTCAAATCTTGGCTCTGACAGTCACTTTGAGATCTCAAGCAAATTCTTTAATCTCTCTGAGCCTAATTTTACCCATCTGTAATTTAGGGATAGTAACAATACTTACCTTACATGTTATTGTGAGAAGTTAACAACTGGGTATGTATGTTTAATTTAGTGATTCAGTGTCTGGGATATAGTAAGCACTATTAAATGGCACATATATGGTACATCTATTATTATCAAATAAATATATTAAATTAACTTATTGTTAACTAATGGGTAAATTTCTTGTGAGGGGTTGCATTTTATGTTTTGTCTTTTTTATATATACCTCAAGGTGTCTAGTTCTGAGTACAATATACGTCACTCACTCAACAAATATTTATAGAGTATTTAACAGATTGCTAAATTTGGAGGATACCAAGATGACTAAAGAGGGAGCTTTGGGGGCTTCCCTGGTGGCACAGTGGTTGAGAGTCCGCCTGCCGATGCAGGGGACACGGGTTCATGCCCCGGTCCGGGAAGATCCCACATGCCGCGGAGCAGCTGGGCCTGTGAGCTGTGGCCGCTGAGCCTGCGCGTCGGGAGCCTGTGCTCTGCAAGGGTAAGAGGCCACAGCAGTGAGAGGCCCGCCTACCGCAAAAAAAAAAAAAAAAAAAGAGTGAGCTTTGGGACTCCCTGCTGGTCCACTGGTTAAGAATCCGCCTTCCAATGCAAGGGACACGGGTTCGATCCCTGGTTGGGGAACTAAGATCCCACATGCCGGGGCGGGAGCAGCTAAGCCCGCGTGCCACAACTAAAGAGCTTGCGCGCCTCAACGAGAGGGCCCACGCGGTTCAAAATACAGAGCCCGTGCACTCTGGAGCCCGCTCCACACCTAGGGAGAAACCCGAGTGGACCGCTTGCTGTAAGGAAAAGACCCCGCATGCCTCAACAAAGATCCCGTATGCCGCAACTAAGACCCTACGCAGCCAAATAATAATAATAATAATAGGGAAAATAAATAAGTAAAATAAATGCCACACCAACTAAAATGAATAAAGTGCTAAATTGGTTCAAATAAATAATATTAAAAAAAAAGAGTGAGCCTTGCCTTTGGGCAGACTCATGTATAAACATGTGATGTGATATGAGAATGAATAAGTTACATTCCGGGAAACAGAGAAAAAGGAGCGACTAACTTTCTCAATGAAGGCCTCAGGGAGGAGGTAACCTTTCAACTAGTCTTGAAAAAAGAAGAATCTGAATTTTCTAGGGAGAAAAATGGGGGACAGAATTCTGGGAAGAAGAAACAATATGTGTAAATACATAGCTGTGAGGGGAAAGTCTATAAAGGTTTGATCAGTTACAGAGTCTGGAAGTCCAGGGGTATAAAAGGAGGTTTGGGTGGAGGGGAAGTTTCCCACACTTTCCTGGGACAGTAGGGTAGGTCATGGTGACCAGGCTCAGGGCCCACTCCCTGCCAGGAGCCTAGTTGCCTATCAAAGTTCTCAGATAGTCCTTTCCTTCCAAGGACCCTGGGGCAGGTTGGTCTGGCCCTCCCTGGGAAGACTCAGGGCTTTCCTGAGGTGCTTCCAGTCTCTTGGAGTGACCATCTGGGCCAAACCAACAAGAAGGGAGCATCCTGGGATTGTCTTCACTGTGTGAGCCCGGGTCCCTTTGATTCCCCAAGTCTCATGTATGGTGATGGAGAGCCAGGATGAGGGTTGTCTAATTTGCTCAGTGTCTCTGGGCCACTGCTCAAATTCTCTGGTGTTGAAAGTTCTTCCCCTGAAGGCTATCTCCACACCAGGGCCTCCCAATCTCCCTGGTTCTTGTCTGTGCTCTTTCTGGTTGCAGCTGAAACCACGTTCCTAGCCTGGTTGCTGCTATCTCTGGCCTTGTTTTCCCCAAAGAGATCATTTGCCAGAGAATGAGATACCCACGGGGAGGAAGGTCAAGGGCTCCTGGGCCACATCATCCCCCAAATATCAGCTTCCCTTTTCCAGAATGGAGAGAGAGAAAAAGAGAGATCCATCTGAGGATTGGTGGAGAGCCAGCCTCTCAGTCGTCCAGACAGGAAATGAAAAGCAGACTTCATTGCCTCTCTCTCTCTGGTGGGAGGAGAGATGGAAAGAAGGAAGAAGGGAAAACAAAGGGTTGGAAAAGAAGAGTGAGCTGGAGCAATTCAATCCAGATAAAATCCTCTGAAACTGAAAGTATGTATTCCCTTGTTGTCCAGTGTTTAGGACGCGGCACTTTCACTGCCAGGGTCTGGGTTTGAACTAAGATCCTGCAAGCTGTGAGGCATGGCCAAAAAAACCCATTCTCTGTTTACCATCTGCCTTTCCTTCTCATACCCTAACACCCCTCCTCCATCCTAATACCTTCCTGCCTCAAGGACCTCTAAACCATTTGTACTACTTTTAATTTTATTTTTAAAATAATCCATCCACTCCCCTTCATAGCCAGAACTACAAACTTGTAGACACTGTAAATTTCCTTGCCCCTCTCCGTCTCCACTGAACTTTCCTGGAAAGCATAACAAAACCAAACAAAACATTTCTGGTTAAGTCCAACAATTCAGCTTCTCCACATCTATACCTGGGCAGCTAAATATTGATGGAGGAAATCTCAGAATCTTGCTGACTAGTATACTTCAAATTTATGCCCCCCAAACTCAACATTGCCAAATCATTCTATAGTTCCCTAGTAAATTCTTTTTTCTACTCTGCTCAATAACTATTTCACACTTTCTCTCTTCTAAAATCTCCAAAACCCCCTCCACTTCCCTCTCAGCAGATGACCTTGCCCATATTTCATTGATAAAATAGATGCGATTAGATGAGACTGTCCTATCTTTCCAATACCAAATCTACCAGCTTACTTGCATCTACATGCTTGACCTTCTACCTTATTAAGATGAAAGTAGTATCCCTGTTCCTAGCCATACCCTCTCAGCTCTGTGAAGAGCTGAGAAAATTAGATTCCTCTGAGTGCACAGCTAACATTCAATTCTGCACCGCAGCAAAGTGATGTCGACTGCATGGATTCGGTCATGAGGAAGAATGATAAAATAATTCAGAGGTACGGCTGAATCACAAGGTGGCAGTCTTAAGAGTTCATCCAGGTAGAACTCCCCACCCATTCCCTCGGATGAAAACAGCAGCTATATAATCCCAGGAAGCTTCCTCTTTACGTCTTAAGTTCCATCATAGCTGTATGTTGGGGAGACACTTCCTACACCTCTGAGACAAAGCCAGACTGTTATTAGGTCAGAAAGATGCTACCTTCTTCTGTTTCCTTAAGACCTGCTTCACTGTCAGGGAGTGCCCCACTGAGCACCCAAGACTTGAGGGAGGTGTCCTCACCAGTCATCCTGTAGAGGGCATATGCCCACATCTCCAGGCCATAAGCTGTAGCTGCCAACACTGCTGTCTGTGATTACCGCTGTTTGTGCTGTTTCCCATTCTGCAGTGGCTGGAGTAGAAGCAATCTATGATTGCTTTAGCAAGAGGCAGAGCAAGCCCTGGGCTAGGAGTTAGAGTGCTCAGCTAATAGAAATGCATTCAACTCCTTTGGCTTTTTGTTGTTTTTTGTTTTTGGCTGCAGAAGGCTTGAGAGATCTTAGTTCCCCAACCAGGGATTGACCCCGGGCCATGGCAGTGAAAGCGCCGAGTCCTAACCACTGGACCACCAGGGAATTCGCTTATTTTTATTGAGTAGAGTTCCCTGTGCTATACAGCAGGTCCTTGTTGGTTATCTATTTTATATAGAGTAGTGTGTATATGCTAATCCCAAACTCCTAATTTATCCCTTCCCCCACTCCTTTCCGCTTTGGTAACCATAAGTTTGTTTTCTGTGTCTCTGGGTCCATTTCTGTTTTGTACATAAGTTCATTTGTATCATTTTTTTTTTTAGATTCCACATATAAGCGATATCATATATTTGTCTTTCTTGGTCTGATTTACTTCACTTAGTATGATAATCTCTAGGTCCATCCATGTCGCTACAATGGCATTATTTCATCCTTTTTTATGGCTGAGTAATATTGCATTGTATTTATATACCACATCTTTTATTATTATTATTAGCTGTGTTGGTTCTTTGTTGCTGCACGTGGGCTTTCTCTAGTTGCAGTGAGCAGGGGCTACTCTGTTGCGGTGCGTGGGCTTCTCATTGCAGTGGCTTCTCTTGTTGCGGAGCACGGGCTCTAGGCACGCGGGCTTCAGTAGTTGTGGCGCACGGGCTTAATTGCTCCGCGGCATGTGGGATCTTCCCAGATCAGGGAACAAAGCCGTGTCCCCTGCATTGGCAGGCGTAGTCTTATACACTGCGCCACCAGGGAAGCCCTATACCACATTTTTTTATCCCTTTATCTGTCGATGGACATTTAGGTTGCTTCCATATCTTGGCTTTTACAAATAGTGCTTCAATGAACATTGGGGTGCATGTATCTTTTTTATTATTATTATATATTTATTAATTTTTGGCTGCGTTGGGTCTTAGTTGCAGCACTCGGGCTCTTCGTTGTGGTGCGTGGACTCCTCTCTAGTTGTGGCGCGTGGGCTCCAGAGCGTGTGGGTTCTGTAGTTGCTGTGCGCGGGCTTAGTTACCCTGTGGCATGTGGGATCTTAGTTCCTTGACCAGGGATTGAACCAGCGTCCTCTGCATTGCAAGACGGATTCCTAACCACCGGACCACCAGGGAAGCCCCTATCTTTTTAATTTATTTATTTACTTTTTGCGGTATGCAGGCCTCTCACTGTTGTGGCCTCTCCCGTTGCGGAGCACAGGCTCCGGACGCACATGCTCAGCGGCCATGGCTCACGGGCCCAGCCGCTCCGCGGCACGTGGGATCTTCCTGGACCGGGGCATGAACCCGCGTCCCCTGCATCGGCAGGCAGACCCTCAACCACTGCGCCACCAGGGAAGCCGCCCTATCTTTTCGAATTATAGTTTTCTTTGGATATTTGCCCAGGAATAGGATTGCAGGATTATATGGTAACTCCGTTTTTAGTTTTTTAAGGAACCTCCATACTGTTCTCCATAGTGGATGTACCAATTTACATTCCCACCAACAGTGTAGGAGGGTTGCCTTTTCTCCACACCCTCTCCAGCATTTATTATTTGTAGACTTTTTGATGATAGCCACTCTGACTGGTGTGAGGTGATACCTCATTATAGTTTTGATTTGCATTTCTCTAATAATTAGTGATTATTATTAGTTGAACATCTTTTCATGTGCCAAACAGAGAATCTTCTTTCCTAAACATCACTGGAGAAATATTGACAACTTTTTGTTGTTGTTGTTGTTGAGGAGGGGAATTCTTTTCTTTTAATTTTTAATTTATTTAATTTATTTATTTTTGGCTGAATTGGGTCTTCATTGCTGCGCGCGGGCTTTCTCTAGTTGCAGCGAGTGGGAGCTACTCTTCGTTGCGGTGCGCGGGCTTCTCACTGCAGTGGCTTCTTTTGTTGTGGAGCACAGGCTCTAGGCGCACAGGCTTCAGTAGTTGTGACTCGCGGACTCAGTAGTTGTGGCTCGCGGGCTCTAGAGTGCAGGCTCAGTAGTTGTGGCGCACGGGCTTAGTTGCTCCGCGGCATGTGGGATCTTCCCAGACCAGGGATCGAACCCGTGTCCCCTGCACTGGCAGGCGGATTCTTAACCACTGCGCCACCAAGAAAGCCGAGGAGGGGAATTCTATGCAGACTATCTCCTTCTATGAAGACAAAGTATAATTCAAATAACTAGGTTTCAGCTTCAGTCATTCTTGTGAACTGCGTATGGCCCTAGGCAATTTGAGTCACTTTTCTGAGTCTCTGGTTCCATTCTAGAATGGAAAAACAGAACAACAAAAACTCCTCTCACTATCTCTCTCTGAGGACATGAAATATGGCTCCTTCCACACTTAGGTTTATGTTAGAGTGGCAAGAGATAGAAACATAGTTGTTTTTTGTTTTTGTTTTTTTCTTTAAGTGAATCCGAACCTCAGCGTGAACTCCCAGAAGCTGATTTTGGTCAATTAATTCATCTTGGGAGAGCCCACTTATGATGACTAAACTTAAAAGAGCATGATATATAAGCCATACAGTTCATTTACATAGTTCGACATAAAACTTACAGTAGCCTAGGCAATTCTATTGACTGATCGAAATAGTTGGCAATTTTGGAAGTCAAATATTATAATTAGAAGGTTGTTTAGTGAACCAAGTGATTCAAATTAGCTGGATAATTTTAATGTCTAATAGAACTGCATCCCTCACCTTTGTAAATATATAAGATATTCACTTGGCCAAACGGAATGCTCTTCCCTAAACATCGCAGGAGACATAGTGACAAAAAAAAATTTTTTTTTTTTTTGGTTGGAGAGGGAGAATTCTATGCAGATTATCTCTCCCATCTATGAAGACAAGGTACAATTCAATTGATTGGGTTTCAGCTCCAGCCAAGTTAATATAACTGATTCTGTTTGTGTTCACTTCAGCCATTTTATTATAATTGATCGGGTTAGAGTCTGATTGTGTTAGGGCTTCAGCCATTTTACTTTAAGTGATTAGGCTGCTAGAGCTTTAGATATGTTGATAGTATTATGCTTTCCTGGCCTTCCGTGGTGGTGCAGTGGTTAAGAATCCGCCTGCCAATGCAGGGAACACGGGTTCGAGCCCTGGTCCGGGACGATCCCACATGCCGCGAGCAGCTGGGCCCATGTGCCACAATTACTGAGGCCCAGGCACCTAGAGCCCATGCTCCGCAACAAGAGAAGCCACCACAGTGAGAAGCTTGCGCACCACAACGAAGAGTAGCCCCTGCTCGCTGCAGCTAGAGGAAGCCTGATGCAGGAACGAAGACCCAAAGCAGCCAAAAATAAATAAATTAAATAAATTAAAAAAAAAAAAAAAAGGGCTTCCCTGGTGGCGCAGTGGTTGAGAGTCCGCCTGCCGATGCAGGGGACACGGCTTCGTGCCCCGGTCCGGGAGGATCCCACATGCCGCGGAGCGGCTGGGCCCGTGAGCCATGGCCGCTGAGCCTGCGCGTCTGGAGCCTGTGCTCCGCAAAGGGAGAGGCCGCAGCAGTGAGAGGACCGCGTACCCCCCCCAGAAAAACAAAAAAGTGAGGGCACTTCTCCACAATGTGAGTGGTAGCACTCCAAATTGTGCAACATAGTGGAATTGCCCCCAGCCTCCTTTTCAGTTTTCATTTTCTCCATGACACCTATCACTACCTAACCTTCTATAGAGTTTACTTATTTCTTTGGTTATTGTCTGCTTCTGCTACTCAACTAGAATGCAAATTTCACGATACTTGTTTGTTTTGTATCCCAGAATGAAAGGCTGGCCCACTGACGGCATTCAATAAATATTTGTTGAATGAATAGAAAGAAACATTTACTCATGATTAGAGTCTTACTTTTTTAATGAATAAAATGGAATCATACCACATAAATTCCTCTGCAACTTTTCTTTTTCTTTTTTTTTTTTTTTTTGACTCACTGCTAGGCATGTGGGATCCCCCAACCAGGGATTGAATCTGTGCCCCCTGTAGTGGAAGGGCAGGGTCTTAATCACTGGACCACCAGGGAAGTTCCCCTCTGCAACTTATTTTTGTCATTTAGAATGCCATTGCCATTTCTCCAGGTAAATGCAACAGCTCTAACATACATTTTTTATAAACTGCATATTATTCTACAGTCCGGGTGTACAATAATTTATTCAGCTATTCCCCTATTGATAGACAATAATTTTTTTTTACCATTATAAACAATGTTGCAATATGTGTTCTTATGTATGTATCATTATGTGCTGGCTGTGTTTTTAATTCTCTAGGAGAGGATGTGTCCACGTTTAATTTTACAGGATATTGCCATAATACTTCCCAAGAGAGCATAACAGTTCCAACTCCCACAATCATCTGGTCCCACTACCGCAGCTACCTAAGTTTGCATTCAAGGTGTTTCACAATCTGGCTACCTTTCCAGTTTCCTCTCCAGCTTCTTTCCCATTTCTTTATTTGAATCCTCTGTCCCATGAAATCAATCCCTCAAAGATTTACACAACCATGAAGACATTATATTAAGTGAAATAAGCCAGACACACAAGGACAAATATTATATGATTTCACTTACGTAAGGTACTAGAATAGTCAAATTCGTAGAGACAGAAGTAGAATAGTGGTCACCAAAGTCTGGGGAAGGGGAGGGAGAATGAAGGGTCATTGCTTATGGGTTCAGAGCTTCAGTTTGTGATAATAAAAAGTTCTGGAGATGGAGAGTGGTGATGGTTGTGTAACAATATGAATATACTTAATGCCACTGAACTTTACACTTAAAAATGGTTAAAATGGCAAATTTTATGTTATTAATAAAAAATAAATGAAAATATTTTAATTAATTTTACAATTTAAAAAGTGAAAAAAAATGTCTTACACATCCCAGCCTCTATCCCTTTGTTCATACCAAACCCTACCTATCATTCCATCAATGCGTGGATGAATCAAGTCCTAACTCAACACCTCCTTTTCTCCTGAACTTTGACATCTCCACCCCCAGATCCCCAGGGATCACTTCCTTCTCAATATCTGTGCCCCTTATCTGGCATTTAATCCTAAACTCCCCTTTGATTTGCTCATTCTTCTTTATATTTTGCATTTTCACAAATATTCATTCCATTCAGTAAACACTGTTTGAGTATTTACGAATTGAGGGCTAGGTGCTAAGGAAATAAAATGAATGGGACAAAGCACTGCCCCAGATGGCAAGTCTGATGACTTAGATTGATGTATTACAACATGACTATGACCAGAGCCATGGATGGCAGCAAGGAGGAAGTGTCCAACTCCACCTGGGGATATCATGGAAGGCTTCATGGGAGAGGATATTGATTGATTTTATCCTTTAAAAAAATAGCTTATTTTTCTCCTTTTGAAATAGCACCCACACATTTTTTTTTTTTGCGGTACGCGGGCCTCTCACTGTTGTGGCCTCTCCCGTTGCGGGGCACAGGCTCCGGACGCACAGGCTCAGCGGCCATGGCTCACGGGCCCAGCCACTCCGCGGCATGTGCGATCTTCCCGGACCGGGGCACGAACCCGTGTCCCCTACATTGGCAGGCGGACGCTCAATCACTGCGCCACCAGGGAAGCCCTACCCACACATTTAAAAAATTTTATCTATTTATGTATTTATTTTTTGCTGCATTGGATCTTCATTGCTGCGCGCAGGCTTTCTCTAGTTGCGTCGAGCGGGGTCTGATCTTCATTGTGGTGCGAGGGCTTCCAGGGAATCCCCCAGCATCCACACATTTTAGGACACCTGTAAAACATGGAAACAGGCTCTCCTGGTGGCGCAGTGGTTAAGAATCTGCCTGCCAATGCAAGGGACATGGGTTCGAGTCCTGGTCCGGGAAGATCCCACATGCCACAGAGCAGCTAAGCCCGTGCACCACAACTACTGAGGCTGCGCTCTAGAGCCTGTGAGCCACAACTACTGAGCCCACACGCCACAACTACTGAAGCCCGTGAGCCTAGACCCAGTGCTCCGCAACAAGAGAAGCCACCAAAATGAGAAGCCCTTGCACCGCAACGAAGAGCAGCCCCCGCTTGCTGCAACTAGAGAAAGCCACTCACGGCAATGAAGAAATAAATAAATAAATTAATTAAAAAAAAAGAAAATATGGAAACATTGAAAAAAGTCCTAGCACTTCAAAACAGCCACTGGTTACATTTTGGTGTATTTACTTCCAGTCTTCTCCTCCACATATTTTTAATAAACTGCTTGTAACCATATATACATGATTTTATCCTATGTGGGTATATAGAGACAGTAGGGGGAGGGCAACATGCATTTTCCATTTGATTGGTTCTTAAAGGTTTTCCAGGTGAAGAGGAGAGGGAAGCAGGAACAGCAATGACCGTAGAGCTTTAACGCTAGGTAGGACCCGAAAAAACTGTCGTTTGGGGTTTCCCTGGTGGTGCAGTGGTTGAGAGTCCGTCTGCCGGTGCAGGGGACACGGGTTTGTGCCCCGGACTGGGAAGATCCCACATGCCGCGGAGCGGCTGGGCCCGTGAGCCATGGCTGCTGAGCACACGCGTCCGGAGCCTGTGCTCCGCAAGGGGAGAGGCCACAACAGTGAGAGGAGGCCTGCGTACTGCAAAAAAATAACAACAAAAAAAAAAAACAAAAAACAACTCTGGTCTGAGCCTCTCCATTTTCCAAAAGTGGCAGCTGTAGTCCAGAGAGGGTACAAGGACTTTATTAAGGCAAAGTCACAACAAGAACTAATGTCTCTTATCCAGCCAGTTGTCTTCCCTCCACAGCACATTTACTCAAGAGGCTGGAGAGCTAAGAATCAGCCATCTTCTGGAACAATGTCTGACTGTTAAAATTTGTCAGTTACTCCACAAAGAAAGAGGAGCCAAGCCCCTCCCCCAAACAAACCACATTACATATTTTTCCTCCTCGTGGTCCCTATAGAACATCTGGCACTGGTATAGGGTATTTAAGGTAGGACTGGGATACAGGGAGGCTGTATTACAGGTCAGAGGAGTGGATTGTGGGTTAGAGCATGGTTTTAGAACCAGACCTCCTATGCCCAAATGTATAGCTGTCAATTAATAGTTGTATGGCCTAAGTAAATTATTTAACTGCTCTGAGCTCCACTTTTCTCATTTGTAAAATGGGAGTAATAACCATCTACTTCATAAGTTTTTTAAAAAATATATTAAATAATGTATTCAAAGATTTAGCATGTGCCTGGTACATAGTAAGTGGTCAATAAATGTTGGTATTATCATTAAACTGCCAAGCCAAGGACTATCTTGTGATTCCAGGCACAATGCTAAATGTTTGAATGACTCCTCATGGGAATAGATAAAGGATATACCCTTGCTTGTTCCAGATTTGGGGCTTGTCACCTGGAACTTTACCAGAAAATCATATATCTTCCTTCATAGCGTATATTAGCTCTGTAGTTTGTTTTGTATTGTTCTATACTTTTCTCTTAGGCACTCTGACTCTGCTCTGAAATTATTAGAAAGACTCCTGGGTTTGGATGCTCTTCTTGGAGAGTTCCTAAAGACATAATTTTTAGAGATGGAAGAAAAAAAACCCCACAAAAACCTTTGGGGGACAATAACGCAATAGAAGGTGTCGCTGACCTAAGCGGGGGTCAGGGGCCAAAGAACTGAGGGGTGGGGGAAAGCTAAACTTCATCAAAATTCTTCCCTATTGTGAAATCTCTGCATTCAGTAAACTTCTCTTTTCTCATTTTGCAACGGTTTGTCCCTACTGGAAAACCGCAGGCCTTGTTCCCTATACCCTTCCTTATCCTGGACTCTTTATCCCTTTGTCCTTCCTACTCTCCCCTCTCTAGTCTCCAAGGCTCTAACATCCCGTTTCACGTCCGGCCAAAGAAAATCTGCTTTTAGAAACTCCCTGGGTCAAGCAAAGTCTAGGCCTCCACCTCAGGAAGATTGTTACTGTTAGCAATCAACCTCTAGAGGCCTTGGTTTATCTAAATAACACGCTGGGCATCTTGTGCCTTTACTCTATGGCTGTGCAGACTTTCTGCGAGTATGCTGAAGGGACCTGAGCGAGTCTGAAGGAAGAGCTAGCAGTGTTTCCCAAAGCAACCGTGGACATCAGGGACCTAATGGAGGCTCTGGAATGGGGATTAGGGTAGGATTCCGTCGAGAGCTGCCTGTGTTAAGGGCTAAAGAGACACAGCGCTCCCTAAAGGGAGTGCGAATTAAAGTTGCTAAATCCGGCCGACGATATCATGTGCCCTCAGCCCGGCCAATTGAAAATTAATAATCGCTTCCTCTGTTCCCCATGGAAACAACCCCGCCCCACTGACCCTCCCGCCCCATTTATTAGTGAGGTTTTGTTGTTTTATTGAGTGTTTAAACTGACAATCAAATATCTGCACCTTCTGGCTGGACACCTTGCTTCCGCTAAGTAAGCTAGTACACTGATTGGTTAATACAGTAATAGCTGACACCTGGGAGCCCAATAACCCTCATTGTGGGCGGGATCTAATGAGGATTTAGGGCCAATCAGCGGCGGCGTTGTCTCTGCGGCTCCACGTCGGCACCAGCTGCGGGGCAAGATGGAGGCGCTGATTTTGGTAGGAGCTGGAGGGGTGGCCGAGATGCTGCGAGTCCAGAGGGGCCGGGAGTCGGGGTTCAGCCTGAGTGGGAGGGGGGTAGAAGGGGAGTTCCGGGTAATCCTCGGGGTCCGAACGTTCTGCCGGTCCCTGGAATAAGCCTGTGGCCTAGTGCAGGAGCTAAAGCCTCGGTTTAGAGTAGGAAGCTCTGCCGGGGAGAGGGCCGAGTCAGTGGAAAGTTGAAGGGAGCACATGGAGTCCTTAGGACACATAGGATCATGAGCGTACTGGATTGGGGTCCTTCAGATTCCCTCTGATTATGATCATTGTGGATGATATCCTGATTTGAGTTCCCCCCAAACTCCAAACTCGCCTCAAATTGTCAGAGTAGGGTGCAGGTGTTTGTCATCACAGGCTCCTCCTGGCAGTTGTCACAGTGTGACTCTCCGTTGATAATTCCCTGTCATATTCCTTCAAAAAACACGATTTTCTTCTTCGGCTTCCTACTATGTAGATTTGGCATCATGAGGAATCAGTATTCCATCAGAGTTCTGGAATACCTGGTAGAGTCAGCATGGATTGTGGAATATTTTTCCTTATTCTCGACTCCTTATTCTGTTCTCCTTTCTCTCTTCATTTAAACTTTGGGAATTCTTATTGTAGGATCTGGGATGCCCACTATTCCTCTGGTTATATAAGAATTTTGGGGGCTAAAGGGTGCCTTTTCGCTCCCCTGTCCATGTGACCCTTTTCTCTTGTTCAAAAAAATAAAATACTATTACCCTTTCTTTAGAACTGAACCAGAGCGTTTCTCTCAAAACTGCGCCCCCCCCCCCGCTTTTTCAATTTGGGGATTTTAACATATATATATGTGGGTGTAGGAGTTTTGCTCCCAGCTCCTTCCTTAATTGAGTTGAACTCTAGGCCTTTTTTTTTTTCCTTCAGCTCTTCACATGTACACACCCAGATCCTCATCAGGTAAAAGAGAATAACAGGTTTCAATTCCCCTCTTTCAAAATGGCAAAGATAGGGATAATTCCTTCCCATCATATGGGTTGGTTAAGTCTAGGTAGAAAGCTTTAAAATCTTATTAAAGACATTTTCTGTACCAAGCGGTTAACCAGTATTCTTTTTTTTTTTTTGCACATGAATATTTATAGCAGCTTTATCACAATAGCTAAGCAGTGGAAACAACTCAAATGTCCATCTCCTTCTGAATGGATAAACAAAGTGTGGCATATCCATACAATGGAATACAATTTGGCAATAAAAAGAAATAAAGCTCTGATACACGCTGCAACATGGATAACCTTGAAAACATGCTAAGTGAAAGAAGCCAGTTACAAAAGACCACACAGTATATGATTTCATTTATATCAAATGTCTAGAATAGGCAAATGTGTAGAGACAGAAAACAGATTAGTAATTGCCTAGCGCTAGTGGGAGGAGAAGAGTGATGGGGAGTGATTGCTAGTGGGTATGGGGTTTCCTTGGGGTGATAAAAATGTTCTAAACTTAGATTATGGTGAGAGTTGCATAACTTTATGAATATACTAAATACAGTTGAATTGTACGTTTTAAATGAGTAAATGGTATGTGAATTATATCTTTTTTTAATTTTTGAATTTGATTTATTTTTTTATACAGCAGGTTCTTATTAGTTATCTATTTCATACATATTAGTGTATATATGTCAATCCCAGTCTCCCAATTCATCCCACCACCCCCCACACCCCCCTCCCCCGCCATTAACCAGTATTCTTAACCAGTTAACAGACTGGGATAAATTCTAGGGAATTAGTTTCTTTGGAAGTTTAAGAAATTTTTAGACTGCCCCCTAGATCTGTTTAGAAGGGAGCCTGCCTAGAGGTAAAGGAGTGAGGGCGATATTACTTGAGGAGCCCTTTTAAAAAGGGATTTGTGTGTAGTGCTGAACCGAGGGAGTTACATGTGAAAGTCTCTCTCACATTTTCTCTTACCTCAATTCTTGTCTCTGCTTCCTCAGCGAAGTCTGTTTCAACCTGCTTCTTCCTTATATCCATTTTAATCTATACCTAAGATGCTGCATTTACAGATCCTTGCTGACCTGGTCAGGTACCTCTGAAGTTTGCTCTAGAAACCTTACTGATTCTTTGTCATGAGGAACCTGTTCGATGGGGTAAGGGGAAACGAAGGTTTAGGGCAAAGGGCTTCCTCAAGGAAGCACAATCAAGACTAGGATTAGTTTTCGACTCCTAAGCCTCCCAGACCAAGTGTCTCTCTGATGTTATCTCATCATGGGCTTTCCACGTCTTCAATATGCCAAATTGTACTTTCAGCTATCAGTTACATAAAGCTTTTGTTGGGGACAAAGTACCAATAGGTATCATTTCTTGTGCTGGTCACCAGAGTTCTTAGGATATTAAATTAGTATTTTCCTTCCTCTGTGTCAGCCCTTCCCAACGTGTGTGTGTGTGTGTGTGTGTGTGTGTGTGTGTGTGCTGTTTACTATTTTCAGTATATTTTAGGCCCCCAATTAAGAATTTATGTACCTTTCTCACCATTCCAGCCCTTCTCAACTGGAGTTCCTGGGGAGAATTAAGCCCTAATGCCCTAAGGCATCATTGTATGTAATGGATCAGCTTCTCTGTTTACACAGTGACACTAGTTTTGTACTATCCTTGGGAGAAGTGACAAAATAGTACTTAAATAATTTTCAGTATTCAGTGGTTCAGATGAGGAACCGTGGTTGAGAATCAGGTGGTATTTCCTAAATTTTTATTTCTCTTCTCACTACTCTCACCTACTGGCCCACGAAATTTAGCTCCATCTGGTTCACAATCACCCTTCCTTACTGTTCCTTTTTTTTTTTTTTTTTTTTTTTTTTGGGGTACGTGGGCCTTTCACTGTTGTGGCCTCTCCCGTTGCGGAGCACAGGCTCCAGACGTGCAGGCTCAGCGGTCATGGCTCGCGGGCCCAGCCGTTCCGCGGCATGTGGGATCTTCCCGGACCGGGGCACGAACCCCTGTCCCCTGCATCGGCAGGCGGACTCTCAACCACTGCGCCACCAGGGAAGCCCCTTACTGTTCCTTTTTATCTCATCCGCTCTGTGTGCTCAGCGGCATCCCCTAATTCTTAGGTCACCATCTTTGTTATGAAAAGTATAACGAATTCCCTGGATTTTACCTTAGCTCTCCGCTGAGCTAAAGAGTTTACTGTGCCTGGATAGTATTTAACAAAACACTCCTTAGAGAGGGCAGATACCTTCTAAAGTTCCTTTAGGCTTCCTCCTCTCACATTTCTGTTTCCTGGTTTGGCTGGCCCTCTGGGGAAACCTGATCAAAGCATGTTCTTGTCTCCTCACCTCTACAAGACACGTAGCCACAGGATGTTTAGAAGAAGGGAAGAGTAAGCTAGAGGGGGGCAAGAAGAGCCATCATTTGAAATTTGATCTGATTATGGGAATTTCTAAATGCCAATAGGTTCCCTTCATTTAGGTACTTTACAGTGGGTGGAGTTTCTTGCTTGAATTAGGTAATCCAGCCCTACCTTTCAAGCAGATTTGTCTGATCTTTCTCAGGTCTCTTTTCATCTCCTTCCATTCCCAGTGCTTGATAATAATGCCCCCAGCCCGCATCTTTGGACTCAGCTTTCCTGCTGTCTTCGTACTCTCTTAGTTGTGAATAGAGAGGGATCTCTGCAGGTCACATTCTCCATTAATAACCTATGGAATCTTAAAGATAATGACTTATCCCCTTCCTCCTTCCCCTCTTTACGCTTTTTTTCCTCAAAACTGAATTACTCTAGCAGTCTAGATCCTTACATCTTTCCTCATAGGTTTCACTTTTCCTAATCCTCTCTGGATTCACTTTCTGAGTGCTTTTCCAGTGCTTTCCGGACTAGACTTCTTAATTTTATTCTTACTCTCCCCTTAATAAATTTCTATCCTAAAACAATGACCAGATCCTGAATTCTAAGCCTCATTCAAAAATCAGGGCATCCAGAGTGCACAAGAGTATGTGTATGTATGGAGGAAGAAACTGCAGAATACATCAATGACTCTTAAAGGTTCGTATTGCTCTGTGGCCTTTGCTTCCTGAATCATCTTAATGGGGCTTTTGTTAAATTCTTTTGGCACTAACAGTAGAGGTACTTGGCCTAACTGCCCCCTCCCCCTGCTCTGGGCAAAGGTATCAATTACATTAAGCCCCCAAAGCACTCCCATCTCGTTCCTGGCAGTCCCCTGTGCCCCTCTCCCAGCTGCGTCCTTGCCGGTGCCTGGCCCGTCCATTTCGTTAGGAGAAGCAATCTCCTCGTTCCTGCACTGTGGAGATATATTTCTCAGCTAGGGCGCGAGCAGTGCCAGCACTGCCCCCGGTGAGGTCCCTGGCAACCATAAAAATTTTTATTGTGATTATGTTGGTGTCGGGGTGTCCATCTGGGTTATTGCACACCTAGTTTAATTGATTGAAGTTTAATTTATTGACACTTCAAATTAAATGATCAGAATAAACTGTGCTGTTACTCTGGCCGGCTTGTTTTAATGGTTGATTGCTGGAAGCAGACCTCGGCTTGAACTAAAACCCCTAAAGAGCAATTGATGCTGCTTCTAACTCTCCCCATGTCCTGCCCTCCAAGAAGACCTCGTTATAGATTTCCGACGTATTTATATATATTTTTTCCCTCTCCTTCACAGTGGTGGGAAAGAGTTGGTCCCCGGCAAGGTATAAATTATATCAGAGGTCTGGGGGAGCTGTCACACAGTCAAAAGAGGAGGAGGGGGCCTCCATGTGAAGAAAGCCAGACCCTTGAGAAGCCAGGTCTTCCCTGGGAGGCAGAGGATGAATGCAATTATCCAGATATTTGAGGGAGCCTAGCGGCAGATTTAGGGTCTTTTTCAGCTAGATACTTGCTACTGTTTTTTTTTTTTTTTTTTTTGCGTTACGCGGGCCTCTCACTGCTGTTACCTCTCCCGTTGCGGAGCACGGGCTCCGGACGCGCAGGCTCAGCGGCCATGGCTCACGGGCCCAGCCGCTCCGCGGCATGTGGGATCCTCCCGGACCGGGGCACGAACCCGTGTCCCCTGCATCGGCAGGCAGACTCTCAACCACTGCGCCACCAGGGAAGCCCTACTGTTTTTTACTTTAGTCCATCACTGTGCCCTGGTTAGAGTCAGGATACTGACAAGAAAACTGGTTATGGAAAGGGGAGCTAGAGAAGCAAGTAAAGGTTGGAATGGGTAAAGAATTAGTGCCTACCTACCCACTTCTGCTAGAGTAATTAGGAAGATGGAAGGCAGAGCGCCCATGGGCATCTGATGAAGCTGGATGAGGAGGTTGGGTCCATGCACATTATAAGAGATCCGTACTGGCAAGGGCCCTCTCACATTCTGCCTCAGCTGATTCTGCACAGAATAGGCTTTTCCTCAGATCAGGTTATTAGAGGAGTTCTCCTGTCCTTAGATTCCCTGGCCTGTGTCACCTCTTCCGGTGTTTGACTACCCTCACCTCTTCAGGAAGTCTTTCCTGTTGTGTAACCTAAGTCTTACATGCTGCAGATGAAGCCTGCATCTCCTGTTTTGGCTTTTTAGTATTCCCACTATTAAGGCAGATATCCCCATCCACAGCCAGTTGGCCTGGACAGCTCTGTCTACCAATTTTCTCCAACTCCTTTTCTACTATTTGTGTAGTTTTTAGAGGGAGGCTGAAACTAGGGGAGAGGAGAGCAGTTCTGTCTCGGGGGTTGATTTGGGGGAGCAAGTAGACTGAAAGATGAACACAGAGGCTGTCAATTCAGTCTTTCAGAGACTACCTTTTTGTTTTCAGAAGCAGATGGAGGTTGGGGTGGGGAGTAAATTATGATACAGATCACGAGCAAGGACTCATCAGAAATAGATCTAGCCCCATTTGATTTTTCCCTTTGCTGCATGATATTTAAATGAGAGCTCTTGGATTATCGAACTGGGCGGGCAGGAAGTTCTAATGTTGCTCTCAGGCCTCAGGTGTGGAGTACTGTGATTTCCGCTTGTTCAGTTCATCTCTTCCCAGGAGTGCTCCTCGCTTTGTCCCCTCATTTCTGTAATTCTCTCATTTCCAGAATAGTTGAAGAATTAGGGACTGTGTGACCCCCTGGGCAAAAAATTCTCTAGCAGACAAGCTTTTGGAATTTTAAGAAAGGACCTGAGACTTTGCATTCCTGAAGAGCTTGGGGCCTGGTTATCTTTGTCCTGCCTGTCCCACGGCCGCGAAATTTAATAGTGAAAGCTTTAGGGGTGTGGTGCTGACCTTAGCTCCCCCTGCCGGCTGTGTTAGTTTTCTCAATCATTTATTAATTTATGAAGGCCACACACATACTTCTTGAAGTCATTATTTGGTGCCTGGCAGAGGAGAGGGGGTGATTTACAAAAGTATCACTCATTTCCCCCTTTTCTCCTCCCCTCCCTGCACTGTGTTTTTGTCTTCAGAGAGAATCTCATTTAATTCTAAACCTAGGTCTATGAACTCCTTGAAATCATAAAAATTTGTAAATGTGTATTTTTTCTGGTAACAAGGTCCATAGATTTCGTCAGCTTATCAAAGGGGGTCTGCTGTAACTCAGAAAAGCTATTAACTTATCTAGCTCAGGCCTCTCATTTCACTGATGAGAAAGCTGAGTCCCAGAGAAAGGTGGAACTTGAGTTAATGGCTGATGCAGACTATAATACAGGATTTTAGGAATTTAGAGACATTTTTTCCTGTAGTGGCAGACTTCTGGTGACCGTGCTTTCATGGTTTGTATCTGTGTCAGATAGGAAGATTCTTTCTAGGTGGCTCTTCCTGCCAACAGTTCTTCCTTCCTAAGACTTGTGTTCAGTTTCCTCTTGACCAATATTTGGTCTCAGGTCAGATGGGTAATGTTCTGTGGTACCTGTGGCTCCTGTTCTTTCCTGAGCTGTGCTGCCTCAATCTAAGCAAACCCCTGGGTAGTATGTGAAAACTGTCCTCCTCTGGCGAAACCTTTGCCTAATTCTTCTTTTCTTTTCATCTGAAGTCCCCAGGCTTGTGGCTGGCAAATTGGAGCCCTCAATCGCAGAGGAGCTTTTCATTTTAAAGAAATTGGCACAGAATTAGGGAGCAAAATACCTGCTTAGCCATGTGGGGCTGGGAGTGGTATCTAGAAATTTCTCTTGGTTTTGGTTTTGTCTTGGTTTTACTTTATAAATCGGGTTGAGGGAAGAGCATCTTGTTTCTAGTTGATGGAGACCCATTGCCAAGCCAGGGTACTACTTTTTGGCATGGCCATAAAGATTTCTTTACAAGTGGGGAATGAACTTTCTAGGAATCTCAACCAGATTCTTACTTGTGTCCTTTCAGCTTTGTGGATAGCATCCTCTAACTCCACAAAGACTTCTTGGCTCCCTCCCTCCTCCTCCTCCATCCCCCACAAAGGATCAAATAAAATAATTAATCATAGGCCTCAAATATCCTGTCTACCTGCTCCAAACACTACCCTAGTCCTCTTCTGGTGGCGTATCATGATCTTACCCCAGAGTGTCCTCTTACTATATACATTGTGGATAGACTTAATTCAGTGCTTCTTCAGGGCCCATCTCTCCTAGATTGACTTACAAGACACACAAATAGAGAGCTTTTCTCCAGAGCTGCCTTTTTAATGTTTTTGCTAATGACTATAATCCTGAGGAAGCTGCAGGTCATCCGAAGGCCCACAGCGGGCAGCACGAGGAATGACTCTTCCCTTCTAGTCCTCTGTGTGCTGGGGTAGGGGATGCTGGGAGATGTTGATGTTTTTCACCAGGCTTCAGAAGCCCGTGATTGAGATAAAAGACTTGTTTGCAGCAGGCTCGTTGCTCATTCGGTGTTGTTTCAGCTCTCCTGAGGAGTCCAGTCTAGTTTTCTTGATAATAAAAATGGACATGAAAATCTATCCGAGCCACCCACCGTCCCAAACACCAGTCTGCCTGCACATCATTTCCAGGCACCATTAGCATTTGAGGTGAAGTTCTGTTATACACTCAGGCTGTGGCTCTCTGAAAGTCAGTGCATCACAGAACTTTGTCTCGAAAGCTTTCTAGCAGCTACCCATTTGGGAATGGGAGGGAAGAACAGACCTTTTAAATCCTTTGAACATGGTCCTGAGCTTGTGGTGTCTTTCTCAATAATCAGCGTTTAATGTGTTACAAGGTTAAGCCTAGTCCATTGTCCAGGAAGCCCATTTCTCAAGAGCTGGGAGTTATTTATAAACTTGCCCTTTGTGAAAAACTTAAAATGAAATTACATTATCAGTAATGGCTTCTCGGCCCTTTAAACTGGCTGGTTATGATATGAGAGGAACTCCAGGCCCTCCCCACTCCTGAGAGGTAAAGGCCCCAGGCTGAAGTGGAACCAGCTGCAGTCAGGAGGTGGCAGGAGAAGTAAAGGAGAAGCTGCCAGTTCTGGCTGTAGCAGAGTGGAGAATTAAAGCAGCATTTAAGCTCTTGCCTAAGTTCTCAGCTTTATTTAGTGTGGTCATTTCTTTGGAAGTTTGAAATGACCAGCCTTTTCTCTAGTGCCATCTTACCCTTTTCATACTTACGGTCCCTTCTGGTCTTCTCCTTGCCTGCCTTTGCCTGTATTTTGTCCTTCCCAGGAAGATCCAGGTTTCTATTTTGGGGGTTTCCTTGATTGCGTCTTCTAGGAAGCCAGTGAAAAGAGCCAGGAGCAGGACCTAGGAATCTGTCTCTCTCTTTGCTGGCTGTTTTAGGCACTCTCTCACCCTGTTGGCCACAGAGGACTGTCTGACTGTCCTAGTTGGCTGGCGGCCATGAGGTTTTTTTTTTTTTTTTTTTAATTTTTTGGCTGTGTTGGGTCTTCATTGCTGCGCGCGGGCTTTCTCTAGTTGCAGTGAGCAGGGGCTACTCTTTGTTGCAGTACGCGTGCTTCTCATTGCGGTGGCTTCTTTTGTTGCAGAGCATGGGCTCTGGGCGCACAGGCTTCAGCAGTTGTGGCACACGGGCTCAGTAGTTGTGGCTCGCGGGCTCTGGAGCACAGGCTCAGTAGTTGTGGCGCACAGGCTTAGTTGCTCCGTGGCATGTGGGATCTTCCTGGACCAGGGCTCGAACCCATGTCCCCTGCATTGGCAGGTGGATTCTTAACCACTGCACCACCAGGGAAGTCCTGCAATAAGGGTTTTTCTTTGCTCTGGGATCCCATCCTTTCTAGAGATGCCAGACTTTGTGGCTGCAGGCACGAGTTACCTGCGCCAGATCAATGCCCGGCTTCAACCATTGGGAAGCTCTCTAAGGTTGCTGTGAATGCGGATAGCGAAACAGAGCCAAAGATTTCTAGGGAAAATGTTGTGGGAAAAATGATTTCTTCTAAATTTCCTTCCTTATGGACTGCTTTTCCTCTATTAAGAAAATTCATTCCCATGACTGTCTCCCTGTTGGTGAATCGAGGATCCAAGTTGCTATAGAACTGAGCCTGCTTTATGGGAAGATCTTTCTGTGGCGAATTAGGAGTTAGGAAAGCTGCTTTATTTGTGACTTTTCAGATGAGACTCTAGAGGACGTGCTTCTGCTAGACAGAGTCCCTTAGTTTGAGAGAGTGTTCCATAGAGGAATGCGTGTAGCATGGGCATCTTTAAGGAATGCCTGTCAGAGGATGACGACTTGGTAGTAATATCACCCAAAATGGCCACACCAAAAAACCTGCCTGTACGTGGATGTCTAATTATAAGAGAATCCCCTGCATGCTTACTGCATCAATAAATTTCTACTTTACTCTCAAACTTCATTTATTCTCATAATCATTCAATAAATATTGAGAGTTTAGTATATGTCAGGCATTGTTCTGGACGCTTGTAATAAATCAGTGAAAGAAACAAAAATTTCTGTCCTCAAGAATCCAAGTGGGGAAAGCTTACCTGCTTTATCACCCTGTTCTCAAAAGACTGGGTTCCCTTTACTCTCATTCTTAACTCCTTGAGCTAAGGTTGGTTCTTTGCATGGAACCATAAAGCTCCTGGAGCCTTATGGGATAGTTTACCTTTGTAGAGCCTGCAGATCCTTGGCAGTGAATCTTTCCTGATCACCTTTGGGTCTTCGTTAAACATACGCTCGGAGAATATGTTTGGCCCTGTGAAGGCTGTGGGTTTCCTAAGTAGGGCCAGGAAACGGAGGTAGCAAAGCAACACTCTTGTCTCAAAGCACGGGAGAAGGATATCCACGGTAAGTAACGCTGATGAGAAAGTCAAGGGATGTGAGCCTGCAGACACCTTCCGTACACATCCCACGGGCTCCCTTCCCTCCCTCTTCTTCCTTTCCTGTTAGCTGGTTCCCTGGAAGTTGCCGGAGTGAAGGAGCTTTTGCAAAGTGATATGCTTTGAGTTTTAGTGTAACTGTTAAGGCTGAGACTCTGATTTCTTTTTCTTTTCTTTTTCTTTTTTTTTGTGGCTATGCCACACAGCATGCAGAGTCTTATTTCCCCGACCAAGGATCAAACCCGTGCCCCCTGCAGTGGAGGCATGGAGTCTTAACCACTGGACCGCCAGGGAAGCCCCTGATTTCTTTATGGAGCCAGTTTCCTCAAAGGTTGCTTTTTGGTTGTGAAAGAACACTCCACCCCTGCTTCCTTATCTCCAGGCTCCAGAGTGTTTCTTAGACGGAGCCTCTTCTTACTGCTTCTTAACTACCACAAATTCAGATTGCTTTTTGTCTTGGCAAGTTACGTGGTGGTCGTCAGGGTATAGTAGAGGAGTTGAGCTCCTAGGGGAAGTCTTGGAAGATGGATGTCTCGCTGGGCTGCATTCAGAACTGGTGTGTCTGTGTGTGAGTGTGTGCGTGCACGCGTGCTTGTTTCCTTCTGCTCAGTGTGTGGGTGGTTTAGGGAAGGCTTTCTTTATACCTCTGCATTGCTACTGCATCGGGACTGCAGGAACTTCCAAGTACACTAGGGCAGTCAACGCTATTTTCAAAAAGTCTCGTGCAGTGCCTATTAATTAATCTGGTTACATTCCACATTCCATACCCACCTGTGCCTGGGAGACCAGGGAGGGAGAGTAATTTGGAAAATAACTGTAGCATAATATTTGGAAATAACAAATATTAAGCCCTCTGTGAGTCTGGCTCATAGAAATTGTTTCTCTGGTGCTGCTTTGGGTCCTTTGTTGAAATGTCCCCTCCCTCAATTCAGTTCATTTACCACTTGGTCATTCTCAGCGGGAAATGTCTAACTCTAACCAGGTTGGGATAGGGGACCTACAGAGGCACCTCTGTATCCCCTTGCAGCCCCAGTGGGGCCAGGGGAAGGTATCTGGTTTGCTAATGGTGGCAAGAGCCTTCAGGACTGAAGGTATGTTCATATCTCTTCAGGAACCCTCCCTGTATACTGTCAAAGCCATCCTGATTCTGGACAATGACGGAGATCGACTTTTTGCCAAGGTGAGATTCCCTTTCAGATTAGTTTAGGAGCAAAGACAGACTTTTTCTGAGCTTTGGATCTTGGGACTGGCCCAATTAACTCATATTCACCCACACATAATTTTGAGAATTCTTCCATCTACCTCTGACTACTCCAGATAAAACCTAAACTGCTCCTGTCTCTTAGTTGCCCTGCTTCCCTACTTGCCATCCTTAGACTTTGTCATCAACATCAGAACAGGAAAAAACTTTGGAACCTTGGTTTCTGAACAAAGCAGTGTCTAGATGTGAGAAGCAGCCTGCCCATGCCCATCACTCCTGTCCCTTTCTCTTCTACCTCATCATCCTGCCTGGGTTTTTCCAGGGAATTCTCTTGCAGCTCCAGGGTTCCAGTCCTAGGTCTCCAGTCACCACCAAGCTTGTTACCTGCTGTGTTCCCCAGTGGGATGTTCCTAACTTTGGATCTATTGAAAGAGAGGAGAAAGGACACCCGTCTCCTCTCCCTCCATATTCTCCCCCTCCTGGAGAAATTTTTTCTGTCCCTGGTGGATTAACTCCGGGTGAGCATAGCATAAATCAATCAGCAGGTAGAGATTAGTTCAGAATTCACCAGCTGTTCCTCCCTGTAATTGGATGTAACTATGCAGGACACCTTTTGAAACAGTTATCCAGTTACTAAATGCCAGGCCTGTTATAGGTCTTCAGCTGACTGCAGCGGATTAGCCCCTAAAGAGCAGAGCAAGTTAGCAGCCTGCATCTCCACCCCCTTGCCAGGGAGAGCTTGCGAGTGGGCTCCACAGTGTGTTAGCTTGCCTCCCACTTCTTTCAGTTTACTGGAAAGGAAGCTAAGATACAGGAGATCAGAGAGCACAGGCAGGGCTTGCCCTTCTTTAGAGGAGGCTTTTGCAGGCCTTCCCCATTCCTCAGCTCTGCACAGTGAGGGCCTGGTGCCTTTTGTGTTCTCTAGCAGTGTTCCCTGACCTGGGGTGGCACCTGGGAATGGCCTCGGGGTTGCTGCCCTAGAATGTAGATGGGGCAGAGCCTCATCACAGGGCTTCTAGGCCTCTTGCCCTTACAGTCTGAGAACCGTGAGGCGGGGTGGCTTGTAGCAGGGTCCTTAAAAACCTTGTTTTGTATCCGATTACTCACGGCCCATTCCCTGCCTCTGTAGTTCTCCCTTCTTCGTGTCAGTATTTCTCCCTCACCCCACGCCTTGAAGGAGAGAAATCCAAGATCCAGGGCAAAACAGTCGCTAGTCATTCTGGGCTCCCAGCTCTAATGACCCAACCCATCTCCTTTCCCTCTGACCAGTACTATGACGACACCTACCCCAGTGTCAAGGAGCAAAAGGCCTTTGAGAAGAACATTTTCAACAAGACCCACCGGACTGACAGTAGGTCGTCTTCCTTTCACTACTCCCTGCAGTGGGAGAGCCACAGCGGGAAGGGGGCGGCGGCGGGCGGCGGAGAAAGGGCGAAATGACTCTGCCTCTTCCTTCTCTTTCTTCCTCCTCCCCTCATGTAATAAACTCTTCAGAAATGTAATGGGGAGGTGAGCGTACCCCACGCGGGAATACCGTGCTAGAAGGTTGGCTGTTAGCTACCTGTCTAGTCCCCGGATTTATGAGCCTCACTTGACAAATTTAACTGCAGCTCTGCTTGTTGTACCGCGTCCATTAGGGCAGGGAAATGGAAGTCTGTAAAGGTGACCGCTCTGCATCTCCTCCTCCGAAGGATTGACTAGTATCCTGTCTCGTACACGAGGAGGGAAATAAGGCTACTGGTGGCTGGGGGGCAGGAGCAGTTAGAGGAGAAGATACTTAGACTCCCCCAAGTGTACCCTTGCCGCGCTCTGCTACCACCCAAAAAGAAAAAGCAGGTCCGCTTCAGTCTTTGGGGGTCATTAAGACCTGCCTCACCTCAGCCCCACACAGCTGGGTACCAGGAGTTCATGGTAACGCCCTCTTTCCTACTTCTTTGTCTCAGGCCACCCACCGTTTCCACCTTTGTCCCCCCAACAGGTGAGATTGCCCTCTTGGAAGGCCTGACAGTGGTATACAAAAGCAGCATCGATCTCTATTTCTATGTGATCGGCAGCTCCTATGAAAATGAGGTGAGAATCCCCACCCCTCTTTGCTGTCTCTGCTCTCCCTTCCTGAACCTCCGGCAGGACCTCCTGACTGGTTCTGGGCCCTAGGACTGCCGCGTCCCTGTGTCCCTCTGGCGTCGACTGGCTAACGCAGTTGTCGGAGATCCCTGTCAGCCTCACAGACACGGCTGAGCACCGGAATCAACCTAGAGTGGAAGCTTTCCCAGATTCCTGTGTCCATGTAGGACACACCGTCTGTGTTTTGATCCATACTAACGTATAACGTCAGTGGCCTTCCCCGGATAGGGTTTTTGAGATGGATTTCTGAGGTGTGGTCAGGGCTCAGGGGATGCTTGCTCCTGCTGTGAAGGGTCCACACCTGACTGAGTTTGGGTCAGTTAGGCAACATTGTGGGTCACGTCAAAGCCATACGTTCTGAGTGGCTCTCTGAAGACTGTGGGTGTAGTCCTAACCTGCTTCCTAAACTCAGGAAAAGCTATTTACCTCAGGTCACAACTTCTAGGAGAGTAGATAGGTAAAAATAAGCCCCTGCATGATTGGAGGCAAAAGTCAAAGTTGGCGAGAACCAACTTCTCCTGAGTTCTTATTGCTGTCAGTGCTTTGTAGAATACATTACAGCACTTCTGTGAGTTTGGGGCATTAGTGCCCTTGTTTTATAGGTGAGGAAACTAAACCTTGAGGAACCATATGAAATTACTTACATCTGACCACTGTTGGACTACAAAAGTGGCAGTTTCATGTGGTTCAAACTGACAGCTTTCCCAGGGTCACACATCTAGAAATGGCTCGGCTGGGATTTAAGCCCAGATCTGCCTGACTCCAAAGTCCATTCTCTTTTGACAGCAGTCTGACCTCAGCTATTGCTTGGTTAATGATTTTTCTACCAAAGACATAGGGTAACACATATACAGTTGGTTAAGACATGAAGAAGACTGCGACAGGAAAGTTCTGTTTGAACAGTCTGGTCAGAGAGAGACCTAAAATTATGGGGTCATGAAGCAGAATTTACTTCTGTGGGAAGCCACGGGTCGTGTTCCTGTGTTGCTGTCACTTCCACCTTATGCTGTTGGTCCTTCGTGAAGGCCTGTGTCTTTTGATGCTTAATGAGTTCGAGGGCTTTGTTTTCAGGTAGCAGCTTTCAGGGCCTTAAACCTTATCCTCCTGCTTCTTCTGTCTCCAAACAGCTGATGCTCATGGCTGTTCTGAATTGCCTCTTCGACTCACTGAGCCAGATGCTGAGGTGAGCAGGCCGTTCTTGACATCTGTTTGCGAGAGACAGTCACTGTTCTTCAGGTCCAGGGATTTGTGGGGGATGAGCAGAGGCTCTGGGGAGTTGATTTACCTTGAGAAGTCGGGCTTATTATTTCAGAGTAATTTGCACTGATGGGGAGGACTGGATGGGAGAGTGTGTTACTCCTGTAGAATAGTTCTTCTGAGAAAAGGGACTGGGAGGGAGCAGAATCTTTGCCTCTGTGTCTACTCTCGCATCCCCCAGTGGCTCTGTCGGAGTTCCAAGCACGCTCAAGGTGCCTTCCCGGGCTTCATTCTTTACATTCGAGGTAGAGAAAGGGCAAGCATTGGGAAATGTCCCAGATGCAACACCAGCACCCTGGGAACGGAGGCAGCACTCACAGTTTTTCACGTCCGGCCCTTAGTTTTTCCTTCTAGAGAGCAGGAAGAATGTGCCTTTTACCGTCTCCTCCCCGTCCACCTCCCCTCCAGCCCTCTGTTCCCCATGCAGGTGGGCAATAGAAGAGAGACGAGATACTTTTCCTGAAAACATCCAGGGCTCCCAAGTGAACCCAGTACGGACAGCCATCCGGACAGAGCAGAACAGCAGGCACTCCCAGCCCCACAGAATCAGCAGGGTGAATGGCTCAGATTTCCTCAGGAAGGGGATGATTTATTTCTTAGCCAGGTGATAGAATAGACTTCATTTTGGTGATCTAGTGAAAGAGTCAAACTGACGGATGTGACTGGCCATATGCACCAACCACCAGATCTGAGGCTGGTGGATGCCGGGCCCTGGCAGTTCCCAGCCCCCTAGCTGGGCTTCTTTTCAAGGCCTGAGCAGAGCTGGGGGAGCTGGTGGTAGGAGCAGAGAGAAGCTTGGAAGGCTTATCAGAGCTTGAGTGCAAACAGTTTGCACTCAGCCCCTCCTCACCTCCCGCCACCTCCAGATTGAGTTTTAGCTCTGTGTGTTCCCTCTTTTCCACCCACTGATGTCAGTGTTCATGAGCAATGTCGTGAGCAGCGTCCTGGCAGGTAGGAAAGAAACAATAGCTCTGGAAATCAGCCCTTGAATAGTCAGAAGTTGACTGTATGTATATTTTGAATCTCTTTCCTGGCATCCCTGATCGTTACTCAGCAAATAAGAGTAGGAAGGGGGGATCTTCCCTGGTGGCACAGTGGTTGAGAGTCCGCCTGCCGATGCAGGGGACACGGGTTCGTGCCCCGGTCCGGGAAGGTCCCACATGCCGCGGAGCGGCTGGGCCCGTGAGCCGTGGCCGCTGAGCCTGCGTGTCCGGAGCCTGTGCTCCGCAACGGGAGAGGCCACAACAGTGAGAGGCCCGCGTACTGCAAAAAAAAAAAGAGTAGAAAGGGAGTTAGAATGGGTTAGTCAGAAAGTGCTTATTTACTTCTTTGTGTGGTTCGTGGAGACACATATTGGTCTAATTTAGGCTCCCCAGCTCAGACAATGTCCTAGGATCCCTTTCACACTCAGGCTGGGTTTTCTCTTCTCTCGGGGACTCAGGAAAAATGTAGAAAAGCGAGCTCTGCTGGAGAACATGGAGGGGCTCTTCTTGGCTGTGGATGAAATCGTAGACGGAGGGTGAGTGCTCTGACCTCCCTGGACCTCCCTGGATCTGGGATGAGGGGTGGGGCCACTGCCCCTGTCCGAAGGCAAGGGGGCCGAGTGACCAGTTTCCCCACACTAAGTTGGTTCTTCAGGACAGAGTGAACAATGGTCTCTTCTTTGTCTTTTCAGGGTGATTCTGGAGAGCGATCCCCAGCAAGTGGTACACCGGGTGGCGTTAAGGGTAAGCAGGACTGTCTCCCCCCTACATCCCCCATCTACTTACCCTCCAGGGCCAGACCTGCTAAATGATCTAAGGGTTGGGGCTTGTAGAATACATACTTGTGGAATACTGTCTCCTTCCCTTTCAAATTCTCATTGTCTCAAAGAAGGGAAGCAGGAGGAATATATTTCTGCCCCTCGCCTGGTACCTAGCATCTCATACAGTCTGCACAGAGTGGACATTTAATACATACTTATTAAATCAAAGATGAAATAAAGGGAACTTTAATATTGATGGTTCTGAAACGATAAAGGAATTTGAGGTTGGCTTCTTCTTCCTGTGGGGATGAACCCCAATTATCTGAGGCAGAGGAATGTCTTCCTTGTCTTTTAAAGTCTTTTAGGACTGAGAACAGTACCTCTCCATCAGGAAGTACTTATTTGCCAGAACCTCTGTCCTCTTTGGTGCTAGTGATAGCAGAAAGAGGCCTCTGAGTTAACCAGAGAAAGCTCCAAGTCAGCTGGGTGCAGAGAGAGCCTGCCAGCAAATTGTAGGGGTGCAGAGATGCCTGAGCAAAGCCAGTCTCTCCATTCACAGAACGTCTCGGCTCTGACCTCCACAGAGTGAAGGCTGACAGTGCCGGGTAATGGGAAATCTTCTCCCTTAACTGCCGTGGGCTCCATTTGCATAGTTTAATCTTCTCCTCTAACATACGTCTCTATGTGGCAAGAGAGAAGGTCCCCCCCCCACCCCACCCCCGCCTTCACCAACTCCCTCCTTCCGCTTCTCAGGCTGCTGTTGCAGCAGTTTATTTCTTCAAATTAACATGCTGTCGTTACCCATCAGGCCTTGCGGGATCCATTAAACTACCCTGGGCTCCCCCTTATCCTCTCCCTAGCGATATTGATACTCGGGGAAGGTCTTCTCTGACTAGGGAATCTGGTCTCCCATCCCCAAGTTGAGGATCAGACAACCTGCTGATTACCTGGAATGGAAGAAATCTTTTAAGAAGTCCTCCTGCCTTAAAACAGAAGATGGATGAAATGACCCTTTTTTGCTCAACAGTCCCTCTGGCCAAGTAAAACTGTGGCTGTACTAACTAGTCCCTAGGAGGGACTGAGAAGGTTAGGGCATGTGCCCTTTGCTTCAGTTTAAAGGACCACCTCTGGGCTTCCCTGGTGGTGCAGTGGTTGAGAGTCCGCCTGCCGATGCAGGGGACACGTGTTCGTGCCCCGGTCCGGGAAGATCCCACATGCCGCGGAGCGGCTGGGCCCGTGAGCCATGGCCGCTGAGCCTGCGCGTCCGGAGCCTGTGCTCTGCAATGGGAGAGGCCACAACAGTGAGAGGCCTGCGTACCGCAAAAAATACATAAATAAATAAAATGACATTAAAGGACCACCTCTTCCTTCTCCATTGTCCCACCTCAGTCAGGTCTTACTCCAGCTTTCTTCCACGCTGAATGCTTGTCTCTCTGTGCCGTAGGGAGAAGATGTCCCCCTTACGGAGCAGACCGTGTCTCAGGTATGACTTTCTTCCTTTGTCCTCTCCAGATGGACTGGGTCACTAAAGAGGCTAGCGTAGTATTCCACCCCAACCCACCAAGCCTGAATTCAGGAGACTAGAGACTGAAGACGTATCTTCTCGGGCTCCCTCCTAGTCCAGAAAACTGGGGCTCATATAGCCCGCTGCTCCCTACCCCACTCCAACTCCTATCCATTTCCTGTGAGCAGTAGGCTGTCAGCCTTGCTCTGTGCCCTTCAAACCCTCCCTGCCTGATGCCTCATTCAGTGATTTATTCCCCAGCAGAGGCTTGCCTTAAGCAGACGATCTGTGTGCGTGCACACACACTCTCTGTCTTTCTCTTATTATTCAAATGAGGGCTAAGCTGGAAGTGCACATTCTAGAACATGCAGCTTTTGCAGATCGATCTTGCTACTTTGCAGAGAGATTGTCTACCTGATGCGGAGGGGGGCCAGGGAGGGATTCTGTTTTCTACCCACTTGGAATTCTTACCAAGAGGTCCATCTGGATGTGGTAAAACTCTCCCCCTACCACCCCGCTTCAGCATATGTCCGGTAACCCCCAGTTTTTTTTCTCTCCTCCCAGGTATACCTCTTCTCTCTTCATCCCCCCAGTGGACTTGAATTTTTTTGGAATTTCCCAAACTGATAGTCCTCTAGGGCCTTAGAGAGCTTCTTCCCATCCCTCTACCCTTGGGGATTTTCTATTTGCCAGTCTTCTAAGGACAGGGGAGGCAAGTGAGGGGAAGGAGAGCCCCGTCCCCCCACCCCCACCCCCCAGCAAGCCCCTCAATGCCACCCTTGTCCCTGCAGGTGCTGCAGTCAGCCAAAGAACAGATCAAGTGGTCACTCCTTCGGTGAAGACCCCACTGTTCCTGGCTCCTCACCCACTCAAAAAATCCACATGTCTGCTGTGACTTCTCATCCAGCCCCCCAACTGATGCTCTCAGGGTCATCTCGGGGATAACAGGGATCCTTAAATCTCCATCCTGTCTGTGGTTGCCCCCTCGCAAACCCGTATACGCTTCCTGTTCCTTCTCACTCCTTTTTGCAGTCCTGGGAGTAAAGCTCTCAGCAGATTTGGACACAGGGCAGGGGGAGCACCCTCTTCCTTGCTCGACTGGATTATGCTCCCATGCTCTCCTATCCCCCATATTTTCTCCTCCGCTTCTGTGCCCTTTGCTGCAGCTACACTTCAGATCAAAGCAGGAGAAAGAATGTGCTGAGTGTTTTCCTCCCTTTGCCTTTACCTGGCCTTCATCCCAACAGTCCATATGTCCAGCAAGGGGAGGGAGAGAGAATTCTTTTCTATAGAAGGAGTGCGGGTGGGGAGAGGCAGATTAAGTCTCAGCCACAGCCCCGCTTGCTGGACTCGGTATTTTCTCCCATTCCTTCTTACTGCCCAGGCCCCCAGCCTTGGAAAAAAGATTGGGAACAGCTCGTAGTCAGGGGACAGAGTGGAAGGAGCAGTGATTAAATTTTGTTGGACAGGGCTTATAAAATTCTGTATTTCAGACACAGCTGCATTTTTTACCCTGATCCTGGCTTATAGCTTCAAAACTGCTGTGGTCTGTGAGTGCTCGGTGTGGGAGTGTCCGTCTCTCAGTTTGATACCTTAACTTTCCACCTTCACTCCCCGTGCGAGCTCTGCCTGGCTTGCCCTGTCTGTGCTCTGGAGCAAAGCCAGTCCGTGATCTAAAACTCCATTCCAGTCTTGGGAAGAAGAGTTTCTGCTCAGAACTGGGGACAGGGTGGAATTTATGACTTGGGCCTCTGGGCTCTCGCAGTCCCCTTCTCTCTCCCACATGCACCTCACTCCTCTGCCTTGGGTCTGCGATCTCTGCTGCTTAACCCTGTCCTCTCTCTGCCTCAGCCTTACATCCGGGCAGTAGGTCTGGGCGCCTCCCTTCCCTAGGTCGCTGAGAGAGGTGCCTTTCTTCAGAAGACCTTTGGGATTTGGATTTCCCCAGGAAGACGGAGGATGGGACACCCACTGTTGGGTCATCTCTCCCCTTGACCCAAAACTTCCCACAAAAATGTCTCAAGAAACCTTCCTGAGACTTAGCGTCCTGCCCGCACCCACTAAGTGCCCGTTCTCCAAGTGGGCGGGTAACTGGGCATCCTGGACCTGGAGGGGGCATTTTTGTGTAAGAGATGTGCGGAGTCAGCATGATAGCCACCTTCATATACCGCTCTGTGCAGAGAGGAATAAAACATTTCTTTTTCCAAACTGCCTTTGTGTGATGTTTCCATTCCTCTTCCTCTCTTCTTGGCAGCTGCTCCGATTCCTCTAAACAGCTCCCCCCACGCCGGCTCCCCCTCTTGTAATATTCCTTCCCTCCCACCTCAGAGAATCCCCAGCATTCTGCCCCCCGCCCCCCATCCCTAATTTACGGGGCTCTTTGCCTCCTTGGCATCTCCCCGGCCACTCGCCTGGAAATCGGCGCCAGGGGTGGGGTAGGGATGGTATTTTCTCAGTGGGAGTCCCAGGGAACTGAGTGCTACCCCACCACCCCCGAAGCCAGCTGCCTGCGCCGGCCTCAGCCATTAGTAACCTGGAGACGCGCACCTGCGTGGGGGCCGCCTGCAGCCCCGGCGCCCTCCCTGCACCTCCCTCTCCCGCTCCGAAATGGCGCTGAGCGGGTTATTTATCGGAGCCAGTGGTGCTCCAGAAGGTCAGGACAGTGGTGTAAATAACCTCTCCTCGCCATTTCCCCGTCCTTCCAGAGCCTGCTCCCCTCCCCCTCCTCCACCTTTCTTCGCACAAATGAATGTGGCTGGGCTGGCGCGGAGCCTGGCCCTGCATCTTAATGGGGCGGTGAGCTCACAAGATGGATTTAGCTGGGGGTTTTATGGTTGCCGCGGCGACAGGAGAATGCTTTGGTTTTCTTTACCCCTTCCCCTGCAGGATTTGAAGCAGAGGGGGAGCGTGGGGAGCCCTTCTCTGCACTGCAATCTGAAGGGTCTCTGTCACCTCTACTGCTCGTGAGGTAGGCCTGTTAATTCTGGGGTTAGGCAAGAGGGACTGCATTAGGACCTTAGATAGGAAAGGATGAGGGAAGAAAGGCAACCAGAGGGGGAAGCCTCTCCAGCATCAAGGCATGAAACCTACAGTTGTCCAGTCTTGCCTGCCCTTTGAGAACCTAGCAATTCAGTTCAGCAACTGTGGGGCAACTGGGCCCAGGGTCACCCTCAGCAGGTAGAAGAAGAAAAATGCTTGGGTATAGCACCCTGCAGTGCTGCATTGAGAGTTAGGGTACAGAGGGCTGGATGAGGGCTAGGGATTTTTGTCTTTGCCCCCCTGAGGTGGGGGGAAAGCAGTGTTCAGTAATTAAGATCGCTGTCCTAACCTTCCTACTCATCACCCAGCATTGGCCCTGCTGGGGGGGTGGGCCGTGTCAGTTTGAGAGGTGAGGGCTGCTGATCAGTGACGGGTGTGGAGAATGGTGTTCTATCCAGTTCTCACACTTGGAATTCTCTGAGCTTGTTTCCCCAGCCTGGCCTGGTTTGAACTTTTCCTGCCTTCTCCGTTTCCCACTAGGAATGGAACTCTAGTTCCCCGGCCTACCCAGTCCTCTGGCCAACAATTTCCTTTCAGGACTGTGAGCAAAGCCATTCCCAGCCCTGACTGAAGCAGAGACTGGGGAGTAGGGTCGGACTGTCTCCCTCCTTTGGTCTCTTTCTGTCTGGTTCTGGGCCGCTGTCTCTGTTTGTGAGCCTTTCCCTCTTCCCCAGGGGATCCTGGGAACCCCTCCTCCCCCATCCCCCTCCCTCCCCTTTGGCTGGGAAAGTGACTACAGCCTGAATAGTGCCAGACACCTGCCTGCCAGATGTGGCGATTTCCCATTCTTCTCTCCCTCCTCCCCAAACGTCTATCCTCTCCCCACCCCACTGAGCAGAGGGAGCCCCCTCAACAGAATGATTTAGTGCTGCAGCCCCTCTTCCTCAGTACCCCTCTCCAGTTCCTCTCCCTGGTGCCCATGCCCCCCCTTTTTTCCCGGTACAGCCTCCTCCCACCCCGGGGTGCTGGCTTGTGTAAGCCCCAGCTCCTGGACTGGAGAATGAATGGGTGGGGCAGAGGTGATTGGCCTCTGTTTCGCCCATGAGAGAGTACGTCAGCAGGGCTGAGGACAGTGGCAGCCAGAGCTCATGTCATTCCCACTGGTGGGGCAGGGAGCGGGTAGGCGAGGAGGAGGTGAGTGGAGAGGGAACTGGCTCTCCAGGACTGTCTGCAGAGGAGAAAGGTCTGTGAGACCTTCCCAGGTAGGTGAGAGAGCTCGAATTGTTTGGCTGCCTGGTGGACATCGCATCTGTGTTCCTCTGGCTGGGCCTCCAGATCTTGTCTCTGGATCTGTGTCTCAGTATGACTCAGTAGATGCCCCTCAGCTCCTACCCTTCAGACTGACCCAAAACACACACTTAAATGGAACCCTTAGTCCTTACCCATCTCTCTTTAGTGTTTGCCCTTCTGTGTCTTCTCTCTATCAACCTCTCTTCCCTCCCATTTTACCCTCCTCAATTTGTTGAACTTGTCTCACAGTCACCTGGCCTCCCCCACCTCCATCCATCCCATGTCATAACACAGTATGATCCCAGACCTCCCATCAAAGCAGAGACTCTGATTCAGAGTCACTCATTTCTCCTTGCCATCCCTCTTTGCAATCTGACTGTCCCCCTGGGCCAGACAGAGGGCTCTGGGGTGGCAGTGGGCTAGAGGATGGCTGGGCTGAAGAGCAGCAGAGGCTGAACAGGCCGATGGAGAGTCCAAGGAAGTAGGAGAGGTGGGAGGAGTGGGACAGGAAGATGGAAAGAGAAAAACTGACTGAGAGACGAGGAGGGCAGGGGCTGAGGGTTAGCAGAAAGCCAGCATAGCAAACTGGAAGAGTGAGCGAAACCCACACAAAGAGAGCAAGGCTGGGAGCAGAGAGAAAGAATGGAGGTGGAGACAGGAAAGTCAAAGCAAGAGAAGGCAGTTGGAGAGGGGCCGGGCAAGGGGCAGGCTGGCCCTCCTGGGCCCCCTCGTGCTGCTGGGCCAGAAATCTTGCGTGTATGCACATGTGTGTGTCAGTCTGTCCGTCTATACACGTGCATGCAGGGCACAGGCGTGGAGGGGTGTCTGGTGGGGATAGAGATGATCCCCACAATATTCTCATTCTCCCATTTCTTTCAGCAGCCTCCTTCCTTGAGGCACCCCATACCAACCCCCCCCACCCCAGTATTCCTGATGCTCCAGGGGCCATCCCCAAGGTATTTCCAAGATTCCAAGGAATCCTGGCTTTTTCACTTGGAATGCAGGCCTGCTGGAATGTGCAGTCAGGATCTGCAGCATCAAGAGGCCCCATCCCCTCACTGCCCACCCCCATGCCTGCTCACCAGCTGCTCTTGTCCGTCTTCTCCTCCCACTCTCCTTGTATCTCTCCCCTCTCCACACTGACCCCTCCCCCAGCCTCTGACCCCCAGCCGCCTGGGGCCTGGGTTGGAGGGAAGACAAAGACAGGATTTATCACCAGGATTGAGAAGCATCCACGAGACTAGGGCTTGAGGGCAATGGCTGACCTCCCTGGTTGGGAGGGAGTGCTTGGCCAGATGCTGGGAGGCAGGAAGCCTGGGTTCCAATGGCTCCTGCTCACAAACCTCACCCCCCGCCCCTTCCCACTATACCCTTGCTCTCTCCTTTGTCCCTGAAGACTGAGGAAACAGAGACGATGGCCTCGACGTGGCTTTAGGCCTCTGAAGGAAAACCTGGGCGGAGGGAAGAGATGAGATTAGTGTTTTAGGGTCGTTCTCTTATGGATACTGGGGAGGATTTGGAAACCAGGTAGAATCAGGTGCCAGTTATTTCCAGGACTAGAAAGGAGTTCAGGTTTAGCCCTGCAACAGGCAAAACGAGATGAACTTCCCCTAATCTAGAAGGACTTCTCCAGAACAGGCCCTGATTGCCAATAAAGAGGGAGATAAAGGTGATTATGGGTCCTGAAAGATGGAAGATACCGTCTCACCTGGAAGCGGAGAAAGAAATGGAATTCCCCAAGGGTTACTAGCTCCAGGCCCCGTGAGAAGGCCTTCCTCGGGCTTCCCTGGTGGCGAAGTGGTTAAGAATCCGCCTGCCAACCCGGGAGACCCGGGTTCGAGCCCGGGTCCAGGAAGATCCCACATGCTGCGAAGCAACTAAGCCCGTGCACCACAACTAGTGAGCCTGCGCTCTAGAGCCCACAAGCCACAGCTACGGAGCCCAAGTGCCACAAATACTGAAGCCTGCGTGCCTATAGCCCGTGCTCTGCAACAAGAGAAGCCACGACAATGAGAAGCCTGCGCACAGCGACGAAAAGTAGCCCCCGCTCATCACAACTAGAGAAAGCCTGCGCACAGCAACAAAGACCTAACAGAGCCATAAATAAATAAATACATTTATTTATTTATTTTTTTTTTTATAAAGGGCGGTGGCGCAGTGGTTGAGAGTCTGCCTGCCGATGCAGGGGACACGGGTTCGTGCCCCGGTCCGGGAAGATCCCACACGCCGCAGAGCGGCTGGGCCCGTGATCCATGGCCGCTGAGCATGCGTGTCCGGAGCCTGTGCTCCGCAACGGGAGAGGCCACAACAGTGAGAGGCCCGCGTACCGCAAAAAACAAAACAAAAAAACCTTCAGATTGGATTTTTAAAAAAAAAAGTAGGTCTTCCTCCCTGAGACCTCCAACTGCCTCCTGAGAAGATGAGAAGCAGCTGGACCCTGCCTTTACAGTAAATAGATTATTGGCCCGAAATTGTCTCTACTCAGCAGGCAGGGTGTGTGCTCAAGGAGAGGGAACGGTATGATCCAGGAATTTCCGAGAAACCAGACCATATATCTTTCAGTGGACAGCTCCTGCAGTTTCCCGAGCCACCCCTGGAGGCCCACTAGCCCCTCCAGAATCTCAGTGTGTCAGGGGCCTCTGCAAACCCAACTCTGAAGCTGCACCCCTTCCTGCTCCTGGCACCCAACATCCTGCTTGCCGCCTTCCCCCTACTGTCCCAGGAGAAGGCTGCTCAAGTTATCTCCAAGTGAAAAGAGGATGGAGGGAAGAGAAACCGAGGCAAGTGGGAGCTTCCTGTCTATCAGCTTCTCACCACAATCCCACCAACCCATTCCCACCCAGGGGCTGATGAGGGAGACCTTCTCATGGTTCCTTTTTAGGCTCTTCTGCAAGCTGAAACCATTCCCTCAATTCTTGATGGAAAGCCAAAAATTGGAAATTTCAGTGGGAAGCATTCACGGGTTGGGAGGAGAGACTGGGAGAGGACAAAAGAACTGGGGGTGGGGTGGGGGTTTGCACAGGGTAAGGAAAAAAACAGGAAAAGGGAGAAGTGAGCATCTCGTTTTTCCTCGCTCCCTCTTCCCCCAATTGAGAAGGCAGATTTACAGCACTGGTTTGGGGAGGGGGTGAGCATGAGGAAGACAGATCTGCAGTTCTGCCCTCTGCGTGTCTGGGTACTTAGCTTTAACTCCCCCATTAGCATCAATCCCCATCTTGCTGCCCATCCGTCTTCTGACATCAGCTCCTTCCCCTCTCTGTAGCCCAGGCTCTCTGACCCTAAGTGGCTCTTAAAGCGCCAGTCTAGACCTTTCTCTCCCTCCCTTCTCCCACTCCAGGAAGCACAGTCCGGCGTGTGTGCTGTGGCCATCGTTGCTGAGGCCACAGTGGATGGGAGGCACAGTGTGCGTGTGGACGGAGGGGGCAGCTCTTCCCCACCTCCCTCTGTTCTCTTTAGGTCCCCCTATATCATGGACCCCCTCTTTGTTCACTACCTCCCCAAGCCAGAGCAAGCCCTCTGGTTGGGCTGGGAGTCACAGACACGGCTCCTGGAGCTGAAGGCTGGAGAAGTCATGTGGACTCACAGGACAGATCCTCTCTCCCTCCCTCATTTCCTGGAGGCCCAGGGGTATCCTGAACTACTGGCTGTTTTTAATTCCCAGCCAGCAGTGGGGGTGGACAGGTTGGGGGCTTAGACTCCTAGGAGATGCCCTGAGCCCTGCATTCCCAGCCTCCTTTCCCAGGGACCCAGGCTGTGGTCTGTGGGGCGGTGGAGGATTTCAAATCTTCCTCTCCCCGTGAGCAAGGTGACAAGCCAGAGAAACCTGCCTCTTCTCCCTTATTCCTCAGCAACTGAGTTTAGGGGGGCAGAGGGGAAACTGGCTTCTCCCCATTTCTCTCCATGTTCTGCAGAAATGCTGTAACTGCACTCAAGGAGGGGTGATAAGAATGCCAGGATGATTGGAAAGTTCCTCCCCCATCTGCCTTCAATCCTTTCTGCTGCAAAGCTCTGCAGTCCTCTGAGGGGCTCTCCAGGATAGTCAAAGGCCCTTTCTGATATCTGAAAGCCATTTGCCACCTCACTCAGTGCTCCTTTCTCTGGCTCAGAATGAGAGGGAACTGGTGGGTGGGGGCCTTGGGAAAGCGTCCGTGCTAAAAATAGGAGCCCAGCGCTGCAGCCCCTCCATGGCCCCTTATTTATATCACCTTCCAAACCTCACTCTCAAAGAAGCATAAATATTCCTAATTCCTGAAGGCCAGCCCTGAACTCATAAATTTAAGCGGGAGGAGTGAGGTGTAGGAAGGGGAGCCTACTGCAGCCTTGAGGAAGTAGAACATCTCCTGGGGGTGGTGTCTGACTTGTCCCCGGGCAGACGCCTATGGGTCCTCACTGAGAGGAGGAGTTGTGGCTCTCAATCGTTCCTCTAGGGATTAGCCTTTTCTCACGCCCCCAAATAAAAACCAAACTTAGTTCTGTCTTCTCCATTAGTTTCCATCCTTCTCCCTCTCTCTTTTCTTGCTATTACCTTCTAGTTCTTTCCTGCGCCCCTCTCCCCTCTCTGCTGCGCTTTTCTCTACGTGTTTGCTCCTCCAAATCTCCCCCTTTTCAGAACCGTTGTCTGAAGAGGAAATTTCCATCTCGTTCGGTCTGGATAGTGAGGTTTGAAAAGAAAGGTCTCTCTCGGTGCCCGGAGCTCCCCGCTTCTGCCCATTTGCCCCCCTCATACACGCCCTTTCTTTTCAGTCTCTCCCGTCTTCTCCTCAGAGCCCCCCACCCTTTCTCTCCCTCAGTCTTCCTTTTCTCCTCAGCCTTCCTATTCCTCGGTCACCCCCTTCGCCCCCTCAGTTTCCCCTTCGCTCTTCAACTCAGGATTCTCTCTCCCTCTCCAATCTCCTCTTCTCTCCCTACTCTACCCCATCCTACCCCTCAGATTCCTCAGCTCCTGTTTACCCCTTCAGACCTCCTCGTCTGCTTCAGTTCCTACCACCACCACGCCCCATTTTCCCGTCCCAATGGATGAAAGAGGAGGAGAGGTCTTGAGGAACAGGTAGAGGGAGTGCGGTTCCTTGAGGGGAGGGAGAGCAAGGGGAGAAAAAGCAGGGGATAGGAAGACGGAAGCGGTGCAGAGGGGAGGGGCAACCTCATTCCCCAGCGGCGCCCCACCCTCCTCCGCCACCGAGCCATAAATCAGGGCCAAGGCGTTTTGGCCAATGACAGAGTGACTCGTAAATCGGCCTGTCAAGCTCAGCCAATGAGAGGCAGCGTTAAATCAAGTCCTGTCAGCGCTTGGCCAATGAAAGGCCCTGGGCTGACCATAAATCTGCCTGTAAGAGACAGCGAAAGAGAGAGAGTGTGCGGACGAGCGACAGCGGGGTGAGGGACCGGGGAGGGGGCGCGGGGAGAGCGGGCGGGGGGCAGGCGGGAGAGAACAAGCTCGGGAGAAAAAAGGCGATAACGGAGGTACAAACGATGAAGACAACCTACAGGAGAGACGGACAGATGGAGAGAGACAAAGAGAAGCCTCGAGAGATAGCGTCAGAAAGTCCGCGATAGAGCCCGAGACTGACAGAGATAAAGAGAAAAGAGAGACAGACACTGACACCCTCAGGAGGGCCCCCGTGACCCACTTCCCCAAGACAAATGCATACACTTCCCCGAGACACGCGTGAGCTCCGCACCACGAGGGACACGCGCGCAGTGCAGCCTGAGAGATCATCTTCCTCTTCTTTAACCTCACTCAGCGCCTATCGAGATTAGGGGTGGGGTATGGGTGTGTGGGCTGTGGAGGGTGAGAGAGGAGGGCGCATCTTTCTCGCTATGATCTGTCCTCTCTGGTCTCAGACTCCAGGGTTTCCTTCCGTGTTCCCTGAGTCAATTTTTCCCAGCGACTGATGATCGGGAAGTCCCTCCTGAGGTCTAACCTCAATCCCTATTGCTGCTCCTTTCTACTTGCCAAAGCTTTTGAATCGCCTTCAAGGAATATGAAAAGTGAAGCTTTTTACAACCCTTCAGAGAACTCTCAACTTTCAGAATCTTAGGTCTGAGCAGGAAGGATTTTTAGGGATCATCTGGTCACTTGATTCTAGTTATAAAAAGGCTGCTGTGGGCTTCCCTGGTGGCGGAGTGGTTGAGAGTCCGCCTGCCGATGCAGGGGACACGGGTTCGTGCCCCGGTCCGGGAAGATCCCACATGCCGCGGAGCAGCTGGGCCCGTGAGCCCTGGCCGCTGAGCCTGCGCATACGGAGCTTGTGCTCCGCAACGGGAGAGGCCACAACAGTGAGAGGCCCGCGTACCGCAAAAAAAAAAAAAAAAAAAAAAGGCTGCTGTCCTATAGTGGTTAGACATGTGGGCTGGTACTAAGGTCAGACTTTCGGCCCTCAAGTCATGATCATATCACTAGCTCTTGGACTTCAGACAAATTGCTTACCCTATTTGTGCTTCATTTTTTTCATTTGTAAGCAAGAGATTATAATAGATACTTTTTGGTAAATTTTGTAAGGATTACACAGAATAATATATTTATAGGATTTAGGACAGCACAAAGCACATGATAAGGGTGCACCCCACCCCCATCTTTGTACAGATTATAAAACCTGAGGTCCAGAATGATCCAGGGTCCTGCTCAGGTTCACAGAACTAATTATCAGAGAGCCTTGTTTGGAGCCCTGGTCCCTACACTCCCAGGCTGATGTTCTTTATCGGTTCTGCTGTTCACCCCACCTGTCTGGACCCCTGCCTTAGTCACCTGAATTTGACTCAGTATAGGCTGCTGTGATTTTTGCGGGAGGAGGACACTCCGAAGCACACGTTCCTCATTAGGAGGCAGGATTCCTGGGCCCTGGAAGTGTGTTGAATGTGAGGGTATCAATCTGTCCATCCTGACTATGGTTCTTTCTGCCCTTGTCTTAATCTCTCTGGACTTTGTTCGCTCAAACCATGGACCTGGGGGCAGGGAAGGGACGGCACGCAGCAGTGTCAACCGGCAACATGACCCTCACATTCTATCCCCAGTGCCCACCCTGCTCCCCCCAGCCCAACCAGGTAGACAATAAATATCTCATGAAAAATAAGTGTCTAATTCTTCACTTTTCTTCCTAAGCTTTGGGGAAAAGGGAGGGGTGCGGATTCCTGGGTCTCCACCCCTGCTGGCCATGAGGGTGGTGATATCTCTGGACTCCCAGTCTTGCTGACACCTTCTGTCCTCAACAGGGAAGCCAGAAAGGAAACACAGAGAACCAGCGTCACCTGGTGGCCACAGGTGCTTTAAATTCGTGCGTGTGCATTCGCGAGCACATGGGTGACAGGATGTCAGTTACACTGGAGGAAGGGAATGGAGGAAGCTTGGCTCCTGAGCTTTCTTTTTTTTTAAAAAAATTATTTATTATTTATTTTTGGCTGCATTGGGTCTTCGTTGCTGCACGCAGCTTTCTCTAGTTGCAGTGAGCGGGGGCTATTCTTTGTTGCGGTGAACGGGCTTCTTATTGAGGTGGCTTCTCTTGCTGTGGAGCATGAGCTCTAGACGTACGAGCTTCAGTAGTTGTGGCACACGGGCTCAGTAGTTGTGGCTCGCGGGCTCTAGAGCGCAGGCTCAGTAGTTGTGGCACACGGGCTTAGTTGCTCCGCAGCATGTGGGATCTTCCCGGACCAGGGCTCAAACCCATGTCCCCTGCACTGGAAGGTGGATTCTTAACCACTGCACCATCAGGGAAGCCCCCTGAGCCCTCTTAACTAGAGTCTCTGTTCGGCTTTCGTAATCCAGGATGACAAGAGCAAGTCTGGGGGAAGGGAGGGGCCAGGACCCAGGTGAATTAGCTCCAACAAGCGTGACCTTGCTAGGGCAGCTAGAACACCCTTCTGCCATTGCCTCAGCTAAGCTCAGCTCCATTTCCACAGAGCGAGTAGTTCTTCCCCGTGATCATTCTCTTTGGATAGGGCAAGGGCCAGGAGGCTGGACTCACTGGAGGGGCTATCAAAGCTGGATTTCAAAACATTTTTGAGCTGAAAAAACCTGTTTGCAGTGATGGGGGATCCTGGCAGCAGCAGTTAGAGGCGGGGGCCATTTCTGGGAAGTTAAGCGAAAGGCAGGTTAATCCTCTTAAACCAACTCACATGTTTTATACCTGCAAACCCCTCAGCTGAAGGCTGTGTCCCAGGTCTTCTGCTTCCTGCCCCTCCCTGCTCTGACCTAGGTCCCCCCAAACCCTTAACTATTAAGTTCCAGCTGCAAACCAACCCTGGCCTATTTCCTTCTTCCCCAAAGATCACACCTGAATGTGAAAAGGACAGATTTTGTTTATTAATAATGCACCTTGAGCAGCCTAGGGCTGAAATGTTGAGCGAGGGATGGAGAGGCCTGGTTTGGGGCTTGGGGAGAGGTTGTCTGTGGAAATTCCCAAAGGCCTTTCATCTCCTCTCATACCAGCTGACCACCTTAGTTCTGGAGGAGACATCTCCAGATTCTGGTGACCGGGGACATAGTTCTAATGGAACCTACGAAAATTCTGGGGCCCTCGTTTTAGGAGGGAGCCATAGGCTTGGCGGAATTGGCGGTTCATGGCTGCATAGAGCACAGGGTTGATACAACCATTGAGCCAGGTGAGGTTGGCAGCAAGCATGTGGACAACCCGGGGAGCCCGGACCTTGGCATCCAGGATGTTGAGCAGCAGGAAAGGGATGTAGCTCAGGGAGAAGCAGAGGAACACAGCAAAACACATCCGAGTCACCTTCCCAAACTCTGATGGAGAGTCCTGAGCTCTCTGGGCTCTTTTAGTTGTCCTGGCTTTGGCAGGCTCTCCTGGAGGACTTTTCTCTGCCATTTGCTTAGCTGCCTTGCTGTTGCTCTTGTCCCCCACTGTTGATGAGTCCCCTTCCAGGGTCTGGGTGGTGGCAGCACTGACTGGCTCAGATGAAATCCCCTCGCTGTGCCCTCCTGATGCCAGCCCACTGTCCAGCTCCTGGAAACGACCAGGCATGGCCTCATCTGTCCCAGCCACGTTGTTGGAGTGGGTGCTCGCCTGGCGCAGCTTGTACTGATCCAGCGCCTGTGCTGCTCGCTTCACCTGGCGGTGGATGAGGCAATAGAAGACGCCGACACTGCTGAGCCCAACCACAAAGTAGATGCCCATGAGGATGGTGGTATAGGGCCGGCCTCGAATGCGATCAAAGCTGCAGGTGCAGACTACGGGCACCAAGACATAGATTGGCCAGAGGGGAGCAAAGCTGGCCACACCCACCACCCAGGTGCTCACCAGGGCTAGCACGATGCCCTTGGCACTGAAAATATGGGGAAAGAGCTTCGGGTGGGCAATGAGGAGGTAGCGTCCCAGGGCGATGAGGCAGAGGGTGAGGATGGAGACAGAGTTGGACGCAAAAAGGAGGAGCCCAAAGACCCTGCAGAAGGTGGCACCAGTGCGCCAGTGCAGGTGGAGGTAGGTGTCCACAGAGAAGGGCTGGAGAAGGGTGCAGTAGAGCAGATCGGCTGCTGTGAGGTTGGCGATGAGCAGGTTGAAGCGGGTACGGAGCCTGGGCTGGATGGCCAAGGCCAGCAGGGTGAGCACGTTGCCCACAGTGCCTGTCACGGCCACCACCACGCCCCAGCTAACTGCCACATAACGATAGCCCAGCACCGACTCATGGTAGCAGGAGAAGTTGGCATCAGAGGTGTTCCACATGATGGAGGCTGAAAGGGGTGGGGTGGGGGGAAGAGGACGAGGGAGTCAGAACCTGACCTTGAACTTAGATCTTTCTCTTTTTGGAAAGAAAATTTATTTATTTATTTATTTGGCTGCTCTGGGTCTTAGTTGCAGCACGCAGGAAACCTTGTTGTGGCGTGTGGGATCTTTAGTTGCGGCATGCGAAATCTTAAGTCTCAGCATGTGGGATCTAGTTCCTTGACCAGGGATCGAACCCGGGCCCGCTGCATTGGGAGCGTTGAGTCTTAGCCACTGGACCACCAGGGAAGTCCCTAGATCTCTTGAATAACTCTGGGCTCCTGAACATCTGAACCACTCCAGGATCTCACCAGCCTCCTGAGCCATTCACAGGCCTCTTCATCCCAAGATCCCCAACCCCTTCCTTTCCCATTTTCAAAGATTTTCCCAAAGTTTTATCTAACTTTAATTCCTGTCCACTCCGAACTCCCAGCCTTTTCAATATCCATCCAGATACTCCCAGTAACCCCAGCACCCTCTGACCGTTCTAACTCTTTCCCTGTCCCTTAAGACCACCCAGGAGTCCCCTCTCCTCTGTATCCAGGAGAATAGTCCCCTCTGTCTGTAGTCCCAGGCCTCAGGTTTTTTTTTTTTTGCAGTACGCGGGGCTCTCACCGTTGCGGCCTCTCCCACCGCGGAGCACAGGATCCGGACGCGCAGGCCCAGCGGCCACCGCTCACGGGCCCAGCCGCTCCGCGGCATGCGGGATTCCTCTGGACCGGGGCACGAACCCGCGTCCCCCGCATCAGCAGGCGGACTCCCAACCACTGCGCCACCGGGGAAGCCCCCAGGCCTCAGTTTTTTTCTGTTTTTACCACCTGGGAGATGAGGAGACAGAGAACGTAAAAGTACACCCACCACCAAAGTACTCACCTGAGTCTCCCAGCCTTCAAACCTCTCTCCGGTGGAAGATGTCCAACTCATTCAAAGAGCAGTCCTTTCTGGTGGGCAGTCAGGCTTCAGACAGGAGGTGCTCTGCTCTCCTGTCTCCTATTATACTAGACGGAAAGAACAAGTAACTCCCCAGTTACACAACCTCAGCCACTTCCTCCCTTGCTTCCTTCCTTGCCTCTCTGGTCCTACTCACTTTGTTAGCTAGTGAAATCTGGGCTTCTCTGTTGAAATTTCCCTGTTACTCACCCCAAAGCCTTATCACTCCTTCAGTTCTCCTTCCTGAAACCCAAGCTCTGTTTCCTTCCTCTCTTTGCACGGCAGGACACCTATAAGATCATTGCTGAGAATTGCTGGGACAGGGAGACAGAGCATCAGAGTATCTGGGCCACTTCTCAAGGGGCCAAAGGACAAGACCAAGTTCTAGGAGCAACTCTAGGCACCCCAGAAGCCTTGAGTTTGTTTTGGGAGAACACTGCCTTCCCTCTCTCCAGAACTTGGAGATGGTTCACATCTGAAAAAGGATTCAGACGAAGAAAGGTGGGAAATGAAGCATCTAGGATTATGGCTTCCCGCCCCACAGGGCCTCAGGCTCCCAAACATTAGTTCATTCATCCATTCACTCACCAAAAACGTATTGAGCGTCTACTATGCATTGGACTCTGAGCTGGACCCTGGGGATGGTGCATGGCCTTGTGAGTAGTCTAGGGGAGGAGACAGATATGTAAATATATAAAGGCCTAACTGGTCCTCTGAAGCAGCTGTCAGCAAAGTTTGGCCTTTGGGCTAAATCTGGCCCACTATCTATTTTCATATGGGCCATGGGCCAAGAATGTTTTCTTTCATTTTAAAATGGTTACCCGGGGCTTCCCTGGTGGCGCAGTGGTTGGGAGTCCGCCTGCCGATGCAGGGGACAAGGGTTCGTGCCCTGGACCGGGAAGATCCCACATGCCGCCGAGCAGCTGGGCCCGTGAGCCATGGCCGCTGAGCCTGCGCGTCTGGAGCCTGTGCTCCGCAACGGGAGAGGCCACAACAGTGAGAGGCCTGCGTACTGCAAAAAAAAAAAAGGTTACCTATGTAGGTACCTACATAATACCCTCAATTTTACCTCTTGGCCAATACAACCTGAAATATTTGCTATCTGGCCCTTTAAGAAAAAGTTTGCCGACCCTCTGTGAAGTACATCAGAGACTTGGAGAAAAGGAGCAAATTGCCAAGGAGGGGATCAGGAAAGGGTTCACAGAGAGACACCTGAACTGGATTGTGAGTGATGAACAGGAGTTTTTTGGGCGGATAAGTAGAAGGACATTCTAGATAAAGGGAACAGGATGCACAGAGTCACGGAGGTTTAGGTAGAGGCGAACAAAGGATGTGAAGGAGGGGCCAAGAGGGAAGATCCTGGAGAGGTGAGTGGGGTCAGAATCAAGGAAGGCCTTGTGCGCCATGCTGAGGAGCTGGGGTTATATCCTGGAGGAGATTTACACTTGGAGAGCCGTGAGTAAGGAGTGAAAGCCTGCAGGCCAAAGGGAGAGAGACCAGTAAAGAGGCGCCCGTTCAGACAAGGGGTGGGCAGGCCTGAGTTAGGGCCAGGGCTGGTTTGGTGGGCATGCTACCTGCGCGTGTAATCGCACAGGGCCTTGTGCTGAGAAGGGTCCAGTGCTTGAGTTAATGCTCTGCAGTCAGCCTTGAGATCCTTTTTGAACATTTTGCTTTTTCATTTTACACTGGCCCCCACAAACGATGTAGCCGGTCCTGGTTAGAGCGGCGGTTGTGGGAATAGAGAACAATGATCGGGATCCATAGGTCCTTAAGAGGTCAAATAGGATTTATTATTTTTATTTATTTTTTTTGCGGTACGTGGGCCTCTCACTGTCGTGGCCTCTCCCGTTACGGAGCACAGGCTCCAGACGCGCAGGCTCAGCGGCCATGGCTCACGGGCCCAGCCGCTCCGCGGCATGTGGGATCCTCCCGAACCGGGGCACGAACCCGTGTCCCCTGCATCGGCAGGCGGACTCTCAACCACTGCGCCACCAGGGAAGCCCAAATAGGATTTATTTAATGACTCATTAGATAAAGGGTTAGGAAGAGGGAAGGCTAGGAAGACTCCCAGTTTTCCAGGTGGATGGTGGTTCTCTTAATCAATGAGATATGGAATGTGGGAAGCATAGCAGGCTTGGGGAAGGAGGTAAATTATGAATTCAGTTTTATACCAGATTTGAAGTACCTGTGAGACATGCTAATATCTCAGCCCCTCTAACCCCGATTTCTTCCAGCCCCCCCCACCTCGCCACATGTGATCGAGCCCCGGCTTTTCTCATTCCACTCTCCTATTCAGCCACTCCTGCCCCTCAGACTTCTAGATCTCCAGTCTCTTTTTTTGAGCTAGATCAACCTGAAACAAAACAAAACAAAACACACACACACAAAAACCCCCCAAACTCCTTGTTGGGTTCCATTTCTGAGCCTACAGCAAACTTCCCCCAACAACTTCATAATTGACTAGCTCAGGAGGCCCCTCTTCCCCCTCTCCTTCCTCTTTGACAGTCGTCATGTCATCCCATCTTCCCTCCCCCTTTCTTCAGCAAGACTGGGAAGTGGGTAGAGAGGTGGAAGTGAGCAAAGAGAATGCAACTCAGGATGGGCCCATGTAGAGACTGGGTTCTGGTCTGGCCTTTCTTGTTGACCTTCTGCTGCCCAGCTGGACTAGAGCAAGGGGGGGGTGTCACAGAATCACTGGCTGCTCTTGTGAGTGTGTGGTCGAGTCGAATTCTGAAGACAGAGAAGAGACCCCTTCCCCCAGCATCACGTGGGAGGCAGTGAGCGATGTGTGCTCTCTTGTCCCATAGACCATTTAGGGAACCAGTTGAGAAGGCACTCCAGCATATCTGTAAATGGCACGGTCCCAACACTTTAGTCATGGATCCATGAAGTCTCAATGAACTTTTAAGAGACCCAAACCTGCTTATTTTGCAGATGGGGAAGTTGAGGTCTCGAGAGGGTAAGGACTAACCCTAAGGTCACTGTTTACATTGGGGCCGAGTAGAGCCTACAGCTCAGATTCCCAAGTCCCTGCCCCTACTTATTCCCATGCCTTGAGTGTTGCTGGCGTGCGTTTCCCACCAGAGGTACAAAAACCTGGATTCTTCCTTTGTCTGAGACCGGGTCTAGACCTGTCTGCCTAGAATCTAGAGACACGCACTGGAGCCTAGCGGTCTCCTTTTCCATGTCGTTGGCGCCGCCTGGTGGAGTTGCGGCGAATTCTCAACAGCCGTGGCTGCAATCCGAGACCTGGACTCGAAATGATTCCCCAGGGCCAAGTTGACACTTGAGCTGGGCCGGAGTAGGCGTGAGTGGGATGGGGAGCTCTGCTCACTTTGCGCAAGCCTCGGATCTTGCCTCCTCCCAGCCCCGTTTTCCCGTCCCCCTCCTTCTTCTGGCCCTCTTTCCTGTGTGCCGCCCCGCCCCCCCCCCCCCCCCCCCCCCCCCGTCACCATACACATACACTTCCTGATGGAATTGCTCCCAAGTCAGCGGGCAAAGATAGAGAGTCTGAGTCTGGGGACGGAGGGCAACGAATCCAGATTTTATTGTCAGGGAGGGGGAAAAGGGAAAGACGTGGGCTGGGGGCCGGGGTTGCTACATCGTCAAGCAGAAAGAGTTGATGGGGAGGGGAAGGCCAGTGGGGGCCTGTCCCCCTCCCGGGTCTGTGCTGGAAGGACTGACGATACGGAAACCACAAGGTGGGGTGGGGAGGTCACGACCCCGCCCGAGTTGTGCAGTGGAGGTGTCTGGTGGGAGGGGACAGCCATGAGGTCTAGGAGCTGGGATGGGGTAGGCTACAGACTGCAAATCCTGCGGAAAGGGGCGGGGCGGGGCGGGGGCGAGGCTTCTATTGCTTTTTGCTCACAGTTTTGCGGAAGGCGAGGCGGGGGTGGGCTTGGACTGGACACCCCTTGCCCCCCTTGGTACCCCTTGGGCGATGGGTGCTGGTGAAAAGAATGGAATCCGGACTGGGAAGGAAGAAGGTGAGGGAAGGGTCTATAGGGGCATCTACTTGGTCCCACCCAAGTGCCAGAGATGCCACCAAGTGCTGCCCATGGGCCCGGCTAGACCTGGGCTGGGGCGTGATGCGGGGCGGGCACAGTGAGGTTGCAGGCGGTAAAACCAAAGTGCTTATGAGGGACCCAGGATCCCGCCTGCTCCCCTCCCCCTGCGGAGGACGGGGGTGTTCACGGAAGCGCTTCAGTTTGGGGGTAGGGGGCCGGAGTCCCAGAGTCCGCTTATTGCCAAGAAAATCCATTTCTGCCCCCTGGACCCCGATCATGGCTTGTGAACCCCGTTTTGTGCTAGGTTTGGGGGGGAAGGGCTGGATGCACATGGCTTTTGGGAGGGGGTGTCTCCAAGGGGGCCCGGGGGTAAGACAGCCCCCCCTTTTCTAGGGGAGAGGGAAGGGCAGGGGGCGGGGTTCCCTGAGATCTGGGGTGTTCCCCCCCTTCTGAAGCCCCCCTCCCCCGCTACCCCTCCCCTTTCCTGGAACCCCGTACCTCGGGGTGGGGGGGAAGGAGAGAGATCATTCAGGGAGTGCCGGGAGGAGGGACGGACTGGGAGCCCGGAGGCCTGGGTCCCGGCTGGAGGTGGGGGGTTTGAATAGGAGGGGGTTCAGGGTTCAGGTCAGTAGGGGGAGAAGAGGATGGGTCCGTGCGCAGTTCGGATGGGCCCGGGGGCCGGGTGGAGCAGGGGGTGGGTGATCGGCGGTCCCTGGAGAAGAGGTGCGGCGGGAGCCGGGCGCAGAGACAGCGGGGAGCCTGCTGCCGCTGCCATCACCGCAGCCACCGCGAGGGGGCTGGGGAGCAGGCCTCCGGCCAAGGACTTGGGCAGCTCCTTGGAGAAAGTCAGAGTGCCCTGCAGGGGGGAGAGGGGCGGGGAGAGGGAAGTCATTCTGTGGCCCCGCAAACTCCACCTCTCCCAGGGCCGGCCGGCATCCCCTCTCCTCCCCGCTCCGGTCCCCGCCCCTAGGACGAATTCTCCATCGCCCGGGCCTCACCGCCAGCTCCCCGGCGCCCCTGGGCTTCTTGTGACGGCTCAGTAGGGGGTTGGGCTTCCCGGCCACGCCATCTCGGTGCCGCCGGCTGGAAATGTGCTGCAGGGACCAGTGGGTGGGGGGCTGTGAACCACGGGGAAAGGAGCAACCGCCAGGGAGCGGAGTGATCGCACCTCAGCACCTGGCCCCGCCCCTTCTGTGGCACCAAAGGACGAGCCTGAAGAGTCGTCTCACCCAAGCTCCCTGTCCCCCCTCCTCCCTCAGCAGGTGCGCTCTCCAGAGTCCTCGGAAAGGGCCTTGGACCCACCTGTTTCAGTTGGACCTCCGAGTTGACCTTGACATTGCAGATCTCACAGTGGAAGGTTCGGTCCTGGGCAGGGGCCTCTGGTTCCCCGGGAGTGGGAGGCCCCAGCCGAGGGTAAGCTTTGATGGGGCCCAGTCCACTTCGGGCCTCCAGAATCGTCTTGTGCTTAGTACCTGGAGCCCCCAGAGGGCGGGAGGTAAGAGGTGGAAAAAAATTCTCCAGGCTTACTACGCCTCAAATACCCACATTTCCAATTACTATATTGGGGGGGGGGCATCAAGTGTGGGGGCTTTCCAAGGCCCTTGGGACCCTTCCAGACACAAGGTGGGTCAGAGGAGAGTCACAGTTACCAGAAATAGGGCGGGGGCGGGGAGGGAACTGAGAAGGTCAGGGGCTAAGGAATGAGGGAGATGATTAGGGAGGGAGATAGGCTGGTGAGTCTTCGAGGGTCCAGGGATGCTGGAAGCCAGGAGGGTTAGGACATAGCGAGCAGGAGGGGATGGGGACAGGGGAGTGGGCGTGGTGGAGGGGAGCCCATACCTTTGTTATGTGCCTCAAGCTGGGACAGGGAGTTCACTGCCACCTTGCACAGAGCACAGTAGAGCAGCCGCTTGGCCTTCTCCTCCTCTTCCTTGCTTCCCCCAGGCAGGGAAGCTGGGGCTGGAGTCCCCCCTTCACCCTTGGTCACACCCTGACCAGTCTCCGGAACACTGGGAGGGGATGGGGAGCCAGGCTGTTTCTCTGGGGATCCTGGGGCTGGACCCAGTCCATTTTCCATGGAAACTGTCACTGGGGGAGAAACATAGGGATCATCCCAGATGGCTTTCGGAGAAGATTCTTTATGTGGAGGAGACCTAGCCCTGTTTCCCGGAGGGCAAGGGCCCAGGAGTCCCCACCCTGTGACAACATGCATGCTCTCATGCCCTGGACCAGAGCCAGATGTGGTCCAGCTGCCGCAGGCTGGGTGTGAGACTCCAGTGCCTGGCTCATTCTCCATAAGCTGGGAATGGCTGAGGGGTCCAGCCCCACCAGCCTCCCCTTCAGCCAGGGTGAAGCTGGCAGCCAGCCTGGTGAGGGGGAGAGGGGCATGGAACAAGGAACCTCCCCTCCGAGGCCTGCCAGCCAGCCTGGGCTTCCCGCCCGGCCAGCCCCTTCTCAAGAGGCCTGCCCTGTCCCCAGGGAGGCATGCCAAAGAACTCTAGGAAGGGGCAGAAGCGAGGTGAGGAGAGGTTGGGAGAGACAGGCACAGACATGGCAAAAGGGAAACAGAAACAACAGAACCAGAGAGGGAAGAAACAGGGATGTGGGCTGCTCTATAATTCATGGCTTGATTAAAGATGCACAGGCCCCAGGCCTCAGCGCTGGGTTCTGGCCTCTGCACAGGGGAAACTCTAGCGCTCCCATTCTTGCTCCAGCAGCTGATCCAGTTTCCGGGTCAGGGGGAGGCCGGGGGTGGGGCTGGGGAGCTGGTGGGAGGGGACCTCCTGAGCCCTGCCAGTGTCCATTTTGCTGGTCCATCCTGTGATCTTTCCTTTTCTTTTCTCTTCCTCATTCCTGACATCATTTATCTCCATCCCAATCCAGACAGCACACTCACATCTCTATCTGGACAGAAGCTCCTGGCTTTCAAAAGCAGGGCAGGTCTCCTTACCTCCTTAGGGAGATACCCTAGGAACTAAGTGAGGTAATATGCAGCGAGCACCTAGAACAGGGCTAGACAGAAAACGCTAGCTACACCGCCACCATCATCATCCCCCTTCGACAGAGACATTACCAAGTCAACCTGAGATGTTCAGGCTAAGAAGCGGCCAGAACACAGTTAGAACGCAGCTCACCCACTCACCCTATCTGTGCATCCCTGAGGGACGGTGTGTGTTTGTGTGTGTATGTGTGGTGAGAGTGGGGCCTGCTTCCCAAGCTGGTGGTGCAGCTCCTTGGTTTTCATTCTCCTTAGGGTAGGGCAGGAAGGACAGGCAAGGACAAGGAGGACATGGGGATGTCAGGTCTCTCTGGAGTTGCCATGACTGACATCTGATGTAATCCCAGGATGGGGGTGGGAGTTAAGGTTGTTTGGCTGGGTTTCTTGGCTGTGAGTTAAGGTTGAGGATGGCCACCAGCCACGAGGGAGAAAGAATCTCAGAGTTGCTTTTTGTAAACCCGGAAAAGACCTCACGGATCTTCAAGTCTCACTCCCTCATTTCCGCGGGACAAAAAACTCTGGCCCAGAGAGGTCGAAAGATCTACCCAAGATCACCCAGGGAGTTGCCGGGGTTTCCTGGGCTCAGTCCTCCCTGGGGGGAGCCCCCATGGGCAGACCCTCAGATATCCTGATTCTCTCCCCTGCCCCTCTCCCCAAGATGAAATGGTCTCTCCCTGGATTTGGTGGTTCCCTTTTTCTTGAGGAAGTTTGCCAGGTAGCCTCACCCTAGCCCCTGTCTGAGTCACTGGGAGGTGGGGAGGACAGACAGCGGGGACTCTGCTGAGAGGAGCTGGGGCAGCAGTGGGGGTGACAGGATGGAAATTTCGCGTCACTGGGTTTGGCTGGGACTCACCTTGGGTGGGGCTGGGGTGGGAGCTGAGGAAGAGAGAGATGAAAGCAGAGGGGAGTTCTGGGAACTGGGGACAGAATGGAGGAGACAAGTTCAGTTGAAGGATGCTGGGGGGGAGTCAGACATACCTGGACGGGGGGCTACACCCTCTCCATTTGGGGGCGTGCCGCCTGGGGGAGCTGGATCTCCTGTTTCCCGGACGCTGGGCTCCCTGCCTCGAGTCTTGGCAGCCTCGATGCCTTTGACTCTTCGGGCATGGCGATTACCCTTGTAGTGTGCCTCAGCCTGGCTCTATAGGGATGGAGGAAGAAAAGGGAATCTGAGATCGTCTTTCATCTGAACATTCTCCCCATGGAGCTCCTTCAGGTGCTGGGGCGGCCTCAGCAGCCTGCACTTAACCTCTCCCTACACCAGGGAGAGGCAAAGCCCCATGTCGAGGACCCTGGTTACTCAGTCGCTGGGAACCTGGGTCCCCACCTAGCCCAGGCTCTACCCCACCACCACACCCAGGGCCTGCCTGCTGACTCAGGCTTCCCACCTTGTCCAGGGGTGAGGGAAGGGGACCCCACAACTACAGGAGAACCCTAAATGGGAGGGGCCGAGCAATCTAGCCAGTCCGCATCCTCTTCGACCCCCGGCCTTCTCTGCCTGTGTCCCCTGGCCCCAGGATCCAGCCTTTGCTGCTCCTGGGATTCCCACCCTCACGCTGGGAGTCCCAGGAGCTCTGCAGCCTGGGCTGTACCCTGACTACTCCCCTCTGGGTCTCATTTTCCCTGAAGCCTCTGCGGACACCCTGGAGGACCCTGGCCCCAAGCCCAGCTCTGGAGACGGAGAGAGCAGCAGAGACAGCTGTCAAAACAGAGGCGCTTGGTGGGGGAGGGGAGGGGAGGGCAAAAAGAGGAGAGGGCTGTTTACTATTGGCCCCTGGCCCCTCCAGTCTCCCACCCTCCAGCAGTGAGCAGAGCCAGGGTTGGGAAAGGGGATGCCTGGGGTCGAGGTCAAGGGGAGGTCTAAATCTGGGTTGGTCCTGGAGCCACCCCACACTGTGTGCACCCCCTGCTAAGAACACACAATCCTGGAACCACAAGGTCACCCAGACAGGCGTAAAGTAGAAATAAAAGGTGTGGAGTGGGCCAGGGGTGTGCAGAGCCTGGAGGCATGGTGTGGCACGCGCGCGCACGTGTGTGTGTGTGTGTGTGTGTGTGTGTACTGGGTAGAGAAACAGAACATGCTTTCTTTTTCCTACTCAGCAGAATGAGGCTCTGCTGTTTTTCTCCAAAACTTCTCAGAACCTGCACGCCACAAAGGCCCCTCTAGACCCACACAAAAGTCCCAAGGGAGCCTCCGAGGGAGAAAATCTGGGAGGCCAGACACCAAGGTTCTGAGTTTGGGGTGGCTTCTCCCATGCGAGAGGCTTTCCGTTGGGAGAGCAGTGGAGGGCCAGGCCTTGTGTGTAATTTGGAGGGAGGATGGTGGAGAGAGGAGGAAGCCAGGAGGTTAGAGGGAAATGGGTGAGCCGGGGAGGAGTTTAGCAGAGGCCAAGGAGGGCACAGGCTCTGCGGGGAGCCAATGACGTAACTCAGCCCTGCACCCAAGACCAGAGGGCCAGAGGCCACACTCCCACCCAGACACAGATGGCCACCTGTGTTCCAAGAAGTTCTGAGCCAGGGATGCCTTAGTCCCCAAGGGAGGGAGGGGTCAGCCTTAGAGGACTGGGCTATATACTTCAGGTCAAAATATACAGCCATCTCTTGTCCCTCCTGAGTGCTTTCCATCAGCCCTGCCTCTCCTGCAGTATCCCCTCATATCCCCCTAATCCCTGCCCCTTACCCAGAGCTCCCAGACCCTGCCCTCCCCTAAGATCCCCTGGTCATCCCTGCCCCAGCCAGTGGATGGGTGAGCAGCTGGGTTTCTTACCTGAGAATTGAAGCGGATCTGACAGACATTACAGGAAATGATGGGCCGCTTGGTCTTGAGTAAGGGTCCCCCAAAAGTGTGGGACAGTACAGCCTTCTGCACAGGGTCCATCTGTGGAGGCAGGCTGGGGTGAGCCAGGAACCCCAGCACAAGCTCATGTCCATCACAACCCCACTGGCAGCAGCTGGGTTGAACCAAAGTCCCCAGAGCCTCCTCCCAATCCCCCAGCATGCCAGAGGGCTCTGAGCCTCAGCTCCCTGACTCCCTCCCAGCCCAATCTTCATAGCACTGGAAGGGACCTGAGAGATCCCCCGGCCCAGTGCTGCCATTTGACAGAAAGTAGAAGTGGTTTGCCCAAGGTCAGAGCATGACTTAATAGCAGAGCTGGGACTTGAACCTGGACTCGTCTCCATCCGTTATACCATGAAGATCAAGCTCTGTCACCTTGACCTTCCTCCTGGGCTGATCCACCAGAGGCCCACTCAGGAAGTCTCAAAGCATCCCAGACCCTAGGGCTCTCAGCTGCAGCCTTTTTCGGCCTCCTCTCTGGGGCAAGACCATCAACCAAGCCAAGCTTCTGGTCCCAGGAGACAGATGTTCCTAGCTTCCCATCTCTGCGCCCCAGGTTGCCCTAACACACTCATTCCCTGGACCTCATAAAGCAGTAGCTTCTAGAGGGAGCAAAAGAACTCAGGAGAGAGTAGGTGGCTCCAGCGGGAATAAGCCGGAGAACGTAAGAAGCTGGGCTGGCCTGAGGCAGCCTGGGGATCTTCTGAACTCCCTCCCCTTGGTCACAGGGCTATGGGGCTGGGCTATGGGGTTGGGAGGGATCAGGAACGGCCTCTGCCCCCACCCTGGGTCAGCAGATGTCTTTGCAGTCTCCTGCCAAGAGTTCACATGAGGCGGGAAGAGGATGGGAGTTTCTGTCTGAGGCTTTCTGCTATGAGGATAAAGCCAGGGGCCTAGAGGCATGAAAACTGCCTCCCTGCCCTGTCCTCCTCCCTTCTGGCCCCCAGGCGGCCAGGGAGAGGCAAGCCTGGAATGCAGCTGAGGCTGAGTAGAACTGGGTGGTGGCTGGGATCTCTCATAAGCATGGAACCAGATTAGAGCTGAAACCTTATCTTCTAGGTGGAAGGATCAAGTGAAAAAAAAGTTGCTGGGGGTACCCAGCTCCTCAGCTGAGGCCCTCCCTGCACCCAGGTCTTCATGATTCCCCATGAGACACTGGTGAGAGACAGGAACACGGAGCAGGGGGAAGAAGGTGGTCTGGAAAGGGGCTTTAGCATCCCTGTGAAATGCGCCATCCCATTTGGCAGTGGCAGAGGCAGGAGCCAGGTTCAGATAACCAGTCTGACAGACCAGTGTCAATTTCCTGGCCTGCCGTTGGCTGGAAGCAGCCCCTCTCAGTGGCTTACTCTTCACCTCCTGGAAGCCCAGGTCCTTTTCAGGGAAAAGCCAAACAGGGGAAGACTGGGTATGTCTGTGTGTGTCTAGGCAGTCTATGATCAATCTGTGCAGGGGTGGAGTGCGAAGGCGTGTCACGTGCTGTGTGTACATCATTTCTGTATCAACAGTTCTGTGTCAGGGGCTCTGCCGAAGCCATGAATGGTCAGGTTGTGCAATCTTCAGCTGTGTGTTTATCGGTGTGAATGTATGATGTGTCTGGCAGGAAGACAGACCGAGTTGGAGACAGGCTTTAATCAGAAAGGGGAGACAGATGTTGCACTCAGCTCCCAGCCTCCGGGCGACAGTCCTCCCTAACCAGGGACCCCCCCAACTCTGCCCCAGGGTTCTCCATAGCCCCTGGATGTCCTCACATGCTGGGTGGGGAATGGAATTCAGCCCAAACAGAAACCCAATCTGGGCCAGGAAACCTAAGTCGATGAAAATGGTAGGGAGAGAGGAGTGGGATGGAGAGGGGAAGGCAGAGGTCCCTGGCTCTGTCTGTGCCCCACCCCAGGACCCCAGCCTGCTCCCCAGAGTGGCTGAGGACCCAGTGCCCTGAGGATGACCTGTGAGCTGACTGTCCCAACATCCATTCCCTGCAAATTGGTCCCTGTCCCACTTGGGTCCTTCCTCCAGGTGAGAGCCTTTTCCTTTGCACAGCCCTCTCCTCAGGCTTAAGTCCATAAACACCAACTAGGAGTGGGAGGTGGGCAGAGAGGAGGGCCGCAACCCAGTCAGGTAGGTCCTTCCCACCCTCTCCTCCGGGAACCGAGGAGACACCAGGCTGAAGGTGAGGGTTCCTGGGCCCAATCCCTGCGCAGGTGGAATATGAGCCACTGAAGTGCAGCTCCAGGCCAAGGTCAAGAGGCCCTGGTGACCTAGATGAGGGCTCTCTGGGGAGGGGTGAAGGCCAGCATCTCCCAGAGCCCTCTCACTCCAGAGCCCCTTCCCTAGGATTTTGGCCTAGACACTGTCTGGAAAGGTCCACAAAACAGTCTCCTCCCACCTGCCCTCCAATAGCAGACATGAAAGGGAATCGCTCTCCTAAGCTGGGGCAAAATGAATCAGGAAGGGCAAGGGGGAGGGAAGGGGGAAACCAGATCAGGAACACCAGGAGGGGCTATGATTATATTTCCTTCCATTGCCCTTTATCTGATGGCACCGCTGCCCCTGTCTGACCACCACACCACCTCCCCGCCCCAAATAAAGGCAAAAAGGGAAGGGGGATGGAATCTCAGGGATGGGAAGACCTGAGGGACAGGAAGGATTGAAACAGGAAAGAGAGGGAGCTAGAGGGTGTCTAAAGAGCAGGTGGAAGCTGGTGGGGGAGGGATGCTAGGAAGGGGACTAAGGCTGAGATGGGGTCAGGGCTGCATAAGGGATCTGACCGGCGGCGTGGCAATTTGAGGGTAGGTGCAGGACCTGATGGGAAGTCTGAAAATTTGGGGGACTTCAAGGATCTGAGAAACAGAGGCCGGGGTATCCAGTATGGTGGCAGCAGTCTGGGGGGCGCCAGATGGGATCCGGAGATTGGTTGGGGCCGCGCCGGTCGTGGGGGATGGGCCGGATAACCCGAGGACCAGGCGAAGGGAGAGGTAGGGAGCCGGGCAGGGGCGGGCGGGGATGGGGTGGGGGGGGCGCTGCGGCAGCGGCGGGAGCCAGGGAGAGAGGAGGGGCCGGGTGGCTTACCCTGCGGGACCCCGGGGGACGCGGCTCCATGGCCCGGGGTGGCGGACCCGGGAGGGGAGGCCGAGCCTGGCCGGGCCGGGCAGGCCGGGGACGCGGCGTTCGTTGCCCGGGTGGCTCGGGGCTGTGCGGCCGGGCCGGCCCGGAGAAGGGGAGGCGGCGCCGGCCCGGCCCGGAGCCCGCCCCAGAGGCGGGGCCGAGGACGGGGGCGGGGATAGGGAGCTCGGGAGGCTTGAAGGGGCGCTAGGGCGAAAAGAAGAGAGGACGGGGCGTTCATGTACAGACACTCGTTCCAGAAAGACCTGGTCCTGGCGAAGGGCCCCTCGGCCTGGCGACGGGGCATTGACCAGATGCTCCACTGGGCTTCCTCCAATGGGGACCCTTGCTGGGTCCAGTATCCCTACCAATGGCCGACCCTGTTTCTCTAGCTTGGACCTTTCTCCTTTCTTTCACCCCTTCCACCCTCGCTCTTCTGCTGACAGCTTCTCTTTCGAGTCCGCAGACGACCCTTTCCCTGCTCCCTCTGCACACGACCCCTGTGCCCCTTACACATGTCACTTCCCCTACTAGGAATGCAAGACCGAGCCCAGGTACCCAGGTGTCAGGCACTGCTCTCTTAGTGACTCCTCTGAACGGTGGAGCTGGGGTCGCCCAGGGCAGAAGCGACCTCAAACTGGGGACATCATCCCTAACCTCTTCCCACCTCCTCCTCTCGCCCGCCACCTGCTGGAGAACCAGGTTCCCGAAGGGCTTATGCTTCGTGCACTTGCTGCCCTCTGGCGGTAGAGTGGGGGCAGCACTGGGGGACGAGGGACAGGAGGGCAGAACAGCCCACTGCCCCAGACACTTCCTTATCCTCTCTGGATAGGTCCTGGGATTCCGGCTCTCTCATCTCCGGATCTCATCCCCTCCGTTCCACCTAGGGCCGAGAGATGAGCGAAGCAGGGGCCTGGATGTAGAGAGAGGCTGTCTTTGGGAGACAGTGAGGGATGTCCAAGGGCAGAGGGACGCATAGTTCAAGGAGGGGTCTAAGGGGTAGGAATTACCCGAGTAGGAGACATCTGGAAGTATTAGTGCAGGGAAGGAGAGACTCTTCCGTGAATAATAATACCATCATCACCACCTAATGTTGACTGAGCCCTTGGGATGTGCCAGCGTCTGGACTGAGCTCTTTGCGTGGATTATCTAATTTAATCTTTACAACCACTATTATAATAGTAAATACTATTATTATCTTCATTTTATAGATGAGGGAACTGAGGTTTAGAGAAGCTAAATAATTTGTCCAAGGTCATAAGCTAGTAAGTGGCTGAACTGGGATCTGAATTTAAACCCGGGCGTTCTGACTCCAAAGCCCTGTACTTAACTGCTGCATAGTACTGCCAAGGCATGTCTGCAGCTTTTCTGCAGTCCTCATTCCCCTGCAGAATTTGGCACTATTGATGCAGCCTGCTACACTCTCTCCCTTGGCTTCTCCAACTCTATAGGCACCTGGTTCTGTCCCCACCCCCTCCTGTGGCTCCTTCATTTCCTTTGCAGGGGCCTGCCTCCTCCTGTTCCTACTGCCTAATCCTGCTTATTCCCCAAGGCTTGGGCCTTGGAAACTACCTTTCTCTCTCTGATCCTCTATTAAATAAAAACAATGAAATAACGTAATAATCACAGCAGCTTACACTGATTGAAAACTTACTTTGTGCTAGGTGCTAGGCATTATGATTATGTAATACGATTCTCACAACAACCTTGCGAGTTGGTACTATTACTGTCTTCTTTTACAGCTGATAAAATTGAGGTTCAGAGTGGTTAAGTAATTTGCCTAAAGTCACACAGTCAGTACTTTTGGAAAATCAATTCAAATCCTGCCAGTCTGATGCCAAAGCTGGTATCACTCAACACCTGGCCACACTCTCTCCAAGCTTATCCACTCTCATGGCTTTAAATAGCTCCTCCCCACTAGAGGCCGTGGAGCCACGAACCTGGGGAGTCAGAAACTTGGGATTATCCACGTGAATCAACTAAGTAGCTTTGTGATCTTGGGAAAGTCACTTAACCTCTCTGGGTCAGTGTTTCCTCATCTATAAAATGGGGACAAAGATAGGAGACCCAAGGTTAAGTGTAAATCAGGTATGTAGACTGGGGGGAAACTATTCCCAGCACCTTCTGCTCCAGTCACACCCAGTCAACTGCAGTTTCTCAAGTGCTCTTTTTTAGCCCTTGTTTCAGTCTGGAGTGTTCTCTGAAATCCCTTTTAAAATCCTACTAATAGTTCTTCAAAGCCCAAATCATAATGTCATCTGCTCCAGCTTCAATCCCTTTTTCCTCTGCTGTTTCTTTTTTTTTTTCCTGCTCAGCTCTGGTTGGTCCCTCACCACATCCAACAAGTCTTTCCTGACACCCCCTTGGGCTCCCCTACAAGCTACCTGCCTCCAGCACAGCTCTTCTCACACTATAGGGTAAATGTTAACTTGCTGTCTTTCCTACTACACCGTGAGCTCTCCAAGCACAGACTGAGTCCTGTGTCCCTGATACCAGTGCCTTGCACATAGTAGGTGCTCAAAATTATTTTTTGTTCAATTGAATTTTTGTTAGTGTCTCTGTCACAAAATTTATAACCCTCCCTCTGTTTTGCATTGTAGATCACTGCATACACATCTATACTTCTTTCCTGAATATAGCGCCTTTAGCATGGGAGCATGTCATATTTACCCTCATGTCTCCATTTTATCTAGGACAGCGCCTTCCTGATCGTCATTACTCAATTTTCTCGTCTGTAAAATGAGGATAAAACGACAGCTACCCCATAGAGTTGCTATAAAAACTGACATATGAAAAATGCTTTGTAAACCTCAAAGCGCATTGCAAATGTTGGTTTGGATTCTCTGGGAGGAGTTTGGAGGAAGCAGCAGGTATAAAGAACTGTATTTGGAGTCAGATGCTCTGGGTTCAAATCACACCTTAGGCACGTACTGCGTCAACTTAGATAAATTCCTAAACCCTTCTGGGCTTTAGTTTCTGTCTTCCAGTACGTCAAACTGGAATAATAATGTCTACTTTGTTGGGTTGTGGTGAGGATTAAATGAGATCAAGTATAGAAACATCTACTGCAGGGAATTCCCTGGCAGTCCAGTGATTGGGACTCCACATTTTCACTGCTGAGGGCCTAGGTTCAATTTCCTGGTTGGGGAACTAAGATCCCACAAGTCGCACAGTGTAGGCAAACAAACAAAAACCACACGCACACACAAAAACACATCTACTGCAGTGCCTGGTGCATAGTTGATGCTCAGTACGTGTTTGTAACTGAGTATGGTTTGATGGTGGGTTACTTGAATTGAATAAAGCTGACTTCCCCCAAGCCTTTAGCTCCAGCCCACTCTCCGGGACCCAGATTCCGACTGTCTGCTGGACATTTTTGGCTCAACGTCCCGCTGGTCCACCAACTCGCCATGTCCTAAAGTGCGTTCAGCAGCCTCACCCCAGGCCAGCCTCCTCCTCTAACTCCCTGCCCCTGGCAAGGTGATTTCTTTCTCCCGGTCACAGAGGCCTGAACCCTGGAGTCATCCTTGACTCATCTTCTCTCCCCCACCCCCAAACCCTGGTTGGTCACCGTGGCCTGTCAAGATTTCCTTGGAAAAACCTCACCCACCCCCCTTCCTTCACGCACTCTGCCGATGCCACGGGCCCAGTCTGGCTCTCCAGGTTCCCCTGCAGGCCCTTATTGCTGGGACAGCCTCCTAACTGGCCACCATCCTCCAGTCTCTGCTCCCTTCCATCCAGCTGCCCCACTCACCTGCCTCAAACACTGCCCCTTCCCACTCACTCTCCTGCTCAAGAATGGATAATGCCTCCCTATTTCATAGTGATTAAATCGAGACGACTTTGCCAGCCCTCCAAGCCCTACCCCACTGACCCTACCCTACCCACCCAACGGTGGGCTCCAGAGAGCTGGAGCTTACAAACAGGCTGCTTGTGCCCTTGAAGAGTCTCTCTTTCCACCTCCCTGTACTCACTACCCCCAGTCTAGGTCTTGTGACTTCTCTCGATGGTGGACACTAGCACAGTGTCTGGCCCGTAGCCGGATTTCAGCGAACATTAGTTGTTATTGTTGTCACTAGTATACCAGAGAGCCAATGACACTTGTAACTGACTAGAAGTAAAGGAGATGGGGCCCTAAGAAGACATAAGGAATTGGATACAAGAGGAGAAGAGGGCAGGGAGGGAAGCAGCTGGGGTGGCAGAAGGGTGGGGAAGGCAGGCAGGCTGCTACTCACAGTGCTGTAGTTGCTAAAGAGGCCCAGGGTGGGTGCCGGCTCCAGTGGGAAGGGCAGGATCTGCTTGAGGTCCAGTGGGGGCTGCATGATGGGGGGCTGCCGTAGCAGAGGGAGGGGCCCTGCCCGGCTCAAGCTGCCTAAAGACCAGAGAAAACATTATGTGGGGCAGGAAGGCTGAAGCTCGGGAGCCCAACCCAAGCCTGGCAGTCCCACTTCCCAGCTGGGGGCCCACACTCAGAAGTGTGACCCCCATCACACACACTTCCCCTGCCGGTTGGCTCCGGAGCAATGGAGCACGGTGCCCTGTGGGCCTGGGGGAGGGCGCAGACCTGTTGTTCTTCCCTTCTGGGTGATTTTCACTTCCCCCTTCTCCAGCCTCCCTCCCCCAAGACCTTTAGGCATTTTACAGACCCAGGAAAATCACAGGCCTTCTCTGCAGGCCGCCTGCTGGACCACAAGGAGTCCCATGCCCCTGGCTATTCCCTTCTTCTGGTTTTGCTTTCCCCCAGGGAATCCCAACGGCTAAGTCTTACCCCAGGGAGAACTGTCAGGTGAGTGATTCATCCCACTGCTTAGAGAGGAATATTGAGGCCTGTATTTGGAGGAGGGCTGCTGGATCTTTCAGGGTCCCCAAAGTTATGATTTTGTCCCAGTCGTAATTCTTAATTAACTGTCGATGTCTCGGGGTAGGAAAGTGGCATTCGATCTGGGAGGTGGACTGCCTGTGGTCATTCTCAGAGCCCCTTCTCCCCACCTTCCTGTCCTCCCCAGGTTCCTCTGTCAGCCGCGGGAATGTTCAGCTCAGGCTCTGCGGGAGGAACTGCGACCAGTCCCTGGGAGGGGAATGCCTGGGTCTGACCCCAAGGGGAACTGAAACTCCACTACCGTCCCGGAAAGCTTCTCCTCCTGCCCCAGAGCCATGGGAGGAGCCCTGCCAGGCTCCACAAGGCTGGCCCCTCTGGGCTTCTGCTGGCCCAGCTCCCTTCTGCGACTTCTCTGTCAACCAGTCAGGGAACTCTGGCTGCCCTTCATGGCTCTGGCAACCCCCGGCCAGCAACAGGGGTCCCCAGGAACAAAGGCAAACCCAGGAGGCTGCAAGCTTAGCCCCGTCCTCCCATGACCTTACTGGGGCAGAGGGTCCCCCTGGGATCCTTTCCTACTCCCTCCAGAGACGGCCCCTTTTCATACCTTCAGTGTCTGGTGCCTGCTGCCCCCAGGCAGTGGCCTGGCCCTGGCCCCCCAGGGGCCTGGGCCTGACAGCGTCCCCTTCCCTTGGTTCTGCCCCCTGCCCCCTCCCTTGCCAGCCTCCCCCCCAGTCCAGTCAGTAGAATCAGCCAATCAGAGTCCTGGAAAAGTGGGGCAGAGGGGAGGGCGGGGGAGCAGGGATTAGGGGAATCGGATGCGAGAGGGTGGGGGTGGGGAGGGCTCAGGCACAGCTGGGGGCAGGGAGCTGGTCCAGGAAGGTCTGGAGGGGTCTGTCTTTTCCACCCACTGCTCCGACTGGGCAGCTAGGGTGCCTGAGGCAGAGAGGGGTCAAGGCTGCTGGGAGCTTGGGCTGCAGACATCTAAGGGTTGAAGGAGAAGGGCAGGATGCTTGGCTTTGGCCCTTGGACAGCTGGGGGTCTGTATGTCATGTCCGTTCCCTCCTCTGCCACCTCGGGGTTGAGATGGGGTGGGGGAGAGGAGAGAGAGAGACAGACAGACAAAAGTGAGTGAGATAGAATGGGAAAGACTGACAGAAGCAGCAATAGGCGACTGAGAAAAGGGACATAGACACTGAGAGAGAAGAGGACAGGGGACAGTGGAGAGATGAAGAGAGTGAAATGAGAGAGAAACAGGGACACCGCTGAGAAGCTGGGCACAGAGCTAGAGACGAGGGCAGAAAGACCAGAGGACAGAGAACAGAGAGAACGAGAGAGGGAGAGAGGAGACAGAGGGACCGACAGACTGACGGGGCAGGGCGACCATCTCCCCTTCCCCTCTGTCCGCCCATGGCTTCTCCCCTCTGTGCCCGCCTCCTCCTGTCTGGCACACAAGGCCAGGGCAGCCTTAACGAGCCCCAGGCGGCATCAGGAATGGTGAGAGAAACCTGAGCACTCCCAGAGTCCCAGGCACCCAGCACCCACCCCAGGCAGCTGGTCCGGGGCTGGTACTTGCTCCGGCCCCAGAGAGGGAGGCAGCTCAGCTCCTTGACCCTTTCCTGGCTCTGAACTCTCCAGTCCCCCGCCCCTCAAACAACCACCTCAGAGGAGAGAGGTGAGTTCCACAAAAGGCAACAGAAGAAAAGAATGTTTTCAGGTAAAGCACTCTGAGTAGTAGCACATTTAATCTCTGAGGTGACTGTTCTATGGCGTAGCTGATACTAGTTTTTAACCATCTGACACTTGAAGAAACTGAGGCTCAGAGAATTGATAAAGGCTCGGCTGACGTTACACAGCCTGTAAGTATCAGAGCCGGGATTTCCGTCGAGATCTGCCACCCTCTTTCTCTGCTACGCAACCCCAAAGGGCTCCCATTTAACCCTGAATTCAGCAGAGATCTGAGAAAGGCTTCCATCTTGTCCAAGGAGAGGAAGGGGAGAACAAGTTCCATGTACTTCCTGGGGTTGGAGGAAAACAGGTAGCAGCCAGTCAGTTCCCTCTAGCCAGCAACTCATCTTTTCCACTGACAGGAGCCCTGGGGTCCGGGGAGGGAAGGGGAAGTGGGAGGAAGGAAGGAAGGATGCAGTGAGGCAGGGAAGCAAAGTGGGCAACTGGAGATTCATGTGTCTCTTTCCCAGATTCCTGGGTCCACTCCACTGAGATCAGAGGTGGGAGGGGGCAGATGGCAACTTACAGACCACGTGGGGAGAAACTGGGCCCTTGGTGTCAGGTAGCCCACGCCTCAGTCCCCTCTCGGCCATCCTGAGAATAATATGTATGCCTGGCGCTTTACATATATGCCCCCCTGCGGATGGCTCTACTGCTCACTAGCTGGGTGACTAGCTCGTTTCCGAAGCCTCTCTGTCTCATTTCTCCTTTGTCAAATGAGAGCAACGGTACCTGCGTTGTGGAGTTGTTGAAAGGATTGAACAAATCCATGTAAAGTGCTGGCCTGCCACAAAGAAAGCTCAATAAATGTTTGCTAAATGAACAAATCCTCATCTTATAGATGACTGTCAGCTCAGAGAGGGGGAGTTAATTGAGCAAAGTCACACAGCTAGTGAGGGATTTGAACCTGTCTGGCTGGCTCCAGACAGGGCTTTCAGGCACCGCACTTTCCTAGGGATGGAGGGGGGAAAAGGCAGGAATATAATAAGGGCTGTGAAGGAGGAAATCCAGGGCTTCATATAGCTGGTTAGGTGAGGGCTTCAGGTGGGTTTGGAGGAGGAGGTGGAGAGCAAACCGGAGTGTGTGTGTGTGTGCGCGCGCACGTGTGTGGGTCTGCACACCATGTCAGGCATGGCAGGGAGGAGCTGAGGCCTGGCTGGGACAGGCCACTCCAGAGGGAAGCTCATTAGCTCCAGCAGATAGAGCCCCACCCAGCTCCATGGGGAGCTGCCAAATGCTTTATTAAAGACAGTTCCCAACCACTTTGGGGGGTGGGGGTGAAGTCTCAGTCCCTTGGATGGATGGCCATCTGTCCATTTCTGCACCCCACCTGGACCTAGGCACTTTGATCCTGCTCCAGTATCCCCCCAGCACCAGGCCACAACCAAGCCAGGTCTGACTCCTTACTCCTTCCATCCCACTCAGAGCTGGTCTTTTCCTTCCTCTCTTCCCCAGAAATTCTGGCCAGGTGGGAGTCCCAGTGCCTTGGCTGTCTCTGGTCGGGCCTAGGGCCTGAAGCCCCTGTGGCAAAGAATGGGAGTGTCTGCCAGTGAGCTGGCTCTGGGAGCGGCAGCGTGCGGGTAGGAACAGGAGCCAGGAAGGATGTGAGGGTAAGGCTGCAGGTTAGCGTTTGTCTGGAGATTGGGCCACAATGAGATTCAGATCTCAGAGAGGTATTGGGGATAAGGTTGCACGTAGCGTTAGGGCCCAAGGTGGTGAAAAACATGGGGTCAGCACTGGGTTAAAACGGGCATTACGCTCTGGGGCCAAAGGAGAAATGAGATTTGCGTCTGGACTGGAATCTCATCTCTAATCGATCCCCTTTTCACTTTAGGCCTTTTGGCCTCTTCTAACCCCAGAAATGCCTAAAACTGGGGGATTAAGGGGAGAGCCTGGAACCCCTAGATCTTGCCTTCTCGACCAAGTCTCAGGTATTTGAGGTATTTGTCCCCTTCTGCTGCAATTTCCCCTTCTTGGCAGGAGGCCGGCTGAGTGCTGGAAAGGCTTTGAAGTCAAAGATGAAAGCAACAAGGGGATGATTATGAACAACCGCTCAAAACATCATCCCTAATAACCCCGGGGGAGACGTGGGCGGGGGCAGGGCCTAAAGGGGGGAGGTGGCCAGGAAAGGCAGAAGGAAGACCCCTGGGGAATTTTCCTCGGCCTGATGGGAAAAGCCTCCCTCAATGCCCCCGTCCCACACACCATACCAAGGGCCCAGTTGGAGAGGAGGGTAAGCAGAGTTCAGAATGGTGAACCTGAGCCCAGAGCCACCAGCTTAAACCTGGGCCCACAGTCTAGCTCTTGAGCAGGCAGGCTGGGCCTCACCTGCCGGGCAGAGCACCTGCACACAGATTCAGTGGACCTCAGCGTTCAGAACCTGAAAACCTTAGAATGGGCCTCAGGCCTGGCCGGCAGCTGCCTCCCTCTCACCTTCCTTCGTCAAAGAGGGTTAAGGTATGTGGCCCGCCAGGCTTCCCACCCCTCTGTGGGCTGGGCACAAGGAAGGAGTTAATCGCAGTATCCTCAGGGAGGTGTGGTGGGCGTCCAGTTGGTGGCCCCTGGCATTCCTCCTGTGGTGGGATCTTGGGCTGGTTCGAGCGGGTTCCCGAGGTCTTCTCCAAGGCCTACTGACCAGGAGAAGCACGGCTCAGACTGGCCTGTCCTGGACAAGCGTGATGTTGCCTCTGGGGCCCGTGCCCAGGCTGGGGCCAGGGTGCAGGGACTGCACAGGTTGGAGGAATGGGGAGCCTGTGCTCTGGGAACCTGAGTCCAAGTGTGCTGGTGGGGGTCACGCCAGGGTCGGGACAGTCTTCATAGATGGGCCTGGAGTCTCTTTCCAGCTAGAGACACTCTTGGGAAGAAGGCAGGCAACCAGTCATTCGTGCCTCTGTTGGCTCATTCATTTAATGGATTTGATGGGGTGCCAGGTGGAGAGGGGCAGATGTAGAGTGGTGAGAGCAAGGAGCTACAGGAGTGGGGGGGCGAGAAAGAGGTGGAGGAAGGAGGGCAGAAGGGAAGAGAGCCACCTAGTGGGAGGCAATAGGGGTCAAAGGAAAGAAGAAAAGCAAGAGTCAAGGGGGCCCCGGCAGAGGGCTGATGTGGGAGCCAGGCGAGCCCTGGGGTGCCAGCATGCAGCCAGGTGTCCCCGGTGGGGGGGGCAGGGAGACCACAGGTGTCTGGGCCCGGTGGGGGGGTCTCCCACCACAAACAAGGCCCAGGAACTGGCCTAGCCAGGACAGAGGGCAGAGGTCAGAGGGCAGAGGACAGAGCAGGCCTGTGGACTATCGTGGAGGCAGGGGCCTGGAGCCCGACGGATGACGAGTCCTTTCCTCCCCCTCCCGGGGCTCCCTTCCCATGTAGGTCATGAGGCTGGGGTGGCTGTGGCTGAAGGGATGTCAGAGCCCCACGGGAGTCTCCCTCTGTCATCCTTGTACTCCCCAGGGCCCCTTCCTCTGCTGGTGCCCCCGGCCCAAGGCAGGGGTGGGGGTGGGGTGGGGGAGGAAGGAAGAAGAAGGCAGCCGGGAAGGAAGGGCCCAGGCAGCCAGAGCAGGGAGACAGAGGGGCAGGTCCCGGCGTGTTGGGGCAGGATGGCTGCGGAGACAGGATCCGAGCCGCAGGGGCCCTGGGATGGACAGTTTCCCACCCCTTTTTCTCCCCAGACCCCTTATCTTCAGCCCTCAGGTTCCCACCTCCCACCACACACCTCGAAGCTACACCCACCATCTTCTCCCCCCGCCCGCCCCTCACTTCCTCCTTTCCCTCTTATCCTGGGCCCAGAAGGATGTCGGAGTGTTTGAGCTAAGGGTGGGGGAAGGCCCCGGGGCGGGCGGGGGGTGGGGGAGGGGGGAACGGGTCAGAACCTTTCGCTCAACTCCGCCAGGCCAGGACCAGCCCCTCCCCCAGCCTCTCGTAGACTGTCATATAATATTCATGAGCCTCATGAATACGCAATGTTCTCATTACGGGGCGGGGGTCTCACTCGGCTCTGTCTCCCCCTTTACCACTCCCTGGATCACCGGGAGAAGAAGCGGCAGTTTGGGGAAGAGGGAAAGAGAGGGCCCCAGATGTGGAGCCAGAAGAAGGGGGAGGGGGAACCGGTGGCTGACGGGCGGCCGCAGTCACCGCGGTGCGGGAGGTTGGGGGGTGACCTACTGAGAGGGACCCAGGAGCCTGGAGCCGCGAAGCCGCAGAGCCCACTCACCGAGGATCATGCTGGGGACCCAGGCGTCCGCGGTTCCGCGTCGCTCTGTCCCGGGGGCCGTTCTGGCCGGGCTGGGGGTACGGGGGGTGGAGTCGGGGGAGGAGCAGAGGCCGGCCGAGGCGGAGCGGGGGCGGAGCCCGCAGCAGGTGAAGACGGGAGGAGGGGGGACCCGGGCACCCAGGGCTCCAGGAGAGGGCGTCCTGGCGGCTCCTTGTTTCCTCCCGCTTTCTCTTCTACTTGCTGCCCTGGGTCTTCTGGATTTACGGTGTCACTGCAGCCAGGGCTGGGGGAACAAGACATCTAGAGGACGGTGTGTGTTGATACAGGAAGCTGGAAACGAAGATGCCTGGGATCCCGGGAAGGGCTGAGTCTGAGGGCGGGAAGTCTGGTCACAGGCTGATATGGGGTGGGGAATGCCTAAGTACTCTGGCGAGGGATGGGGCCTGGCTGGATGGGACACCTGAGTCCTCTCCAGAGTGATGGGCTGGGCAGGAGCAGAGGGTGGGGCAGAGAACGTTTAGGTACTAGTTTGTTTCCCTGGCTCTGGAGCAGAATGCCTGGGGGCTGGGTCTCAGACGTGAAACGTGGGGTTGAAGATGGACCCCGGCTTGATCTCTGGCTGGGGTCCGAATGTCTAGGTCCTTAGGGAAGGTCTGAGGGAAGAGATTGCAATCAGTGGGCCCAAAGAGGTGGAAATAGAAGCTTGCAACTGAGATCATTAGGGCAACCAGAGATGACAGAAGATCAAGAACTGAGGCTCAGCCTTGTAGAGATGACCTGGATTGGTGGGGATGGGAGCATCTATCCAGGGCATTCCCCATTAAGGTGAACTTGGACTGAAGAGGCCTGGTAGGGGGTCTTTGATGAGGCGGAGGGGAGGATGGAGGATAGGACAGAATGTATGGGCTGGGGAGAACGTCAGGGGAGAGGCAGAGTACAGGACACCGGATGTATTCTAAGGACCAACAGGATGTATTCCAAGGCAAGCAACTGGGACCGCAGCGTGAGGCTGGAGTCTGGGAGTCTACGAGGTGTCTGGGGAAGATGCAGCTGCTGCAGCCTGGACCTGCCTGTACCTGCCCCAAGAGGGAGGGCAGCAGGAGGATTTCCCAGAATGCCAAGCAGCCAGCTTCAGGCCAACCCCAGCCAGAGGGAAAGGAGGTGTGAGTAGGAACTAGAACACTTGGGATTTAGGGACAGTGGAGGCAGGGAGGAAGAGGTCGGTAGAAGGGCAGGGGGACTGGAGTCTTGGAACAGTCTAGGAAAGAGCAAGGGGACTGAAGACTGGCATTCCTGGGTTCTGCAGGGAATTTAGGACCATACGGCTAATTAAGGTACAGGAAGTTCAAGTTCCTGTTTCTGGGCCTCAGCAGTCTCTTGTCCTCACTCCACTGATCTGGTTTGAAAAAAAGATCTGTTTCTGCACCTGCCAAGATGCTCCAGCTCAAGGGCAAGTGAATTCTGGGGGTGCTATCGCCTTGGCATTGTTCTGATCCAGAGACCCAGAGATCTCAGGGGACTGTGGCCTTGCTGCCCGAATCTGGCCTTGGGGGGAGAAGGTAGGGTCTCCGAGCCCATCAGAGGAGGTCCTCTTGCTCCAGAACCGACCTACCACCATGCTGTTCAAGCCTAGTATCACAAAGCCTGCTTCTCCCAGACCTTGTTATCTACCCCCGCTTGCCTCTTCCCATTCTTTCTCCTGGGTGGACTCAGAACAAACCAGAGTCAGCATCAGGTGTGGCTGATCAGTGATAGAGACCCCTTTGCCCTCATCCTCGTCCATCCTCCCACTCTACCCCCAGGGACCCTGTGTTAGGGAGGTCTTAGAAGAGGGGTTCCTTAGCTCACCAAGGGGAGGCAGCTGGCTGGAGGGCGGGGTGACCTTGCAGGCAGCTGGAGGGGGACAATGTGTGGGATGAATTCATTATTGATGAGCCCTGCACCCTGGGCTACTAATGAGCCCAGGCCGGCTGCTCTAATTGATGTCAAGAAACTTGAGACCCCCAGATCAGCTTCCCGCCTGCCAGCTGCCTCTCCTGAGCCCCCTCCCCCTTCTGTGCCCCCAGCTGCTCTGTTCCCTTCCCAGGGCCTCCTTTCCATCTCCACTGACACAGACGAGGCTAGGACTCAGGACTTCCCCTTCCCCTCTTGTCCCTTTGCATCACTCAAGTCTCAAGATGGGAGGCAGACAGGCTCTGGAGGGGCTGGGAGATTGGGAAGGGGGAAACAGACCAGAGCCTGAGAATTACAGTTCAGGGACAGAGAGGCTGGTGCTGGGTTACATCTGCAGCATTGCTGAGCCCAAGGAATTCTCATCTTGTTTTGTGCATCCTCGGGAGAGACCTTGTCACTCTCTGAGACTCAGAGGTACAGGCACTATACAGACACACCCATGATACTAGCCCAGTACTCACAGCCCACTTCCCCTCCTCATTTCCTCCTCATAATCGTATAAGAAATCTCAGATTTGGCCCCTGGAGTTCGGCTGATGCCATTCCCACCCATCCCCTGAGAGGCCGAGTATGGGATTTCCTTCCTGGAGAATTCCCAGTGCTTTGTTATGCCACAGCTGTCACCCTTGGAAATACTGCGTGTCTCTTTGCCTTGTCAGGTCTCACCCTGCCTGTCAGTCCCTCTTCATTTATGGGTTCTGGGAAGAAGTTCCCAAGTTACAGAATTATCAAGAAGTCACAGATTGGAGTGTGGAGCGGGCTTGGCCTCCTAGGAGAGATGTTTTTGAGATCACGTGGGTACTGATAGGCAGGAGCCTAAGTTAATAAGAATAGCCCTGCTGATGGGGGAAGAAAGGTGAGGAGGACCTCATTTCCTCCCCTCTCCAAATTCCCATGAATTTGTGGCTATGCTGCCCTCTGGTGGCTGAACTCTGGTTTAGCAGGACATGAACATCTTTGCCTCTAAAAATCCCGCTAGCATTTCAGCACCCCTCTCTGTCCTCTTCCTGGATATTAGGACAGTCCTAGAGGAGACAGAGGATCCTGAGGGGTTCCCTCACTCTGGTTTCTCTTCAAAGACCTCAAGGTCATGTTGGTTAAGCATGAGGGCTTTCACAGTCAGGCAAGGCTGAATTTGAGTCTGTGACCTTGGGCAAGTTACATAACTTCTCGGGACCTCAATTTCCCCTTGTGTAAATGGGGTTAATTGTACCTACTTCACACATGTAATTTCTATCAAATTAAATGAGATACTGTATGTAAACTATTTAACACTCCCTCTATGCACCAGAATACAATGGGCAATGAAAACAAAACAAAAACCCAACTGGCTTTCTTCTGATTTAGTTCTACGGCCTTTTCTCGCAACCCATTTCATTATTCTGATTTAGGAAAGCCCAGGTGAGTCTCTGGACCATGTTCCCCCACCTTCAACTTGGACCTCCCCCTTTGTATTCTTCCCTAACCCTCAAACCCAAAGAGAAGGGATTCTGCTCCCTTCTCTCCTGGAGGTGTGGGGGCCGGATCTGGCGGGGCTGGGTGATGAGCAGAAGAGTCAAGCCTTTCTTTCACCCCTTCCATCATCTCTTTCACTTAAGAAAAGGGAACCCCCAAACTAGTTCCACAGTTGCTGGGGGTCATACTCTTGTCTCCCAGTGGAAAGAAGCTGCAAGAAACACAAACATTTCCTACCCACCAAGTGGTCTGTTTCCAGGAAAGTTCTGGAAAGAGTGGGGATAGGACAGATTCCAGCTCTGGTCAGTGGGGGCACCGGGCCGGGTTTATTGCACTTGCAACAGAGTTTAAATAAGTCCCGGGTGTCCGGAGCCAAGGTGAAGGGAGGGTTGGGCAGGGAGAGGAGGGGCAGCGTCAGTGCAGCTGGCGGGCAGAACCCAGATCCTGCAGGCCGGGGGGCAGCGGGCTCCCCCTTTCTCCAGGGGACTAGTAGGGCCTGTGTCCGGCCAGTGTTAAGGTTCCAGATCTGTTGCCATCGTGGCCCCTTCAGGGTCCTGGGCAATTCCTGACTTCTCCTGAGTCAGAGGTGGATTGGGCCTCCAGGCTCAGGTCTGGAGCAGGCTCAAATGTAGTCCTGGATCTGCCTAGTTAGGTCACCAATGTCTGAGTCTGGGTCCCAGATCAACCCCAGGCCCCAGGTTCGATCTGGCCCTGTTAGAGTTCTGATTCCCCTTGCAGCTGGTTCTGGGCCAGCGTGGATCCTGGTGTGGGATCTGTCCTGAGCGGGGCCTGGGGCACCATCCACGGTTATTGTTCCTTGTTGGCCCACCGGGGTGGGGGCTGTCCAGAGCTGCCATGTCTCGCTCCCCAGGTTCCAGGTTCTTAGCTGGGGGCTTCTGGCAGGGCTGAGGACAGATCCTTGCAGGCTGGAGCTGGACAGGAAGTCCTGGTGGCACGTCTGAGCCGGAGAACTGGGATTAGATCCCCCAGTTCTGGTTCCAAGTTGTTTTCAGGAAACTCTCCAAAATGCAAAGGCTGCAGGGAGTCTGGGGCCTCTGTCCCTGGATCTGAGTTCCCCCATCCATGAGGAGGGCATGTGTAAACGAGGGTCCTTCACAGTGCATGGGGGGAGGGGATCCCCAGCTCCGCACCTCCCGGCTCTGGCCCTTCAAGTATGTCTCTGGGCTGGGGAGAGGAGCTTCTCCCTGGCCCTCAGCACCTTCAGGAAGCACCCAGCCCCCTCCCTGTCAGTAGACTGAGGGTGGGGGGACTGGACCTTCAGGATTGGGAGTCTGGGATCGGGAGAAGTCAGGCATCAGAGGTGGCTGGAGGCTTGAGCTGAGCTTTTTCCATGGCGGTGCCGTATGGGAGGGAGCGTTTGAAGAATCCGAGCTAATGAGGGGAAAAGGAGGGAGAGTTGAGTTACTCTGGTTCCCATTTCTCCGCAGATCTTATCCCAAGGCGGGATGAAGGTGACTCTAGTGCTTCCAATCTCCCCATCTTGCAAAAGTGGCCCAAATTCAGGCTGTTAAGACCACCTCTCCAAGAGGTCCAGTGGGTTAAGAGGGCTAAGGTTGGGGGTGCTTTGGTGCCATAAAAATGCCCCCAGTTTAGCCAGAGATGGCACATAGGTTTGAAGTCAAGTTCTAAGTCTCATTGCCTAGTAGTGGCTGCCTCTTGAGAAGGATTCTGAGGCTACTTCTAGGGTATGAACAATTAGTGATGGCTGCCATGGGTTTCTGGAGGAAGTGACAGCACAAATGCCACACACTGGCCACTTGTGAGTAACACTGATTTTGAAAGTATAAATAAACTTATCAGCTTGAGTCAAGAGAACTTTTTCTAAGCTAGGGGCTGTAGAATGAAGGAAAGGATCCTATAGGCAGTGTCCAGATGGGATGCCCGTGGCCAGGGAGAGGTGGGGACATGTGGCTGGAGAACTGGTCTGGAGGCAGATGCTTGGGACTGTAGGGCAGAACCTGGTGAGAGAGAGGCCAGGTCAGGTAGGATGTGGCTGACCTTGTAGAGGATATAGATGAGCAGACCTAGGAGCAGGAGGCCAATGAGGACGGCTAGGATAATGATCCACAGTGGGACGCTGTGGCTGCCTTCTGCCTTGATCCACTGCACGGCTGTGGCCACCTGGGGAGCAGGTCAGGAGAGGTCACTGAAAAGCCGTTAGTTCCTCCCACCCTACGCTTGGCTCCCACTTGCCACTGGACCTAGACCCACCTTTCGCCTTCCGTCTTGGGCTAACAGAATTCTGATCTTCAAAATTCAAATTCCTAAAATGTGCATTATTGTCTCTGACTTTTGGGCTTTCACACCTGCTAGTTCCCTCTCCCCAGAGAATATTCCTTTCCTGACTGGTTAGCCTGGTAGATCCTATTTATCCTTCAGGTTTTGCTTAAACACCACTTCTTCCAGGAAGGCTTTCCTGACTCTGCAAGCCTGTGTTCAAGTGTCCCTATGATGTGTTCCCATAAACATGCTGGCGCTTGTCACACTGTCTTCTCACTGCCCTGTCCATCTTGCTTATCACCGTATTCCCAGGACCTAGCACAGTGCCTGGCACACCGTAGATGCTCAATCAATATTTGTCACCATAATCAGGCCAGCCCCCGTCGCATCCCAGTGCTAGCGCCAGGCCCAGCACTCTATCTTCCTTGGCCCAGACCTCTGGCCCGGGACTCACCTGCAGTTCCTTTCGGGGAAGCTGCCGAGGCAGGATTCGGTAGGGCATCTTCAGGGCTTCATACACAGCTTCACACTGCAGACTAAATGGCTGGTGTTCCCGCTGTGGGTGGTGGAAAGGTGTTCAGGGTGGCCTCTTATGGTATCTAGGAGGTCACTGGGCTCCCCATGGTCTGGCTCTGGTTATGATCTTTCCCTATTTTGGACTCATTCTCTTCTGAATCTCTCTCTGTGTTCCTTATATGAGATAATAAATGTGTAACTGAAGAGTTACAATTAGATGACAGCATGTTCAGTAGAAAAAGCATGGTTTTGGAAACATGAATACGGGTGAAGCACCCAGGATGATGCCTGGCCTATAGGATGCACTCAATAAATGACTGCTCTCTACTGTTCCTACATCTGCTTGCCTCTCTGTGATGGATATGTCTTCCGTCTCTGTTTTCTATCATTCTCTGCCACCGGTCTCCCTCCCGCCCTCCCTCCTCCGAATGGGCCAGGAAAGGGAAGCTGTCGGTCCCAATGTGGCCACTAGGTGGCGCCAAGGACACACAGCCCTGTCCAAACAAGGGTGAGGGAGGGGAGCGCGGCTGCCTGGGTCCCAGTCACCAAAGCGGGTGGCTAGGGCAGTGGGGAAAGGAGCGTCAGTCCAGGCAGGCCCGAAGGTCGGGGATCAGGACTGAGGTGAGGCTCCCTCACCTGGAGGAAGGTCTTGGCCCAGACGCGGAAATGCAGTAGCAGACTTTGGCTCTCTTGCCGGTGCAGTGGCCCCAGCTCGCAGCGCAGCCTGAAACACTCGGCCTCCGGGCATTTCTGGGAAGAAAGCGGAGGCTTGAATGCGGCGTGCCGCCCTGCTGGTGGCTCTGAGGATGCAAACAGATTCTCAACGCTTCGACCCAGACCTCATTCCCAGGAGGACTTACCAGAATCTGAGGCCCCGAGGAGGCAGGGCTCCGGCCTGGAGCATCCCGTCTTTGCAGCCGGTGGTGCTGGGAACCCTCGGGATCCAACTGGAAGAGGAAAGGGACCATTAGCTGCCTCTCTCACCTCATTACAGCCTCTAAGTCAGCCTGCCTCTGGGGTCCAGAGCAGCTTCGACCTGGTCTTCCACCCATACAACTGACCACCTCCTGTGGCAAGGCACCGACCTCAGCACTGAAATACCGAAACGGGTGAGACTTGATCCTTGGAGTTTACAAGGAGGAGATGTCAATAGATAATTAGGGCCCCGTGCCTGCCTTGGGGCCTTTGCCCTGGCTGTCCCCTCTGCTTGGAATGCTTTCTCGAGTCTTCACACACAGGTTCACCCTTGCCTTTCATGCCTCAATTCACCTGTTCTCTCCTCAAGAGGTTTTCCCTGATGACCCAAACAGGCTCCCAGCCGGGCCCTGCCCCGCCCCAGCGTTTTAGCACTGCACTCTCAACACTTCTCAATACCTGTTTCTCTCTCTCTCTCTCTTTTTAATTTTTATTGTCTCTTACCCTCCACTAAAACATAAACTCCATGAGAGTGGGGGCCTTGTGAGTTTTGTTTGGTGCGATCTCTCCTGAGCCTGTAACATGGCTCAGTGCATTGTTGTTTATGTGTAAACGAGCTTTAAAACAGGCACTGGGGCCCAGGCGAGCGGCTCTGAGGAAGGCTTTCCGGAGGTGGTGGTGCCGAGCTGGGCCCTAGGAGTACGCCAGGGCAAGACGTCAGGGAAGGATACTTCAGGCAGAGAGACAGAAGGGCAGTGCATAAAACAGTCTTTTCCTCTCCCAGGGTCTCAAGGTATCTGTGGGCCTTCGGACCCCCTTCCAGTGGCCTAAGTCCTAGCTCCAGGCACACCCCACTTGGCTCTTCCAGTTTCCCGGCGACCTTCCCCAACCACCCTCGGCTTGGTCCCCTCACCCCCAGGCCAGTCCCCAGGCCCCTCACCTCTAGGCCCTGTGGGTTGGGGGGGTGACTGGTGGTGCAGTTGCTGAGTCCTGTGACCCTGGTCACGTAGAGGAGCTGCTGACCTTCCAGAGCCTGGGGACAGCTGAGCTCCAGCACGCCCCGGCTAATGGAGCTGGGGCCCAGGTTGATGAGCTGAGGAGAGGAGGGCACAGTGATCATGCGAAGGGAGGGAGTGATTCTGCCCTGTTGAAACCCAGGTCCTGGTGGCCCGCTCATGCCTGCTGCCAGTCTCCCATCTCAGGAGCGAGGGAGGAAATCAACGGGCAGAGGCGAAATCCTCTCCAGCCAACCCTCCTGGAGGAGGTGGCTCCATCCTTCCCCCCCACACTTTTTTTTTTTTTCTTTTTTTGCAGGAACTTAGCTCCCCAACGAGGGATTGAACCTGTGCCCCCTGCAGTGGAAGCGCGGAGTCCTAATCACTGGACCACCAGGTAAGTCCCCATCCTTCCCTTCTAAGTTGCTCAACTGGCCAGCCTCTCACACTGATCCTGCCCAGGACTTTACCTCTCACTCCCCACTCCCCCTCTCTTGCTCTCAATCCCTCAGGCTGGTCCCAGCCATCTGTCACTCATACAGCTCCTCCTTCCCTGTCATTCATTCTAGTCCGGCCCTCCACTCCCAGTAGCCCACCTGGGGACCAGGGCCTCCCCGCCTCTGTCCCTCCTCACCTCATACACATGGTGGACAGCAGGGCCCACGTCCCCCTCCTCCTGCGGCTGGTCTCGGGGATGCCAGTCGGTCACTGGGAATAGCACTGCCTCGGGCTTGGAGACACTAAAGAGGAGGGTGATTTAGAGGACAGTGGAAGGTACCCCATCCCATATGCATCCTTTCCTAGAAGTCCATCTTGCCTCCCAGAGAGCCCCATTTTGTCGGGGAACTGACCCGTTAAGGGAGACCTGGGCCTGAGCTTCCACAGAGAGCTGGAAGGAAACCACTTCGCTTTGAGAATTGTTGAGATTCTTGCTGTGGGATGGAGGAGAGACTCAGGTGGTGCTGGAGCCCAGCCAGGAAGAATTTCACCTGCACCAGACTCCGCCCCTGCCCCACCCTCCTCGGCCCCGCCCCCAACTCAGCCTCAGCCTGGCCCCACCCACTCCCTACCTGAGGATCTGGAAGTCAAACTGGATGGTTTTCTTCGTGTCCCTGAGGTGCGGGACTGTGAACCGAAGGCCACCCCAGAGCTGGAGGACAGGGAGGGAGGACAAGGGGGCTGTTAGATTGGGCGTCTGCCAAATCCCACTTGCAGCGCTCCTTCCCTATCCCACAGCTCTGCTCAGGATGAGCCGGTCACTTTCCCTTGGGTCCTCTCTCCTGCCTCAGACTTACACTGGCTCCCGCCTTCATGGGGTTGCCCAGGTCACACACCAGCAGGCGGCTCTGGTTCACAGCAAAGTAGTCACAGCTCAGGCTGGAGAAGTTCTGGAGGTGGGGTGGGTGCAGGTAAGGCTCTGGTGTCCCTGTGGCAGGATCTCCCAAGCCCTGCCTAAGAGTCCCCTCTCACCCCTGGGTGTCTGACGAGTCCTGAGTACTCAGCCTCCGGAGGGGCCGTGACGCGAAGCTCTGCCTCGTAGGCGCCGCCCTCACCCACATTCTGGGCATGGAAAGTGAGGTTCAGAGAGTTCTTGTCGCCCAGGTACACGTGGTTCTGCTCCCTGGAGGGGACACACAGGGTCAGGGACACTGGGGAATTAATCCGCAAACCAAGACAATGGGCCATAACAATAACAGACACCGTTTACTGAGTTCCAACTCTATGGCAGGCACTAGGCTAGATGCTTTATGTAGATTATTTCATTTAATCCTTCCCCAAAGCCAGAGAAATAGATGCTCTTATTCTCACTGTACAGATGAGGAAGTTGCATAATTTCCCAGGGTCACACAGCCAGCTAATACGTTCCCTATTCTACTTTTTCACATGCCAGGTGCTTCCAAGCTCCATGTGTTCTGCTAGGAGACATTGGCATCTGGAACCCCCCAGCTTGACGTCAGCCTTCACTTACCCAAACACTTCCAGCTGTAGGTCTGGCACACAGATATTGTCTTCTCCACAGTCCAGCAAGATCTGAGCCTGGGGAGCAGGGCAGCCTTGAGAGGGGGAGTTGCGACCTCCTCCTAAGCTGTCGGCTCCCCCCTCCAGGGCCCCACCCCTAGTGGCCGAGGCCCCTCTCCTCCCGGCCCGTCTCCCCACCCTGCCCTCACCTTGTCCTCTATGCGGCTCTTGCTCTGGTAGTGTAGGACTGGCCGAAGGCCGTGGCTGTCCACAGGGGCTTGGGGGTCCAGGGAGAAGTTGAGGGCAATGTGAATCGGGGAGAGTTTGTCTCGAAACTCTGACTCGTTCTGGGGCCGGGGGAGAGGGTTCACAGATTCAGGGGACACAGGGGACTTGGTCCTCATGCTCTCACATCTCCCTCTGTCCACTCAGGACCCTCAAGAATTCAGGTGTCCAAACTTGACCATGCTCATTGCTTCAGAGGCAGCCTGGTTCCCAGCTCCTCCAACAGAAGGGCCCCCTTCCCCAGCCTCCCAAAGTCCCAGGCCCTTCACTGGAATCTCCCTGTCTCTTTCCCTTCATGAGGGGCACCCAGTTCTACGTGGCCACTCTTCCCAGGCCAGTCCCTACCCTGCCCTCGGGCCCATACCCTGAGGTAGATCTTCATCTCTCTGCAATCCTCCCGAGCCCCGTTCTGGATGAGCAGGGTCTGGGTCAGGGTGGCCTGTCGGGAGGCCAGGAACAGTGCCCGCCGCGCTCCACCCTTCTGCTTCTGCCAGTCCAACTGGAGCTCCACCGTGAAGCCTGCAGCCGGGCACATATGTTAATGAGCATCTGCCCCTCCCTTCTAATCTATCCAGAGAGATAAGAGGTCCCCGAGTCCCCAGCCCCTCCATCCCCATCCCAGCGCCTGAAAGGTTCGGGCAGTCTCTCCCTCACCGATGGAGTCAGGAACGTGTTTTCCAGAAGCATTGAGGCAGAAGCTGAGATTGATGCTGGAGGAAGACCAAAGGGAAAGCTGGTATATCCCACTGGAACACGCATCCTATTCCCTACCTGCCTCCCAGACAGACCCAGACTGGGACAGTCCCATTTGTCCACTTTCAAAGACCTGGTCTCCCTCCCCACTTCCAGGCACAGATGAGGCACCCCCAGACTCCATCCCCGCAGTCTCCTGGGCACCCCACTCACCAAGCCGCAGGGTTCCCCCCCAAGCTGCAGCTATGCTCCTCTGGGTTGAACATGGTGGGAAAGATGGTGAGGGAGGCACTGGCAGACACGATGGGGCGACCCCTGCCAAGAGTGGGTGTGGGGTCAAAGAACTAAGACTCCTCAGGAACCTAAGCACAGGAAGCTGACGCCCAAGCCCCAGGATCCCAGTTTGTACACTTCCCCAAACTCGGCCCTGTTGAGAAATCCCCCAGTTCCCACGTCTCCCAGGCTGCCCCCTGCCCAAGTTCATACCTGTACACCACAGCCTTGTCTACACCAAAGGACCCCACAATCAGATCTGCAAGAAGTCAAGAAACTACCCCTTACAGCAAGCCCCAAATCAGAATCCTTCCCAACCCCTTCCAGTTGCATTGTTCAAGGAGGCCGAAGTGAGGGGACACCGCCATCTGGTGGCATCATCCGAGAACTGCACCCAGGAGCTTAGGAAAGTGCATTAGAGGGGCCGGGGTTCTGAGACCAGGGAATTCTCAGGTGAAAGGGGCCGCTGGCACAACTCACCAGGGTATCCGTTGCCATCCAGATCTCGGCCTCCTCGAAGGGCAGAGCCAAAGAAGTCCGGCGCGTGGCCAGCTGCCCACAGGGGCAGCAGGACCTGGGAAGGCTTAGAGGCCAGGCCCCCTGGGCCCCCAGGGAATACAAACACCACTCCCTGCTGGTTCTCCCCACCAAAGGCAGCCCCAACGGCTACATCTGCAAGACACACAACACACAGCAGTCAGCAGGCCAGGAATCCAGGAGTTCAAATCTCTACCATCAGACCCCAGGACCCGGGATCCTATTTTCCCCATCTGTCATTCCCAGTATTCTAACCTCTTCAAGCCCCAAGATCCAGACATTGGGATTAAAATCTACACACCTCCTGGAGGAGCCACTGGGGGTCTTGGGTATCTTATCTGACAGCCATCTCTCCCCAGATCCCTTCTGACTCAGGCCCCCACTCCTCCTCAGCAACTTGAGCCCACGGTGCTTACCATTGTAGCCATCCTGGTCCAGGTCCCCCAGGGGGGTCAGGGAACTGCCGAATCGACCAAACTCATCATGGCCAGTGAGGGTAAGGGTCGGCACGGGCTCCATGCCGGCCGGCCGCTGCAGGTAGATGTAGACCCTGCCCACCTCCTGCGGCCGCCCGTCGGCTGTCCGCTCCATGAGCAGGGGCGCCCCTACCAGCAAGTCGTCCAGCCTGAGGGTACGGGAAACCCAGTCATCCTGAGACCCTGCCTTGCCATGTCCCCTCCTCAGTCCCAGAGCCAGGAAATCCCAGGCATCTTGGATCCGGGCTCCTTCCCACCCAAGTGAGAGACCTGAGGTCTTCTGGTCTTTGGTTCTCAGCTCTCTCTTTGCCCCTGAGCCTAGGGAATGCAGGCAGGAGGAGGAGAATGCAGAGAAAAACTCTCCTTGCATTTTTCTGTCCCATCCCTACTCCTCGTCCTGTGCTGTGCCCCTTTCCCACTACTCACCCGTCCCCATTGATGTCTGTGGCAGCCACTGCATAGCCAAAGTAGGAGGCCATCTGGGAGGGACAGAAGGGCAGCAGTGGGTCAGAACTAGGGGGTCAATCAACAAGGGCTATGAGGGGAAATCCGGGAGCCTGAGAAGCTGGGCTGAGCTTATGGGCTCAGGGCGGGGGCTTGGTTGGCAGAGGGCCAAGCTGGGTTGTGTGTGTGTTGGGGGGGAAGGTGTCCTCACCTGTTCCCCTGAGAAGTTGTAGAGGGACCGGATGTCTGAGCCATTAAGGATGGTGACCTGGGGACAAGGAGATATGCTCATTGGTCCCAGACCCCCAGACCATCCCATGGGTACAGGATACCCAGGGGCAGGCATTCCTTGGAGACATAGACCACTTGTCTCCTAGTTCCCTCCTTTGCTTTGCCTCACATTCCCATCTCTATATTGGGTAGCTCCATCTCAGGGAGGCTTCATTATGTTCCTCCATATCACTTACCAACTACTACTGACAGATTTTGTACTTATCTGTCTGTTGTGCCTCTCTACCTACTAGAGTGTCAGATAAGTGAGGGCAGGAGCCTTGTTTTGTGTTTTGCTTTCTCCCCAGAGCCTAAAGGGGGAGCAGCTGACACTCAATACTTATTAGCTGAAGGACATCCACCAGCCCTCCCGAGTCACAAACACTCATGGCTCCCCCAACGTGCCCCCTTAGTGATGGGCCCTTCCGGTCCCCTGAGGCTCTCGACTCCCTGTTCTCTTCCCCAGTCTTGCAGCTGTTCCTCTGGTGTGAGCCCTCCCCCAGGACCGCTGGAGAGCCCCCTGGCCTCCCCCTGCCTCGGGCTCTCCCTTCCCCTCAGCACCCTTCCTCCATGGCAGCGGGAGCCTGTCTAGGAGGGATACGGCTGGCTTGGAAATCCGTGGTGGTTCCCTGAAGCCATGGCCCAGTCTCAGCTTCTTGGCTGGTCCTCTGACGCCCTGGAGAATCTGGCCCCAACCTATCTGTTTTTGCCCAACCTCTCTTTAGTCTCCTCATGCCCAATCAGCCCATGCTGAACTGGCCTGAATTTTTTTCCTTTCCTTCCCTGCCTTTTCTCATGCTCCCGCCCAGGATGCTCTCTTTCCTCATCTCCACTGATCTTTCATAGGACATTTTCTGATCCATCCCTGCCCTAGAAAAGAGGTTATTCTTCCCTCTAAACTGCTATATCATCTTGACCACTTTTCTGAAATTTATCCTAGTGCAGAAAGAATGCTGACTTTGGAATAAGACAGGTCTGGTTTTAAATCTCTATCCAGCCACTTACTAACTGGGTGATCTTAAACAACTTACTTGGTCTCTTTGAGCCTCAGCTTTCTCACGTGTAAAATGTGAATGGTAATATCTCCCCTGACAAGCTTGTTGCGAAGAATAGAAATCATGAGCGGACAGTGCCTGATGCACTGAGGGGCTCGTGAATGGGAGCTGCACCTTCGATTGCAATCACTTGTGTGTCTTATCTTACGTACTTGATTAGAAGCGCCTTACAAGATGGGGTATGATGTCTTATTCATCTTCTTATCTCTTACCTTGCCCTAATAACTGTTGGTAATTGAATGGACTCCTATAGCGTTCTTATCTATATGCTTTTTAAAGCACTCGCCATGGTCTAATAATAACAGCTACAGTTGTACACTGCCTCACAGTTTGCTAAGTACTTTCACGTGCATTATCTCACTTCATCCTTACAAGAGCCTTGTGAGGTCAGAACTATTATTATACCATTATAAAGAGAAGAATGAGGCTCAGAGAGGTTAAGCAGACTCAAGGTTTTTATGGAGTGAAGTGGGGTAGGAATAAATCACAGATTGATTCATCCAGAGTGAGTACCAGAACTCAAACACTGGTCTGACCCAAGAGCCCGTGTTCTGATCCACTTTTTTCACCCTCCCAAACTGCCATGCATGGTTCTTTGTGATTAGCCAGGGGACGGGAGAGCAGAGGAGGGAGGGAGAGTCAGGCTGGGCCTTACGTAACCATAGGTGAGGTTCCCTTTGGGCACGCCAGCAATGAAGTCTGTAGAGGGAAGAGAAAGTTGTAGGCTAAGGGCAGGGAAAGGGGAGTCAGACAAAAATGGTAAGTGTCTCAGTCCCTGTGGCTCCAGGTCCTGGGTCTCCATCTGCCCCCTCCCTTGGCCCCAGCCTGGGGACACACTCACCTTCTGTGTCATCACCACTGAATTCACCTACAGCCACAGAGTATCCTAGGAGACAGGGTGGGCGGATATTAGGATTTCTGCTTTGGGGACCCCTCTGTCCTGGCCCATCCTCAATCCCTTCCCCACCCCTACTGGGCCTTTGTAGTCAGCCTCCACATGACACATAGGGCAGGAGGCTGGGGATGCCTGGGTGGGAGAAGGGAGGCGGGGTGGGGGGGGGGTGAGCGAGGACAGGGGCCCCTGAGGTACTCCCCCTGCAGCTCCCACCCCGTTTGCTCCCTCACCCAGGTAGCTGTCATCGTAAATGGAACTGGCCTGGCGAGTCTGCAGCTGCCCCCGAACTGGGTTGATCAGGTACCCGGGGTAATAGGATTCTGCAATCTGCTCTTGGGTGGCGGACAGGATCTGGCCTGGGGAAGGGGATAAGGAGGGGATGGCTGGAGGAGGAGGTGGCAGGGATGGGGGCACTGGGGGCTGACTGGGTAGGATTTCAGAAGTCTGGTACAAGGAGGGGAAGCTTGTGGAGGGTGGTGGGAGAGGATGGGTAAGTCTCAGGAAACGGAGAGGAGAATTGGGACGGGGGCAGAGGAGGGAAGGATGGTGATCTCGGGCTGGGAGAGGGATAAGAGGCCAGGTGCAGGAGACAGACGCAGGGATAGAGGAAGGGCTTACCTTGCCAGAAATAGCTCCCTGGTCCGCCCAGGACCACACGCCCAGTCTGTGGGGGGAAGGAGGTGAGTCCACATCTGGTCCTGATTCCCCTGCATCCAGCACCCACAGCCACTCCCCTCCCAAATCCCTCCTCACCTTGGTGAACTCGGCACTGAAGCCCCCTTGGCAGTAACCCTGCCCTGCTGCCCGGCTGAAATCTGCAAGGGGAGAAGGTGGTGGGAAGGAGCTCCACACAGATGGGTCAGGCAGGAAAGAGCAGGAAGCTTGGGGAAGGAGAGGGGAGAGGGGGCCAGAGAAAGGACCTCTCTGGACCAGACAGTGAGCATCAAGGCTGATGGGGGGTGGGGGACCGTGGGGATTCACGGAGAAGGCAGACTCAGGGCTCGTGCCCCCTCTTGCCCTACCTGAGCGGCACGGCGCATACTCCAGAATCCGGGTGAAGTTGTCTGTGGAGAGGTAGCAGGTGCCCACGGGATCGCTCAGCGGCTCCTTCTCAGTGCGCCAGCTGTAGAGGGGAGCACAGGCCTGGGAGGGCCCAGGAGGAGGGGGGTCCAGGTTTAGTCCAACAGGACCTCTCTTCCCCGCCTCCCCCACTGTGCTCCGCTAACCGCAACCATTGCCCCTCCTGCCCACCACGCCACTCAGCCTGCTGGCCCTCACCAAGATGGAGGAGCCATGGGCTCGCACCGTCGCTCCGAACCACTGCAGGGACTTGTACTCCACAGGCTCCTCTCCCTCGAGGCTAGACGGCGGCGAGGACTCCAGGATCCGAGAGCCTTGGGGGAGTGAGAAAGGGGAGTCATGCCAGCTGCGGGCAGCTGAGCCCTAGAGCAGCCCGTGCCCTCAGCCTGGGGGCACCCAAGCACTTGCAAGCCCTGAGCCCATGACTCGTGGGAGGGGGAGTGGGGAAGGTCCTTACAGTCTGCCTGTTGTAGCCTGACTCAGCTTCCCCTGCACACGTGCACACAAGCCCATGTGCACATGCAAACACACAGAACCTGGGGTTTCTAGAGGTGCATTCATTCCCCTGGTCCGCCTGCCTCCTCACCCAGCTGGGAGAAGGATGCTTGTGGTGAGGTGAGGAAGAACGGCTAGTTCCTGAGAGGGCTACCCTCTGGCTGCACTTCTCTGTCTGTACCTGGGCCTGTGTCTCTAGCAGCACGTGTTCTATGTCCTTGACCTTTCTCACGTCACTGAATCTCTGCCCCTTGTGTCTGCGTGTGTGCGTGCGTGCATCTCTCTGTCTGCCTGTCTCTCTCCTTCCAAACCCTCTCTGCCTCTATGGGGCAGCCTTTTTTATTCCTCCGCTTCTCATCTGTCTTCCAGGTTTTAAAAAGAAATCGGTCGGTTTTGTGCTCTTACACCACCCCTCCCCCACTGTCTCCATCTTTTGACGCTCTCCTCTTTTGTCCCCTCACCCCAGTTTATCTCTGGAGCCACACTGCTCAAGTTCATGTCCTCGCTCCACCTTCTACTAGCCGTGTGACCTTAGTCAAGTTACTTAACCCGTTTCCTCACCTATAAAAAAGGGATAATAACACCTCGCGCCATCGTTGAAAGGATTAAGTGCGTTAATATATGTAAAGTGCTTACAACAGTGCCCAGCATATAGCAAGTGCTCTTGAAGGGTTGGCTGCCGTTATTATTCTTTCTCAGCCTGTCTCCTTCCATCCCTCTCTGCATCTACTCCGGACCTTAAGCTCCTTGAGGGCGGGGCCTTAATCATGTTTCAATCCCCTGCAGTACCAGCACAGAGCCTGGCACGCATTATCACTTAGTCAGTGCTTAGTTAAATGAATCGAATAGGCTCTGTGACTCTCCCTCTCTTTGTCTGTGTTACTGCCCTGGTCTCCCTGAGTTGTGGGTGATTCAAGGAAAATGAGAGCCACATGTTTCTGAATCATGCCCGCCCTCCTTGGGCTGGGCTGGATTGGGAACGTGGTGTGAGTGCCACGGGGAGCCGCTGCACCGCTGCACGGAGCTGGAGCCCCAGAGCCTCAGAGCACGTGGCGCTGGAACTGGTCAGGCTCCGCCCCTCGCTCCAGACCCCGCCCCCTAGCCTCAGTCCCACCCCTTAGTCCCTCCCTGAACCTCCCCGACCAACGAAGGGGGTTACCTTTGCTGTCAAATTCAATGGGGGTGCACTGTGCTGGGCTGGTGCCCCAGGGGCAGAGGTAGACGGCACCGCCCTGCAGCACTCCCGGCTGGCTGGTGTTAGCCTTGGGCGCTCCCACCAGCACGCTGACCCTGCGGAGGGGAAAGGGGAGGCAGCTCAGGGGGGCTCCTAGCTCTTCTCCAGTCTCCCCAGGCGGGAAGGACCCAGGCCTCTGGGCCAGGGTCTGGGTGGGCGTGGCAAGATGCCCCCCGGGTTGTATTTATATCTCAGAAGATGCCACAGATACCAGAGGCCCAGGCCGGAGTCAGGCGGTCCCCATGTGCCGCTGTCACTAACACAGCGTCTCCCGCCTCCCCCACTCTCTCCCCTCCTACCTTCCCCTGTCATTAGAAGGAGGAACCAGAGTCAGTTCTGGCAAGAGGCCGGGGCCAGAGCTTCTCTATCTCCTCTATGGACCTGCCAAGACTGGAGGCGCAGCCCCTAGAACCCCAGGGTCCTCTTAGCTAGCCTATACCCTCTCCTCCCAAGCCAAAGCCCTTCTCTGGGCAAAACCCAGGCGTCCAGCTGCCCAGCCCTGGGGCACGTCGGAGGAAAATGTGAGTCTTGGAAACCAGGCAGTAGAAGTGGAGAGAGGAACTGGAGAATGGTGAAGGCAGATTGTTCCCCTGGGCCTGGGTGTGGACCTGCCCTCACCCTGGGCTCTGGTGGGACCTCCCCATCCTAGCTGGGTCTCTGTCTCAGCCTCTGAACCCCTTTCCCATACACCATTGCTCAGAGTCTGAATTCAGATCCGGGTGGTCTACTGGGGTCTTAGTTTTGGACACAGTGCCTCATTCCCTCTGAGACGACGAGGAGAAGGTCGCCTTTGCTGGGGGTCCTATGTAATGGGGTGGTGACAGCTAAGGTCCTGGATAATTTTGCTGCCTCTGGCTCTGCCTCTATCATTCCTGGGTCCATGGCCTCCAAGACCTCTGTGCAGTCGTCAGCCTTCTGGGCTTTCTCCTCCAGCGTCTCCCGTGAGGATGCATCTGGCAGCCGGGGCAGCTGAACCAGTGTCCCTGCCAGCCGCCAGCCTTGGCCTCTGCTCTCCTCCCATAACTGACTCCGGCACTGCTTCTCCATCTGTCCCTCTGCCCCTAGGACTGCTTGCTCTCTTGGTTTTGGTTTTAGGGACCCCCCCCCAGTCTCATCTCAGATCTTGGGCTTCTCCAACTCTGTTGGTTTCTGGCCCCTTTCAGCTTTCAGCACTCCCAACACCCACCCTTTTCCCGATATTTGGATCCCTTCATTAGCCTTTCTTACCAGGAGTCCCCAAGTCGGGGATTACCGTAGAGGTCACAAAAGCGGGTGTGTGTGTGATGGGATGGGAGACAAGAGATACATCGAGTAGGGGAGGGGTGGGGTAGGGGTTCCAAGAGGAATAGGAATGGGAACACCAGAGAGAGCATCTCCAAGGGGCTGAAGCAGAGTGAGGGTGGTCTAGCAGGGCCAGAGGGTGAGGATGGGAGAAGAAAGGGTCCAGAGGGATAGGAGGGGAGGCCTGGAGTGAGAGTTCCTGGAGTGGTGGGGGGTGGGGTGCCAGCCTCGGTTACCCTGGGGACAGGAAATGTTTACTGCCTGCGGCTTCCTGTCTGTTTCCAACCTCTCACTTCGCCGTTTGTCTCCCACCCGCTCGCCTGCTGGGCCCCACCCCTCTCACTCAGGCAGTACATTCAGTAGGGGGGTGGGAGCTGGCTACTCCGAGGCACAGTGACCTGGTTGGCTGCCAGGCCTAGTAGGTGAGGTTGGTGGTGGGGAGAGATTGCATTGCCCCAGGGCTGGGGGAGGAGAGAGGGGCGCAAGCCTCTGTAGCAGAGGCAGCCGCAGAAAACAGCAGTGGTGCAGGGGTTCTGGGTCAGGCACTAGCTCAGTATGGACTTGGGAATACACTCTCCCTCTTCCTCTGGGTGAAGAGGTTGAACAGGTTATATCAAAGTCTTCCAGAGCTCCCATACTCTTCCAGGAGAGCATAGGGGCTTGGCCAAGGGACCCTGCTCCCACCCCCAATTTTCCCACCACTCCGTGGAGGGGAGCTGAGCCTGGGTGCTCCTGGGATGGCCTGAGGAAGAAGCTTGGAGTTTGGCAGGGCGGGCAGGTGAGAGAGAGGCCTTACAAGGCTTAGAAAGCCCACAGACTTGTGGGCCAGGGGCATATGCCAAGGCTGCGTGAAGGTTCAGGAGATCTGGGGTACAGGCAAGGGACACAGATCCCAACCCAGACTTGCCCCATGCCGCCCATGGCTTATACCTGAGGATGCAGTGGCCCTTCTTTCCCAGCTCCTCCAAGTCAGTGCAGTAACTAGTGCCCTCCCCTATGTGCCAAGAGAGGCGCCCAGTGTCAGGGGTGGCACGTCACATACCTTATCCTTATTCTCCCACTCCTGGTTCCTGCCTCCTAAATCCTGCAGCAGTTGGGTCCTACTAGGGGTCCAAGAAGGTAACAATGGAGGGTCCTTGGGCTCTTTTCAGTATTTCAGAGAGCCTAACGGAAATCATGCATTTACCTGATAAGGAAGCCCAGGCTAATTAAAACCTCAAGTGTATTTGCTTTGGGCCGGAATTATATCAACTCCTGTGGGGAACCTAGTTATCTCATATTGGTCAGAAGCTCTGATTGGCAGCTATAGACGTCTTCTTGTTCTAATTTTTGGTGGATAAAAAAAAAAACAGGAAAAAGGAATGAATTATTCCTTCCTAAATGCAGCTTGGCAGATAAACTCTTCCAAAATATAGAGACCAAGGGAAGAAATAAATTGCTGTAATTTATTTTGAAGCCTCGGAACTCTGATGTTCTAGAGCTGCTTCTTGGAGACACAGGCTGCCTCAGCACCATGGTTTGAAGACTTTCTTGTAGACGCCTCAGGGCTGCCACATGGAGTGAGCGGAGGCCAGTTTGGTCCTGACACTCCTCTCCATCTTCTTTCAGAGCAACCTCTTTTCTCTGTTTTTTTTTTTTTTTTTTCTTTTTTGCTGTATGCGGGCCTCTCACTGTTGTGGCCTCTCCCGTTGCGGAGCACAGGCTCCAGACGCGCAGGCTCAGCAGCCATGGCTCACGGGCCCAGCCACTCCGCGGCACGTGGGATCTTCCCCGACCGGGGCACGAACCCGTGTCCCCTGCATCGGCAGGCAGACTCTCAACCACTGCGCCACCAGGGAAGCCCGGTGCTCTGTTTTATATAGAATGCCCTGATAAGATATCATTTGAATTGAAAGAAAGAAAGGAAGGAAGGAAGGAAGGAAGAAGGAAAGGAAGAAGGGAAGGAAGAAAATAAAAAACTGTAACAAAAAATACTGCTGACCTAGTCCCATGTCCTCATTGTACAGATGGGGAAACTAAGTCCCAGAGAAATTAAGTCACATGTCCTGGGGTCACTCAGAATCCTTCTCAACCTAAGAACAGAAGCCAGGAATCCTGATACCTAGGCCACTGTTCTGGTCTACCCCGTTGCCAATTTGTTCCCTCCTCTCCTCGCCACTATCTCCCCAGCCAGGCTTCTGATTAACCAAGTTCCTGTTCAATACATGGTTACTGTTTGACTCTATTGGCCTGACAAGGTCGGGGGTGGAGAGTAGCAAGTGGACCGGACCCAGCTCCTGCAGGTCCTACGGCAGCCCTGGCCGGGCCAGAGGAGACACCTGGTTCTGGGTCGCCCAGTGTAGTCTCAAGGGAAATGCCTGGCTGGCTGGGAAGGAAGAGTTGCCTCCACTTGTGGCAGCTCCACATGGGGAAGGAGCTGGGCTAAGGCTGGTGCAGCTTTCAAGCGCATGTCTTGGGTCAAGTCACTTCCCCTCTCCAAGACTTGAATTCTCTACCCATGAAATGATGGGTTGCCCTTGAATGGTCCCTAAACAAACTTCTAGTCCTAAACTTCTATGATTCCTGAGGCTTCAGTTCATATACACGCATAAAATGGGAGCAGTAATGCTTCGTCTGTCTAAGGCAAGGATTTTTGTAATGATCCAACAGAAAAATTAATATGAAAGTGCTAAGGAATGTGAGGCACTATTATTACTATCACTACCATAAGCAAGTATTAAAAGTGAGTAAGAAATAGTGAAAATCTTAGACAAAGAACTAGGTGATGTCCAGGGAAGAGAGAACCAGAAACAGAAAATAGCTACCTCATAAAGGTCATACCTCCACGCACTGACCACCCTCCATGGACCAGGTGCTTTTTATATATATTGTCTCGTTTAGTCCTCAGAACAGCCTCATAAGTGAGGTGTCTAATTTTCATGAGAAGACCAGGCTCCAGTATTTAAGTCTTAAGTAACTCAGCCCAGGTCCCACAAAGAACAAGTAAGTGGTGAGGCCTGCATGCACACCCAGCTTGGCCTGACTTAAAGCCTGCCCCTTTCCTACTGTGTAACCTCGCTAGTGCTTACCCTGCCCTCTGATGCTGTTTCGGTTTCCACAGTGAGAGGTGATAAAGGGGGCCAAGAACACTGAGGCCCTCCCTCTCCAGAAAAGGCCCCAGGTGAGGGGCTACATTTGTCCCCCGCAGGTAGGAGGGGTTGAAGTCCCAGATGTGGTGGGGAGGGAGGTCACTGGGGAGGTGGAATGTTCCGAGTCCTATTCTGAGAGTGCTTTGTAGAGAGAAAATGAGAGGGGGAGGTGCACAAGCTGGACACCTGGGTTCTCTTGGGAGAAGAGATGAGCAGAGGGGAGGGGGAGGGGAAGAGACTGCTGGGTCCTGCTTTAGAAAAGGGCTTTTGGGACTTTAGGATCAGGCCAGGGGCCAGACAGACACCTAGGGAACCAACTGGGAGTGTGTGAAAGTCCAGATGTTTCAGAGGAGTGTTTTAAAAGGGAGATGACACTCTTGTTAGGTGGGAGTGGGGGTGGGATAAGAGGAAGGTTAAGATACAGATAACTGGACACCCTATTGTGGGGGAGGATCCCTTCCCCTCCCTCCCTCCCCCTTCTCTACCCCGTTAGGTTTGTGGTAAGGAGTTGCAAGGGGCCTGGGGGAGGCTGGGCCTGGCAGAAGCTCCAGGCCAGGGTGATGCAATGGGGTTTGGGCAGGAGGCCAGGGGGGTGGGGTGGGGGCTGGGTGGGGACCTTGAATAGCCCAGAACCAACAGCTGGGGCCTAACCATCCTCCAGACAAAGGAGAAATATGCCCCATACCCCAAGTGAATTACCTAGATTAACCCCTTTTCTCCAAAAATTAAAGGAAATGAGTAGAGCTCAGTTAACTGTATCATGTGTAGGAACAGCTCACCTCTGACAGAGGTCCTATCAAAGCTGGATACCAGGGGTTGTTGTGCTGGTGGCGATGGTGGGGAGCAGTGACAATCTCAGAGCCCAGAGATGCGGAAAGAGGATTATTCCAGACATCGTGCAGGATCAGGCATCTGGCACCTGGGAGTCCCCGTCCCACCCCAGGAGCAGCTTCCTTCCCCTCTTACTCCCCCCCCCACATTTAAACAAACACCCTTGTTCTAATGTTGCCTAGCTCGTTTCCCCAAGCCCGTGGGCTCCCCATTTTCCTGGCACACAGGGTCCGCTCTGCTTGTCACCCTGCTGAGCTGGGAATGGGGAGCCTCCTTTGAGACTTCCCCGGTCTCTGAGATCCTGTGTTCTGACGCTCTTGGGCCCTGCAAGCCCGCGTCTCCCCAGCTTCCGACCCCAACCCCAGAAGTCCCGGTCTCAGCTCAGCTCCAGCCGACAAGCTACAGGAAATCAGTTTTTCTCTTCCTCCCAAGAGCTAGAAGAAGAGGGAAACCGCCCACCCCCCTTCACGGGCGCACATCCCTACCGACACATCCGAGCCCCCGCCCTTGGCTGAGCCAGCCCCCAACCCCGGCGCCCCCCAGGACCAGGGTCCCGGGACTCTCCCCAACTTCCCGGATCCCCTCTTCTGAACAGAGATTGGGGGTGGCGGGCGGAGTAGGAGACCGAGGAGAAAGGGGAGGGAGCCGCGTCCCCCTCCCGAGTCTTTCCCAGCCTGAGTTGAGGGGGGAGGGGAGGGTAAGGCTGGCCCCCATTTAACCTCCGGACCCCTTCAGCCTCCGACTCCCTTCTTACTACACACAGCTCATTCTGCTTCGACCCGTTCTCTCTCCGCACAATGGCCCTCAGGGGTCCCGGGGTTCCCCAGTGCTCCAAAATGCCCGCCCTGGCCTCCGCGCCCCCTCTCCGTCCCCATCCGCCTCCGGTCCCGGCAGCTCTCGGATCTCAGCCAGAGACCCTCTGCTCTCCATTCCCGCGCCCTCCTCTCTCTTGGCCCCAAGACCCCGGCCCAGACTCCTCCAGCTTGCAGCTTCGTGTCCTCTCCCCACCCCACACGTCTCCCTGCTGATCGCTCTCAAACTCCTGGCCACCCTCCACGCCGGCCACTGTCCCCTCCCTACTCCAGCGCGGGCCCCCAACTCCGGCGAGGGCCCCCAACTCCAACCCTAGTCCTTCCAAACTCCGCCTCCCAAACTCAAGCCTTGGTCCCCTCCAGACTCCAGCCGCGCCCCCTGTCTCCAGGCGCGCACCCCCGACCCCGCCAGCCCGCCGCCAACCCTCCTCAACTCACCCGTCTGTCCCCGGCCGGTAAAACTCCACCGAGAAGCCGAAGAAAGAGCCCGGGGGCCCAGAGAGCACTGCTGGGGCCTCCGCGTCTAAGTTGAAGCCCCCAACCCTGGGCGGCGGCGGCAGCAGCAGCAGCAGCAGCAGCGGCAGCAGCCGGGATCGGCGCCGGGGGCCCCAGCGCAGCTGCACGGCGAGGAGAGGGGACCCTGGCGTCCGGCTCCCCATAGCACCCGCTCTTCCCTGTCCTGGGGCCACCGACCCGGAGCCGCTTCCTAAACCTCCCAGAGGCGAATGACTCAACGCGGGGAGGAGTTTGCCAAACTCCCGGCTGAGCCCTCCCCCCGCCTGCCGGGGGGGCGGGCGGGGGGGCATTCCTGGGTCCCTGGAACGCTGAGCCCGCGCCCCCCACCCCGAAGGGGCGTGGGGGGGGGACGCACCTCTCCACTTCCCTCGCCCCAGCCCCAGCTGGAGGCCGGTTGTCTGGACTGGGTCAGACTGGGCTGCTTTGGGCTCTTCCCCCTCCTTCTCGCTGCTTCCCCCTACTTCCTCCCGCCTCCTTTCCAGATGTACAACGTAAACGCTCGGAAAAGGAGTCGGAAAAAGGGAGCGGAGAATTTCCTAATGAGGAAAGGAATCACCTCCGGAGGGCGGAGGGAGTCTGAATATGTGTGTGGGGTCTCCCTCACCAATTCAGGGAGGAGGCTTTGGGGTCTAAAGGCAGAGGAGACACCTCTGGCATCTGGCCAACTGGGATTCCCCCTTTGCCTTCCGGGGCCATGGGGTGCCTGGGTTCCAGCCAGCTGGATTTGGGACTCGGAAGTTGAGGTACAGGGTGCTCCCAGTCAGGCCGATCCGATGGAGGACCTACACCGGCTCTCCGCTCCCTGCCCCCCCCCAAATTGCTAGAATTGAAAACCCAGGAGTCCAGAAATTTGGGGTTACTTCACCAGGAGGATTCCGGTCCAGGCCTCCCCCTTTCTTGGTTGTAGGATATGGAAACCTCTGCTGAGTCCCTTCCTAGAACCTGGCAGTTGACCAAGGGCCTGGTAGTGGGAGGGGGAAAGGGTTGCTTTGGCCCTTCAGTGTCTTCTTGATCAAACTGGCCTGATTCCTACAGACCTGGAGAATTGTAGGATGGGGGGGGTGGTGTCTTGCAAAGGGGCCCAACCTTTAGCTTCTGTTGTCTTTAGGCTCTGGGAGCTGGAACCCAGCACCCCATTCTCCCAAGATGCCCTGTGGATGTAGAGGAAGGGACTGTAGCAGGAGAAGGCAGTGACCCCCTGCCCATCCCTTCCCCCAGCCCTGGCTCTGTGTGATGAGATCACCTTTCAGGATTCTAGTCTTTATCTTAGTCTGGGGGAGGGGGACCAAGGGGCCTAGATTCTCTCCTAACCTCTCCTTTCCAGCCCTCCTCCTGTCTTTTTCCTCCAGGACTCCTCCCCTTCCAGAATAATAATCCCCCCGAATCAGAACCCTGCCCCTTCTCTTCTCCAGTCCCCTGCCACTCTGGCTTGGGGGACTCAGAATCAATGCTTTTTCCTTCACCACGAGTCTCCTCCTCATTCTACTACTCTACTTCCTGTCCCAAATCACCCAGCTGTTTTTTTAAAAGCCCCTCTCCAGAGCCAGCTGCAGCCCAAGGGAGAAGGCAGCTGGTCAGACCGTGGAGTGATGCTGGCTCCCATCCCACTCTCACATCTGCAGGTCCTGACCCCCTCTTAGGCGAGGAACCCAAAGAATCTCTGGGTCAGGATCTTAAGCACAGCACTGCCGTGAAGGTAACCTCTAGGTGAAAACTACTCAAGCCAAGGGCTGAGACCCTCTCTGGGAGGAAAGAGGTTGAGGGCTGACTGCTGTATAACCCAGCAGAGCATGTGTGTGTGAACCCAAATCTCTCCTGTTTCAGCCCAGGCACAAGCTCTTTAGATTTTCCCAGGATTTGGGAGCTTGGGGTGGGGGTGGGGAGGGATACAGGGAGGGAGGTGTGTGATTCAGCTCCTCCCAGGAGCCTTGGTGAGGGACAAGGGACATAGTGTCCTGCCCCAGTTCTCCTCCCCACTCCACCCCCCTGCTTGGCCAAGTCAAACAGGCCCCCTCCCTGTCCATTCCCTGCTCCTGTTTACACCGGGAGCCCCTTAGTCATTCTCTGGCTGGCTTTTCTACTCTCCCCAATATCCCTCCTCTCTTGGCTCTCTCTGCCCTTATAAGTCCTCTCCCAGTGGCCCCAACACCTCCTGCCTTCCATCTCACCATGCCTGCCTCTGCCTGGCCCTCCCTTCCTCTGCTCCGGGTCAGGCCTGCACTTGGGGTTCCCTCCCAGTTGGAGCTGCTTCAGGCAGCCCTCCAGGTCTGGAAGCTGGCCTAGAAAGGTCAGCCAGGAGGGGGTTCCTAGGGATCATCAGCCCAACCCTCTCCTTCAGAAGAGGAAACGGGTGTAGAGAAGTGAATTGACTTGTCCAAGGTCACATGGCTGCTAGTTAGTGGTGAGTCTGGAACCTAAGTGTTTTGACTCTAAACCCAATACCCTCTCCTCTCAGCCCACTGCCCACTAAATGCTCTGTCTCCTGTCAGCTTTTTCTCAGTGTATCTCTCAGCTTGTCTCTGGCCAGTCTGTGTGTCTCTGTTTTCTCTCTCGGCTCTGACCTCTCTGCTACCCTCTGTCCCTTCATTGCTCAGTAAGAATTATTTGCTGTGATGACTGATTATTATTAATCACGGTCTGCTTGACAGAGGGGCAGAAGGGGTGAAGGGCAAGGGCAGGACACTCACCAGACTCCTGCTGTCACCAGCCTGCCCGCCCTGAAGGCTGGAGCTTAGAACTAGGAGACGGAATTTCCACAGAGGAGTTCAGGGTAGAGGTGCAAGTTTTAAAGCCAGGAGCCACGCTGAGTGTCAGTGGCATGGGAGAGGGGTGAGGAATATTAATAATAGTTTATTTAGCACATGCTATATGCCTGGCCTTGGGCTTGACCATTAACCTGCCTTTATCGCATTTCATCTTCCGAATATCTCCAGCACTGCAGGTATTGTGATTCTCATTTTACTGTCAGGAAACTGAGGCCCAGAGAGTGAAGTGACTAAGACAGGATCAGCAGAAAGAAAGGGGCAGAGGTAGAATCCAAATTTCATCCCAACTGATCCCAAAGTCCTTGCTTTTCCCACTGCACTGTTAGTTTAGTCCTCTAAACTGGGCTGGGTTTCTACAGGGGGAAGATTCTGGAGCAGAGATATTTAACATAGGACCATTGTTCCTAGGGTGGGGGTGGGGAAGATTGGGTGCACAATTCATTAATCCTCGGAAACAGGATGGAAGTGTGTGTGTGTGTGTGTGTGTGTGTGTGTTTTCTCTGGGGTTGCTTCTTCCAGATTCTCAAATGCCTGGAAACTCTGAGAGCACTGAGGCTGGATATCCTGATTTCGGGGTATAGACTTGAGCCTTGTGGGGCCTGTAAGAAGCCTGGTGGGGTGGCATAGGCTGGGTGAGGTCTTCCTGAAATAACACTTCCCAACTGGTGTGTGTTCACACACACAGATGGGCTGTGGGTGTGCTGAAGCAGGTATCAATCCCCTCAACCTTCGCAGCCTGGTAAGACCTGGGAGCACCAGAGACCCCAGGCTAGTGGCTTCTGGCCAGAGCGACTTCTCTCACTACCTCTGGGGATGGTCCAAATCTAATGTTCTCAATGTGATATGATGCAAAAAAGAGTGGGAAGATTTCGCTGGACAAAGGGATCAGAGGAGCTTATTGGTTTGCGGCTCCTGGGACCCCCTCCTCCTGCCCTGTGGTGGGGTGATGAGTGGGAGTGTGGTCTCCCAGAGGGAAGGACGGAGGGATAGGTATACAGATTATGGAGCTGCAAGGGTTGGGGGGGAGGATTCTGGAAGTAGAGTAGGATCCTGGTTATCCCAGGAGTCTGGGTCTGGAGCCTGCTAAAGTTGGAGCATTGAAATGTATGTGTGTCCAAGAGAGAGAAATCGGAAAGTACAGGAGTGGGCCATATGAACCCTAAAGCTCTTTCGCCACCCTGACTCAGGTCTCTGCTTAGGGGAACTGATGGCTCCATCATCTGTGACTCACCCACCACCATCCCCACTCCCTGTCTGACGGGGCGGGGGGGGGGGGCAGACCCCTCCCCCATGTCCTGACCTAAAATAAATGCAGACTCCCCTCCCCTTTCTACCCCCACTTTGCTCACAGCACAGGAGGGGTGGATGAAGGATGTTTGCTAGACATCATGGGGACAAGACCAGTCCTGGGAGATGAGATGCTTTTGTTCTCTTGTTCTAGGGCTCTGAACCTAAGGCTTGAGACTGTGCTCAGGTATCTCTGTAGGGAAGAAACTGGGACTTTTTCCAGGCTGGACTAGGTTTGGGAGGGGCAGAGGGACAGGAATTAGGGGAAGGGCCCTGGTGGGAGAGGGGCAGGGCTAAGGGAACACTGGGGTAAAAAAATACAAGGCCCAGGGGTCCAGAGCAATCAGATTAATGGGAAGGAATTTCCACCATCCAAGCTAGTGTCTTCTTTTCCAAACCCTCTTCAGTTTTCCTATTCTACTTTTTGGCATTTTTTTGAGGCAACAGAATTCTGCAGGAAAATGTAACAACTTCACATAGGAAGTTAAAAGGGAAATAAGATTCTCTGGGGTGTCCTAAGCATTGACCTCATTTTATTTGCTCACCCACCCCACCCCCATTGCTTTCCATCCTTTTTCTCTCCTTTGTTGCCTTGTACCTACCTCTAGAGAAGAAAGGAGTGCCTGAAGCTTCTGGGCTCAAGGGCCTGGAAGCTGAAGGAGAGATCCATCCGGGGTGGGAGCTGTGGGCGGGAGCGTCGTTTCCTGGGATGGCCTTCCCAGATGTAAGCACATCTGGAGCCCATCAGGGAGGGACCTGAAGCACCAGGATTCCCAGTGCACACCCAGCTGGGGCTGTGAGGAGCTGAGGATGAGCCAGGCGTTCCCTCCCACCCCCACGACGCTTGCCATTTCTAGCCTGCTCTTGGGAAAAGATTACCAATGCCAGACAGAAAGTTAGGGCATTGGAAGGGGCCGGGAGGAGGGCAAGAGGGCCAGAGATTGCACCCAAAACACAGACATACTATTTCACTAGCTTCAGCTTTTTCTGGCTCTATAAAGAGGACAGTGGGAATTCCCTGGTGGTCCAGTGGTTAGGACTCCTCGCTTTCACAGCTGAGGGCCCGGGTTGGGGAGCTAAGATCCCACAGGCCATGTGGTGCAGCCAAAAAATAAAAATAAATAAAAATAAAGACAGCATCTCTGATCAGTTTGGAATCAGGATGTGCGTGTGCACACATGCGTGTACACGTGTGTGTGTACAGCATAGGTATGCTATTTGCCCTTAAACACACAATAAATTGGCTTTGGCATCAGGTTGGGGATGGGGGCTAGCATGTTCCCCTTCTTGCTTTTCATGAAAAGGTATAAGTCTTCCCATGAGCTCTCTGGACTTCTGGCACTTCTTACCCCTCCACCCCCAAACAAACACACACTCCTTCCTTGGCTGCCAATTCCTTCCTGTCCATCGTCACCTCGTAATGAGCACACTTGTTTGCCAGGCATCACGTACAGGGCTAAGAATAGGTCCCTCCCCTTGCCCTTCCCTTCAGGGAGATATAAGATGTTGGGGTAATGAATTAGTGGGTAAATGGGGGTATACAGTGATCCCTGCAAAGGATCCAGGTGTTCCCAGCACCCAACCCCCAAGGGTAAAATGAGAAGTCTCTGGGGCTGAGATTCAGGAGCGCAGTGAGAGGGAGAGCTCCTCTGCACAGCCCTCTCTTCCATAGCTATAGCTGGAGGGGGAACCAAGCCCTAAAAGATTTTTAAACAACCTCTGGGCTTCAAGATTGTGGCTTTACTGAGTTGAGATATTAATATAATAGAAGGTAGTGGTGGATACAATTTACAAGTCTGATGTATAAAAATATATTGGGCTCCCTGTCTTACCTGCAGCAAAGGTCGAATGGACTACTCCCTTTCAGCCTCCATCTCTTCTCACCTCTGGCCTCAACCCTAGATTGGACTTCAAAGCCCCAGGGGAGAAGCCAAGGAGAGGAGCTCCCTGACCTTTTGGCTTAGATCCCTTTCAATAGCTGTCCAGCAGTTCAGAGGCTGGGCACTGGGACACCTCTCTGATCTAGGTTTGACTAGAGCGTTCCAGATGACGGAATTGTGGGGTTAGGGGCAGGGCTAGGGCCTTCAGGTCTCAAAGATAGAGGAGGGGTGTGTGGTAGAGATTGATAGGGGAAGAAGGAAAGTTTGGGGTTTGGGTAGAGAGCTGAGTGGCTGGGGGAGGGGAAGGTGGGATGGAGCTCTAAGTTTTCACCTCCTGGAGATCAGCCCTTCCTTTAGGCCACACCCTCCACAGCTGGCTGGGAAGAGCTCTCAACCCTACCCCCCCTCCACAAGCCGATTGCTTACAGATGTTCTAGGAAAGGGGGGGTTGAGAGAAGGGAGGGTGGAAAGGGGGTGCAGAGAAGGAAAACTGAAGGAAGGAGAGGGAGATCCATGGAAGGGAGAGAGGGAGAAGCTGTGGTCAGGTGGGGAAGCCTGTGAGGATGAGGAAGAGCCAGAGGGAAACAGCTGGAGGGGGAGAGAAAGGACATGAAAAAGGGTCTCGTCTCCCAGCAACTCGCCCTACTCACTGCAGGCAGACAAATCAATCTTCTTCACCAAGGCTCTAAGGATGTTCCTTGTCAGCTCAAAACCTTCCCTGGCTTCAACTTTTTAATCAGTAAAGATCTGTCTACTCTAAAGTGTCTAGAACTGGGACTTCCCTGGTGGCACAGTGGTTGAGAATCCGCCTGCCAATGCAGGGAACACGGGTTCGAGCCCTGGTCCGCGAAGACCCCACATGCTGCGGAGCAACTAAGCCCGTGTGCCACAACTACTGAGCCTGTGCTCTAGAGCCCACAGGCCACAACCACTGAGCCTGTGAGCCACAACTACTGAGCCCGCACGCCTAGAGCCCGTGCTCCACAACAAGAAAAGCCACTGCAATGAGAAGGCTGCGCACCACAACAAAGTAGCCCCCGCTCGCTGCAACTAGAGAAAGCCAGCGTGCAGCAACAAAGACCCAACGCAGCCAAAAATAAATAAATAAATTTATAAAAAAGAAAATAAAGTGTCTAGAACTGTGCAAGTCACATAGTAAGTGTAGTCATCCAACTCAATATACATCTTTGGGTGCTAATTATGTACAAAGCTCAGGGGGACATGCTGGGAGGCATAAAGAGGGAGAAGAAGAGGGGGAATTGGGCTGAGGTGGAGACACAAATAAGAGCAAAGAGGTAGAGAGAGGCTTCCAAAGAGACAAAAGGCAGAGTGACCAAGGAGGGTGAGCCACGAGTGATGAGTGGGGAGTGAAATGAAGGTGGTGGAGGAAGTAGGAAGGAGGGCCCCCAAAAGATGGTAGGAGGGAGGGAAGGGGAAAGGAAAGAAGAGGGAGGGGAATGGAGGGAGAGGACCGGCAGAGAGAGAGAGGCCGGTGCAGAGCCATGGGGAGTGGGAGATGGGTAGAAAAGGGGAACACTCCCCTCTGGCCTCTTGTCGGCAGTTTCGACGGTCAGACAGCCGGCAGGCCATCTGTCTGCTCCCCACCCCCTTCCCATTTAGGACTTTCTATGTCCTTTGTCATTTGGGGGTCCTTGAATTGACTCTTCCTCCTCTGGTTCCCTTCCCTCCCCACCCTCATCTCTTGGGCACAGATTTCTGAAGTCAGTGTCCTTCCCGCTCGTCACATTGCGGGGCAGTCTCCCGTGGCCCTCTTTTCTGGGTTTCTGTCTTTGAAGTGGGTGGGCAGGGATGAAACAGACCAGAGGTGCATCCAGGTCTGGTCTAGTCCGCACTCAGTGGTCCCCCTCCTTCTCCAAACCAGTGCAGGGCTGAGAATGTGTATCAGAAGTCCCTCTGGCCCCCCTTCCTGCTCCAGAGCCCCTGGGGTGGTATTTGCGGGTGGGGGGAGGGGAAACGTCTGAGGTGGAAAGTCTGACGCTGAGTCCAGGCCCCCAGCCCCACTCAGACTGGCTGAGCTCATCTCTCCAAGCAACCACAGCTGGACATTTTCCATGTGATCACCTCAGGGAGGGGGGCTGGGTTCCAGAAACCCAGACAGTGCTGACCGAGTCTCACAAGCGGGCTTGGGGATGGGGCACCCTCAGGTGGCCCCAACCCACCTCTGCTGTGCTCAGCGGGGAAAGCCCTGGGGGAGGAGGAAGGAGAAACTGGCCTTGAGAAGCGCCAAGTCTAAGATAGATTTTGGGCCACGTTGGCCCAGTTTTTTTTATCCCTACACGTGAATGTTGACCATTTGCACTGGCAGGACTGGGAAGATGTGTGTGATGTGAATGTTTATGTGAGGTGAAAACCTGTGTGTGCGTGCGTGCGTGTGTGCGTGCGCGCGCGCGCGCGCGTGTGTGTGTGTGTGTGTGTGTGTGTGTGTGTGAGACCACCCTGCTCCCTTCCCAGTGCAGTGCGAGGTGAGGCAGCTGCCTGCCCTCCCCGTCACCCCATCCCTTCCCTAACCCAGGGCCTTCTCTTTCAACCACAGACAATAGGAAGGCTAGAGAAAGTAAGCCAGGGAACAGAGAGAGGAATGGGTCACTCTTGTCCCCAAGTGGAAGAAACTGGGGCAAGGGGTTTCCGAGCTGGCTGGGGGACGGATGATCACCCAGCAGCGGGTGCAGGGGCTGCTGTGAGAGTAGCCCCTGGCACCCTGCCGTGAAGGCTTCGGAGCTGGAAGCATTACTGGGTGTCCGGTGTGGGTCTCTGCACCCCTCTTCTCCCTCTCCCCAGCCCCAAGATGCTGGGATAGGCTGAAGGAGGTTGGTGGGGCGTGTGAGGGGGAGGCAGGGATGGGGGGGGCAGGAAGCCTTTGGCTGTTTGTTCCCTCTCTTTCCTGACTCCTCGGTGGCGGCAGACTGGCTTCCTTCCTCCCCACGGCACCTTGGCTCCCAGCTCATTTCCGCTCTTATGCCCTTAGCGCAGCCCTCGACCTGGCACCGTAGAGCTTTTCCAAGCTGGATTTCTGGGCATGGGGACCCCTAGATGAGTGGGAATGGGGGCTGAGGAATGCAAATGAGATGCCAGTGAGTCCCTCCCTCAACCCATTCAAGGTCTGTAAGCTGACCTGAGCGATCTCAGGAGGGGCTCATTGGCCAGCAAGTGGGAAGCTCTCTGAGCAAAGCAGGGGCCCAGGTGTTTGGTTACCTGGGGCCTGCCTCTCCTTCAGCCTGGGGTGTGCAGAGATCAGGGCTGGAGAGACACCCCACCCCCACCCCAGCCTGGCTTCCATCTCTGCATCCCTACTTGGCTGTCCTTGCCTCTGTCTGCCCCTGCCCCACCTCCCACCTCCATCCACTGCCCTACAAGTCAAGGAATGTAAGTTTCCTCCCTCACTCTCCCATTGATTAGTCATGGGCGCCCCGATCCCCACGGGAACAGTTACTCACCCTTGAGCCCCCCCTCACCGGCAGTCGTCTCCCCAGAACTGGCTGAATTCCTGTAGGAGGAGCTCTGGTGTTGGACGTGGAGGGGAGGTAGCAGTAGCAGGGGTTGTGTCTGGTGGGCAGTGTCCCAGAGAGAGCCAAAGCAGGAGCCCCCTGCTTCACACACACACACACACACACACACACACACACACACACACACACACGGAGGTGGTACTCCTGAGTCCAGCCATCTTAAGGGCCACGGAGGTTTAGGCAGAAGGGGTGGGGTTGGCGTAGGGGACAGTGCTGTGACTGCGGAGAAGGGCCCAAAGCAACCGAGCATCTAGTCCCTTCACCGGTGCTGCCTTCGGGGCCAGGATGAGGGCCTGGGGCCCGCTCTTTGCACTTGGCTGAGTGCCCAGGCCTGGCCTCTGTCTCGCAGAATCAGACAGGGGCCTTTCCCAATAAGGAGGCTCGAACTCCGGGTCCACTCCCCTAACTCCCTCTCCCCTCGAACAGCTCCTCTGCCCTAAAATGGCCACGTTTTCCCTCCTTTCCTCCTTCCCTCCCCAACACCCCGGTTTGGGCCCCAGGGGAGAGAAGGGGGCTGGGTAAGGGTAAGACTGCACAGGGGCCAGATGGGCAGGTTTGGAGAAGGGTAACGGGATCCTGGGAAGAAAGGGGAACTGGGCCGTATGACCCAGGTATGTATGGGGGCGGGGGTGAGGGCACAGCTTCCCGGAGTTATTGTCTTTCCTACAATAATAATAATAGCATAAGCTATTATTATACATACTATATAATATATACTATTATAAATATTATCATAGATAGTATAACACATGCTATGTATTCTGAGAGCTTTACATGTATTAACTCATTTAATTGGCACTGCTGCCCTATGAGGGAGGTACCATTGACCTATGTGGTAAGATGAGGACACCGAGGAACAGAGAGGTTAAGTAACTTGCCCAGAGTAAGTGGAAGAGCTGGGATTCAAACCCAAGCAATCAGGTTTCTCTTTAAGAGAAACTAACCCACTCGCTTTGCCTATGGAATACTTGAGACTCACTGGAGGAGGCATAAAGAATGCCCAAGTGGCTTGTGGGTGATGCTTCACAGAAGCTGCCGGTCACATGGGCCCTACTATGGCCCCTTGGGTGTTTGCATGGATTCAGATTATGTACTCCCAGAGAGCCACTGATGCATTAAAAAAACAACAACAACTAAAACCAAAATCTATTGTTAAGTGACAGGCAAACGATATGCAGGTTAGCACGGAAGTTAAATAAGTGTGACTGGGGAGCAGGGAGGAGATGGGGGAGTGGGGGAATGCAAGAAGGGGTGAGAAATGAGAGTTAGGGCCGAGCTGAGAGAATGAAGGAGAAGCCACAGGGAGTGTGTGGAGGGACTTCCTTGAGCCCTTCCCCAGCCTTTGCTTCTGTTCTAGGCAGTTAAAAATAGTGATTTATTCTCCCCACTGAGGGGGAGAAAGGAGGAAAGGGATGAGAATTCTTCCAGCCCTGACAGCAGCCAGGAACCCCCTGGGATGGATCCAGGTATGTGACTTGGAAGTACCAGTTTAAGCGAGACTCTCCCCTTTTCTGGCTCTCCATTTTGTCTTTCCTAAGCCAAAGGAATTGAACTAGATGATCCCTGAGGTTCCATCCCCAACACATTCAGATTCCTCTATGGGAACTCAGTGGGGAAAACCAGCGTGGAGGCTGGAGTCCTTGTGTGGGGCTACGACTAAACAAACATTTGGTAACTAGGATGAGCTCAGGGCTCTGGGGGAAAGGCTCTGCAGTGGGTGATGGGAAGGAAGCCAGGCCACGCAAGGCCAGACCCCAGAACAGTGAATGGAGGATGGACTCATTCATTCACTCAACTGTGTCCCTTCAGAAATTAAAACCTAGAGAGCTGAGCTTCCCATCTGAGGAGGCTGTGTGAGAGTCTGAGCTCTAGATGTCTAGGAAGGGCGAACTCTCAGGTCCCTCCTCAATTTTTGAGGTATTATGGGAAAAATTAGCTAAGAGTTACCAAGTACCAGGTACACATCTAAGCATTTTACATGTATTACCTCATTTAACCCCCCCCAAAAAATCTTTCAAATCATATCTTTCAAATCGATGTCCCTATTTCATCTTCCTAACAACCCTCTAAAGTTACCAAGGCCATTTGGTTGATGAGGGATCTGAAAAAGCCAGAAAAAGGGAAATTAGATTTCTAGTAGGATTTTCTAACTGGTAAAGGTGGGAGACCCTGGAGTTAGGGGACTCTCACTTCTCACTTGCTGGCTCTGGATTTCTAGATTGGTTTAGCTGGAGGGAGGGTGGGGTGTGCTTTCCAGCCCTTGACAAATAGGGAGATGAAGATACGCACCAAGGCCACATGACATGTTACTGAGTAGGAGGGGGAAAATGACACTGATATCTTGGAGAATGTGCTTTAGAAGTCTTTAGCGATAGAAACACTCCCATAGGGTTGGGGGTTACCTTAAATCTGCAAAAGGAGCTTGAGAAGCTAGAGGGAGAATTCTGAGTGAGCTAGCTGCTCTTTGTTTTCACTAACTACGGGCCCAACAGCAGGAGAGAAGGCAATTAGATATATAGAGGGACTTCCCTATTGTTTGGGGCTGATAGGGGAATCTCGCCTGCTACGGTGATTGTAAAGTCAATGCACTCCTCCATTACCAGTCTGTGGGAGGTGGAGGGGTAGTGGTAGTGGTGGTAGAGAAGGGGGATGATAGAGAGGGGGATGGTAGTGGACACGTGGACACGGGGTGGTTCGCCCGCATGACCTCTGACCAGCTAGAAGAGCCTGAGATTTCTAGGAGGAGGAGGGGGAAATTTGCCAGAAGGGTACTCGAGGGGAGGGTCCATGTGTTTGGGCTCCAGCCTGGGGTGAAGTCAGAGACACAAATCACACCTCCCAAACTGCCCGTTTCCGCTTTGAGCTCAGTTCTCAGCCAAGAGCCAGCTCTCCTGCCAGAGGAGTGAGTGTGGCGATGGGGGAGGGACCAAGGAGCTGGAAGCCGGTGGCTGGGAATGGGAATCAGCTGGGACCGGGAATCTGGTCTCATCAGGGTCATGAAATGGGCTCAGGGTCAGGGCTGGTAGGACAGGGAGGCTGGAGATCTTAACTGAGTAATGATGAGAAATGCCTGCGAGGGTTGTCACCCTCATCCCATTCAGGACACACCCACTGCCACACCCAGTCTGCCATATTCTCTCCCACAGATAAACCCGCTATGACATGCCTAGAGGCACAGATACCTATGTAGACGTAACCCCCATCCACCTCTTCCCCCATCCAGCTGTTGCTCACTTTTGCCAGAAAACCCCAGATCTTCCTGTGAGCTGCAAGTGAGGTTGAAAGAGATACGAGTATCCTGGATCTCCTTTAAGATCTGGAAACAGCCTCCTCTCGTGATCTCAAAGGCCTGCACCATGTCATGTCTTTTGCCCCTCCCCACTGGGGACAGGTCTGGATGATGTCCCCTCTCACTTTAGGAGAACCTTGGTGGTCTGTTGTCCTCTTGGTCTGTGGTACCTGGCAACCACAGTGACGGAGCGGGAGGCCTGAGATGGAGTATGCACGTTGGGAGGGGGTCAGGAAGTTGAGAAAGCAACTCAGACAATGGTGGTTTCCGCTGGCTTGGGTCCAGGTTGCTGGGTCTTGTCTGACCCTCACAGCACCTCCTACCTCTTCCTTTGGTCAGCTTCCTACTCAGTGCTCATGTGGGGGGGGAGAGAGAGGAGAGGCAGGGTTCCTTTGGAGGAAAGGTACCCCTTCTGTCAGCCCCTTTCCAGGTGACCGTCCTGGATTAATTGCAGGGATTTGGGGGCATAAGTAACCCCATCCAGCCTGGAACCGACCCAGGCCTAGTGTTCTGTTCCATGTAAAGGAATTTGTCATGGCCCGTCTGTGGGGTAGCTATAAGCACTTTGACATTTAAGGGGAATCATGGTGCTTTTATTCTGGACTAAGTTTACCCCAGTCTTTTCTCTGAATTGTCTGTTTGTAGCCCCATTAGTCTGGAAACTTTAATGGAACAAAGATTGTGTGCCTGTCAGTTGGTACAGGCCCCAGACCAGCATTAGGAAAATAATATACTATACATCTTTTTTTTTTTTCTTCTTTTTTGCATTACGCGGGCCTCTCACTGTCGTGGCCTCTCCCGTTGCGGAGCACAGGCTCCGGACGCGCAGGCTCAGCGACCAGGGCTCACGGGCCCAGCCGCTCCGCGGCATGTGGGATCCTCCCCGACCGGGGCACGAACCCGCGTCCCCCTGCATCGGCAGGCAGACTCTCAACCACTGCGTCACCAGGGAAGCCCTATACTATACTCCTTGATACGCAAAGTGACAATATGATAATAGAGGAGCAGGGGAGAGCTTGGGAATGCTGGGATATATTTTTTCCTAGAAAAGGGGAGGGGTTAGGGCCACAGCTACCAGGACCACTTAAATGAGGGTAAACTGACATTGAGGCCTCACTCTTCCCCCACCTGTGAGGACCATAAAAAGCCTCTTTCCAATACAACCTCTATTCCAGTCACTTGAGTCTCTGTGTTTCCATATTGTCTCACTATTGTGCCCAGTTTACCTTTAGTTTTGCTCCTGTGATTCCCACGTTTGGAATGCACTGACCTCTGTATCATTCATCAAGGCCCACCCAAGCCCTGCATAAGTTTCTCCAGCTCGTTATAATTCTCAGTAATGTCCCACTCTTCTGAATTTAGAAACGGAATACATTTGGATGCACATACGACAGAAGCAACTATAAATACTTTATGAAAGCGTATTCCATAGAATTTTTAATGCTAACGTTTGCTTTTAATTGAAGTACTTTTAATTTGCAAAGGAAAGGTGTATACTATACTGGAAAGAAGACCTGGGTTTGAATGCTTCCTCCCTCACTTGATAGATATGTAACCTTGGGAAGCTACTTAACTTTCCTGGGTCTCAGCGTCTTCCTCTGTGAAATGGAGATAACAACTTCCTCATAGATTTATTGGGAGAATTAAACTAATATACTCTATGTAAAATTACCTACCACAGTGCTTGACTGCACAGATTAAAGCCTCATTCAGTTTGTCTGAGGAATCTGAAAACTATTCAGTCTGATGCGCTCTCTGAATGGAATGGAATGTATTTTATAGGTCAGTTCTCAGCACAGATATTACTTCCCCCAAGAAGCCTTCGTTAATCCCCTACCCAGTACCCCAGATTTCACTAGTCATAGCCCTTTCCCCACTGTATTGTATCTCATTGTTTAATTGCGTCCCCCACTAGACTCAATTCTGTGAGGATCTTGTTTACTTCTGTTTCCCTATCATTGCCTAGATCAGTAAACATTACGTGAATAAACTGAGTCTTTTTAAAAAAAGTAACGGTAAACATAACAGTGACATTATAAAACTAATTTCTGAACTCTATGACAAGTTAAGGTTTTTATTTATTTATTTTAACAAGATAGTCTTCTAGGGACTTCCCTGGTTAAGGCTCTGCACTTCCACTGCAGTGGGTGTGGGTTCCATCCTTGGTCAGGGAACTAAGACCCCACATGCTGTGTGGTGTGGCCAAAACAACACAAAAACCAAAAAACCAAGAAAGTCTTCCATCAAGATAGCACTTCTTCTTTTTTTTTATTAATAAATTTATTTTTGGCTGCGTTGGGTCTTCGTTGCTGCGTGCGGGCTTTCTCTAGTTGTGGGGAGCAGGCTCTAGGCGTGCAGGCTTCAGTAGTTGTGGCTCGCGGACTCTAGAGCACAGGCTCAGTAGTTGTGGCACACGGGCTTAGTTGCCCCACGACATGTGGGATCTTAGTTCCCTGACCAGGGATGGAACCCATGTCCCCTGAACTGGCAGGCAGATTCTTAACCACTGTGCCACCAGGGAAGTCCCAAGATAGCACTTCTTCCTGTCGTGTTTTAATGTACATCCAATTCTTGAAATGTATCTGGAGGGACTTCCCTGCTGGTCCAGTGGCTAAGACTCCCCGCTCCCAATGCAGGGGGCCTGGGGTTTGATCCCTTGTCAGGGAACAAGAGCGCGCATGCCGCAACTAAAGATCCCGCGTGCCAAAATGAAGATCCCGCACATGGCAACGAAGATCCCGTGTGCCACAACTAAGATCCGGTGCAGCCAAATTAATTAATATTAAAAATATTGTTAATTAATATTTTAAAAAATGTAGCTGGAGATGTGATCCAATTACTTGTTAACCTCAGTCACCTGACCTATCCCCAAAGAACGAAATTTTGTAGGTGTAGCAGAGAGCACTGTAGCCCAGGATCTAGTCCCCTCTTCCTTTTAGTAATATGACCCCCTCCACCTGGCCACCCACACGCTGAGTTTAGCAGGGTGTGTGGCTGCCAGCTAGGGTACTCTGCCCAGCCTCTCCAACAGTTAGGGGGTGGACACACAACTCAGTGCTGGTCAGTGGAATGTGAGTAAAGCAACGTGTGTCACTTCTCAGTCATGTTCTTAGAAAGGAAAGCTGATGATCTTCTACTTCCTCTTTCTTCCTTCTGCTTGTTGCGACATGGTGACAAACTAAGCAGCCACCTTGGATCAGCAATGCAAGCTTTCTTCACCAGTCAAGGACTCTCTACCTACCTCTGGACTATTACTCTATCTGAACCCCTCTATTTGCCGATCTCTTGGTTATAGCAGCATGGCTTACATTCTTCGAATAAAGATTAAGATCGCAATGCAATCATGCAATCTCTTAGCCTACTCTGAAGAATGTTCTCAAGGAGTTTAAAGGTAACACTGAAGCAAGTTTCAATGAAAACAGAATCTGCTAAAGTCGTTTACTTAATGGCATTTTGTGAAAAACTATGAAATTTGCCCTATCGTGGCATATTCACATTTCTTGCAGGTTTATAAATATTCTACCCCTTTTGTTTAGCGTAATGTATTATTTATGATAACATTGAGATCCCAGATGGTTTATATGGTAGCCAGACTCCAAGATGGCCCAACAAACCTCACCTCCTGGTATTCACGCCCTTTCTGTGTTCCCTTCCTACACTGAGTCATGGCTGGCCTGTGTCATCAGCACAGAACTGCGGTAGTGTCGTGTGTAACTCCCAAGGCTGTCATGAAAGACACGGCAGTCTCTACCTTGGTCTCTCTCTTGGATTACTTGCCCTGAGGAAAGTCAGCTGCCATGTCAGGGGGGGCACCTAAGCAGGCCTATGGAGAGACCCCTGTGGAGAGGAATTGAGACCTTCCGCCAAAAGCCGGCACCAACTTGCTAGAAGTCAAGTTCACTCACGTGAGTTATCTCGCAGTATGTGGTGGCCAACCCCAGTTCAGCTTTCAGATAACTACAGCCCCAGTTGACATGTTGACTGCAGCCTCATGAGAGACACCAAGCCAGAGCCACCCAGCTAAGCGGATTCCGAGTTCCTGACCCACAGAAACTGTGTGAGAGAATAAATGTTTGTTTTAAATTTTAAATTAAAAAAAAATTTTTTTAGAGTAAATGTTTATTGTTGTTTTAAGTCACTACATTTTGGGGGTAATTTTGTTATGTGTTAATAGATAAATAATATAGGCTATAAATTCCTTGAAAGTGGGATTCCCTGCCCCTCCCCGCCTTGAAGATTATAGCATATTCAAATATATGGTGGCGTATGAGTGGTGAAATTAACTTCCCTTTGAAATTCAGCACGATGCAACATGATGGTAATCTGTCAGACTATTCCAACCACTTTTTCCTCCCTGAGGGTGTTATTTAAGATTCCCCAGGGTGGAGGGGAGGACAAGGGAGTAGAACTCAGGTCTCAGGTGAGTATGATTATTTGTCATTTTTGAATCTCCCCAAACTCCCTGTTCTCAGTTCTGAAGTGGAATATTTTCTTAAGTCTGGGTATATAGGGAAGCTTTGGTAAATGAGGAGTTTCCAATATCCTGTGGAAACTCACCTGGGCAAAGAAGTGAGACAATGAATGCTTGGAGGGGAAGTAAAGGGATACCTCTCTTCACAGGACAAATTCAGCCACAGGTCCTATCCTAGGGACCAGGTGAACCCTGCACAGGCAGCCAGAACCAGCACCCAGCCCACTGTGAATCTGAATGGGCAGGAAGGGACCTGAGTGAGGAAGGGCAGCTCTGGGGGCAATGGAGCAGAGATCAGAGACAGATCTGCATTCGATCCATCCAAACTCAGTAGATAGGAATTCAATGGATGTTACCCAGATGAGTATCACTTTCTTTTTGACACAGGAGTTTTAGATTCTCTTAGTTACAAGGTTGACAACAAGAGCCTCCAGCCTTCTCAGTAGACAGAAGATTAGGAGGTCTGGACCTCTGAACTTCATGTCTCTGTGGTGGGGGGGAATCCCTGTGGCGTAGTGTGGGAATAGAGATAGTGAGTCTGGAGGCACTTTGGGAACCCAGAACTTTCACTTCCCCCACTCCTCTAGTACTTGCTTCCCTTAGCTCAGACACAGCTTATGCCTAGTCACGTGGGGGTCTGTGGTGCTAGACTAGTCACCCTCAACAAGGGAAAGTCAATCAGTTCTCAAAATTGAATAGCACATGTCGGAGAAGGAAGATATTCTAGATACCATCCAGCCCAATGTCCTCATTTTACAGACAAGGAAACTGAAGCCCAGAGAAAATAAATGACTTGCCCAAGGTCATGCAGCTAACGTGGGATAGAATCCAGGTGTCCTTATCCCAAATTAGCTCCTTCCACGATGCCACACTGCCTTCACTCTACTTCCATCATACATTGTTTTATCCTACTAACTTGTAACTTCAAGTTCTGGGTCCTATTCAGAAAGGTCCATTTCCAGACTCTTCTTTTCCAGTGGAGGAGTGAAGAGCCTCTGCTACTGTCTTTAGGTTAAGTAGAGCATTACCGCCCTTCCCTGCTTCCCTTTCTCCTGCTGTTCTCAAGGAGGAACTGAGTCTGTGGAGGAGGGCTCTCGTAAGTTTCGGGCTCCATTCAGTTTGTGGCAGGGGAAGCTGATGGGCACAACATCCTGGGATGCCCTTCACCTTGGCAGGCTGATTGTACCCAACTGGTGGCCATGGCCTAGTGCCCAACGGCAGGGAGGGCGCCCACCCATATCCTTACCTGATGCCTGGCATCCACAGATGCCAGAAGGTTAGTTAGATACTTATGCTGAATCCTGCCTGGTCTCCTGGTCCTGGTTTGTGTCACTTTGAGATCTGTTATGTGTCACCATTTGTTTATTTGAGTTTTAGGGGGGTGGTCCCTCCATGGATTTAAAGATACCGGCATTTCCAGATTGACAGGAATGACACCTCACTGCCAACACAGAATCTGTGCTAAACAGCACAGATCCTGGACTTCAGGAAAGTTCTTCAAATGTCTCTGTGATCCCCCTCTTCCCATCTCTCCTCCACCATAGAGTTCTTTGTATCACCCCTTCCTAGTCTGAAACCAAAAGCTGACAGGTCATGGTCTCAGGCTGAAGTTTCTGTGAAAGGGAAGGAAGAGAAATATGCAGGTTAGGATGACTGGGGACTGGTAAGCAGCAAAGGCACCCTGCTTACTCTCTGCCACAGGCTTCAGAAGACTCTGGAATGTACCTATTGCCCAGGAATTTCCACTGCAGTCCCGGGCAGCCTTAGACTGTATCTCCACCTGCTGGACACCAAGGAGATCGACAACTCTGTGTCAACTCTTCAGACATAGAATTAAATAAAACTTCACAATTACTCCACCTTCATTCCAAGGTTAAATTATTCCTTCTCAGAATCTGTTGAAGTTACAGTTTTCTCTCGGAAGACTGCCTTTTTCGGAGACTGGATTCAAGGGAGACCTGGGTACAGTTTCCCCCATATGCTGTCCTTTGTCGAAAACTCAGAGGCCGAATATAGAGCCCTGTCTCCTTGTTCAGCTGCCAGAGGTGTAGGGAGGTTGAAATCTATGCCCCTGCTCACACAGGTTAACTATGTCCACAAACAGAAAGCAGCAGGCAGGTGGGCTTATGCTTGGGCACAGATCACTAGGTACCCGTTAGCCTTAGAGGCCAGGAGAAGGAAATCCTAGATAAAGAATTGCCCTTATTTGTCTATCCCCTGCCTGACCCAGGTATGGGAGAAAGTGGGGGCATCCTCTACTGTTCTCTTTATACTCACTGGCTGTTCTCCTCTTCCTATGCTCCTAGCAGAGACAACACCACTAGAACCCATGAGCGTCATTCAGTCCATGTTGAAACCATGGGCTAGCTAACCCCTAGAGTCCTCAGGCTATATCTTCAGAGGTGAAGGTCATTTATAAGTAGTGATAGCTCTCAAATGAATCTTTTATTGGTGAAATGGGACAATGTCAATAAATACCCTCAGGATTGATCAGGACATACAATGACACCAATCTGTGGCGGTTACAGGGCTAGGCAAGCAAACGACAGCAGATCTAGAAATCCACTCTCCTTTCCCAGGGTATATTGTGATTTGCCCAGGTTAAGTAAAAAGCAGCCATTTCTTTACTTTTTGGTTGCCTGACCTTGACTGAGAGGATGTCCTTTAATGGCTTTCAAATTTTTGTTTTAGAAGGAAGAAATCGAGGCGTTAAGACCGCGTATGGGGATAATCTTGTGCTCCATGTACGTCACGTCATTTGTGTATTAGGTGCCCTCAGTTTATTCATTACGGCTAAAATGTATTGAGGGCTTACTGTGAACACTCTTAAAAACTTTAATGCATTTTCCCCCATTTATACCTTTAAATGATCTTATGATTCGGGTACTGTGCTTTATTATACTCCTGTTCTTAATTGCTACTATGCTATACTCTTTACTTTGTGATTAATGTGATTTTTTAAGGACTTGGAGCCTTAAAACTCAAATAGTATAATTATCTTCCTTGTAAATTCCTAAAAAGCCTTTATTCAAAGTAATATGTGGTTTCAGAAACTTTACTGTACCTAAGAATTATACGAGGTGTATTGTGAAAAATAGATTCCTGTGTGCTGCTTCCAGATATTCTGATTCAGGAAATCTGGATGAAAGCCCAGGAATCTGCATTTTAAATTAAGCACCCAAGTAATTATGATGTAGGTGATATTTGGATTATGCTTTGAGAAACACTGCCTTTGCCTATAAACGGCTTGAGGGTAGGGCTGTAACTATAACAAATCTTCATGTGTACATCCCATTTAATTTGGCTGCATGTAGCAATAGATGTATCATTGGGGTTTGTATCATCTGTGGCTAAGAACTAAACCCTGCTTATTCACTCTTAAGTCTCTTTTTTTGTGTGTGTGCACTGAGGAGAGGCAGCCCTGGAACCTCCCTGTCTGTTAGAGGCCCTTGTGCTCTATGTGAAGTGGCTTTTGCTTTTACTAACCTGAAATATCTCTGGGCAAAGGTTTGGTGAAGGCTGTACAATCTGACATATTGGCCCTGGTAATTCTGCTGTCTTCACTGGAGACGGCTGAAAAGAGGCTGTTATTTTTCTCTACCTTTTGAAATGCACAATGCAGGGGGCAGGGTGAAGGGAGGAGAGTCCAGGGACCAAGCTAGAGTTGGTAAACAAGCTTTGAAGCAAACGAAGGAAGCGTATTAGCAGGGGAGAAATGAACGGCTGCACAAAACTCCTGTCATGCCATAGCATTCTCTGAAGACAGCACCAGTCTCCTATTTTGAAGGAAATAACAACAACAAAAAACAGTATTGGCAAACTGACCCTCCGCTAACACTTGAAGGTTTGTCTGGGAATGGTGTTCTGAAAAGCCGTTTACATCAGAGAAGCAAGAAGATGAAGGACAAGTCTTGCAGGAAAAAAAAAAAAAATTAGGCCAAAAAATACAGCAAGCACCTCAAATAGCCCAAAGGAGGCTGCAGGGACCTGGGGAAAGCTCCATTTAATCTCTGGCCTAGCTAACATAGCCTAGAGGATGCTTCTTAATGCACTTTTTATAACAAGCTTGGCTTCTGAGGTTGCGATGAGCCCTTCTAGCTCCTAGAATCTTTGAAGAATCTCTTTCCCCCTTAACTCGGGGGACAGGTTAACCAAAACTCCAAACTGGGAAATTAGGGAACTTCGAAGCTGCTCTGTGTGTTTTAAAAGACTGTATTTGATTCAGTATGGTGAAGGCAAAATCCCCTCCACTTTCTAGGTTCCTTTCTTTCCCACTGCTCCTCTCACCTCAACTGGATGGCCTCAGAGAATGTTTTAAGGTTGACAGGGAACTTTTACAGAATGATCAAAAGTACAGAGAGCCCTAGAGATGGTTGCATAACCTTCCTCCTCTTTACTTTAAAAATGCTTTTTTCAGTTGAATAACTAACAAACCCAAAATTTAGGGTTGGATTAAATCTTGAAGGTCGGAGAAAAGAAGAATGAAGCACAGTTTAAATGATGTTTCCAAGGTCACAGGGCTGCTCTTCGATTCAAGGTAAGTTTGTACTGACTCCTAGTTTAACATTACCTCTCTTAATTGCTTTTGTAACCACTTTTCTCAAATGGTTTTGCCTGCCCACTTAGTACTCACGTACTGTAGCTACAGAATTTTTGGCTTTTTTTTGGGAGTGGGGAGGTTGGCATATGGTTATCTTTTCCTGTGGACTTTGAAAATAACTATTTCCTTAAAGAAAAAAAAAAAGTCTTACCTCAATCTTACTTTTTGAAAGCAAACATTCAAAAACCCCAACCCACCCTAGAACAAACCCTCAGGGCTCCAGGTTCTGATTACGCAGTTTCATTTTTCCTCCCTGTGCTGACTACGCATTTGGATGTTTACACTGGTCAGTAGCCCTGCAAGAAGTCTGACACTATATATGTCGTGGGATTGTTTGTCAGCAGCTTCCTGATCCCTGGGTTGTACTAGAGTGCTACGTTCTCACACTCGGTATCCCCACGGCCATCAAGGCTGTAGCTCCGTTGGTGGGTTAGTTTGGTAGTGTTCTGCGAGTCATTCCTGGAGGCCTTAGCTACAGCCTGCTTCTCCAGCTATTCCAAGGATTTGGTAAGCACTTCATAATTCTCTGTATTAAATTTCTTTTCTGCTTAAAATATGGAGATATTGAGAGTGGTTTCTGTTTCCTATTCTAAACTGGCGGATACAGGCATTTAGAAGCTAATCACAGCGCAACTCAAAATGAGTACTAACAGAGAACAGCAGGAGCCTAGACCACAGAGCCTGGAGTTAACCAAATAGATAACACTTGAGTTGGAACTTGAAGGTGGAGTATGCTAAGCAGAGAATCACTGGGAATGCGAGGGAAACAAGACGCACCAAGGTGTTGTCATTAAAGAGCACAATGCGTTAGAGGGATGGGGGGTTCACTATGGCTGGACTACGAACAGGGTCGGGAGAGATGAGGCTGGAGCAACTGTAAAATGTGGTGGGAGTAAGAATACTGCCTTTGCGGGGTAGCAGACCTGACTCCAATTCCAGTTCCTCCATGGAGTAACTAATGGTCAAATCTTGTATATTCTATGATCCTCAGTTTCCTTATCTACCAAGTGGGGACATAATAATATCTACTTCATGGGAATTAAATGTGACAGTTCATATAAAGTGCTTTGTACAGTGCTTGGCACAGACCAAGTGCTCAAAAAGCCTTTGCTATTATCATTAGGTAAACTGGAAACCGATTACTAAATATCTTGCAGGCAGGTGGAGGATAAACTGAAATGGGAAAAACCTAGCAGCTGAAAGACTACTTAGGAGGTTACTGTAATAATCCAGGCAGGGACGATGATTGGAAATAAGGCAGTGGCGGTGGAGATACAAAAAACTGGTTGGCTTCAGAAGTCATCATTGGTATTGAAATTCCAGGATCTGGTGACTAATTGAATGTGAGGGATTCTGAAAAGACCAGGCGAACAGAAACATCATTAACCTAGATTAGTCACGTATGAGGGAGAGCAGGTCTAGATAGCAGCTGAAGCTCAAGGCTTTAAGTGCCTCCAAGTCCAAGGCCTGTTCCAGGAGAGTGGCCTTAAGTAATTCTTTTGTGCATCACATTGATATGGCTCTTACCACAAGCAACACAAGAAGCAACCTGCTGCTTCTTGAATGTCCAAGGGAGTGGGACTAAAATAGACCACTGGTCCTGCAAATTAGTAGGTTGGGTGGAGACAGAACAGAGTGGGCAGACTGCAATGGATTAAGGGATAAGTGGGAACTGCAGACCAACTATATATAGGCAATTCTTTCAAGAAATCAGGCACTGAAGGGAAGAAGCAAGCAAGCGATAGCTCGAGAGGGAGTGTGGAGGTTTCTATACATTGATTTGCTTAACATGATACTCTTCTAGTGTACCGCTCTGGAAAGCTGGACTACATTTCCCATAATCCCTTGTAACTAGGGTTCGGCCGTGATTTCGGTTCTGCCAATCAGATGAACCACTGTATGATTCTAAAGCCCGCAGCGATTAAGAGAGGGTACAGGGCATCCATTTGGGGATGCTGACAGTGGCAGAGGTAGTGTGCTTCCTGAACTGGCAGCTGCAGTGGCAGCTTCCTTACTGTAGTAGAAGCAGCAGCTTTCTGGGTGTTATTTCTGCAAGTCCAGTCTAGAGTTTGTTTCTTCAGTCTTCCCAGTAATTCTGTGATCCATTTAATGCCCCGTAACACGTCCCTTCCTGCTTAGACTAGCTCAAATAGATGTTTTCTGCAACCGAACCCGGATTAATATGGGGGAGAGGGTATGTGTTGTTGTTGCTTTTAATTTAATTTATTTTTTGTCTGTGTTGGGTCTTCGTTTCTGTGCGCGGGCTTTCTCTAGCTGCAGCGAGCGGGGGCCACTCTTCATCGCGGTTGCGCGGGCCTCTCACTGTCGCGGCCTCTCTTGTTGCGGAGCACAAGCTCCTGACGTGCAGGCTCAGTAGTTGTCGCTCACGGGCCCAGTTGTTCCGCGGCATGTGGGATCTTCCCAGACCAGGGCTCGAACCCGTGTGCCTTGCATTAGCAGGCAGATTCTCAACCACTGTGCCACCAGGGAAGCCCGTATGTGTTTTTTTTTAAAAGAATGAAATGTAACATTAGCATTATTATAGTTTAAAGAGTTAAAGATTAAAGAAGACAACCTATTTATTACTGAAAAATATAACATATAAAGAAAAAGAAATAGAATTAAGGTAAAGAGAAAAGAGGGAATAACTTACGGAAGATATTGGAAGACAGAAAAAGTGTCTGAGAGCCAGCCTCCAGGATGGCTCAATGATTCTTGCCTCCTGGTATTCATGCTCCTTTAACTTCTCCTCCTACAATGAAAAGGGCTCACCAGTGTAACCAAAAGCATGTTATGGAAATGATGGAGTGTGACTTCTAAAGTTGTTAGGTCACAAAAGAATTCACAGTTTCCTCCTTGCTCTTAACTTACTCACTCTGGGGGAAGGCAGCTGACATGTTGTGAGGGCACTCAAACAGGCTGTGCAGAGTCCCACATGGTGAGGAACTGAGGCCTTCTGCCAACAACCAACACTGACTTGCCAAATATGTGAGGGAGCCACCTTAGAAACAAACCCTCTAGCCTATCAAGTCTTCAGAAAACTGTGGCCCTGACTGACATCTTGACTGCAACTACATGAAAGATCCCAAGCCAGGATTACCCAGCTAAGCCACGTCTGAATTCCTCACCCTCAGAAACCGGGAGGGTAACAACATTTAGTTTTTGTTTGTTTGTTTGTTTTTGCGGTACGCAGGCCTCCCACTGCTCTGGCCTCTCCCGTTGCGTTGTGGAGCACAGGCTCCGGACGCACAGGCTCAGCGTCCATGGCTCACGGGCCCAGCCTCTCCGCGGCATGTGGGATCTTCCCGGACCAGGGCACGAACCTGTGTCCCCTGCATCGGCAGGCGGACTCTCAACCACTGCGCCACCAGGGAAGCCCTAGTTTTGTTTTAATCCACTGTGCTTTGGGGAAATTTGTTATGCATCAATAGCTGGGATATAGTACAGGGATGAAGTTAGCCTTGGAGAAGAAGTATACCTCTGACGTAAAGGAAAAGATGGATGTCACAAGAGTTCAAGTCTAGGGATGGGAAAAGAGGAAGTTAAGTTTTTTAACCAGTATTTTCTCTAGAGAGTAAGAGGCAATGCCATCTGCTGAAAGTAGGGGTGGGAAGTAGGGACTATAAAGTTGAGGAGAACAATAAAAAGGGTGCAATAGTTACCAGGTAAAGCTGAAAAAAGCCAAACAGGAATGGGTACTTAAGAAATCATACATCTGCAGTGGAGTCAGATGGCATATTTATGTGATTTTTCTGTCACTACGCTTGATAACCTAGAGGAAATAAAGTAAGAGATGGCGGGTTTCGCTTGACTTGAGAATTGGTGAAGCGGAGACAGTAGAAGAACAACAGGGTCAAGGGAACTCAGGGTGTTGACTTAGGCCACTGAAGTGACTGACCGTGGAATCCAAACTGGTAGACATGGAAATGAGTTGCGGAGGAAACGCACAGCCTGAGAGAATGAGAGGTTGAGTGCAGAATCAACATTTAGAGAAGCAGAATGGTTATAGAAGCCCAAAGCAGCAATTTAGGAATCAGAAGTTGCAGGTTATGGTCACTATTAACAAGCTGTGTGTCCTTGGTAAAGAGAAAATTTTCAGGGCCTGTTTTCCCCTCATCCTTGGTTAAAATATGTAAAACGCTAAGAACAGTGGCTTGCTTACAGTAAGCACTCTGCAATGATTTTAGCAAGTATTCTTAGATGTTTTAAAACTATATACTATTTAATACACACATATGAAGCATAACAAGATAAAACACTAGGAAACCCACCACCCAACCTATTAAACAGAATACTACTAATATACTGTGTTTTTTCCTGATCCCATCCTCCTGGCTTCTCCTCTAGAGAAAATAACTATCTTGAATTTTGTATTTATCATTCTTTTTCCTTAAAAGAAATATGTCATGTTCCACATTTGTACAGGGCCTGTTTCTTTATAGGTAAGATGAAGCTTTGGATTAGCGGCTCTCTAAACTCCCTTCTAGCTTTAAGAGTATATGAGATATGATAGGTGGATAGGAAAGCTACACACCTAGCAGAACCATATTAATGTTTATTTTTCAAGGGTTTTATAAAGCTAAAACACTTGCTCTTCTGTTGAAATCTCCAATTCAACAAAAGGATATCTCAATGGAACTTTTTTTTTAAGAGTCTGTGGGGGTTTTTTTTTTTCATAAATTTATTTATTTTTGGCTGAGTTGTGTCTTTGTTGCTGCATGCGTGCTTTCTCTAGTTGTGGTGAGCAGGGCCTACTCTTCACTGCGGTGTGTGGGCTTCTCATTGCAGTGGTTCTCTTGTTGTGGAGCACAGGCTCTAGGCGTGCAGGCTTCAGTAGTTGTGGCGCATGGGCTTAGTTGCTCCACAGCGTGTGGGATCTTCCCGGACCAGGGATCGAACCCATGTCCCTTGCATTGGCAGGCATATTCTTAACCACTGCACCACCAGGGAAGCCCAAGAGTCTGTGAGTTTTTTTTTTTTTTTCCCTCCCTCCACCCTGTGAGTTTTTTTTTAAAAAAATTGTTTATTTATTATCTTCGGCTGCGTTGGGTCTTTGTTGCTGTGCATGGGGTTTCTCTAGTTGCGGCGAGCAGGGGCTACTCTTCGTTGCGGTGCATGGGCTTCTCATTGTGGTGGCTTCTCTTGTTGTGGAGCACGGGCTCTAGGTGTGTGGGCTTCATTAGTTGTGGCACACGGGCTCAGCAGTTGTGGCTCACGGGCTCTAGAGCACAGGCTCAGTAGTTGTGGCACACAGGCTTAGTTGCTCTGTGGCATGTGGGATCTTCCTGGACCAGGGCTCAAACCTGTGTCCCCTGCACTGGCAGGCAGATTCTTAACCACTCTGCCACCAGGGAAGCCCCCTTGACTGAACTTCTAATTTCAAGATCAAGACTTTCCATCACTTTCAATTTGCACCTCTGCTATAAAGTTATACTCTAGAGAAAACCAACACAAGGAGCTAAATAATCTAAGCCCCTGACACTGTCCAATGAAATCCTGAAACTCAAGCCTGAGGAAATAGGACTGAAACAGATGAACTGGGAAAGCATACTTTATTTCAGTGACAAGTATTTTAATAAAAATTAAGAGGCATGGTTGGGTTCATATGCAGTAGCTTTTAATACAACCTGGATTTATTTCTTCCACATATATGTGTATATATAAGCAGTATAAAGTAAAACAACTAACTTTGTCTTTTTAACTTTCATCAAAGGTGCTTACACTATTTTAGTTTCATAAAAAACCATCTTTAGGGCTTCCCTGGTGGCGCAGTGGTTGAGAGTCCACCTGCCGATGCAGGGGACGCGGGTTCGTGCCCCAGTCCGGGAAGATCCCACGTGCCCAGAGTGGCTGGGCCCATGAGCCATGGCCGCTAAGCCTGCGCGTCCGGAGCCTGTGCTCCCCAACGGGAGAGGCCACAACAGTGAGAGGCCGGCATACCGCAAAAACAAAAAACAAAAAATATCTTTAAATACGATAAACACAAATGGAAATCTGCTGACCATATGGCTTTCCTCTAGGGTGCCTGTCTGGCCTAGGATGCTGTTCTCCCTATCTGTAAACAACCTGAGATTTTGTATTTGTCACACCAGTTACCAAGTTGATAAGAGTTAAGTGAGTTGGACCAGGCAGTGGAATTGCTATGTCAAAGGCAAATAAATGCCCTGCTCATACACAGGTCTGCGTTTATCAGACTTCAGTATGGCTGGAATAGAAAGTCCGCTGAGATTGTTGGTACGAGGTAACCGGTTAATGTGTTTTCAGTGGCCTTTGAAGAGGCCATGACTGTACAGTAGGATGTGCGTATGTTCTGAACCTTAACAGTACCAGGACAACAGTGGTCAAAGAATGAGCATTCACTACAGTAATTTTTTCATGGAATTTCAGGAGTTTTCCTTATTCTACCCATTGAATTGGCACAAGAAAACAGATATTTCCTTAGAGGTATCTTCTTCCCAAGGCCAGTCTTGCTTCAATCAATTAAAATATAGCATACAGGGCTTCCCTGGTGGCGCAGTGGTTGAGAGTCCGCCTGCCAATGCAGGGAACGCGGGTTTGCGCCCTGGTCCGGGAAGATCCCACATGCCGCGGAGCGGCTAGGCCCATGAGCCTGCGCGTCCGGAGCCTGTGCTCCTCAACGGGAGAAGCCACAAGAGTGAGAGGCCTGCGTACCGCAAAAAAAAAAAAAAAAAAAAAAGAATATATATATATATAAATATATATATAAAAAATACAAATCACCTTTTTATAACCTGCCTCTTTAAAGATGGTAATAAGAAGTATAATGTCATCTCCTTGGTTTCTGTCTACTTTGGAGCTTAATATGAATTGTGAAAAGTACAACTAAAGGACTCTAAGAATGTCAGTATAGGTATTAAGAGACTAACACAAGCAGCTACTGTTCTCTCTCAACAATGAAAGGGTACTGCAGTGCACTATTTGAAACTGAATCCAAATACTCTCCTTGTTTAGCTCAGGTACAGCTACCAGGAGAGCTAAGCATCATTTATTCCCTACATTTGTTTATTCCTGGTAAGAACATTTGCAAATCACAGTGGCACTTCCAGAATACCTACAGAGAAAGGTAATCTTCCAGAAAGCAAATCCTCTCCTTGGGGTAGAGTGTGGAATCCCTGGATAAGATCAATATGCAGGATTCAAAGGCTCTCTAAGATAAGCTCAAAATTTTGAAACATGTCTGCATTTAACCTTTAACCGTAACACTTGACCTTAACTGAAATTAAGGTACAATATTCAAGTGTTTACCTTCCACTGTTCACATTCCAAAGGGAAGGTAGCCTCTGAAGAAGGTCTCAAAAATAAGTAAGCTTCTTCTCCCAACTACCAACTTCTGACAAGAGTTAAACAGTCACTTCTTTGTTCTAGTTTTTAGGAATGTCCAAAAATCTTCAGCAAACTAAATCCAGTCTAGTGAATCCTAGGCCCAATAAAAATCCGAAGCACTCTCTGAAAGCTCCTGGACAAGACAAATTGGCTGCTTTAATCATTGGTTTACTAAAGAACAACTGGGTTATCTATTTTGTGAGCTAACAAAATTAACATAGGCAGGCATTCTCCCATAGTGAGTGTTACACTCGCAAAGGTCAGATGTGTTGTGGTTAAGTTTTCGTAGTGGTGAGCAAAGAGGTGTCCTCCTAAAATAACATAAGGTTTTTCATGAATGACATGCTAGCCTTTCTTGCCCCTTTAGATATTTAAAAAACACAAAGTAACTATTTTCTATTTAATTCCTTTGTTGAGTTGTACTCAAGTAGCTAATTCTTTGCAATATGACTCATACCCCTTTTTCCTAAACTAGGAAGGAGCTCTGGGTTACAAGTGTAGTGTACACAGTTTGGGTTGTCATTACCCAAACGAAATCAAAAGTATTGTATTTTCTAGTTAAAACTATTTTTAAATAAAGTTAAATGTGAGTTGCTGATACTCAAACGTAAGTAACCAGAATTAGAATAATAATGGGTGTTTTTTTCCCCCTCCTCAATACATTATACCACCCACTCCAGAAGAAATGGTCTACTTATTCACTTATTCATACAGCTAGAAGAAGAAATACTATTGTACTAGGGCTTATCTTGAATCTGTTTTTAGAGATTGGAACTAAATAAACAGATAGCTCTGCTTCATTAAAGAGAGAATCCTGTTTTGTGTGAAACTTGTGGAAGAGGCATTCCACAAGAGCCCACTCCCCCTACAAACAATGCTCAACAGATCAGTTTTGGAATTATTGGTCAGTACGCTTCATCTGACTCCCTATCTATACCAGATCCCAAATCCTTTCCCATGCCAAATGGCTTTAAAACCAAACCACACCAAACCTGAAAAAAAACAACCAAACAAAAACCTGGTCTGGGAGGTTATGAAGTCTCCTTGTGAGGGTCAACAAGATGCTAGGATAGCCAGAGCCTTGAGTTCAGAAATCTAACTTATTATACACACGTCCCAGGGTAGTCAGCAGGGCCTTCACACATTTCAGCTTTGAAGCTTAATCAAATTTCACACACAGGTGAAAAGCCTATCTCTTCTCCACACATACATTGGTTCCTCCTCTCCATTCCAATCTTCACTCCTACGCAACCCACACCTGGTTTGACAGCTAGTACAATTTCTAGCTGGAATGTGGGAAAGAGAAAAGAAATAAAAGAAACCTACCCTAGGTTACAAATATTCAGGGAACAAGATGTCCTAAAGATTCTAAACAGGAATACGGTATATTTCTATATATAAATGCTATCAACATCAAAGACTCAATAAACAAATGCACTAATCAGAAAAGGTCCATTCCTATAAATGTTACAAGGAATTTGGTTCATGTGTGTCAGAGAACACAAATATATACACAGTTACTTTTTCCAACCCAAATTTCTTGCCTGCTTTAGCTGGATCCTTTAAGATAACTTTAAATGATTTTGTTTCATTAATGTAGAATGAGATATGAGTTCTGATCTTGGGGCTGCAGGTACTTAACCAAATTATCAAGCTATTTACAATGATGGTTTATTTGAAACAGTTCTTCTGAGCATGAGGGTTCTTTCTTGCATCAAATGAGTAAGGACTCAAAGGGGGGAGGAAAAGAAAGGTACTTGTCAGTTTGAAAGTCACAAACAATTTATCTTTCTATAATTAGATTAGGAGAAAAGAATGAAGAACCCACTGTAGCAGGAAGAAGCAAAGAGTCTTCTAGGGTCTGGCATCTGCAAGGAAATGAGAAAAAAAAAGAGTTCTTAGTTCCTATCAATGACAAAAGCATCAACTACATCTGAAAATGGGCCACACAACTACAGCCCAATTAGTCTCCTGGTCCGCTGGAAGAGTCTGTTGTTGCTAATGGCAGAACACCAAGTAATTTCTGACCCTTAGCTCTTTAGTATCACTAAGCACACAGAAACTTGTTAATTGAATTAAAAACATTCTATACAGAGATCAACGCACACTTGTTGTGTCAACTGTTTTCACGGGTGAGGAGAAAATCAGAATTGACCATCCAGGCAATTGACTTCTGCAGACAATTCTGGATTAATTCCAATTAACTTATATTGATCTTTTTCTCTTCTCATATACCCATCTACTCATTAATTCAATAATATTTTTGAGCTGTTACAATGTACATCAGGGGAACAAAAATTAACATGGTATCACCTGCTTTTGAGACACTTACCTAGTAAAAACTGGAGTTGTTGATAAAAACACAAATGGGATAAAGCATTTAAGTGCAAGGTGAACAAACCCTTTTCAGGCATGTGCATTAAAAAAAATTCTCCACGCACTCTTAAGTTTCTTAAGGGAATAAGTCATGTCTTACATTTTTTGTGTGTGTGTATCTATCCAAAGAAGAGAGTTCTGCAACAACAGGTATTCAAAAAATGATGCTTTATTTTTATTAAGGGGATAAGAAGGTCTTTGGCTGTTAAAGGATTCTTTTTTTGTTGTTGTTAAAGGATTCTTACCTATTTTTTTTTCCTTATTCCTCACGGGTTACATAGAAAAAGAAATTATCAGTGTGTAAGGAGTTTATTAGCAAAGAGTTAAGTTCCAAAGCAGAAAAATGTTTAGTCTTAAGTGATGGAGAGAAGTTTCTCCTAGGCTTTCACCATAGAGTAGCCATTTTTACTAGGTAACTATCCACACTCCATGAACACCAAGCATCTCATGCCGTGTGTCAGAGAAGGATTCAAAGTTCACCATTTACCCATGTCTGTGTATGCTTTCTTGACACACCCCAGTGCAGTTGTGTCTTTCCCTTCTGGGATCAAATCCAACTTTCTGGCTTCCAGATATATTCAATAATTTGATGTCAGAACCTACCAAGAAAAATGGCCAGTACCTACAAGCAACTGATAAATATTATTGTTCACAGCTAAGGGGTGTTTGCTTTTAGAATCTCTTTTCTGCTTCTTACCAGAAGAAACATCAGTTTTGGTACTAAAATGAACCCTAACTTGCAGAAGATCCATCTACTTCACTGTCCAGAGAAAGTAAATGGACTAGAAGGCAACAGGCCAATTACTCATTCATTCAATAAATATTCACTGAAGGCCTACTATGTGCAAGACAGTGGGGATTATCAACCCATTCCCAGCCCAACAATATTCCTTCTGCCAGAAGCAGTGTGGCTGACCAGCCTCAGCCAAGACAGCATTTGAAGCATCAAACCTGGCTCTGCTATGGGTACATAGGGTAACCTCAAAGAAAGGCTTCATCTGTGAAAACTAAAAGATTTTGGACTCTTTATATAGATTTTGTGAGGTTCTGCTAAATCAAATATTTAGATAAGATCAACAGTGAGAGACTCTTAGAGACCCAAAACTTTAAAGTTCTCATTCAAAAGAGTATGAATTTTTTGATGAGTATTAAACTATACTGCACAGGGGAAGAACTGCAGAGCAGTGAAGCACAGTTGTTTGATTAATCTCAGTCCATTAAAAAGGCACGATAGATCTAGAATGCAACTTTGATAAAAAAAAAGAAAAAGGAAAGAGGCAGTGCGCACTATTAGGGAAAGCAACTTGGCATGTAACAGAATTCTAATTTAACTAGTAAATGCCTATTCATTAGCATGTAAAGCCATAACAGAGGCTATATACTTAAAAACACAGGCACATACAAAGCTTTAATTTGGTACCATAATCTGAAAGAAAATTGGACCCAAATTGCTTTATGTCCAGTTAAATCTTGCTACCATCTGGAAAAAAAAATAGTGAAATAAAACTGGAATACTTACTTGAGATAGATACTCAGTTACTGTGCATTTCCATCTATGGAGTAGAAATATTTCAAAATAAATACGCCATGTCAATTGAAAATCACTCCATCCCCTATTCTTACTAAACACGAATGACTTATTCCTGCGGTATATGGAATTATAATATAAAAGGAGAAGAATTTAAAATTAGCAATTGGATTCCACTCAAGAGCATGGAAAAAGGAAATAGTCCTCTACCTATCAAGCCTTATGGCATATGATTTGATGATCTCATTTTTGGAGAAATGCAAGTATCCAAAGGGAAATGTTTTAAAGGGGATCCTCTAGCCATCTAAAAATTAGCTCAAACAGTAGCAAAAACTGAAATCAAGAGAATCTGAATTTGGGGGCAACATTAGGAAAAGAAAGTTTGTATTAAATAAAAATGACAGCATCTTGGGTGTACCATATGTGGGAATTTCTTTACTAGGGTGGTATGACATGAGTTTCATACCTGTTTACTCAGCATGGTCTCTGAAGCCTAGGAAAGACATCTGAATACCATTCTTATGGTGGTTCTTACGACTCATTACTTTCATTTTGTCTCTACCCATTACCTTTTAGGCCCCTGCAATCCAATTTCTAATCCCAATTCCCTATCAATATTATGCCTTGAAAATCAGGGATGATTTCCTCCTAGTCAAAATCAATAGCCTTTTTACTGGTCCCCAAATTTACCCATGGTATTCAAGGTCAGTGATCACCCCATCTTGAAAATATTCTTTATGCTTCTGTGATCTTGTCCTTTCCTGCTACTAACCAGGAGTAGGGGGAAGTGAGTAAGGTGCTTGGGGTGCAAAATTTAAGGAGGCACTCACTCTCAGGGTCATGTGGGTACTAGGTGTTCAGACTGAACATGTCCTTGAATAATCAAGACCAACTGTATTTAGCACAACAAACAGAGTAAAAGCATTTTGCCTCTATTTCACTTACTGTTTTTCCATGGCAGAACATATGGCAGAGACTTGGGAATACGCATGCCTGAAGCCAGGTTACTCTTATGTTCCATAACTATGTTGCTTGCGGGGCTGCAAAAAGAAAGATGAATTTGACTATATGTAATCTTCAGGCAGGCACACACAAGACAATCAAATGCGTTTTTTGTAATTTGGGGGAAAACAACAACCTACATTCTGAAATGTAAACACATTTCCATCAAAACATTCTCACAATGAGAACGATTACCAGCTTCTCTGGAAAGCTCACTCTTCTGTACAGGCATTAAGATGAGTCTAACCATTTTTATTTTCCAGAAATTGAGATAAACAGCAATGCCATCTACTGTTCAGTTGTATGACAGGCTCATGAACTCAACAGATAAAAGAGATAAAATAAAATGCCAAGACAACCAAACTAAAGGCAACAAATCTCAGAGAACTGAGATAAAATTAAAATTGTACCAATGGAATTCATCTTTAAGTTTTTCTATCTCAGTGCATACACAGACTAAGATACATTTATTATAACTAACTGACTTCTGGAGCTAAAAAATAAAAATTTATAAGTGTTCTATTTGAGGAAAAAAATGAAGTCTAGCATCTAATTCCTTCATTTTCTAATCCAGAAATATTCTCATTTGGGTTTGAAACATGATCTTTTTTTGCCACGCTGTGCAGCTTATGGGATCTTAGTTCCCCAACCAGGGATTGAACCTGTGCCCTCGTCAGTGAAAGCACGGAGTCCTAACCACTGGACTGCCAGGGAATCTTTTAAGGTTTGAAGATCAAATAGTAATGAAAAATCTTAAGAGGTTTAAATTAGATACAAAATCAGTGGGAAGAAGAGATGAGTTTTCTTTCCTACCCATTTGGTATTATGGATTGCCCAATCTCAAGTCAAGAACTTCTGGGCTTCCCTGGTGGCGCAGTGGTTAAAAATCCACCTGCCAATGCAGGGGACACAGGTTCGAGCCCTGGTCCAGGAAGATCCCACATGCCGCGGAGCAACTAAGCCCGTGCGCCACAGCTACTGAGCCTGAGCTCTAGAGCCCACAGCCACAACTACTGAGCCTGTGTGCCACAACTACTGAAGCCTGCGAGCCACAACTACTGAAGCCTGTGCGCCTAGAGCCTGTGCTCTGCAACAAGAGAAGCCATTGCAATGAGAAGCCCGTGCACCACAACGAAGAGTAGCTCCCGCTCGCTGCAACTAGAGAAAGCCTGCACACAGCAACGAAGACCCGACACAGCCAAAAATAATAAATAAATAAAATAAATTTATTAAAAAAATAGAACTTTTTTTTTTTTTTTTTTTTTTTTTTTTTTTGTGGTACGCAGGCCTCTCACTGTTGTGGCCAGTGAGAGCTGGCCGTTGCGGAGCTCAGCCTCCAGTCGCTCAGGCTCAGCGGCCATGGCTCACGGGCCCAGCCGCTCCGCGGCATGTGGGATCCTCCCAGACCAGGGCACGAACCCGTGTCCCCTGCATCGGCAGGCCGACTCTCAACCACTGCGCCACCAGGGAAGCCCAAAAAAAATAGAACTTTTAAGATTACTTTTTCCTTAGACACTAGTTACCCAGAGTAAAAATGATACATGTGGTATAGCTAGAGAATTTTTTCAAAGCATTAAAATAATGTGAACTTAGCAAAATCTCCAACTAAGACATAAGAATGGCTGGTGCCACTGTCTCCCTTACTAGACTATAAGCTAGTATTTTTGTGTTCCCGTGGTAATTAACACAAAGCATGTGACCTTTTTATGAATCAAGGAATAAATAAGGAAAAAACTCCACCAAAACTATATCTAGACTAAATTACCACCAAGTAACATCATCAAGGAAAGAGGTCAATACATGCTTTGGTGGCTTCTATTGGTAACAGAGCACTGTGATTCTGGGAGGAAGAGGTGGGAATGAGACCCTTTCATTTACCTGTTGTTGCCACAGTAGTTGGCTTCGCCCCAGACAAATGGGGTGCTGGTCTGTTCCCACAAATCTGCCAAAGGAAGCAAAACATGGTTTGTGGTACTACTAGGTAAAACACCAATTCATGCTAGTTGAATTTGTAAGGTGAGAAATAATAAACATAAGTTTAGAGAAGCAAGTAATAACTGACCAAGTACCCGGCCTAAGTGACAGAGTAGCAAGAATTTAATTGAAGGATATAAACACAAGTGACATAAATAATAATAAATGTGCCTAGTAGCAACCAAACACAGATGGTACAACACAATTTATGGAAAAAAACAGGTGTAAAGAAGTGCTTTTTCCAATCAAGAGGGATAGGCTGTTCCACGTGTCTGCACAGAGAGAAATATGTGCTTGTATTGGGGCCCAATAAAAATAACAAGTCATTCTGAACAACATGGTATGTTCATAAAAAAGGAAAATCTTCCTTCTGTCTAAAGCAAATGACTTGAGATTTTGACATTGTGAAGAAAAAGATGTAGAAGCATTTCACCTTTATCCCAGTCTTCATCGCAAGGAGGGCATTGCCATGTGCTCTCAGCCAGAGCCTCTTGTCCAAGGTTCCTGGTTTGGCTGACTGCAAGACAATAGAGATTCTGACTTAACAAGGGAACACTGCCAAGTTATTATGTTTAAAGGGGTTAGTGGCTTAAAAGGTTGCAGGGTCTTTGTTTCTGAAAAATGGATGGGATGAAAGCTAAACAGAGAGGTCTTATCCCCTTGCCAAGAGAAGACAAGAAAGAGAAGCAGAAACAAAGATGTTTGCCATATTTATGGTAATAAAAGAATTTTCATTTTTAGATGAATTATTAGCAAAATGAAATCAGGTTGTTCAGAAGAGAAAGCAGTCTGACGAACACAACCTGACAACCTTTTGCTGCTAAAATAAAAATCTCAAAGGCAGAAAACCATTGTTCTTCTGAAATGATGAAAGCCAAAATCAAGGTGATAACGTAGCATCATATAAATCTGAAGGGGCTAACCTCCAACACTGAAACATTTAGCTAGTCAGTCTTACCTACATCCTGCTCAATGCAGCTTTTGTCATCACAGCTTGAGATATGATGACTGATTTCAGCCCGAGGAACCTGATGGCGAGCATTGAAGGGACAAGTAGCCAGTTTGTTTGCGATGTCAGGATGATTCTGTGAAAAAAATTAAAGGGGTCCATCAATAAACTTGTGGCTTAACTTGGTAGGTAAACTCATAGTAGAACATTAAGAGGGAATTACTTATCACTCATATGGACCATAGAGACATTACCTCAGAATCATCAAAAGCTAAGCCTCTTTGTTATGATTATAAAGACTGACAACACAGATATTGGGGTTAAAGTGGCTTGTATGGAAGTAAGCAGTGAATTTCGGATGGGGTATTTGAAACATATCTTCACCCCGTTTACTTCTCAGTGTCACAAGATTCAAGCGGCACAGCCTGTAATGGTAGAGCTCTCTGGACATCTTTGAAAGCTGATATTCAGGACGAACAGCAACACTAAAACACACGTAGTCTGCATTGCAGTAGTGCCCCTGCTACTGCAGTACAATAGTGCAGGAAAACAGCTGTTGGAAGGGAGCTGCAGAAGAGGCAAACCCAATGATTTTTCAGATTAACACAGGAACGCTTACTTAAAGTAATGATGCCTGAAATGAGGCTCTGAACAATTTGACCTTTATTTCAGCTATTTCACTAAGGAAAATCCAAATGATAGAGAACTCTGCTGACCAAGTTCTTTAATACAAAACAAGAAAACAAAACAAAATGTTTAATATCACCCAAATCCTATGGTAAGTTTACCAGCAATTAAGAAATTTATTAGGAGAAGCAAAAGATATATCATAAATGATACTCAAAAAAGTAAAAATAATCTAAAGTGGGGAGAAGCGTGGAAAAATATAGGGAATGGAGAAAATTGTGAGGGCAGGTATCTCCATGATTTTTGTAAGGGATATCAGGCATTCGAATGCAAAGGTTTTATAGCTGAAGATTAAGAGCATTAGAATAGGGGAGTTATGACAATGTCTTCTTACCACTTGGACCCCTTTCCCAACCTTTATCCTTGGAACATTTTTGAGAGCCTAGGGGAGGAAGTTGTGGTAGTATTTGCTAGTCCATATTGCCCAGGTTCAACCTTAAGGAATCCTTGCTCTAGAGATTAAAAGGAGCTGAGAAATAATCAACAATGGCATTATAATCATGTCTCCAGGACTGCAAGAGAAACATCCTTTGAAGAATGTTAATGCATACTTGAATTGTATGCAGGTTTAGATTAAATACTAAAATTGTTTTCCAAGCATAAATCCTGGCAGAACTTTGGCCTCTGTATCTGACATCTATATTCTAACAATCCTTTCAAACTGCCTCAATTAATATATCAGCATTAAACTAGCTTACATCAGCTAAGTCTACCAAAGGGTGACCAGAGGAAAAAAAAATCTTTGAGCTGGTTTTTTTTCCCCCAAAGATGCTTACTGTTGAAACTTGGAGAAAGTTATTTTTAGGAATGATCTTTTCTTGGGTTAACCTCTAGCTGTTCAACTTCTCTAAAATTTCTAAACAAACAAACAAACAAACAAATCAGAAATAAGTGTATTACAATACTCAATCCTTATCAGGACAATGAACACATCAAATTCACAAGGCAAGAGGGATTTCTCACTGCTAGCGAAAATTAGTGTTTCCTCTGTTTTACAAAGGCTGCGAAGATTCTAGAGAAGCTGTTTATGAAAGGTGCTCTGTCACTAGTGGGGGGAAAACCAAAACAAGAAAAAACTTACATATCCAAGAAATAAACAAATTCTTTTCTATAAATATTGGTATTTAACCCAAAGCAATTCTGGCATTCAGTTAAAATATTTATGCTAAAATTATTTGATATTTACAAAATTTGGCTTTTAAAAAGAACTCAGGAGGGCATCACAGGGCAAATTAAGAAAATAATACCCTACCTTTCTGCACTTGATAAGATGATAAGGAAACCTGCAGGCCCTGATCTGGTGGTTTTTATCATAGGGGCATTGTAACAGCTTTTCAGGGTCCAGGGTATCGACTGAAAGAGAGAAAAATAGGGTAAGTATAAAGCTTAACAGGCCCTTGTAAAACTTCAGCATCCCCGGCACACTGGATTTTTTCAACAGAATCTGTAAGAGTTCAATAACACAGCCTAACGACAGCTTGGAAATTTTTTTTAAAAGGGTGACTAAACATCTGAAAATAAAAATGTAACTTGAGAAGATAAAACTGCGTTATCGGGCTTCCCTGGTGGCACAGTGGTTGAGGGTCCGCCTGCCGATGCAGGGGACACAGGTTCGTGCCCCGGTCCGGGAAGATCCCACATGCCGTGGAGCGGCTGGGCCCGTGAGCCATGGCCACTGAGCCTGCGCGTCCGGAGCCTGTGCTCCGCAACGGGAGAGGCCACAACGGTGAGAGGCCCGCGTACCACAAAAAAAAAAAAAAAAAAAAACTGCGTTATCATAGAATCTTCATTAAGTCCAGCAAAACCAGCAGTCATGGGGTGGGGTCTTGGTTCAGATTTGGTTGTACATGAATATTGTTGTTTTCATTGTTGGTTACCCTTATTGTAAACAAAAAATTAAATGAAACATCTTTTCCTTTTCTAAAAGTGCTAATTCAGTGTCATAGGACTTGCGTGGTGGCGCAGTGGTTAAGAGTCTATCTGCCGGTGCAGAAGACACGGGTGCGAGCCCTGGTCTGGGAAGATCCCACGTGCCGCAGAGCAACTAAGCCTGTGCACCACAACTACCGAACCTGCGCTCTAGAGCCCGCGAGCCACAACTACTGAGCCTGCATGCCAAAACTACTGAAGCCCACGTGCTCTAGGGCCTGTGTGCCGCAACTACTGAGCCTGTGTGCTGCAATTACTGAAGCCCGTGTGCCTAGAGTCTGTGCTCCGCAACGAGAAGCCACCGCAATGAGAAGCCCGCGCACCACAACAAAGAGTAGCCCCCGCTTGCCACAACTAGAGAAAGCCCATGCGCAGCAACGAAGACCCAACGCAGCCAAAAAGAAAAAAAAGTGCTAATTCAGGGTCATTCTTATCTCTAGCTAGTTCAACCAGAGCTTCCCAGCCAGTATGTTGAAGGTTGGAATGGACAGTGTACTGATACACTGCCGTGTGGGTCTATTGCATGCGTGTCTCCTATTCCCCAACCAGTCCTAGGGTAAGTTGAGGGTAGTTAATCCCCTACACTAGCATCCCTATTTACTAGTATGCTATGACATGAAAAAAGTTGGTAAGCATTGCTCTATATGTGTTATACGTTCTATGGAAGCTTGAGAAATATTCATTGATAGATTTCTTTTTCGTCTGTCTGCTTTAATGTACTTCTATAAGTAGTTCCTGATCTTGGTTAATCTAGTTACCTCTCAAATGAAACCAATACCTTTACCAGATCGGTGGTTTTACTTTTCATATTTTGGAACATAATGAAAGACAGAGAATTCTTTAACCTAGTGATTATCAAACTGGCCACATAAAGAAGTAGAATAATCTGCAAAAAGAGAACCTGCAGTTATTAAGACAACTGCGGATACCTTAACGGGGCTGCTGTGTGAAAGAAAGCCCCTAACCTATATCATGCTATTTAAAAGTACCCTTAGAAGACTATACTTTTAGGGACCATTTCAATAGTTTGAACAGAAACTAGAGAAGTTTCTCTGAACGTGTACAACTATCCTTATGTTCTGCAAAATGTCCAGGCTGAGCCCCAAATTTTAAGAAGCCTGGTTAAAGAAGGGAAATTAAATGGTTAAGCACATTCTGAATATATTATGAGGACAAGAGGCAACCTAATAAAATGCTGTTGCCACCACTGAAGGCAATAATAAAAGTGAAATAAGATAAACAATTCACATTTGATAAGAAGCTTATAAACCAGGAGACTGCTATGAAAACCAGAAGCTAGTGGGGAACTGAAACAGACAGCTTCACTGGAAGAGTGGTAAACATGGGATAAATTGCTAACCATGATCGTGATGCAAATGAGCCAGAAAGGTGACTTGAAGGACAGAATGAATAGGAACGAAAAGTCTTAAAGGACAAGCAGGCTTATTATGCCAGCCAGGCTCATCCTGACCAGCAATCTTTTCATATTTCTGAAGCTTCAGGACACCCGGGAAGAGTGTACAGATGAAATTCTTGTTAGTTTTCCTTCATTTAATCCATTCCATCACTAGCAAATGATACACCATGTCAACAGCTAACAGAGACTGGACATACTTTATGATTCATATACATTTTACTGCCCATACAGTGGTATTCATCAGAGTTGATAATGATAGCTTCCTACCAAAATGCTTTACTTTTCGGTCTCTGATAACTTAGGTCAGCTCTAAACTGTTTTGCGGTTTTTTTTTGTTTTTTTTTTTTTGCGGTATGCGGGCCTCTCACTGTTGTGGCCTCTCCCGTTGCAGAGCACAGGCTCCGGACGCGCAGGCTCAGCGGCCATGGCTCACGGGCCCAGCCGCTCCGCGGCATGTGGGATCTTCCCGGACCGGGGCACGAACCCGTGTCCCCTGCATCGGCAGGCGGACTCTCAACCACTGCGCCACCAGGGAAGCCCTAAACTGGTTTTTCAGATTAAAATTTTTTAAATTTTATTTTTAATGGTAATAAGATACACATAACATAAAATTTATCACCTTAACCATTTTAAAGTGTACAGTTCAGTGGTGTTAAGTATATTTACATTGTTGCAACCAACCTCCAGAAATTTTCATCTTGCGAAACTGAAACTCTATACCCATTAAATAACTCCCATTTCCACCCTGGCAACCATTATTCTACTTTTTGTTTCTATGAGTTTCACTATTCTAGATACTTCATATATGTGAAATCATATGGCATTTGTCTTTTTGTGACTGATCTGTTTCACTTCCCACAATGTCCTCAAAGTTCATCCAGAGTATAGCCTGTGACAAGATTTCCTGTACCTACTTTGCTATTTGCTTTCTTTTAACATACCTTTGAACTACTTCTATGTCAGTATGTTAAGAAATGTTTCACTGCTGCATACGGATGTACCATAGATTCTTAATCAGTTCCCTTACGGATAGACATTTAAGTTGTTTCCAGTTTTTTACTCTTATATACAATGCTGTGACTAGCAATATAACATATACTTCTTTGTGCATTGTACGAGTATTTCCCTTGGGCAGATACCTAAGAGTGCTACACGAAGTATATACGCATTTAAAGTTGTAATGAATACTATCGAACTGCTCAGCAAAAATCTTGAGTGGCTTTCTGGGAATATAACTTAATTTGGAAAACAAAGCAGGCCCTGTGGACAACCTTCCTCCAAGAACGTAGACTCAGATGCTCCTCACACTTGCATAGAGCCCAGAACCCATGGTGAGAAATGGAGGAAACTTCACAGAAATAAGGAACTAGACTTGATGAGAGTATCATCAGCTAAGAGGTACTGCCCAAAGACAGAAGCTGGAGATCTTCAGGAATCTATCAGATTAACGTTAGAGTTTTAGGTCACTTTGGGAAAAAGGTCAAACATATTCTAAAGCACTGATTCTCACTTTAACATGATTCCCGGTGTTAAATCACTTGGGGACTGTGTTAAAATACAGATTCTGATTCAGCAGGTTTGAGATGAGGCCTGAGATTGTGCATTTCTAACCTACTTCCAGGTGATAGTTTTCTTTTTTTTAAGTCTTAAAACAATGAAGCTTTATTAAGAAAGACAGATAAAGAAATGCTATAGACTTAAAGGAGTTGATTCTTCACAAGACAACTTATTTATTAGACTTAATCACAAAACTTAAATAAAATTGTAAACATACAGCAAAATTCACCATTTCCTTCTTTCTTTAACAAACATCTACTGATTATCACTACGTAAAAAAGTCTGTTATGTAGCAATACAGTAATTAAAAGAACCAGGTGATATTTTTCTAAGAAAAAAAAATCACCACTGACAAAAGTAATAAATAGAGATATAAAGGGGAGATGTTGCTTTCTAATTTAATAGAGTAGTAAGCTTCCAAGAATAAATAAATATAAATCTCTCATATCTATCTCACATGGAAATCTCAGATTTTAATTAACACATTTTTAGAAAAATTAAGGGGGTGAAGGAGGAAGCCCTAAGGAAGATCAAGGAGAATCAGATCCATTCTTCTCAAAGTATGGTCCTCAGATTAGCATCATCACCTGGGAGCATGTTAGAAATGCCAATTCTTGGGTCCCAGACCTTCTGAATCAAGAAGGGGTGGGGTCCAGCAACCTGTGTTTTAACAAGCCTCCCAGGTGATTCTGCTGCATGCTAAAGTTTAAGAATTTCTATTGTAGATATTTAATAAAGATTGTTTCCATGTAGTTTCTACATGTTGGTGATAAAGATTCTATTGGACTCTTCCTTGAAGGTAGAATGGGACTAAAATACCCTTTAGTTAGAACTTATTAATTATAGAGATTCTGAACAAGACAGAAAGTAGCAAACAAAGGAGGCCTTGTTGACGAGTTATATCCACTCAGATGTTCCTCAAACTTGGTCAGGGTCTAGAAACCATAGTGCTTTGTAGTAGCAAGTAGGGCACTACATATAAACAACATATAAGACTCTGGTTCTGACTCTGTCCCCAACTACCTATGTAACTTTAAGGCAAATCAATTAATCTAGGTTCTGTTTTCTCAGTTGTAAAATTCGAATGTTGAATGAAATGATTTTTCAGGTCTCTTTTGGTGCTACACTTGTATGATCCTAGGTCTCCTGGCTCCCATTTGATTTGTTGGGCCATCTAGATTCCTGGATCACTTGAGAAACAAGAATCCTCCCTAGGATTTCTTTAAGTCTAAAAACTCAGTGTACATCCACATTATGTATATCATATTATCCCACAAAATAGAAAGAAACCAGTTAGTTAATGACTATCCCTGTGTCATTAACAGGAGAAACTGAAGTCCTGAGGAATGAAAATGCTTCATTTAATAAAAATATAGTTTAACACAGGTGTCCCAACCACAGCTTTCTCAAAGCTTGACGACTTCTCATACTTCTTTATTTAAATTTCAAGTGTCATATTTCAAATTCGGACATTTCTCTACATTACTAAAACAGTCTCTGGGGAGACATTTTCTTCTCAGCCGTCTAGTGAGAAGAGTGAATCTTTCCCAACACAGTAAAAGTCTTGTCAGACAGAAAACTACATGTAAGTAATTTAACTTATTTTCTAAAAGCAAAAAGAAGTACGTACTGTAAGTTTCTTCCATCTTGGAAATGAAGGAGCCAAATCCAAGTGCTGGTGGCGGGGGGAAAAAAAGCAGTGGATCAGGGAATCAGAAATGAAATGTATCAAAAGTAGCCCTAAGAAGTAGAGTCAAACTTGGATTCAAACTAGAATTGAAGTCACCCAAGTTCAATATAAAAAACCCTTATAGCACCTCCCTCCCCCTCAATAAGTTTCTCCCCTTGAAGGCATTCTTTACTACTTTGAACCATTTTAACATCATTTGCCCAATTCACACTCTTGGAATAAATTCTAGGGTTCACAGTTAAGAAAAACCAAATATGACTACTAACTTAAACTGTATTCAGGTGATAAGATGTCAGTCTATTTTAAGTGCCATTACAACACCCTGTCACTGTTTACCATCTATTAGGGTTTGATGCTATTTAACGTTAGAGGGGGCAAGTCAAGCCCACAAGAATACTATTATTTAAACTTCAGGATAAACAAAGGAAAAGGGTACTATGTTAAAGCTCTCCTCTCAAGTCGTCAAAAATACAGGATGGGCAGGCTGCCAGTCTTGCTTCTCCCCCAGGGACCTGGGGATGCTGGAAGCCTGTGTCAGACTATACACTCAATCCATCCAATATGTCCAGAGACATTCTAGTTTACTACTTCTATGACTTTTCTTAAACATGATTAGGAAGTACCATACTTTTTCCAGTGATGCTTTACCCCCTCCCCAAATCTCCTATGCTAAAATGGATAGACTTGGTTATTTAAATCTCTCCAGTTAATACTCATTCCCTCTATGCATTGAGGAAAAACTTCTGAATGTTAGGACTCGAGAACTGTCCATTTTATAGTTGACAGTCATAAAAGAACAAGTCTGTAACAGAAATGTGGAAGATTAAAAGACAAATTTTTTTTGTTTCAGTCCTCTTCCACCTGAGATTCCCCCCTATTGAGCTCTGTGATTAAATAAACTTATCATTATAGAAAAGACTAAATTTATATAAAACCATCTCCATAGGAAACTTCTGAAAATTGGCTAGGTTTACATCTATTGCCTCTAGAGCCAGCTCTCCTTTGCCACCTCATACAATTCCACACCCCTTCCCTCCATTCTATGACATAAGCAGCCTTGGAACCTATGATAGGAAATACAAGTGATCAGCTGGAACTCCTTCAGTAATTTGCTGCAGAGCTCATTTGTAAATGACAATCATTGGTGAAACTGTCATAAAAAATATTTTTCATGTCTGGATTAAGAAATTCTGACATTCCTTTTGACATGTTACACAGTTACTTTATACTTTTTCAACAACAAAAAAAGAGAATTGGAAGAAAGAATCAAGCACTATGTTCCTTGATTTTAAGTCATTTAAAGGAGCGATCAGTGCCAGATTCAGCAACTTGTAGGGAGCCACCCTATCCTTTGGGGGCAAAAAGACTAAATTACACAATATTAAGGACACTGGAATCTATAGCCTCATCATTCAGCCCTGTCCATCTAAGTATCTTCCGTATTAAACTGTTAACAAGTGAGTCTTACGTTTTCCCTAGTACTAGACAGCGGTGTAATGGACAAATGACACTCAACAGTCAGGCTTGGGGGCTGGTTGCAGCCTGAAGCAACTGGTTACACTCTTAACCGAGCTGGGGTCTCGGTAAAACCATCATTTTTCTTCCTTTAAACAAAACAGAGTCGATTTAAACAATGGGACTAAATAAGAGAAGGTGGGGAAGATGGTTAACTTAAAAGAATGGAGACACAGGAGCTAGGGAGGACCTCGAGGGGACGAAGCAGCGGCGGCACCACAGGTTGCCAAAACAGCCGCGCTGAGAACCCACGAGGCCGAAAGCTCTGGGCAGAAAAGGGAAGATCCTAGAAGGTGAAGGTATCCCAGCCCACTAAAGGTGAGGTCTTTGGAGGCCCCAAGCCGGGGCCCGCGCGTCATTCCTACCTCGGCCGAGTCTCACTCCCACTCACACTCGCCTTCACCCCACACCCGCGCCCAGCAACGCTCACTTCCGGCCCCTGACGTTAGGGGGTGGGGGTGGGGCCCCCACTTCCGGTGACGGAGGCTGGACTCTGACCGAGCGAGGCGCGGGGTGTGCCGAGGGCCTCTTCGGCTCTCCCACCCCTGCCCCCCCACCTCGGGCTGTCGTCCTCTGGCCCCCGGAATGACCGTGACCTTGCGTGGGTGGAACTCGCGCTGCCCTGCCGGGCTCTGGGGTGGCCATCTTAGAAAGGAGAACGAGTGCTGAGACATGGGCGCTCGAGAAGGGGCGGGACTCATTAGGGGTCCATCGATGGGTACTGGTGAGAACGAAGCCTTGTTTGTGGAAGTTGTCCAGAGAGAAAGATAATTTAGATTTTGACTGGAAGGAAGAGGAAAATTGAAAAGGAGATAAGCAGACAAAACAGGCGCCTCTCCCACCCACCCCAACCCCGCAAAGCGAATCACCAAGGACGGGAATCTAGTTGTTTTTGTTTAGCACGCATTGTAGGCAGAATTTCAAAATTCAAAAGTTGATAATGGTTTATCTGAGAATGCGTGGTGGGATGGATGCCCTAGTCAGATTAAAGCGAGTTTTAGAGTTGAGGAGAGAGCTCGAGGTAAAAAGGGCTAGAAAGTTATAATTTGATAGTGGAAAACGAAACATATATTGTGAGCCTTTGTTCTGGAAAATGTGATACCCCCCCCAAAAAAAAAAAAAAAAAACAGGTGCAAGCGGTGGCTCTTGTCTCCAAGGTGCTAGGAAAATAGGCCCCAAAGTGAAAGGTTAAATGGTAGTGTAACATGCCAAAAAAGTTGTTGAGACTGTAAATTCATATTAGGAGGAAATCAGTGGGGCCCAGAGTCACCTGGGGAAGGCTTTGAGAAAAAGGACATGTGACCTTTGAAGATTAGACAGAAAAAAGGAAGAGATTGACACTACAGGTAGATCTGGTAATAATAGTTTTCAAAACCAAGAAGTAAAAGATGTGATATGACAAATTTTTGTATTGCTCAAGGTAGGCAGTCTGGGAGCTCAGTCTGGGTGCTGAAATATTGGGGGTTTTAGAACATTTCAGTGGTTTCTGGAGCCTAAATATGATTTAGGAGAACTTATCCTGACAGCATGAACGTAATGTGGCTTCAGTGAAAATGGTCGTGGGACATTTTATCTTTACATGAATAATATGTAAACATCGTTATCGGGTTTTTTTGGTTTTTTTTTTGTCCGCACCACGCGGCTTGCAGGATCTTAGTTTCCTGTCCCGGGATGGAACCCAAGCACCCTGCACTGGAAACACGGAGTCTTGACCACTGGACCGCCAGGGAAGTCCTGTTTTTTGTTTAATTATCATCCCTTGGGCTGAATAGAGTGTGCTTCACAGGCTTTGGTTCATATTAAGACCCTAAAAAGAAATGTGTTGATGCAAGCAGAGTCCGAGCCTGCTTGTTGCAGGCTACTGTTTTTTTTTGTTGTTGTTAACAAATTTATTTATTTATTTTTGGCTGCATTGGGTCTTAATTGCCGCACGCGGGCTTTAGTTGCGTCAAGCGGGGGATACTCTTCGTTGCAGTGCGTGGCCTTCATTATTGTGGTGGCTTCTCTTGTTGTGGAGCACGGGCTCTAGGCACGCGGGTTTCAGTAGTTGTGGCACGTGAGCTCTAGAGTACAGGCTCAGTAGTTGTGGCGCACAGGCTTAGTTACTCCGCGGCATGTGGGATCTTCCCAGATCAGGGCTCAAACCCACGTCCCCGGCATTGGCAGGCGGATTGCTAACCACTGCGCCACCAGGGAAGCCCGGCTACTGGTTCTTAATCTTGCCTGCACATTAGAATCATCTGGGGAGCTTATAAAACATATTGTGCCATGTTCCCCTCCCAGACCAATTAAAGGGTTGGGCATAGTTATTTTAAAAAATCTACCCAGATGATCTAATGTGCAGTCAGGGTTGAGAACCACTGACCTAGGCACTGTTTTGAACTTACAAAAGCTATTCTTCACCTGGGTGGCCTAGATGATTCCTGTGAAGGAGGAGCAAGCTGTTAAAGTGCTTCTTGAAAGATGATTGCTAAGAATGAAAGCTTCCTTACAAGCTTAGCACAAAGCATTTTAGGAAAAGCTGCTGTTTTGGCAAATCAGTTTCAGATTGTTAGGAGTATGTTAACGTAATCTTTACGAAATCCTAAACCTTAAACCTCTGGATTTATCACAACATTATTCATGCAGAATTAGTGGGACCACTGTGACTTGAGATGAAATGTGATTTTTCAGGCTTTATTTATTTATTTATTTGGCTGTGTTGGGTCTTCATTGCTGCACGCGGGCTTTCTCTAGTTGCGGCGAGTGGTGGGCTGCTCTTTGTTGCAGTGCGAGGGCTTCTGATTGCAGTGGCTTCTCGTTGCGGAGCACAGGCTCTAGGTGCATGGGCTTTGGTAGTTATGGCTCGCGGGCTCTAGGGCGCAGGCTCAGTAGTTGTGGCTCGGGCTTAGTTGCTCCACGGCATGTGGGATCTTCCTGGACCAGGGCTCGAACCCGTGTCCCCTGCACTGGCAGGCGGATTCTTAACCACTGTGCCACCAGGGAAGCCCGATTTTTCGGGCTTTAAATTGAGGTAATCTGGTGAAATTGTTGACACTGTTTCTGTGACCCATCCAAACTTTTCATTAAGATACCTGCAGGTTGAAACTTCTGGGGAAGAAAGAGCTAAGAGCTTGAGAGGACGGGGAGTGGGTACCAAACCAGAATCCAAAGTCAGGCTTCAGTGCATTCAGTAATACATTGTCAGGGTGACAGGATCCTCAACTGATAAAGTTGTTCCATTTACCACCAGTGAATGAGCCCACTGACTTTCAAACAAACAAACAAAAGAACCAAACCTGTCTTTCAGTGGTGGAGATATTAAAATAAAAATGCATCACACATCTATTCTTTCTATTCTTAAATGCTTTGTTCATTCCTTTCCAACCCAGAAAGTTCCTGCTTTATCTGATATCCCTGCTGAACTTTCTTTCAGACTGATTTTCCAGCCAGGTTGAATGTATTTGAAAAGGAAAAAAAAAAAAAAGAGAGAGACCAAGGCATTTACACAGGGTCATTCTAAGAGCTAGTTGGGATTAATACCCTAAACTGAATCTGATCTTTGCTGGTTCTATCGCTGAATATGCTTGCATTTATCCCTAAATTATAAATTATATTTTTAGAGTTATTAGTTAAAAATAAAGACTGAACTAATGAGTAAAGAGACATCTGTATGCTAATGACTGAAAAAAAACAAACCGACTTTGTTAGAAGATGAGTTTTCTCAGTTTTTAGGACTGAAGGAATCCCAGTAGTCTTTCAGATTCTTTAGAGATTTTCAGTGTTTCAGAAAGCCTGATAAAACTTAAACTTTTGCCCATCAGAAGACTAAAACATTAAATTTCTTTGTTTTTGGCTTAAATTTTATCAACTAAGTCCTGGTTCCCTCATCTAATTATGATTTCTGATTGGTTGTTAAGTGTATAAATTAAAATAGGAAAATTATTCAATAAATGAGTTGCAAAATATTTCAAAAAGAGATCTATGGGGGAACATAATAGATGTTCTTATTGGTGAGGTTAGATTGGGAAGTATTGCTGTAGAGGAGGGTGAGAAGTTGGGGCTGGTTACAATTTTTCAGGCAAAGTAGCAGGGAGAGGTGTTCCCACCAGGGAGCCACTGAAAATAAATTTATGTTTAAAAAAGGGTCATTAATGGGAGTTTGCCAAGAATAGGCAGCAACCCCCTCCACAAACACAGGATGATACAGGATAAATGAAGTGGGGCCTCCCTGGTGGTGCAGTGGTTGAGAGTCCACCTGCCGATGCAGGGGACACGGGTTCGTGCCCTGGTCTGGGAGGATCCTGCATGCCGCGGAGCGGCTGGGCCCGTGAGCCATGGCCGCTGAGCCTGCGCGTCCGGAGCCTGTGCTCTGCAACGGGAGAGGCCACAACAGTGAGAGGCCTGCGTACTGCAAAAAAAAAAAAAAACAAACAAAAAACAAAAACAAAACAGTAGTGACTTTTTAATTTTGTCTTTAAATTCATTCTGTGTCCTAATATGTAAATATTATATAGCTGTGTAATCCACGTTGCCTGTAATAGTTGCCAGTGTACTCGAGCAATCTGTTCTCTGTGTTTTTCCTTGACTTCTAGGTAATTTCTTTCCCTGGGACTCAGCAACAAATAGCCCCTCATGCCCTTACTGGTGCTGGCATCTAAGATGTAAATTGTAAGTCCAAGTTTGCAAACCATTGTTAGTATTGCTTTGGCAAGGCTTAATGAATAGATAGGTAAGAAAATGGAAACTTCTTAAAAGTTTGTTGAAAAGATGGTAGGATGGCAGAATTACGCTAAGGAAATTTTACCTTCTAAAAATTGTGTAAGGGGCTAGTCTTGTATGGAACAGTTCTAAAATTCCAATAATACTATTCTTCTGATGTTATTTTAAGGAATGTCAAATGTTTAAACCCAAGGGTCATTTTCTTTTTGAAGCTTTCTCCTAACCTCTGCCTAGGATTAAGTTCTTATGTTTTCTTATAACCTCCTTTCCTCCCAGCACTTAAACTGCGTGTCATACCAGTTGTTCTCAGAGTGTGATCTCCAGACCAGCAGCATCAGCGTCACTTGGGAACATGAGAAAAATGCAGATTCTTGGGCCTTACTGCTGAATCAGGAACTCAGGGGTGAGATGCCCTACAATCTTCGTTTTAATAAGCCCTCCAAGTGATTTTGATACCCACTGAAGTTTGAGAACTGTTGCCTTATATTAACTATAGTTGTCAACATTGTTCCCTCATAATGGACGAAGCCCACTCTAGTTCTTTTTTTTTAAAATAAATTTTTAATTTATTTTTGGCTGCATTGGGTCTTAGTTGCTGCACGCAGGCTTTCTCTAGTTGTGGCAAGCAGGGGCTTCTCATTGTGGTGGCTTCTCTTGTTGCGGAGCACAGCCTCTAGGTGCGCAGGCTTCAGTAGTTGTGGCACGTGGGCTCAGTAGTTGTGACTCGCAGGCTCAGTAGTTGTGGCACACAGGCTTAGTTGCTCTGCAGCATGTGGGATCTTCCCGGACCAGGGCTCAAACCCGTGTCCCCTGCGTTGGCAGGTGGATTCTTAACCACTGTGCCACCAGAGAAGCCCCTACTATAGTTCTTAACATAGTGTCCCAAACTTAGTCGATACTTGATTATTTGACTTGAGAGCACAGGTATATTTTGTCAGGGGCTGCAGCAACTGTAAGACATCATCTGTCTTGTAAGAGAATACGTGGGAGGAAGAGACTAAACTATTTGAGGTTGTTTTCTTTCTCTTTTTTATACCACAGCTGCTTGGAAAGTCTGAACACAAAGGCCCATAAAGTATGGACCAACAAAAGGATAAAAGATGCGGAACCAATGAGATACGTTTTGGTACGTATCTAGGACATGAGTAATGGGCCTTAGCAATTTTTCCCCCATAGTTCATACTGTGAATGTAAGAGTAGAAACCCTAAAACCCGATTTTAGGGATGAAACTTTATAGCCAGAAAGTCTTATTACTGTTACACAAACATAATTTAAATCACCTTGATAGAACTTTTCTGTGAAGATGAGTGAACCTGGTTACCAAGGGTTTTGAAAGGTTGATTTTTTTTCAGTATAAATATTTAGCCCAGAGTACTGAATCTCTTTTTACTACACCTTGGGTATAAAGTATAGATTCTCCACATTCAGTAGCTTTGATTTTGTATGGGCATGGGACTAGTACATAGTAAGATCATGTCTCTCCTAAAGCGTATTATAGTTTAATAGTAATAAATCAGAATGAAAGGAGGTTAAAAGGAGACATAAGCCACCTGTTATGGGAGCCTGGGGAAATAGTTAGGACTTTGGGGAGTCTAGGCAAGCTTTGAGGCAATTATTTTTAAACTTTGCTTTTTTTACAAAGTATTTTTCCGTAAGTTAATTTGGTCTTTTTGAAGCTTTGACCAAATGTTATGTTAGAAACCAAGAAAAGTGATTCTATTGTGCTTTTATCCAAGGGACTCAAAACCTCTTAAAGCAAGATTTGAGTAAATCTGGCACCCATGTTTTGAATGATACAACTGCCTAATAAGTGATGACTTATTAGGGTAGTTGACTCGGTTTGTCTGGCTGTTATCCCAGGATAATTATTGTTCCCCTTTTCAAGCTCAAGAGTATCCTGGTTTGGAGGAAAAATTATATGGTCCCCCAGTTAAGACTGCATGCTCTTTTAGGGGAAGATTCCATATAGCTAAAATATGATAAAGGAAGACAGTTTTATCTTTTAGGGCCATTTTTCCTGGGAAACAACCTTTTGTTTTTATATAGTCTGGTGTTAATATACCAAAGTATAATTTTAAAAATTCAAAATATGTGTAAGGTCTTAGTCAAGAGATAAAAGTAAATCTTGTTTATATTCTGTAAAGCTAAGTGAGAAAGTCAGTAGCCCCCTACCCCCTCTACTTTGTACCAAATATACTGGAATGTGCTAGATGCTAAAAGTGTCTAGTGTTCTCCCTTCTATTTTAGTGGAAGAAAAAAAAAAGATCATTTGAAAAGGATCTAGAAAATACTTAGGTAGGGATAGGACTCTTTAAGTCTAAATATACCTGGACTAGTCAGTAAACTAGCAAAACCCCAAACTCATTATTTTAAAAGGATTAGCTAGCTGCAATAAAAATTACAGGTTAAGAGGAACTAATTTTGGCCTGTTTTAAATTGGGTCTTGGTTCAGTTTAAGCACCAAGTATTTGAATATCTCCTAGATGCACAGCACTAGGCTAATGAGGTAGCAAATATAAAGCAGTATGTGATTCTGCCTTCCTTCACGAAGGTTTGTGGTTTGGTTGAGGTCGGAGACAGGGAAGGTTTAAATGAGGTGACGATTAAGAATTGGACTTAAAAAAAGCTAGAACAGGGATTTGAATAGTTGAAGGGCAAGGGGTGACATTTTAAAAGGAACCAAGTGAAAAAGAATAAAACATATTTAACATGGGTGTAAACTGACTTCTGCAGAGTTAGGAAGGTAGATTTGGAGCCATGTTTCAAACTCAGCTTGTCATAAAAACTATATCCTTTAAGCATGGAAGATTCGTATGGAGAATTGATTGAAGAAGGTTGATATGATGGTCATACAGTAAATGACTTGGAGGTAGGAGAAAAAGGTTGGGGGATAAAGAACCTAACTAAGGAATAGCAGTATAGACCACACGGTGACTGTATTTCCCCTACAAAGAGAAATAGGCAAATCAGCCCTCCGGCCCTTTGGTTGAAATATGAGGATATGACAACAAGGAAGAATAAAAAACCAAAGGAAGCTTGTCATAGGAAAAATACTCTTCATTTAAATAAATAAAAGCATGTTAAGATGTCAACAGTGACAAGAGTTGTTACCTAAAACTTGACAGTAAAGATTTCCCCAAAGTTTTAAAAAAAGAATAAATCTTCCATCTGCTGGCTCTTTAATCTACAACTTCCCCATCAGTTCTTCTGACCTAAGGATAGAAAGAGGACATTGAGGCAGTGCCATTTTGATAGCAAGCGTTTTTATGGAAGACCTAAGCTTGATGTGTGTTAATAGCATTTCAAATAGAGTTCTAGACAGCTCTTTCTCCAGTCTGATTTAAAGCCGTCAGGACTTTCCCTGCATTCTGTTGTGAGAGGAGGAGGACTTTGAATAGAAAACGTTTATTTTTATTTATTTTTTGAACGTGTTTATTTTTAAAGAAGAAAAGCTTGTCTAAGAATCTTTGAAGATTTAGAATACGATGTTAGTGATATTAGTTAAAACTATGTTAATATATATTAAAACTGTGATGTTAAGAAAGTTATTCTACCTTTTCTCCAGGACTTATGGTTGTTAGGATGTTTATCATCCATAGTCTCTTTTTTTATGTCTCTTGAATCGCTGTAGAAGATGACCAAAGGAGGAAAGTTAGCTGGAAATCAGAACTAGAGAATTAGTCTAGATAACCAGTTCTAGGAGATTAAAGTTACTTTAACGAAAATAGTTGATGCTACTACATGTCAGGGTAGGAATTACTGGTTTTGTGCTAGCATCTGTTTTATATAGTTCCTTTGCACCTTCCCTCCCCACTGTGTATCCAGTGGGTAGCTCCACTGAGGGCTCCTCTAGCTCTTGGCTGTGCCCTTGAAGTTTGTGTGGTTGGGGATCCTGCCCATGTATAGTATACTAGCTCTTTCCCCTTTGTAGCTTTAGGAATTGGGGGTTTTTTCCCTTGAAAATCTTACACAGAATTGAGAACCTTGTGTAATCAAGTCCTTGATGGATTAAAGTCCTAAGTGGAGCCTCAGGAAAGGAATGGAAATACTCAGAGCCCATGAATACAGCTCTTTTAAAATTTGTAATTGAAGCTTAGGCATCTGCCATGCCTATGATCTAGTGGCCATTCTCCTAAGGTATTAAAGGTATTCCACTCTCTATTCCAATAACTTCTATAGGATGATTTATCTTACCTTTCACAAACCAGCATTTTTGGAGCAAATGTCTTAAGGACAAATGAAGGAGAATGATGTGTGTTATCTAGAAAGAAAGAAATCAGGATGAAGTAACACAAGTACTAAGTATTTTTACATTATTGCAGAGAAGGCTAGCTGGCAGGAGATTTGAGTCTCCCTTCCATAGCTGTTGCTGGGAAGTGACTGCTCTGCCTGGGCCTACATTTCTGCCTCCCTGACATAGGTATGGTCTTGTTACTAGTTTTTGCCAATGGGATGCGAGTAGAAATATTGTCTTCTGGGCTGAGGTGGTTTTGAGGTAGCTGTACTTTCTCCATTCTCTTTTTGTGGCAGCTTGGGAAGCCAGGTGTGGGAGGTGACAGTCAAAAGTCAAAGAGCCTCTGTTCTTGAATCACCACTCCTACCAAATACTTGCACTGGATTGTATACAAGGGAACTTCTGTTGTGTTAAATCATGACATTTAACACAGTTTGGACTTTATCTGTTAAAGGGGCTTGCATTGCTCTAACACATACATACATCTTTATTTAATATTAATCTACCTTATGAGGTAGATATTATTCCTTTTATGGATGAGGAAGATGTGTTTGAGAAGTAACTTGAGGCCAGAGCAGATAGTTGAACCTAGATCTGACTGAAAAGCTAGTGAATTCTCCAATATAACATGCTGCATCTTAGAGAAAGGATATCACTTGAGATAGGATAGATCCTAATCTTTCAGATTACAAGTAAAAAATTACTTCTATGGAAAGTGACTGGGTATTGGTAAGATAAGAATCTTTTAACTGTTATAAGTGAATTTAGATTTAATTAGATTCCTTTTTACTGGGTTGCCTCTCCAGAGAGAGATGAAATTCTGAGATTTACTCTTTTGATTGCTTTGGTGAAGGATTTTGTGGGAGTAGTATTAAGACTAATTACTGCAGGTCTTCTGTACTTATTAGCTATAGAGGACTTAGGGTCCAAGCCTTCACTTAAGACTGTGTTCACTGTCTCACCCTTGCTTACCTACATTCCAGACATCAGGGTCAGGAATCTGATTGGCGGCGTCAGAAAATTTTTCACTTGGTTCCAAACTTGGAGAAGTAACCTTTGGAAGATTAAATGGCTCTGAAATAAAGCAGACCAAAAGTTATAGAAGCAGAGTGGAAACTTCTTTTTGTTTTTCATTCCTCATTTGGCTAAGGTGTCCATAGCTATGAGATATGGAGGGTGGGGGGGGGCAATAGAACTCGACTCCACTTATCTGTCCCCCAAATGAAAAACTTGCCGTCATCTATAGCAGTTCTGTTGACAGAGTTAGCCTCATGTTCTTTGAGCCTTTTGATTGGGACCACATGACAAGCATTATATTTGCAGTTAGCCATCTTTTTTAGTTTTCTTTGGATTTTTCTAAAAGGAAGAAGTTCTTGTTAAATGGCTATTAGGTTTTGCCTGTATTCTACCCTCCATTCCTTTCTGGAAATGCTGAAGACATACAATGTCTTCAGGTGCTATGTATACTCAGAAGTTTTTTTTTTTTAATTTATTACTTTCTTTATTGATTTTTGGCTGCCTTGGGTCTTCGTTGCTGTGCCCGGACTTTCTCTAGTTGCGGCGAGCGGGGGCTACTCTTCATTGTGGTGCACAGGCTTCTCATTGAGGTGGCTTCTCTTGCTGTGGAGCACAGGCTCTAGGCACGTGGGCTTCAGTAGTTGTGATACGCAGGCTCAGTAGTTGTGGCTTGTGGGCTCTAGAGTGCAGGTTCAGTAGTTATAGCACATGGGCCTAGTTTCTCCGCGGCACGTGGGATCTTCCCGGACCAGGGCTCAAACCTGTGTCCCCTGCATTGGCAGGTGGATTCTTAACTACTGCACCACCAGGGAAGTCCTGTTCTTTTATTCATTTATTTTTGGCTGCGCTGGGTCTTCATTGCTGCGCGCAGGCTTTCTCTGGTTGCTGCGAGCGGGGGCTACTCTTCATTGCGGTGTGAGGGCTTCTCGTTGTGGTGGCTTCTCTTGTTGTGGAGCACGGGCTCTAGGCGTATGGGCTTCATTAGTTGTGGCATGTGGGCTCAGTAGTTGTGGCTCGCGGGCTCTAGAGCACAGGCTCAGTAGTTATGGCACACAGGCTTAGTTGCTCTGTGGCATGTGGGATCTTCCCGGACCAGGGCTCAAACCCGTGTCCACTGCATTGGCAGGCGGATTCTTAACCACTGCGCCACCAGGGAAGCCCCCTGTTCTTTTTTTTTTTTAAGGGTCTTTAACCTTTTATATTCTGAGCTTAGTTTTCTCCCTCCAGTGACTTAAGAGTTATCAGGAAAACTCACCTTTCTACATGATGCCAGGTGGTACTGTAACCTGCTGACTGACATCCTGTGGTTCGGGTCATAAGGACATATTTCCAAGACTTCTAGCTCCATGAGCCCTAAATAGCAGGAGCCATGGGTTGGCAAAGAAAATACTGACATTTAGGATCAAGTAATGTTGACATAGGTCTATTTTCTGTTCTCAGAGAAAGAGTAGTGTGAAAGATATGGGTGTCTCAAGTTTTACCTACGAAAGTTTTGGATAACTAAACAATAGTCTAGCCAGTTAGATAGTAGGATAATAGGTTAAATTCACTGTTTATCTGCCTCGGAAGGCCAAAACTTAGTATTTGTACATATTATATAGCTTGTTTTAGATAGTTTTTTTTTGCCCTTCATTAGTGTGTTAAATAAACAGGTAAGATTCCTTGGAAAATTCACAGTACTGGGGTAAGGTGAAGTTTAACACCATAAGCTTGAGTGCTGGAGAAAGCAAGGGCTGGGGCAGCCGGTTCTTTCACTGTTCAGCACTGCTCCCTTCCATCTCTCTGCCAAACCTGTCTAAATTAAGCTCTTTTCCAGACAAGGATGCTACTTGTCAGATAGGTCAGCATAGACGCTTTTGGGGAGGGGGATTTGGAAGAATGAACATCACCATATTCAAGTTCAGGCTACTTTATAATTATCTGAGAATGCCCATCCATAATCTCTAAAGTTGTAGGTATTAACACATGAAGACTCCTAGAAGTGAACTAAGAATACACAGTCTCAAATCTGCCTCATTTTACTACCAATAGGAGGCCTACACTCCCTTATGGCTAGCTGTCTTTAGCATCGCAGACATTCACTTCAAGGACTCCCAAGTTTCCAGGCAACAGCTACAGTTGAGATTTCTGCAAAGCAGAGACAGCACAGTCTGATAAGGGGGAAAAAGATCAAGGCAGACTGCCAAAAGCGTAGGGATAGAGAAGTGCCTAGAATAGCCCATTTCAATTCTACTTTACATCATGCCTAGGGCATAGACAAAGGGCACAGAACTAGACTGTTAAATGTCAGATTTTCCTGAGGGCATTTAGGTGATTAAGTCTAGGGATTTAAACTCAGGTACCTTTCAGGAACACAAGCTAAGGTGTTTTTTTAAAGCTTACAATGCATATTAATGGTTATGTTAGAGCCGTGAATACTTACTCTGAAGTGAATTGTCTCCCTGAATATAAAGGCGCAGTATAATCCAACATTGCATAGCGATCTTTAGATTCTTCTTCTTTTTAATTATTATTGGGGTATAGTTGTTTTACAATGAAGATTCTTAAAGATAATGGAAAAAGAGCTTTAATACCTAAGTATAGTCTTTAGATAACCTCAAACCCTCATTTTTAGCCAGCAGCCTAGAAAAATTTGAAGTTTGATTGGACTGAAAGGCTGGTCTTAATAAACAAAGAGTGCTTCAGGCATAGGCCTCAAGAATTGGTGCCCTGGGACCGTTCACCTAATTATTGCTAGCTGAATATCCCATGTAGAGAGGCCAACACTCTAATGGAGCCCGTTTGGTTTAATGCCATTTGTTAGACTTGGCAAGAGTATTCCAACCTTGATGCTAGCTTGAAACTTAAACCTAGTCGGAAGGCTTTTTAGACGGAACTTATTCTTGAAGCAGTGACTCAAGAATCTGAAAGGCAGGGTCACTTGAACAGAACAATCCTTCTGTAAGGCAAAGCAAGGCAAACAGCTGAAGTGTGACGGCAGGGAAAGCGCAGTACCTTTCAGTCAAGTGGTGTGAAGCAACTTTCTACTCAATGCCTCTTCTCCCATCATATGTTCTGTGGTTTCTCAGAGGTTTGGAAGTTTTTGATGCCATAGTTAGGTCCTGAGAAGTGGTTCTCAAGCCTGGTTGTGCATGAGAATCACTGAGTAGTTTCAAAGTGACAGAGCCTTTGGCCCCACTCCATAACTGTTGTATTAGAATCTTCACGAATGGGGTCTGGCTAACTGTGGCTTTAAAAGAGTTCCACAGGGTATTCTGATTTGTAGACAGGGTTACTAGACCCTGCTCTGGGGTAATTGAACTCCCCTTAGAAGGGTTCCTCCAGTTTCCAGCAGGACCTGCCACATAATGTTTCCAGTGAAGTTTCTCTAGAGATTACCTGTTGGCATGATTAGTCTCATCTTTAAACTTGGCCTTTTTCTTTATGGGGTGCCAAATAGAATTCCACAGAAAGCAACATAAGCTCACTACATGCTAAAAAAAATCAAAAATTTATATTTGGCACTCCTAATCCAGTGTACCAGGTCTTGAGCCAAATATTTACATACACCATGTCATATAATTACTTGCACAGTTGTATGAGGGATTACTGCCATTGTATAGATTAGGAAACCAGCTCAGTGGTGGTAGATAGCTTAAAGTTACAAAGCTAGTTAAGTGTTGATTTCATCAGGAACGACTTTTTTTTTTTTTAATAAATTTATTTATTTATTTATTTTTGGCTGTGTTGGGTCTTCGCTTCCGTGCATGGGCTTTCTCCAGTTGCGGCGAGCGGGGGCCACTCTTCATCGCGGTGCGTGGGCTGTCACTGTCACGGCCTCTTCCGTTGTGGAACACAGACTCCAGACATACAGGCTCAGTAGTTGTGGCTCACGGGCCTAGCCGCTCCGCAGCACGTGGGATCCTCCCAGACCGGGGCACAAACCCGTGTCCTCTGCACTGGCAGGCAGATTCTTAACCACTGCCACCAGGGAAGCCCCAGGAACGACTTTAAGTATCGGGAATCTGTCAGGCTCATAGTAGTGGATACAAGTTTTCCAGAATTGTCATTTCTGCTTGACAGTTTGTATTTTATCAGTGGCAATAAATACTGTCAGTTGTTTTCTCTGAAAAAAAAAAAAAGCTAGCAAGTGTTTGAGTATCATTATTACTATTCTTTGATGTAATACATGTCAAGCGCTTAAAGTACATGGTACATAGTAAATAACCAGGTCATCACTTTACATGCAGTAACTTACTTAACACACACAGTACTCCCAAGAGGTAGGAACTATTAATATCATCTCAATTTTACAGACAGAGACACTGGATCAAAGCTGCTAAGTGATAGAGTTGGGATGTGAACTCAAGCTGTCTGGCTCTAGAACCTGGGATCCTAGCCTCTAAGTCATAAGGCTCAGTCCACTGTACTCAACTATTGAACCCAGAATTCTGTCTGATTCCAGAATGTAGGCTTTTCCCATATGCCAAGTACAGGCAAATAAGTGTTTCTGGGCTCTAGCAATCTTACAGTTCAGCTGAGGTGGCCGTATAATATGAAACGGGCAATTAAAGGTGAAAACTAATTTAGGTGTAAAATATGTGCTATAGACCAAGTGCTATAGGAGTTCAGCAAGGGCTGGACTTGGGATTGTTTGTGCTGGATCCAGAAGATTGACTGGGATTTGGGTCAGCAAGAGGGAAAGCATCCATAAATGAGAAAGGCAGAAATGAAAAATGAACATACATAGGACACTGAGAACATGGTCCCCACTAAGCTGGTGAGTACATAATAGGGGACAGCAGAGCATAAGATTGGCTTGGCATGGAGTGTCTTTAACAAAATTTTTTGGATGAGGATAAGAAATGCAAGTGAGAAAGATCCAATAGGAACTATACTAACCCATAAGGAGGCTGCTGCTATACTGCTGGTCAGCTCCGTAGATATTGGTGTCTTACTGCCTGCCCTTTATTCTCCTCCATCAAGGTGAAAGACCAATAGAAACCTCATGGATCTCTTTAGTAGAACCTGAGTTTCGTTGGTAACAGCAGGTAATTCAAATATTTGGGGCCACTATCACCTTATGCTAGGCCCATAGCCTTCTAGGGACTCAATTGCAGTAAATAAACTGGAAGGCAAATCCTGTTTTCCGAAAATGCAAAGTCTACCTTAGAGATATTTGAAATTTTATTCCATCTTCTTGTTTATTTGAAAAGGTGTTAGAAAGGAGGTAGATATGAAGACAATTCTGTTTGATTTAGAATTTTCTGAGGACTTTCTGCTTTTTGCCTTGAAAGAAACTTGAAAGGGAGCTGATTTTCTTGAGTTAGGGCGTTAAGGCCTAACTTGGAATGACAAAATATTATAGTGCTAAAATTTATCTAATCTTCTAAGATTTAAAGTCTGTCATTAATTTCCCCTTGTTAATCTCAATTAATTTGGTTCTTCTTTATGGGGCCTATTTCCCAGTTTAGTCTTAATAATTCAACAAATAAATCAGCATATTTATTGAGTGGCTATTGTGTCTAAGAAGTGGTGTTCTAGATCATTGTTTCTCAATATGTGTCCAACGGAACATTTGCACCAAAACCTCCTAGAGTACTTGTTAATGCACACTTCTAGACCCCACTGCAGACCTGCCAATCCTGAATCTCAGGAGACAGGGATTGATCTCAGTTTCTTAAGCACCTTTAAGAATCATTGTACTTAAGTGGTGGTTCTCAAACCTGGGAGAGCATTGAATTTAACCTGGAGGGCTTGTTAAAACAGAGTGCTGGATACTACCCCAGAGTTTTGGATTCAGTAGGTTTGGAGTGGGACCTGAGAATTTGCATGTCTGGTAAGTTTCCAGGTGATGCTAATGTGACCACACTTTGAGAATCATTGTGCTAGAAGGATATAAAGAAGTGTTAGATACAATTCCTCTCATTAAGGAGCTTATGATGTAGTTGGGAAGATAAGACATATACTTAAAAATATAACAAGGAATACAGTGTTATATAATGTTTGACAATGAATGCGGTAGTTTGGAGGAGTTGGAATTTAATCTAAATTCCTAAAATGTGAATAGGCTTAAGGTTCAGGAGAGAATAACATAGGCATTCTTGATGGGGATATAAAAGAGGGAAAGTATAAAGGTGGATGGGCCTGGGGTGGTTGATACTTTTTGTCTGGTGTGGAGCTTTATATAGGGCACTAGTGGAAGGGTAAGGCCAAAAAGGCTGGTGGCAGACTGTGAAGAGCCTTGAAAGCCTGCCCCTCTCCCCCACTTCCACACATTTTACAGTCTTACCAAAAATGCTGCACAGCTAGAAAGAGGAAGTCTCCCCTGCTGAGTGTGCAAGAGGAAGCACAGAAGATTTGGAGGCCTGTGAGGTGTAATGACTGCTTTCAGCCATGAGCCAATTGTAGAGGCAACGGGAAGACCAGCGCACCAACCAGGCTGGGTGCCTCCGCCCAGAGGGTGTCACCACCCAAGCTGAAAGTGTTTGGGGAGATCAGGCATTGCTGTCTGGATGCTCCTCTCTCTCCGTGGCCATCATGTCTTTGACTTCTGCCTACCAGCATAAGTTAGCAGAGAAGCTCACTATCCTGAATGACCGAGGTCAGGGGGTTCTCATCCGAATGTATAACATCAAGAAGGTAAGCATAGGCAAGTGGACTAGTACTAACTATTCCAGCAGTCGTAAGGCAGGGAACCCTGAGGCAGGTCCAGCCGTTAGGCTTGCTCCTCTTTCTCACTAGTTTAACTGGCCTTCAGTCACTTGGATTATGTAGGACAGCCAGTGCTGGGAGGCAGAAGCGGAGGCTTTTTTTCAGGGCTTCCGCCTTTCTTGGTATGATTCTCACCCCCAACGAGGGTGTCTGCTTCCTGCTGAGGTTAGAGATGGGATGGGAAATAACTGTGTTCCGGGTCTCCTGGATAAAAGTCTGGGTCTAGAATTCTGGGTCTTATTGTTTAGTGCTGGTCCCTCACACTCTGAAGACAGCCAAAGTTGGGTCTCTGGCAAAAACTTTTTCGTGCAAGTACTTTCCCTAAAAGGAAAAAATAGGTATGCTATTTGGATTAAAAAAAGAGTAGGTACCTTCTGAGGGACTTAGGCTCTGAGACAGTTGTTGCTGTGGTTATATATATATGTGTGTTTAGGATAGGAACTTCGGAATTGGGAGAAGCTGGTGGCAAGAGGTGGGCTAGGGGCTGGGCCTAGTGAAGTTAAGAGATAAAGATGGGTGGGAGTGGGGAATTTCTGGAAGAGAAAATAGGGGACTTGGGGGGAGGGGACTTTGGTGCATTTCATAATAAAACAAATCACTGGGGACATAGTTTCTCTGTCTCCATGCCCCCTATAAATGCCCTTTGGGATAAGATGCTTATATAATGGACATAATTGTGACACTGATTCTCCCACAGAGTCTAAGTCCTGAGCAGCTGCTTTTCTCACTCCTTCCGGCTTCAGCTGAGGGGTGAGGAGAGAGCTTCCTCTTTGTGCCGGGCGAGCAGATGTTAAGCTTTACCCAGCAAGACGAAATGCTGAGGTTATTTAGCTCTTCTGATAGTTAGCTTAATGTCCTGGAACTTGTTCCTGACCTACTCTTATGCTTTTATAATTAATTCCCAGATTCCCTTTCCCTAAGAGAGATTGTGTGAGAATGCATGATGCAGGAAGAGGTATGTTTCCAAGGAGCGGGAGAAAGGGTTGAAATATAGTGTTATTTATTTGTGCAGACTTGTTCAGACCCCAAATCCAAGCCCCCTTTCTTACTGGAAAAGTCCATGGAATCATCTCTCAAGTACATCAACAAGAAATTTCCCAACATAGATGTCCGAAACAGCACGGTGAGAATGCTGTCCCTCTTCTCTCCTTTCTCTGAAATAACTCTGTGCTTGGATGGTTCAAACTCTCTTTTGACTGCCTCTTTTTGAACTTGGCAGGGGATGGAGTAGCCTTCTTTTAGTTTTCCTAAGCTCAACCACAGGGCTTCAGGTTGTTGTAGTCTTAAGAATTCTGAGATAAGATGGGATTCTCCTAGGGTAAACTGGAGCAAAGCATTGCCCCTTTCTCCATTGTAAGATTCACAAGAACACTTTGTTCTTTCCAAGAAAGACAGCTCTATCGATGAAGCAGTTGCATATATTTTATTGTTGTTCCTATTTCCCCCTCAGTGTGTTCTCGGTTATTGTCTTAGAGTTATGCATCTAGTGTCATATCCCTTACTTCTCCCTTATTAAATGTTAGCCCTAGATTTCTTACCATCTTACCTATAGCATCTTCTCATTCAGCTTCTTTTGACTTTGATATGAATAATAAACCTCTTTAGCTGAAAGAGACCTTGAAATTTCCTCTCATTTCACAGTCTATATCCAGTCAGGATTGCATGCAACCGTCCTGCCTAGACAGAGAATATTCTCTGTTTAAAAACCTTCCGAGTTCAGAGACTTTCCAGCTTCCTCTGTCAGTGTATTTTAACCCTCTTTAAGAATGTTTTAGGTACAACCCCTGTTCTTCTTGGGTTACTTTGATCAATTGTCTTCTTAATTTGTGTTTTTTATTTTGTTTCTCTCAGCAACATTTAGGACCAGTACATCGGGAAAAATCTGAGATAATTAGATTCCTCACCAACTACTACCAGTCATTTGTGGACGTTATGGAATTTCGGGTGAGCTCTCTCTAGCCCAGGTCCCCAATGTTTGGACGTTCTTTTATGTTCCTTATTCCCATTTCTTGAAAAAATAAGATGTATTGATATATGGAGGAATATCTAAGTTGTATTGTTAAATGGAAGTGAGTTGCAGAATAGTGTATGATACAATTTTATTTTTGTTTTAAAAGATACATAAGCTCATATACACATAGTGTTAGTGTATATATATATATATATATATATATGAAAGATTTGGAGTATTTCACATTAAACTGTTAAAAATACCTGCCTTTGGGGGTGGATTATTATGATTAGCTTTAACTTATTACACTATACATTTTTGTATTATTTGAGTTAAAATTTTAAGTATTCTTAACCAATAGTTTATTACAAATCTACTGAAACATTTCAAGAATGGTACAATGAACATTGTTCTACTCTCCCCCTGGATCTCCTGATTTTTAGTATTTTGCCATGTTTGTTTACCTTTTTTTCTTCTTGAACCATTTGAGTTAGTTGCAGGCATCGTGACATTTCCCTCCCTGAACACTTTAGCATACATCTGCTAAGAGCAAGAATATTTTCTTACCTAACCTTAATACAATTATCGTACTCAGGAAATGTAAAATTGATACAATGTTATAGTTAATATATAGCCCATATTCATATTCCTCTAGTTGTCTCAAGGATCATACATTGAATTTATGATGTCATGTCTCTTAGTTGTCATGTCTCTTTAGTCTTTAATCTAGAATAGTTCTCAGCCTTATTTTGTCTTTCATGACACTGACCTTTTTGAAGTGTCCAGACTAGTTATTTTTCAGAATTTCCCTCAGTTTGGATTTGTCTAATTGTTAACAGTGTTTGGTAGCATAATACATGGATGATAAATTGAGTTTTAAACAATGAGCATGTACTATTTTTGTAAACATAAACTGTGAAAAATTATTTAGTACAATGTTTTTGAAGGGCAGATCGATATGGTGTTTCAAAAGTCTTAAAAATATATACTTTTAAATGTAACAATTCTAATTCTAGAAATTTGTCCTAAGGAAACAATCAGAAGTGCAAAGGTATATGTACAAGAATGTACTCTGTTGCATTATTTATGATAGTGACAACTTGATGATGATATATTCAAGAAATAGAGGCTTAGTTAAAAGTTCAGAGTATATGTCTATAAATGAATATTATACAGCTGTTAAGGATAACACATATTTATATTAATCGGCATGGAAACATGCTCTTCACATGTTCTTTAGTATAAAAGCAAATTACAATGTAGCTTACGACAGGAGATGTCCCTAAAATGTATATTTACATAGATAAATATGCATATAAATAAGGCTGGAACTTCTTTACATAGTGAGATTATGAGTGGCTTTAAAAATAAATTGAAATTATGTTTGTATTTTCTAATTTTTCTGCAATGAACACCTATTATTTATGTATTCAAGAAATAACACAAATTTTAGTCATCTGAGCCATTTAAGTTTGTGATGGTATTATAGTATTTCTTCAGGTGGTACAAGAGTATGGGACCCTGCTTTGGGTGTCCTGTATTTTCTCTAGGGAGCTAATCCAGGCTGTTCATTAGATCGTGCAATGAAGAGAGAAGTTGGGACATGGAAGACCGTAAGGTCTGAGGGAGGGTCAGGTCAGAGGTTAATTCATTTGGAATTGAGAGTAGTGATTAGGAAGAAGGTAGGCACTGGTGGAGGTAGTAGAAGAATGCTGGAAGCATATAAAAAGTCTATTACTAGAAAATTTGTCCAAAGGAGACTTTAGGATACCTCTGGTTGCTGCAGTGGTAAAGTTCTGAGCCCAAGAAATCTAGTATGCCTCATTCAGGGCAGTAAGGGAAATAGAGACACAGAGGTATTGTGCATTGTAAAGTAGGTAGGCTCTGAATCAGACAGAGCTGGTTTTAAATCTCAGCCTTATCACTTACAAACTGTATGGCTTTAGACAAGAAACTCTTTGACTCCTAGTTTCTTTATCTATAAAAGGGGAAATGAGATTTACTACATGGGGTATTTGTGAGAATTAAATGAGATAACACATTGAAAACATCTAGTACAGTGTTTAGCATATAATAAAGTAATAGGCCAAACAGATGTTAAATCCATTCCCTTCTGATTCTGTCTTTACAGTATAGTGACACTGGTTGTATGAGAGGCTGAAAGCAAACTTCAGTTATATCTTATATCCCTTGGGAATTGGGTTGCAGGAGGGAGTTGTAGACAGGCCCTCCCAGCAAAGGAGGCAGCATAGACCTAGACAGAGGTCTTGAGATCATGTAGTGTAGACAGAAGATCATGGCCTCCAGGTTCTAATTCTGATACTTTGCCTTACTAGTTTTGTGATCTTTGGGGAGTTTCTTAACTGCTCTTAGCCTCAGTTTCCCCGTATGTTACTTTAGATACAGCCTTTTGGGGAAGGTAACTTGGAAACATTTTTCCCCATACATTTAATAAGTTTGCAAATGTATACACCTGTGTAACAACCGCCACAAAGTACAGAAAATTACCATCAACCCAAAGCTTCCCTGCACCTTTTTTTCCTCAGTCCATCCCTACCTCCCTGACTCCTGGCCCCAGGCAACCACTGGTCTGCTTTCCAGATTAGGTTTTTCTTTTTCAGGGGTTCATATATATAATTAGAATCTATATAGCATGCTTTCTTTTGTGTCTGGCTTCCTTCACTCAGCATGTTTTTAAGATTTGTTTATGTTTCATGATTCATTTCCTATTTTTGCTGAGCACTATTTCATTGTATGGATACAATCTGTTTATCCACTTACCTGTTGATGGACTTTTAGGTTGTGTCCAGTTTCTGGCCATTATGCACAAGTTGCCATAAACATTTGAGTACAAATCATTTTTCATTTCACTTGGGTAAATAATCTAGAAGTTGAATTGCTAAATCATATGGTATGTATATGTTTAATTTTATAAGAAACAGCCAAACATTTTTTCCAAAGTCGTGGTTCCATTTTCCCTTCCCATCAGCAATATATTAGTGTTCCAGTTGCTCCACATTCTCATCAACACTTGCTTTTAGTCATTCTTTTTTTGTTTGTTTTTTGGCCATGCCAAACAGTTTTCGGGATCTTAGTTCCCTGAACAGGGATTGAACCTGGGCCACTGAAGTGAAAGTGCCAAGTCCTAACCTCTGGACCACCAGGGAACTCCCGAATTTTAGTCATTCTGATGGGTGTGTGTAGTGGTATCTTCTTGTGATTTTAATTTGCATTTCCTTGATAACTAATATTATTGGGTGTCTTTTCATGTGCTTGTTCGTCATTTTTATATTTTTAATTGTAAAGAGCCTGTTCAAATCTTTTGGCAACATACTTTAAAAATAAAAATATATATACCCTTTGATCTAGCAGTTCCACTTTTGTAGAAATGAAAGTACCCATGTGCAGTGGATAGGGCCAGGAATTGGAACAAAGCAAACACTCATCAGTGGGAAAAAGGCTGAATGAACTGGCCGTACCGTGGGCTATTATACAGCCACTAATAAGAAGTACATTAGTGCTCTACCAGATGACTTGAGGACTTTTAGCAGGTAAGGTTGAATAAGAAAAGTAAAATGATAAGAACAGTGTAATATTATCTCAAATTTTTAACACAAATGATTTTCAAAAAGACCCCTCTCTCTCTTTTTCTCCCTATCTAATAGGATTATATAAATAGGATGAAAATTAAGAAAGGACATACCAGGTTTACCTGAGGGTTGGGCAGGATGGAGGGTGGGTGCTGATGTTGCGGGGAGGGAAGTGTCCACAGTAAAACTGCATATTTATTTAGGTAAAATTATGTATGAAAAGAAAAAGAATCCCTCTCACACTGAAATGAGGTTAAATGAAGTATATGCAACTTACCTAGTAAGTACTTAGTACATAGTAGGTGATCAGTAAACAGAAACATGTAGAAAGTTGGGTAGTTTTCCCATTTGTTAATGATTAACTTCTGAGAATAAGAGACAGAATCAAAGAACAGACTGATTTTGGGATTCATCAATAAAAGTGGGTCTGATTTTTGGTAGTTTAGAAACAGCCTATCAGATGGTCTGCATCTTGTAACCTTTTTTTGTGGAGGAAGAGGGCACTGGGATGATAACATCAGGGAAAGTGTGCATAATGTAGTAGTGACTTGTGCCTGTGGAGACATGGGCATCCAGTAGGGTAGCCTGATAGGGGCCCACGGACAGCTTACAGAGGAGGAACTCCCTCTACTCAGCAACCCTCTCTTATGTTATTCAGTGGCTCTCTAGGACCTCCAAGGGAGAGAACCTTCCCCTCAAATTCTGGTTGTACATGTCATCTTCTCTTTATTCTCTATTCATTCTCATCTCCGATTCTACCCCCAGGATCATGTATATGAACTTCTCAACACGATTGATGCCTGCCAGTGCCATTTTGATATTGTAAGATTCTTGGCAATTCTCTTCTATCCTAGAGCCACGGAAATTGTCTCTGTTGGGACACTGTGGGGTGAGATGGGACTGGAGGAATGGCTATTCCCCCAGGACTATAATATAATATATATAATATAATATATACTGTATAATGAATGAATGGCTATTAATTCCAGGACTATAATTCTTTTGTAAAAATGTTGAAGTTAAAGTGTATTTACGGGCTTCCCTGGTGGCACAGTGGTTGAGAGTCCGCCTGCCGATGCAGGGGACACGGGTTTGTGCACCGGTCTGGGAAGATCCCACGTGCCGCGGAGTGGCTGGGCCCGTGAGCCATGGCCGCTGAGCCTGCGCGTCCGGAGCCTGTGCTCCGCAATGGGAGAGGCCACAACAGTGAGAGGCCCGCGTACCACAAAAAAAAAAAAAGTGTATTTACATGTTAAGCAGATCAGCAATGTGATTTATTTAATCCAGAATTCATATAAAAATCTTCTTATTCTACCTCCTCCAACCTCTAAATGCTACCTTATTTCCTGGCCTCCTTATATCTTGAGCTCACTTTTAGCTCCTGAATTTTGTTAAAATTTTCTCCTTCTGAATTTGCAGTCTTGTCAGTTTCTCCTTCTAAATAGATCTTTCCAGAGTCTGTTAAGCACTGTCTGAAATGGTTGGGGAAATAGTGGTTAATAGGCCTTGCTGTTCTTGGGTTCCTATGTATTTTCCTTGTAGAATCTCAACTTTGACTTCACTCGGAGTTACCTGGACTTGATAGTTACCTATACCTCAGTTATTTTACTTCTGTCACGGATTGAGGATCGACGGGTACTCATTGGCGTGTACAACTGTGCCCATGAGATGCTGCATGGACATAGGTGAGTTGAGATATACAAGATGAAGAATCTCATACATGGTGCTATGAGGTAAAGGTGGATACAAGAGAAATAGATGGTATGCTTTCTCATGTGAGAATCTATAGTCTATATGATAACCCAGGCAAAGTAAAACAATTGCCCTGTCTCTAATGAGTTTTTAATCCTGGGCTGGCTGCCACTCTGCTTTTGAGGTTATTGCAAAAGGCAAAGAAAATTCTTTTTAATATTGGTAGGGATAATATTAGTAAAGTTAAAGCCATTAGAGGTAAGTAATGTTTGAAAATACATTTGGAGCCAAATATAAATGGATTTTGGATTATCTGCAATTCTTTGCCTTTCCATTAGTGCAAATAAAAGTATTTAAGGGCTGAAAAAAATAAAGACCAGAGGGATCAGAGGGGACCGTGGAACATTGTTCTATGTATGATGTGTATTCCCATGTGCCTACATGAATACCTAGGCACATGACTTATCATTCGCTTTGAATGTATATATATTCTTTTGGGTTGTATACAGATTTGGGTCCAGCCATATCACTTGATTTGTGACTAATCAATATGAATTTATAGAATACCTATCATGTGTCCAACCTTATTTCAGGTGCTTATAATGAAGAAACTTTCATGGACCAGCCCCAAATCATGTGATTCTATCTTAGTTATTCCTGGGCCTGGAGTGGGTTATCTGTATATGTAATTCACAGTTTAGTATCTTCGGAGGTGGTGGAGAATACCAGACTATGTACACATCGTTATCCTATATGCAAACATGAGAGTTTACATCATGTTTAAGGGAGGGCTGTAACTCCTTTTTCCTATGCTTCCAGTGACCCCAGTTTTGCCCGTCTTGGTCAGATGGTCTTGGAGTATGACCACCCTCTGAAGAAGCTGACAGAGGAGTTTGGGCCTCACACAAAGGCAAGTTTCTTGAGAGAGTGGAGAATTCCTCAGGCAGAAGTACGTTGTCCCCATCATTGACATTGGAGATTCATTTGTTTTTCTCCACAGGCTGTGAGTGGAGCCCTGCTTTCTTTGCACTTTCTGTTTGTCCGAAGGAACCAGGGGGCTGAGCAGTGGCGTAGTGCCCAGCTTCTAAGTCTCATCAGCACCCCTGCAGCCATGATTAACCCTGCTAATTCAGACACAGTGAGTTCCCTTTTCCTCTTGTGAGTGGAAGCATTCTCTTTCCAAGGCCATCTCTTTAGAGGGTGCTTCTTTTCAGGAAATATCAGCCCTAAGAGTGCTTTAGCCCTCTTCTAGGATATGCTTCTGAGTTGATCACCTCTTGTGGCTAAAAAAATCATAGTTGGGTTGGGGATTTTCTTTGGACCAGGATTAGTGTGTGCCTGCCCACAGAAGGAATTTAATAAATGTTCATAGAATGAATGAATGGATGAAACTGAGTCATTAAGCACCTATTCAGCCCAGCAGGAACTTGAGCATAGATGTCAATTAATTAACAAATGTTTTTATTCAACCACTATCGGCCCAAGGTCCTTGCTTCAAAGAATTTATAATCTAGTAGGAAGATACGCCATGTATTCATAAAAATACAACTGACGGTACAAGAGTATGAGAAGCACCAAACAAGTGACGTATACTTTACATGGTAAAAGAATCCAAGGGAGACGGAAATCATGAGATTTTGAGTATTACTTTCCTGAATTGTTGAAGAGAAGTTATGTCAAACCATTTGTTTGTCCTCACTTCCAGTCCAAGTTCCTTTTTCTTTTCTCAACTATATTCTTGTCTCCTCACTCCACTTCTAGTGCCTCACCTCCATTATTGGCAGCTTTCCCAGATATTGGCTTATCAACGTGCCCTTATCCAGTCTGCTAAAATAAAAGTTGCTTTTGATACTCAAACTCTAGCTTGACTGCCCTTGTCTCGACTGCCTTAGTCTTTAGCGTGGACCAAGTTAAATAACTGCTAGACCGTCTCTGCCTCTCTTCTCATAGATGGCCTGTGAGTACCTGTCTGTGGAAGTGATGGAGCGCTGGATTGTCAGTAAGTTTTGTGGGATGAGGTGGGAACAGACATAGCATGTTATATGGAGATCAAATTCTAAAAGTCTTCCTCTGCACTGTTTTACCCACCCACAGTTGGGTTTCTTCTTTGTCACGGGTGCCTCAACTCCAATAGCCAGTGCCAGAAGCTGTGGAAGCTGTGTCTGCAGGGTTCCCTGTACATCACCCTCATACGGGAGGATGTGCTACAAGTGCACAAGGTCACCGAGGATCTGTTTAGCAGTTTGAAAGGGTGAGATATGAGGTCCCAGCTAATCTTTTAGCCCCTCGTGACAGGGATTTTTAGCCCCTCCTGACATCCTTTTCTTTAGGGATTTTTAGCCCCTCCTGACATCCTTTTCTAGTCTCCATAAGTGTCCCAAGTACAGGTGTTAAGGAATAATTCTAATTATTGAAGAAATATTTATTGAATACGTTCTATTTACTAGGTACTTCACTTGATACATTAGTTAATAAGATAGCATAGAGGTTAAGATAACGGATTCTGAAACCAGATTACCTGGGTTTGAATTCCAGCTCTACCACTTACTGGCTATGTGATCTTGGGCAAGTTACTTAGCTTCTCTATGCCATGCCTCAATTTGTCTATAAATAATAATAATACTTCCCTATGACCTACCTCATAGGGTTGTTATGAGGAATGAAAGAGTAATTATTTATAAAGCATGTAGAAAAGTGCCTGGTACTTTGTAAGTGCAATATATGTGCTTATTAAATTAAAAAAGACAGAATCTCTGCTCTCAAAAGAGCTTGCAAATTAGTGAAAAATAAACTGTTGTGATATAATAAGGGATTATGATGTATAAACCTAAAGTGCTTTAGAAGGATACTTAAACTGGCCCTGGAGGATCCAGGAAAACCTGGAGACAGATAGACCTGAAGAATTAAAAAGGGGAAGCGTGTGTGTGTGTGTGTGTGTGTGTGTGTGTGTATGTGTATGTGTGTGTGTGCTGGAGTGGTGGGGGTGGGGATGGAAAAGCAGGGAAATTGCTTAAGGCAGAGAAAGATACTTTAGGCAGAGAAACTATCAAGATTTCGAGGCAAAAGGGAGCATGGCAAGTTCTAAGAAACTCATATAGCCCAGGTTACAAAAATGAAGATGTTGTCAAGAGACAGATTTGGAGAGGTAAGTTGGGGCCTTGGATGTCCTGTCATGGGGTTTGAGCCTGTTCTAAAAAGGCTAGGGAGGGACTTCCCTGGTGGCACAGCGGTTAAGAATCTGCCTGTCAGTGCAGGGGACACGGGTTTGATCCCTGGTCTGGGAAGATCCCACATGCTGCGGAGCAACTACTGAACCTGTGCTCTAGAGCCCGTGCGCCACAACTACTGAGCCCGCGCGCCTAGAGCCCGTGCTCCGCAACAAGAGAAGCCACCACAGTGAGAAGCCCACGCACCACAACGAAGAGTAGCTCCCGCTCTCCGCAACTAGAGAAAGCTCGTGCACGGCAACGAAGACCCAATGCAGCCAAAAATAAATAAATTATTTTTTTTTAAAAAAGGGATAGGGAGCCATTGAGTGATTTTTCTTTTTTTTTTTTTTTATAATTTTTTTTTATTTTTGACTTAGCTGGATCCTCCAGGGCCAGTTTAAATTTTTTTATTTTGCTGTGCGCAGGCTTTCCTCTAGTTGCGGCAAGCGGGAGCTACTCTTCGTTGCGGTGCGCGGGCTTCTCACTGCGGTGGCTTCTCTTGTTGCGGAGCACGGGCTCTAGGTGCACGGGCTACAGTAGTTGTGGCGTGCGGGCTCAGTAGTTGTGGCTCGTGGGCTCTAGAGCGCAGGTTCAGTAGTTGTGGCGCTCGGGCTTAGGTGCTCTGCGGCATGTGGGATCTTCCTGGACCAGGTCTCGAATCTGTGTCCCCTGCATTGGCAGGCAGATTCTTAACCACTGTGCCACCAGGGAGGTCCCCACTGAGTGATTTTTAAACAGGGGAGTGACACAATGATATTTGCATTTTAGAATAAGTCACTCTGGCTGCAGGGAAGAAAAGAAGTTACGTGGAAAAAAACTAGAAGCAGGGATTAATTAAGTAAATTAGGAGGAATTGAGGATGAAGTCAAGGTTTCTGGATTGGATACTTGGTATTCCTTAAGATAAAGAACATATGATAAAAGCTGGTTTGTGGGGGAAAGGTTGTGGATTCACTTTTAAGCAGTTTGAATTTGAAGTATTTGTAGCACAGTGAAGTTAGATGTAGACCTCTTACCTTGTGATTGTGGAATTTAGGAGTGAGATCTGGATTCAGATAAAGGTTGGCGAAATGGTAATCAAAGCCATGGGAGTAGGTGAGATTACTCACGGAGAATGTGTGGAGTGGGAAGAGACTGGGATAGAACCTCTGAGAACGTTGAAATTTAAGGGCCAGCAGAGGCAGAGAAATCAGTGAGAGGTGCTGAGAAGAAGAATAACAGAGGTAAGGGAAGAAGACATGCTAAGAAGAAAGGACCAGTTATCTATAAATATGTTAGACGATGTTGGGAGGTCAAATAAAATGAGGACAGGAAAATGTTCGTTGAATTTGGCTGTAAAGATGGTCTTAGTCCCCTTCTTGTGGATAACTTCAGTTGAGTGCCGAGGTCAAAACCTGGACTGCAGTGGGTTTAGGACCAAATGGGAGATAAGGAATTTAGTAAATATCTCTTTCATGAAGTTTGACCTTGAAGGGAAGAATAGAGACAGAGCTATAATGAGAAGGAGGTGTGGGATTAAGGAAGGGGTCAAATACCTTTATTATCTTTGTAGTTGCAAAACTAACACCAGAAATGTGAAAAATACAAAGAGGAAGTTGACTACAGTCTCACTTCCCAGAGTAGTTTGGTGCATGTCCTCCAGATGCTTGTGTATACATATGAGCATGTAAAGGTGTGCATATATTTTCAGCCTTATATAAGCAATTGATAAAAAGCAATGGATCCACATTCTACATTATATTCTTTTTTTTTTTGGCTGCGTTGGGCCTTTGTTGCTGCGCGCGGGCTTTCTCTGGTTGCAGCGAGTGGGGGAGACTCCTTGTTGTGGTGCGCGTGCTTCTCACTGCGGTGGCTTCTCGTTGCAGAGCACGGGCTCTAGGCGTGTGGGCTCAGTAGTTGTGGCTCACGGGCTCTAGAATGCGGGCTCAGTAGTTGTGGCACACGGGCTTAGTTGCTCCACAGCATGTGGGATCTTCCCGGACCAGGGCCCAAACCCGTGTCCCCTGCATTGGTAGGCGGATTCCTAACCACTGTGCTACCAGGGAAGCCCCTCTACATTATATCCTGAAGTTTTGGGGTTTTTTTACTTTATTTTGGATATCTTTGCATGTCAGTCTATAGAGACTTATTCTTTTTAACAGTCAAACAGTATTTCATTATGTGGTTGTAACATAATTTATTTACCCAATCCACTATTGATGGACATTTGAAGTGTTCCCTCACTCCCTCCTTTTTTTCTTTTTCTTTTTAAAAAAAAAACCTTTACAAACAATGTTGAAGTGAACATCCTTAGACATATATCTTTGTGAACATTTCTATAGGGTAAATTCTTACAAGTGGAATTGCTGGGGTAAAGGATATGCATATTTCAAATTTTAATAGCTCTTCCCAAATTGTCCTCCAAACAGATGTATTATCTACCATCTATGAGAATACTTATTCATCATACTCTCAACAACTGAGTATTATTATTATTTTTTTTTTTGCGGTACTTGGGCCTCTCACTGTTGTGGCCTCTCCCATTGCGGAGCACAGGCTCCGGACGCGCAGGCTCAGCGGCCATGGCTCATGGGCCCAGCTGCTCCGCAGCATGTGGGATCCTCCCGGACCGGGGCATGAACCTGTGTCCCCTGCATCGGCAGGCGGACTCTCAACCACTGCGCCACCAGGGAAGCCCCAACTGAGTATTATTAAAAATTCATTGCCAGACTTAAGAGAGAGTAAATCTAAGATTAATAATTAGAAGTTACAGGAGGTAAATAGATACAGATATATAGAAACACTTTCTAATGATTACCGCTTCTGGGGAATGGAAGGGATGTTTGAAGCGTGTGTTGTTCCCCATCACTAAGAACAACACTAACATGTAAGATTTATAGTTTAGGGAGTTCTTTGCCATAAATGATCTAATTTGATCTTCATGTTACTTATACTCAGGTATATGTTTAATATATTCTTTTTTTCTTTTTTTTTTTTTGGGCTGTACCACGCGGCATAGGGGATCTTAGTTCCCTGACCAGGGATCAAACCCGTGCCCCCTGCAGTGGAAGTGCTGAGTCCTAACCACTGGACTGCCAGGGAAGTCCCAATATCTTCTTTTATAAATGAGAAAATAGAGGCTCAGTCTCAGTGTCACTCAGTTAATAAGAGATGAAATTAGGAAATCATTCCAAATTTTTTGACTCTTAATCCTCTCACTTTCCATCATACCATGTAGAGGATGAAATAATTACCCACCAGGAATGCTGTGGAGTTGAATCCTGATTTGATTAAGATACTTTCCAACTCTAAATTTCCTTGATTCTGTGCTAAGCTCAGTAAGGGGTGGTTTGGAGAAGAGAAACGAAAGGTTATAAATTCGACTAATGTGGTGGCAACAGATGCAGTACAAGAGAAGACAGATATAAGGGACATAGGGAGCACAGAGCCTAAAGTAGTGTGGGACTTTTGAGCATGGGTCACTAGTTGAAAAAAAGAAGTATGGTCAGGAGAGTCAAATGTTACGGAGAAACAAAGAACAATGAAAAGGCCATCTAACTTGGTGATTCAAAAGTTGACGGTGACCTAAGAGAGAGCAGCAGTTTGTTTAGTGTCTAAGATCATATGGGCTTCAAGGGTCAGTGAAAGGTGAGGTGAAAAAGAGTAAAGGTGCCTCTCTGGAGGAGTTTGGTGGTGTGGGAGAATGAGCAAAGTTCAGTAGATTGTCAGGGTCAAGCGAGGGTCCTTTTAGAATAAGGGAGGCTTATTGGGAGAAGAGAATAAAACCAGTGGAGAGAGAGAGAGATTGAAGTGACAAAAGGGTAACTGATAAGGTTAAATTCTAAGAGGAGGTGGGTGGGAATGGGACCCAGGGGAGAGCTGGAGTAACTACTTTTTTTAAAAAAATAAATTTATTTATTTATTTATTTTTGGCTGTGTTGGGTCTTCGTTTCTGTGCGAGGGCTTTCTTTAGTTGTGGCAAGCGGGGGCCACTCTTCATCGCGGCACGCGGGCCTCTCACTGTCGCGGCCTCTCTTGTTGAGGAGCACAGGCTCCAGATGCGCAGGCTCAGTAGTTGTGGCTCACGGGCCTAGTTGCTCTGCGGCATGTGGGATCTTCCCAGACCAGGGCTTGAACCCGTGTCCCCTGCATTAGCAGGCAGATTCTCAACCACTGCACCACCAGGGAAGCCCTGGAGTAACTACTTTTACTTGAGAGCAGGGCCTGTGCATATGTATGCACTGCTTCTTTGTATTTCCCTCAAACCTGAAAGAGTACTTCGGCTTGAAGGTGTCAAGGCAGGAGCACAGGACAAGAAATCTAGTCCCAGCTTTGCCATTAAAACTCTATGTGAGGGGGCTTCCCTGGTGGCGCAGTGGTTGAGAGTCCGCCTGCCAATGCAGGGGACGCGGGTTCGTGCCCCGGTCCGGGAAGATCCCACATGCCGCGGAGCGGCTGGGCCCGTGAGCCATGGCCGCTGGGCCTGCGCGTCCGGAGCCTGTGCTCCGCGGCGGGAGAGGCCACAGCATTGAGAGGCCCGCGTAACGCAAAAAAAAAAAAAAAAAAAAAAAACTCTATGTGACCTTGGGCAAGTCAGTTTTCTTCCGCAGGTATTATTTTCTTTATCTGTAAAATAATGATGAGAACTAGATAATCTCTAAGCTCTATGAGTCTCTTGTTAATAGGTCAGGGTAAAAAGTAAGGTTTGGAAATATCCTGATGGTGAAGGCTGCCCATGCCCCTTCAGGCTGTAGTTTGGAATCTCTGAGGACTGGGAAGGTGGGACAAGGCCTTTAGCTGGTGGTATGGCCAACCCTTCTGTGTGTATGTCAATCCTCAGGTATGGCAAGCGAGTGGCAGACGTAAAGGAAAGCAAGGAACATGCAATTGCAAACAGGTAAAGGCAGGGAATGAGCTCTTCCAGAAGGGATGGCATAGGAATCTCTCCTGAGATTGTTCTCTCCTCTCCTTGTTCTCACCCAAGTTTCTGTACAGCCTTATTGTCTCAACCCAAGAACTTGCTGCTGCCCCACAGATTCTTGTGTTTCCTTTACCAGGTCTAACTGTGGCATTGACCCCTCCTCCTAGCTGACACCCCTTCCTAAATGCAGCTGTCTTCTGCACTGTCTTTGGAAGATTTTTAAGGGTGGGTGAGGCAATATTCTCCAGTTTCCACTTTCTTTCCTCAGTGGCCAGTTTCACTCTCAAAGGCGTCAATTTCTGCGGCTGGCTGTGAAGGAGCTGGAGACCGTGTTAACCGATGAACCAGGACTACTGGGTCCCAAGGCAAGAGAAAGAAACATTGTGGGGGGGGGACGATGTTCAATGATGAAAGACTCCTATGTGGGGGATGACTTGGCATTCATGAGTTTTTGCATTTCTGAGTTTTTTGTTCTGTTTGTGTATGTATATGCTGATTCCCTTGAATCTTCTTAGAGTACCCTAAAACTTCTTGTATCTCTTTTTTGGGCACTATCATAGTATATCATATATTATAGCTATTTGTGTACTTGTCTTATCCTCTATTTGACTGTGAACTAATTGAAGACAGATAGTTTTTTGTGAGTCTCTGTGTTTAATATTGGATACCACTGTTGGTATGGTTACACAGTTGTTTCCATATGCATATTTTCATGATAGTTTTCTCTGTGCTTTGAAATCCGTTTTTAAAGTTGAAAATTCTCATAGTCCCTGTCCCCTCCTTAGGCCCTTTTTGCTTTCATGGCCCTGTCCTTCATTCGTGATGAGGTCACTTGGCTGGTTCGCCACGCAGAAAATGTCACCAAGACGAAGACACCTGAGGACTACGCTGACTCGTTAGTACTTGGCATGGTTAAGAATCTTGACCTTAGATGGACTGGAAAAAGGGACGGCGGGACATCAAATGACCTCGGGAGGTCTCAGTTTCTGCCCTGTTGTTGCTGTCTTTGTTTCGGGTCACATTTTCAGTCTCATACAGCTCTCTGTTCTCATCCTCGTCTTTGTAGGAGCATTGCAGAACTGCTTTTCTTGTTGGAGGAGATTAGGGCTCTGGTCCGAAGACACATCAAGGTGATAGAGCAATACCACCTTCAGTACCTGGCCAGATTTGATGCTCTTGTGCTCAGTGACATCATTCAAGTATGTTTAATTGATGATACTTTGGAAATTTGGGGGTGATCCCTGGTCATTTTCCCCTGGGGGCCACTCTGGCTGAATCTCATGCTCTGTAGATTGTGTGTCAAAAAGCCTGATTTTCCCCTCTACGTTTGTTAAAATTTTTAAAAAGGACTAATAATCTTAGCAATTTTTTCCCCCAAGTGAGGCTGCACAGAAATAGGAGAGAAGAGTAAAAGGCAGTTGGGTGTTAGCATGGCAGGGAACTCAGGGAGTTTCCTCCGTGTCTTGTTTGGCTCTTTCTCTTTGTTTGTGGCACTTGGCAGCTCTTCCTACCTTCATACACTGACTGAGCCTTGTGGTCCTTGTTTCTCTCTTGGTGGAACTTATACCTCCTTGATGGTAACTCCACCTTCTCTTCTAGAACCTGTCTGTGTGTCCTGAGGAGGAGTCGATCATAATGTCCTCATTCGTCAATACTCTCTCCTCTCTGAATCTCAAGCAAGGTAAGTGGAGGGAATTGGAGGAGGAAAAGTGAGGGCAAACATCTTTTTTTCTAGAAATATTGATCTCTTGAGCCAGGGAATAGCCAAGATGACTTTGAAGAGGACCTATTATACCATTCCATGCAGTTGGATAGAGGTGCTGTTTTATTATTTCCTTTTAAACTTCTATTTTTCTTGCAGTTGATAATGGAGAAAAATTTGAATTTTCTGGATTGAGGCTGGACTGGTTCCGTCTACAGGTAGGTCTGTTTCTGTTAATGGTCCCCCATTCTCAAGGTTTTCTCTCCCTCACAATCCCTTCTCTTTCTAACTCCTAAGCTCTGCTGTATGGAATGATTCAACACTGAAAACTGCTGATTGGACAGGACAAATACCAGCCAAACTGTAGTCCCAAGGCTGGGAGTCTTTTTCATTTATCTTGTTTTTCTCCACCCTTTTCCGAACTCCAACCATAGGCGTATACCAGTGTGGCTAAGGCTCCCCTGCACCTGCACGAGAACCCTGACTTAGCCAAGGTGATGAACCTCATTGTCTTTCACTCTCAAATGCTGGACTCAGTAGAGAATATGCTGGTGGAAACTTCTGATTTATCTACTTTCTGGTATGTCCTGACTCAGAGCTCTTTATCAATTGACCCGATCTCTTGCCTGGCCTCTGTGGAGGACTCTAATTCCCCCAGATACACAGGAAAGGCTTGTTTTCTTTGAGATCTCTTTAAAGACGGATGCTCAAACTCCACAGCTTCTTCTTTCCAGCTTTTATCAAGTGGTAGGAATTTGAAGTTGATTCCCTTTTGTGTTGGCTTTCTTTAGGAAAGCCATTTGGACTTTACACAGCATTCTCTTCTCTGGGATAATTCATTGATTATCTTTTCCTCACGGTTATATGTGGAACCTCCTTCTTCTTTTTATTCTTGGGACATTGTGATTTAAAAGAGACATGGAAAACTTGGAAGTTTAGTGGAGAGGACTGAAAATAATTGAGAGGGCTGGGGAACTGGGTCTTTAGAGAATGCAAATGAGTTTGTCTTCCTTGGGTATCATTCGGCCTTTACTAAGTGACCACTGTTGTTCATAACTCTACCCTTTGAGGGGTAAACACACAACACAATATGTTGGCTCTGCTCTCTGCACTCAGCATGAGTGGGGAGGTATAATACCCACATGTGAAAAGGACATCAACATAATAATGGCAAATGTGCATGATGTTGAGAGAATACAGGGTTGAGGAAAGATCAGCCTCATGAAATTAATCAGAGAAAGTTTTCTGGAGCCTGAGTGTCAAGTTTTGAGAGAGATGTGAATTAGTAATACTGAGGGACTTCTAAATCAGGGCCCAAATCATGCAGAGGTTCTGAGGGAGGAGTAGCAAATTTTGTATAAGAAAAGGGAAGGAGGTATTATTGGGTTGGCCAAAAGGTTCCTTCGGTTTTTAACGTAAAAATGAAACACACATTTTTCATTTTCACCAAGAACTTTATTGAACAACGTATTAACCCTTTTGTTCCACTACGTTCTGCCATTTTTCAGGCAGCTTCATAATTCCATCTTCCCAAAACTTTTTATCTTTTTGCGCAAAGAACTGTTCCAGGTGCCTTTTACAGTCTTCCAGGGAATTGAAATTCTCTCCATGAAGAGAATTTTGTAAAGACTGAAATAAATGGAAATCTGAAGGTGCAATACTGCGGGTGGTTCAGAACTTCCCAGCCAAGCTATAACAGTTTTTGCCTGGTCATCGAAGAAACACGTGGTCTTGCGTTATCCTGATGGAAGATTATGTGTTTTCTGTTGACTAATTCCGGATGCTTTTCGTTGAGTGCTGCTTTCAGTTGATCTAACTGGGAGCAGTACTTGTTGGAAATAATCATTTGGTTTTCCGGAAGGAGCTCATTATAGAGGACCCTCTTCCAGTCCCACCATATGCACCTTCTTTCGATGAAGCCCAGCCTTTGGTGTGGTTGGTGGTGGTTCGTTTCGCTTGCCCCACGATCTCTTCCGTTCCACATTATTGTACAGTATCCACTTTTCATCGCTCTTCACAACTTGTTTTAAAAATGGAACTTTTTAAATGTTTAAGTAGAGAATCACATGTGGAAATATGGTCAAGGAGGTTTTTTTTCTTGCTTAAGTTATGTGGAACCCAAACATCAAAGCGATTAATATAACCAAGCTGGTGCAAATGACTTTCAGCACTTGATTTGGATATTTTGAGTATGTCAGCTATCTCCCACATGGTATAACATTTATTGTTCTCAATTAATGTCTCAGTTTGATCACTGTCAACTTCAACTGGTCTACCCGACCATGGAGCGTTGTCCAGCGAGAAATCTCCGGCACGAAACTTTGCAAATCACTTTTGACAACTTTGAGCAGCCACAGCACCTTCTCAATATACTGCACAAATCTTTTTCTGCATTTCAGTTGCGTTTTTACCTTTCTTGAAATAATAAAGCATAATATGCCCAAAATGTTGCTTTTTTTCTCTCATCTTCAATACTAAAATGGCTACACAAAAATTCACCAATTTTGATAAGTTTTTTTTTAAAGGCATGCTGATATGACAGCGGTCACAATACAATCTAACAGAAGTTGTTTCGAATGAAGTTAAAGACAGCTAAGTGCTACTAGAGCCATCTTACGGAAAAAAACCAGATGAACTTTTTGGCCAACCCAATACTAACCTGTCCTGGGATCCAGTAAAAATATCTGAAAGGGTTGAGTTTCTTGGGTTCCCGTCTACCTTAAGGGTAGGGAAATTAAGGAGGGAGGGGTGAATATCAATAAATATTTGTTGAAAGAATGAATATCCTCTCTATCTCAAAGGGACCAGCTCCTAAACCCTGGTTGTAATTGTCCTTCCCCCTTTTCCGCAGCTTTCATCTTCGTACATTTGAGAAGATGTTTGCTATGACCCTGGAGGAACCTGCCATGTTGCGTTATGCCATTGCTTTTCCCCTGATTTGTGCTCACTTTGTCCACTGCACTCATGAGATGTGCCCAGAGGAGGTGAGTACCCTGAACTGCAAACCCTGTCATCTCTTTAATCACATCTCATTCTTATTCCCCCAAAACACAATTCCAAGAGTTGATTTTGGTCCCAGGAAGGGTACAGACATAGGTATCTGATGCAAGTCCCTAAATGTCTCAGCTTTATGTAGAATGTGTACTCTCTCTGGGTCTCATTTTCTTCTTCTGTGGGAGTGGGTGGCTCAGGCTGGGGCTCAGAACAGTATTATGAGGAAGAAGTGGTTGTCCTGGTGATGACAGTTTCTTCCTTGGGTCCTCTTTCGCAAAGTACCCCCACCTGAAGAACCATGGCCTTCATCACTGCAACTCCTTCCTGGAAGAGTTGGCCAAGCAGACCAGCAACTGTGTCCTGGAGGTCTGTGCTGAACAGCGAAACCTGAGTGAGCAGGTAGGCTCAGCCCTCTCTCTGTTTCAGTCTGTCCTCTGCAGTCCCTTGGTGCCTTCCCCTCTATCTACCTTTATCTTCTTCTCAAACACCAAGTTCTCTAACCCTTTCAGGTAGGGCTAGGGCTTTTGTGTACATGAGTTTATGGCAGGCTTCTTTTTTTAGTGTAGTCCCATCGGCAGTCTTTACTCCCTTGGGACTCAGTAGAGGTGTCTAAAAATACTCTAATTTGAACAGCTGCACTGCAACAAAATCTGTGCTTTCATTTGAAGTGTTCCAAGAGATGAGTTAACTTTCTAATTTACTTCCCCTCCTCTCTCTGCCCTGTGTACACGTACTTAGAACAGTGGCCCCAGATCACCTGTCTTGTCTCGCCTTTCTGTCCATCTGCACCCTAATCTGTAGCTATCTGAACATTTTCAGGCGCCTCCTCTGCGTTTATCCTCAGGGCTGCTTTTGTGTCTTTTTTTTTCAGGAGTCACCCTTCCTGATTTTATTAGTATTTTGAATTATGTTAATGGATTTGAATATTGAATCACTAATTCAACATACTTCACCATCATAGTGTTATTCTTCCCTTTGCTTCTGGATTCTGTTTGCTGATTTTCAGCTGGAAATTTCTGCTTTGCTTTTGTGTCTTTGTCTGTTGTTTTTCCCTCCCCTCCATTGACTGACTCATAGCACCCGGTCATGATTAGCTCAACCTAAGTTTATAAGAAATTTGAAAATGAAGAACTTGTTCCGCTGTTGTCCTGGATTCTTTCAGGTTTCCTAGACTACCCACCCTTCCTGGGTTTGAGTCAGGCTTTGTAGCAACTTTGGTAGGCGGGGAGTCAGGTTGTGTGCGTGTGTGTGTGTACATGTGTGTGTGTGTGTACATATGCACAGTTATATTATTACTTAACCTTCCCATTTTCTCATATGTAAAATGGGGATAAAAATAGTTTCTTTTTTTTTTTTAATTTGTGGCTGTGTTGGGTCTTCGTTGCTGTGTGTGGGCTTTCTCTAGTTGTGGTGAGCGGGGGCTACTCTTCGTTGCGGTTTGTGGGCTTCTCATTGTGGTGGCTTCTCTTGTTGCAGAGCACGGGCCCTAGAGTGCGCAAGCTTCAGTAGTTGTGGCACGTGGGCTCTAAGGCATGTGGGCTTCAGTAGTTGTGGCGCATGGGCTCAGTAGTTGTGGCACACAGTCTCAGTAGTTGTGGCACACAGGCTTAGTTGCTCTGTGGCATGTGGGATCCTCCTGGACCAGGGATTGGACCCGTGTCCTCTGCATTGGCAGGAGGATTCTTAACCACTGTGCCACCAGGGAAGTCCAAAAATAGTTTCTTAAAAGAAGTATCATAAAGGTGAAATGAAATAGCATATGTTAAATATTTGGTATGCGATTCTCAGTCGATGTTAGCTGCTATATTATTTGGTATTTATTGGGCACTAAGCCCTGTGCTGGGTTTTTGGGATGGGGTCCCAGAAGGAAAGGTACACAATTCCTGCCCTTGGGGAATGTCCCAATTTAAGGGAGAAAAGTGTACAAATACATGTTTGAAATTAATTTAAATAATTAATGCGAGGAAGATATGTAAACAAGTACAATTATGGGTATATTCATCGCTCAACTTGAATACCTACTACATACAAAGGACACAGTTAAAGATATTTGCTCAGTGCTGTATCAAGGTTGACTAAAACATTATGTATTATTTTCACACACACCAAAACTTTTGCAAATGACTATTGACCCCTCCAAAGTTATCATTTTGAATAAATAGTGATGTTGCCTTACTAATGGAGTTGCGTTTTTGGAACTACTTTCAGAATCTACCACAGACAGCTTTGCATAGTTTCAAGGTTGACGCACCTTTGCGCATCACGGTAGACTTGATTTTTTGGAAACAGTAGAAGCTTGGATTTAAAAAAAAACAAGTGTGACTATTAAGTAAGAAAACCAGTTTTCTCATGGCTGGTATCGTGCTCTAAGAGTAATTCCAAATGAAGAGATGTATGGGAGGAAAGAGAGGGAAAGGCAGAACGAGAAAAGAACAGACAATAAGGGAGGGACCTATTTATAACTGTTAGATGGATTACTCGGCAGTTTTAGGAACGAATCTCATTTCTCCATTCACTTGTGTTTGTTTCTAAAGCTTCTACCTAAGCACTGTGCCACTACCATCAGCAAGGCCAAAAACAAGAAAACCATGAAGCAGAGGCAGACTCCGAGAAAAGGAGAGCCTGAGAGGGACAAACCAGGAGCTGAGAGTCACCGGAAGAACCGCAGCATTGTCACCAAGTGAGGACCTAGGCCTTAGAGGACCAGCAGGGCACTACCTCAAAGAAGGGAGAACAGGAAAGAGGGAAGGTGATGCAGCAAAAGAGTGTGGAAGTGGTGGTGGGGAATGACAGATACGGAAAAGCACTTAAATATGAATTTTCTACTTTGCCTTTGAAGTCACCATCAATGTGTACTCTTCTAGGCTGAGTTTTTCCAGAAGATGAAAGGGGTCTAAGGGTCATGGGCCTGACAGATCCTCCCCAAATACTAGCAGGCAGTGCCAGACCTGTAATGGAGGCTCATTTTACTTTCTCAATTTTACTCAGCATGGACAAGCTACACCTAAACTTGACAGAATTGGCACTGACAATGAATCATGTACACAGCTTCTGTGTATTTGAACACACCATCTTCCCTTCTGAGTATCTCAGCAGCCATCTGGAGGCCAGACTCAACAGGTATCACTCTTTTGTTGTCTTCTGTTTGCTTAGTATGATCGTTCTCAAAGCTGGGTTCCATTAGATCTATCTTGGTGGTCATTCTGATGCAGTCAATCTGGCATAGGTCCCAAGCATCTCTATTAAAAATAAATAAAAGAACCCAGACTTCCCTGGTGGCGCAGTGGTTAAGAATCTGCCTGCCAATGCAGGGGACACGGGTTTGATCCCTGGTCTAGGAAGATCCCACATGCTGCGGAGCAACTAAGCCCGTGAGCCACAACTACTGAGCCTGTGCTCTAGAGCCTGCGAGCCACAACTACTGAGCCCGTGTGCACAACTACTGAAGCCCGTGCGCCTAGTGCCCATGCTCTGCAACAAGAGAAGCCACCACAATGAGAAACCCATGCACTGCAACGAAGAGTAGCCCCTGCTCGGCGCAACTAGAGAAAGCCCGCACGCAGTAACGAAGACCCAACGCAGCCAAAAACAAACAAACAAACAAACAAATAAAAGAACCCCAAACCTTTATAGGTTTCTTTTTTTTTTTTAAGATTTATTTTATTATTTATTTATTTATTTTATTTTATTTTTGGCTGCGTCGGGTCTTAGTTGCAGCATGCTGGATCTTTGCTGAGACGTGTGGGATCTTTCATTGCAGCACGTGAGCTTCTCTCTAGTTGTGGCGTGTGGGCTCCAGGACACTTGGACTCCGTAGATGTGGCATACGGGTTCCAGAGCGCATGGACTCTGTAGTTTGTGGCACACAGGCTCTCTAGTTGAGGCGCTCGAGCTTAGTAGTTGTGGTGCGCGGGCTTAGTTGCCCCACGACATGTGGGATCTTAGTTCCCTGACCAGGGATCGAACCCATGTCCCCTGAATTGTAAGGTGGATTCTTTACCACTGGACCACCAGGGAAGTCCCTCTATAGGTGGTTTTGTTGAACAACGAGAACTGGTCATCACTGGTTTAGTAGGGTGACTGGGGCCTTTGCAGTCAGCAGATCTGTGTTGATGCTGTTAGCTAAGACATCAGAGCAGGTTATCTAACTTGTTTGAGCCTTAATTTCCTATCCTATAGAGTAAGGATAATGATATTTACCTTATAATGAGAATTACCTGTAACTGAGAATTTGTAGAGAATTAAAGATAATAATGAGTGACATATATAGGCCTCAACAAAATAAATTCCCTTCCTTCCACTTTGCCTCTCATTCTGTTGCTCCCTGAAGCTGCAGGAACATTCCTTATATTCAAATTGGGCACTATAGTAGGCAAATTAGGGGAGTGAGGGGAAAAATTTTTTATGAATAATCTCCTAGTCTTCTGTGTTTCATTTTGCAATACGTAGTATATTTACTCATTCACTTAACAAGTATTTATTGAACATCTATTGTGTGTCATCAGTGTTCTCAAAGCTGTTAATACAGCAGTATACAAAAGAAATAAAGACTCCTGGCCACATAAAGCTTACCTTCTAGCAGGAGAGACAAGCAAAATAAGAACGTAGGATATATGGTAGATTAGAAAATAAGTGCTAAGCAGAAAGTTTAAAGCAGGAAAAGGAGATGGGAAGTGTGTAGTGGTGGTGGTGGTGAAATTTTACATAGGGTGGCCAGGGAAGGCCTGCTTGAGAAAGTGACATTTGAGTGAACTCCTGAAGGAATTGAGGAAGCCAAGTGGGTGACTATCTGGGGAAAGGACATTCTGGGCGGAGGAAACAGCAAGTGCGAAGGCTCTGAGGTGGGAACATGCCTGGTATGTTCGGGGAACAAGGAGACCAGTATGAGCCAGGGGGAGACTGGTAGGACGTGAGGTCAGAGAGCCTGGAGGAGTGGCAGACTGACGGTTCAGGTGGCTCTATGCCATCGTAAGGATTTTGGCTTTGATTCTGAGTGAGATGGGAAGCCTAGGCATGGTTTGAGCAGAGCAGGAACACGATTTCACTCAACATTTCAGTAGGTTCACTCTGTCTGCACTAGTGGGGCCAAGGACAGGAGTAGGGAGAACAGTTAGGAGTCTGTGCCTTGACTGTAGGAGATGCAGGCTAATTTTTCAATTAGTTTTCTGCTTGGGTGACAGTAAAATTAGTTTGTTTTCATTCCGTACACTTTAGCTATATGGAAGGAAGTGTCTCAGGTGCATATAAAATGTCAAGAAGATGACAATTTGGTAATCATCCATGTGTAAACCTTCAGAAGCTGGCAGTGGTTTCTAGGCCCTGGAGCAGCATGTCACTGGCATCATTGTTCCTAAAGCCTGGAAGTTGGCCTAAAGGTTTGGCCTCAATGAAAACTCTAAAATAGATTAGGCTTGCCTCCCATCTGTCCCTTCCGTAGAATTTTTCCTCAAGTGGTACCTCTTCTCTTTTCCTTTTCATCTGGGGAGTAGGCCCTCCTGTTCCCTTCCCCTCCCCTGCCATAAAGTTTTCCAAAAACACAGAACAAACAAAAAACGCCCAAACATCTGTGACTTTAGGGAGAACCTGATGGACTCTTTCATACTGATGTGGAGATGACTGACAAAAGCTTGTGTTGGCAAAGTCTAACGTTCCTCTTCCCCTACTGTTTACATTTTAACGAGGAAGAAAGCCTCAGGCAGAGGACTGACTCTAATTGTGAATTCTCAGGTTCCTGGGGAAGGTGTTTTGGAAGGGGCTGGGAGTCCAGTGAGGAGGGGTGTTCCTGGTGTGCCCCTAAAATAATACAGTGTGGACAGTTATTCTACCTTCTCTAAGGTTGGCTATAGATGTGTGCCAACCAAGTGTACCCTCTCTCCACCTGGCATCCCGTGGCCACTTGGGATTGCACTGCCCTTCTAAGGATTTCTGGGTGTGGCTTTCCATTTCTGACAGTCATTGGAACTAATTCTTTCCGAGGAGAAAAGACAAATGCTGGCCCTGAGAATGCAGGAGGTTGTAAGCAAGCACGTACTGTTAGATGGCGTTTGGGAGCCCAGATCTTTTACCACCTGATTTAATTTCTCCAGAGGAGGCAGAAGAGCATGGTGATTGAGAATCCAATGTTATTTGATTCAGGTCCCAGCTTTGCCACTTGCTAGCTGTGTGGTCTTCACAGATGGCAAGTGGCTTACTATCTGTGTCTCAGTTTCTTCATCCGTAAAATGGGGATAATAATTGTACCTACCTTATTGGGTTGCTGTGAGATTTACATGAGATAATGCGTGTAGTTAGATCATAGTACAGCACGCAGAACACAGTATAAATGTGATAACTGTTACTATGTTTGTCATTATGATTGTGATTATGGTTTTTGTCACCTAGAGCCATTGTGTGGCTGGCTGGCTACAATGCCACAACCCAGGAGATCGCCAGGCCTTCTGAGCTCTTGGTAGGAGTCAAAGCGTACATCGGTTTCATAAAGTCACTGGCCCAGTTTTTGGGTGCAGATGTGTCCAGAGTCATCCGCAACGCCCTCCTGCAGCAGACGCAGCCACTGGACTCGTGTGGGGAACAGACTATCACCACTCTCTACACAAATTGGTCAGTGTTGCTTATCCTCTCTCGCTGCCTTGCTTCTTTGTTAGCACTTTTTCCTTTATGCAGTAGGACCTCGGGACCAGGCATTTTAGCTCCTAGGGTCATAGACCCCCAAACAGAAGCTTGTTTCTGCCCGAGGACTGGAGCTGTAAGCTGGGGCAAACTCAGATCCCCTCTGTCCACCATGAGGTCTCTTTCTAAGCTTCCATGTAACATCCATTGATCTACTCTGTAACAATTTGACCCTTTTCCTCTTAATCTGCAGTTCTTAACCTTCCTTTTCTGGATTCTTACTGTTTTCATTTCAAATGATCTCTCTTCCTCTTTCTGAAGTTCTTTTTTATTTCTCTCTTTGTCCAGTTTCTTCCCCTGGAGACCATTCTGTCTCACACCATCTCTCCGGAGCACTGCCTCCTTACCTCCCGACATGACTGTGTCGCGTCTAGTAGATTGTTCTTCATAGCGAAAGGGGCCTGCTCCCCCAGACTGGAGGAGGCAGGGGTCAGCAGTATTTCCTTTGAGGGTTAAGGATGGAGAGGAGCTGGATTCCTACCTCCCTAAGCCACTGGGTGGCGTTCTTAATCCAGTATCAGCTCGGCAGGAGCCCGCCCGGCTGCAAAGAACCCCCTGAGGAGGGAGAAAGACTGAGACAAGGTTTACAATAAAATGCCAACAGGGGCCTGGCAGGTAAGGTAAATGGGTGTTGTGGGCTAGGTGGGGACTTTGAGTAGTTGGAGAGGGCATGCCCCTCTGAAAGGCGACGGCCACCACTTAGCCCCATCTGATCGCTGCCCCACTAAATCCTTATTTTAATGTAAAATCTCTCAGTTTCAAAAACTTGACAACTGATTCAACTTAAAAGGGAAAAACCTCACGTTTGAGTGCTGGTTTTGACCTACCCGTGGTTAGCTTGTGACTTTTGTAAGACCTAGGCCCGGAGCTAGTGCCTGGGTGAGTGGCAGGCATTGCCACGCCCTCTGCTGACACTGGCTGGAGGCCTTCTCAGCTTGCCCAGAGGTCAGGAGGGCATACTTGGAGACTGGATGACAAGTGTTCACGGGGCCTCTGTCTGTCCAGGAGGTTTGACTTGAGACCTGCTTCCAGGGTCCTAGGCCCTTAGTCCAACACTGTCATTGGAGAGGTTGAGACTAAGTATATTTCAGAGGAGCCCAATTAGTAGGAATTTTTGTCCTGTCAGCTTAGGCTTGTCTCACCTGACAGAGGAAGGCCAAGGGTGAGGGGCATGCAGTAGCTGGTAAAGGTGGTAGGGCGTGCACACCATTGCGTCTGACAGCACCGCCAAATGCCCTGCAGATTAGAGGCAAAGCGGAACCACGCTACTGCCAGGTGTTTTTGAGCCAACAGCTTGGGGTGTTAATTAGAGTGTTGTACTGTCTTCTTTGAGTCTCTTCTCCCCACCCCAGCCTTTGGTGGAGTTTCTCTTCCTGAGCCCAGTGGTGGTGGTAGGGAGAAAGGATTGAACACTGATCTTCTGTGCTTTCTTGCCAACCTTGTAGGTACCTAGAAAGTCTGCTTAGACAGGCGAGCAGTGGGACCATTATCCTCTCACCAGCCATGCAGGCCTTCATCAGCCTCCCCAGGGAAGGGGAGCAGAACTTCAGCGCAGAGGAGTTCTCTGACATCTCTGGTGAGCCCAGAGCCTGGTCTCCTGTCAGGGAGCCGAACCTTTCCCCTCAATACAATATCTTAACCTATGGATCCCATCTAAATTCTCCTACCTTCCCAGAGGCTCATTCTGTACTCTTCTAGATCTCTGCTAGATTCTGCCTTAGGGACAGTAAAAAGAGATTTCAAGTGAGACCCAGAATTGAGGAGTAGCTTGGGGGTTGAAGGTGGAGAGGGAAGATGCGGGGAGTTAGGAGCTAGGCAGGGGCACTCAAGTCACTGAAAGGATTTATTCTTCGAAGGGTAGTAAATGGTTATTTTCCATTTCCACAAAGAGTAAAGACTAGGACATATAATGAGGGGTAAAGGATAAATGTAAGGAGGACATTCTGATGTTTGGAATTATTAAACAGTGGTCTGACATCATGGCGTCTTCTTCCTGAGGGATAAGTTTTAGAGCCTTATCTAGTGCTTGGATTGCTGATGTTTAATACTGATGATGAGCTAATGGATGACATTTAGTGTGGGCTTGGCTCTAAATGTTCACATGTATTTAACTCCTTTACTCCTCACAGCAGCCTTGAGGTAGGTACTCTTATTACCCCCATTTTACAGATGAGGACACTGAGACACAGAGAGGTTAAGGAGCTTGATTAAGGTCATACATCATTCATACATGGTAGAACTGGGATTTCAACTCAAGGCAGTCAAATTCCAGAGCCCGGGTGCTTAGTCACTATGTCACGCTGCTTCCCAGTGTATAGAAGCGCTTTTGTGTCTCAAGGCAGGCAGATGAGGAGTGTGTCGTGAATGAGTTGGGAAGTTATTCTCTTTTTAAAGAGGGCTTGAAGCCATGCAGATCCTTTTTAATAGATTTGTTTTACTGACTGACTGATTCATCAACTATCCCACTGCTTCCTCCTTCCTCTCACCTCCATGTAAATCATGGACCCCGCATGGTATCTGAGACAGGTAGGAGATGTTTCAATGACCCTGCCCTCTCCATTCTTCCCCTTCCTTGGGGGGTGTTATGAAAATCAGAGTATACAGTTCTGTTTTCCAGCTCTGCCTTCTTCTTACCCTCATACTGACTCCATCAGTGAGCTGACCCTACCCTTTACCTGCTGGAGGCTTCAGATGTCCCCTTCTTATCAGCTCCTCCCACAGGCTGTAGGCAGCATCTAAAATCAGCTTTAGGTCTCTCTGACAACTGACGAGCAGCAGGAGGTAATGCTGATTCCCCCTTCTACCACCCCCACCCCAATTTCCCTGGGTTACCATGGTGATGGGGCAATGCTGCTGCAAAAATAGATAGATGGATAGAGAAGGATGCCCTAGGGTTACTAGCCTAGAGAGGACCAGAGTAAGGACAGTTGGCAGATCCAAATCAGATCAGTGTGTCTTCTCTCCAGAGAAGGCAGTTCAGCCCCTCTGCCTCTCTGTCAGCCATCTTAGAATTGTCTGAGTTGACCAGTTTGGAAATCCTTTTCTAGTTCTCAGCTCAGTTGTTCCTATTGTAAATATGTGACTAAAAATGTTTAGTATTTATTCCACATGAGGCTCTGTGTCAGCTGCTGTGACCAGTTCCACTTCCTTTGTCAGTGGTAGAGGTGGAGCTCAACTGGTCCTGCCTTTAAACCCTTGAGTGTGGAGCCTTGATTTCCTTTTCCCTCTGAACTCTTGTTAACTATATTAAACTCACCTTTCCTCTACTGGTCTCTTGTTACTTCTGGTCTTTATGGTTTTCTCTGCTGGGACCGCCCATAGCCAAAGATCATAGCTGGAGCTCTTCCCTGTCTGAATTTGTGTTTCTAACATGGGATTTCCTCAGCCAGGTTTTATTTAATTCACAAAGGGCCAGAAGCAGGTTGGGTAGGGAGGGATAAGGTAATGGGGCAGACTTGAGGGAAGAAGAATTTAGGGGAAAAGACAACTGGGAGTCTGGGGATGTGTACTGATTATGCTATCATATCAACTCTGTGAGGTGTTCAGGGTGGATATTAGTTTCTTCATTTTACAGAGAAGTGAACTGAGGCTCAGAGAGGGGCTTAACATCTGATAAAGCTAGTGCAGCTAGTCCAGCAAGAGTAAAGCCCAGGGCCGTGTAAAGGGACTGGGAAAGTCTAGATTCTTATAGGAATGAAAAGTAAATAGTTATCATTTGTGGTACGTCTTGGTGTGGGTACCAGTGGGGAGAGGGTAAATTGTCCCACAGGCAGGCCAGACCTCTCACCTGAATATAGGATTTCAGGCTACGTTTGCTCTCCAACTTCCCACTTCCTTTCCTTGCTAGAAAACACTTAAGGTGTTCACGTTACCCTATAGCTATTATGCAAACGCACCAGTGTTCTCTGAGTCCCACCTGGGACCTCTGTGACTCTATTCCAGAGTTGCGGGCTTTGGCTGAACTCCTGGGCCCCTATGGCATGAAGTTCCTGAGTGAAAACCTGATGTGGCATGTGACCTCTCAGATCGTGGAGCTGAAGGTACTGTGGAAGCAAGCCCCCAGGAAGCAGGTCCAGCCCCCGGGGGAAGAAGGGTAGGGGTAGGAGACTGGGGGGAAGATGTACCATGGGTCTCATCTTTTCGTGCTTAATGGCTCTGTGTCCCGGCTGCAGAAGCTGGTGGTGGAAAACATGGATGTGCTTGTTCAGATCAGATCCAACTTTAGCAAGGCAGACTTGATGGCTTCTCTGCTTCCCCAGCTGATGGGTGAGCACGTCTCCTAAAGGGAGAAGGAACTGTGGGAAAAGCATTGTGGATGACGGGTTTTGGGGGCTCTGGGGCCTAGGCTGGGTCTGAAGAAGCAAAACCGTTGCCATTCTCCTGAGTTCTCTTCTTGAACGCACTTCTTTCTCCTCAGGGGCTGATAATGTACTGAAGCGTATGACCATCATTGGAGTTATCCTCAGTTTTAGGGCCATGGCCCAAGAGGGACTTCGGGAGGTGAGCTGGGGGAGAGGGGGCTGCCACAGGATAAAGCCTTGGGTAGGGCTTGTGTGAGAAGTTGTGGAAAGGGTTGGTGAGCATTGAGGAGAATGGAGCTTAATTCGGTAGAGGTCCTGGAAGTTCTTTGAGGCTAGATGAGCTGAAGAAACCTAGACGCATGAGGAGAGAAGTGGCATGGGAAGCTGGCTAAGTTCTTATCTAAGCTGAGGCCTTTTTTTTGTTTCTTTGTTTCCACCTGTTTGAAGGCATCGGCCACTGTCCCTTGGACTCATTTGTACTCTCTTTCCTCCAGGTTTTCTCCTCCCACTGCCCGTTTCTTATGGGTCCCATTGAGTGCCTGAAGGAGTTTGTCACCCCAGACACAGATATCAAGGTATGGGAGAGTGCAAAGTGGAATCTAATTAGGATATTTTTGTTGTTGAAAATGGATGGAGCTAGGGTCTTGTAAGGGAGAGGGGGCTCTGAAGAATACTGCAGGGAGAAGAGCCAGAATTTGAATAGAAACACGTTGGGGGAGATTTTTGTGGAGGGAGGGGTGTTGGTCAGACAAGAGGATGCACAGCTGGGGAGCCCTGGGGAGATCCTGCGGGGGCTAGGGAAACGTTACTGGAGGGAGAGGAGTAAGGTCTAGGATAGTTTCTACAGCTTTTCTCCTAAGATGTGCAAATTAGATACCCGACTATATGCAGACAAGTCCCCTCTTTAGTCAGGAGCCTGGGTACTTTTTGTAAATTTTTTTTCTTCCATTCCTGCCCACCCTGCCTGCCCTCAGATTTTCCGTTCTTTTTCTGGCCTTTTCTCCCTCCTAGTTCTGAAACTTTCTGGTTCCTCTGTGTGTGTGTCACCTGCCTTGGGCCTCATTTCCTCTAGAGATGGGGAAAGGCTGAGGGGACTCTGTAAGCACCCAAGTTAAACATCCATTCCCCCTCCCCCACCTCACGTCAGCTTGCCTTTTGAATCGCCTAGAACAAACAAGTATGTTTTGCAGGAAATACAGCTGAAGGCTGGGAACAAGGGCCTTCAAATGCACAGGGCAGGGCACTTCTCTTATAATTGATTCTGTTAACGGAGGGAGGTTTGTGAGAAGAGGAAACTGGTTAACAGGAAGTAGTCAGAAAAAAAAAAGAAAACTTAGAGAAAAAAACTTCCTTTACCTTGAGGTCAAAAGAGTTGTGAACATTTCCTCTCTCTCTGCCTGAAATCAGATGATGAGGGTCAAGGGGTCACGGGCCCTGAGGGGGTGACGTTTCACTGGGCTGGCTGCTCCTTCAGGCCAGGTCTTTGGTGTCACGGTGAACCTGGGGTTCGGGCAGCTGTTGGTGGTGGGGCTGAACGCTCTGGCCTGTCAGGAGTGTGTCTAGCTGGCATCTCCCAGGCAGCTCCGAGCTCTAGGCTCTGCCTGCCTGGGAGAACGCGCAGGTCGGTGGCACGGGGGATGACCTGTTACAGAGATTCTGTTACTGCCTCAGAGGGGTGAGAAGATTAGGAGAAGAGAACAGAAGCTCCTTCAACAATCACTTTCTTCCTCCAGAAAACCACAGGTCATGGACCAGGTCCCTGATCTCCTAGGTCACGGGTGCCATGAGCAGGGTTATTTAGTTAGTAGGGAATTTAAGTAAAGGGCAGAGCAGAACGTGGCTGAGGTTAACTTTCTGTGTTCAGCACCACAGGCAGTGTGTTTATTGTTATGTCTGTGGGGTTATTTGCATAAGATACTCTACTTCGTTATCTACTGTTGAAACAGTTATCCTTGTTCTCGCAGAACATTTTCAAGTCTTTTCTTTTTTTTTTTAACCTCAAAAGGGGTCTGAGTACTTTGTGGGTGGGTATTTGGCGCTACATCTTGGGAACCTGATTCTAAGTACAGTGAGGGATTCAGGAATCAATCAATCAATATTAACTGAATGCCTTCTATGTGCTTAGCATTGTGTTAAAGCCTAGAGAGGATAAAAGAAATGCAGAGTTCCTGGCTTTGAGAGAAAGGAAGTAGAGCGAAAGGGACAACGGTTATTAGTGTCTTAGTGACTCTGTGAGTCACTAGGGTAGATACTTTACACATGTGGTCTAATTTAATCTTCACAGCAACTTTGTGAGGTAGGTGTCATTATCCCACTTTTACAGATGAGAAAATGGAGGCTCGAAGAAGTTAAGTAACTCTTAGCCAAGGTCACACATTTAGTAAGTGGTGGTGCTAGGATTTGAACCCAGATCTTCTCACTCCAAAGCCTTTTCCTCCCCTCTCTATGCCATGAGGTTAAAAAAAAATTGTAATCTAGTTGATGAGATAAGCCATACATCTCACTCCCAATCTGAAAAGAAAACTGATGATACCAGGTGCAGTGTATGATCACTGCGGAGGAAGTAGTGCCAGGTTAGGGAGGGAGAGATGAGCTTGGGCTGAAGTCAACAGGGAGGGCTCCATAAAGAATATGAGATTTGAGTTAGGCCTCAAGGGTGGGTGTCAGATGTAAGTAGAGGAGAGGTAAAGAGGGAAAACTCTAGACTTTTTTCCTTCCTATGTAGGGAAAAACCCAGTTCTTTCCTGCGTGTTTCTCTCCTGGGAGTCTTCTTTCCTCTCACACAGAACACTTCACTTCTGACACTTCTGGTCACCAAATGTGTGGAGGTTTTTCCCCCACCAATTCTCTGTGACACCAGTTGGATGTCCTGAGACTTAATTCTGACACTGTCTACCTGGAGATAGTGTCAGATCACACAGGTTAAGGGTTCACTCCCACAAGTCTGCACCTACTCCCCGCTTCAGAAGCCAGTTGCAAACCTGAGTTGTCCCCTGTGCTTCTGACCCACCGGCTGTAGGTCGGAGGTTCCAATATCCCCCTCCTTACTTTCCATTAATTTGCTAGAGTGGCTCACAGAACTCAGGGAAACACATCTACCAGTTTATTAAAGGATGTGATAAAGGATATAAGATAAACAGCCAGATGGAGAGATCCGTGGGGCGAGGTCTGGGAGGATCCTGAGGGCCGGAGCTTCTGTCCCCGTGGAGTTGGGCTGCACCACCCTCCTGGTCCGTGGATGTGTTCTCAACCTGGAGGCTCTCTGAACCCCGTACTGTTGGGATTTTAATGGAGGCTTCTTCACGTAGGCATGATCAATTATTAACTCTATTTCCAGGCCCGCTCCCCTCTCTGGAGCAGTGGGGGTGTGGTGCGGCTGAAAATTCCCAACTTCTAACCAAGCGTGGTCTTTCTGGTGAGCAGCTGCCATCCGGGAGCTGTTCAGGAGCACACCCAGAGTTGCCGCATAAGACCAAAAAAATGTTCCTAGTGTTTTTATCATTTAGGGAATCACAAGGGTTTTAGGAGCCCTGTGTCAGGAACCAGGGGCAGGGACCAATATATATATTTTCTATCATCTCTCAAGAAGAAAGGACACTCTAGAAGAGGGAAGCACATGAACCGAAGCATGCAAGTAAGAAACTAAGTTGTAGCTTGGAGACAGTGAATAAATCACCCTGGCTGCATTGACTGTAGGAAGCATTTGAGGAAATAAGGTTGAAAAAATAAATTTGTATTGTGGAGAATCTGAATGCCAAGCTAAAGAACTGGATTTTTTTTTTTTTCCTCTTTCCCCTGTAGGTTAGGGAGATCTATGAAAGGAATACCCAGCAAAGATGATAGTACACCAAAAGTTTAGAATCTGTGATCCAGGAGTCTTGACTGCCTGTAGCTTCTGTCAAGCACTTCTCTCCAGGGGATACCCTCCAGAATGTTGTTTTCTTCTCTACCAGGTGACCCTGAGTGTCTTTGAGCTAGCATCTGCTGCAGGGGTGGGCTGTGACATTGACCCAGCTCTGGTGGCTGCCATTGCCAATCTGAAAACTGGTAAGATTGGGGAAAGGGGGCAACGGAGGGCTTGGGCCCTATTTTGGGGTGGAAAAATGTGAGTCTCAAAGAAGCCTTTATTTAGGATTGTGAATTCAGAGGTTATAAACTGGGAGCTAAGAAAAGACTTAAAGCATAGTCTCTAATCCCCAGAAAATACTTCCACAGGCAATTTAGATTTCTAGTCAGGTTCTAACCAGTTGATCTGTCAATCAGCTAAAAAGTATTAAGTGAGAGTCTGGTACTCAGCAAGTGCTCAAAGGAACTTACAATCTGGTTGGGGAAATAAGAGCAATGCAGATGAAACGATGAGCGAACAGTACACACTAGACGCGAATTCGTACTAAGTTGTGTGGTATAGCATCCGAGTTCCCCAGAATGATCGTGTGCTCTCCCCTCCCCTATAATCAGCTTGACACCATGCACTTCCTCCCCTGGACTCACACTTGTCTCTTATATTTCCATTACACATGTCCTCGGATTAGCACATTCATACTTGTACACACTCAGAACAGGATGGAATCAGGGGGCTGGTAGTAAACCCTCTTAAAATTGCCAGACTGGCTCTCCCTCTTCTCTCTCGGTTTTGGTGAGACTCTTTCCTCTCCTTCCTGCCTCTGTACCCCACCAGGTAGCTGACAGAGTGCCCTCAAACTGCATGTCAGCAGAGCCCTTTGCCAAGAGCTATGCTCAGTCACCAGGGGAAGCCTCCAGGACTCAGGCCTCTCACTATCAGTGGAGGCTAGTACTGTCCCCTGCAGCAGTAATGACTTGCCTATAGTGCTCTACAAATTATTTTCACAGATATTTTCTCATGTGATTCTCCTAGTAATTCTGCGAAGTAGGACCCCCTGGAAGAAAACTCCCGTTTGCTGACCTTACTCTCTTTTCCTTTTTCCTTCTTTCCAGATACGTCATCCCCTGAGGAAGAATATAAGGTGGCCTGCCTGCTCTTGATCTTTCTTGCCGTTTCCCTCCCCCTCCTTGCCATGGACCCAGCTTCCTTCTATAGCATTGAGAAGGATGGTAAGTAAGGAGTAGGTTTGAGGGACCAGTGCAGTTTAGGTTAGTGTCCTGGGGTCGAGAGATGAGACGGAGACATTTATCTGGAAAACACAGACTTCTGACTCAGATGTAAAGTTCTGCTTCAAAAAGCACTCGAGAATGAACTATTCCTAAAATTCAATTCCAGTGAAATTTCATAGGAATATCCTTCTCCTAATCCTCAAATGCCTTCCAGTCCTTTTGGTGTCAAATAGGGACGGCCCAGCCTGAAAAACTGAGAAGTTACTAGCTGGGGTCGCCTGGGGTGGCTCACTTTCCTTTCTTTTCTCTCCCTCTCTGTCAATAATAACCTAGGTTACAGCAACAATATTCACTGCTTGACCAAAGCCATCATCCAGGTGTCTGCTGCCCTCTTTACCCTCTACAACAAGAACATTGAGACTCACCTCAAGGAATTTCTGGTGGTGAGTGGGTATAGGTTATAAGGAATGGACGATTGCAAAGTCTGGTGGGAACTGTTTGACTTAAATCCATAGACAGTTATTGTTGAGCAGGCCTTGGAGACTAACCTCCCATCCTATTCATTAAGTAGTGAGAGGCCACTTTGTGAAAGGCAGGGGTTTCTTCTAGATTCTCTAACAGCTGGTATTTCAGCCTCTGCCCAAATACTTGGAAGGAGCATTGGCCTAAGAGTTAGCAAATCTGAGCTCTAGTTTTGGATCTGCCACTAAGCAGTTGTGTGATCTCTGAAGACCCAAACTTTTGGGTCCTCAGTTTTCCCATTTATTAACTAGAAAGATTAAACTGAATCTATGATTCACTACCTTGGTGTGCATTACATTATCCTGAGGAATTTGTTAAAATACAGATTTCTGATCCTTACACCAGACCTACTGAATTAGAATATTCTAGGGTGAGTCCAGGCCTCTGTTTTTAACAAGGTCTCCAGGAGACCAGATGTACAGTGAAGTTGGAGAGACACTGAGTTTTATAATCTATAAGGCCCTTTTCAACTCTAATATTGATAAAAAGTCAAGCTTTTTTCAACTTCTTAAACTTCATTGTAAGTCAGAATCTCCTGGAGAATTTTTGATTCAGTGGATTAGAGGTGGGGCTGGAAACTTTGCATTTTCAACAAGTCCGGGAAATGTTGGTGCTGCCCGTCCTGTGGTCTCACTTTGAGAATCACTGTCTAGATTTCTAGGGGATGGAACTTACAGTCAAGCAGCTGATTTTACTATAGGTTATGTCCAGTTTGTTTGAAAAAAATTGTTAAAATTTTTTTTAGCCGAAGTTTGACTCCCTGTAGCTATCATTATTGATCTAAGTTTTGCCTCTGGAAAATCACAGAATAAGTAATCTCTTTCCTTTGTTCAAAGAGGCCCCAGAGCTCCCCATTCTAAATACTCCATGGAGGAATCCCATCCATACACCTCTGAAACATGGTCCAGTACCCACTGCCTGCTGGAGCATTCTCAGCAATAGGGAGCTTATTCTTTTGCAAAGCACGGTCCTGATTTAAAAACTAGGTCCTTATCTGTCTCTTTTTAGGAGGAAGCAGTAGATCATATGCTCTAGGGAATCACATTCTTGTCCTGAGAAGTACATGTCGGGGACTTGGAAGCTTAGTGAGAGGGCCTCTATTTAAACTGGGACAACAGGCCACACAAAATGGGCTCTGAGCATCTTGGATAGAAAGAGGATTCACACCAGATCTCTAAGATGGGGTGAGAAGGGAATCACCCCCCGCCCTTCCCCTTTTACCCTCTTTGTTTGCTGAGTACAGGTAACCTGGGCCTGGGATGCAATTAGTGACATATCTTTCTCCCTCTTTGATCTGTTGGGGGCCTGAAGGTGAACGAAGAGGACAGCCATTCGGGAGCTGACAGGAGGAGAATACCAAGAGCGCTGTGTCTGAATCAGAGGCCCAGCCCTGTCTCTGGTCGGGTGGGGAGTCAGCTGTAAACAGTCTGATGACAGTGGTGTCTGGAGGCCGCCTAGGAAAAGGGATTAAGCTCCTGGCATACAGTATTACCTGCCTCTGCTGCAGGTCCTTTCTTCGCCCCTTGCAGCCTCTCCTCCAGCAACCTCCTGTTGTCTGCACTGGCTAGTTTAGAGGCGGTGTGCATCTCCGAAACCTGGGGGTTTGCCGCTTGCCCACCCTGAGCCTCCAGGAGCATCCCAGCACTTCTTAACTCACCTCCTTGATCTTTTGTTGACTTCTGTAGTCTGAGGCTGTCGTACTCTGACCATAAAAATCTGCTTCCTGGGCTTCCCTGGTGGCGCACTGGTTGAGAGTCTGCCTGCCGATGCGGGGGACACGGGTTTGTGCCCCGGTCCGGGAAGATCCCACATGCCACAGAGCGGCTGGGCCCGTGAGCCATGACCGCTGAGCCTGCGCGTCCGGAGGCTGTGCTCCGCAACGGGAGAGGGCACAACAGTGAAAGGCCCGCGTACCGCAAAAAAAAAAAAAAAATCTGCTTCCTTACAAATTCTTCCCTTACAGGTAGCTTCCGTCAGCCTCCTGCAGCTGGGCCAGGAGACTGACAAGCTTAAAACCAGAAATCGGGAATCCATTTCTCTGCTTATGCGCTTGGTATGTATCTGGTGTAAGTTGGTCTTAGAGGAAGGGCCAGAAGGAGGTTCCTCTTTAGGGTCCTTGGCTCCCAGCCATTGTTATCACCCAAAAGCATTAACTAAGAACTTAATTCTGCCTGAGGAGGTCTAGGCCTTACGTTCTGGCTAACATTCTAGACTTGTCTTGTAATCCCAAGGTAGTAGAGACTTCGAGGACTTCTCTGCAGGACAGGGTCTTCCCAGCCCCTAGCTAACTGGGCCCCTTTCCCTGCAGTGTTCTTGAGTCTGATGTGGTGGGGCAGCTGTGTCCCTCATCCTTAACTATCTGTCCAGTACATGTTTGGTTTTACTTGACCACTTCCTACTGCTGTATTTCTTGTCCTTAAGAGTACCACGAAGAAGGTGCTGAGTAGCACACAGCTGAACTGGGGGAGGGGGATGGGGGCTCAGAGGAGGGATGGGATTTTAGCTGAAAAGCTGTAAGGCAGGGAGCCAGGTGGGCCATGAATCAGACAGCTCCTGCTGTCTCTTCTGTCTTCCCAAGCTGTGGCCTTTCCCCGACTTTGGCAGAAAGTTCTGGGAACTCTGACCCAGTTAACTTAAAAAAAATCTTTTCCTCTTTGACCCTGTTTCCCTCTTCAACATGTTTACTCTTTTGCTCTAAAGTCTGATTCCCTCGGTTAATGCTGCACTTAGATGTGGACAGGAGGGGCTCCTGTCCGGGGCCCTGGGTTTAAGTGGCCCCCTCTGGCCTACAGGAAGAGGACATGCCCACCTGGAGCCTGTGCCCCACCTTGAAGCCCCCACTAAAGATTTCTAGGGCCTCAGAATTCTCTGCTAAGCAGCTCCAGCCCACTTGTAGGGCTTGTGCTGAGCTTCTCCAAGTCCATCCTACTGAGGCAGACTGTGCTCTAGAGGCCACGGAATGTATGGCTGGAGTTTAGATGTGCAGACAGGAAGTTTATGTGTGTATACAGATCCCCCAGACTGGGGGTGGGAGGAGAAGGGGGCCAGGCTGGAGGCTGATTCCCTCTCTTCCCCCTGTTCTGGTGCAGAACTCTGAGGGGTCTAAGAATTCTTGATTCAAACCTGTCTTCCATGAAATTGTAAAGGTACACTCAGCCCTCCATATCCACAGGTTCTCAGCCATGGATTCAACCAACCGTGGATTGAAAATATTAAAAAAAAAATTCCAGGATGTTCCCTAAAGCAAAACTTCAGTTTGCCCACACCAGCAACTATTTAAGCATTTACATTGTATTTACAATGGTTTATGCAGCATTTACATTGTATTAGGTATTATAAGTAATCTAGAGGTGATTTAAGTATATGGGAAGATATTGTAGGTTATATGCAAATACTATGCCATCTTATATGAGTAACTTGGGCATCTGCAGATTCTGGTATCTGAATCCCCTGAATTAGTTCCAGCGCTGGTCCTAGAACAAATCCCCTGCCAGTACCCCATGAATACTGAGAGACGACTACATATTGCAAAGGTCACAAGGAAGAATAGTTTGTCTGATTTATTTAGTCATCTGGTATATGGGCTTCCATTTGTACTCTTGGCCAGGCCGACAAATATTAGGGGCAGGCAAGCCTGGGACTCCCTCTGGGTCTCCTTCTTTAAATACACAGGCATTGAGTGGTGTCTGTGTCTCCGTTTCTCCAGCTTGAAAAAGGCCTAGGCTGGGCTGATTAAGGATTATGATGGAGAAGAGAAGAGAATGGACCTGAGGGGGCGGGGGTGAGGTGAGGGGTGAGAAGGCACAGGAGGCAAAGGAGGGCAGAGGGAAGGCAAGTGTAGTATGCTAGGTAGAGCACAGTCTTCAGAGCAGCGGGACCTTGGGCAAGTTAATTAACCTTTCTGAGACTGATTCTTCAGCCATGAAAGTGGGCAATTATCCTTATGATAGAGGGGCAAGGATTCATGAGACAGTATATATAAAAGTGCCTACTACATAAGAGAGGCTAAATAAATGTTAGTCCCCTCTCTCCACTGCTTAGTTTAGTTTCTGGATGATTTAGGCACGCCTGTTCATTCCCTTGGGCAGTTTTCACCTCTGTGAGGTTGGAGGTGATGCTGTATTGCCGCTCCGTGCCATCTCCTCCCTCTGCTTTGCGTCCCACCCTCCCCCCGTCCCAAAGTGTGGGAAGCTGTCTGCCCCTTAAGGCATCACAGGCCTGCAGAGTGGCTGGAACAGAGCTAGGACCAGGCACTTTTTGTAGGAGGGAAGAGACAGAGGGCCTAGCTGCTGCAAAGCGATTTAAATGCAAACGGTTCCACAGAGAAATTGGAAATGACTGAAGGGAAGGAGCTGTATTTTGAGTTTAGAGGCTACTCAGGTAGCCCCAAATCCTGGGAAGGCACTTCTGTCTGTGGGGTCTTTCTGTCTTGGCTGTCAAGCCTGGGCAGTGCCCACCCCCACTACTGTCAGATTGTTCCTGGCTTGGGTGTCACGGGGGAAGGAATGACTCTCTCATAGGGTCATGGAATCCTAGATGTCAGAACCAGATCAGATGCGGGCAGTTAGCCCAGTCCTCACAATTCATAGGTGAGAGGGAGGGAAAGATGACAGCCAAGGTCTCCCCCAGAATACATGGGCAGATTTGGGACTAGAACCCATTTCTTGGCCTTCACTCTAGGGCTGTTTCCACTACCATGAATTTCCTCCAGTTAGGAGCCCTGTGGTTTTCTGTGCTTAATAGAGCGGAATATAGAAGTCTTGGGCAAGTGGGTCTTCTTGAAGCCACCACTCATTTCCCTGTACCCAAGGGTCATGTCCTGGAAAAGAGATCCTATCTGTCTCCTGGCTTAAGTTTTGAAAGTCTCGTGTGTAGCAAGAAATTCTTTCTGTCATCCAACCCAAGATCAGAGCTACAGTTTTACGGGCAGATTTCCTTTCCTTCAGCCTGTGGTGTCTGCTCTTCTGAGGCTGTTGTGTGTATTGTGTGTGCATGGTTTGAGAATTGCAGTATCTTACAAATTTTAAAACTTGAAAGGGCTTCAGGGAGAGACACATGTTAGAGTAGAGACGGTAGATTCTCTTCCCTGAGTGAATTTTCGGGACTTGAAACACCAGACATATCGGGAAGGCCCATCTGTGTGAACTGCCAGAGGATATGGGACACTTCTCTCCAGAGTGTGTTTTTAGTCCCATAACCTCCTGGGTGAGGAGAGTACCGAAGGAAAGACACCCTGTTCCTTCCTTAGGGAAGGGGGCCCTCTGGCCCAACGCTAGGCTGTGCTGCTCTTCGCTAATATCTCCCTGCCCCGCTTCCCTCTGTCTTACCCAGGTATCTCCATCTATCATTCTGCTTGGCTCTGGGGCTGCAGGGATTACCGCAGCACACAGGCTTCTAATTAAACTAATTAATCATGCCTGCTCCTTCATGCAGCGTCCTTACTGTTCCCCAAGCGCTGTACTAAGGGAGGGAGGAGACTGAGGCCCAGCCCAAGAGGACCGGGTGGATTCCAGACCCCTCTTTCTTGGCCTGTGGTGGTAATTGTTTCTTTCTTTGCAGAGCTTTGTCTTTAGCTCTTTTATCCATCCTTACCTGCATCTGTGCTGCCCACCCACGTATGATTTAGCATCCAGAATGGGAGAGAATGGGAGTTTTTCCGTTGCTAGAGAAGTGATTCTTTCCTGCTTTCTTCGTCTGAGCCCTTTATATAACCCTGAGGAGGGGCACAGAGGCCATTATAATGGATCTGAAGAGGCCACATTGCTTTCCTAGAGTGGAATGAAGTGTGGGAGGAACGGGGTGGGGGGGGGCGGGGAGAGTGCCTTGGGAGCCCCATTCACTTGTAACTCTAAGCACCCCAGAGGGCCCAGGGAACTGAATGAAGAGGACAGGGTGTCACTGAGGTACGCCCTACCTGGGGTCCTCATCTGTCTTGGCCCTTTCTCTTCCAGGTGGTGGAGGAATCCTCCTTCCTGACTCTGGACATGCTGGAGTCCTGTTTCCCATATGTCCTGCTTCGAAATGCCTATCGGGAGGTATCCCGGGCCTTCCACCTGAACCGAGTGTCGGCCAGTACCCACTGAAGGGCCCCTTGGACCTGCCTCAGCCCATGCTGCAGTGGAAACTGTGGCTATTTTCTCAAAGGGTGGGAATGGGGTGGGGTCGCTAGAGAGAGGATCAGCCAGAGTTGGTGAAGAATATGGGGGAACAGCCCAGGGCTGAGATATCATAGACAAGTGGGGCCCACTGGGGCGGGGAGTGGAGGATTTTTTTATGGAAAAAAGTTAGGGGATTGGGGCCACGGGTATGAATTTTTACAATGAAAAAAACTTGACACACAAGTATGTTTTCTATCTTCTGGGGCCTAGAGCTTGCGCTCTGACTGGCATGGGTCTCTCCGACCTTCATGACTATTCTAGGATAATGCTGGCGGGCAGAGATGATCAATCATATTAAACCATAATGAGCCTCTAATCCTCCCACTGGAGCTGCTCTCGTCTTCTGCACATTCATTAGGACGATTATCTCCTCTCTTCCTTTTCCAGATGTCTTCAGCAAGCGTTCGGCCTGCCCCTACTGCAAAGTAGTAGCAAAGGAGCCCCTTTCTCCCTTGTGGGAGCTCTTGTAGGAGCCGTGAGTCTCTTCCTCTGCTTCCAGCTCTGCAGCCTGCAGGGGCAATGAGGAAGTGCTCTTGAGAGGTTTTCACTGCCCCAAACCCCCCTCTCACCTGCCCTACCACACCTTGTAGGTAACCAGTTAAGTCCTCTCATCTGTTTAACTTTAACCCCTCCTGCTTTTCCTTGACATCGCCACAACCCAGAGCAGAGGGTCAGTCTAGATTAATTGTAGGTCACAGGACAACTAATTGGACCAGTGTCACGTGAGTTTCCGTCACATAGCATTTGGGGGTATTCTCCCTCCCGTTTGGAGAGACTAACTTAACCCAAATCCCCTTGTCATCCTGGGTACAGCTGTTGCTCCAGGCAGGAATTTCTCTTCTAGATCTTAACTTTCATAGACCTCATTAGGTTACAGGGCCCTGAGAGTAGGTATACTTGAGGGAGTACAAGCTGTTTCAGCTTAGCCCTTTTCTGCACTAATTAGAATTTCAAGTGTCACAAAGCCCGGGGCATTCAAGATAGCACTAAACTAGGTTTAGTTAACTCCGTGGCAGGAAACAGTGGCCCCCATCCAGCACTTCTGTGCACCCAGTGCCAGGGAGGACTGGAGCAACAGATCATATATGTCACAAGTCTAGAGTGGTTGGAATGGGCAAATATAATTAACGAATTGATTAATTAGGCTCATGTCTATACATCCATGATAAAAGGGAAGCGATTTTTGGTTTTCAGCAAATCCATTGGAGTTCATTAAAGCTATTTGTTAGCTATTTTTAGATATTTGTGTGTTTGATCTTTATTTCTCGAGACCCAGGCTTAGTCAATACTCATTAAACTTGGCAGCCATAATCAATACACAAGTTTTTCTTAGCAACAACTGTCTACTCTTTAGGATAGAAGCATCAGAGGGTCCTGCTTCGTGCGTCAGCGAATTGTCCTTCTGTGCTATGGAAAGGACATTATGTTCTAAGGAGTGATTTGGGGTCAGGCCTACTGAGACTGAAGGCAAAGTTGATGAGGAAGAGAGAGCTCAGAAATATCTGAGCAACTACCCTTACCTTCTTATATCTCTGCTGGGATCTTCTCGTTGAGGAGCTGGGAGATCCTTTTTCCATATATATACATGTGGAATCGCTAAGAGGAGCCTCCCAGAGGACAAGTTGCTGAAGGGGAATAGAGGGTAGACATAATCACTTTTTTTTTAATTAAAATATTTATTGAGATAGTTAATCCACATGCACTTTTAAGAAATAATACAGAGTGATCCTGTGTACCTTTACCAGTTTTCCTCAAAGGTAACATCTTGCAAAACTATACTATGCCATCATAACCAGGATTATTTTTCATGTTTACATCTTTTTTTAATCAAAAGTTGCCAACAGCACTTTATCAATCCCAATACTCGTTTCGTTGTGTGTATTTAGCTCTGTACAGCTTTATCACGTGTAGGTTCACGCATCTGCCACCATGATCAAGACACAGGACAGTTTTGTCACTGCAAGAGCCCCCTCAGGGACTTCGCTTGTGGCCCAGTGGTTAAGAATCTGCCCTCCAATGCAGGGGACGTGGGTTCAATCCCTGCTCGGGGAACTAAGATCCCACATGCCACGGAGCAACTAAGCTCATGCACTCTAGAGCCTGCACACCACAACTAGAGAGCCTGTGTGCCACAACTACTGAGCCCCACGTGCCACAGCAAGAGAGAAGCCCACACACCGCAAAGAAGAGGCCACGCGCCACACTAAGACCTGATGCAGCCAAATAAATAAATATTTTAAAAAAGAACCCCTCATATTGTTCTTTTACGTCCCTCCTGCAACCCCCTTCCCCTTCCCTAACCCCTGGCAACACAAATCTGTCCTCCTTTTCTAAAGGAGGACAGCAAGACAAGTTGCTGCAGGGGAATAGAGGGTAGACATAATATCTGTAATAATGACATTACATATATGTATATATATATTTTTTTTTTTTTTTTTTTTTTTTTTGCGGTACGCAGGCCTCACTGTTTTGGCCTCTCCCGTTGCGGAGCACAGGCTCCAGACGCGCAGGCTCAGCGGCCATGGCTCACGGGCCCAGCCGCTCCGCGGCATGTGGGATCTTCCCGGACTGGGGCACGAACCCCTGTCCCCTGCATCGGCAGGCGGACTCTCAACCACTGCGCCACCAGGGAAGCCCGACATAATATCTTTTTATAAACATACAATCACACACATACTCCTCTACCACATAAAATTTTTCAAAGTGCTCTCACATCCTTAAGACAATTCTGCAAGGTAGCCAGGGAAGGCTTCCCTATTTCAGGCCAGTAAGCAGATTCAGAGATGTTAAATGACTTAATGAAGGTCACATGTTTAGCAGTACATCTGGAACTGGGACCCAAATATGACATTCAGTCCTAGACCTTTTCTACCTTCCCCGACTGTCTCTTCATCAGGGAAGGCTTAGTTGTTAGAATCGAGAGACCTTAGAATGAGCAAAAACAGGAGAAGGTGAGGACATATGGCCTTTACCACCTGAAACAAAAGGTGACTGTCTAGAGGTGAAGGACAGATGAGGTAACAGGACCCATTGGCATTTTAGGCTGTTTACTTCCTTGGCCAGGAGGGTCTCTGACCTCTTACAGTCTAGGATGCAATCAACAATGAACTGCTTTCTCCTCTCAGATCCCCAGCTCGCTTTGGTTAGGTCTAAAAGGAACTGCAGAATGAATATCAAGGAGAAATTCTGACCCCGATTGTTTTGTCTCACAGACAGAGAGTAGGTTCTAGCCTCAGCATTTTCATCAGTGCAGTGTTTTCATTAAAATCTCCATTAACTTGTTTGCGGCAATGAGATAGAATTATCCCTCCCACCAGACCCGGGGCGAGATGCTTGCAGAGGAGCTCCCGCTCCTTTGGGCAGTAGAAACAGTGCTTCCCCCACTATGCTGTTCAGTCCAGTGGGTGGGTGAGGGCAGCCTTCATGTGCAGGGGGGCCAGGGCCTGGCCAAGGGGATCTCACCCTCTGGCACTTTGCCTGGGAGGGAAAGAACAAATGTGGTTTGCACACGGGGACCCAGAAGGGAAGGAGGTCCCCGCTAGGGACAAGACTTCCCTAACCTTAGATCCTCTTGCCTAGATCAGCTCTCCTCCAACAAAGTTTGACTTTGAGAAGCTGGCACCTGGTGGAAACGCACTCACGCGGTTGGGGGACGAGTGTTCTTCCAGTCCTCCCAGGGCCTCCTGCTCCTCCTAAGTACCTGTCATCAAAGGAGACGAGGATGAATCCCCCCTCAGCCCCCACACCTCGATGAGTTGTCAAGTCCTCTCCCTCCCACCTAAATAGGAAGCAGGAGCGGCAGGCCAGGGTGCAGGTTGAGGAAGTCAGAAGTTAACTTGAGCTGAGTTTGCAGCTCTGGAGAGATTGAGGAGCAGGCTTTTCTCTTGTCACTTTGGAGGGAGAGAATTGTGAGGCTGCCCCTTTAAATAGCATTCCTGTAGGAGGCAGATCACATCCAGCCGTCACCGCCACCCGCTGCCAAAGCATCGTTTTTCTTTTTTTTTTTGGTCTTTATCAAACTCAAAGCTTGTCGGCTGGGGTTAGGGGAGAGAGGAGGCAGGGTCTGGGGCAGAGGCAGTTTGGAAGCTGAAAAAGAGAGGGATGAGGTTGGGCAGAAGGAGCCTGGGAAAGCTGGGGGTGGAGGACAAGGGGAAAAGACAGGGAGAGAAGAACGGTGGTGGTCTTTTGAGCCTATGAATGCAGCAGACATACCCTGTTCTTACCTCTCTAGAGGTACGGTAAGGCAGAAATGGGATTGGATTGAAACAAGGTTGAGGTTAAATGCCAGGACCGGGGATAAAGAAAGAGAAAGAGAGCCACAGAACAGAAAAGCACTAGAAACAGTTTAGGAGACTTGGCCCTGGCTTTGTCACTGACTCTGTGGGACCACATAATTTTTCTGGGCTTAGTTTCTCATTTGTTAAATGGATGGGGTGAGACTAGATGGACTCTGAAGTATCTTTCATGAATAATTTGTGTGTGTGTGTGTGTGTGTGTGTGTGAGTGAATTTTCCTTTTCTTAAACTGGGTTAGGACTTGGGGGCCTGAGAGGGCAGGGATGGGATATGCCACTGTGTTGACAAGAAACGTTGAGCGATCCCTCGGGAAGTACATCTCCTGCCTCTTTCCCACCTCTTCTACTTGAAATGCCTGCCTAATTTGGAGAGCTCCTTAGCTCTAATCCCAATTTCCTAATTAAAGCTCTTTAGCTGTAATCTTATTTTGCAGTTCTTTTGAATTATAGTTTTCAGGACTTCCCCGGTGGCGCAGTGGTTAAGAATCCGCCTGCCAATGCAGGGGACATGGGTTCGAGCCCAGGTCCGGGAATATCCCACATGCCGCGGAGCAACTAAGCCCGTGCGCCACAGCCACTGAGCCTGTGCTCTAGAGCCCACGAGCCACAACTACTGAGCCCATGAGCCACAACTACTGAAGCCTGCATGCCTAGAGCACATGCGCCGCAACAAGAGAAGCCACCGCAATGAGAAGCCCGTGCACCGCTACGAAGAGTAGCCCCCGCTTGCCACAACTAGAGAAAGCCCGCACGCAACAACAAAGACCCCTAATGCAGCCAAAAATAAATTTAAAAAAAAAGAAAAAAAAAGAATTATGGTTTCCAGCCCATTCTTTTTCAGTTGATAAGGAAGGTGATTGCTCTCAGGTTTTGAGAGCTGGATTGTGTAGGAGTCGAGACTCGGATCTCAGAGGCATCTATGTCTTGGCTGGGACAGTTCTACTGGCCAGGAGGGGAAACAGTGTGTGCTGAAGTTAGATGGTCAGAGAGGCTGAAGTCTCAGTATTCTTTCTGCTTTTTTCTGCATCTCTGACTTTGCTCTCTCCTTCTGCTTCTGTATTTCCTGGGAGCTGGTTCTGCTGATACTTCTCTGTCCTGTCAGGTCTGAAGGCCTGACCTAACCTAATTGCCTAGAAGGCAATCATTTTACATTGGGACTCTTCACGCTGCCACTTCTGTTCTTTTCTCCTCCATTGCTTGGGAAGAGGGGAGCTTCCACCCGATATTTAGAATGGAGTACATATCTTTTCCTAATCACCCCTCCTTCCAACCTCCAGAGTTCTTGAAATTAAAACTCACATTCTGGGATCATGGATTCATTAGAGAAGACATCTCCACTTTCTGTTTATATAGGATTTTCCCCAATGCCAAAGTAGGTGGTCATTAAGGAGGAGAAGTTTAAGGACTCCTAAGATGGTTCCTGCCAGAGTTCCAGGTAGGACTCAATTTGATGGAAGAGGCTTTGCCCTGTTATAAGTCTTGAGTTCAAATTCCAGATCATACAGTCTACAGATGCTTTAAGCAGCTAAACTGTTTTGTGTTGGGCCCTTAGCCATTAGATTTCTTTCACAGAAGACAGAATAAGAGGAAATAAACTGGAAAGCTACAGCAGGGGTTGAGATGAAATAGGAATGATTTCCTGGTCCTTATGGAGTTATCTATAGCCAAATGAAGATGGGGTGCGGCCTGCTCTTGTGAATTCTCTCTGGAAAGCTTTAAGCTTAGGAGAGACTCCCACCCGCCAGGTGGGTAGTTAGAGGCACCGGGGGAAGGCCACATGATGGGTGCGTGTCAGGAAGACCGCGCTAAGGGAACGGGGCGGGGGCGCAAAGGTGGGGGATACCGTGGCCACTCAGAGCACAAGCTAGACTTCTCGCCTCAAAGTCAGGACCACACATGCGAGGGTCTGGTCTGGGGCTGGGTTCTGGTGGTGGGGTGGCCTCACTCAGCGAGTGCCCAGGACCCCAGGCAGAGAGCTGTGGACTCGTCCCCGACCCCTCCTTCACGCCTGGGACGCACCGGCGGCTCTGAAACGGCACGCACTCACACAGAAACTCAAAACACACACCCAGGGAACCCACAGCACCGCCCAGAGCGAAGTCCTGCCGCCCGCCGCCTGCGCTAAGCTCCGTGAACACGCACTCACATCCACCCGCGTGGGGCACACGCAGGCTCCCGCACCCGGTGCCAGCGTGCGTGCACTCGCCTTTGGGCGCTGCCGGCTGTCTGCCCCAGGCTGCCAAGCGTTCCTTTGGGAGGGGGAGGAGAGGCTGCAAGGAGTGAGAGACGAGCGCGCCGGCAGAGAAGGGAGGGGGAAAGGGAGGGGAAGCCGGCCCGGGGAGGAGGAGAGAGGCGAGGAGGCGGCTCCGGCAGCGCGCGGCGGCGGCGGCGGCGGCGGCGGCGGCGGCGCGGAGGGCTTGGACTGGGAGGCCAGAGCTCGGCTGGGCAGCGGGAGAGGAGGAGCCTCAGGAACTGCAGCTCTGCCAGCTTGGGCCGAGCCTAGAGACACCGGCCTGGCTGGCCCCCGCCAGCCGCAGGTGGGAAGGGGCTGGGATGGAGGGCGCGGGTCTCCCGGCTAGCGGCTGAGGCTGAGCCGCGGGGCTGTCTCCTCCCTCTGTTCCGTAGACAGAGGCTGAGCATGGAGCTGTCCCCCCGCAGCCCTCCCGAGATGCTGCAGTCGGATTGCCCGTCGGCCCTGGAGCTGAAGTCAGCCCCCAGCAAGAAGATGTGGATTAAGCTTCGGTCTCTGTGAGTCCCCGGGCAGGGGAGTTGGGGGAAGGGATCTTAGGGAGCCTGGAAAGGCGGGGGATAGCCGGAGCCAGGCCGGTGGATTCTCTCGGGCACACATGTTGGCAGGTGAGAGGAAATAAGCTGCCCTGACACGCGAGGCCAGACGACATGTGCAAGGCATAGGCATGTGCGGAGCAAGCCGGCCGGTTGGAGCGGGTTTAGGAGTTGCAGAGCTAATGATGTGCCTGCGGACCCCCCGGGTGACACATGCAGCGCAGAGAGGTGGCACAATATTTGCGGTGTGGCAGGGCCGCGGACGGGCAGCATTCGGGAGGTGCCAGGCTGATTCACACGTATCCATGTGCAGGGGTGTGCAGATGTGAGACACATCACATGTGTGTGCATGACTGTCCCCGGGTCACACAGATGTGTGTAGAGTGATTGCACACAGATGCAGATCTACTGCATGGGGATACTTGTGCTAACCTTTGGGTCATATGTATCTCGACTGGGATTGGTGGTTTCTGCCTCCTGCATCCAACGGGGGTGGGGGTGGGGGGGGAGGGAGGGGATGGGCCGGGGCGGGGCACCCCATACCTGAGCTGCTCACCTCTCTGCATATTAATAATGGGGGACCCATCTGGGATCTAGAGAAGAGGTGGAACCCCTACCTGGGATCTGCAGGAGGGGGGGTGGAGCCCCTACCTGGGAGCTGGGGTGGTGGTGAAGAGAGATTTGTTGACAGGGGCAAGGTAACTGTCAAAGCCTTTTTGTTGCTGTAGGGTCTCCCAAGGATCTCCAAGCACATTTAGGCATCTTTTCTTATTGTTGCAGGAAGAGGGCATGTGGGGAGGCATAAATGGGAAAGGGGAGGACTCCGGTGTCCCATACTCCAGTTCCAGGGAAGGAAAGGAACTTTTCTTCCTGCTCATCAGAGAAGGAGAGGATTGAGTCAAAGACAAGCCATGCATCGTGTTTATCTCCCTGGCAGCTGCCATCGGGTAATCTCCGCAGTCTGTTGATTCTTAACCAGAGCTAGGGAAGTGCTCCTCTCCCTGCTAAGACTTTCCATGGCCCTAGGAAAGAGGCTGCAGGTGTTTGGTGAGGAAATACACCTCACAGCCTCCAAACCCTCCAAACCCAGTTCCTCACCAGCATTCTCAATGGTGAGCACTGAAGCTTTTCATTTCTGGGCTCTGGCAGAGGGAGAGATGGGGGTAGAATATGGATAGATGTTTATGATTGTGTTTTTAAAAAAGCCTTCACCTGTGGTGATAAGATGATGCCTTTATATTGGGCCCGTGGGTCTGATTTACACACCAGCTGCTTAGAGAGGCCTTAGGGAGAATGGAGGCATAGTGGGCAACAACCGTGCCGTAGTGGAATCCAAATATGCTTCCCGGTCCCCTCCTTTGCTGTCTCTGACCAATGCAATTTGCGGGCTCCATGAAGGGCAGCCTTGGAATGAGGTTCTGGGATGGAGAAATGGAAAGCCGGATTGAACTGTTTTTTGTTGGGAGGAACACTGGGTGATTCTTGACAGAAAACACTGCTCTGTTAACAGGAACTAAGCTGGGAAGAAGGGTAGGTAGGGAAGTGGTCAAAAGGTAAAGAAGGGCCCACAGGGTCTATAAGTGGCAGAATTCAAGGTGTCCCAGGATGCTTCCCCACAGCACTAGTGGCTCATCATGTACTTCCCTCGCCTCCGTTCCAGGTAAGGGACGCTGCAAATGAGCAGGTTCTACCATTTCACTCTCTCCCACACCTTGCTAACCACAGGTCTTTTCTGGAAGCAAATTCCTATTTCTTCCTTTAGTGTGAGAAGTGGTCAATGGCAAGAGAAGAGGAGCCTCACAAGGAGGCACTGAAACCCAGGGAAAGAAGGGAGTAGAGGCAGCTGCCCCTACAGAGCGTGTTGGCTGAGATGTCCTTACAGGAGATCACTGTGGACAAGAGTCACTAATCTTATTGATGAGACTGTTCCGGTTTTCACTCACTCCAGCAATCTAGTCCTTGAGAGTGCTAGCTACATGTAATAACTTACCCAGAAAAGTACCATCTCCTCAATGTTAATTACCAGGAATAGATTCCCAGTCTCACTTTTTCAAAGCAGAGGCAGATCTTGATATCAAGTTAGATCCCGAGTCGATAGCTTACTAGATTTGGCCCTGTTTGAATATTGGGCGGGGCGGGGGGGGGCGTGCTTTGCCAATCAGATGAAGGGAAATAAAAGGATTTAGGACTTTTGCTTGGTAGGAGAGGGAAACAGCTCTCAGGGTCGAGTGGTTTCTGAAGAGGTGAGCAGAGAGAGCATTTCTTCCTTTAAATGGAAATAGAACCCTCACCCTCACCCCCAGTCACCACTGTCCCCAAATAGGCCTGGGTGGGAAGGGGCTATTTAGTCTGGAAATAGGTAGATGGACGTGATTATCTCAGGACTAGATACTGAACAGAAATGAAGACAGATGGAATATATAGATTCCCACGCTCAACATATCCTATCTCCCCCACCCCTACGACCCTTTTAATTTCTAATCTGGGACATCTAGATTCTCTTTAGGGAACCTGGGCCTGGTGTTTTTTTCCTCCGGTTAAAAAAGCCCATAGGAATATAAGTGTCCAGGGCAATTTCTTCTTGGGAAGGGCATCCATCCAGGAATTCTGTTTCCCGTACTAGCACTCTGCCAAAGCTAAATTCAGAATCTGGAGCATATTAGCTGGAGAGTCTCTAAGTGTGGGATTTCACCTCTACCTAGCAGGAAGATTTTCCTACCTAAGCAGACTAATAGGCTGAGGCATGAGAGAGGCTGAGACAGGCAGTTCAGGGATGATGGGTTGGCCAGGTGAGTTTCAGCATCTCTAACCTTAAGATGGAGGACTGGACTTGCCTACCCACCCTTCTCTGAGACCAGAGGGCCTTGAGGAGTGTGGGGAAGGGCCAGTAGAAGTTGAAAGGGTTTTCGGTGTCTTTTGTGAAACAAGAAAGGCTATGAGCAGAGATTGGTTTGCCATCCTTAGCTCATTCATTCATTTAACAACTATTAATTGAGTGCCCCCTGTGGGGCAGGTGATGTGCTGGATGCTGGGGATATAGTGGTGGACAAAACGGACTGAGTCCCTGATTCTGCGGAGCTTGTAATATGGATCAACTCCAACAGATGGAGTGGAGAGTAGAGAAGGCCTCCTGCTCCTTGTTTTGCCACACCCATCCAAGTGGTAAAATTCAACCATTCTGGTGTCTGCCTCATATTTTCCTTTGGGGGGGTTACCTACACAGGAAAAGCACATATATGATTTCTCTCTCTCCCTCTCCCAGGATAGTACAAGCATCACTCTCTTCTCTCTGCTCCAGTTCCTCCTGGAATTTTACAGACAGAACTTCCCTCTTCCTTGGGATAGTATAGACACAATTCCTTTTTATTCTCCTTTCTCCACATGGTGTACACTCAGGCTCCCATGGTCTAGACCCAATGTCCTAAGCTGTGGTTCAAGGTCATTTCAGGGGACCTGGAGCAAAGACCCAGCTGGGGATTATTTTTGCCCATCTTTGTTGCATGAGAGTCTAGCGTGGGACCCAGAACATAATAGGCACTCAAAAATTGCTCTTAAATAAAGGAATGAACAAATGAGTTAATGAATATACCTGTATATGTCACAGAGCCCAGTTCTGTCTCTGATTGTGTGTTGCGTATGTTCCTGTGTGTAGGGGGTGAGGGGAGTAGGCATGGGGATGGAAGAAAGGGAGAGGTTGTTTTTGTTGTTGCTTTTAGAGGGTGATGTTCAAAAAGTGTGGTCCTCTCTTTTTTTTTTAAATTTGTTTATTTTATTTATTTATTTTTGGCTGCGTTGGGTCTTCGTTGCTGCGCGCGGGCCTTCTCGAGTTGCGGCGCGTGGGCTTCTCATTAAGGCGGGCTCTCTTATTGCAGAGCACAGGCTGTAGGCACGTGGGCTTCAGCAGTTGTGGCATGCAGGCTCAGTAGTCATGGCACACGGGCTTAGTTGCTCCGCGGCATGTGGGATCCTCCCGGACCAGGGCTGGAACCCGGGTCCCCTGCATTGGCAGGCGGACTCTCAACCGCTCTGCCACCGCGGGAGACCTGGTCCTCTCTTTTGAGGACCCCAGACCAGAGCCTGGAACTGAAGGAGTTACAGAGAGGATACAGAAACAATCTGGATATATGAACGAGATGTATCAGGATGAAATTGTGAATGCCTGACGTGTATACATATGAATCTGGGTAAAGGCTGATGTGAGTGACAAGGACATTTGGTGGAGTGTGAGCTCCATGACGATGTCTGTTTTTATGTTTATAAATGGCATGTGTGATAATAAATATGTTGGGATAATAAACACGCGCTTACCTGAATACCTGAAATTGTCCTATGTATGAATGAGATGATGTACGTGAGTGTGTGTATAGGTAATGGGGATAATAGGTATGTGTGATCTGGTGCATGTGTTTGTGACACACCCAAATTTTGGACAATCCTGGGAAGATCAAATGCACAGGAGGAAGAAGCCCAGGGACTGGACTGGGTGCGTCACTGATCTATCCCACCTTTTGTCTTCATTTTGTATATGACCCACGGACTGATCTTCTGTGGCTCTGTTTTGAAAACTGTGCTGCTTTCCTTTCTCTGCATATGGCTGTGGAGCTGCCATGAAGACTGCAGGATAAACTGGCTCCCTGGACCTCTGGAGAAAAAGGAGCATCATTTCTCCCAGGCCTTGGCGGGAATGATTTTTAGTGCCTTCCTCCCTGGATTGGCCCTTCTTCCTTTATATTCAACCATGGCAAAGGGAATCTCTCCTCCCTGGGTTTTATATCCCCCTCTATTGTCTTGAATGAGGCAGCTATTGCCCCCACCAGCTTTGTCTTGAATGAGGCATCCCTCGATGGTAGAGGGTGGAAAACACCTGCAGTAAGGTGAAGGGGAAGGTGCAGAGATACGGGAACTCAAATTTAGACCAAGGGGAGAACTTCACAAACCTCTGGTCAGAACAGGTGGCTGGAGGGGACCGGGGACCGGAGTGGTGGCAGTGGAAGAGCAGAGGGAATATTGGGAGACTTGAGCTCGAGTTCTTGTTTCCACTCTGCCAAGTATTAGCTGCATGACCTTGAAGTCACATAATCTCTGCGTCTCTATTCTTTATTTGGTAGCGTCCGTATGAAAGTGGCTGTTAAATGATAAAGTCTGAAGTTCTTTCAGCATGGGAGTGCTTGCTGTGTGAAGAGGCAGCAGAATGGGAATAAATGGGTGGCCGTTGGCTTGGATGGGGAGAAAATAAAGACTCAAGAGGCAGGAATATGAATGACTTAATAGTTTCGAGTCCTGGTATCTGGGACCTGATTTGGAAGAGTCTTGCTGTTGAGTGGTTGTCTGGAGGGGGTGAGGCAGGTGACTGAGAGCTTAGAGAATAGAAGGCCGGGTGGGATGCGAAGAGGGCTGTCCCGCAAAGGGTGTGGGCCCCTGAGGTCAAAAGAAAAGAGAGAAACTTACTCCTTGTCGTCTCTTTCCGATTGGTCAAACTAGAAGTGGATGGAGCAATTTTAAGTTTTGGGGGGTGTGGGCAGCCTAGGGACTGCATTGGTGAGTTCCGTGAGCATTGGAGGAATTCCCCTCTGGCATTTATCCTAAGTCTGTAGGCCTGGGGGTGATATGACCAGGTACGACACATCCTATTCTAGAGAATCTCTAAAGTCCCTTAGAACCCAAAAGCACTCTGCTTGCCTGGGAGCCCCAGGAGGCCGGTTAAAAAAGGTAGAGGAGATCCCACGTTTGAGGTTGCCACTTATCACTTTTGCCAGGAGGAGGGTGAAGTAGGTTGGGGATGATGCTATGGGACTGGAAGGCCAGGTGACAGACTCAGGAAGCTTGGATGTCTCTAGACCCTTTCCACCCGCCCCCAGTCCAGGGAGCTCCTGAAGTCAATGCAGTGAGGGGTTGTGTCTCATCTTCTCCTCTTTATTTTTTTGGCTATTCCCATCAGACTGGGATGGAGGAGCCGGGAACCTTGAAACAGATCTTTCCCTCTTTTTTGAGTCTTTACGGGGATCAAGGATTTGTTTGCAGCTTCTCTGCTCCCTCTGCTTTCCTCTTCTTTGATTCTTCCTGCAGCCTTTCCTCTGCCCCTTCCCTCCTTTGTTCCCATCTCTTTCTGGTTTCTCTTTCTCTGCTGGGCTCTATTTTGCTCTCCTCTCTTGTCCCTCTTCCTCCGTTTCTTGGTCAGGAGCCAGGACCCCCCCCCCCACCCCCCAATCCCCCACTGGCTCAGGTGTTGTTGCGGTGATTGCGGTGATGGTTCAGGGCAAGTTTGCTGCAGGCACCCTTTGGGGCCGCCTGATGAGTCCAGCCTCAACTCCTGTATTCTGCAAGGCCTTTCTTTTGCCATCTCAGTGACCTCATCCTCCCAGCTCCTCTGGGAAGGAAGCCAGGTAATTGCCTTTGGATCTCAGGGGGCTGATTTTCGCAGGTATGGAAGTTGAGTAGCTATTTTCCAACTCTCTTCAGGACAGCAGCAGAGAAAGGGGGACAGAACCAGGGCAGCAGGTGGGCTGCAGGCGAGACCACTGGGAGACTGGTCTCCCAGTTGTTATATAATGAGATTGTCCCCTAAGGGAGGAAGACTTAATGGTCTGCGAGAACTGGGGGAGAATCCTGGGAACAGTGAGTGGGGCAAAGATGGGACTTGGGGAAGAAGGGCTACTGAGAAGGGAAAAGGAGAAAAGCGAGTTGTGATCCATTCATTGCAGGAAGGTCCCTAGTGCCAGTGTTCTTGCCCCTCTGTCTCCCATGCCCCCCGTCCTGCAGCTGCTCCCCTCCCCTCAGTTCCAGTGGCATCCTCTCCCTCTCTGGGAAGAAAACAGCAGGTTAGGATATGCTTCAGCATCCCAGACCTGGCAGAGGTCCACCGAGGGAGCTGGGATGGGGTTTTGGTGGAGAAGCAGGCTTGGGGGAGAAAGGGCATATCCAGGGAGAGGCCTGGGGACTCAGAGCTGGGAGAAAAGCTAGAAAGGGGGTACTCAGGTGGTACTGTTGGATCCAGCCAGGCCCCCAGGTCAGCTGACTCCGCAGCTGCAATGAGTGGTCAGACTTGCAAATAATTACAGTGGCTGCAGCGGAATTAGCCTGCCAGCTGGTGTTGGCACCATTTAGGTTGGGAAGGGAGCTTGGCTTCCAGGGGGCTTAATGATTCTCTGGCAGGCAGGACCTGGGGACAAGAGAAGCTTCTTTCCTTCCTGTTCCTTGGCTTCTCTACTCCCCTGTTTATGATCTCTTGATCATCTAACTTGGCACCATCCGCCTAGTTCTCTCCTCTGCGCCCACCTTGTTTGGAAACTTCTCGGGGCCTGGGTTGAGTGAGCACACATGCCAACAGTATTATCAGGCTCCCTAAACTCCAACCATCTCTCTACAAACAGTAGCTTTAGAAATTCCAATCTGAAAGAAATATAATTAATCAAACTGCACCAGACTCACCCCAAAGACTTCTTCGTCCTGCCCATTCTCTTCCTTTCTGTTCTTCTTTGAAATGCCAAGAAAATGCTGTTGTTTTCATTGCAGCGAGATGGACTAAAGATAGATATGCAGGAGAACTTCCTGGAAATTTCACGGAGGTTAGAATGTAACCTTCCTACGGTAAAGAAGAAAGCCACCCTCCTCCTTTAAAGCATCAGGTTAGGGCTAAGTTGGGGGAAGCAGTGAGCCAGTCAGAAAGATAAACTCCAACCAGGGACTCGAGACCCAGGCACCCTACTTCCCTAGTGCCTCCAACCCAGGCAGTGACTCTGAGGACCATAATGTGTTACAGAGGGGGAAACTGATGCCCAGAAACAGTTGGTGAGGTGGGGGGCAGGGCTGAGACCAGACTCAAATCCTGCTGATTCACAATCTAGAGCTGCTCCCGTCACACTGGCAGTCAGTACCTTGCCAAGCTTCCAACTCACTCTCCCAACCCAGGCGCCCTTCAATATCTGTCAGGTCCCCTGGAAGCAGGGCATCTGCTGGGAACATCTGTTGGGATGTGGTTTGGAGGGCCGGTGGGGAGATCCGTGCGCAGGAGGTTAATGAGAAGAATTAAATAGTGCAGGGAGGGCGAAGAGGAGTGAGCGAGTGAGCCAGAGACGGAGTTCTCCTGGGCGGGGTTCTGGGAGCCTCCTCTCTGGCTACCCTTCCCCTGACCTTCTTGCCCACCCCTCCTATTTCCTCCCTCTTTCGAGGGCTGAAGCCTGAGGGAGACGGGATTCATTTGTGTGCTGGGCAGGCAGCTGGGGTATCTGGGTTCTTATTGGTCTGGCCTGAGGCTCCAGCTGCTTAGATTACCCCTGCCTCAGCGGATCTGAGCTGTGCTGGGCTGTTGCTAGGAACACCTGTTAGAAAGGGCTTCTGGTCAGGAGGCGTAGGGGGGGAGTTGCCTTCAGACACACGTGGGGTGTGAGCCGACCACTCCCCCTCTTCTTCAGTGTTTCCCAGACCTTCTTCAGCAGCGCTTTTCAAGTGTCCTTTCTTTCCTTCCCTGCCCCCTTAATACCTCCTGCCCCTCTCCCTCATCTCCCTCCACTCGCCTGGCTCCTGTCCTTTCCCCACTACCCACCAGCTTTCCCCAAGCCCTGCTCAATTCTCCCTCGACCATCCCTCCATCCAGCTCCTCTGTCCAGTACCTGGAGATCTCTCACCACCGCTGCCATGTCAACCTGAGGCCTGCCGCCCCCCGGGATGGCACCCCAGCTCTGTCACCAGGGGGGCTATTTTTATCTCTGGAGCCACCCCCGCCACTGTGCCCAGCCAGCTGCCAGAACTGGGGCTGCCTGTATAGCAGTGGGAAGCCAGGGGAGTGAGGGGAGCGGCAGTACTTGGGTAAGGTGGGGATCTGGTTGTTCCTGGTCTCTGGAGCTCCATGCTGTGCATGTCCCCAGCTTCCGCTTCTGCTGATTCCCTGGTCCCTGGAATAAGGAGCCAGGGAGGAGACCAGACATCTGGAATGGTGGTGGCGGGGAGACTGGGCTTTTCCACATCAGGGGCCCTGGGTACAAGGGTGGGCACGGGGGACTTTGTTCATGGAGGAGTTGTAATGAACCTTGCTGAACTAACTAAAATAAAAGCTAAATAGTAATCTTTTGCATTTATGCATCACTTTATAGTTCCCAGGGTGCTCTCATATGATCTCATTTGATCCTTGTGAGAATTCTATGAAGCGTGTACTTACCCATTTTACAGACAAGGAAACTGGAGCCCAGGGTGTCTTGTCCAAGGTCACACATAGTGCTCAAGTCCAGGAAGAGTCTCCTGATTTTAATTCATATCCTTTTTCTATTGGATTTAGATGATTTCCTTGATTTTTTTTCAGGTTCTGAGATTTTGGAGGCTTTAGATCAGCCGGGTAATTCCTTCCCCAACACCCCTCCACCTACTCCCCCTCACACCCCTCTTCTCTGACCACAGGCAGAGGCTCCTATGCTTTGCTCATCCCCTATTCCAGCTCCTGTTCTTCAGTGCAGGTGGGGAATGGTGGGGATGGACCAGGGAGGGAGGCATTATAGTTGGGCTCCTTGCTATTTTAAAACTACATTTAAGGGCTGAAGGAAACTTCATGCTGGGATCATCACATCTATGCCCTGCCTCCCATCCAGGGAACAGTCTCCTTAGCTCAGACAGAGGTAGAGTGTGGCATGTGTATATATGTGTGGGTGAGTGGATACGTGTGAAAAAATTTTTTTCCCAGGAAGGGATGGTGGTTGATCAATATCCTTTCTAATTAGGAACAGTTGATAATAGGCTGGGATGAGCATGTACGGGGTGCACGCTGGGATGATGCAGCATGTATCATGTGGGGTGATGTGGTAAGCCGTTATTTGTCCAACAATCTTTGGTTCTACTGGGCAAGAGAGCAGAGGGATGGACAAGACATCCTCTCTAGAGCTTTTCTAGTCTAAGAAATCTCTACATTTCAGTAGGATGGTTGAGGTTAGTGCCTACTTGGCTCAGGGGGCTGGGCCTGGAGTCAGGTGAGGGAGGGGAGCTGGCTTGGGTTGGTGTTTGCTGGTGTACCACCTGCCCCCACTCCCACCCCATCTGTATCTCTCCAAGCGAGCTTGTCTACAGAGCAGGCTGAATAACTTGTCCCTCATCCTCTGGGTGGAAGTTCTAGGTCTCTGACTCTGGGTCTAGTCCTTTCTCTCTAAAAACACTACCTAGCGCAGCGCCCTAGGTAGGCTGCGCTGCATGGCTACCAAGAGTTCACTAGAACACAACTTTGTAGACATTTAGCCTGCATTGCTGCTTCTTGCTGCTGCTGAAGCCCGCTTCCGCTGGTCCCAGTAATTTCCCAAACTTCATTTGTTTATAAGCCTTCAAGGCTACGGCACAGTGACAAGGTATTTTGATTTCTCCCTGCTTTTGGTGGGGAGGAGTGCGAGGCGGGGTGTGTGCGGGGGGTGGAGCAAGACTTCCCGTCACAAAATCCTGGCTCTTGGCCCGTTTCCTTTCTTTTCTCTTTCTCCTGTCATACTCATCCCCTCTAGTCGCTTTTCCTCATCCCCACGTTCCCCCCAGCCCTAGGCCGTAGATTAAAGAGACTGTAATCGAGCGGAACTCTCTTCACTCGCTGCGTTTGGCTTCACTCCGGTTCTCCTCCTTAGCCCCGCCTCGCCCCTCCGCTGACCAATCGCGGCCCCAATGCACTTGTATTGGTGACGTCACCCCACAGCCAATCCGGAGGCGGGCTGGAGCTGTATGCGCACTTCGCGCCGCAGAGGCCGGGTTCTCTTCTTCCTAACCTGAGCGAGAGCAAAGCCAGGAGGAGAAAGAGGGGTCTTGGTTCCCAGGCACTTTCTAGGCTATCTCATCACTTCCCTTCTCCCTCTGGGCTGGATTGACCTCTCTCCAGTTAATTCACGGTTATTCCCCAGTCCCCGTTTTACAGATGAGGAAACTGGGGCTGGGAGTATTAAAGAAACTTGCCCAGCCTCTCGGTTTCGATGAGCAAGTCCTTCTGACTTTCAGTCACCACTTGGGCGGGGGCTTCCCTCCCTGTTGAGCGGATCTCTGGGTAAGGATCCCCGGATCCCTAGCTTTAGCGAGCCCCTCTCCTGCAGTTCCTAGTTCTCTTCCGGTCTTGCTTCCATACTTTCAGGTGGGTTAAAGCTTATTTTGAAGAATGGCCCCGGAAAAAGACCCTGGGAGGGAGCCGAATCTGCCTTAGCCTCGCTGAGGGGCTCTTGCAGGGCCCTTTCCCTTCACTACAGACTTCCTCTCATGGACAAATTCAGGATGGTTCCCTGTCCCTGCACCCTTAAGCCTCCTGCTAACACTTTCCTTCTCCCCAAAGAGGAGCCCCACCTCCTCAGAGCAAGGGGCTGGCCTGTACTATTTCTGTCCTTTCTGGGATTCTTCTGAGAACAGATTCTTGTTTTCAGTCTGATTCAGATGTGAAACTTTTCCTGCGGCCTCTCACCCACTTGTTGTGGGCTGGGTCTCTCCCTCATCACTCCTTCCTCCAGCCAGGCTCCTCCTGTTCTCCTCCCCCAAATTCTCTCTGGTCAGTCACTTTTGCTGAGACCTGGAGGAGGAAGTCAGGGGCCCAAGAGGGAGCCATTCCCCTCAGGGGCCCAGGGGGCCTGGGGGCAGCATTTTGATACTTTGAAGTAGGAAACTTTGATTCCCATGGCAAGCCCTGTTCCTGTGCCGAGGCGCCACCTCCAGGGCCCCATCCTCAGGTAGGCGCCAGGGATGAGGAAAGGGGAGGGGAGGAGGCGGACAGGCTGCTGTGGGTCTACCAGTTGTAGTTTGGTGGAGGGGAGGGATCAAGACCTGACAGCCCCATATGCTGTGTGTGTGTGTGTTAGCAGGGGCAGGTGACTTAGCAGTGTTTCCCCTCTTTCTCTCCTTCCTGACCCCCAGCATCATTTAGGACCTCGTATTCCTCCAGTATCTCCTCATCTGGTTTTAAAACCTCCAGAGGGAAATAGGATTCTTCTCTCAACTCCCAGCCTCTTAGCTTGAGGCCGCCCTGTCCTAAGCCCTCTACTTACAATGATCTTTCAGGGAGTGTGGGTGCTGGAAGTAGTGGCAGGGGACTTTGGAAATTGTCAGATCGTCCGATGGGGGCTGGAGAAGCTGCACTCTTCTGGGGCGTTGGGATTATTACTGCTCAGAGCCCCCATTTCCAGCTGGCTGCCTAGAGCTGGGAGCGACTGGGGCCTCCAGCAGTCAGGACCTGAGGCTTTCCCGTCGTGGTGTGGGGACTGAAGATAAAGGAGAAAGAAGTGGTGGTGGTGAACCAAGGCTAGGAGTGGAGTGGAAGGACTGTTGGGAAGCTTCCAGGTTTCGCCAGGCCAGGAAGTGTCGTGGGGAGACACGTGGGGAGAGTTATGTAACTTCAGGAGGGAGAAGTTCACCACCTGGATCCTTCCAGCTGCCGGAGTCCAGATCCCTTCCTTGGCCTCCCCATTTGTCAAATTTATTCTTTAATCTTTCTTTTCCTCCCTCCTCCCCTCCTTCTGGTATCTGGATTTCAACAGGAGCTATAAAAGAGCTCCTGGACAACATCGAGAGGTGGAGATGGGAGGAACTTGGAGGGAGGGGTGTGTTGAAAGCCAGCCTACAACCGCACTCTGCTTCCCAAGCCCTGAGATCTCAATTGGGAGTGCTGGCAGATAGCCCCCGACCTGATTAATCTGCTCCCTTTCCCTTTTATTGTTTAATGAACATTTACCGAGCATGTACTGTGTGCTCTGGGCGCAGCAGCCAGGATAGAAAAGTCACTGTCAGTGCCATCAAGACACCCCCAGTTTCCTGGGGGTCTGGTGGTGTCTGCAGACACCATCACCCCAGGAAGGCTGGACGACTGACCCTGAAGGAGCTGTGATGCAGTGGGGTCCAGCCTCGCTTTTGGTGTTTGGGACACAGTTAAGCTCCAGTAGCGTGAGTTGTAAGCTTGCCGACCTGAGTGAGATTGACAAGTTGTGTGACCTCGGACGAGTCTTATAACCTCCCCCATAAGGAGATTGTGAGGCTCAAGTCAGGTTTGTAATTATAAAGGAGAGATCATGGTCATTATCATCCTCTCATTTCCTCTGTTAGGGGGCTTCCTAATTACCAGCCTCCATCCAAACTAGGCTCACTCTTCTCCACCTGGACTTGGGATCAAGAAGGCAGGTAGGGGCTTGTTAGACTTGAAGGGAGTGAGGCGTGAGCTGGGCCAGCATTATGCTGGTCAGTTAATTCCAATTCAACTCATGTTTAAAGAGCCTCGTTTTATATGCCAGGCCTTTCACATACATTCTTTCATTTACTCCTCTTATTAACAGGTGGTTTACTATTATCCTCACTATTTAACAGATGAAGGAATTGAAGCTTGAAAATAAAGGTTCTCAAACTTTAGTGTGAATGAGAATTATCTGGGATGTTTGTTAAAAATGCAGATCCCTGGACCCAAACTTCAGAAATTCTGGTTCAGTAGGTGTGCAGTGAGGCCCAGAATCTAAAATTTTCACAAGTATCCCAGGTGATTCAGAGGCAGTGGTCTACAGGCCACACTTTGATAGACACTGATGAAGAATTAGTGACTTGCCCAGGACTCAGAGCCAGGAAGTGAAAGGTCTGCATCCAGGAGTCCTGCCTCCCAGAGTTGTGCTGGGAGCCTGGGTTTCTGCATTGGAAATAAGGACAGCACTGCCTTCCCGCCTCCCTCTCTCCCTCCCTCTAGGCCCATTGTGAAGACAAAAGGAGATAATGTAGGAGAAAGCCCTTTTTAAAATGTAGAGCGGGCAACATAGTCAGAGATTATGCAAATACATGCAAATGAGCACCCATGGGCTTGGCTGTTCACTTGGGAGCTTGTGCTGGGAAGTGAGTTTCCCTAGGTGGCTCAAGAAAGAAGAACTTTGGTGGTGGGCATTGACCCCTAGTGGGCAGAGTTTTCCGCTGTAAAAGGGGCTGATCGAAACGGAAGACTGGGGCTGGGATTGGGAAGAGATGGGACCAGAGGCCTTTTTTTCTTCCTGGGTTGTGTGTCCCCAGAGTTGAGGGTCCCTGGCCATAGGGACTGACCAGGAGAGGGAAGCCGTGTGCCCCAATGGCAGAGTGTATCTCTTTCCTCTGTGATCTCTGGTCAGTTCTCAGTTGCTCCTTTCCAGCGCATTGGCTGGAAAGCCTTTTTTAAAAATTTTAATTAATTTATGGCTGCGTTGGGTCTTCATTGCTGCGCGTGGGCTTTCTCTAGTTGCGGTGAGTGGGGGGTGGGGTGCTACTCTTTGTTGCGGTGCGTGGGCTTCTCATTGCAGTGGCTTCTCTTGTTGCAGAGCACGGGCCCTAGGTGTGTAGGCTTCAGTAGTTGTGGCGCACGGGCTTAGTTGCTCTGCGGCATGTGGGATCTTCCCGGACCGGGGCTCGAACCCGTGTCCCCTGCATCGGCAGGTGGATTCTTAACCACTGCGCCACCAGGGAAGCCCCCGGGAAGCCCCCGGGAAAGCATTTTATCTTGTCAGCCTCTATTCCTCCTCCCTAATGAAGCCTGAGCTGGGGCTGAGCTTTACTGAACCCGGACTCTTCCTTGTGGAATCACCTGCTCTTTCCACATGGAGATGGTGTAGCAGGAAGGCTGGAAGTGATATTTGAAGATAGCCCACCGAGGAGGCTGCAGGGTCACCCTCCAACTTCCTTCCCCACCCATTTTCCCCCTTTCCCTTCTGCCCCATTTGCATTCAGACCTGTCTTTGGCCAGGACTGCTGGTCCCTGAGGTGACAGTTGGCCAGTGACGCTTCCTGGGGCTGGCTATTCTGGACGCCCCTATTCCAAAGCTGCTGAGACCCCGGGATTCTAGAGCTGCTTCTGTTGAGGAATGCCATTGTTCTCCCTCCCCCCCACCCCCACCCCCACCCCCACCCCGGCATCCCTGGGAATCGATGCTAATTTCAGCCTCCAGTCCCTGACTCATTCTCTTCTCCTCCCTGACTCATAGGGTGACCTTGGGATTCTGAAGCCCCTCTCAGTGGGGAACTGTGCTGGCCACCATTTCACACCATCTTGGTTTTAGGTGGGATGGGGTGAGGCAGGGCTGGGGGAAGGAGCCAGAGGGGAATGTTTCATCGCTTTCTTTAAAATCACCATCTAAAGTCAGAGAGCTCTGTTTGCTTTGTGACTGCCTGGTCTGGACTCAGGCAGTCACAAACCAGACTTTTAAGAAGCCTCCCTGTTAACCCCCCGGAATTCATGAGGGCAAAATATTGTTCCTTCAGGCAAAGCATCCCGAAGTGAGACCTCCAACCCCACCCTCCCCACTTTGGCTCTGTGGGAAGCTGCCACGGGGCAGAGGTAGGGGATGGGTACAGTCCCCCTTGGCCAGAGGTTCTCTCTGGAGTGGCACTGGGGAGGCAGGGGTTAACCCTGCTTTGTCCTGGTTGATGGATTCTGGAATCATAATCGATTAGCTCTGCCGGGATGGAGTGAGGCCAGGCAAAAGACCAATCCAGATTGGTCTTTGTTCTGTGTCTTTGCCATCCCTGCCAGAGACAGCGGGGCTGTGGACACGTAGCCCCTCCCCGCCAAGACCAAAAGACATAATGAAAGAATGCTGGGGGCTCTTTTGATGGCTGCTGATCCCAAAGCCCTCTCTTAGGGGGAAATAAGCAGTTTCAGCTCTTGGTTATTCAGACTATGAAACAGCTCATCCCCAAAACATCACCCCGGGAGCTTGTACCTGCCTAATTCTGCTGGGCCCTGGGCACTCTAAACAAGAGTTTTCAGGAAACACTGACTAAAATGGGGGCGTTGAGAGGTCAGAGGGGGTGGGGACCATGGAAGAGCCCGAGATTTAACTTTGGGGGCTAGGTAAACTTAGTAAGGCAGTGGCAATGGCCTGTGATGAAAAACATTAGCTGCTGTTATATTTTAAATTCCTTTTTTAAAAATTAATTAATTTGTTCATTTATTTTTGGCTGCATTGGGTCTTTGTTGCTGCACGTGGGTTTTCTCTAGTTGCGGCGAGCGGGGGCTACTCTTCATCGCAGTGCATGGGCTTCTCAGTGTGGTGGCTTCTCTTGTTGCGGAGCATGGGCTCTAGGTGCACGGGCTTCAGTAGTTGTGGCACGCGGGCTCAGTAGTTGTGGCGCATGGGCTTAGTTGCTCCACAGCATGTGGGATCTTCCCGGACCAGGGCTTTTAAAAAAAAATTAATTAATTAATTTATTTATTTTTGGCTATGTTGGGTCTTTGTTGTGGTGCGTGGGCTTCTCATTGTCGTGGCTTCTCTTGTTGGGAAGCACGGGCTCTAGACGCACAGGCTTCAGTAGTTGTGGCTTGCAGGCTCTAGAGCGCAGGCTCAGTAGTTGTGGCGCATGGGCTTAGCTACTCCGTGGCATGTGGGATCTTCCCAGACCAGCGATCGAACCTGTGCCCCCTGCATTGGCAGGCAGATTCTTAACCACTCTGCCACCAGGGAAGCCCAGTTGCTTTTATTCTATTAGAAAGATTAATGGGTTATGGAAGACTGAGGCTGTTTCTGTAAAATGCATCCTATTAGAGGTATCCTGTTCTCTTGACAAGGTGGCAGCGCCTAAGCAGGTTATCTGTACCCGGGCCCCTACAGGCTGCGCTACATGGTGAAGCAGTTGGAGAATGGGGAGGTAAACATTGAGGAGCTGAAGCAAAACCTGGAGTACACAGCTTCCCTGCTGGAGGCCGTCTACATAAATGAGACGCGGTGAGAGTGCTGACAGGGGGCTGCGGGGGAGAAACTCACACACAGAGGAGAAAGATACCCAACAGACACAGTGATTCAGGGAGGGCCGGGGAGTCAGACAGAAACCTGACCCAGCCAGAGCAGGGAGGAGGGGCGGGAGGGCAGATAGATCTATAGGTAGAAATATTGGCAGAGGTACAGGCATAGAGTTGCAGAGACGGAGACAAACACAGACATCAAGAAGAGAACACTGTTCCAGAGCTGGAAGGGACCTTAAAGCTCATCTAGTCCTAACCTTCTTCCCAGTGCGGAGGCCTTCCAGACCTGCGCGCCCGGGATGGGAGCCACTGGTCACACATGGCTGTGGGGCTTGAAACGTGGCAAGTGTGAATTGAGATGTATGTGTATGTAAAATACATGCTGGATTTCAAAAGATTTTGAAAGAATGTCAACTATCTCATTAATATTTTTATATTGATTCCACATTGGAATGATAGTACTTTGCGTGTATTAGGTTAAAGAAACGTTATCATTAAAATGGATTTCACTTGTTTTTTTAACCTTTGAATGTGGCTACTAGACAATTTAAAGTAACTTATACGTGGCTTGCATTTTATTTCTGGAGGGCAGTGCTGCTGGTCTGTAGCGTCCTCGATGGGTGGTATCCATTCCACTGTCTGCTTGAATACTTCCAAAGTTGGGGTGCTCACTACCTCGCATAGTGACCTGTTTCATTATTGGAGACATCAGATAGAGAAACAGAAGTAAAAAGACTTAGCGAAAGAAAGGAAAGGGAGGGTCAGAGAAGGGAGAGAGCTGGTGTGAGAGTTTCCAAGGTGTGGCTGGGCCCGGGCCTCTAGGCTGTGGAAGCACCTGCCGTCTTTCCTCTGTGACTCCCCTCCTGGGGCTTCAGGCAAATCTTGGACACGGAGGATGAGCTGCAGGAGCTGCGGTCTGACGCGGTGCCTTCGGAGGTGCGGGACTGGCTGGCCTCCACCTTCACCCAGCAGGCCCGGGCCAAAGGCCGCCGAGCAGAGGAGAAGCCCAAGTTCCGGAGCATCGTGCACGCGGTGCAGGCTGGGATCTTCGTGGAACGGTGAGGCTCACCCACGCCCTGCCAGCTTCTACCCCTAGCTGTGTCCCTCGTTCCCAGCCACCCTCGTCTTCCAGGACCCCACTGTACCACCAGCCCCACATGCCCACGGCCTATCCGCACAGCCCCGCCGGATCCGACCCCATTCCCAGACCTCACACCTGGGCTCCTTTTCGTTCTTCTCCCTCAGGATGTTCCGGAGAACGTACACCTCTGTGGGCCCCACCTATTCCACTGTGGTCCTCAACTGTCTCAAGGTGATCCTGGGGGTTTCAGGCAAGAGGAGAAGCTTGGAGGGGGGTGGAACAGTCCTTGGGACTTTCAGACGCTTTACGGGATGAATTTTGCCTTCCCTTTTAACTGTTGTTTCCGTATTCCTCAAAACAACTTTTCCCCACTCAAGAGACACACCCCTGACTTCTTGTCACTCCCCTACTGAATGGTATCTGGGAAGAAAGAGGCCCATTTACCACTTCTTTGTTTTCCTGCTTCCCAAGCCTCTGTAATCATTGGGAAGTCCTCCTTGAAGTCTACCTACAGCCCTCGCTGCTGCAGGAGACGTCCCCCTTGGGAGTCTCCCTGCCTAGTTCCTTGTTTCTCCACAGAACCTGGATCTCTGGTGCTTTGATGTCTTTTCCTTGAACCGGGCATCTGATGACCACGCGCTGAGGACCATTGTTTTTGAGCTGCTGACTCGGCACAACCTCATCAGCCGCTTTAAGGTTGGGCAGCATCCTACCCCTGCCTCTGGGTAGGATTCTCTACTCCCGCCACCCTGTTCTCAAAGAGTCCCGACAAGCAGCAGATTCCACAGGCTCCCTGGCTCAGTCTCACTGTCAGGGAAGTCGCCCCGTGCACACCCCAGTCTAGCCTTTCCTTCACTTGCCGCGGTCCCAGCCTCTGGCTTCATGTACTGCTTTCTAGGGGAAGATTCTAGCCCTGCAACTGGCCAGCCTAGGATTCTGCACTCTCGCCCTTTGCTCTGTCCCCTAACTTGTCCTCTCCAGGCTGGCTGCAAGTTCAGCTCCCTGTTTCAGCCCTCCTGCCCCTGTCCATGGACGCTGGAGGCTTAGAGGTCAGAAGCTCTCAGCTGGTGCCCTGCAGGACTAGTGTCTCTCCACTTGTTTCGGGGAGGCCTTTCCCTCCCCTCCCCCTCCAGCTCTAGTCTCTGTCCAAGGAATTTTAGGGAGAGGGTCAGCTCTTGGCAAGGCTATGTAGGGCTGTAGGAGGGGAGGGAGGGTGTGAACTCGATTTGCTCTTCAGCTTGGCTGGCCAGGAAGTGTACAGGATTAACGTCCTCTTCAGATCCTGTGCCAGGAGGGAGGGTCTTTTGAGAACGGGGGCTGGTTAAAGATCACTTGCACGTGGAAAAACCACACTTGGAAGTGGAGGGTGAGGGGGGCTGAGGAGTCGCCATGGGGATATTTGGCGAGCACTTGGGTGAGGCGTTAGGGTGGAGGAGAGCATGTGTGTTCTGAGGGGTTTGGCGGGGGGGTCAAAGGAGTCCAGCTGGAGGGCCCCTCCCAGAGGGCTCTGGGAGGTCACCCGGCCACCTGTGCCTCCACTTCACTGTAACAGACTATTGGTGTGTGAGAGCCTTTCCTCGACCTTTGACTCCTCCCTTTACAACTCCCAAGGGGTTTCCAGAACGTCCCTGCGATGCTCAGCTGAGATTTTCTTCAGTGCCTCCGGAGCCCTGTTCTGCAGTTGCGTTTTCTTCTTCTTTCCAATCCTGCCCTCTCCAGGACGGAGAACAGCAGGCTCTTATTTTTCCTAAGACTTTTCCCAGCTCGTGTTTCTCCAGACTGGTTCTCAGGCTTACTCCAGACACCAAGTTCTCCCACAGGTGCTTCCTCACCCGGAAGGACTGGTTCCAGGGAACTCCGAGAGTAACTGCATCACATTGGGTTTGGCCTCGCCCCAGCCCACCTTGCTCCAAAGCAGTTAGAGAGAGAGGAGCCTTCTTGCTCTAGTAGTAGAGACCCCCTTGGAGCCGCCCTTTTCAAGCTCCACATTCCCTTCCTGGGTACCCAGCCCCTCCCATGCTCCTCCCCTTCCCTTCCCTTCCTCCAGGGACACCATGGCAACGCAAAAGCAAGGGCGGTTGTCGTGGAAACAGTCCTTTAAAATTCCCTGAATTTGGGGCACAGCCCTCCAGGGGTTGGGGCGGGGGACGTTAGGGTCCGACTGACTAGTGGCACATCCTCTGTTGTCTCGTCACTACTGCACATCTCTACAGAAGCTTCCTCAAGTCCTGAACCCCCGCTCTCCTTGCAGCCTCAGAGATCTAGGGACAGGTACAGACACCAGCCCCGCCCTCTGGGAACCTTGGGCCTTTGAAGGAAGCAAACATACCCCAGGGCACATGCAGAGACCGAGACAGGATTGAGACAGGATTGAATAGCCCGCAGCCCGACAGACCTCTGGTTCCTGGTGCTTGGGTGTGTGTGTGTGGTGGTCGAAGGGTGGGGAAAGGCTTCTCAGAGGAGGGGGTGATCCACATCTGGCTAGAGGGGCCTCTCCGGGTCATCTTATTCTTTCATTTGCTTCTGAGCCCCTCTCCATGGTATTGGCTTGGGGATGGGGTAAAGTGGTTGGAAGGTAGGAGGGAAACTTTCTTTCCTCTTCTTAAAAATCTCCAGGGAAATAATAATAATTATAGCTACTCTCTAGAGAACACTTACTGAGTGCATTGTGCTTATCTCATTAAATTCAAGGTAGGTGGTATTATCTTCATTCTGCAGTTAAGCATCTGAGGCACAGGAAGGCACGTGACTTGCACAAGGTCACACAGCCAGCAGGTGGTAGAGCCAGGATGTGAACCCAGGTTCACCCGACTGCAGAGCCAGCGCTCTCCTATGCCCTGTTGCCTTCCAAAGAATGGGCCTTGCTGACCTCCGTCTTCGGCCGCCTGCCATTCCCGCACATCCGCCACAAATCTCGATTTCCTCCGTCCTATTGCAGATTCCCACTGTGTTTTTGATGACTTTCCTGGAGGCCTTGGAGACAGGTTATGGGAAGTACAAGAACCCTTACCATAACCAGATCCACGCAGCTGACGTTACACAGACGGTCCATTGCTTCTTGCTCCGCACAGGGATGGTGGTAGGTGCCCTGGAAATCAGTCTTCTGTGACTCAGGGTCTTATGGCCGCAGAACCGGGAAGTCTAGACTTTACTCCCATTTCCTTTTTTCTCTCTTTGATTCCTCTCTTTTGGCATCCCAGAGTCTTTACAGATTCAGATTGGGCTTACTCACTCTACAGTATTCCTGGGTGGACCGTAACTTCATGGGCAGCGCGGGGGATGTGTGCCGGGATGTGATGGGAACGTTGCTGGTTGGGATGGAGGAAGGTCTTTGGCCATTCCGGGAGCTGAGAAACGTGGCTGCATTAGCCCAAGAGCTGGCCTCGAAGAATGGAAGGGCTGGGCTGAGCAGTCCTGCCTGTGTGTGGAGGTCCTTGGGCAGCGGCCGGCAGGGGGTCCGCCCCCTCTCATCGTCTGTCTCTTTCTCCCAGCACTGCCTGTCGGAGATCGAGGTCCTGGCCATTATCTTTGCTGCAGCCATCCACGACTATGAGCACACCGGCACTACCAACAGCTTCCACATCCAGACCAAGTGAGGGGTGGGGACGTGGCAGGGGCAGGAGGGGCCGAGTGGAGGTGCAGAGGGCCGGACACGGTGACTTGGGCTTTGCAGGTCAGAATGCGCCATCCTGTACAATGATCGCTCAGTGCTGGAGAATCACCACATCAGCTCTGTTTTCCGAATAATGCAGGACGACGAGATGAACATTTTCATCAACCTCACCAAGGATGAGTTTGTGTGAGCAGAAGCCAGGAGTGGGCATCCCTAGGGACCCCCTCACCCCAACCCTTTTTCCCCACTTCCCGGAACTCCTGCCTAGCAGTGCTGATCAATACTTGGGTTCTGTCCTTTCAGAGAGCTGCGGGCCCTGGTCATCGAGATGGTGTTGGCCACAGACATGTCCTGCCATTTCCAGCAATTGAAGTCCATGAAGACGGCCTTGCAGCAGCTGGAAAGGTGAGATATGGTGGGGTGTGGCTGGGCATAGGCCAGAGTGAGGTGTGTGTGAATTGGGGGGGGGCATCCGCATGGGTAAAGGGTGTGACAAGTGTTTACCTGGATATAGAAACTCTCCTGGCTCCAGGAATCTGAGTGTATCTCGTGTATATGATGTGTACAGCCCAGGCAGCCAGTCTACTGGAGAGTGCTTGGGCTGGGGGTCTGAGACGGGCGTTCTCAGGGCAGCTTCAGGTCAGGCTTACTCCAATTCTTTGGACTCATTTCTGTATCTGTGAAATGTGATAATGTAACGCCTCCTTCCACAATAGCTTGCCACCAGTTCCTACTCTCATAGGGCTACTGGGAGAGTCGTGTGAGGTTAAAAAAAAAAAAAAGCACAGAAGAAATGCCATAATTACATCTAATGTTGCTTAAAAGTGGGTGGGAGTATATAAATGTAAGGGAGAACAGACTGTGTTTGTGTGTTCTGAAGGTGTGTGTTAAAAATTATATGGTGTCGGACTTCCCTGGTGGCGCAGTGGTTGAGAGTCCGCCTGCCGATGCAGGGGACACGGGTTCATGCCCCGGTCCAGGAAGATCCCACATGTGCTGCGGAGTGGCTGGGCCCGTGAGCCATGGCCACTGAGCCTGCACGTCCGGAGCCTGTGCTCCGCAACGGGAGAGGCCACAACAGTGAGAGGCCCGCGTACCACACAAAAAAATAAAAATTGTATGGTGTCTGGGTGTGAGAGAGTGTGCAGTGTCAGAGCGTGTCATTGTTGGGAAATAATAATAATAATTATTATTATAGATTACGTCTACCGAGCACTTATTAGGTGCCAGACACTCTTCTAAATACTTATATGCTGTATGTCATTTAATTCTCAGAACAACTCTATGGGGCGGATTCTGTTATTGTTTCCACTTAGGATTGAGGAGAATGAAATATGTAAATTTTAAGTAACTTGCTCTTTGTCACAGCTAGTGTGTGATAGGTATGTGGGGATTCGAACCCAGGCCCTTTGATTCTGAGAGCCTGGGCTGCTTCCTATACATATGTGTGTGTGTGTGTGTGTGTGTGTGTGTGTGTGTGTGTGTGTGTGTGTGTGTCTAGCCTCACAGGGTGTTTGAAGTTTGATCTGAGAGAGGGCTTGTGACGGGAAGTTAGGAATGGTCCAGGCTTCCTTCCCCTAAAAGATCAGTCTCCCTCCCCTTGCCATCTGCCCCGACAGGATTGATAAGCCCAAGGCCCTGTCTCTACTGCTCCATGCTGCTGACATCAGCCACCCAACCAAGCAGTGGTCGGTTCACAGCCGCTGGACCAAGGCCCTCATGGAGGAATTCTTCCGCCAGGTATGAGGCCTCTTTGCCTGCCCCCGCCCCCGCCCATGGGGCCTTCTCTCCCCTTTGTTCTCCAAGTTCCCTGTTCCTACTCCAGTCCTCATTCAGTGGCCTGCAGCTGCCAACCTGATCCCAAACCCACGGGATATAATGTCATCTCCGAAAAGCTTAACAGTAATCGCTAGCAGTGGCATTTGCATGCCACTCATTTCCAGGTCAAAGGCGCAGAGATCCCTCTTCTCTGCCAGAGATCCCCCGGCAGCCCCTTCTACCCCCAGCTGCACCTTGATCTGGTAGACTGAGGTGCTTCCCCACCCTGTCTGCTCCCCCAGGGTGACAAAGAGGCAGAGCTGGGCCTGCCCTTTTCTCCGCTCTGTGACCGCACTTCCACTCTCGTGGCACAGTCCCAGATTGGTGAGTGTCCCTTCCCGCAGGGAGGAGAGAGTTGCGAAGGCTAAAGGGTGCTGGCTGGGCCGGGTCAGGACCTCTCCAAGTCCACCTCCTTCAAAGCCATTCTTCCCGTAGCGGCAAGCCCGCCGTGCTAGAGCATGGGGTCCTGGGGTGGAGTTCTCTGGGGTCGTAAAGACATCATCGCAAAGGCTGCCCCCACCAGGAACTTTTCAGCCCCAGGTGACCCTGTTTTACATGCAGCCGGGGGCACAGCTGTGCCGGCCATATCCTCTGCCCGGGCCCCCAGGTCAGATGGCTCCATTGTGTTACCCCTGCACCGCAGGTTTCATCGACTTCATCGTGGAACCCACGTTCTCAGTGCTGACTGATGTGGCCGAGAAGAGTGTCCAGCCCATGGGGGAGGAAGACTCCAAGTCTAAAACCCAGCCCAGGTGAGGGTGGCCGCAGCAGCCGGGGGCCCACAGAGAGCACTGACTCCCAGGGAGGAGGTACAGGTATGGCGGGCGTGGAGAAGCAGGGGACTCCAAAAGTGGGAGCCCCTCTACTGTGAGTCACACACAGGGGCGGAAGGATGGGGGCAGGGAGTGTGGTCTGCACCTCTGTTCCCTCCACCGTATTTATATCTCTCCCATTAGCTCTGTCTTTATTGCCTTTCTGCTAATGTGCTTTTATTTTCCTTCTAGTAGGAGGGAAGGTGTGGAGAGGGATGGGGACTGCGGGTACCTAGCAGAGGGAAAAGAGGAGAAGGATGGGGGGGTGCCTGAGCCTACTGGTCTTCTACCCCCTCTACTCCGAGGGCTGTGAAGATGGCTCTGGGGTGGGCAGGGCCTGACCTCTGCAATGTTGGGGTCCGGCTTTTAGCTTCCAGTGGCGCCAGCCTTCTCTGGATGTGGAAGTGGGAGACCCCAACCCCGACGTGGTCAGCTTCCGCTCTACCTGGACCAAATACATTCAGGAAAACAAGCAGAAATGGAAGGAACGGGCGGCAAGTGGTGGGTCCATTGGGAGGATGAGGCCTTGCGGGGAGGGTGGCTGATACAGCAGTAGTGGGTCCCTTTTCCTTAAGCCCTTCCTCAGGCAACCCTTTGTCTGACTCCTTCCCTGAGTTGGGAAAGGGAACTGACTAGGCTGCAGTAAGATCACAGGAACGACTGACTGGCCGACTGGCCTGGACCGTTCTAGAATGCGGACTTGAGAGAGGATAGGGACGGCCACATGCCACGACCCGAGGGACCCCATGCACACTGCGGTCTGTCAGTGGTACCCTGTGGATATGGTAACCTGGTGGCCCTGGCTGGGACATCTCTTCCTTAACGTGGGAGTTGAGGGCTGTGCGTTTCAGCAAGGTTGGAGAGGCTCTCCCCAGGTAGGCGTGGGTTGAACGTAGCTCAGCTGGAAGGAAGGGGGATGTGTGAGAATCCCTCACTCGTTGGGTTTGGGGGAAACATACTGCTTGGTCTGGTCCCAGCTTCCTTCCTGCCCCTTTGCAGGCGTCACCAACCAGATGTCCATTGACGAGCTGTCCCCCTGTGAGGAAGAGGCGCCAGCCTCCCCTGCCGAAGATGAACACAACCAGAACGGGAATCTGGACTAGCCTGGGGCTGGCCCAGGTGAGCCTGTCGCGGCAGACAGGGAGGGCTTTGAGGTTCTGCAGGGAGCTGGGCCAGCGGGGTGTGCCACAGCCCTCTTTGAAGGGTCATCTCTGGGGTTCAGTGGATGCAAGGTGGTCCTTCCCTCTTTCCCAGCAGGGATATGGAGGAAGTGAGCACACAGACTTGAGCGGGGCCTGAGTGGAGAGCAGAGTCCTCCCACCTGCAGGAAGAGAGGAGTGGGCTGAGCAGCTCCTTTGTGAGGGCCTGGGGAGAGGCGGCAGTCAGGGCCCAAGGCTCCGGGAGGTCAGCTGGGCATGACTTTCAATCCAGCCCCGCTCACGCCCTGGCTGAGCTCCTTCTGCAGGGCCTTTTTTGCTCAACTGTAAGCGGGACTGAGTGGGGATCCAGTGGGACCCGAGGAAGGTAAGTCAGGCTGGAGATGAAGGAGGAGGTCAGAGCACCGAGGTGTCTCCTCTTCCCCCAGGTCCTCACCGAGTCCAAAGTGTTCGATGTCGTCAGCACCATCCATCGGGACTGGCTCCCCCATCTGCTCCAAGGGAGCATGGACATCAAAGAACAGACACCCCACCCGAAGGACAAATGCCAGAGATTGCGGGATTGGGGAAAGGGCCTGTCCCCACCCGACACCCACTGGGGCGCACTTTAATCTCCCGGCGGCAAGACTGGGGAACTTCAGGCTCCCAGTGGTCACTGTGTCCATCCCCCCCCGCCCCCCCCCCCCCCCCCGGCCTCTGGACTCTCCCTATGGCCAGATGGTCGGCTGGAGGGGAGCTTCCTGGAGGCTTCCCAGGGCCTGCGGGGGAGGGTTGGAGATGCCAGCCCCCTGGGTCCTCCCGCATCCTTTTTGCCTCCAAGTTTCTAAGCAATACATTTTGGGGGTTTCCTCAGCCCCCACCCCAGACCTTAGCTGGCAGGTCTGGGTCCCCCTTTTCCTCCCCTGGGAAGGGCTGGAATAGGATAGGAAGCTGGGGGTTTTCAGAGCCCTATGTGAGGGTAGGGGAGTGGGCTCCTTCAGGGCATGGTACCTTTCTAGGGCCTGGGAATGGGGGGCATCCTCTTTACCCCAGACCTGCACTGCTTCAGTCCCATCCCCAGCCCAGACCCTGCAATCTTCCCTCTCTCCCATTCTGAAATGGTGACTGGGGGAAGAGGAGCCATTGCCACCAGGGGCTGAGAGGAGGCCTTTCCTGGGGTGGCCAAGGACTCGGGACTGGTCTAGGCCCCTGGGGCTTGTCATCTGCCCTGGCTGAGTCCTGAACCCTTTGCCTCCTTCCTCTCCCCTGGGGCTGGGAGGCTCCCATCCGACCAATGTCTGTAAAGTGCTTTGAAGTCTCCCCAGCAAAGCACCTTCAGGATACATCCTACGGGCACAGGAGGGGAGAGCTGGGTTGGGGTCAAGGGCGCATGGGGAGGGTGAGGTGTAACCCAGTAATCCTGTGTTGCCGACAGAGAGGGTCCCTCCCCCTCCCAGCCCCGGCCCAAGAGGCCCCTCCCCAGGACAAGTGGGGAGTGGCGGGTGGAAGGCAGACGGGCAGGGGCTCAGGACTGCTGCTCTCATGTCCTCTGGAGAGAGCCCGGCCAGGCCCCTGCCCCTTCCTCTCCTCAGGCTCCTCTCACCTGGCTTTGTCCCAGGAAGGGCCCAAGTCCAGGTGACTGCCCTCCTCCTTTCTTGTACCAACCATGCATTTGTACAGTGGGCCCTGTTCCTGTGAAGTCATATCCACGGTCTCTTCGACCTGCCACCTGCCACTTGTCCCTCCTGCCCCACCCTGAGTGGGGCAGAGACGCATGAGACTCACCCCCACCCTTGGTCTCCCAGAATCCTGCTATAGCCAGAGATCAATAAAGAGGGGAGACCTGGCCTGGCTGTGTGTGTTGTTTGTCGGGTGAAAGTGCACTGGGCGTCTTCACGTGCGCTGTCTCTTCAAGCCGATGAAACCCTGGTGCGGTGTTCATCCTGTTATATATGGAGGCCCAGAGAGGTGAGGTCTTGCCTGAGGTGCACAGCAAGGGTGGCAGAAGGGGACCTTACACTTCTGAAGTTCTTTTTTCTCTCCATCACACTACTTCTTCAGTAAAGAGGGGTGAATCTCCCCTCCCCTCCTCTCCTCTCTCCACTGCCTGGAAAAATCAAAAGCAGTAGACAGGAGAGGCCTGGCTGTGGGGTCTGAGGAAGGTTCTTCACTTCTGCTCAGCTTTCGTCGTTTACCCCGGCCCCTTGGTGTCTTGGACAAGGGGGAGAGGTGACCTTTCCAGTTCCCAGCAAGGGCCTCTTCGTGAATAGCCACTGTGTCCTCAGTCTAGCTTAGCTAAGAGGTTGGAGTCTGGGTGGTGGTCTCCGCACAGCTGGAGAGGGAACACATCCTGAAGCTTGGGAATCACTGAGGCTTGGAGGGCAGGCAGGGAGGCATCCACGCAACGCCCCGCCTCTTTCCCATGGGCCAAGTGCCAGGGTGCAGTTCCCGGCTTTGTTCAGCAGATGGCGCCCACAGCAGCGTCGCAGCCATACGGGCCTTAGGGCTCCAAGGCCTCAGCGCAGCCCTGCCAGGTGGTTGTATCTTTTCCTCAATATGAAGAGAGCCTGGGGCCATCCTTCTTTCTTGGTACCCCGGAAGTCAGTCCTCCTACCTATCTGACCCTCAGCTCTCTTCCCCCAGCAAGTCAGGGCAAGGCTGGGGAAAAACTCCTCCTTTCTCAAGGCTCCTGCCCAGCTTCCTTATTTCCTCCTTCCTGGAGGCAGCTGGGCAAGAGGGAGGGGGGCTATAGAGAGGGCAGGACAAGACGGGAGGGAGAAAAGATTCTCCAAGTTGGGAAAGAAGGAGACCACCAAGGACTTAACACTAAATTTATCACTTTTAAAAACAAGATATTTTCCCCAAAAGTGAGGAAATAAGAAACAAATCCAGTGTCCGTGCATTCCCAACTGCAGTCTTGATTCCAAGATACCTCCTTCACTCTCAGACCTGTTGTGAGGGAAGCAGGTAGAAAGAGAAGGTGAGTGAGAGGCCTGAGGTCCTCTTGTCCCCTCCCCTGCTGGTGTACCCAACCATCCCGTTAGGCATCTAACTCCTAATGTCTGACTCCAGTCCCTGGCCCCGTGTCCAGTCTACACAGGGGAGGGGAGACTGTAAAATCAGAGCTCACAGGGTTATTTCATCAGTGTCTCCACTCCAGGCAGGACCACTGCTTACCAGCCTGGACAGGTGAGGATCTCCCTTTGGGTTCCAAATGCCCTTTATCAGAAAAGCCATGGTCTACTTCCATCACCCATTCCAGGAGCCAGAAATCCTCAGACAGCATCTAACCTTACTGCCTCCTGCTGCACTTTTATCCTGTTTCTCTTTGTCTGTCCTTCTGGGGAGATGCAAATCCTCTGGCCACAGACGACAGCTTTTCAGTGACTGAAGCTGGTCCTTTGTCCCCCTTTTCCTTGACTCCAGATCTTAGCCGTCCCCCTCCCCACACAGCCTGCTCTCCTGCAGACTGGGCAGCCCAGCCCTGGGGTCTTACCGAACTGGCTCCCTTGGAATCCAATGGTGGTCTATGGGTTGAGGGTTCCTCTGTGCTGGGTTTCTCACTGCCCCTCTCCTGAGTGTTAGGGATGGATTCTGCAGGCTCTGAGGAGGGAGAACAGGTGGTGGGAGGGACAGGTAGTATTCATGAGGGCTTGGAGAGAGGCAGCTGCTTCTACTCACCCTAGCCCATACTTCAACGAGCCCTGAGAAGAGCCCAAGACCAAGCGGAAGGCAATGGGGCAGGACCAACAGGGTTTTCTCTGGTCACAATGACTACTTAGGTTCACTAGTTTTTAAAAAATCTACAATCGGAAATCGAAAAAAAAAAAAACCCTCTAAAAAAAAGCTTAAAATTTGGGGTATGATCTCAAAGTGTGGCTAAATCTGACCTGAACAGAGATGAGCTTTTGATAGCCTATTTAACCCACTTCATGTGACCACTCATTTCCCTGCAGAAATCTTCATGTGTTTGATTACAGGGGGCTCTGCTGGGGGTATTATGGAACATATGGTGTATATACCGTGTCACCTTCATAAAACTGGAAACATTCTGACTTCCGGCCCACATCTGGGATAAGGACTCGTGGACAGGCAGGGTCCATTGCTTGCATACTTTGTGTTCACTGCTGGGCTAAGGACCAGTCTCACTGAATTTTCACACACAACCCAAGGCAATAGGCGCCATCATTATCACTTTACTGATTGAGGTTAAGCTGCTCAAGACCTCTGGGCTGATAAAGTGGCAGAGCCAGGATTCCAGCCCCTGAAGGCTGCTCCCATGCCAGCGGGCTCCCCCGATACAATAGGGAGCTCTGAAGTCCAAGTTGGGAGGGGATGGTGTCATTCAGTAAAGAAAGATGAAGAGACGCAAACACACGCCGTCCATGCAAAGATCCGTACTCTCAAGACAGTTTCTGGCTACTGCTAGGCCCCTCCCTACAACGGGGAAGGCTGGCCTCCCCTGGGGTTGGTCCCTCCCCAGCCTGAACGTACTGTGTGCTTTCCCAGAGGTGCCCAGCCACGACTCCGCTGCTGTGTCTCCGATCCCAGGTGGGCAGGACTCCTGTGTCCCTGTGCTCTCGGCGGCTCCTTCAGGCTCCTCTCCCTCCTGCTGTTGCCCCAGGTGATGTTCGACCATCATCTGGAGCTCTGAGGGCAAACAGAAAGGGAGAGAGCATTGGACGTGACTGCCCAGCCTCCTCCATGGACCCTCAGATGTGACAGCCCCACTAGAGGGTCAGCACACACTGCCCGTGTGGCTTGACTTTCCCTTCTGAGATTGAACAAGGAGGGACATCTGCTGTACAATAAGGAGGGACTAAAGTTAGACAATAAAATGTACTTTTTTGAAAGGTAAGGGAGGGGAAAGGAAGAGCCTTTAAGATCAAAAGAGGCTCCTGATTTGCTGGGATACCTGGTCTCCTTTGGGGTCAGGAGAAAAGACTCAATTTAGATTCAAGAAATATTTGAGTACCTCCTCTGTGCTGTGCACTATGCCGGGTGAGTTCACATACTTTATTTAACTGCCAAAGTGAGGTAGTATTCAGGGCCCCTGTAGGTTAAGCAGGTTCTCCAAGGCCACCCAGCTAGTGGGTGGCAGAGCTGGAATGCAGCCCCGGGTGGTCCAGCAACAACTCTCCTTTAATAAAGGCAGATGTAATGACTTCCCAAGGATTCCTTCCAAACGGGTCATCCTGGCCACTGCTCAGCATCAGGCATAGCGGGGAGGGGTCTTCCGAACCTTTCATTGTGGGTGTGGTCCTCATCACCTTCTTCTGTTGCCGTGGAGACATGGACAAAGTGGACTGTGAAGGGCACAGAGCACAGGTGGGCGTCCGCCCTTCTCGCCCTCCTCCCTGCCGTGCCACGCTGTGGGACTGGAGACTCGGGGTAGGTGTGGGCTTCAGCAAGTGGGGGAAGAAAACTCCTGCTTCCTCGGCCCCCACCCCTATGATGGTGAGCAAGGAGACCGTGTATGGGAGAACGTAGAGGACCATGTGTGTACATCCACTCAAGAACATTTTGGGGGGGGGTACAAGAAAGAGGGAGACAAAAGGTCCTAAGAGGGGGGGTTGAGGAATAATCTTCTAATGGGTCTGGGGGTTCTCTGTGCTGGGCTGAGCGGGAGGGGCCAGCTCACCTTGAGATGCGGGTTGGGGACCCGGTCTTCATCCACCTCTGAGGGAAGGAGGGAAAGGAGAAAGTGATGAGGATGGGAAACCCAGGGGGTCCCGCAGACTGACTTCCCAAGGGGAAGAGCCTCTGCAATCACCTCCTTCCTGATCCGTCCCTCACATCTCTCCCTAGGAAGCTGGCCCTGACTGTGGCTGTCCCCAGCCTCTTCCCTCCAGCTCCCTCCTGCTCTGCTGGCTGGCTTTACCTCCTCCTGCTTCTAGTCCTGTCCTTGCCTCTGTGGTCAGTCTGCATCTACATCCTTGCCTCAGACCTGGAGGTTCTCGAAGGCAGGCTTTGTGGTCCTTTTGTCCTTTTCCTCCCTGTCTCCTTCCAATCAGCCCCCCACCCCCGATCCAGAACTGAAACATGCCTAGGAGGGAACACCGGAGAGAGAACAGCAAACTTATCCTGTGCAGGGCCCAGGACAGTCTTTTTTAGTAGTTGGAGGAAAGTTGGAGACTCAGGTTTCCTGAATTCCAGTCCGGCTTATTAGCATCACTACCTCGCTTCCACTCTCTCGCCAGCACCCCTGACATTCTCTGAGACCTTGTTCTCTCCCCAGACCTTGATGGAGACACTGGTGACCAGAATGCCAGCTGCTCCCTGAGCTGTTTCTAACCTTCCCCTTCCCCTCTGGGGGCCATGAGAATAGCTGATGGCGGCGGTCCCTCCCCCTCACAGCTGTCACCGCCTCTGGCGGTGGGGGCAGCAGCCTCTCAGTTGCTGGAGAAACCTGGAAGGCTGTTGCCACAGCAACCAACACTCCGTTGACCACCCCAACTCCTGGGGGGCTTAGGAACCAGGTTGTCTTCCCCGCTTCCTAGCACTGCTCTGTCTTTCCAAAGCGGAGGAAATCCCCCTGCTAACCCAGCCACCGCTTCCCTGTCTCCAGGACTGAGGAGACCGCGGGCTCCTCAGATGTGCCCTCCTGTCTAGCACCCACCTTCTCTCACTGGGACCCAGCTGTCTTCAGCAGCCCCTACTCCCTTCAGCGACCCATCCTGGGGTTACCTGGGGATGACTGGTCACTGGTCAGCACGAGGGTGGCAGGGGTGGGGCGGCGCCTCCGGATCTGAGGGAAGAGGTCAAGTACACGTGGAAGCATCACAGCCCCGCGCACACTCAGTAACATAATGCAGGCCGCCCACTTAGCACACCTCCAAAAGTGCCACGTTACACTGAACCCACGGTCTCCGGGTGGACGTTCTTGGGCCCATCCCTCTGCCCTGGGGACCCAGAAGACCACCTCCACTCCCTGCTTCTCCCAACCCCCTTTCTGTCTCCGCATCTCCCCGGGTCCTGGCCCCAGCTCTCCATCTCAGCAGCTATATCTGCGCTAGTGCATCGATTTCTGGCCTGCTCTCCTTCCGTCCATCCTGGATCAATGGTCAGAAATAACCCGAGAGGGCACAAAACTTTCCCCTTAGTCTCCCAGACCACTCCCCAAATGGACATAAACCTGTGGTGGGCCAGCACCTGCGGAGAGCGCCCCTCGATCCTCACCCAGCCTGGGAGGACAGCACAGAGAAGGTGGGTCTGAACGTGCCTTCACCTGGCCCATGCCCCTCCCCCCCTCATCTCCTCCCTATCCTTGTACACACTGCCTTTCTGATTTGTCAGGAAATACGGCCTAGAGAAATCCTTGTCATGGTAAATATAATATGAGGAGAAGCGTGAGGCAGGACCCTGGTCAGGGACTAAAGCTAAACTGAAAAATCTTATCCTGGGCTCTGGGGTCCGATTCTAAGAAAGTAACAGATAAGAGCGGATTCACTGCTGGGCCTCTGAGCCCCCTTTCCCCGCCTCTGTTCTTTTGTCTTGCTGCCAATAAAGTTGACTGTTGTTGAAGTCAGTCCAAGGACTCTTGGGACATGTAGTTTTTTCCGTTTCTCTGGAGGCTTGAAAGTGAAGGGTACCGTGGGGTTGGAGTCCCTGCGGCTCCCTCCAGGGCAGAAAGTGGGTATCAGCCCTAGCTGGGGGCAGGGTTAATCTGAGAGAAGAACACCTCAAAGAAGAAATGGGTACATAGAATGTGGGTAGGTTGGGGTAGGGACTGTTTTCTTAGGAGAATCCAGCAGTATCTGTTTTTGGTGGCATTTCAAGGTCCCTGGCAATACCAGTTCTGTGTGTGTGTTTGTGTGTGCATACAAGCACGCACAGCATAGACATTATCTGTGAGTCCGTCGCTGGCTATTCCTGGTGCAAACGTGCTGGGGGCCAGCAGGTGGGCAAGTGTGTTTCGTGCATGTGGGGTGAGGCCATCCTTCTCCTAAGAGAGGACTCCTCTCTATTTCTTTCCTGCCTTGGGGGAGGGGAGCTGAGAGAGGGAGAGGGTGCGGTGGGGGTGGGGATTAATGGGGGTTGGGAGCCTGAGAAGGAGTCTGCAAGTTTGACAGAAAGGACCTCTGAGAGGGCAGCAGGGCTCTGTGATCTTGGAGAGGTCCCTTAACCAATGTCCTTGCCTTGGACAAGATTTCTAAGCACTCAGAGTCCTTGAGAATTTTGATGTCCTACAGCAGGAGGCAGTAAAGTTAGACTTCCTGAAGTACCTCCCAGGCACCTGGACTACTAGCAAATGAGTAGGCGGTCTCTTATTTTCCATGCCCCGATCACAAATCCTAGTTCTCAAGGACACTTGGTGCCTTTGCCTCTGATTTCTTTCCAAACCAGTTATGCCAAGGACCTGGTAGCTGTGGGCACCCCTCCATCCCCTGCCACTCTGTGCTCCATAACTCAGAGTTTCCAACCCCTGCCGCCCTCTCATGTCACTCTGGGTTAGGTGTTCCTGCCAAGCCTGGAACTTTTTGCCTACACACTTGGGTAACACGGCAAGGGGGGGTTGAAGTTAGACTGCAGGTAGAATTTCAGGCTGAGCAGACACAGATTTCTGAAGACGAGAGAAAAGCAGGCTGAAGTCCCGGCTCTTTTTCCCTCTGGCTCTATAGCACTGCCTCATTCTCCTCCCCTGCTCCCCAGAACCCTGGGCCAGCTGGCCTGCCCTCTCCCAACACACACCTACACCTGCCACATCTAACGCCAGACAGAGGCAGGCGTCAGGCAGTGAGCACTGGCTGTGCCAGTGGAAGGCATCTCTGCTTGGAACCTCACCCCTGAGCCCGTAGCTCACACTCCTGGGCCCTTTTCCCTGGGTCTGAGGTTATCTTAGCCGGCCCCCTGCCTCTAGGCATAATAGCCTTTTTCCTGACCCCAAGGGGACGCTCCCCATGCTCCTGGCTCTCCGCCCTCCTCATCCTCAGGAGGTTTGCAGTCCTACCACCCTCCCTCCTACTGTCACACCTTAGAGGTCTGGAGATCCGGTTCCCCCCACAGGCCAGGGAGAGGATGGAGACACAGGTCCCTAACCCCTCCCCACACTTTGGGAAGCTAACGTTATAGGGAGCGCGTGTGTACCCAACCTTTCCCTTCACATCAGACCTTATTCCACCAAACAGCTGGGGCAGCAGAAAGAACACTCTCTCCAGCCCATCCCAAGAGGTCAGAGTTTTCTCAGGTGGGGAGGCCCAGCCAGAGCCCTGGCAGCCGGTTGGGGGAAACAGAGAAGTGACCTTGTGGGAAATGGATAGTCTTTAGGAACAGGGATGTCTAGGCAAATGGATAGAGAACCCGAAAAGAGATGGAGCAATGAGCAAACGAGCAAATACTTGGCAAATGGGCGGTAGTAGCGACCGCGGGTGGTCACCGTCTCCACGCACAGGCTCACTCTCCCTGATACACACACTTGCTCACACAGTCTCATACACTGCCGCCTCTGCCAGGCTGCTCGGAGCTAAAAATAGGCCAGGCCCGGAGGCTGGGCCAGGGCCCTGGACTCCCACCCCTTGAGCCCAGCCCAGAACAGTGCTTCTCCCTTGCCCACGCCCAGCTAGGACCCCAGCCCCGAGAAAGCCCTCGTTTCGCGCTCCCCAGGGCCATTCTCTCCATGCCCTCCCCTTCCCGCCGCCCCCCCACCCCGCCCCATTACCGATCCAAAGGGCAGGAGACGGGAATAAGGACCCAGTGTCCAGACCCGAAGAGCGCGGAGTCAGCCTGCAGACACGACCACTCCTCTCCCCCAAGCCCCAGCCCTCGCAGTTTTCCTCAGCCCTTCTTGTCCTCACCCTCTGGGGTCCGGCAGGGTCGCCCCCAATTAAGAGCTGGGGGGGCTCTTTCTCCTCTTTCAACTCCCTCCATTACCTGCCCTCTCCCTTAGGCCCTCCGACACCTTTGGGCGCCCCTTCCGAGCTCAGAAACTCTGGCGGGGTGTTGACTGGGTGGGGGATGAAAGACTGGCGAAGGGGGGAGGGTCGTGTCCTCAGGCAAGCCCCCTCCCCCAGGGCTGGGGAAGCAGGGAGCGACTCTCGCGGGGACCGGCTTCGAGGGCAGGCTCTCGTCCTTCAGTCCGTCTCGAAGAAGCACAGACGGGGAGATGGGGTTTCCACGGTGGGGGAGGGGAGAGAAGACCCCCACCCCCCGCAAACAGCGCGCCGGCGCTCGCAGGGGCGCACCGCCAAGGGAGGACTGAGCGGGGGTCTCGGATCGCACAGTCCAGGGGTCCCTCGTCCTCTGTGGGGCGAGTTCCCAGCCGCCCCGCCCCGCTCCGCACCTGCTCCGACGCCTCGGGGTCAAGGTGCGGCTCTAGCAGCGGGACGGTGAACTGGATCTTCCGGGGGCTGTGGTCTTGCTCCATGGCTGGGGCGGCGGCCGCTGGGCCGGCGGCGGCGGCGGCGGCGGCGGGCGGGCAGGCGGCGTACTCGGGGCTGGGGCGGGAGCGCTCCCTCTTCGCTCCGCTCCGGCCCGGCCCCAGCCGGGCGCGCTTGGCTCTCGGCTCCCGGCTCAGCGCTCCCGGCTCGCGGCCCCGGGGACTCCGCGGCCGCCGATTGGCTCGGCACCCGCCCCTCCCGGCCCCCTCCCCTTCCCCACGCCCGGAGCCTTAACCCCGTGGTGGCTGCGCCACCGGCTGGCGGGGGTCACCGCCCCGCTGGCGGGCGAACCTGAGTCCCGGTCGCAGTGGACACAGACCGGATGGGTATGCGGGGATCCTTAGAGTTCTGGGCGGGGAGTGGAGGTGGGGAGTGGCCACGAAGAACTTCTCCAGGCTGGGGCAGAATTGAGGGGCTGGGAATGTGGAGGGGCGCTGCCAGAGAGGAGGCTGCAAACGCTAGAGGAAGATTTCCTTTCTGATCTTAAAGGGGTCGCCTCATAGAGAAAAGAAAGAAAGGGGATCTAGACTTGCAGCAGGAGGGATTAAAGTTAGACCAGGAGAAAGACTTTCCACTGAGAGGAGACTGCTAGAGCGGAGGTGGAAACTTGGAGGGGAGGCGTGGGGTCTGGGCACAGGTCTGGGTTCACTGTGCAGCGAGAGGGGGAACCGAAGACCTTAGAGGGTATCCAGAGCCTCTGTCTTGAAGTGCTGATGGCAGTGGGTGGAGGGCTCAGGGAGCAGGACCATCTGGGACTCAGCAGAAGGAGAAGCGGGTGTGGGGAGCCAGTAATGCTTGTGAAATAGGTTTCTCTTCTTGCTTGCTAAATTCTGGGGACGTAAAGCAGGTGAAAGGCCTGCCAGGGGAGAACCCTCCCCGGGGATGGAGAGGGAAACACCTTTGGTGGGGTGGCTTGTTTATAGATGGGGTTGGTTTCCAGTTCCACTATTGGCAGAATAATGAAAAGGATCTGCTGTAACTGAAAGGATGGAGGTGAGACTACTAGTTTGGTGTAGGACCAAGATGTCAATACTACTGAATGAGGGAGATAGGATATTCACCGGAGCTGGTGGGCACTCTGCCAGGGGCTGGGGGCCACTGGGTAGAGGGAGGAGAGGTGCTGGGCGCTGAGGAGGGCAGGGCTGGATGCATCTTTGGGGGAGGGAGTTCTGAGGGAGGGGCGGGGCAGAGGCCGGGGCCAGAGATCTGTTTCTTTAGTCTTAAACTGAGCAACTGGTACGTTCAGTACAGATTGATGCCTGGCTCTCTGGGAACCCTGGGATCATCCTCTCCTCTGAGTGGTCAGCCTAAATCCTCAGTTGCCTCCTTTTCCAGGCAGCCCTTCCCTGGCCTGGATTTCACATTGCCCCTTTCCATCTTACCTCCCCAAATAACCTCCCCTGCCCTTCCCCCTAACCATATCCCTTTACACAAAACAGGTCTGGCTCACTTTTCTCAGGGCAAGGCTGGGGCTATAGGCACCCAGTGGGCCAGCCAGACCTCTATCTGCTGTTAATTCTCTCCTGTTTTGCTGTCGCTTGGACTCCAGAAATGACCCCCTACACCCAGCCTACACATGCATGGTCCCTTTGTGCTCTCTTTGAGGTAGCGGGGCCAGTCTGGATAACAGCTGGTTGGATCCTCACATTCCTCCCTTCCAGTTGATTCCCTCCCCGCAGGTGACATTGGAAGGAGGGTGTGTGAAGGCACTGAAGCCAAGAAGTTAAGGCTAGGGTGGGGGACAAGGGGGCCCAATAGGACCCAGGTGCTCTCTCTGGCTTTCCCTCCGCTCACCCATCTCCTAACTACACATACACAGAGCAAGGTCCAAGGTGTCCTTTAAATAGGTGACTTGTCCCTCCCCTACACCATTCCACCAGGACCCTGGAACCTGGAACTTGAAGCCAGGACTCCCACACCCCCGTCTCTGGGGACTCAGATGCCCCTCGCTGAGGCTTGATTTCCACATTTGTAAAATGGGCAGAATTGTCCCTACCTGATAAGGTTCAGTATCATAGGAGGTAAGGCACCTGGCACATAGAAGGCCCTCAATTAATTGATAGCTGCTGTTATTATTGTCGCGTTATCTCCTGGCAGGACAGCAGAGTTAGGGGAGTCACCTGTCCAGGTTCTCAAAAGAAGACCCTCCACACCCACCCCAGTCACCCACTTTGCCGTATTCCCTTCAAACTTGGGTTTGGTCATGGAAATTCCTCCCAAAGCCTCACATCCACACTTCCGTTTCCCTTCTCAAGCTCCAGATTCTCAGACTCCCTTCCGCTGAAAGCTCCAGGTCAGGAGAGGGCCCAGAGCGCTCAGGCTTTGGAGAGATGGCTGATGGGGGCTGTGTAGGACAAGGGTTCCTGGGAGCAGCCAGCGCTGGGGTAGAGGCAGAGGAGGGGAGAGAGCGGGGAGGGAAGACAGGCAGCTCCTGCTTCTGGCAGGAGCGTGGGTGTGGGTGGGCAAAACGTTTATGGATAGCGGGGAGGGGAGTGCGGCTGGCTGCAGCCGCTGGTCCTGGGGTTGCTACACAAGTTGGAAGGGGTCTGTCTGTGAAGGCCTGTGATGTCGTTTTGACCTTTCTTATGCCCGGAGCTGGGTGGGTGACTGTGGTGTCTGTTGGGCTTGTGGGTGGAAGAAGACGTGGGTCGCTTGCACATGAGGCTGGGAGTTGCAATGCCTGCTCTTGGAGCCCTTCGTAGAATGAGTAAGAGCAGAGCCTGCCCCGTCCCTGGCTTGCACGTGTCTGTGCAAGGTGTGCTTGTGTGTGTGCAAGCGTTCACATGCCTGCCGCAGTCCCGGCCCCACCGGCGGAGCAGCAGCTGTTCCACGTGGTGTACTTCTGGGTCCATGAAATATTTAAGGTTACAGGGATGTGACTCGGTGATGCAATTGCTTCACAGCTCCCGCCCGCCCCTACCCTCCAAGCTGGACTCTGGCTTAATGTGGCGGCTCTTTGTGGCTCTCAGCATTTCTGCTTTTATTTGTCTGTCATCCTCACCCCCCACTAACCTTCTCCTGCGTTAATTTACTAATCCCCACACCCAACCAGGAATTATGACTAGAACCCAGGAGGCCAAGCCCTTACCTCTATCTTTGCGTCTCCCTGCTGGTCAGTGGCAGGGCTAAACTCCTGCCTGTTGAAAACATGATGTCAAATAAAATTCAAAAAACAAAAAAGAAAACATGGTGCATGCGTACTTCCCACGCATTCGGCTCTGAGGACGTTATACTCCCAAAGGAGTAATGACCTATCCAAGTGGTCCCCTGCGAAGCCATATGTTCCTACCAATTTGCCGCAGTTTCTCAAACATTTCTGGAAACTTCTTTGGAATCATCTCAGAACTGGTGACATCTGCTCTGAAAAATCCTTACTGGGGAGCAAATCTTTGTCCTTTGGGGTGGCTTTGCTCTTCCGGAAACGAGTGAGAGTCTATAGGGGTTGTGCCTTGTGAAGAAGGAGGGAAACCAGGTGAGGAGCAGAACTGGATCTAGAACTGAGGTGCGGGTATCCTGCAGTGAGGCTGTCTGCCCCCTGGGGCTCCAAAGCCCACCTAGAAGCCATGCCTGCAAGAGAAGTTTCCAGAACTTCTTGTGAGCCCCAGCAGCACCGTTGGAGTAGATGTGTGGCCTCTCAGGGTATGACTTGGAAGGCCCAGCCTTCTCCAGCTGCATGAGTCTTGGTTTGCCTGCAAAAAAACCGATTGTTGCGATTCTGCCAGGCTTGGGTGCACACCCCCTTGCAGATGGCACTGTTGGGAATGGGGCCAGAGCTGGTGATTCAAATCGAGGGGATGCTCATTTCCAAAATGCTTTGCCTCTTCTTGAACCACAAACTGGTAGAGGTGGAAGAGACGTAAAGATCAGTCAACCCAACCTCCTTGAGCTAGAGAGGGGAAACTGTGGCCGAGAGAGAGGAAGCAGCTCTCCCAAGGACTTGAACCCATGCCAATGCTTTCCCCAATAAGCCAGATTTGGAGGCAACGGCTGAACCTGAAGCAGGTGCATAGACCAGAGGACCTCTTGAAATGCATTTTAACCCTGTGATCATCGCTAGTCTAGAAGACCCAATCCCTCGCCTTCCACCCCAGCTCTCTAACATGTTGAATTTACACTTCCAACCAATCTTTATCAGGTATTCATATGTGCCAGGCATTGTGCTAAGCACTGGGGATACAGTGGAGCACAGAACAAGTATAGTCTCTGTCCACTGGCATCTTACAGCCTAGCAGGGCTCCGGGTGGAGTAGGGTAACTAGGTAATTATAAATGACAAATACTGTAAAGTGAAAGTACAAGAACGAGGTGCATCAGGGAAGGAGGAAGGTCAATGACCTCTGATTGCTCGGATAACCGTCTCCTGGGTTCAAATCTTAGCTCTGCCACTTTGGGCAAGATGTTTAACTTCCCTGAACCTTGGTTTCTTTATCTGTAACTAACAGGTATCTCTATTATCCTAGTGAGGGTGGGGTAAGGTGATGTCCACAGAGTGCCGAGCTCAGTGCCTGGCGCCCATCCAGCTCTTGTGAAAGGAACGTGAGTAAGGAGGAGATCATCTTAACTAATGTTTTCTCCTTTGACTCTGGAAAAGGCAGGGATGAAGAAATGGGAGCTTCAAAACTTTCAGAATTGGGAGGGGGTCTGCAGAACACCCCCTGCCCCTTTTTAGCCAGACCTTGCTCTTCCCACCCTTGCCTGGTCAGCTGTTCTTGATGGCCAGCTGTGTCCTCACCAGCACGGATCATCACCCTGCCCTGCTAATTAACACCCGCCCTGTTAATGATTAAATCTACTGACTTTGACTTGGGGGTGGGATGGAAAATTCCCCAGCCACAGGATGGGACTGAGGTAGGTTACTGGGAGTAGGAGGGAAGGGCCCCCTGGGCTCTAGGTGCGCTGTTGATGGTAGGTGGCCGGGGAGCGGATGCCTGGTTTTCTCCCGGTGGCCGCTCAGCAGGGGAGTGTGGTTGGAGAAGGGTCATTTGAAAGTCACAGCCCATCCTCCTCCCGCACTCCTACCAAGCTTGGCGGAGGGCACTGGGCCCCAGCCCAAGCCTTGGCATTCCTCTTGCTGGGGGTTGGCCATTGAATACCGCTATAGCCGGAAGGACAGGGGGAGATGGTGTATTAGTTCCTAGGGCTGCTGTAACAAAGTACCACTAACTGGGTGCCTTAAAACAATAGGGCATTATTCTCTTACAGCTCTGGAGGCTAGGAGTCTGAAATCAAGGTGTCAGCAGGGCCACGCTCCCTCGGACGGCTCTAGGGCACAATCCTTCCTTCTCTCTCAGCTTCCGATGGCTCCAGGTGTTCCTGGGTTTGTGGCAGCATAACTCCAGTCTCTGCCTCTGTCTTCACATGGCTTTCTTCCCTCTTGTGTGCTCTCTGTGTCCTCTCTCCTCTTCCTGTAAAGACATCAGTCATTGGATTTAGCACCCACCCTAAATCCAGGATAATTTCATCTCAAGATCCTTAATTAATTACATCTGCAAAGACTCTATTTCCAAATAAGGTCACATTCTGAGGTTCTGGGTGGACGTGAATTTTTTGGAGACACTCTTCGGCCCGCTACAGGTAGTGAGACTGCCTGGCAGTTCGGTGAGGCGGTGAGTACTCTAGAAGGCTGCGCCAGGGCTGGTACAGGAGACCAAGGCTCTGGGTACGCCCCCCTCCCCCAGAAGTAGAGGAAGTGCTCAGGACCCGTAGGTGGGGTTGGACTGGGTCTCAAGTGGCCTAGAAAGAAAGGCTACTGGTGGTACAGAGGCAAAGGGTTGGGAATAGGGCTGTTCTAGATTGGAGTCAAGAAGGCTGAGGGGACTTTGAAGGGAAAACCCTGGGTCCCTGTAATTTAGTCCCATTGGAGGGGAGAGTGTAACTCCCATTACATTAAACATTGTATATCGTACATATTCTGTATTGTATACTGTACATGTTATTGTGTTATTATATACTATCTATTATATGACAACCACAACTTTTCATGTAATAAAAGAATGAAGTTGCATTCTGATTACCTGATAAGTTTGATTTCATGATGCAATCCTTTATACTTTATTGGGCCAGTGGGCAGAGAGAATTTATTCTCTTGCTCCTGGGAGAAAACCCAGGAAATCTTCTTAACTATTCTGCTCACTCTTAGATAAGAGACAGGCTCAATTCAGAGATTAGAATGACCGGCCAAAGTGTGAACCAAAACCTAAAACTGTTTATTTTTTGGCTTGCTGTTCTAGTCCTTTTTTTTTTTGAAGTCTAGTTGATTTACAATATTGCATTAGTTTCAGGTGTACAGCATAGTGATTCAGTTTTGTTTCTTGTTTTTCTGTTTTTACAGATTACATTCGATTACAGGTTATTACAAGATACTGGACATAATTCCCTGTGCTATACAGTGCGTCCTTGTTGCTTATCTAGTTTATGTAGAGCAGTGTGTATCCGTTAATCCCATACTGCTAATTTCCCCTCCCCACCCAGCCCTGCCCGGTGCGGGTGGTGCAGAGCAGACAGGAAGGGGTAGGTGCGTTTTTTACACCCTTTGGCACTCAGCCTCCTCCTCCATCAGCTGACAGTGGCCTCGCCCTTCCTCTCTGATGTTCTCTGGTGACCATTCTCTCCTGGGTGCTCTCCTGGCTCCTCAGAGCTTTGCCGTCAGCTCTGCTTACCTGTGTTTCCTTATCCTAGAAACTTGAGCCTCCTTCCTCAGCTGCTGGGGTCTCTTTGTCCCTTGAGGAAGCCCTACTGGACAGTACCCAAGATGCATGCATGGGGATACACCTGTTTCTCCTCCAGGACCCATAGTTGGTTCTTCCTTTGCCAGGCAAACTCTGGGAGCCCAGGCTGTCCCAGAGCGTCAGCTCAGCCAGCCTGCCTACACGCGGTTCCCTGGTGCTTGTCTCTCCTTCTAAACTTCTGGGAGGCATCCAGCCCCCAGGACATGCTGCTCCCCACTCTAGGGGCCACATATTCAGCTCTTGGGGTAACCCGTGCCAGCATCCACTAGGTTTGCTGCAAGGGGGTAGGTTCCCTTCCCTTCCTTGGGAGAGAGGGGATGGGGCTCACAGCACAGCTCCCTCCATGCATTTCCTCCTTGCAAAATCCTCCCTTTGTTACTGGATGCAATGGGTCCATCTCTTGGGGTGCTTAGCCAATGAACACGCCAAGTACTTTTGATTAAAGCAGAAACATTTATTACTTGTGACAAGTAGGGAGATAGCTCTCAAAGCCTTATCTCCCAAAACATCAGGATCAGGGAAGTTTTAAGCTAAAGGTGCACGCATATTCATGAACGGTCGAGTGTGATCTTCCACGTAGAGGTGGAGCTCCAGACGCGCTTGTGCAGTATGACACGTTCAAACATATGTTGTGCGTTCCAAAATGGTGGCAGTCCCTGCCCTTGGAGTGGAGATTTTAGCATTGACGTGAGGCAAAGGGCACTCTAGGCTGACAAAATCCAGGCACCTCGTTGAGTGAAGTCACGAGGGTCAGCAAAGGTCAGTATTGTCATTCCCTGGGCTCCAGTGATTCTGGTGGTTGGGTGGTTGAGGGCTTTGGATCCTACAGAACAGCTCAAGAATGTGCTTCAGGCTGACCTTTGAAAGAGAACTGGGTGTCTTTAAGGCTGATTTATTATCTTTGCTATGGTCACTTCATTTTCTGATAATAGTTTCTGCATTCTTTTTTCTTTTTAAAATAATTAATTATTGAGACTGATTCTTTCCACATGAAGACCTAGAAGGCCATAGTTCACCTTTCTCCGAATCATCAGTAAAGAGAACAGAGAGGGGTTCTGAAATGTTTGCTCTGGTTCTGAACGTAAGCTTGTCCAGGGCGTGTTAATGCTTTCTCTTATTGCCTGGTACTCTACTTCTGCAAGATATGACATACTTTGGTTTAACCCCATCCCTTCCTTGTCACTGTCTCGCTAATACCTTCTCTCTCTATAATGATGCCTTTCTGTCTCCTTGATCTGGCTGAGGGGGTCAGAAACTAGTTCTTAAACACTTCTTTTGAAATTCTTCCTATGATGATTTGGTGCCTCTCTTTGAAACTCCATCTATTGTATCTTCAACTGGTGCCCAGTTGAAATTCTAATTTTAATATTCTGTTACAAAAGCATCTGGGACAGTTACGATTGTGTCGGGAGAGAGAGGCATCAGGTTTTAAATTCATACCAGCATCTTCTCTGTGTGGGGAACGAGAGGACGTCAAGTGAACGGCCCTGAGGTGGAACGGCCACCAGAGGGCAGCAGATCCTGCTTCAAACCCTGTTTCCTTCCTTGGACTCATTGGAGCTGGATTGTTTTATTCAACTCCCAGAGACCAGGTGGCGCCCAGGTGCTGGGTCACGTGGAGGGGCTGAGCTCTCCCGGTATCTCAACCGGCTCTTCAATGTTGATCCTGCTTTCTGACTTTCTGCAGTCTAACCGCCATTCTTCCAGTTGAAGGATCAAAGATGTCAGTCAGCATTTGGCAGTAACAGCCAGTTACTAAACACCTACACCGTAATGGGCTTGGACATTAAAGTCACACTTTCTGCGCTTCCCTGGTGGCGCAGTGGTTAAGAATCCACCTGCCAATGCAGGGGACACGGGTTCGAGCCCTGGTCCGGGAAGATCCCACATGCCGCGGAACAACTAAGCCCATGCTCCATAACTGCTCAGATCTGCCCTCTGGACCCTGCGGGCCACAGCTACTGAGGCCCGTGTGCCTAGGGCCCGTGATCCACAACAAGAGAAGCCACTGCAATGAGAAGCCCGCGCACCGCAACGAAGAGTGGCCCCCGCTCGCTGCAACTAGAGAAAGCCCGTGCGCAGCAACGAAGACCCAGCGCAGCCAAAAATAAATAAATAAAGACGCATTTTCTGCCCTGGAGAAGCCTAACCAGTGCTGTGAACACATGTGATGGATTGCAAAATAGCAACTTCTGCTGCAGAGGCAGGAAAAAGGGCTTTGCATCAAACCCCTAGAACCAGAGAGCAGGCTGATGGTTGCCGGGGAGTGGGGGTGGGGAAAATGGGTGAAGGGGGTCAAAAGGTGCAAACTTCCAGTTATAAGATAAATAAGTTCTGGGGATGTAACATACAGCATGGTGACTATAGTTATACTGTATTGTGTATTTACAAGTTGCTAAGAGAGTTGATCTTAGAAGTTATCACACAACACGATTGTAACTATGTGAGGTGATGGACATGCTAACTAAACTTATTGTGGTAATTACTTCACAAAATATACATATATCAAATCATTACATTGTACACCTTAAATTCATAAAGTGTTGTGTGTCAGTTATATCTCAATAAAGCCGAAAAAAGAAGCAATCAGGGCTTTGGGAGCACTGAGGAAGGGACAGGAGCTGGAGAAGGCTTCGTGGAGGAGGGGGAGGGGAGTTGGGTTTGTTTAAGGATGAGCAGGACTTTGGGAAGTTGGGAAGAAGAGGCGTGAGCTAAGGGGGAGCCGGATGGACAAATCCTGGGGGACAAGGAAGTTGACAGGTGATAAGGGAGGTGAGAGTTAGCAGAAACTCGAGGGTTGTCAGGGCTGCGTTTGAGGACTGAAGGGAGACTGGGGCCCAGTGGGGGAACTTTGGGAAGGCTCCATTTTCTGCTGTCCCAGAAGCAGAGCTTCCTTTTCCATTCTCCAGTCTCCAGGAAGAGGGTCTGAGCCTAGATGACGCGAGGATTTTACTGAACTTGGAAGTTATCCGAGAAAATGGGGAGATGGGCGCCTTGAGCTTCTCAGAGAAGAAACGCTTGAAGGATTTGGTGTTGTCTAGCCAGGATTAAAGACGACTCTGTTAGGGATGGGTGATCTTGCATAACAGGAGAAGTGAGGGCATGGGCTTTGGTTGGAGTCAGACGGGTCTTGGAACAAATCCTGATTCTTCCAATACCTGGGTGACCCTGGGCTGATGGCTTTACTTCTCAAGTTTATTCCTAATCCCCAGAATGGGAATAATAATTCCTACATGCTAGGGATGCTGCAAGGGCTGAATGAGATAATATACATAAAATACTTAGCGCAGTGCCTGGTAACCATTCATCAAATGGAAGCATTTATTATTAGAATAATTGCCTTCATATGTTTAAAGGCTGTCACATGGGCACAACCAGCTCATCTGTGCTGGTCCACCAGACTGAACTAGCAATGCTGGTGTGAAGGAGACAGATTTGGCCTGGCTGTGAGGAAGAACCTCTTATAATCAGTGCTGCCCAAGCCTGGAAAAGGCTGCATTATGTGTAAGGAGAGCTCGGTCTCTGAAGTACCCAGAGGCTGTCTGGAAGCTCCTTACATTAGGCCCAAAGCTGGACCTTTAATGACTCTTCCTAACTCAGTTCTCTGGGATCCTGGGTTGTTCTGAAACTGTGCATCAGTGTCTATGAGTGGAAGATTCTGTGATTTCCCTTGGAGGAGAAGGGCCCCTGGAACAGGGGAGATGGAACTGGCAGTGGAGAGAACCAGCGTCTGTCCTGGTCCAAGGCCAGATGACCGGAGGCCTTAGCTTTCCTCTCTCCTTGGGTGAGGGAGTGCAAGCAGGAAGCTCTGTGGAGGTTGCCCTGTCCCTCCTCTTCCCTCCACGTGATGGAGTTCCATATTCTGTGTAGGAAGTCTGGGAGTGGTGGGGAATATTCTTTTTAAAGACACTTCTCTCAACCCCAATAAAAGAAATTCCCAATTCAGGGGTCCCGCTCCCTGTGCATGTGTTGAGAAGCCCTTTCCGAGACACAACCTCAGGCTTCCGCAGTGCAGTGCCTGAACCTCTGATGCTGTACCTTGTTCTCTGGGAATGTGGTCTCCTCATCTCTGCATAAACCCTGTAGAGGCTGGGGAAGAGAGCACTGGGCCTTTGAGCAAAGGCTTCTCAGCCCTTCCCAGGATCTTTTCTTCCCACCACTCCGACGAAGGGAGACCCTTTTCTGCTGCCCCCTCCCTGTGCCCCTTTGCTCCCTTCTTCCGCAGGGGGTGGGCATCTGAGTGAACCCTTCTCGTTTCTCTCTGTCCCTTACTTGCTCCTTCCTAGGAAAGGAGTAGCTAATTTCACCATTCATTCATTCCTTCATTCAATTCACCCATGAATTCAATTGGACTTCATTCATTGAACTCTGTTTGCCCAGTTATTATTGTTCAAGGCACCAGGGAGAAAATGGTGAATACTAATGATTGGCAAGTTCCCAGGTTTCATGGAGCTCACATTTTTCTGAGGTAGAAAGGATATACACAAGTAAACAAGTGTATAAATAAGATAATTTCAGACCATGGTAAGTGCAATGAGGGAATAAAGAGAGTGAGGTGACGGAAGTAACGGATGGGAAGGGAGGTGGAGCTAAGCGCTGAATGGGGTGGCCAGGGAAGCTCTCTCTGAAAAGAGACATTTGAGCTGAGACCTGAAGGATGGGCGGGAGTCAGCTAAGCAAAGAGCAAGAGGAACGGCGTTCTAGCAGAGGGAACAGCCCTGAGGAGGAAAGCCCTGGGCTGGGAAAGACGCTGTGTGTCCCAGGATCATGAAGGATGCCAGCGTGGCCATGAGGTACTGAGCAGGAGAGTGGAATGTGAGAGGTTGGGGGGATATAGGCGGGAACATGTCGGCCCTGGGAAAGGGGTTGGATTCTACATGATGTGCAACTGGAAAATACCTAAGGGTTTAAGCAGCAGACTGGCTGACGTGATATGATATACACCTTAAAAATATCACTTGGGGCTTCCCTGGTGGCGCAGTGGTTGAGAGTCTGCCTGCCGATGCAGGGGACACGGGTTCGTGCCCCGGTCCGGGAAGATCCTACATGCCGCGGAGTGGCTGGGCCCATGAGCCATGGCCGCTGAGCCTGTGCGTCCGGAGCCTGTGTTCCGCAACAGGAGAGGCCACAACAGTGAGAGGCCCACGTACTGAAAGAAAGAAAAAAAAAAAAAATATGTATCACTTGTCTAAATGCTGAATGGAGGGTGGTTTGGAAGGGGTAGGAGTAGAGGCAGAGGGCACTGCAGACATCTGAGTGATGAATCATGGTGGTGGAACTAGGGAGACGGGAGAGAGGGAGGAAGTCAAGTATATTCTGGAGATAGAGTTCAAGGCCTTATTAATGTGGGCGTTGAGGGAAAAGCACAAGTCAAGACTGACTCAGATTTTTGGCTTGAATAATTGATTATGTGGAGGATATATTTAGTGAGCTAGCAAGATGAAGTGGACAAGTATATTAAGATATTAGTTCAGATGCCGTAATAAGGTCGTAATACTGCAGCTTTAACAGAAGTTAAACAGGGGTACTAGGGTGGCTCCACGATATTCAAGACTCAGGCTTTTTCTATTTTGCAACTTTTTAAAAATTAATTAATTATTTTGTTTATTTATTTTTGGCTGCGTTGGGTCTTCGTTGCTACTCACTGGCTTTCTCTAGTCGTGGCGAGCGAGGGCTACTCTTCGTTGCGGGGCACGGGCTTCTCATTGCGGTGGCTTCTCTTGTTGTGGAGCACGGGCTCTAGGCATGGGAGTTCAGTATTTGTGGCACGTGGGCTCAGTAGTTGTGGAGCACAGACTTAGTTGCTCTGCAGCATGTGGGATCTTTCAGACCAGGGATCAAACCTGTGTCCCGTGCATTGGCAGGTGGATTCTTAACCACTGTGCCACAAGGGAAGTCCCACAACATTTTTTTACCATGTGGCTTCCATTTAGTGGCCTACAATGGCTGCTACAGCTCCCACCTCTTCATCTCATTCCCATCAGTGGGAAGGGGAGCAAAGAGAAGGGGAGGACACACTCCTCTTCTATCAAGGATCTCGCACATAACTGCCCTTATCGTATTTTCTCATATCCTACTGGCCACAGTCTAGTCACATGGCCATATCTAGCTGCAAGGAATCCTGGGAAATGTAGTCATTAGTTACATGGAAACAATAGCAGAGTCAGTAGATTGGAGGTCCGGACAAGGTGAAAGAGTTGTTACAGCTGGACTTCTAGAGCAAAGGAGATGAAAGGTCAGGAGGTTGTAGACGGAGGATGGGATTCCTGAACTGGAGATTTAGGAGGTTACTGGAGCAAAGAGTAGGCTGAGGTACAAAAGTCAAGGGCTGAGAAGCCAGAGTGGATGAGAGGTCATCTGTGTGAATGTTGAACATCAGGAATGGTGAGAGGAGCAGGTGGGGAGAGGAAGGCCAAGTGCTGAGGTTGTCAGTCAATGAGGGGCAGTGGGGTAGAAGCAGAGATGGGGAGCAAGGAGGACGTCCCTTCCCACCTTCTGGCTCTGAGGTTAATGGCAGTAAGGGAGACAGCGGCTTCCACTTGGGAGTCTTGTAGACGCTGTGGGATTCTTAGGAAATCTTAAAATGTCACTTAAGATCAGGCACTTGAGAGAACATTCAAAACAAGACATTGGCTCAAGGAGTTTGCTGATCACAGATCAGCAATTCTAGAGGGCGCAGGAAAAGGGTTTGGGAGAGAGAGGCAGAGGACTGGGTTGGATTAGGGACAGACAGAGTCAAATGGAGATGGGAGTCTGGATAATAGCGTCCCGGAAGCTATGGTTTTGTTCCAGTGATGACTGAGGAAAACAGAACAGGCTTGACAAGAGTGACTCAGTTGATCATCTTCCTCTAAGAGCACTTGGGATAGGATAAAGACCTGAGTATCTAGCTGGATGGTTGGGGCCTCTGGTTGGAGTAACCAATTCCTGTGGTGCCAAGAACTAAGGGGTGTGAGTAGTGGCCAATCCCATAGGAGCAGGAGATATGTGGTAGCAGAGTAATGGCCCCCAAAGATGTCCATGTCAAAAAAACCCCCAAACAAACCCAAAAAACAACCCAGGGGGCTTCCCTGGTGGTCTAGTGGTTAAGACTTCCACTGCAGGGGGTGCGGGTTCAACTCCCCAGTCGGGGAGTAGCACATGCCATGCAGTGAGGCCAAAAAAAACCCCCAGAAAAACAAAAAACAAAAAACAAAAAAACCTCAAAGATGTCCATGTCCTAATCCTCAGAGCCTGTGAATATATTAGATTATGTGGCAAAGGGGAAATAAGGATTTGGATGGAATTAACGTTGCTGATCAACTGGTTTAAAATAGGGAGATTACCCTAGATTATCTGGTTTAGTCCAATGAAATCTCAAGGATCCTTAAGCATGGAAGAGTGATCCAGAAGAGAGAAACAGATTGATAGCAAAGTGAGAACCTGGATGGATGTTGCTGGGTTTGAAAGTGAGAGAATGGGGCCATGAGCCAAGGACTGTGGGTGATCTCTAGAAGCTGAAAAGGTTATAAAAATGGATTCTCCCCTAGAGCCTTCAAAAAGGAGTGTGCTCCTGCGGACATCTTGATTTTAGCCTAAGTGAGACCCATCTTAGACTTCTGAACTCCAGAACTACAAGATAATAAATTTGTGTTGTTTTAAGCCAGTACATTTGTGGTCATTTGTAATTAGAAATTGTAACTAGAAAACTAATACAACTCCCTCACACCATACACAAAAATAAACTCAAAATGGCTTAAAGACTTAAATATAAGACATGACACCATAAAACTCCTAGAAGAGAACATAGGGAAAACACCCTCTGACATAAATCGTAGCAACGTTTACTCAGGTCAGTCTCCCAAGGCCATAGAAATAAAAGCAAAATACGAACAAACAAACAAGAAAACCCAAACCAAATGGGACCTAATCAAACGTATAAACTTTTCCATAGCAAAGGGAACTGTAAACAAAACGAAAAGACAACTTATGGAATGGGAGAAAATATTTGCAAATGATGCGACTGACAAGGGCTTAATTTCCAAAATGTGCCAACAGTTCGTACAAGTCAATAACAAAAAAAAACTAACAACCCAATCAAAAAATGGGCAGAAGACCTAAATGGACATTTCTCCAAAGAAGACATACAGATGGCCAGGAGGCACATGAAAAGATGTTCAACATCACTAATTATTAGAGAAATGTGAATCAAAACTACAATGAGGTATCACCTTACATCGCTCAGAATGGCCATCATTAAAAAGTCTATAAATGACAAATGCTGGAGAGGGTGTGAAGAAAAGGGAACCCTCCTACACTGTTGGTGGGAATGTACAATAAGTTGGAAAATGGTATGGAAAATGGTATGGCGATTTCTTAAAAAATTAAAAATAGAGCTACCATACGATCTAGCAATCCCGCTCCTGGGCGTACATCCAGAGAAAACTCTAATTCAAAAAGATACATGCACCCCACTGTTTATAGCAGCACTATTTACAATAGCCAAGACATGGAAGCAACCTAAATGTCCATGGCCAGATGAAGAGATAAAGATGTGGTATATATATATATATATATATATATATATATATATATACACAATGGAATATTAGCCATAAAAAAGAATGAAATAATGCCATTTGCAGCAACATGGATGGACCTAGTGAAGTCAGAAAGAGAAAGACAAATACCATATGGTATCACTTACATGTGGAATCTAAAATACGATACAAATGGACTTATTTACAAAACAGAAGCAGATTCACAGACATAGAAAACAAATTTATGGTTACTAAAGCAGAAAGCGGATGGGGGAGGGATAAATTAGGATTTGGGGATTAGCAGATACAAACTACTATATATAAAATAGATAAACAAGGTCCTACTGTATAGCACACGGAACTATATTCAACATCCTGTGAAAAACTATAATGGTTTGCTGTACGCCAGAAACTGAAACTAGTACAACATTGTAAATCAACTATACTTCAATTACAAAAAAAGAAAAGTATTACAAGATGAAAGTGTCTCCTATTCTGGGTGACTGCTGGGCGAGATGCTATGGCAGCTGGCGAGGCAGAACACTTCTTGGACCATGTTTCACCAGGAAGTGGAGCTAATGCATGAACGGGAATGTTCCCAAATAGCATTGCCTCCTTCTCTGCTACCCTCTCCTGACGCAAACATACACACTTGGACAGGCTTCCCCTCCCCTCCTCTCCGCTGGGGGATGTCTGCTGTTTCCCTCTCTGTTTAGTGGCAGGCAGGCAGAGAGGAGACCCCTTTTGGACTCGTGTCTCAATTGTATTCTCCAGCTCAGCTTGCCAGGGAGGTCAGAGTGCTGTGGGTTGTCTGGAGCTGGTCTCGTCCTTAATAAAACTGATACTTTGTCTCATTTTTGCCCTCTGTTCTCTGGGCGCTTTCTCCACTGGCCGGATTCAGAGGTGTGGAGGGATGACACCAGGGTGGGCCCTTCTGGAGCCTTGATGATAAAATCAAGGACTAGCCTTGGGGGACACAGTACAGTGGATTTTAAAAGGCAAAAGCCTCTGAAGTTACCTCTGACCTGCAGCCTTATAGGTACAGTTGAAGGCGGAATGAAATTACCCCAGTTCCACGTGGGTACAGAGCACAAGACTTAAATTTTGGCTTTAGATTATTTGTGCTAATCTTTAGTAAGTGAGGCTATAGGTTGGCTGTCCCAGATCCTGACTGTCTACTTTGTTATGAACTTCACTTAGGGCCACAGAAGGAGCCATAGAGGGATTTTATTTATGGACTGTCCATAGGTTCCTAGAATTATTTCCTGCTGCACAGTCTCAAGTTGGCTTGGGGTTGTACCTTTATAAATCAAGCCCTGCCTATTTGAGAAGTTGTGTATTTCAGACGCCCGCTGTGGGATTAACCACAGAGGTGTGGTGGACTTCATACCAATAAAAAGGACCAGGACCCCTTAAATGGAGGAAATGCCAATGTGCGTGAAAGTGGAGAAAACTCAATTTGGAATTATCGCAAACCTGAAAGGTAAGAGAGAAACGAACAAGTCTTGTACCTGGAACATTCTGCCTCTAGAAAGTAGACTTACTCAGGCCATCAAGGAGGCATGGGGTCCAAGAGAGATACAAGTCTTGGTCTTGTGGTGAGAAAAGTCAGCAAGAAAAGGAAAGAGAAAAAGAAGGAACTTCTGTTGTTCAAGCTGGGGGAAAAGATAAGATTTTCTTGGGAAATAGTTTGAGTTTTTAGAGGGCGTGCTTGAGATGTTTGAAGAGAAAAAGGAAGTTTCCACACCTAAATGCTTTTAAGGACAGAACTAGAAAAGAGCAAAATATTTATTCATTTCAAGATCAGGGAGGATGAATGGGCAGATTTAACAACGATGCAAAGAGGAGAGAGGCCGCTAGAGGGAGTGTGGACCCAGGAAACTAGTGCAGACAGTTGCTTGCCCAGCATGAGGGAAGAAAGGACCAGTTGGAGCATTGTGAGTGTTGTTATATAAGTTTCAAAGGGTCACAGTTATTTGGGTGTGTGTGTGTGTGCGTGTGTGTGTGTGTGCGTGTGTGTGTATTGCTCACGTCCTGAGAGGCCAAGCCCAGGAATTTGTATTGTCAGGACTGACCCTCCACATAGTTACTGAGAAGATGAAATGCACACTAAGGGGAATTCATACAGGAAAGAAATATCTCTAGTCCCACCTGAGTTAAATTAGTACTATTGGCAGCATTATTTAAAATTTCTACGTATTGCAAGATGACAGAAGTGTCTTTTTTTTAATTAATTAATTTTTGGCTGCGTGGGGTCTTTGTTGCTGCATGCGGGCTTTCTCTAGCTGCAGCAAGTGGAGGCTACTCTTCCTTGCGGTGCGCGGGCCTCTCATTGCGGTGGCTTCTCTTGTTGCGGAGCACGGGCTCTAGGCGCGCGGGCTTCATTAGTTGTGGCACGTGGGCTCAGTAGTTGTGGCTCACAGGCTGTAGAGTGCAGGCTCAGTAGTTGTGGCGCATGGGCTTAGCTGCTCCGCAGCATGTGGGATATTCCCGGACCAGGGTTCAAACCCGTGTCCCCTGCATTGGCAGGCGGATTCTTAACCACTGCGCCACCAGGGAAGCCCCAGAAGTGTCTTAAAGGTGCCTCTTTGAGAGAAGAGATAGTAGGCATGCCCCGGCCCTCACCCCATGGTAAACAATGCCCAAATCAACCTCTCCATGGGTGGTTTCTCCCAGTTGAGGTTTAAGTTCACATGTTGGGAAAAAGCTGGCACTGACTGAGAGCATCCTGGCGAGGTGCTCTTCTCTCGGGTACCACTGAGTTTCCACAGTGCTGGCATTGGCAACTTGATTGGCTGAGTTCAGTGCCCCCCGTGTCAGGAGGAGACTGTCATGGAGATGACTGGCCATCACCTCTTGTGTTTCAACTGCATTCTGCCCTGGCTGAGTGAGCCACCTTCCAGCCCCTGTGCTGCCATGAGCTGCCCACTGAAGGTCTCATTCAAGGGGATCATGGATGAGAGGCTCTTCCCCAAGCAGCAGCCGAAGCAGCACTCGAGACCCTCCGTGAAGTATGCACTCAGGACGCATCTCCACAACATCTTTCTCTTGCACCTTGAGCCCCCATTAAGCGTTTCTTGGCCCCCATCCTCCCCCAGCAAAAGAACCCCAGAAAAAGCCATGCACTAGGTCCTGGGCACATCATTGCCCTGGAGCCTGAGAATATGCTTGTGCTTCTAAGTTCTGTGATGTGGAGCTGGTGCCATAGTATTCTGTGTCCCAGTTACGCTGGCCTGGAAAAAGCAGAACCCAGGAGCTACTTGGGGATGGACTAAGTCAGCGTTGGAGGTGCTGGAGGAGCTGCTCACAGTTCATGGGCGGGAAAGACCAGGATGCAGCCGGCCCCCTGCCTCTAGGCATAATAGCCTTTTTCCTGACCCCAAGGGGACGCTCCCCATGCCCTTGGCTCTCCACCCTCCTCATCCTCAGGAGGTTTGCAGTCCCACCACCCTCCCTCCTACTGTCACACCTTAGAGGTCTGGAGATCCGGTTCCCCCCACAGGCCAGGGAGAGGATGGAGACACAGGTCCCTAACCCCTCCCCACACTTTGGGAAGCTAACGTTATAGGGAGCGCGTGTGTACCCAACCTTTCCCTTCACATCAGACCTTATTCCACCAAACAGCTGGAGCAGCAGAAAGAACACTCTCTCCAGCCCATCCCAAGAGGTCAGAGTTTTCTCAGGTGGCGAGGCCCAGCCAGAGCCCTGGCAGCCGGTTGGGGGAAACAGAGAAGTGACCTTGTGGGAAATGGATAGTCTTCTTCTTCTTTTTTTTTTTTTTTAAATAAATTTATGATTTATTTTTGGCTGAGTTGGGTCTTCGTTGCTGTGTGCTGGCTTTTCTCTGGTTGTGGTGAGTGGGGGCTACTCTTCATTGCGGTGCACGGGCTTCTCAATGTGATGGCTTCTCTTGTTGCAGAGTATGGGCTCTAGGCACGCAGGCTTCAGTAGTTGTGGCTTGCGGGCTAAGTAGTTGTGGCTCGCGGGCTCAGTAGTTGTGGCTCGCAGGCTCAGTAGTTGTGGCTCGCGGGCTCAGTAGTTGTGCACGGGCTTAGTTGCTCCGCGGCATGTGGGATCTTCCTGGATTAGGGCTCGAGCCCGTGTCCCCTGCATTGGCAGGCGGCTTCTTAACCACTGCACCACAAGGGAAGCCTGGAAATGGATAGTCCTTAGGAACAGGGATGTCTAGGCAAGTGGACAAAACCAGATTCCTTTGGAGTGAGACCTCCTGGAGCAGAATAAGAAATTAGAAAGAGAAGAATTTTGGACTTTCATTTCCTTATATTTTACTTTAAAAGAAAGTGTATTTAAATTTTGTTCTTTGTTACTTTTGAAATTAGGAGGGGGTTTATGTTCAAACGTCCTAGGCCTGGTTCTGGGCCTAGGACTGAACTAGGTGACTTCCTGTGCCCTCCTCTGGCTGGAGGTTTCGAAGATCTCTCTGTAACCTGTTTTTTGGATCATATCCTGGAAGGTGAGGGCTGCTACCCGCCCCGTGATGGAATCTCCTGTCCTCAGCAGGGAGCACGACTTGCTGGGCATGTGGGGTTCCCACAGAGGGTAAAGTCCCACCTGTAGACCACAAAGAGCTCTGGGCTGTGCCAGCCAAGCTGGGGCATTCTCCTCCCTCTGGAGGCAAGAGGGAAGAGCCCGGGGGTTGGCCGTAATCCTGTGATGGCTCAGTTGCTGCTCTCTCCTTAGGCGAGGCTGTGAAGTGAAGGAAGCTTGTTTTGGGCTGCCTCCTGCCTCCCCTTCCTCCCCGGTTTCCCCCACTGACTGGCCACCTCCCCTGTCGCAGCCCGGGGCACTTAGGAACAGGGCATGGACAGGGGAGGGCATTCACAGCATCCTCGAGAACACGGCTGCAGCCCTATAGGCTTATTTCCGTTTCCAGTCTAGGCTATTTCTCACTGTTTCTCACTGCCCTTCTGGCTTGAAGTCTGTCTCCACTCTAGTCCATCTTCTGTGCTGATGCTGGAGGAATCCCTGAAGTTCAGGCCACTTCCCTGCTCAAAAGTCTCTAACGACCATCATTATCCATTGGATAAAGTCCACACTCCTTGGCCATGTGTTTGAGGCTCTCCACCTTTCGAACTTCAGCTCTTGGCCCTTTGCATTATTCCCTGCTCACTGAAGTGTTATTCCTGTTCAAGCTGTTCCTCTGTCAGGAGTGCTCTTTCTTCTCCATCTGCCAGCTGTGTTCCTACCTCATAATCCACTTCAAATAATACCTCCTCCCTGGAGTGAACCCCACCTCACCATGACCAGTCTCTTGGTTAATCGCCGCACGTCTGTGGTCCCATGATACGTGGTTCATATCTTCGCCTTTTTGTGATTCCATCCCACTGCTATTTATTGAGTGCCTGCCATGTTGCAAGTTTTGGAGATATGGTGAGCAAAATTTCCTGGCCCTGGTCTGATGGCCTTTGTTGTTTAGCATTTATCACACTCGATTGTAATTCTCTGTTTAGATGGATTGCTCCTACTGGTCAATTACAATTTTGAGGACAAGAGCCATGGTTTATCTCTGAATCTCAATTTAGTTAGCACAGATCCTGACACTTGCTAAGTGCTCCAGTCTGGTAAACTGAATGAGTCAATTTGTCTGTTCAAGGCGGGCCCCTGGGGGATAAGTTTACCGTTAATGGGGAAGGAGGGACCTCTGAGAGGCCTTCTTCAATAATTGAATATTTCAACAAGAATTGTATGTGTCTGCTATATACCAGGCATGTTATGGGTACCTGAGATTCGACACTGAGCAAAACAGACTGGATCCCTGCTCTCCCAGGTAGGATTGCCAGATAAAATGCAAGTCACTCAGTTAAGTGTGAATTTCAGATAAGCAGTGAATAATTTGTTTTTAGTATAAGTACGTCTCAAATATGCATGGGACATACTTAAACTAAAAAGTTGTTTATTGTTTTTCTGAAATTCACATTTAACTGGGTGTTCTGTATTTTGCTGGCCAAGTTTGGCAATCCTACCCTAAGGCTCCAGACCAGCCTCCACCCTCCACCATCTATCCCTTCAAGACGGAGACTTGTCCTTTGTACTTAAGCGTTCAAGGGTAGGCAGAAGATGGACAGGAGTGGAGCCCGGCTGCCAGGCCTGTAGCTCTCTTCTGAGAAAAGAGGTCACAGTGGTTCTTTACACACAAGTTCCCAACTTTGTGTCAGATGGCCTTGTTCCTCTGGCCACTCCTATTTGGTGAGGAAGTCTGGGTCTTATCCAGAGGCAGCCATCACCAGGCTGGACATAGGGAAGACCAGTGGCTTCTGAGGAGGCCAGGGTGAGAGACGTGTCCATTTCTGGTGCTCCCTACTGGATGGTCCCTAACCAAGTCAACAAGATCCCTCTCAGTGAATTCGGAATGTGAGACGGAGAGAACGAAAACTCAATGGGATGTAAAAGCAGTAGATACAGAGGAGGAGAGGAGAGGCAGAGAGATGCCAGCAAGACAGAGAGAGGTCATTATGTGTGCAGTACTTGTCCTGGGCTGACATTTAGGGCAAGATGACTGTCACCAGAGCAGCCGGAGGGGCGCACGGCCGAGCCCCAGTTGTACTCTGCACAGCACTCCACTAGGCCTCCTGAGATGCTTTCCCGGTCATCCTTCCTCCTAATGTCACTTGACATAACCTGAGTGAGTCTTATGAACTTGAAAAAGCCTATTTTGTTTTTTTAAAAATTAGCTTTTAGTTGGGACACCTATGTCCAAGGGTCAATCTGCCGTTACTTCACTGTGTGGCTCTTGGCCAGCCATTCCCCCTCTCTGGGCCTCATTTTCCTCCTCAGCAAGGAGAGGAAGGGTCCACAGGGATCTCCAAGGACCTCTAGGATTCCTGTTCCAGGATCTGACACCCTCTTGGGTCAGGGCTAGAGTCTTTTTTGGAGATTGTCATTTCAAGAAGTATAACGGCATTGGGCTGGTTAGCCTTGAAATTCGGTGCACACCAGAGTCAACTGGGGAACTTCCCTTCCTCTCCATTTAGTAAGTTGGGATGCAACCCAGGAATCTGCATTTTAGAACCAGCGTCCAGGGCAATTCTGATGGACGCTGATGGGAGATGTTGAGGAATACATGCCCTTTGGCTGACAGAATAGCTTCTAAGCAAATCTCAACCATTTATTCTGGTAAGGATTTTGGAAGGCAGAGAGTCTGTGTGTGTGTGTGTGTGTGTGTGTGTGTGTGTGTGATTACTATGGTGGCTGCTGGCCTGAGGCGCTGGGGGTTGGAGAGGAGGAGAAGAGGAGATTAATATTCTGTGAGGTCTGACCTTGAGCCAGATACAAGATGATTTAATTCTCACAGCAGTTGGCAGGGTAGTATTAACAGCCTCTGGCAGATTGGGAAAACTGAGGTTTTTGAGCCCAAAATTGAGGCTCAGAGAGGTTAAGTAAATTTACCAAGGTGACATAAATGTCAGCTGGCATGGCTGGGATTTGAACCCAGATCTGTTTGATTCCCATGCTTCCCATAATGCCCTCCCCACCCCCACCTCAAGCATCACCGGAGTCAACTCCACAGTACAGCAACCATAAACCCTTGTTTTCCCAGCGGGGCTCCATTTTACATGTTCTGTGCTGTTTCCCACAAATCATTGACTAACCAGGAAAATCACTGTTTCTGCCTCCGAACCCTCCCAGACTGCCATCTCATCCTCAGGGGATGAGAGTAGGGGAGTCTGTTACTGGAACAGGGAGGAACAGAAGACCATTGACAGGGGAGCTCAGAGGGTGACAGAGCCAGTGAGAGCAGGTCCACATTTGATGTGGGGGAGTGCAGGGGGTCAGGAGGGGGTGAGCATGGGACAGCCAAGTGCGGAAAGATTCCACTTCCACGGGGCCTGGAGCAGGTGCGGGGGAGAGCAGCTCCTGTCTTGCTTCTCAGTCAGGATCCATAAGTTCTTCCTGAATGAATCTCTAGTTCCCTCCTTCAAGGTCCATTGCTGACAAGTCCACTCCAGCCATATCTAGTTTCTCTGCAGGAGGGTCTGAGCCAGACTTGGAAAGTGGTCCCCATGTGGGAGATGGGGCCTCAAGAATGTTGTCCATGTTGCTGGCTGCTCAGTGCTCCCCACGCATGCTCAGTGGCCCCCACGCAACCTGGTGTGCTGGGTTGGGAGTCTGTGAGCGTTGTGGGTGTGAGAGCTGATGGGCCGGCTACGCTGAGAGCTGCAGTTACCGGGATGCCTTAGGACCACTCACCCACCCTTGGGGATCTGAGCAGGCTTTTTCCCTCTCCTCTTAAAGCCTTTATGAACCATTCCTCAAACTACATACACAATATCTAAACTGGATGTTTTCTGTCAATAACTCTGATCTGTAAGGTTTTATTCCAATGTGAGGATTGCAGGCTGTGGGAAGGGGCTACCACAAATAAGGATAGTTGGAGGTTAGACACCCTGGAGACCAGGGGTCTGTCCTCCCCACTTTGCACATTGGGAGGTGAAATAAAAATGGCAGAGTGCACAGTGGGAGGGAGGGAGGTTGTTCCTGGGGCAGACTGAGCATCACAAAGTTATGGAGTTTTGGATTTGGAAGGAATCATGCCATTTGTGAACCTATAGTGAGGACTCTACGTGAGGAACGACACTAACAGGTAGTGGTTGTGAGACATCATTGTCACATCTATGGGTTAGGGGCACTTCTGTATGGCTGTTAGCATAACTGACGCCATCTTGGACGCTTACAGTGATGTGGGCACTTGGCTGCCCCTTGCTGACTCCCTTCTGTTCCCTGCACCCCCCCACCTGACCGAGGAGTGTACTGTGCCGTGAATCACTTCTCTGCCATCAAGGGCTTTGTAGTTAATAGATATTGTTTAATAGCCATTAGGACCAGGTGGACTCTCTGCTCTGTTTACTGCCCTAACAATGATGAAAACTTTCCTTGACATATTCCTGGCACCCATGAGACTAGTTACCCATTCATAAACCTTGACTTAGGAATGCATGTCCTGTTTCCAAGCTCCTAACCTCATACCTTAGGTTAACTATAAAATTATCCCGGGGTCCCTTGGTGGTACAGAGCGCAGCTGTGAATGCTTCCAGTCTGCCTGATGCTGACCCCACCCTGTGTGTAAGTTACCTTATAGTAAACCGATCCATTGATTATATGGAGCTGCCTGCCTCATTTTACAGTCTCAAGATGCCTTCTCAGTTCGGTGGGCACTTTTTGTTCCCTCCGTCCTCCAACAACTTCTAGTCTCATTAATTCCCTCATGGGAGTGGGGTGGAGGGTTTGACATTGGGGACCTTGTTCAGGGATGTACGTGCTTTGAAATATAGGTTTTGAGTGCAACCCAGAGCACTCAATTTTCCTGGCTACCCGCAGATAGGATGCTTTCACATGTGAATAATGAACAATCCAATTCAACTGGCTAAAACAACGAGAAAGGTATTATTTCTTGTCACAGAACACTGGAAGTAGGATTGGTTAATTCATCAGTTCAAACAAATCATCAAAGGCTTAGACTCTTTCCATTTCTTTGTTTTATTTTTTATTTATATATTTTTTGTGGTACGCGGGCCTCTCACTGTTGTGGCCTCTCCCGTTGCGGAGCACAGGTTCCGGACGCACAGGCCCAGCGGCCATGGCTCACGGGCCTAGCCACTCTGCGGCATGTGGGATCTTCCCGGACCGGGGCACGAACCCGTGTCCCCTGCATCGGCAGGCGGACTCTCAACCACTGCGCCACCAGGGAAGCCCGACTCTTTCCATTTCTCCACACTGCTGTTCTCTACCCAAGAACCCTGTCTTCTGGCTACCTCTTTTCAGGTAGCAAGATGGTTGCTGCGGCTCCAAATATCACATCTCAACATTCGGAGGCAGAAAAAGGACCGTTATCTTTGTGTGTCATTTTTTTAAGATCAAGGAAAACCTTTTCAGAAGTCTCTATGGCAAAATCTTCCTTATGTCTCACTTTTTTTGGGGTTGTACCACATGGCTTGCGGGATCGTAGTTCCCCGACCAGGGATCAGACCCCGGCCCCGACAGTGAAAGTGCCAATTCCTAACCACTGGACCACCAGGGAATTCCCTGCGATTGATCCTTCGATGGAGTCTGCCTCTCCTAAAACACATGGCTATGAGATTGGTTCAAGATGGTGGAATAGGAGGATGTGTGCCCACTCTCTCTTGTGAGAGCACCAGAATCACAGCTAACTGCTGAAGGATCATCAACAGGAAGACAGTGGAACTCACCAAAAAAGATACCCCACATCCAAAGACAAAGGAGAAGCCGCAATGAGACAGTAGGAGGGGCGCAATCACAATAAAATCAAATCCCATAACGTTGGGTGGGTGACTCACAAACTGGAGAACACTTATAACACAGAGGTCCCTCCACTGGAGTGAAGGTTCTGAGTCCCATGTCAGGCTTCCCAACCTGGGGGTCCAGCAACAGGAGGAGGAATTCCCAGAGAAACAGACTTTGAAGGCTAGCAGGATTTGATTGCAGGACTTTGACAGGACTGGGGCAAACAGAGACTCCACGCTTGGAGGGCACACACAAAGTAGTGTGTGCATCGGGACCCAGGGGAAGGAGCAGTGACCCCATAGGAGACTGAACCAGACCTACCTGCTAGTGTTGGAGGGTCTCCTGCAGAGGAAGGGGGTGGCTGTGGCTCACCACGGGGACAAGGACACTGGCAGCAGAAATTCTGGGAAGTACTCCTTGGCATGAACTCTCCCAGAGTCCTCCATTAGCCCCACCAAGGAGCCTGTGGGCTGCGTCGCCTCTGGCCAAACAACTAACAAGGAGGAAACTCAGCCCCACCCATCAGCAGACTAGCAGATTAAAGTTTTACTGGGCTCTGCCCACCAGAGCAACACCCAGCTCTACCCACCACGAGTCCCTCCCATCAGAAGGCTTGCACAAGCCTCTTAGATAGCCTCATCCACCAGAGGGAAGACAGCAGAAGCAAGAAGAACTACAATCCTGCAGCCTGTGGAACGAAAACCACATTCACAGAAAGATACACAAAATGAAAAGGGAGAGGACTATGTGACAGATGAAGGAAAAGATAAAACCCCAGAAAAACAACTAAGTGAAGTGGAGGTAGGCAACCTTCCAGATAAAGAATTCAGAATAATGATAGTGAAGATGATCCAGGACCTCCGAAAAAGAATGGAGGCAAAGATCTAGAAGATGCAAGAAATGTTTAACAAAGACCTAGAAGAATTAAAGAACAAACACCTAGAAGAATTAAAGAACAAACAGAGATGAATAATACTGTTTTGTAAGTTCATTTGTGTCATTTTTTAGCTTACACATATAAGTGATACCATATGACATTTGTCTTTGACTTACTTCACTTAGTATGATAATTTCTAAGTCCATCCATGTTGCTGCAAATGGCATTATTTCATTCTTATTTTTATGGCTGAGTAATATTCCATTGTATATAGGCACCACATCTTCTTTATCCATTCATCTGTTGATGGACATTTAGGTTGCTTCCATGTCCTGGCGATTGTACATAGTGCTGCTATGGACACTGGGGGGCATGTAACTTTTCCAAGTATGGTTTTCTCTGGATATATGCCCAAGATTGGGATTGCTGGATCATATGGTAGCTCTATTCTTAGTTTTTTAAGGAAACTTCATACTGCACTTCATTGTGGCTGAACCAATCTACATTCCCACCAACAGTGTAGGAGGGTTCCCTAGAAAATTTACATTTTATATACTATTAATACCTTATTACTGTCTAAACCACAGATCCCATTTATTTTATTTCATTGATCTCTTTTTTAATTTTTAAAAGTTTTATTTAAAGGTTACTTTCCATTTACAGTTATAAAATACCAGCTATATTCCCCGAGTTGTTCAATACATCCTTGAGCCTATCATCTTACGCCCAATAGTTTGCACCTCCCACTCCCCCACCCCAATATTGCCCCTCCGCCCCATAAATATTAGTTTGTTCTCTGTATCTGTGAGTCCCACAGGCCCCATTTAAATGTTGTCAGTAGTCCCAGTAATGTCCTCTATGACAAAAGGATCTAATCCAAGATTCTGCAGAACATTTAGTTGTCACAGTTCCTCAGTCCTTCCTTGATATTCATGGCATTTTCACTTTTGAAGATTACAGGTCAGTTGTGTAAAATGATCCCCAATTTGGGCCCATCTGATTTTTCCTCATAATTAGATTCAGGTTCTGCATTTTTTTGTCAGGAATATCAAGAAGTGACACTGTATTCTTCACATTCACATTTTATCAGGTGGGACATAATTTCGATTTGTCCCATTTTTGTGATGTCAACTTTGATCACTGATTAATGTGAAGTCCGTCCTCTCCTCTGGGGAGTTCCTTTTTTTTTTTGCGGTACGCGGGCCTTTCACTGTTGTGGCCTCTCCCATTGCGGAGCACAGGCTCCGGACGCGCAGGCTCAGCGGCCATGGCTCACGGGCCCAGCCGCTCCGCAGCAGGTGGGATCTTCCCGGACCGGGGCACGAACCCGTGTCCCCTGCAACGGCAGGCGGACTCTCAACCACTGCGCCACCAGGGAAGCCCGGGAGTTACTCTTTTTACTCTTTGTAATTAATAAGTATTTTGTGGCAAGGTACTTTGAGGCTATGTAAATATCCTATTCCTCATCAAACTTTTACCAGTTAGTTTTGCAGTCATTGATGTTTCTTGGCTGAATTCTTTATTATTGTAGTGGTTGCCAAATAGTGATTTTCTAGTTCAATCATTCCTTCTCCATTCATTAGCTGCCATTCTGCTGGAAGGAAAACAGCAGAGTTTCTCACTTCCTCATTTATTTATTCATTTATTTATATTAATATGGACTCATGACTTTCTATTTAGCCAATGAACTATTATCCTGTGCTATCATTATTTATCATTTTTATGATTATTGTAATTATAACCTTTTATAACGTTTTTCTTTTCCGCTGAACTTGGTTAGTCTGAAACAATTTGACAGTAAGGGAATTAAGCTAGCCTTTTGGAGCTTCTGTATTCTTTTGATATGTCTCCATCATTCTTTGAGCATTTTTTAACTTTCTGGCACAACAAGGCATTCCAGGCTCATCATGTACTCTCTCTACCCCAACACTGGTCTCAGCCATTTCTTCAAGGATTTTTGTTCTCTTAATGGTACTTACAAGCAAAGATACAGGCTCTAGGTATGCTCACTCTTCTTGGGATGTCACTGCTTCCAGGCCCTCCCAATGGTTAAAGCTAGGGAATGGGCATTTGTATGTATGTATGTTTGCATCTGTGTACATATGTATGGATGGATGTGTGTTGATAGAAATAAATAACACATGCCCATTTTACAGCTAGATGTGTGTGTGTGTGTGTGTGTGTGTGTGTGTGTGTGTGAGTATATATATATACATATATGTGTGTGTGTTAATGTATATAGTTTGGCACCACAGAATTCAGGCTCAGTCACCCTGAAGCATGTAGACCTGCTCCTTACACTGCTTGAGCTCTGACACCCCATGCCAGGCCACTACTTCCTCCCTGCCCCCTGTACCCGTGGGCAGACACCTTCCTCATCTCACTCCAGTTCCAACACCCTGTTCTAGCTTTCTAGCAATCCCCCATTCCCTGACCGTGCAGATGCCTACCTTGCTGGGCTCTACCTACGGGCTTTTGTGATGAATTACTGGGGAGGAAGGCAGGAGTGCAGGCAAGTTGGAAGGAAGACAAAATGAAGCACTTACTTTGTTATTGATATATTTTTTAATCCATTGTTTATAGTTTGGTTTTGCTTTGTGATCCAATCTAAGAATCTTTTGCTTTCAATACATGAATTTGTGCTATTTATTTATTCATATGAAAGGTGTTTTGGTACTAGTTTTATCTTCTTAATACTATCCCTTTTTAACAATTTTTGTTATTATCTGTGTTTTGCTATATGATTTGTGTTTCTCTTTCCTCTTTTATGTGTAGCTGTTCTGGTAATAGAAAAGATTTATAATTTGTTTACAGTCCTACTGATTATCTTCATAACCATAACTTCAAATGATACACTCAATGCTTTATTATTTAGAGTTGACTCCCTCTACTAGCAATGATTAAAATAGTGCACTTTCTGGTATATATATATATATATATATATATATATATATATATATATATATAAAATGGAATATTACTCAACCAAAAAAAAGAATGAAATATTGCCATTTGCAGCAACAGGGATGGACCTAGAGATTATCATACTAAGTGAAGTCAGAGAAAAAGTATTTATATGATATCACTTATATGTGGAATCTAAAAAAAGAATGCAAATGAATCTATATACAAAACAAACAGACTCACAGACATAGAAAACAAACTTATAGTTACCAAAGGGGAAAGAATGGGAGGGAAGGGATAAACTAGGAGTATGGGGTTAACAGATACTACTGTACATAAAATAGATAAGCAAGAAGGATTTATTATATAGCACAGGGAATTATATTCAATACCTTGTGATAACCTGTAATGGAGAATAATCTGAAATATATATATATATAACTGAATCACTTTGCTGTACATCTGAAACTAACACCATATTGTAAATTAACTATACTTCAATTTAAAAAATAGTGTACTTTCTCCTTTCTCCCCTCCTCTTCACCATCTGATTTTCATGGATCATACTATTATTATTATTAATTTTCCTACTAATTTCCTTTATCATTATTACTTGATTTAGCAGGTTAAAAATAGTTTTTGATACTCCACCTATAACAGTTGTATAAGTCTGCCTACTTATATTAACTCTACTCTCTCTTCTATCTCTACCATTCCTATTCTGATCTTTGGTTACATTCTCATAGTTTATAACATTTACCTTCTGCATTGTAACCATAATTCCCACAGCAATTTTAACTTTTGTCTTGCATTAAAGTGGATTTAACACTCACAGCTAATCCTTTTACCTAGTTTTCTCTTGGTTGGCTAGAGTTTATTGCCTAATACTTTTTTTGAAAGGGTTCATAGGAGTGAAATTCCCTGAATTCTTGCATGCTGGAAATATTTGTCTGTTGCCTTTAGCCCAGTAAAATAGTTTCCTTCTCCTGGAGGACTATGTAGGGATTTCTGCGCTATCTTTTCTTGTTGAAGTCTGAAGCCAGCCTGAATATGTATATGTATGTATGTGTATATATATATATATTTATTTATTTATTTATTTATTTATATATATATATATATATATATTTTTTTTTTTTTTTCCCTTACCTCTGCGGGGTATTTGATAGTTTTGCCTGAACGCCTAATGATTCTTTGTCTTTGAAGATAAGGAACTTTACTAGGCCAGGCTCAGCATTGATCATTTTGAATCCGTTTTTCCTTTCAATCTGTAGATTCAAGTTTTTAGTTTTTAAGTTAAATTTTAAAGTATAGTAAAATACACATAACATAGAATTTACCATGTGGACAAAGAATGCCGCTTGCCGTATCAGCGAACAAAGGGTGTTGTGGCCATCAAGCCATCAGCCACTACAGCAGCCTCTCCCCCCACCGCTCCCTCCCCCATGGTGAGCCCTGAGGGAATTCTGGATGGAGACAAACAGGATGCCTGCCAGCAAGCTGTCAGCCACTGCAGCTGTCCCCAGCAGTGTACCCTGAGTGGATTCTGGGTGGGCAAGAACACGATAGTGACCCTAGATAGTTAAGGTTCATATCAAAGGAATCTTTTCATACATAGAAAAGCGCTAAATTTATTAACTGGAGGTGGCTGTTTTAACTGTCTGAGATTACTGTTTTAACAGTAATCTTTTGATGTTCCGACTACCTTTTTTTTTGCAAAAATTCCTATATATCCTGGCTCCTCCCCAACCTCTTCAGAGGAGGCCCTCAGAGCTATCTGAGAGGTTGACTCCTGGGCCTAAGTCCTCAACAAGTCTGCTGAATAAAACATAATTCTCAACTTTTAGGTTGTACATTTTTTTTCAGGCGACACCATCTAAATCACTTTTTTTTTTTTTTTTTTGTTTTTTAGCGTTACGCGGGCCTCTCACTGCTGCGGCCTCCCCCGCCGCGGAGCACAGGCTCCGGACGCGCAGGCCCAGCGGCCACGGCCCACGGGCCCAGCCGCTCCGCGGCACATGGGATCCTCCCGGACCGGGGCACGAACCCGCGCCCCCCGCATCGGCAGGCGGACTCCCAACCACTGCGCCACCAGGGAAGCCCTAAATCACTTTTAAGTGTACAGTCCAATAGTGCTAAGTATACTATGTTGTTATGCAACCCATCTCCAGAACTTTCTCGTCTTGCAAAACTGAAACTCTATACCCATTAAACAACTCCCCGTTCCCGCCCCACCCCCCCCAGCCAGATTCAAGTTTTCTTTATCTTTAAGAAGCACTGTCCTTGATCATGTTTTTCTTTTCTAGGTGTTCAGTTCTTTTTTGCAGGAGCAATCATTATACACATAGTGGATCTAGTTATAAATAAGGTGTCCTTGATTTCACTTTTCTGAGTATATCATGTCTTCAGAGAACTTGTCCTTTGCCAGCTCTGCCCGTGATCTGTCATTATGGGACACTGTGTTAGCATTCTCCCTCAATTTGGTTCCAGTTTCACTGGACTTGGCAGAAGTTCGTCATAGAAAGTGTTATTTGGGGTCGTAAGTGCTTTCTATTTTCATCCAAAATGGAATTTACACATCTGTATTTATTTTTCTTGTTGTAATCAATTCAATTGGTTTCAGAGGTAAGAAGTTGGTAGCTATGTCTTTACTCCTGTTCCTTACATTTGGAATTGTGTTGGGACCCTGACCCTCAAACTGGGCCTGTGCAAGTGTACAATGAATGAAGTTTTGACGTCAGAGAGCCAAAAACTCCACCCTCAGATCATGCTAACATAGATATTTTCTGAACATGAGTTCCACGAAGAAGTATGTAACTCAATATGCCTGTGCAGAACACCGATTACCTCACCTTTTCCCTGCCTCCAAACACATTTCCCCACACCTCAGACCACTCTGCTTCTCTGTCCCATAAATATTCCAAGCTCCTTGCCTTCAGGGAGGCAGATTTGAGATCTGTTATCCTCACTTGACTGCCTTGTGAATAAACCCTTTCTCTGCCGCAAATCTCTTGGTGTCCCAGCGTTTGGCTTGCTGTGTGTTGGGCAAAGGAATCTAGTTCCTGGTTCAGTAACACAAGTGCCTGACTTAAGTTTTTATTGCCAGGGCATCCACTTCAAAGATGGCTGTCCTGAATAAACACAATTCCCAGCTGCAGGACTAAAGAAACAGGCCACCTCCCTGGTACCTTTGTTTTAGAGAATTTGGCTGGTTTTGATAACTGGCCTTTGGGTCACTTGTTTTTTCTCTTCCCATGCTTTAAATTCCAGCTCTTATATTTTAAATTCACCAATAAGGGGCTTCCCTGGTGGCGCAGTGGTTGAGAGTCCACCTGCCGATGCAGGGGACATGGGTTCGTGCCCCGGTCCAGGAAGATCCCACATGCCGCAGAGCGGCTAGGCCCGTGAGCCATGGCCACTGGGCCTGCGTGTCCGGAGCCTGTGCTCCGCAGTGGGAGAGGCCACAACAGTGAAAGGCCCGTGTACTGCAAAAAAAAAAAAAAAAGTACAGATTTGCCTCTGAGTCTTCCAGTTTTCTTTTGATATCACCCCAAAGTCCTTTCATTTGACATTACCCAAAGGTCACTGAATATTCTCTTACTGACAAAAAAATGTATACCTGGATAAATGACGTCATTAATTTGGAGGGCAGGAGGTCTGTAGCCAGTTATTTTTGATATAAATTATTCTGTAATAAGAATGATGTAATTTGGTTTGTATGAGGAGGGCCTGGGGAGAAGAGGAGGTCCCACCTGAAGGCTGAGGTAATTCCTTGGGCAATGGTTGACCTTTAGGTCCCTGCTGGTTCTGACACATGGAGTGTCAGTGTCTGACACACTCTCTGTCTCTCCTCCATCCCTCCCCCTCCCACACCCCAGATTTCTGGCTTTTTTGCCACACGTGAGTTTATTGGAGGCTGCAGTGGATCTATCATTCATATGTTTCTGGGTGTTGAAGTGGAAGAGAGTTTTCTAGAATGAACACAGGCCAGGGACCAGGGAGGGTCAGAACTCAGGCGGGGTGCCTGCAGATTCCCACCAGTTGATTCCAGAGCCCCAGCAGTGGTCCTGTGAGGCGGGGGGTAGAAGGGGCAGCCCGTGAACTCTGGCAGTGAGCGCTCCCTGGGAGGCTCAAAATGCTGTTAGCTGGACTGTTTGAATCCTGGTTTTTGTTTTTAAATTCTCTGTTTATTTTCCTTAAGTAAAATCATGCTGATCATTCCAGACTAATTCTGCTGTGCTAAACAAATTAAACAAAGGGTATTTTTCCATACACAAGCCCGGGAGGACATCAGGGGACAGAATGTGGTGGTATGGCGGGGACATTCTCCAGAGCGTTTCATGGGGACATTCTGGCTGCCTGGCTAGGCTCCTTCCCCTTTTTCTTCCAGCGCTTACTTACTTAGCATTTCTGAGTTTAGAGTTAAGAAAAGAGGACAGTTTTTATATCTAGGGCTCATTTAAGGACTGAGTTTTCATGGAGGGTCAGGGGTATGGGGAATGGCAAGCAAACTAGCCTCCTTCAAGGAGAGCATCGGGGTGAGAAACAGGAGTGATAGAAAGAGACTCACACGGTGGGCTGGTTTCTGTCAGAACTGGGGATGTGCTGTGGTTCTGGAGGGGGGCTTCTCTAGGGCCACAGCCTGGGTTTCCATATCTGTTAAGCAGTCACCTGGTCCTACCTCCCTTCCCTTTGTCTTAGAATGTTTTTCACGTTTGCCACAGCTGATGCTTGTAAGCTGTGCATTTCTGGTCCCTGGTTATATCACGTTCACAGGCCACGTGTCTGGTTTACCTTTGGTCTGTGAATGTCATTCCCTGGGAACGTTTCTGCCGAACGGCTGGGAGAACTTGGATTCTTCTCACAGCTTTGCCACTGGCTCACCGGGTCTCTCTGGAAAGCCACCACCCCTCCCTTGGCCTCTGACCCCTCCTGTGTAAAGCAAGTGTATTTCATTAGACCCTTCTCAGGCCCCTGCCAGTTCCGGCGTCCCAGTGGGTGGGCCGGCCCCTGCCAGCTCTCCCTGTGCTCTCTGGCTGATGCAAGACTGCCTGAGACTTGGGGGCTGGAACCGGGCCTGAGTGGAAAGTTCCCTTTCCGGGGAGGATGCTGAGTCCATGCTTTGGACCGACAGTGTTCACATGCCCTCACCCTCCCCTCCTCCTTTCCCCAGGCCCAGGACACTTCTGCCTGCCAGAAACACTGGATTAAGAACAGTTTCCTACCAGCTTGGTGTGTTTTCTGCCCTCCCTGGTCCCGAGGAGGCTGCCCTCTCATGAACGAGGATGGAAGTGCTTTGGGGGAGGCACGTCCCAGGGGGATCAGCTGTCTGACACTTGCAGCAAATCCGGGCTAGCAGAGGGTGCTGTGGGAGCAGCCTGATGGTCCCCGCAGCCTTCCTTTCCCTCCAGAGGTCATCTCAGGCCACCCCGGCCTTTTAACCAGATTCTCCCTCATCTAGCCCAGCCCAGCCCTAGCCTGTTTCATTTTTGTAATTTCACAGTGCCCTGTACACGGAAGGTACTTGGTGTGTGTTTGTCAAATGGATGAATAATGGAAAGAAACAGAAATCTCTTCTCAGTTCCTACTTCTGTGGACAAAGGAGAGGCGCTCCTGCCCCAGCTTGTTGCCTGTCCCTCTCTAACCTTGCTGGAATACGGCGGTCTCCCTGTAAGGCCTGTTGCTTCCAAGTGCCTAGAGACTTGCAAGCAGGCAGTGCTGAGTCCTGAGCAGCAGTCTTGAATCACTGTTCTGGTTGCGCGCAGGCTCTGTTCTTTATTTGACTAAATCCCACGAAGCGCCATCCAATGTCAAGAATATCTTTGAGAGAGAGACCAATAGACAGAGGGTCAGCAAGCCTGAGACCAAGACCATGCACCAAAGGAAGGTGGGCTGTCCTCCTGCTGTCTCTGATGGGAGAATAACCAAGGCACTGATGTCCTGGAGGACCTGGGGTCGTGGGGCAGCGTGTCCTCCTCTCCAGGTGGTTCTGGGGTTCAGCATTGGGTGAGGCCCGGGGTGAGGGAGGATGGGGTTATGGCCTGAGCGCTGCAGTCTGGCCCCCCGGGAGAAGAACCCAGGCTGTTTGGGTTGTGCGTTCTTTCCTTTGAACACCATGGGGGATACACCAGTGAACTGTTCTGGGCTTTTAGGGAGCTTGCAGGTGAGCAGTGTGGAGAGAAGACGAAGTGGGGGCTACTTCATAGGTGATCTGTGTTGTGTTGAACATAGACTCCAGGTGCAAGAAGGAACGATCCACAGGAGGAGTGGGGAGGCTTCAGGGGACAAGCAGAGGGTGCGGCTGACTTAATGAGGAGGCGGCAGGTGATTCCTACGATGGCAGCTGAGAGGGGGCTTAGTGGGGATTGGTGGTGGTGGTCACGAGGAGGCATCACCCCAGTCTACAGAAAGGACGTGCTGGAGGCCAGTAGGAGATGAGTCTGGATGGGCAATTGTGTAATTGTGGCTAGATTATGTATAAAGGGGTAAATTTTTCTTCAATTTAAAAATATTTTTGTTATTGTTGTTGGTAGAGGGGTCTGAAAATAAGAGGATATATATTCCCTAAGAAGGAGCATGGTCAAGCAATATTGTTGTTGGGGCACTGACACATTGGCTCTCTAAATTCCGTCTATCATCATTGCCACTTCCTGAGTCCAGGCTGCTATAACTATGTACACTAACCTCCCAACTGGTATCCTTGCCTCCAGTCTTTCTGTCCCCTATGGTTCTGCCAGAATGAGCTTTTGAAAAAAGCATATCAAGGCATGCCAGCTTTCACTTTAAAAATCTTTGTCAGCCCATTACCTGCAGGATCAGTTCTTAACTCCTTAGCATGGCATTAAGGCTTTTAAAAAACTAGCCCCTTTTTAGGGGATTCTGAGAAAATGGGGCAGCTGTAGCATAGATTCAGAATTTTTCCAAATTCCCACTTGAAGACAGAGTAACTAAATGGCAAAATCCCCAAATCATGAACAATAATTATAACAAAATTAGGTTACAATGTCCTCACAAACCCCAAAATGCAAGGGGATGAGGGCAAGTCACCTTCTGACCTGAGAACTTGTGTTATTGGTGTCTAGAAGGGAGAGAGCAGAGACAAGTGATGGGAAACCTTGCAAACTCAAGAGCAGAAAAACCCCTAAATGTCCAACAGGTATTCCCTGGAAGGCATTTCAGACCAATCTGAGAACAGCAGCTTAAGATGAGAAGGGTTTTCCTCACTGCATTTGTGGGTGGGTGCCAGGGCCCTGCGGGGAGTCTGAAGAGGCTGGCTGGCTGGGGAGTCAAACCCCTTGTTGGTGTGAAACTATCAGGGCTCCCTTCCAGGGAGGAGAAACCGCTGGGAGTAAAAATAGTGCAGGATAGGGACAAGAGGGGCAAAATATAGGGAAGAAAAGGTAAGGGTGAGGTAGGGGAACAGAATGGGAAATCTCAGAAGGAAGCTGCCATATATATTTTTTAACACTATGTGAAAACAACAGAAGAGGGAGCTTGTGAAGTTAGAAAAGCCACCCTGTATCACATTTCCTTCTGAAGTCCGAGAATATGAATTTTATGTAAAAATGAACAACAGAAAGGTATTAAGGTCAAATACTATAAAAGCTTTTTTTTTTTTTTTTGCGGTACGCGGGCCTCTCACTGCTGTGGCCTCTCCCATTGCGGAGCACAGACTCCGGACGCGCAGGCTCAACAGCCATGGCTCACGGGCCCAGCCGCTCTGCGGCATGTGGGATCTTCCCGGACCGGGGCACGAACCCGTGTCCCCTGCATCGGCAGGCAGACTCTCAACCACTGCGCCACCAGGAAAGCCCTATAAAAGCTTTTTTATAAAAAAGGAAAAACACCAGAATAACATGCCTACAGACAAGGAAAGCATGCCAAGAAAACATACCCACAGAACAGATCAAATCTTGTAATCTTTTATTTAAAAATGAGGTAAAAGACATCAAGAAAATTATTCAAGACATAAAAGAACAACGTAAATCAGAATTATGAGCTCCGAAATGAGGTGACCAAACTCAGAAAGAATGAGAAATAAAAGAGAAAAAATATTTCAGAGTGAACTTAACTAGAAGGAATATAAGTGAATTAACACAACAGATAATGCTTCGGGTAAATAGAAGTGAAAAGTAGGAAATTTTTTAAAAATATAAGAGAAATTAAGAAAGATAGGGTTCAAGAACAAATGACTGATACTGTTGAGAGGCAAATGTTATACACGTAATAGAAGTCCCTTGAGAAGAAACCAAAAACAGGGAGTAGAACAATTAAAAATCCTATTTTGAGAAATTTTTCCTGAAATCAGAAAGATTTGAAGCTACAAATGGGCAGAGCATATCCTCTACTTGAGACTATCAGCCCAGAATGACCAATACGAAGACAAAATGTAGTAAAATTGTTGGACTTCAGACACATAAAAAGCCTTTGGTCATGTAGGCAAAAACAGTAGGTGACTTAAAAGGAAAAGAAAATTAGATTATCATCAGACTTTGTGATAGCAGTGCTTTGTGTAAGAAGAAAATGAAGTAACATATTTAATCCTCCAAGGAAAGAAAATGTGAACTAAGGATTTTATATCCAGCAAAACTGACTTTAAAATATAAGGGCACACACCATTATCAATGTGCCCTTTCTGAGGAATCTACTAGAAGATGAACTTCAGAAAATCAGAGAGACTAGAGAGGTATCACCATAAGGAACGGTGGCAAGCATTAAAAATATTGCTACAGGGCTTCCCTGGTGGCGCAGTGGTTGAGAGTCCGCCTGCTGATGCAGGGGACACGGGTTCGTGCCCTGGTCCGGGAAGATCCCACATGCTGTGGAGCGGCTGGGCCCGTGAGCCATGGCGGCTGAGCCTGCGCGTCCGGAGCCTGTGCTCTGCAACAGGAGAGGCCACAACAGCGAGAGGCCCGCATACAGAAAAAAAGAAAAAAATATATATATAGCTACACGTAGAACTAAAACAAAATGAGAGTTAAAAAGAAGGGTATAGCATGAAATGGTTATATATTCAATCAGTTAAGATACAGGGTTACAAGAATGAAGAGCGTACATAGGCATTTTTTTTAAATGAATTTATTTGTTTTTGGCCGCGTTGGGTCTTTGTTGCTGTGCGCAGGCTTTCTCTAGTTGCGGTGTGCGGGCTTTTCATTGTCGTGGCTTCTCCTGCTGGGGAGCACGGGCTCTAGGCGTGTGGGCTTCAGTAGTTGTGGCATGCGGGCTGAATAGCTGTGGCACACGGGCTTAGTTGCTCCGCGGCATGTGGGATCTTCTGGGACCAGGGATCGAAATCGTGTCCCTTGCATTGGCAGGCGCCACCAGGGAAGCCCATGCATAAGGCATTTAATAAAACTATTCTGAGTATCAGAGTTGGTAGTACTAACATTGTTATTTTCAGATTATTGATGTATAATGTAGGATAATGTAAATAAGAAGTAATTGCGGGGCTGTTCCATCATCTAGTGTTTTTAAGAACTAGGATTCTTTTTACTTTCCAGGAAAAAAACTTGCTGGGATTTTTATTGGGATAACATTGACTCTATAGATAATTTGGAGAAAATAGACATCTTTACAGTATTGTCTCTCCATCATGAACATGATCTATTCCTTAATTTATTAATAATGATTAACTAGTCATATAATATTAACAGTAATGTTTTGTAGCTTCTGTACAGAAAATTTTCTGTATCTGTATTTTGTTTTACAATAAAAGGTTTAAAAAAAGTCTTGTCCTTTGCTAGAAAGTTCTCCTTTCCATACTCCCATGCACCCCTTTAGTATCTCCATTCTGAGCAGTTCCTCTGACAGCTCAGCGATCTTTCCCCTGCCACAAATTTGTCTGACTGCTCCTTTTGCCTAGAATAACCCTCCCAGGTCATCCAGCTAATAAATTACAAAGTTGGCACTAAACCTTGGGTTGGCTGATTATTCATGCTGGCTCTTTCCACTGTAGTACACTATTCCTCTTTCATAATCCAAATTGATTCAGAAATCTGCCTGGCCCAGCTATTACCACTTCTTCGGCAATAAGTCTCCTGGTCTCGCTCAGTGAGTGAGACTGGGGTCCTTCATCACCTGCTTGATCCTTGGGGACCCCCATCTTCTTTCAGGGTCTCTGACTTTGGAACTTAGGACTGTGTTCCCTCTACTGATTTTCTTAAGAGTTTGTGGTCTTTGGCACTGCTCTCCTCCTTCTTGGCTACCCGGGAAGTTCTAATCTCCTTAGTCTTAACTTCAGGCAAGGACACACCACATATAATTTGACAGTGAGTATAGTGAATGATGAAGAGCCAGCACAGAAGGAGTGCCAGGACTGATCAGGTTCAAAATCATGGTTCTTTCCATTGACCTCATGTCCTGTCCTTGTACCCAAAACCCTGCATCAGGCCAGAGTTTCTGGGTTATGATCACAGCCACACACTGGACTACAGTCAGTTCCCCCATCTCACCTCGGGTCTTGTGTAGTGACTTCCCTTTTGGGAGCCCCTGGTGTCCTTTCCTATCGACAGACTCCATTGGGATAACCCGAGCAATGAGAGCGGAGTGTGTTACAGTTTAATCCCAGGAGGGAAGGGCTCAGTGTCTTGATCCGTGTCCTCTTAGAAGCTTTGTTGGACTCTGTGCATATTTACTCACTTTCCCCCCAGGGATCTGCTCTAGCCGCTGAGGATATTAAATAAACTGGCCTTGTCTAGCCATGTAGAAAAGGTCTGATGATACCATTTCCCCAGGAGAGTGGATACCCACCCATCTTGCAACTGTACAGTTAAAATAACTATTTAGTGTTTCCTACCAGAACAATGAAAATCTGCTCAGAGGTGATCCCTTCTCTTTAGACCTAGAAAAGGTTAGTGAAATCTTAAGTTCAGTCTTACTAAGCATTCCATTACGTAAGTCATAATCAATTCCAGTATTCATGTAAGACACTTATAACCTGATTGACATAAGCTAATTAGGGTTGGAACATTGGTTTTATATAATTTAAAATAAATGGAGTGATGTTTTTTTTTTTCTCCTATATATCCTTATTAGTGACGTGTAATTATTATTAGTCATTGAAAGACAGCAAATAGTTAGAGGCCCTACATTACCACTCTCATGAACAACTAGGGATCTGGATAACCCAGGTGGGAAACTTTGTTTTATATGACATAGATCTAGAATACACACCACCTCAGGGCTTTCTTAAAGGATGTTCCGCTGGGGCTCACACGACACATGCCCTGCTCTGCATGCTTGTTCATGTCCAACGCGGGATGAGTGAATCATTCCACTGAGGGTGAGGTCCTGCTTCCCAGTTCCCAGGAGGACAATGCTAGATACTCTAGAATGTGGGTTTAAGGGACACACTTCCCTGTTTTGATGACAGGGAAATATAGACCTTGGTGATTGAAGGGGGTGAGGATAGCATCTTCCTTGGAAGGGTGTGATGCTTCAAAATGAGTCCTGTGGTTTCCCCCTTCTCTCTCGGGTTTTTGGGGGCAGCTGATCAGTGCTCAGTGTGTATACAATAGGCACCTGTTAGGTACCATGTGATCTTACCTGCCTGTGCAACTTGGTACCCGAATCTGTGATATCATCAGCAGAGCCTCCTCACACTCCTGGGAGAGACAGACTGATGGGGCGCAAAACAACTCTGGACTAAAGTACCGTTCAGAAGCCCAATTCACAGCAACAGCTCAAGGAGCAAACTTGGTAACACCCATGTTCCCCTGTTTTTTCAGTCTTTTCTAGGTAAACTTTCTCTTCCCTATGCCTTATCCCTCCTCCCTTTCCTTAGAGCATTTACTTTAGAAAACTTGAAATTATAAATCCTTTCTCTGCTCCTTTGAGATGTAAATCTTTAACAAAAGCTTCCTGTAGCTAGTAGGAAGCAGCTGCATAGCACGGGGAGATCAGCTCCGTGCTTTGTGACCACCTAGAGGGGTGGGATAGGGAGAGTGGGAGGGAGGTGCAAGAGGGAGGGGATATGGGGATACATGTATACTATAGCTGATTCACTTTGCTATACAGCAGCAACTAACACAACATTGTAAAACAATTATACTCCAATAAAGATGTTAAAAAGAAAAAAGCTTCCTGTAGGCTTTACAATCAAGGAACATCTTTCTCAGGGCCTGGGAGCCAACTCTTTGAAATACAATCAAGGACCAGAGTTCCCCTATCTCCTAGTCTGGTGGAGGCTAGGAGTCTAATTAAGGTGCCTGGCTCCAAGTAGCAAAACTACCTCCTGTCAGGACTTCCCTGGTGGCGCAGTGGTTGAGAATCCGCCTGCCAACGCAGGGGACACGGATTCGAGCCCTGGTCCTGGAAGATCCCACAAGCCGCGGAGCAGCTAAGCCTGTGTGCCACAACTACTGAGCCCATGTGCCACAACTACTGAAGCTCGCGTGCCTAGAGTCTGTGCTCCACAACAAGAGAAGCTACTACAATGAGAAGCCCGCGCACCCAACGAAGACCCAACGCAGCCAAAAATAAATAAATAAATAAATATTGTAAAAAGAGAGAGCAGATTGCTAAAAACAAATAAACAAACAAAAAAACTACCTCCTGTCATAAAGATGAGATAAGTGTTTCCCTTTGGATAAAGGCAATTAGCTAATGCTCATGACCACCCTAATTACCACGTGAATTTCGGATGAACCATGTGTGATTATCATTTATCTGGAGACCGTGTATGCAAGTCGAATGTACCTGTCTATACATAAGTGTGAGATTCCTTTCTGTCTTTGCAGTCTCTTTAGTGAATTGCCTGTGATGCGCACCACATTCCGGTTTAATGCTTACTCAATAATACAAGTGTTTCCTTGTCTTCTACTTTTGTGGAAGGATTTTCTGGGTTGGCAGGAGATTTTATCTTTTATTACATCCCCTAACTCCTCTTTCACCAGACTTTTCACCCTCCTTCGCCCCCTCCTGAAACTACATTTTGCCCCCAAGAATCTCTTCTACAACTGAACCTTTCTCTGGAACTTTCTGCCACTTCCCGGCTTTAACTGAAACCTGCTACCTTTGGGCAACAGGGCAGGCAGCAGGGCGGTGTTGTTTGACCACCTTGGGCTCTGCTGACAGACACGGTGTGTTAACTCCCCTCTTCTAGGACTTCAAACAGTGACTTAGTTTCTCTGAGTCTGTTTCTTCATCTATAAGAGAAGGATGACACAACTTTCCGTAAAGAGATAATTAGATTTTTTTTGAAACAGAGTCTGGTTTTTGGAAGCAGAAAGTCATCTGACAAGAAGTGAATGCATTTCCAGATCCAACTTAAACCAAGCCACCGGGGGTTCTGGTTAGGACTCGGAGTTCATTTTGTGTTTCAGTTGCTCTTTAGCCACTGACTTCTCGGCTAGTCTCTCAGGTTCATCAACATCTTTGGCATTTGGTTCAGAGTATTCATCTGTATTTCTCTGAGGTCATTTCATTATCCATTTGATACCCAAATATTGGGAAATCATGTTTTCCAATTTCCCAAACATATATACACACATATAAACATATTGATACATAGTGTCATCTGTTTCCATACTTTCTCCTTCTTCCCCTACCTTCACTCTCAACACCCTCACCCCTGTCCCCCTAATCTTAGCGGACAAAGCATTGTTCCTAAAACCCTTGATTTTATTTCCACATTTTTCTGCAACTTGAACTTATTCCTCTTCTGGCAGTTTTCCCCCAGCCCACAGACATTATTTTATTCCTACTTTGTAGAGAAATCTCTCTTTTAATCCTATGCTCCCCTCTACCTGCTCTATCACTTTTTTACCTTTTACCAAAATTTCTTTATGCTTTTATTCTATTCCTCATCTCTCTATTTACTCCTACATCCACTTAACTGGATTCTGCTCTAACATTCCTTCTGAAAAAAATCCTTTAATCCTTGTTTGATATTTCTTTTATGAATTTGATTTTGCTGACTAATTTCCTTTTTTACAAATAATTCACCATTTTTCCTTAGACAAGTTCACTTAAAATCTTTGAAAATGTGGATTAACAAAATGAAGAGACCAAATCCGTCATTAAAAATGATTATTGAGGGGCTTCCCTGGTAGCGCAGTGGTTGAGAGTCTGCCTGCCGATGCAGGGGACACGGGTTCGTGCCCCGGTTCAGGAGGATCCCACATGCTGCGGAGCGGCTGGGCCCGTGAGCCATGGCCACTGGGTCTGTGCGTCCGGAGGCTGTGCTCCGCAACGGGAGAGGCCACAACAGCGAGAGGCCCGCGTACTGCAAAAAAAAAAAAAAAAAAAGTTTATTGAACATTGGAGGAAGCACAGGCTCGAGGGTGGATTGAAATAATGAATTCGATTCCCAGAATGTTGTACTGAACTGGCTGGGTGTTATCCAAGATGTTATTTAGGCAGTTCAATGTACGGGTATGGAATTCAGGAAAGATTTCGGGCTGGCGGTATAGTGATGACAAAAATAATACTACTATGTGTTAGATACTGCGCTGGGAGTTTTAAATTGATTTTCTTATCTAATCCTGTTAACATCTGTATGTTTTTACAAATTAGGAAATTAAAGCAAGAGATGTTATGTAATTTATCCAAGTTAATAAGTGGCATTGGTGGCATTTGAATCCAGGTCAGCCGTCTCCAGAGTCCACACTCTAACCTCTCCGCTGTACTTCCTCTCTCAATCTCTCTCAATCTCTTGTATTCCTAATTTCAATATGGGGATATTTTGGTTTATTTTCCTTAAAGATGTTTATATTTTAATGTTTGGTGATTAGCAGATGGTCTGGCCTCCCCGGACACCTCCTCATCTGTGACTGCAGTAGTTACCGTGAGAAGGACATCTGACCTTTGACGTGTAGCCAAGAAGGGAAATTAGAGGCTAGTTCTTCTGGTGAGGTGATAAAGGGGTCAACGCGAAATGAAGAAGCAAGAACAGGGAGTAGAGACACTTTCAAGAAGTTTGGGCTGGGCGGTGACAGATCTGTGTTGGCAGGGATATGGTGTTGAGGGAGGGTTTTTTCCAACTTAAGAGTGGCTTCACTATATTTAAATGCTGATGAAAAAGAGACTGCAGACGAACACTGCTAATTTTTTCTTGCTTACACACTCAGATATGTTTCTTTTTTAAATGCCGAATCTCTATGCTTCCACTCCTATGTGGTATTATTATTATTATTTAAAAATGTTCTTGGAGTATAGTTGACTTACAATGTGGTGTTAGTTTCAAGTGTACAGCAAAGTGAACCAGTTGTACATATATCCACTCTTTTTTAAGATTCTTATTTCCCATATAGGCCATTAAATTACAATATACATTTCTATACATATACATATAGTCATTTTAGAAAATAAAAAATATATAAAGCAGTCAAAAGGGAAAAAAAAGAAGGAGAATGAAAAAATTACTTGGAACGTCACCGTTGAGAGTTAGCTGTTGTTAGCCTTTTCAGGTTTTGGGGGGGATATATGCATATAGATATGGCAGGACTTTTATCTCCTCTAGTTCTGTTCCAGTACCTCAAGGACCCTTTCTATTTCTCTCCTTCCCCCAGCCTATACTGGAGCAGATACAAAGATTTAAATCTCAGCTTAATTTCAAGACAAAAAGATACAGTTGTTTGCTTGCTGAGCTAGGGGTTCCTCTCCCAGAAACCAGACAGGACAGGGATAGAGGAGAGAAGGAGGGGTTGAGTGGAGTTGGAGAGGATGAGGAATCACAGTCCTTGGATTCCATGCTGAGGACCTGGGAGCTGCCTGTCAGAACTCAGTGCTGAACCAGTTCTCAAAGTGGACTCATCCACTCCACTGATCCTGTAGAAAACTGTCTACAACAATCCTGGACTCTTCCAAAGCCCCCCTGGGCAGGTGGTGGTGTACTTACAGATCTATGATGAGGTTGAGCCCGAGGAGAAATCGTCACCTCTGGACCAAGGGTAACTAGGCAGAGCCATTGAGAGCCTTCCTATGAGCCCGTGCGACAGTGTGACAGATACTGCCACTGTTGATCTATGTAAATTGTTCATTGAACAAGCTGGACCTGGTAGGAGGAAAGTAGAGAAACAATATTCTTCTCACCAACATCTTTGGAAACCTTTTCTGTAAAACCATTTTTTCTACCCCCGGATGAAACTGCAAACTGTTTTTATAGCTTTTCCAAACACTGTCAATAAATAAGAAGTGAATTATGATATCAAAACTCAAGACTTTCATCCATTTAAAAGCTTTCCCTCTCCTTATGGACTGTTCTGGCTTGGAAGCATGCAGTACGTTTGGCCTGGTTGCCAATGCCCCCCGCTGTGTCCCTGATCCAATCTCTCCTGTGTCAATTCATGGAGTGTCCTTCTGGTAGAGTCCTATCTCAAGGAGCTCTAGGGAGCCTTCCTCCCAAGTGTACTCTATCTCTGGCCCATGGGAAACTCATGTACCATTTGCCCCGCAGTTTCTGGACACGTGGGCTGTGGACCAACACAGACCTTTTGATTCCATTGTGTAGAGTAGTGTGACGGGATAGCTTCTTCCTTTGGAATTTTCAGGAGAAAGAGTGATAGATATGACTCGCCATTCCTTCGGATGCAGAAGACACATGTCATACTCCCTGAGTGCTTCTATTGAAGCCTCTCTCATCTAGTTTAACATGAAGGGAGGAAGCACACTTTTCCTCCCTGGCACACTGACATTCCTCTCCAAAGGAACCCCCAGGGACGGGCTTTAAATGCTCCGTGAATTCTGAGGTTTGTCTCATAGAATCTGGAGATGGGTGATGAGGAATGGCAAAATCCTTTGAACTACCTATGCTCTGCACAGGTGGTATAACACCTTGCTTTAGAAGTGAGGGTACTTGGTACCTATTATTTGTTTTTTTCTTCCTGGGGGCTTTTGCCAAAACAAAGACAAAAAGGTCCCATGGAAGCATCCAGTTACATACAAAGACACAGATACATTCAAAAGAATTTCGTCATACTATATATACACCGCTTTCTCAATGGACACTATATTGTGATACTTTTCAATGTTAGTAACAGTACAACCATATCTTACCTGAATGGAGTGTATTTTTCAATTTAATTATTTAAAGATTGAAAGGCAGTACATGCTCATATAAAAATTCAGAAAATATGGAAAGGGGAAGTTCCCATTTGCTACTGAAATTTTTCTCTCCTCTCTATAAAAAGCCATTTTAATTTTCTATGTGTCCTTCTGAGTCTTTTTCCAATTTACAGACATACGTATAGACTTAAAAATTAAGAATAGGACCATATTTTTATTTACAGCTCAACGTCTTAAGATGACTTTCTCATCTGTGCATCTTTCTTATTTTATTAGCACATACAGCCTTATCTCATCTTAAAAAATGGTAGCCTCGTATTTCAAAGAATGGATGTGCTCTCTTTAATTTAGTTACTTCCCTATTGATAGATCTTTGGGGGTTGTTTCCAATTTACCTCTATGTTAATAATGCTGAAGTGGAATTCTTTGTGTACATGTGTGCATATTTTTGAAGGACAGACTCTTAGAAGTTGAATTGCTTGGTTCAAGGGATATGTTCATTTAACATACTTTCCTTACTAACCTTTTGTTTATTCATATGTTGTTAGAAGAGATATCAGCTTTCTTCTATTCAGAATGGCTCTTTCCATGTTAAGAAAACTCCAAGCATAACACTCATGGCCTCTCTTCACCCCTAAGCAGAAGTGACTTGAAATGAGTGGGGAGTTTGGAAGAAGAGATTTGAGTAGGTGTGGTGGGCTGAGCAACCTAGTCTCCTTTTTTCCCTTGGGACCCAAACTGCCCTTGGAGAGCACGTGTCCTGCTGTCCTCTTCCACACTGGGGACCTCCTGTGGGATGGCCTGGGGTGGCCCAGCACCACCTGTGAGTAGACAGGTAACTGTATTTAACTCTGGGATCCAGTGGTAGAAAGTTTCTTTAGTATAAATATGAGCTTTATTCTCCACTATCAGATTTATCTGTAGGAAAGGTAATATCTGAATCATCCTTTGCCACATTCCGTAAAAAAAGGTCAACTTTTTACTCTGAAATACTTTCCAACTTCAATAAAAGTTACACAAACAAACAAGAAACTTCTGTATGCCCTTCACCCAGATTTCCCAATTGTTAATAATTTACCACATTCGCCTTATCATTCTCTCACTTATTTTTATTATTTTCAGCCATTTGAGACATGATATCCAATTACCTTTAAATAGTGTATATTTCCTAAAAACAAAGACATTAATCTAAATAACCATAGTATACCCATCAAAGTCAGAAAATTAACAGATACAGTACTACCATGTAATCCACATTCAAATAATGTCAATTGTCCCAATCATATCCCTTGTAGCAGAGCAAACAACAAAAGGAAACCAGCAACAACAAAACAACAGAAATCTTCTCTTTTGTGCCTTGACTTTCTTTCCAGAATCGAATCTAGGATCATGCATGATATTTGGTCTTCATGTCTCTTTAGCTTCCTTCAATCTGGAAAACTTCACTGCTGTATCTCCAGGGCCCAGAAAAGGAGCTCAATTTAGTATTTGTTGAATGAATTAACACCAAATACTTTTCCAATTGAAAAGCTAAAAGAAAACTTTTGGGACCAGGTGATGGAGAAACTCAAGCAGAAATAAAAGCAGGACAGGGCTACTGCCAGAAATGTGACCTGCTCTGCCCCCAGGAATCCTGGAGAGCCTTGAAGCCAGGAATAAATAAACTCAAGGAGAAACTGACCAAGGGGGTAATCGTAAAGATAAATAAGCAAATGACTGGAATAGCCAGGCTAGTCACTCCCCCACCCCTCCTCATGTTTACAGAGCGACTGACTGAAGGGTTTGCCCTGGAGTGAGCAAACAGAGCGAGGAGTGAACCAGGGCCTGCAGTGACTCTGGACCTTCAGATGGTCACAGAGGAGAAAAGAAAGGAAGGATTGTTCTTCAGGAGGAATACCGGCTTACCTGTTGACCCCATTTTCATAACATCCACATACCTTAATAAGAAACCTTTCTGTCAACATCCTCGTCCTGTTTGCTCCTTTAGGCCTTCCAGGAGAAGGAGAGCCATCTATGATGGAAACAGACATGTAGAAAGTTGGAGGAACCTATGCCAGGTATTTATAGCATTATAAATATAATGCTATATAAATATATATAGCATTATAGCTAGGAGAGGAAGGCCTTAAGGTGCCTCATTTAAAACGAAGAATTATGAAATACTTGCAGAAAAAGAACAGTTTGGAAAAAAAAAGAACGAAGATACAGAATAACTAATTCTGGATTTTTTGCGGTACGAGGGCCTCTCACTGTTGTGGCCTCTCCGGTTGCGGAGCACAGGCTCCGGATGCACAGGCTCAGCGGCCATGGCTCACGGGCCCAGCCGCTCCGCGGCATGTGGGATCTTCCCGGACCGGGGCACAAACCCGCGTCCCCTGCATCGGCAGGCGGACTCTCAACCACTGCACCACCAGGGAAGCCCAGAATAACTAATTCTGGATGAAGCAAACTTTTTTTCATTTCACACAAAAATTATAATTACTTAGGAAACCTTGAGTGAATACTAAATGCACAAAACTAGGGCAGATTTTGTTGAAGAAGAGCCAATTGCTAAACAAGAAAGATTTATGATTTTAAAAAGAAAACAATTAATAGGAGGGCTAAGTAACTGAAAACACATGGCTAAAGAATAAAACAGTGATTTGGAAATTAAGGTGTTTTTGTTTTTTGTTTTGTAATGTAAAGCAAAAAGACAATAGACATTATGGGACGAAAGTTAAGAGATATAGAGGATATGCCCAGGAGAACAAATATTCATTGAAGAGAAGTTAAAGAGAAGAAAATACAGGGGAGACAAAAAGTGAAAAATAGACAGAAATTTACAAAAATAGAAGGAAATTTCCCTGAGGGCAACATATACTCAAGACTTTAGATCCAAAGTGACCACTAAAGGTTAGCTAGGTAGGAATACTGAAAGAAGACACCCACATCTAAATATGCTTGAAATTTCTGAATTTCAAGTATAAAGAAAAACCTTATTACTTTACAGAGAAAAAAGTCACTCACAAAGGAAAGCAAATCAGATAAGTGCTGGTGTCCTATCTACTACCCAGAAAGCTAATGTACTATGGGTCAGAGCTGCCACCTTTTAAAGCTAGAGTTCTGTAGCCAGTTAAATATTCTGAGGGCAAAATAAAGAGCTGTGAAGGTATTTCACTTATGCTTATTCTTTGAAAAAAACATTGGTCTACAAACAGCACAATTTCAAGGAAGGAGAACCTGATATACAAGAAAGATTGGTAAACAGAGATACCAACAGAATGTATAATTAAGTATAAACAATTCTCTTTTTTATCATGGTGTTTAATAGCATTGTTAAGAAATGCTTCCTAAAATATATAGTCTCTATTATATTGACTACTATTATATTATTATACATGTATATTTTAATAATATATATTATATAACCATATAAAATTATATATAAAATATTACTATGTATTATATAACAACAAAAATTAACAATATCTGAAATAAAATTAAAGATAATTTCATCAAAATTTTGGAGACTGGGGCTTCCCTGGTGGCGCAGTGGTTGAGAGTCCGCCTGCCGATGCAGGGGACGTGGGTTCGTGCCCCGGTCCAGGAGGATCCCGCGTGCCGCGGAGCGGCTCGGCCCATGAGCCATGCCTGCTGGGCCTGCGCGTCCGGAGCCTGTGCTCCACAGTGGGAGAGGCCGCAGCAGTGTAAATTATACATGATGCAGGTCTCACTTTTTGCAGGGGGAAAGTCATGGATATTAATTGTTGATATTAATACAAAAATATTGAAATAGGTTCATTAGAAATAGAAATATATTTACTAATAGAATGAGGATAGTATGCAGCTGTGGCAGTGTGTTACTTGCCTACTCGGTATCCATTCTTGGTTCCTTCCATAGAAATAGAATTCTGATGTCATTTAGGGAGGTAATATGTCTACCGAAAAGATGACATTTCCCAGCCACACTTGCAATAAGTAGTGGTCACATCAGTAAATGTAAATGGAGTGCTGTATGAAATGTCAAGAAAGTCTTCTCAAAAGGAGCTGATTCAGCTGACACTTTGCCCTTTGTGCCTTCTTTCTCCCTACTGCTTGGAAATTGTACGTGATGGCTAAAGCCTGAGCAGCTGCCTTATGACCTTGAGAAACAGGAGTTATTTTGTAAGAACCATGGAGCAGAAAGAGGAAAGGTGGCTGGATTCTTGAAGCCAATGGAGCCTCCATTCCAGTCCTGGTATAACTGACTGATGTGGACTGACTCTCGCTAGACTTCTTTTGCTTAGAAAAAAAAGCGCTCATGTCTTTAAGCTGCTTATTTTGGAGTTTCTATTTCATGCAGCCGAACTGAATCTTAACTGATTTATAGTCTTCCGTACTGGGAGAGGGAAAAGAGGAACAACAAAAATTTTGATTGACCCAGTGAAGGTTAAGAAGGCAAGGTGAAAAAAAGAAATAAAGAACAACAAGAAACCAAAGTAAATAAACGGCAGGTTAGAAAGTGAACTGAAGTCATAGATTTCTTTTGTAAGAGACACACCAAGAATAAAATGACACACAAAAGTTGAAAATAAAGGGATGGTTAGAGAAATGTTAGGTAAATAGGATGGCAATATTAATATATGGCAAAATAGAATTCAAGGCCAAAATAATTAAAGGGAATGTAAAGTGTTACTTAGATAGCATAGATAGAAAAAGGTAAAATTCGCCAAGAGGATAAAATATTTGCAAACATTTATGCACTGAAACAAAGCAGAGACTGTTATAAATATGAAGAATATTTGACAAAAACACGATCTCTGTAGGAAATCTCAGGAAGTGATGATTTATGTGGACTGAATATAATTTTGTCTATAGAGGACTTGAAGTAGCACAATGGACAAGCTTGCTATTTTTTTTTTTTTTTTTTTTTTTGCGGTACGCGGGCCTCTCACTGTCGTGGCCTCTCCCGTTGCGGAGCACAGGCTCCGGACGCGCAGGCTCAGCGGCCATGGCTCACGGGCCCAGCCGCTCCACGGCATGTGGGATCTTCCCGGACCGGGGCACGAACCCGTGTCCCCTGCATCGGCAGGCGGACTCTCAACCACTGCGCCACCAGGGAAGCCCGGACAAGCTTGCTTTGAATGTTATACCCAATGATAAGAGGGTTATACCCAATGATAAGGACTTTACAAAATTGATTAAATACTATGTACCAGAGAAAAATCTGAATTAATTCTCCAAAGAAGAAATTATGAAGGGCACTTTCCTCTTACCACAGTATAATATGTTAGAAATTAAAAACGAAAGGGAGGGCTTCCCTGGTGGTGCAGTGGTTAAGAATCCGCCTGCCAAAGTAGGGGACGTGGGCTCGAGCCATGGTCTGGGAAGATCCCACATGCCGCGGAGCACTAAGCCTGTGCTCCACAGCTACTGAGCCTGCGCTCTAGAGCCCACGAGCCACAACTACTGAACCCATGTGCCACAGCTACTGAAGCCTGCGCACCTAAGGCCCGTGCTCCGCAACAAGAGAACCCACCGCAATGAGAAGACCACCCACCGCAACGAAGAGTAGCCCTGCCCCCTGCAACTAGAGAAAGCCCGAGCGCAGCAACAAAGACCCAACGCAGCCAAAAGTAAATAAAATAAATTTTTAAAAAAGTGAAAGGGAACTGACAATAATTAACAAAACTAACCACTGGGGTAAAAGAACAATCTTCTTAATAATTTTTGGGTCAAAAAGAAAACTGAAACTAAATTATGATTGTTTGGAAATGATGTTATATGAACACTATACATTTTTACCTGGATTGCAGCCAATGGAGTTCTTACAGGATCCCTGGTGTTTAGTGCTTCTATGAGAAATGAATAATTAGCAAAAATAAATTCAGGTTTAGTGGCTAGGAAACGGCCACCAAAAAAAAAACCTGAAAAAAGAAGAGAAGGGAATTAATAGATATAAAATAGAATTAATTAACTAAATTTAAAAAGAAGCTAATAACCTATAATGGAAAATAATCTGAAACTAACACAATATTGGTAAATCAACTATAGTTTAATAAATAAAAATTTTAAAAAAGTAAAAGAAGCAATCCCAGCTGGAAAATCACAGCTCTCCAGGCATCTCCCTTTCTCTCTGAAGTGTGGCCCACTCATTCCCACAGCTGCGCTCCTCAGGTTAGCGGTGGAGGATGCTACAATGTTGATCACTTTGGACTCACAGCAGTGTCCAGACGTGTCACTAACAACTCCTCCTCCGAGGAGTCCCGCGTCATCTGTCTACCCCTTCCTCATCACTTCATCTGCTGAGCTCTCAGTCACTCCCCCTCCTTCATGGAAGACTGCACCCTTCGATGGTCATCTTCTCTTTTGTCTCAAGATTCTGGACAACTTCAAGGATCTTGAGCATGACCCACCCAGCAATCTGGGTTCCCAGTTCCCTGAGCTCATCACGACTTTCATCTGAACTCCCATGCTCAGTATGGACCTGGTCATCACTCAGAGCTACTCCACTTCTGAAAACACCCACTCTCTGACCACAGTCTCCTTTACTTCCAACTGTGTTATTTTGATACTTCCTTTACATCTGTTTTTTCAAAATTCACTTCCTTGACCTTTTAATCTCTCTCTTTTTTTAATGTATGCCTACTCCAGCCTTTACTTGCTTCCATTTCCAAGTTAAATTGCATGGCCCACCAACTTAGACAAGTCTTCTGCCAATATGTGCTCCTCCCTGGTCCCACTTTTACAAAGTCTGGCAAAATTTTGATCCTTGAAGAAACTAGTTATCTACTTTCTCTGGTCCTATTCCAGGCTAATGAGCACATCTAGAGAGGAAACGATACAAAATTATAGACATAATACATTTAAACTTCTGGTGTGTAATCTCAACTAGGCTCTCAACTTTGTCCAAGCAAATCCACAATACTTTCCTAGTCAGTGCTGTCTCCTATTTCCATAGAAGCTATAGTAGACCTTATTCTAGCTCCTTAGACCACCTATCCCATCACATCCTGTCTCACCCACACCAGGTAACCCCATCAGCTTCACAGAGAAAACAGAAGGTTTTGGACATATAATCCTTTTATTTCCTGGTAATATCTACAATCTTACGTGTACTTACATCCACCTTTTGCGCCTCTTCTACAGTGACTGTGTGAGAGTTTTTACTTCTCTTGTCTAAGAGTTAATCCTTCATCTATGCTCTGAATTCTCATCTTCTGCCTTCTCAGAAATCTTGCTCTGCTGGTTATCTCCATTCTCTCTTGCACTTTCTCCTGGCACTTAAAAAAAATTGCAATTAATGAGAATGACAAGGGATTAATCTCCAAAATATACAAATAGCTCATATAGCTCCATATCAAAAACAAACAACACAATAAAAAAATGGACTGAAGACTTAGATAGACATTTCTCCAAAGAAGACACACAGATGGCCAACAGGCACATGAAAAGATTCTCAGTATCACTAATTATTAGAGAAATGCAAATCAAAACTACAGTGAGGTATCACCTCACACCGGTCAGCATGTCCATCTTCAAAAAGTCTGCAAATAGGGCTTCCCTGGTGGCGCGGTGGTTGAGAGTCCGCCTGCCAATGCGGGGGATACGGGTTCGTGCCCTGGTCTGGGAAGATGCCACGTGCCGTGGAGCAGCTGGGCCCGTGAGCCATGGCCGCTGAGCCTGCGCGTCCGGAGCCTGTGCTCCGCAACGGGAGACGCCACAACAGTGAGAGGCCCGCGTACCGCAAAAAAAAAAAAAAAAAGTCTGCAAATAATAATGCTGGAGAGGGTGTGGAGAAAAGGGAACCCTCCTACACTGTTGGTGGGAATGTAAATTGGTGCAGCCACTATGGAGAACAGTATGGAAGTTCCTTAAAAAACTAAAAATAGAGCTACCATATGATCTAGCAATCATATTCTTGGGAGTATATCCAGAGAAAACTCTAATTTGAAAAGATACATGTGCCCAAATGTTCATAGTGGTGCTATTTACAATAGCAAAGCCATGGAAGCTGCCTACGTGTCCATCAACAGATGAATGGATAAAGAAGACGTGGTATATATATACAACAGAATATTACTCAGCCATAAAAAAGAACAAAATAATGCCATTTGCAGCAACATGGTTGGACCTAGAGATTATCATACTAAGTGAAGTAAGTCAGACAGAGAAAGATAAATACCATATGATATCACATGTGAATCTAAAATATGATACAAATGAACTTATTTACAAAACAGAAACAGACTCACAGACATAGAAAACAAATTTATGGTTACCAAAGGGGAAAGGGGCAGAGAGGGATAAATTAGGAGCTTGAGATGAACAGATACACACTATTTTATATAAGATGGATAAAGAACAAAGTCCTACTGTATAGCACAGGGAACTAAATTCAATATCTTATAACAACCTATAATGGAATGAATCTGAAAAAGAATATATATATATAAATGTACATATACATATATATATATATATATAAAACCGAATCACTTTTCTGTACACCTGAAACTAACACAACATTGTAAATCAACTATACTTCAATTAAAAAAAAAAAAACCTTCCCCCAAATCCCCCAGCAATTAAACATAGTTTACAGGGTCCTTCATGGTCTGGCCTCTTCCTACCATCTCATTGGCTTTTGGGGTTTTTTTTTCATCTCTTTTCACCTCTCAGTCTGTGTCCTAGCTTTATAGATTTTCTTTCAGTTCCTTGAGCAAGCCTTGTCCCATTCCTGGGAGTTTGCACATGCCGATCATTTCTTCTGGAACGTTACCTTCTCCTTCACTTCCAATCCCCGTAACTGAGTAATGCTTTTTACATCTTTCATCTTACATCACTTTCTCTGGGAAGTACTCTCCTATTCTTTAAGTTCTGATTAGGCATGGTTCTAACAGACTTTACCTTCACCCTCTAATACCGTTTCATAGCATTTACCATTTTGAAAGATACTGAGAGATTTATTTTTCTAACCTTCTTGACTCTTTCTTCCTCCAACAAGACCAGGACTTCTTATTCAATGTTGAATTCCTGGCATCTGGAACACGTCTGGCACATAAAAACCACTCAACATTTATTTTTTGTTGGATTGATTCAATCATTTGACTGACTCTATGGCCTCAAGGCAAAATATAGAACTTTAGGAAGCTTAATTGGTCCATATGGGAAACGTATTTTGTGTGGCTAAGAATCCTAAAACGTGCCATTTGTTAAGCTCAAATTTAAATCTGGGAATTTTCCACTCAGGAGAGATGAAATCCACAGCCATCAGTGTCAAAGGAAAATGAGCCAGAGAGAGGTTTTCACTGTACACAGATATTTATCCCACCCTGCCCTTCTGTCCGCAGCTAGAAAACAAGGTTCAATGAGGGTCTGCAGTCTACTCTGGCCTCCAAGTATTTCCCCTCCTTGAAAAAGAGTGAAGAGGGACCTTGAGCTTCTTCCCCTAGAGACCAATACAATGATACCCTTCAGTGGAGAAGTTTAATCGGTGAAACTGAGAAACAACATTTGAGCTCTGTTAATGCAATTCCACTTAGGCATCTTAGTTTGGGTATATTCTTAGCAAACACCCCTTATTTGAATAGTTTTTTTAAATTGAGGGATTTGATTATTACTATGAAGTTTTATGTTTTCTGTGGTGGAAGCAGACAGTGTAAAATGCTTAAGTAAGTACTAAGTAAGGTGGCCATATGTCCTACTTTGCCTGGGACAGTCCCAGTCTAGGCCTGTTTTCTCCCAGTGTTCAGTCTGGGTTAGCATGTGACCTGGAATTTACATATTTTAATAAGGTATTAATATGATTATTAATAACTACATTACAATAAACAGGTAATTTGGTAGAACTTCGCTGTGCATTTCTGCCATGGTCTCGTTGAGAAGTGTGAGAAACCCATGTACTCACTTTAACGTGTGATTAAATCTGAAAGACAGCTAGTGATAATCTTTCCTTCTTACCTTTTATAGATGCAATTTGACTAACACCTCCCTTTCAAGGACTGCATGCAGGGCACTTCTGATAAAAAATAATGTGCCTACTTGGAACAGTTAGGGACACTTATTTCATTCAGGCCTTGCATGGTGGTGGGAAAAGTATTTGACACTGTTCTTCCTTCTGGCCACTTGCTGTGTCAGCCAGTTGCTCAATGGTCTGTGAAAAGACCCGCGAAGCGCAACAAAAATCAGGGCACAGGCTGACAGAGTCAGTAGGAAACCTGGGAAGTTCCGTGAGGTATTTGTGGGAGAGAGAGTCTGATCAGTTTTGTAATAGATATACAGCAAATAGCCTGATTTCCCTAGCTAAGTGTTTTGTTTTGTTTTGTTTTAAATAAATTTATTTATTTATTTTTGGCTGCGTTGAGTCTTCATTGCTGCGCGCGGGCTTTCTCTAGTTTTGTGGCAAGCGGGGGCTACTCTTCGTTGTGGTGTGCGGGCTTCTCTGATGTTATACCATCAGTGTCATTGGATATTTCAAGTAGAAAATTAATTAATTCCAATCATTCAGTTTTGTTCCCATTCACTTCATGGAATCAAAATAAAGCTTCTGGAAGTTCATTTGATATTATTGAGAATACTAATGTTAATTTAGTTAAACAGTTTAAGTTTGAAGATAAAATCATTTGTTTTTGTGGTGATAATATGAGTAAAATTTTTGGAGGATCATAATGTCGTAGTAAAAATGTTTCAAAATTAATAAAAAACTATGAACTAGAAATGTGCTTGTGGTGCATATATAATTTATAACTGAGGCCAAATAAGTGACAGTGTTCTACCAATCCAAACAGAGCTATAGTTGTAAAAATTTACAAATATATATATTAAATTTACAAATATATATAAAATTACAAACTCATACATAATTTATATGAGTGTAAACATACATATATACATAATAAACATACATACATAAACATACACATACAAGTTAGATATGTATGAGCATAGATATGTGTGCATTATACATGTATGAGCTAAGATAATTTATGAGGAAGCTGATGTCATCAACTTAAATGTTCTACAATGGTATGAAAGTTTTAAAAAATGAGCAGAATAATTATTACTGGTATATACTCATGAACAGTAACCTGTGAATTATGAGTGCACTTTGTTTAAAATTCATTGGAAATATTTAATAAAAATATTCCTTAAATGACATGCCCAAAACTTCAGCATTTGAAACTTTGAGTAAATTGCAACAATGGAAAATACAGTTTGCTTGTGGAGACATTGAAATTTATCTCCGGAAAAGCAAGTGAAAATCAAACAAATCAAACGATGAGCACTTAAGCAGTTTACAAGGTTTAATTCCGAGAATTTAGAATATCTCAACCTTGTGGGAAGAGTGTTTTGATAGCGCTTCTATATTTAAACAAACAAACTGATATTCTCTTCTCGCGTTAGATGAATTGAGAAGCCCTATGATATTGCAGGATCTCAATCTGGTGAAATAGCCAAAGAATCATAAATTAAAGACTACTTGTCAATTCCTTTTGCCTTCTAAAAGTATTTGCCAACAGATTAGAAAATTTCTGGGCCAAAATATTTACACATTTCAAAAAGAAAAAATTAGGTTAGAGTATTCTATTGGGCAGAATTTTCTGAGTTTACCAGGTACTTCAGCAATTGTAAAGAGAGTATTTTCTCACTTAAACTATTATGGTCTACAGAAAAGAGTTAGTTAAAGATGTCAACAATTTCAAATTTGTTAATCATAAAATGCAAATTTGGGAATGGTCACTGGCAATTTTAATAAGAAGCAAAAAAATAATAAAATGCTGTTGAAAAAATATCCTTCAGAATAAAACCGGTGACATATGGTGTTAGAGGCAGAGATGGCTGAGAAACAGTTAAAGTCTGCGAGTACATACCCAGAATAATTATTCTGCTTATGTTATTTTTAAATGTATGGCTTGGAGCATGAGGTGTCGATTACATTCTAGCAATGTCAACACTTGCACTTGTGTTATAACTTAATATAAAAGATTATGTGATTGCTAACCTGTAATTTTTTTTGCTTGCTCTCTAGAACTGTTGGAAATAAACGGTCTTCCAGAAATAGTCCACCTTGAACTCCCTGGGTGAGAGATATTTAATCACATTGCTTGCCAATTTCTGGGGACCTCTGGAGACCTACCGGGTCATCAGGATCAATATATCGGAATGTTTAATACCCTGAAACAATTTCTTTTTCAGAGATAGGCCACCTAGGTCTCTTAAAAGTATAGCACTGGGAGGTGGCCTTGTTGCTCCAGGCCTTTCTGATTATTCAGAAAAAGAGGAAAACAGTAGCGAAACTTCTCATGACAAAGGCTGCCCTTAGCTGTCAGGTCTGACCCCCATGGAGAGGAAAAAGTCAAAGCAGGATTTAGGGAAATCTTCTTTGCCAGAATCCAGACCTCATAGAAATCAAAAGAGATGGAGAGTTCAGGAACACAGCTCCATGGCTGTTTCACAGAATATTAAGCAATGATCTCAACCTTTCCTGAAGTTTTAGATTTTTGGATCATGGTTTGAGTCACCTGCACATGTGATCCTCTGCTAGACTTTCCACTACATATTAATCTTCTTTCAGGGGATTCAAATGTTGAAAACATTTGATTCATTTTTTAAGAGTGGTAAGAATTTAATATAAATTGTTAAAGTGCCATGTGAAGACGCCCAGCAAGGCTGAAACCCCTAGAGAGTGGGTCTGCAATAACCTGGGAAGGATGCAAAGGTTGTTCGTTGGCCTTCAGAGAATGTGAGATAATCCGGTATGGTTTATCCTGGACATCTAAATAATAATTTAAACAATAATGCAGTCTGTGTAAAATTGTTCATCAGTTCGTTTAAATAAAGAGGAAGCTGGCAGAGAGTCCTTAAGCACATACGCAATGTCTGTCTAAGAATTCCAACCCCACTTACTTGGTGTCTGTACTTCTTGAGCTGAACATTGTTGGGGGAAAATCACATGTGGGCTGGTCTTAGTTTAAATTTATTACTGCAAACCTACACCAGGTACCTATCCCCACTTATCAGTCCTACAACATTTCTCCAGTAAATATGCTCCCCACTCACCCAATTAACTATTTCACACAATGCTTTCTCTCCTCAAACTTTCCATGAACACTAAGCTCCTTTCCACGCTCAGGGCCTTTGCATAACTTCAACCATCTTTTCTACTGACGGCTCTCATCTCTTCCCCAGGGAGCTCTCTGACATGTCTGTACACCTTCCTGGTGACCCACCATAACTGCTCCTCCTGTTGTGTTTCTCATTCAGCCTAATGGTGTGAGCACATTTTCAAATGACTAAGTCAGAAATCTTGGGGCTTCCCTGTAGAGTCCTCTTGATTCTTTCCCTGTCCTTATTTCTTAGTGCCATCCTTTTAGCCCAAGCCCTTATTGTATCTCACCCTGATAAAGAACCGTCTTACAATGAGTTTACATTCTGATGGTCTGATCATCCTCCAACTTCTGCCAGAATAGCTTTTAGAATGAAAATGTGATCCTGTCACTTCTGCTTAAAATCTACCAAAGCCTCTCAACTGCCTTTAAGGGTAAACCTCGGATCCTTAGTCGAGCAAACATAGTCTTTCAATGATCTGACCCAGCCACATTTTTAGCTTTTTCACTTCTCAAGCCCTCATTTGGACTTTATGCTTCTGACACAGATTTTTTGAAAGTTTCGCAGTAGATCAAGGTTTTCCATTACGTTAGAACTTTTCCCAGGTTGTTCCCTAAACCTGAGAGCCCTTGCCCGATTTAATAGATGTCTAAATCTACTCATCCTTTAAGGCTCGGATCAGGAATCTCTTTCCACCTGAAGCTTTTCCTGGAGTTCTCTGGATCTTCTTCCTTTCCAGTCTGGGTCGGGGATCTTTCTTGTGGGCTTCATTGGTGCCTTGTGGAGTGTGGCCTGTCTGAGGTTCTCTAGGATGGGCCCTGCGAAGTGTCAGAAGGGAGGTGAAGTCACCATACCTGGCTTGGTGGAGAGCAGCTCTGCCACATCTGAATGGGTGCTTCTTGTAGGGGCTGGTATACAGGGAGGAAGGTCAGGTAGGTCTGTAGGAGACAGTGGGCTCAGTATGAGGTGGAAATAAAGTGATCAGCAATGGAGGGGCTGAGAGTCAGTTGGTTCTCTGATCAGGAGGGTTCAGAAAGAGATTCCTGGCAGTGAGGGGCGGAGCAGGGTGGTAGTAGGAGGTGGGACAGGATAGATTGATGTGGGCCCCACTGGAAAAACTTTTTGTTGGGCACTGGTTATAGAGAGAAGAGTCTGGCAGGTTCTTATCCTCAAGGGGTCCACAGTCAGGTTGGGGATTAAATTTGAGATAAACAATTTGAGATTTACCTGGTTTCTAAGGGCAGGATATCCAGAAGAGACAGAATGAAGGTCTGATGTGCTTTAGGGTCAGTGGCTGGAGAAAAGGGCATGTGCTGGATAAGCATTCAGAGGTAGTGTGGACTTGGCCGTTGAATGGCTGAGGGTAGTGAGGGAACGGATAAGGGGTGCGTGTCTGAGGGTTTGAGTCTGGGTGTGTACTGGTGTGTGTGAGTGTGTTTGTGTGTGGATGAGTGTGTGTGTGTAGTGTATGGGTGGGTGGTGGCTTGTGGCTAAAGGGAAGAGCTCTGATTCTAGGACTCAAGTGGTCTCTAGCAGCAGCGTGTTAGAGCCAACCATTGCAAACTGTAATTTGCACAAGTCTTTTGTAAGAGGAGATGGGGTCTCCAAAACCAACACCAGAATGGCCACAGAGCAGAGTCTTTCTAAATATCACTATTTACTATCGACCCACTTCTCTAGTTGCCTCACTCCTGACCCCAGGAGTTAACAAGGAAATTATTCACAGAAATGCAGGTTTAAGAAATATGGGCTTGTGTGCTGTAGTATTGCCCCCCCCCCACTATTTTATGCTAGGTCCCAGTCTCAATGTTATTAAATGTAAGGGAAAGGAAGGAATCCATTGTGTGCGTTGTGGAAGGGCTCGTTAAAATGAAGCCTCCTCCCCTCTCCTGTGTCCTATTGAAGGGCTGTTTTCCATGAAGTCCTGTCAGACCTGATGAATATCCATCTGTTTGCCCAGTTGTGTATCCTCCACCCACCAGGCTTTTCTGAACTTCTTTTCCCATTCTTCTGCCCGCCTGTGCAGACCTTGCCTGGGAGTGGGAGGGGTAACAGAGACCCCAAAGAGAGGAAGTGACTCTGACTCATTAGGGTCGAGACATAGATATAGGCTGTCTCTACGAGGGCCATCTTATCCTGACTGCTGTGATTGACATGACTGCTCTTCTCCGCCAAGTACCTGTGATGCTGCTTCACGCCCCTGATGCCCTTGACCCTTCACCTTGGCCTGGTAGGGGAATGTATGATGGAAAGCAATGGAGCTGAATCTTTACCAGATGCCTCAGAAGATGCCTGCCTGATTCAGTCTTGAGAGTCAACATGTGGCAAACGTTGGTCTTTTGTGGGTTGATTCGACTTTTGGAAACAGTTGTAACAGTTTTACTTTCCTGCAGTCATTTCTTCCACGTATGCTTTGTCGAATCAACTTTTCCTATTCTTTTTTTTTGCGGTACGCGGGCCTCTCACCGTTGTGGCCTCTCCCGTTGCTGAGCACAGGCTCCGGACACGCAGGCTCAGCGGCCATGGCTCACGGGCCCAGCCGCTCCGCGGCATGTGGGATCTTCCCGGACCGGGGCACGAACCCGCATCCCCTGCATTGGCAGGCGGACTCTCAACCACTGCGCCGTCAGGGAAGCCCATCTTTTCCTATTCTTTAACTGCACTTTGGCAAATACCATGACTTTCTGGTCATTTGGTTATTAAGGGCCTGTCCTTGAAAATTTACTATCAAGTTTAGTATAAACCTCATCTCCTTTCTTCCTCCCAGTACAGGCAAGGCACCTGGCTGGAGGGAGCTGGGAGGAGCAGCTGTGTGATCTGGTTCTGGGATGCCTCATATCTGCTGGACAGATGAGGCCCCAGCCTACATTTTCTGTCCAACCCAACCTTACACTATTCTCTCTGGTCCTCTGTCCAGCTGTTAGGCGCTGGGGTAAGAGAAATTAACTTGACAAGATTCTTCTCTTGCAGAAGTTTACAGTGTGGGACTGATACAGACCTTAATGTCAATGATGTTGAGATCAATCCAAACTGTAATAGGAAGCCTCTAGGAGAGAGGGATAGTAGTGCAGGAACAGTGGGAGTGGAGGAAAGAGGGTGTGTTGGATAAACGCTGCAGGGTCTGTAAAGACAGGACTTGGCAGCTGGCTGGACGTGGGAGGTGAGGGAGAGGGAGGTGCGCTGCATGCCCGGGGATTCCACGTAAGTGAGCAAGAGGGTGTGTGGTCTTGACAGGCATGGGGGAGCCTGAGGGGGAAGACAGGAATCAGGTGTGTGTGTGCGTGCATGCGTGCACGGTAGGCGAGCGTGCATGTTTCCAGGATGTGTAGACAGAGGTGGGTCCTCTCATTCTCCGTGATGGGTCATTGAAGACACAGCCAGGGCAGGTCCCACTATTTGCACCAGGCTTTTTCTCAGATGTCAACTGGCCTTCAGGGTTCCTGACTCAGAAGTTGCAGCAGGAAACGCCTCTCCAACTCCAGCCCTCCCTGCCTTTCTCCTGTCGGAGGCCCTGGGATTGAAGGGGATGTACTGACAGGGATGAAAAGCAGGGATCTGGGTGGTAAAGACCTTCTCATTAATTTTTAAAAAGTGACACAAAATTAATGTTCATCCCAAAGGGGGTCAGAGCGGGAAGGCATAGGATGGGAGAGGTAGGGGCTATTCCAGAAAGGGTTACTTGTTTTCTCCTGAGATGGTTAATAAACACATCCCGTTCTGTTTGGGTGGCTTGAGAGGCTATCCTCCCTGGACCTCCTATGGAAGGTCCTAATGATCGTATGTCTGACTGTCCTCATGTCCTGCATGCTCTTTCTGTAGTCCTTGTCGTTGGATGCAGAGCCCTGTCCCAGAGAGTGGGGGATGGAGGACGCAGAACTCAGCGGGAAGGAATGACCCAGATCCTCCCAGGAACTCCTAGCCCAACGTGGGAGGCACCTTGCATCTCCAAGACCCAAGTATAAACTGTCTTTACACGAGTTATCTTACTCAGGCCACTGACTTCCCTGGTCCTCCTGCCAAGCCCCTGTGGGCACTGCAGTAGTGAGTTGCTTCCCTGAGTAGATGCAAGCTGACCAATCACCTTGGTCAAGTGCACCAGGTATGAACAGAAGGCAGAGAAGTTGCCTTACCAGAAAAACACCTGAGAATAAATGTCCCAGGCTTTGAATACTCTCAGGTGACATATCACAGTCCTATGAAGGCTGAGTTGATGTTTGGAAATAGGCAAATGACATTCAGCTCGAATGGTAAGAAATATGAGGAGGAAATTTAGGTGGAAAATAGGGCTTGACAGGTGTAAGCTTTTATATATAGAATGGATAAACACCAGGGATAAACACCAAGGTCCTACTGTACAGCACAGGCAACTATATTCAATATCTTATGATAACCATAATGGAAAAGAATATGAAAAAAGAATGTGTATATATGTGTAACTGAATCACTTTGCGGTACAGCAGTAATTAACACAACATTGTAAATCAACCGTACTTCAATTAAAAAAATAAAAAATTTTTATTCCATGTGTATGCCTTGCCTATATTTTTAAAAATCTAAGTTTAAAAAAAATAAAAACAAGATTAAAACATTAAAAAAAAAAAAGAAGGCTTGATGACACCAATACAAGGTTTTCTAGTTTGCATGGACTACAGAAGAGCTTCTAAAGGTCATTTTAAACGGGAAGTTTTCACAGGCATTTTTGGAGCAATGAATGCTCTAGCCCCCTGCTCCCCCGTATTTATTGAAATATAATTGACACATAACATTATGTGAGTTTAAGGTGGTTTGAGGTGTACCATGTGTTGATTTGATATACTTATATATTGTGAAATGATTACTACCACAGCATTAACCCCGACCTCCCACCTATCACATAGATTTCCATTGCTTTTTTGTGGTGAGAACATTCAAGATCTACTCTGTTAGCAACAGTCAAGTATATGATACGGTATTATTAGCTATAATCATTATGTTGGTCATTAGACCCCCAAACCTGTTAACCTTATAACTGGAAATACATATGCTTTGACCAATATAGCCCCAATCCCCCCAGCCTCTGGTAATCACGACTCTGCTCTCTGGTTCTCTGAGTTTGACTTTTTTAGATTCTACATGTAAGTGATCATTGGATGCTCTTTTGGAGTACAAGTGCTTTGTCTCTGAGAGTGACTAGTTTGGAGAGGACAAAGGCCACTTAGATGTAGAAGTTCTGATTTATTGGTGACAAATCTATTCTCACCTTGTCATCGTGTATCTTGGACTTGGTCTTACTTAGCAAGGTCATGGACACACTTCGTGGAAGCTGAGTTCCTGCGCCCCACAGGGATGCGGGGACTGAGGCATCATTAGACCCTGGGAAGTTGTGGGGGAAGCAATACAATTCATGCGACTTCCTGAAGGAAGAAACCTATGAAGTAGAGTTAGAAAGGAGGGCAGGTGGAACTTAGGGCTGCCAAGCTAGAGACTGCTGACGGTGGGTTTTGGATATAGAAGGGGAGGGGCAAAACCAGGACAAATCAGCTTCGTGGAACTGATCTGGGGACCCCTCTAAATGACAGGTGACATAAACATGGGGTGGAGGGAGCTGTCTGAAGCCCGGGATGTTTCTTACAGGAGGCTGTGATAAGACAGAGTCCTAACCAGCTTAGCTCTCTGCCTCGATCTACTTTTGGCAGTTGGCGCCAGTTCTAAAGTTCTGATGGGACCTTAATTGGATCTGGGTCCTTGCCAACCCCGAGTCCTCCTGACCCATGCTTTAATTCCTGGAGGCATCAGAGAGGTAAGCCCAGGTACATGAATTGCCAATTCACTCATAGACAAATAGAATTTTTGTGTTTCTGTTAGTTCACGGGGTGGGGAAAAAGGAGCTGCCCGGTGGAGTATGAAGGACACAAGGGTTCCTGTTCCCTGCTGAGACTCCAGGAACTTTGGGAAGACATTGTGTCCTGAAATGCCCCAAATGGCCACAGTCCCTGGTTCCCTCTCATTCTTTATTGGGTAGAATTCCACTCTCTCTCCTTCTTCCTGTTCTGAGTTGGCAACAAGGAAGGAGCCAGCTGGGTACATGAAGGGATTTAACTCAGAGATACTTAGAGGGGAAGGGGCTTAGGTGGGTATCATTCCACCCATATCTGTCAGACTGGCAGGGAGGGGGAAGCAAATAAGCCATGTCTGGTGTATAGTGGAGCTGGGGTGAGAGAATAATTCTTTATTCTAGTTTTACCTTTTGCTGTAAGCATGTAACTTTGCTCTCTGGATACATGCTATGGTTAGGTATTTATAACTACATCTATCTTAAGCCTGGGAGTCTCCTTGTTCTCCAACTTTCTTTAATATCTCCTTCTATGACAAGAAAAATAACATATGGGGGAAGTTGAGCTCACACACACCCCCAAATACCAGTGGCGCCCCAGGGTCTTCTAGTCTCATGACTACTCTCCCTGTGATTTCCTTTTCCTGCAAAACTGCCGGTCTCATTGGTATCTTGCTCTCAGTACCTATTCTATTGGCTTTGAATCTCCCCAAAGGCTTAGTCCCCTTTCTCTGAGTCCCCGCAGCATCGCCAGCATGGAGCTGCTGTGTGAGACAGGCTCTTGCTAAAGGTTTGGGTTGACATCACAGGATGACTAACAGTTTTAGGAGGATGAACCACCCACAACATATGCTCATGGGCTGTGGCTGACACAGAATCTCCCACTCTCCAACCTCCTCCTCGGGCCTCTCATCCTCTCACAGCGCTTCTCTTCCTCTTCGGTCACTGCCCCTGGCTATTGTCTCTCTCCTCAGGTCCCCCCTCTCCTAATTGTTTCCACCTTTTTTCTTACTCATTCAGGAAACAAGTGTTTGTCGAGGGCGGTACCAGGTAGCATTCTGCTCCCTGACTCTGTCTTATTGCCCAGGGGAACCTCGCCTTTCTGACGAAAGGCCTGTCAGAGGCCCTCAGGATGTAATTTTTAGCAACAAAACAAAACAAAACAAACAAAAAACTGTCTGCTCCTGGATGAAAGCTGTCACTCTTCTGTTGTAGAGCTTTCTTACTCTCTGGGGTCAGTATTAGGGGTAGCGTATGTGTGTGCGCGTATGTGTGTGTGTGAAGGGCTGGGAAGAACAGGGAGGGTCCCACCGAAGGGTCAGGAGACTCCCTGGGCAGTGGTAGACAATGCGTGTTCACAGCAAGGTTTTGACGCTGAGCCTCGGCACCTCTCCCTCATCCTCTGTCCCAGGCTCCCCATGAGTCCCCTGTCCCCTGGCCGATGACGCCTCACAGGGACCAGTGCTGCAGAGCCATCCCTGTGTTGGGAGGAAGGGGTCTCTTGGCAGTTGGAGGGGAGCAGACTGTGTTGTTGACAAGGTCCTAGGCGGAGGGGTGTAAGAGAGTTCCCAGGATGGGGGCAGATTTCTGCCCATCCTTTCAGGGCAGCTTGGGATCAGCCATCTAGTGAGGCAGGAGGTAGAATGGGACGGCCTGTGAGCTGTGGTCACCACGGGAAGGCGAGGACCCTGTATATGAGGCAGCAGAGCACATGTTCTAGGGTCAGAGTGGCTGGGCTTGAGTCCCAATTCTGCCCCTTATTTTTTGAGTGACCTTGAAGAGATCCTGAGCTCTTGAGTCTGCGAGATGGACATGACAGGGTTCTCACCTTCTCATCCTGATTAAAGTTCAGTAGAAGAATTGGAGGTTACTGTAGCCTGTAATGTAAGAAGGAAGGCCAGAAGGGAGAGATGAAGAGTCTGCGATAGTCTGAGGACAGCGGATGTGGAGCAGAGGGTACGCGTTGGATAAACACTGAGGTGTCAGCACGGACAGGAATGCATATGTGTGCACACGTGTGTGTTGTGTCTGAGAATGTGTGGGCATCTTATATGTTTGTGTGTGTTGTACACGTGTGTATTGTGAGTGTGTGTGGTATGCATATATTGTGTATCTGTTTTGTCTGTATCTGTTTTGTCTGTGAGTTTGTCACAGTTGTGTTTAATTTTTTAATGTTTATTTATTCATTTATTTATTTTGGCTGCATTGGGTCTTCGTTGCTGTGTGCGGGCTTTTTCTAGTTGCAGCGAGTGGTTGCTACTCTTCGTTGTAGCGCGCAGGCTTCTCACTGCAGTGGCTTCTCTTGTTGCGGAGCACGGGCCCTAGGTGCGCGGGCTTCAGTAGTAGTGGCACACAGGCTCAGTAGTTGTGGCACATGGGCTCTAGAGCACAGCCTCAGTAGTTGTGGTGCACGGGCTCAGTAGTTGTGGTGCATGGGCTTACTTGCTCCGCGGTATGTGGGATTTTCCTGGACCAGGGATCTAACCCATGTCCCCTGCATTGGCAGGTGGATTCTTAACCACTGCGCCACCAGGGAAGTCCCGTATGTTTAATTTAATTTAATTAATTTAATTTAATTTAATTGTAACTTCCCAGGGCTAGTCTTAGGGGAAGGAGTGCCTCAGGGAGCAGGGCAGGTGATGGCACCTGAAGGAGGAAAGTAAACAGCCTCACAGCCCCAGGGAGACTGCAGAGAAGGCCAGGGACTAAATCAGAAGGAGGCCCAATACCGTGGCTTTCCAGCGCTCTGCTGCCTCCCAGTTCTCTGGAGTGGTGTTCTGGGCTTAGTGCTTGGAGCCATGTGGGTCGTCTATCAAGGGCAGGTTAGCCCCCAGGTGACTCGGAAAAAGCTTCTCGTACAATGCTCAGTCTCTGCTGCTGTCCCCCACTTCCCAGCCCACTTGCACCGTGACCTTGAGAGAGTGAAGCAAGGCAACCTCAATGCCAAAGTAAATACCAAGCTGGTACCGGCAGGAACCCAGGGAAACATTTGACAAAACGCAGAGCCAACGCCCTCGGGCAGCAGGAGGTGGATCAATGGATTTGGCGGACAGGTGAAGGATGAGGGAGAAATGGAACCCAGAGAGGGATCTTTTGGCCAGGTGATCTGAACCTTGTCAGGGTTACCTAGGATGGTCTCCTAAATGTCATGGTTGAGGCCCTGGGGTCAGATTCTCAGGTTTCTGGGTGAAGATTTTGGAACTGGTAGTATTGATACATGGTCATGGCAAGGAACGTTTGAATGACTCAGGGGAGAGGGAAGAGCAGGGTTTGGTGGGTGAATGGGCAGAGACACACAAAGAGGTAGAGACACATGCAAAGAAAGACGGGAAGAGAGAGACCAGTAGGAAGAGGGAGAGATTTGGAGAGACAGAAAGTTAAGAGAGATCTAGAGTGAGGGACTGAGAGAGAGAGGGAGAGAGGGAGAGACAATAAAAAGTCTGTCCTGGGCTTCCCTGGTGGCGCAGTGGTTGAGAGTCCGCCTGCCAATGCAGGGTACACGGGTTCGTGCCCCGGCCCGGGAAGATCCCACATGCCGCGGAGCGGCTAGGCCCGTGAGCCATGGTCACTGAGCCTGCGTGTCCGGAGCCTGTGCTCCGCAACGGGAGAGGCCACAGCAGTGAGAGGCCCGCGTACCACAAAAAAAAAAAAAAAAAAAATTAAGTGTAATGACTAAGAGAATGGCTATAGTATGTAGATTTTGGCAGAGATTTCAGTTGCCTATGTAGTCTCCTTTATCCCCTTCTTCTTCATTATAGCATAAGGTGGTGTTATGCTCAGGTGAAAGGCCACATTTTCTAGCTACCCTTGCAGCTAGGTATATACCAAGTATAGACTAAATAGATGTACTCACAGCCACATGACTATGTTCTGGCTGATTATATGTAAGTGGAAACACCATATGAAACTTCAGGGAAGGCTCCTCCAGGGGAGCTGATTCAGCTGAGACATGCCCTTTTTTGCCCTTCTGCCTTTTTCCTTCTTGCTGCATGGAATGTGGGCATGATGGTGGGAGCCCCAGCAACCACTTTATGATGTTGAGAATGGAAATTACACTTTGTGAATAGTGGAGCAGAAGGAGAGTGGGAGCCTGTGTTCCTGAGATGGTGGAGCCTCCATCTCAGCTCTGGATTGCCTCCCACCAGACTTCTTTTACATGTTAAGAATATATGTTCTTATCTTAGGGTTTTTGCTTTACTCAGTGGACTCAAAGACTAATGATGTAGAGGTCCTTGAAACCGCTAGAAGAAAAATGGAAAGAGCACCCTAAAACTCAATTGATCTTGTCAAGTTCAGTAAGGGGAAAAAAATGAAAAATACAGAAACAAGGAAAAATGCTACAAAAACTAGATGGAAGAGTCAAATAGTAAAATCCGGTTGTATGTTTTCTATAAGAGAGGCACCATGAATAAATGAACACAGCAAGGCTGAACAGTAAATGAATGGATAAATATATGTAAGATAAATGCTATCCAAAAGAAAACAAGGTAAGCCATGTAAGTATCAGACAAAGTAGAATCAAGGCCAAAATCATTAAGTGAAACAAAGAATGCCTTTTATATATATATAAAAAAAGGTACCATTCACCAAGAAGCTAGAATAGTCATGAACTTTCATATATCAAGACTACTTTGCACTGAGACAAATAAAACAAAATCTGTCAAAAATATGAGGAAAAAACACAACAATCATAGTAGGAGACATTTAAAATGCCTCTCTCAAAAAAAAAAACCCTCAACAGCACAGAAGATTTGAGAAGTAGGATGAAGAAGCTTTATCATGGCTTTGCATACAATGATCAAAGAAAGACCATCATTTTCAATTCCCATGGGACCTTAAATATGGGACATTGATCAATATTAGGCACTCAAGAAAATCTCAATAAATCCCTAAGGTTGAATATGTACAAGTCCATTTGCCAAAATAATGCAATATTAAGTAGAATTAAATTATAATCAAAACTGTAATCAAAAAAAAATTTAAGCACTTGGAAATATATACTTTTCTAAAGCAGTTTTCTAAATATCTCTTGGTCAAAAGGAAAACCGAGTATTCAATTACTGGCTCTTTGGAAGTTGACAACATGAGCACTTTACATCTTAATGTGTGGGTTGCAGGCAGTGTGGTTCACAGAGAATTCTTCATTTTTGGTAATTTTTATTGCAAAATGAGATATACGGAAAGTAAAGGAACAAAACATTTAACTTCAGGGTCTAGAAAGTAAAAGCCGAATAAACCAAAAGAGAGTAGGAGGGAATTAATAGATATGAAAGTGAAAGCCATTTAAATGTAAAACCACAAACAGAACACGAGGTTCTTGGGACCCCCTCTTCCCTGGGAGGTACTGGAGGTGCAGCCCCCTCTGCTGTGCTAGCAGCCTGGCTTCCAGGCTTGGGAGCTGGAGCCCACAAATATGCTGGCTCCTTGGTCGGTACTGCAGTTTCCAGACCCTCTGGCTACCCATCCTTATTGCTTCATCCACTCACCTCTCCGCGACACATCTTCCTTCATTTAAGACTTTGGCTCCTGGATCACAGTCTTGCTTCCCATCCCATGTCCTCCCAACATCCCAGATAATGTGCATTTTTTGGAGTCTCCCAATTCTTTGACCTCCTCATTTCTAATAAGTTTCATCTCAATTGCTCTGGCTACACATGGATGTAATTCATTACCTAATTTAGCTCCATTTATGACATTCTTAGTTCAACTAGCCCCGATCCATAAGCCCAGCATCCTATGCCTAACTGATGTATATATTTCCTTCATACGTCTTCTTCCACCTTCAGTGCCTTGGCTGCTTGGGTCTCTCCATTTCTGTCTTTACAGTCTTTCCTTTCTGCATTAGATTTCATGATCCATCACACTCATGAAATGTTCTGGTTTATTTGTGAAAAGCGACTAACTGATTTTCTTCACCTTACCATCATTCTCTTGCACATGACCACAACAATGTCACTCGCTGATTCGTTGCAAACTATCAATGAAACTTTAAGTCCTAGGGAATCATTGGGAGCCCGAAGGAGTCTTCAGACTTTAGAGAGTGTGGGGATAATCTGGGAAAGCAGCATGGAGGAAGAGGCTTGAGGAATGGTTGGTGTGGAGCTTCTCAGCAGGGAAAGGAGGGGCAGAGTGGGGTGGGAATGCCTCTGGGAGCCTTGAGAAGAGAAAAAGCGGTGCAAACTTGTGAAGGGGACAAAATATCATGGTGGTCCCATTAGGATGGTGGAAGAGGTTAAGTGCTGGGGATAAAGCATGGATGAAGCAACTTCTCCTGATCCCTTTTATGATTCCTGGAACTGTACGTGGCAATTGAGTACAGAAATCCTTCAATCTTGCCATGTTAGTATTACCTACTAACAATATCTAAAGTATTGTTTTACAGATTTTAAATTTTGTATAAACGGTCTCACACTTTTGTTTCCTTCTGAAACTTGCTTTCTTTTCACTCTACATTATATCTTTGAGACTTCTCTTTGGTGATAAGTGTACCCCTAGTTCATTTATTTAAACCACTGTCGTGGATCCCATTAACCAATTTGTTCTTATTCCCCTGTTGATGGATGTTTGGTTTTCTATTTCTTTCTTGTATTAGCCATACTACAAGGATTTTTTGGTTCATGTCTTCTTTTGTCCATGGGTTAGAGTTGCAGGGTTGCGTGATATGAGCATGTTCAACTTTAATACACTTTGCCAAATTGTTCTAAAAAATGGTCCAACCAGGGCTTCCCTGGTGGCGCAGTGGTTGAGAGTCCGCCTGCCGATGCAGGGGACACGGGTTCGTGCCCCGGTCCGGGAAGATCCCACATGCCGCCGAGCGGCTAGTCCTGTGAGCCATGGCCGCTGAGCCTGCGCGTCCGGAGCCTGTGCTCCGCAACGGGAGAGGCCGCGACAGTGAGAGGCCCGCGTACCGCAAAAAAAAAAAAAAAAAAAAAAAAAAAGGTCCAACCAAATGCTCTGCAAAGGGGGTACCCACGACATATTTGTTTCCATTGCTCCAACACTCAATATTATTAGCCTTTAAAAAGTTTGCAAATATAATGGATATGAAAGTCGTTTCTAACTATTTTCACTTGTGTTTCTCTATCAGTGAAGTTGAAGTTTTTTTCATATGTCTATTGGCCTTTGTGCTGCTTTTGTGAATTTCTTTTTTAAAAATTTTAATTTTTTTTTTTTACTGTGGTAAGAACACTTAATGTGAGATCTACCCTCTTAACAAGTTTGAAAGTGTTCAAACAGTTATTGTTAACCAAAGGCATAACGTCATAGAGTAGATTCTAGAATTCACCTTATATCTACTCTTTTTATTTGCACTTTTTAGGCCTCTGTTCAAAATTCATTTTTCCAAACTCCTGTAGCTAAAGTTATCCACTCTGACTCCGATTAACCTTCATCCTATTGCCCTGCTTTCTTTTCTTTCTTTTTTTAAATTGCCATTTAAAACTTTAACTTTAAAATTAAAAAAATTTATGCCAGCTTTACTGAAGTATAATTGATGAATAAAAGTTATATATATTAAAGATGTACGACTTGATGTTTTGATATACAGACACATTGTGAAATGATCACCACAATCAAGTTAATTAACATCCATCACCTCATGTAGCTACCTTCATTTATTTATTTATTTATTTGTGGTGAGAACACAAGATTTACTCTTTTAGCAAATTTCAGGTATACAGTACAGTATTACTAACTATAGTCACCATGGTGTACATTAGGTCCCTAGAACTTATTCATCTTATAACTTTGACCATCATCTCTCCATTTTTCCCACCTCCAGCCCCTGGCAACCACTATTCTCCTCTCTGCTTTTATGAGTTCCACCATACCATACAGTATTTGTCTTTCTGTGTCTGGCTTATTTCACTTAGCATAACATCCTCCAGATTCATCCATGTTGTCTTAATTGGCAGGATTTTCTTCTTTATCATGGCTGAAGAAGAAGACATGACAATAGTGAAGAATATGAGGGTCTCCTCACAAGCGTTTCCTCTTATTAGGGGTCACAGGAAACCTTCTCTAAAAGCCCCATCTAAGAATTTTTTCAGCTGCCATTGGCTACCCACCCCTAACTGAAAAGAAGTCAGGATGTGGTCATCTGCCTTTGCATCCTTGATAGGGCCAAGTGGGCTGGCAGCAAGGAATATGGGAACTAACACAACACTGTAAATCAACTATACTCCAATAGGAATTTTTAAAAAATAGGAATACGGGAAGTGGCAGGTGAAAACATGGGCTATCAGCTGAGTCAACAGCCAAGTGCCCACCACATAAATCAGTAGAAAGCTGAAGCATCTAACAGAATATTGTGCTAAACATATGATAAAAAAATTCACAAAAGAATTCAAATGACCAGATAACCTTGAGAAATGTTTAACTTTGCTTCTGAGTAAAGGAATGAGGATTAAAGCAAAGAAACATTGCCTTTGGCTTATCTGACTGGCGAGGGTGGAAAAGAAAAATGAGAATCAAGTTTGGAGGGAGGGGTTTGGAGAAATTGGGAATATTTACTCCATGCCGAACAATTGTAACTTTGCCAGTATGTCTGAAAATCTTTTAAAAAGATGTATATATTTTTATCCCAGCAGTTTCACATTTCGAATTTTTTCCTGAGTAAATAGACAGAAGCAAATTTTATTGCTTCTCTCTGTTGTGGAATAGCCCATAATGAAATGGCCACTCCCTACAACTTACTTATCCACTGCGCTGGGATGTTCCAGCCAGTTTTGTTCCAGCTCTTTGCTATCATGAACAATAGTGCAGTAAATAGCCTCAGACGTGTCTCCCTATGAATGTGTGTGGGGTTGGATTGTTGGGCCATAGGATGTATACATATTTAATATCACCTGGGACCGCCCGATTCCTCCTGGAATGGTAGAACAACGAACAGCTGATGAAAATTCCCTTTCTCCACATATCCTCATCAATACAGAATATACCAATATTTGTTTTTATCTATTTTTCTAATTTTTTGCCGCATTAATGGTGGTAAAGTGGCAGTTAGCTGCTTTAATTTGCATATTTCTGATTGCTAATACATTTAGAATATCTTCATATAGTACTTTTTAGCCATTTGTATTTCCCTTTTTGTGAATTTTATATTCTTTGCCCACTTTTTGGGTTGTGTTTCTTGTTTTATTGATACCATAAAAATTAGCTAATATTATTGATTGTTTTGTATGTGTTAGGCAAATACTTTTCTAAATAACTTAATCTTCACAATAAACTCTTATTGTCTTCATATTATTGGTGAAGAAAGTGAGACCTTGTGTGGTTAGTAAGTTGTGGAAAAATTACAAGTTCTTTCTGCCCCTTTGAGATGTAAATATTTAAAAAACCCCAAACTTCTTCGGACTTCCCTGGTGGTCCAGTGGTTAAGACGCTGTGCTTCCACTGCAGGGGGCACAGATTTGATCCTTGGTTGGGGCACTAAGACCCCACATGCCTTTGTTTCAGTAGATTTGAGCTAAGACTGAGTTCTGGTCTCTCTCTCTCTATTGCAATAGCCTTGAATGAAGTCTTTCTTGCCTATTTAACTTCGTCCACTGTGGTTTTTTTCAATTGGTTATTTTTTCAAAGAAAAACGATGAGAAAATAAAAACCGTATGATAGCCCACTTGTGTGCAATTATGCATACATGTACGTGTGCACAAAGACAAATATGAAATATGGTTATAAAAATGAACATAATGGCAATCCTAAAATGGTGGAATTGGGATTTCTGGTGATCTTTTTTTTCTTTTGCAGTACTCGGGCCTCTCACTGCTGTGGCCTCTCCTGTCGCGGAGCACAGGCTCCAGACGCGCAGGCTCAGCGGCCATGGCTCACAGACCCAGCCGCCCCACGGCATGTGGGATCGTCCCGGACCAGGGCACGAACCCGTGTCCCCTGCATCGGCAGGCGGACTCTCAACCACTGCACCACCAGGGAAGCCCGAGCAACTTACTTTTGAGAGAGAGGTGAAAGAAAGGATTTAGGTTCGGCATCCACGTTATACTTTTCTAAGCCACAAATCGCATTGAGTCCCCTCCCCCACTCCCAGGAGAGTGAGTGAGAGCGCTGTGCGAGGCCAGGAGTACTGGACAAGCAGAACATTATCCGCACAAGAGGAAACAGCAAAATCAGGAAAGAAGCATTCCTCCTTGTGCTAAGAGTTTCCAATATCCATTCCTTTCTTCCTTATCAGTATCAGAACTCCTAAATTTAGCTAAGTCCATGGCCACCCAGAAGAAAAGTGACATTTCTCAACCTCAGGCAAGTGTGATCACGTGGTTAAATACGTCCATGCGAGGTAAGCGGAAGAGGTATCGTGCAACTTATAGAAAGTTTCCTTTAAAGAGGGGTCATGCCTTTCTTCTCTCTTTTCTTTCCTTCCTGCGGTGTGTCATGTGGGCCTGATAACTGAGGCTACAATAGCCACGTTGGGCCATGAGTTGAAGAATGCATGGTCAGGATTGTAGAGCAACAGGATCAAAGAACCCTGGGTTCGCTATGATGGTGGATTGTTTACGGCAAGTGTAGACTTTCAGGGAGAGAGAGTGAGACAGAGAGAGAGAGATGTTTAGCATGTTTAAGCCACTGTTTCTTTGTTTATTTATTTATTCGTTTATTTCCTGCGGGATCCAGTCCTAACTAATCTATACTATGGTACTAGGAAATGGGAGGATACACAAGACAGAAATTAACGTTGGCTTGGTGATTGACTAGCGGGCAGCAAGGGCCCCCAGATTTTGCAGGGTGAAAGATTTTGCCACTGCTGTCATTCAGCGGCAACACGTTTGAAAAAAGGAAACTTCTAGAACTGGAGAGCTAAGCGCCTGCCCACTGAGCGTGTGTGGTATTAGTGGAAGTGATGGGAAATCGCCTATTAGTGTACGTCGGCTGCTTCTTGCCACTTTCATCAAAGTCCTGGGAGAGAGATGAATCCAGGCTAGAGCTCATCAGTCTGCAAGCTGAGATAGGAGGAGGTATAGCGCTTTGGGAGGTGCTCTCTGCCTGAGGCCTCTAATTTAAGTTGACTGAAAGTCTGTAATTTGGAGTCTTGAAGTTTGGAAAAGATAATCACTATAATATCCCCAAATGAAGCAGTTATATCAGTGGCTGTGAAGAAACAGCGGGAGCAGGAGATAAAACCATGGCCCCAAGCCTTTTTTAGCGTCCTCAAGGAAGAGTTTTCTGCCAATGAGAACCCAGTGCAACGGCAAAGTTCAGATTAAGGATGCTGCCTTGATGCTAAAACTTTTTTTTTTTATTCTGAGCACCTGTAGATAGCTGCTATTAACATGATAGAGAGGAGAGAGGCCAGCCAGTACAAACCAGAGTCTTCAGATTTAAAAACCCTTTGATTGACGCTTAGGGTGCTTCCATGTCCTGGCTATTGTAAATAGAGCTGCAATGAACATTGTGGTACATGACTCTTTTTGAATTATGGTTTTCTCGGGGTATATGCCCAGTAGTGGTATTGCTGGGTCGTATGGTAGTTCTACTTTTAGTTTTTTAAGGAACCTTCATACTGTTCTCCATAATGGCTGTATCAATTTACATTCCCACCAACAGTGGGATAGGGAGGGTGGGAGGGAGATGCAAGAGGGAGGAGATATGGGGATATATGTGTATGCATAGCCGATTCACTTTGTTATAAAGCAGAAACTAACACACCATTGTAAAGCAATTATACTCCAATAAAGATGTTTTTTAAAAAAAAAGCACGATAGAAAATCAGTTAAATAAACAATGTATTTCTGAATTAAAAACAAAAACAAAAAACCCTTTGATTGTGGGTTATTTGCTTGTGGGATATCTGGAACTTACCAGATACAAATAGATCAGGTCTCTGCTAAGTTTTTAAGGAATTATAGTTATAAGGAAACCATGAGCCTGGCTGTAAAAGCCCGTGATTTTTCCACCTGCAAAACCTACAATCAGTGGGAAGTTGTATAGCTTCTAAGAAGGTGATGTTTTCTAAAGTTTCTAGGGTTGGCTTTGGCTACCGAAGGTGATGCGCAAGGAGGGACAGACTGGATAAGACAGAGGAAAGGGAGTTTACTCCTCAAGACCAGAACCAGGGGAAGCTGGATGGTCAAAATAAGGACTTAGTCTACTACCAAAGAACAACGGAATTAATTAATTGTTATGGACTAGTGGCTGGTGTGTATTTTCCCTGCTCCTCTTTACCAAACTGTAGATTTAATCTGTGTCGAAATCCTCCATTGCATCTTGGGTGTGTTCTGAGCAGATGAGGTCTTGTAACTTATAGGTCACTGGATTACAAGGAGCCATATCTAGACCCAACTGAGAAAGAGTTCATCACCCAGAGAGAGCCCTGACTCTGATCAGGAAGCTGTGACTGGTTGGGACTTTGCTGTTGTCTTTTTTTGTTGTTTTGCTTGTTTGTTTGCGTTATGCGGGCCTCTCACTGTTGTGGCCTCTCCCGTTGCGGGGCACAGGCTCCGGACGCGCAGGCTCAGCGGCCATGGCTCACGGGCCCAGCCACGCCACAGCATGTGGGATCTTCCCGGACCGGGGCACGAACCCGTGTCCCCTGCATCGGCAGGCGGACTCTCAACCACTGCGCCACCAGGAAGCCTTGCTGTTCTCTTTTTTGAGGAGCCAGTGTGCATGTCCTTTAGGGAGAGGAAGGATGTACACAGATAAAGCCAAAAAGACAGACGATGGTAGAGAAGGCAAGTTAGTTAGTCCCTAATATCCATCCTCCCCTTCTTCCTCAGCCACAGAAACTTCACATGTTAGCTGGGTACTTGGCTGCTGGACCTAAGGATGATTTTCTAACTGCCATTGAGGCCATTATGGCCGCAGGGCTGTATTCTGGCCAAGAGAGTGCGTACGTGGAAGAGGCTGGTGCATCTGCTGAGAGCATCGTCCTTAGAGAGGAGAATGGGTGCACCCTTCTTTTTCTTGTTTTTCCTTCTTACCGGCTAGGATGAAAGCATGTGAGCTGGAAGTGGAAGAGGTGTCTTCAACCAGGAGGCAATGTAGAATCCACATCTTGGGGTGGTAGTGTAACAAGGTAGAAGGCAACTGGTTTACTGGTAATTGTGGAGCCAAGTACAGTGGTGGTTCACCTCTGCTTCTGTGAGAGAAAAAAATGTATTTTTGGATCTAATCTTGACATTTCCCCCCAAATTTATATAATCATAAAAAATCCACTGCAGCATTTATTTATTTTGATTTTTTAAATCTTAATTAATTAATTTAAAATTTTCTTGGAATATAGATGATTTACAATGTTGTGTGAGTTGTAGGTGTAAAGTGATTCAGTTATACATATACGTGTATCTATTCTTTTTCAAATTCTTTTCCCATTTAGGTTATTACAGAATATTGAGTACAGTTCCCTGTGCTATACAGTAGGTCCTTGTTGATTATCTATTTTAAACATTGTAGTGTGTACATGTTAATCCCAAACTCCCAATCTATCCCTCCCGCCCACCTTCCCCTTTAGTAACCGTAAGTTTGTTTTCTAAGTCTGTGAGTCTGTTTCTGTTCTGTAAATAAGTTCGTTTGTATCCTTTTTTTAAGATTCCACATAGAAGTGATATCATAGGATATTTGCCTTTCTCTGTTTGACTTACTTCACTTACTATGATGATCTCTAGGTCCATCCATGTTGTACAGCATTTTTTAAAATGACCAACCAACCAACAACAACATCCGAAAGAACCAAGTTGAAGAGATTTGAGTAATGGTTTGTATTCAGTTTGACTATCAAGAGGTCTAACAAACAAACAAAGCTGTGTTTTCTTTTCCCTCCGAGACCATCTTATTTGAGTGAAAGCACTCGATATATTGCTTGGGATTTGGGGATGGGCTGCTCTGCAACTTGACTGGCAATTACACAGCAGGCCCATGTCCCTGATAGTGGCTTGATTTGCCCCCAGTGACGTACATTGTCTCCAGTGTATATTTGTCATAAGCAAGCTTTTCTTTTCCTCAACATCAGGCATAAATTGCATTTCTAAGCAGGCAAAAGAGATTAACTCAGTGTTCTTTGGCAGTACATAAATAATTTAAACGGTACATAACTGCCACAGAAAGGTAAAGTATTTTGAACAAGTTGCAGTTATTAGATCAGTTATGATACTACGTAACAATAGATATGATAACAGCAATGTGATGCCGGCCATTTTAAGTATAGATGTGTCTGTATTCTACATATATTAAACTCCTTTATATACAATGCATTACTCAAATGGAATTATTATACCACCTTGAAAAGTCTAATGCTAAAAAGTAATAGTTGAAGTATTTGAATGTCATAAACGTTTTAAATATATACGGAAATAAAACACTATAATATCCTTTGTTGTAAATTAAATCTGACTCTGACTTGTGGTATTTAAAGAAGTTGAAAGTTAAGCTCCTCTGATGCAAGCCCTGGTGGGCCAGGACCCAGAGCCCTCTCACAAAGTCCCTGCCCGAGTCCAGCCTCCACTCCCATAGGGGGTTCAAGGGAATGCCAGAGTTCGTAGGGTGCAGTTAGGCAGAACCTCTCTGGTTCTATGCCCTCACTTAACACTGGAGGTGACTGCAGCCCAGAGGGAAAGTTATGTGTTTTGGATTATACCATGTGCTTTCTTCTTCCATTAGGCAGTGGGAATCCTTACGGCGATTGGCAGGTCTCAGGAGCCCTGTAGCGTTATGGGAGAAAGCGCCTTTTGTATTACTCTTCAATTTGTTTGGTAGATTTACTAGAGAGAGCCTGTGGATGGAGGAGAAATGGAAAAGGGAGAGGAGAGTTACGTAATGAGGGGAAGGAAGGTGCAAGGGTTACTCTTTACCAAGAGTAATCTGATAAGAAAGAGAGTTCCTTTCTTCCTTCTTTCCTTCCTTCCGTCAAACTTTTCAAAAAGTTAAACAAACAAACCAACATGACTCTCATACAACGTAGTATGAGAATATATAAAGGATTTACTTAACTCGTCGATGAGGGAAACAGCAAGATAGGAGGGACTAGCATATTTGTTAAATTAAAGAAAAAAATGGTAGAATAGGATTGCAAAATTAAATACAAAACTGGTTAATGTCCAGGACTCGAGCTTTGGGGTTATCTTTTCTATGGGACAGAAATCATTCACCGTTCATTATCTTTTCCAAGGTAATATCTGACTTTACAGAGTCTGGGCCCCACTCAGTAATAAACAGTCAGACAACTATGTTCCCTAGACAATCAGATGATCCTTAAGCAGGCTTGTTAGACAATGTCTTGTATGAACTTGAAATGGTACAAAGTGAGTTTTTCGGTCTTCTTTCCAAGTTTTTTAATAATTTTTCTTAATTCTTCCTTCCTAATTTCCAAAGATCTTTAATTTCTTGCTTTCACCTGTGGTCCTTTATAAAACTATTAGGAGGGCTTCCCTGGTGGCGCAGTGGTTGAGAGTCCGCCTGCCGATGCAGGGGACACGGGTTCGTGCCCCGGTCCGGGAAGATCCCACATGCCGCGGAGCGGCTGGGCCCGTGAGCCATGGCCGCTGAGCCTGCGCGTCCGGAACCTGTGCTCCGCAACGGGAGAGGCCGCAACAGTGAGAGGCCCGCGTACCGCAAAACAAAACAAAACAAAACTATTAGGAGCTCTATTCTGTGCTCTGGGGTCCAATGGTGAAAAAGACATCTACAGAGTTCTAACATTTCTTGCTCCAGCCAGCTCTCTTCATTGTGATGACAGCTGTACCTTCCACCCCAATCTGGTGTTAGAGGTGAGGACAGTCTACATCTGCCTGACCCTTAAGGTTTAGTCTTTGCCATTCATGTGATGAGGATGCCCTGACAGCTTTTGGGAAGCCTAGTGTGGGCTGTTACTTGATAGACAGCCCTGGGAAGGATCAGGCATGTTATCTGCTGCTCACGAGACAGACCTGCAATCAGTGAGTGGAGTTCACGGGCTTCACATCAACATACCCCGGCATTTACTGTCTTATTTTTTCCCCTCTACATTTGTAAGGCATTTCAAAATCCAGATATTCAGTATGGTGTTTACCATGAACTCTTCCTCTGCCCTTTACCACTCCCATCTCCTCAGAGTTAGTCCTGGCTCTTTTAAGAACAAGTAGTAGCTGTTATTCCATTTTGTTTGAACATAGTTACATGACAAAGAACTTCTAAGGTATCTCTTATGACAGACAGAAAAATGGTGAAAGAGGCTCATTATTTCCCTGTTTTCAGCCAGTAACGGTGCTAATTACACTGTGCTTTGTTACTTTCTGAATAAACAACAGGAGGGCATGAACCAAGCCTGACAGCTCCAATTGCATGAGTTTCCTTATTGCTTTTACAGTTTATAAATATTTCTTCAACCAGCTTCTTCACTAACAGGTGTGTGATTCCCAGCAATCTCTGTGAAGGCAAGTGAAGGAGAGTAAGATGAAGTTATCACAGATTCACCTTGCTGTGCAGGTGTCTGATACATGCGATACTGAAGTAGAACACCGAGTTGCACTAGTAAAATATAATCCAGTGGCATATTTTCCAGAAAGAACTTTGTATCTCGGATTAAGTTTGAGAAAAATCTCAAAAATCCTTCTTCAACAACTGCAAATGGTCATCAGTCCATAGTAATAATTTCAACAAGCTTTTTGTTAAAATTTTTAACTTTGACAGACTCAAAACTATAAGGCAGCGTCTTTTAAAATTATTCTTGTAACACCTGTTGGCTTGAAGTTTGATTAGTGAGAACACAATGTGTTTCTCCAATACTTCACAGAGTATTCCTCTCTCATTTTCCTGTTTCATTCATACCCTTTGTATTCTTCATTATGGCTTGCCTGGTGCTAGAAAAACCTGGTTTGTGTGTGAATGTAGATGTGTCTGACAGATTCCTGAACCTGGGCTTACATGATTTTGGTATTTTTCTCTCGATCAAAAATTTGAGGTGAAGAAGTTGATATTTTGCTTTTAATTCATCCTTCTATGATGTGAAGAATTTCCAAATAAGCCTTTTTTCATGAAAGACTTATGGTTAGCTGCAATTAAAATAATAAAAATTAAGTGTGATTCTTTTTTTTTGGCTGTGTTGAGTCCTTTTTGCTGTGCACGGGCTTTCTCTTTAGTTGTGGCTAGCAGGGGCTACTCTTCGTCGTGGTGTGCGGGCTTCTCATTGCGGTGGCTTCTCTTGTTGTGGAGCACGGGCTTCAGTAGTTGCAGCATGTGGGCTCAGTAGTTGCGGTGTGTGGGCTCAGTAGTTGCGGCTTATGGGCTCTACAATGCAGGCTCAGCAGTTGTGGCTTAGTTGCTCCGCGGCATGTGGGATCTTCGTGGACCAGGGATCGAACCCATGTTCCTTGCATTGGCAGGCGGATTCTTAACCACTGTGCCACCAGGGAAGTCCCAAGATTCTAAAAGGCTATTTTGCTTAATGTCATTTATGTTGGTATCCCAAACAATTCTAACAAGAGGAAGATCGATTAGTCTTCTTTTTATTATCATTTAAAATATATTTTATAAATATTTGTTGGCACAAAATGATATTATATTCTTTCTAAATCATCCAGCTGAAGCCAGATGAATGTACACTTTTCATATTTGTATTGATTAATAATTAAATTTATTTAACTATCTAAAAGTCCTTAGGAATTATTTTTATACATAAAATGAATGGATTTTACAATTGTTGTTAACCCTTGCTGTGTCAGAGGTCCCCAAGTCCACCCTTAGGTTTAATGACCCATTAGAAGGACTGATAGAACTCAGAAAAGAGGTAGTACTTATGGTTACTGTTTATTACAGCAATAGTATACAGATTAAAATCAGGAAAGGAAAATGGTGCATAGGGCAGAATCCAGGAAAGACCAGGCATGAGCTTCAAGTTTCCTCTCCCAGTGGAGTCATGTGGACAGTGCTTAATTCTCCAGTGTGACAACTTGAATGAGCTATTGCCAACCAGGGAAGCTCACCTGTGCTTCAACGTCCAGGGTTTTTATTGGAGGTCAGTCATGCAGGCATGGAGCACCTGTGTGACTGACCTTAGCTACTTAGTCTCTAGCTTCCACAGAGGTCAAACAGATGCAGTGTGGCCCAGGGCCCCAGGTGAGCAGAAACAGGTGCTCCCCATAAATTAGATTGTTAGTGTAAACTATTTGGCATGGCTCAAGTTCCAGGTAGTCAAAGACACTCTTAGCAGGCAGGCTATTCCAAGGGCTTAGAGGTTATTGCTCCGAAGGCAGTCAAGGGCCAGCCCTTTCTTTGGGATGGGCAGGGTCTGAACACCCTAAGCCTGCTAAGTTAACCTTTCATTGCACACTTGCAGAATTTATTGTTCCAAAAGAATGCTTATGTGAAAGTTAACAGTGCATCTGAATGACACAGCCTGTTTGCGTTACTGATAGGTTTAGGTTATTAGCTATGAAGGTACTTATGAGGTAATATAGTCATTGGTCATCAGAGTCTCAGTAATGTCAGAAATGGATGTAGGTATTTAGCTAAAGACTGAGGCTGAAGTCAAAGTTGAAAAGCAGATTCAAAGACAAAGGAGGAGGGCTTCCCTGGTGGCGCGGTGGTTGAGAGTCTGCCTGCCAATGCAGAGGACACGGGTTCGTGCCCCGGTCCAGGAAGATCCCACATGCCGCGGAGCGGCTGGGCCCGTGAGCCATGGCCGCTGAGCCTGCGCGTCCGGAGCCTGTGCTCCGCAACGGGAGAGGCCACAACAGTGAGAGGCCCACGTACCGCAAAAACAAACAAACAAACAAACAAAAAAAACACAAACAAAAAGACAAAGGAGGAGGCCTTAGTTCTTATAGATTCCACAGTTTGCATCTTCCTTCTGCTCCTCATTCCCAGTCCAAGCCCTCAGGAGTTGTTTGCGTAAATCCTAAAGGCCCATGTCAGATATTTAACAGACACATATACCCTTGCACATAACACATTTCTCTTCTGAGCACCTGTTATGTACTTCATGTACATATCTCTACTGGAATATTTAAAATTCACTTTTCTCTTTCGTAGCTGGGTTAAACTTCTTGGAATGGTAAAATAATGAGCTGTTATCTGCAAGGCAGAAATAGAGACACAGATGTAGAGAACAAACGTATGGACACCATGGGGGGAAAGCGGGGGGTTGGGGGGTGGTGGGATGAATTGGGAGATTGCCACTGACATATATACACTAATACGTATAAAATAGATAACTAATAAGAACCTGCTGTATAAAAATAAATTTTAAAAAAAGAGATGCTATTTTGCTAGGAGGACCAGAGAAACCAGAATCCTATGTCAATCCAGTCACTTCTCCAGTCCTTAGAGATCCTAAGGGGCTATATGTACACAAGAGAGGAAAAACAAAAGCAAAGGCAGAGTCAAGTCAAAATCAAAGCCAAAATCAAAGCAATTCTTTATGATTAACTAGGGCTATTGGTGGCCAACTCCAGTGCAGAACTCCAATAAGTTGGGCAGGGTCTCTTGGAGGACTTTTTCCCCACAGTTCATTCATTCAACAAACTTTTATTGAGTGCTGACTATGTATCAAAAACTGTTAATATTACTTAGCTGTAAAAAAAAGAATGAAATAATGCCTTTTGCAGCAACATGGATGGACCTAGAGGTTATCATACTAAGTGAAGTAAGCCAGACAGAGAAAGACAAATATCATATGATACTGCTTATCTGCGGAATCTAAAAAATGATACAAATGAACTTATTTACAAAACAGAAATAGACCCACAGATGCAGAAAACAAACTTATGGTTAATAAAGGGGAAAGAGGGGGAGGAATAAATTAGGAATTTGGGATTAACATTTACATACTACTATATATAAAATAGATAACCAACAAGGACCTACTGTATAGTACAGGGACCTATACTCAATATTTTGTAATAACCTATACAGGAAAAGAATCTGAAAAAGAATATATATATATATGAATCACTTTGCTGTAACCTGAAACTAATACAACACTGTAAATCAACTATACTTCAATAAAAAATTTTTTAAAAAAGCAAAACCTGTTCTATATGATGGAAATATAGGAGGTGTCATAAACAACAGCCCGATAAGTAAGGAGGTTGATTCTATTCAGGCCGTTGCAAAGAGCATGCCCAGATCTGAAAGTCTCAGCAGGGTGGTTTTGCCTTAGCTACTAATATAAGGAGGGGAAAACAAGTTGCAAATGGGGTGATTTACAGGTGAAGTAGTTGAGAGAGGAGGGGGAGTCCAGTCGGTCATCTGAACAGGAAATGTTTTCCTCCACGGTTCGATCGTTTTAAGGGACACATGGTTCTAATCTTATCTAATCAATTAGGAGGCAGGGATGAGAAGTTGGTGGTTCTGAGTCTGGCTTTGCCAGCAGGTTCAGGCAAAAGGAGAATGGTCTGTGTTTGGCCTTGTTGGAGTGAGTAAAAGAAAACTGCTGCCCTCATAGAGGTTACGTTCTAGTGGAGGAAGACAGACAATCAAACAAGTAAATATATAAATATATCATAGGTCAGATGGTTAAGTGCTTTGAAAAAAGGCAGCATCAAATGAAATGTGACATTATTTTTTTTTAATTCATTAATTAATTTATTTATTTTTGGCTGTGTTGGGTCTTCGTTTCTGTGCAAGGGCTTTCTCTAGTTGCGGCGAGCGGGAGCCACTCTTCATCACCGTGCGCGGGCCTCTCACTATCGCGGCATCACTTGTTGCGGAGCACAGGCTCCGGACGCGCAGGCTCAGTAGTTGTGGCTCACGGGCCTAGCTGCTCCGCGGCATGTGAGATCTTCCCAGACCAGGGCTCGAACCCGTGTCCCCTGCATTGGCAGGCAGATTCTCAACCACTGCACCACCAGGGAAGCCCCTGATGTGACATTTTTTGTTACGATGGTGTCACTGGGGAAGAATTCTCTGGGGAGATGATCTGAAGAAAGTGAAGGAGGAGCCTGGTGGATACCTGGGGAGGAGTGATCCAGTCCTGGCTGGAGCATGCCTCTCCGGTGAGTGACAGCAAGGAGGCCACCGGGGCTGGAGAGAGGTGAGAAAGGGCCAGAGTGGGACTGGATAAGATCAGAGGAGGGGCTGGAGGCCACATCACGTGGGGCTTGTGAGAAATGAGAAGCCTTTGCAGGCTTTTAAAGTGGGTTCTCTATAAACCCAAAGTTATGCATTAAGGACTCTGACGATGCAAAACCACATCCGAGATAACCGGTAGAAATGGAACTGGTGGCACTTAACAGGAGAGACCTGATTATTTCCTAATTTTCTGTCTCTTAGATACTGGATCCTGTTAGAAATCTGACCAATCATAACCATATTCCTCTTTTCTGGGCAAGAGTGAAGAGGCGGGTGGAAACTGTTCACCTCTGTCTTTTCTTTGGAGTTTAACAAACCTATGGTCAGCTCCTCGAAGTAATCGTTAACATTTATTGATCAGTTACCATATGCCAGGCACTGTTCTAAACAATTTACATTTATGAATGAGCTATTCTCAAACGTAGCCTCTAAATCAGGTGCTATTATTATTCTCATTCTTTAGATGTGGAAACGGGGATCAAGAGGAATTAAATAACTTTCCCAAGGTCTTCCAGGGCCCAAGTTGGGATTCAAATTCTGGCAGCCTGGTGTTAGAGCTTGGGGCTTTACTACAGCTGATGCTGTGGAAAATCAATGATATATCACGTATATACCCACCTGAGACCAAAGCAATCGACCATACAGCTTCTTCGATGTTACCACAGAAGATTCTGAATTGTGTAGAACTTAATTCAGTTAGTTCCAATACAATGCAGTAAGAATTTGCCTCTGCTTTTTCCCTCTTCCTGTTTTTACCCTTGGATTCAGGGTGTTTGGTCACCACGCAATTTAGAGAATGACCACCAGATGGCAGTACAACCCAAATTTAATACAATACCAGTAATTTTTTTTAAATGCCCTTTATTGAACAATTTTGGTTTCCTTCCTTTTTCATGCCTCCATACAGAAATAATGTCTCTAAATTGAATATTCTGCCCTTTGGTCCCACAGAGAAATTGACTGTCAAGAATATTTCCTTCTGTTTTGCTCAGTTACAGCCCTGCAAATCTTTCCCAGGGCCTGGGGTGGAGGCTGGTAGCTTCCCCTGTAGCTGTGCAGGGCCTGGGCTTGTACTGGTTATGTTTTCACTTTCAGCATCTACATCAAAAACTTATTAGTGAAACACAGCCAACTATTGGGAAAATAAAATGTTTCATTTTTCAAAGAATTGCATCTGAGGCACTAATATTGTCATCTTGCATCTGCAGGGATTTACTGAGGCCTCCTTCTTACCCCTTAGAGTCGGTAGATGAAACTTAAGATTCTGGCTTTACCCCTTTCGTCGGGCTCCAGGAGTCCAGGCATCTGGACGCTGAGGTTACTGCGGGTGTCACCTGTGGACACCACCATGGGCTCACACTGCCTGCAGCCTATCCTGCTCATTCTGTTTCTCCATTTCCTGAAGGACCTCGAGGATATTTAAGCTTGTCCTGTCATTTATGGCAGCTGCCATAGCTTCCAAGGAGAAGGGTTTTTTTTTAATGCCAGAGAAACTCAAGAAGGTTCTGCCTTGGTCAAGCCAACGTTCTTCTGAGCAGAGCTCCTTAGGGAGATTTATCTACAAAGGAATCAAGAAAAGCAAAAGCAACAAGGTTTTGGTATGTGGTTAAGCAATTCCTTCGTGTTTCACACCTCTTTCCCCTGCTTTCTTCCCTTAACCGAGACCTGGCTCTCTCCTGTGGATGCTTCTTCCGTGGGCTCGCCAGGCAGAGGCTGTTCGTGATTCTGCGTTTCATGTTCAAAGCCAGCATCTTCATTTACCTGCACCAGCTTCCATCGTCCTCATTTTCAGACTCTCCTACCACACTGAGGGTTTCAGAACTTACTCAGTCATCCTCTGTATTTTAATCCCTGACATCATCACCCAATGTTCCTACCTCTATTTGTCCTTCTATAGCTTTTTAAGTACTGTACCTCACTCTGGAAGGGCCCAAACTATATCCTTCTTACTCTTTGTTGTACATTTTTACCACCTGCTACTTAGTGGTCAGTTATTAAGGAGATGTTGAATCAGATTGATTGATCAATTATTATCTTGTGTTTGTTTCCTAAGTTAGAGATATCTAGTAAATTGGGTTAGACTAGTAACCTCAAAACTGGACGACCATACCTTAGAGATATACAGTTACAGATAGCTTCAAGGGAATACATTTCCAGATTCTCAATTTCCACACATTCTTTCCTAAAATGTACTTGCCTGAGAACTGGCCTGTGATCAAGGACTCCTGCTGGCTTCCCTTTCCCATCTCCTCTTTCACAGTTTCCCTTCTCCTACTTTAAAAAAGAAAAGCATATTTCTCATTCATGCAGAACAGATGCGTTAACCTTATGTGTAAAAACTCTAGAACATTAAACAGAGGGATATTTGAAATACGGTGCCAGTGCTGAGAAAGTGAAAGACTTGTATAACTGAATAGCCAATCATTTTGCAAATCGAGTGGTTTCTAAATATTTGTCATATGATAGATTATTTTTTTGATAATAGATGGTTGTGTGATGTTTTTAAACACATAACTTAAAAGGAATTCAAAGAACTGAGCGACATTGTTAAAACAAAAGTTTATCCTTTTCTACTAATTGATTTTTTGAAAAAATTTTATTGGTGCTCACAAATAGAAATAGTATTGATGCTGAACCCTGTAGCATTAAGTAATAATCATTCTTGGGTACATGAACTAATTGGGAAAAAGCTCATCTATGGAATGCATTTCCAACAATATATTTTTATGTTTGATATTTGTCAAGATTTAGAATTTATATGTACTATTTTGATCGATAGTGAGTACATTAAAATTGTAACGATAACTAAATTCAGACATAAATTTTCAACATGTGGAATTTTATGGCTACAGAAAAGATTTAAATAACATACATATATGTGTTGCAGAAGAATTTGATAGAGGAATCCATAAAATACTTTCAAGCATAAGAATATATTAAGATAAAGTTCTGTGGAGGAGTGGGGTATAAATACAGGTTAAGGAGAAAAAGGAAATTTATGAAATTTTTAACTCTAAAAACATCTCATTTTAAAAATGTTTGATAGTGGGTGTCAAATTGCTATGGCATTTAGATTCCACTGGATACCTTTAAAAGAGTGAAATAACAGCTTTGTTTAAAATGTCGGTATTTTAAAGTGCTGGAAGTTATATCACTTACAACTATTTAAACTTAAATAATTTCTTTAAAAATCCTAAATGTCTATTTAAAAATGTGTGAGAGGGTATGTAGGGTTCCCAAAAATTTTAAGGGTGCTTGTGAGTGAGATGTTTAGGGATCACTGGGCTAGGCCCCGTGGGTATCTTTTTTTTCTTTTTTTCTTTTTGAGCTCTTTATTCTGCTTGAGTTGCCCAGTGTACCCATACTGTTTTTAAAAATAAGGTTTTGTAGTATGGCTTAATAGCTGGTAGAGTATATTTTTGAAATTAACCTGGCTGTTTGTGGATCTTTGTCCTCATAATCCATATAAATATATACAATTTTGACCATGATTTTATGAGATATAATATCTTTATAAATTTATTTTAGGGTATCTTTTTTGACTCCAAGCCCAAATGGTCCCCTGCTTCCCTTGCCTAAGACTGAATCTTGGAAGTTACTACCCAAATGGGATGAAGAGTTTATACCTACAAATATTAGAGGAGAAAGAGCCAAAGTGAAGACTTCCCCATTGCCTTTATTCACAGAAAAACATATCTTCACATTTGTCCTGAAATCTGACCAGTTGGAGCAGCACTTTTTCTCCCATAGAAGAAGTGTGGTGTCAGTTGTCAGAAGAAATGGAGAGCAGCTCTGTCTAGCTCCCAAGTGATACTGTGAGACTAAGGTACAAAATAAATGAAACTGGGAACATTTATATCTGCTTCCAGTATAGAGTCGTGGCATGTTTAACCCAGGTTCACAATTTGAATAATTGCCACTGAACTGTGATAGTAATCAACAACTACTTCATTATTATTTTCTATGATTTTTGTGTTTCCCCTGCCTAAGAATGGGGGAGCTTTCCAAGAATTTGTCCTGCTTATTGTTAGATGGGGTGCATTTACCTTGATATTTGATGTTTAATACATTGAATTTTCTGATATTTTGGATTCAATGTTTTAAAATTGAATGATAGATAGGGAGGGTGGGAGGGAGGGAGACGCAAGAGGGAAGAGATATGGGAACATATGTCTATGTATAACTGATTCACTTTGTTATACAGCAGAAACTAACACACCATTGTAAAGCAATTATACTCCAATAAAGATGCTAAAAAAAACCCAACTGAATGACAGCCCAAAGGATTCATAGACATTATAGCTTGGTTAATAAGTGATAAATGAATATTTAAAGGTTGCTGGGTATCTATAGAATCAAAGATTATAGCATGTCCCATGGCTCTAGGCTCTCTCTGCTGTGCTGTGGGATTTAGGAGAACCAGAAAGAATCAGGAGTGAATTTCCTTCTAAGGATGGACATTGCTTACTGCACGAATGAACTTTATGTATGTTAGTTTCAGGTGCATTACATAGTGATTTGACATTTATATACATTATGAAATGACCACTGTGATAAGTCTAGTAATCACTTGTCCTTATACAGAACTATTACAATATTATTGACCGTATTCCTTATGAAGTGTATTACATCCCCATGGCTTATTTATTTTGTAACTGAAAGTTTGTACCTCTTAATTTCCTTCACCAGAGGGTATCGTGCTAAGTAAATGGGAACTTTCTTAACATGAAAAAGTTAAGGTCATTTACAAATGACCTACAGCAAATATCATACTTAACCATGAATTAGTAAATGCACTTATCTTAAAATCAGGAATAATTCAGAGAATGCTGCTATCACTATTTGTTTTCAGCCTAGTACCAGGTTCCTCGCTTGAACATTAAAATGAGAAAAGGAAAGAAAATATCAAATAGTTGAAAAGGGAGAAAGAGAAATGTCATTATTTGTGGATGACCTGATTATCTCTATAGGAAACCTGAAATAATCTATAATTTATAAAATAGATATATTTCAATTTCTCTATTTGCAAAATCTAGATTATAATGTCATTTTGTGTTATGTTATTTTATTTTATTTTTAATTTTTAGAAGTAAGTAGGACGCTGTGTAGAGTCTCCCAACATTGAAATTGGACTGCAGTTTCCAGCTTCCCCTACAACTAGGAGGCAGTTTTGTGTGAACTAGCTCTGCTAATCTTAGCAACTTTTACAAGACCTTAATCTGGAGATGAGCATGTGTGAAAACACTCTTCATTTTGCTGGCATATATTGCCTGCAGAAGCATCCAGGTTAGAAAGAGAGCAGTGGTTGTAGGATTGAATTCTGACACAGAAGCACATTTCATAGGTAGCACTCACTATTACTTAGTGAAATTCTTAGCGTTTAGTGAGTGCTCTGCCGCAGATGTGCTTATGGGAGTGGTTTTCTCACCAGACCAGCCCTACGGCAGAGGTATTGCCATTGTTCCTGGAAACTTCGACATCATCCAGTTTCTCCAGTCCTTTGAGTGATTTTAGGATCCAAATGATAAGCTGTATTAAGTAACCTTTCTGCTGCAATTAGCTTTAGTCCAGGTTAGTGTGTAATAAGTGTCCTCCTGATACACAATTATTTTTACTTTTTTCTTATCTTTAACATGCATGCTTGTTTTATACAGTTGTATTCATTGTGTCTAAACAAGATTGGATTTATAGTCACTTAGTTTTACTATAAATACTCTTTTCATGTTATTTGCTTTTCAGTGTTATTTAAAACTTGTTTTAATGGTTACAAAATAGTCCAACATTCTGTTAAATGCATTTTATTGTGAGACATTTGGGTTATTTCCAGGTTTGGGTTATTTTACGAAATGTAGCAATAATCACTTTTATGCATTTAACTTTTTTCTTTCTTTGAATCTATTCTTTGGATCACTTCAAGTGTGGCTTTTGTACCTACGGCTATGTTACTTCCCAAAATATTGTCCCAAACTTCTCAACATAACTTCTGAAACCCTGGAATGTAGAATATTTTCAGAGAAGTTTTATACCCATTGTCTTATCTGTTCATCAGAACAAATTCCTTGAGTTTGACAGGGCAGGTTTTGTTGAACTCCAGATTTTTCTATGACATTACCCTGTAGTAGCAGAGCTGATATCAGAACCCCATGATGCCAATATACTATTGTCAGTGTCTTTGATTTCTCTCAAGTACCTATCCGATTTGTGACACTGTTCTAAGCCCTGGGGCTACAGCTGTGAACAAGACAAAGTAAACAAAGTTCTTACTCTCATGGAACTTGCCTTCCAAAGAGACAGGCAAGAAACAAAGAAGAGAATCATATGGAACTTCCTTTAGGTATCAATTACTTTCCTGAAACTGTAGCATTTGAATGAATCCTTTTACCCTTTCTTCCTCCTTTTCTCTCTCTCTCTACTTTCTTCCTTTTTGATTCCTCTTTTCCACCCTATATTTATCGATGTATTTAGCTGGGCTTTGTGCTATATTTTAGGAAAAATAGTGCAACATGAGTGATGTAAGAGTGCAGAGTCTAGATGTGGAGAGAGAATGATTATAATAAAAGTGAATGTAATAGAAAAGCAGAAGATGCAACAGGATAAGATGGCAGCTCACTGAACCAATGTGGGTCAAGGAAGGCTTCCAAGAAGGAGGATGCAGGAGTGAATCTAGAATAATGAGATTTCAGGCAGAAGAGGAGTTGGAAGGGTTTTAGGACAGGAGTTCACAGAAGGATTAGCATGTAGAACAGCCCACAGGGTGCATTCTAGTGTGGATTACCATGGTTAGAACAGTTCAAACTGTAAGTTCCAATTTGAAGAGTAGCCTTCTCAGAGCAAGGAGGAATATGACCTCATTGGGGTGTGTATGAAGCTTTATAGATTGAAAACCGGACAAGATTCATAGGGTTATAAAAAAAGTTATTTAGTACAAATTCCTGATAGGGATATAAAAATAAACTTCAAAAAGGGCAGTTTTTGCGAGGTATAATGTTCTGAAAACTTTTCCTTTAAAATTAAAAAAACAATTTTATACAAGTTTTAAAGGTTACTTTCCATTTATAGTTATTACAAAATATTGGCTAAGACATGGAAACAACCTACATGTCCATCGAAAGATGAATGGATAAAGAAGATGTAGTACATATATACAATGGAATACTACTCAGCCATAAGAATGGCTGAGAATGAAATAATGCCATTTGCAGCAACATGGATGCAACTAGAGATTATCATACTAAGTGAAGTAAGTCAGAAAGAGAAAGACAAATACCATGCGATGTCACTTATATGTGGAAACTAAAAGAGGATGCAAATGAACCTATTTACGAAACAGAAACAGAATTATGAACATAGAGAATAGACTGGTGGTTGCCAAGGGGTAGGGGATAGGGGAAGGGATGGAGTGGGAGGTTGGGGTTAGCAGATGTAAGCTGTTATATATAGAATGAATAAACAACAAGGTCCTACTGTATAGCACAGAGACTACATTCAACATCCTATGATAAACCATATGGAAAAGAATATAAAAAAGAATGTATGTATATGTGTAACTGAATCACTTTGCTGTACAGCAGAAATTAACACAACATTGTAAATCAGCTGTATGTCAATTAAAAATAAAAACAGCCCAAACCACATAATATTGGCTATGCTCTTTGCATTGTACAGTACATCCTTGAACTTATCTTATACCAAATAGTTTGTACATTTATGTTTGTACATCCGCTATCCCATTCTGTTATTTTCCCTCCCCACCACTGGTAATCACTAGTTTGTTCTCTTTATGTGTGAGCCTGCTTTTTTGTGTGTGTGTGTGGTATGCGGGCCTTTCACTGTTGTGGCCTCTCCCGTTGCAGAGCACAGGCTCCGGACGTGCAGGCCCAGCGGCCACGGTTCACAGGCCCAGCCACTCCGCAGCACGTGGGATCCTCCCAGACCGGGGCACGAACCCGTGTCCCCTGCATCGGCAGGTGGACTCTCAACCACTGCGCCACCAGGGAAGCCTGAGCCTGCTTTTTTTATGTTCACTCATTTGTTGTGTCTTTAAGGTTCCACATATAAGCGATATCATACAATATTTATCTTTCTCTGTTGGACTTATTTCACTTAGTGTAATGCCCTCCAAGTCCATCCATGGTGCTGAAAACGGTAAAGTTTTTTTCTTTTTTATGGCTGAGTAGTATTCCTTTGTACATATGTGTGTGTGTGTGTGTGTGTGTGTGTGTGTGTGTGTGTGTGTGTGTGTGTATCTCACATCTTTATCCATTCATCTGTTGATCAACACTTAGGTTGCTTCCATAACTTGGCATTTGTAAATAATGCTGCTATGAACATTGGAGTGCATGTATATTTTTGAATTAGTGTTTTTGTTTTTTTGGATATATACCCAGGAGTAAAATTGCTGGATGACATGGTAGTTCTATTTTTAGTTTTTTGAGAAACTGCCATACTGTTTTCCAAGGTGGCTGCACCAATTTACATCCCCATCAACAACGTACAAGGGTTCCCCTTTCTCCATGTCCTAGCCAACATTTGTTATTTGTGTTCTTTTAAATGATAGCCATTCTTAGAGGTGTGAGGTGATATCTCATCGTGGTTTTAATTTGCATTTCTCTGATGATTAACCATGTCGAGCATCTTTTCTTTTCATGTGCCTGTTAGCCATCTGTATGCCTTCTTTGGAAAAATGTCTATTCAGGTCTTCTGCCCGTTTTTAATTGGGTTGCGTTTTTCTATGTTGAGTTGTATGAATTGTTTATGTATTTTTGATATTAACCCTTTATCGGTTATATCATTGGCAAATATTTTCTCCCATTCAGTAGGTTTCCTTTTCTCTCTCTGCTAATGCTAATATCCACCTTCTGAGTGGGTGTCTTTATGTGGTTCCTAGATTGTCTAGGTTCTCCACTTCACACTGGACTATGTATGTTGGGGCAGGAGAAGGTATGAGAAATTCCCTGTGTTTTCCTTGCTCTCTACTTTCATTTGGTTTTCCACAGCAAGTAGACAGAAATTGGTGGGACCACAAGGTATGTACTTATTGGCTACTACCTTGACTTATTTTTCCTTTAGCATGAGGTCTGTCTAACTTCATATTTAATAGAAATTTTACGGTAAAGACCAAAAAGTTTCAGCCTTTGGCCATGTACCTATTTGTGGTAGCTATAATCAGTCAATTCACTTTTCCTTTGGAGAATTTCCCAAGAAGTAGAAAATGACTTTATAGTGGGTCCTTGTCAGGGAAGAAGTATGGACCATATAATTTTGACAGTCTTTCAGAGTGTATTGGAAATGTTTAAATCTTATTGCAGGTCAAGATTTAGGCCTGCCTTGCAGGTTTACCTATTCTCCCCTTCCCACCATCATACTGATTTATTATAAATATTTTTTAATCTAAGACTTCCGGGTACCATGTTAAATATTTCACATATTAAATAAAAGCTTCATCTTACACCAGCTTTTAAAAGTAGCAAATTGTGAAGTGGAAATGGATGTACAGAGATCATGTGTTGCTGTTCTGGACACATGGCATATATGGCCAAGAACTGTTTTGTATTCAAGTAGTCTAAGTTCAAGTAGTCTAAGGAGGCTGTTACTAACATTGCTTTATATTATTTCACTGTCTGGCCATATGTTGGCACACGATCAAGGATCTGTATTGGACTGCCTATGGCTAAAATTTTGATCTTCCTTCTTTTCACAGTAAGGCTGTCTTATTGCATATTTTTGGAAAAAGATTTAATAAGTCTTGGGATTCTTCTCATTGTCAAACTTTCAGCTTGTGGTAGGCTCCTATGCTGGGTTGCATAGACCACCACATTCTTTTGGAGAAAAGTTGATCTTCTCCCATGTACTGGGCTCTAGGAGCTCAAAACTCAGATCTTTGACTCTTATGAATTCAGTGACATTAGGCACTGTTGTTCCCCTGGCAGGTAGTATATAAGGGGGCCACATTCTGTAAACTTCTATGGAACTGTCGACAATCTCTCTCTTTCTCTCTTTTTTTAATGTGTGTTACAGTTTTATTTGCATGAATTGCCTCACTAGTGGGGGATATTTGGTGAAGTCACCCAGCTGTCAGTCATAGGCACACGTTGCCTCTTCTGCCTTTGGCCCTGCTGGGCTGGAATGTGCCCACAGTTCATCTCACCTGATTGCCTACCTTCTCTTCACATCTACTCTTCTCAACAAATGTATCAGTATTCAAATAAAGCCACATTAAAAGTAAAATACATTTCCTCTTATAAAACTATCCAGATAGGAATGGAGAAATCTCAGGGAACAGAGTTAGAGCTGCACTTTGGAAACTTAGAGTAATAAATATGGAGCATCTGCATTAAATAATATAATCTGTGATATAAAATGTGTGCTAAACATGCAAAAGACCTTAAGAACCCAGGTTATAGGTAGTTTCCTTCTGCCCGAAAAGTTTTTTTGTTTTTTTTTTCTGTCTGCTTAATTATTTAATCAATATAACCAAGTTGGTCAATCTTCTTTTGTTGAAGACAAACCATCAAGGAAGTAAAGGAAGACAGGTGACCCAGTGGAATCCTGTTATCAGCTGGATGTTGGGTAGGTCCCAACATGTGGGTAGAATATCCCACATGCTGCGGAGCAACTAAGCCCGTGCGCCATAACTACTGAGCCCATGTGCCACAACTACTGAAGCCCACGTGCCTAGAGCCCATGCTCCACAATGGGAAGCTACCGCAATGAGAAGCCCGTGCACCACAACGAAGAGTACCCCCGCTCACCACAACTAGAGAAAAGCCCGCATGCAGCAATGAAGACCCAATGCAGCCAAAAAAATTAATTTTTAAAAAAATTTTAATCTTATACCAACTTTAGGATATATACATATCTTCTTTTTCATATTCTTTCCCATTATAGGTTATTACAAGATGTTGAATGTAGTTCCCTGTGCTATACAGTAGGTTCTTGTTGGTTATCTATTTTATATATGGTGGTGTGTATGTTAATCCCAAATTCCTAATTTATCTCTCCTCTCCCCCTCCCCCACACTAGCCCTTTTGTTAAACATAAGTTTGTTTTCTATGTCTGTGAGTCTATTTCTGTCTTGTAAATAAGTTTCTATTATTTATTTAGATTCCACATATAAGTGATATATGATATTTGTCTTTGACTTACTTCACTTAGTATGATTATCTCTAGGTCCATCCATGTTGCTACAAATAGCATTATTTTATTGTTTTTTACAGCTAATATCCATTGTGTATATATACCGCATCTTCTTCATCCATTTATCTGTTGATGGACATTTAGGTTGCTTCCATGTAAATAGTGCTGCTATAAACACAGAGGTGCAAATTAGAGAGTTTTCTCCAGATATATGCCCAGGAGTGTGATTGCAGGATCATATGGTAGCTCTATTTTTAGTTTTGTGATGAACCTCCACACTCTTCTCCATAGTGGCTGCACAAATTTACAGTCCCCCCAACAGTGTAGGAGGGTTCCTTTTTCTCCACGCCCTCTCCAGCAGTTATTATTTGTAAACTTTTTTTTTTTTTTTTTTTTTTTTTTGTGGTACGTGGGCCTCTCACTATTGTGGCCTCTCCCATTGCGGAGCACAGGCTCCGGACACACAGGCTCAGCGGCCATGGCTCACGGGCCCAGCCGCTCCGCGGTATGTGGGATCTTCCCGGACCGGGGCACAAACCCGTGTCCCCTGCATCGGCAGGCAGACTCTCAACCACTGCGCCACCAGGGAAGCCCCTATTTGTAAACTTTTTAATGATGGCCATTCTGACTGGTGTGAGGTGATACCTCATTTTAGTTTTGATTTGCATTTCTCTAATAATTAGCAATATTGAGCATCTTTTCATGTGCCTGTTGGCCATATGTATGTCTTCTTTGGAGAAATGTCTATTTAGGTGTGTCCATTTTGTGATTCAGTTGTATGTTTTTTTGATATTAAGCTGTATGAGTGTTTGTATGTATTGGAAATTAATCCCTTGTCTGTAGCATCATTTGCAAATATTTTCTCCCATTCTTAGGGTTGTCTTTTCATTTTGTTTATGGTTTTCTTTGCTATGCAAAAGCTTTTCAGTTTCATTAGGTCGCACTTTTTTATTTTTGTTTTTATTTCCATTGCTCTTGGAAATAGATCCAAAAACATATTGCTGCAATTTATGTTAAAGAGTATTCTGCCTATGTTTTCCTCTAAGAGTTTTACAGTATCTGGTCTTACATTTAGGTCTTTAATCCATTTTGATTTTATTTTTGTATATGGTGTTAGAAAATATTCTAATTTCATTCTTTTACATGTAACTCTCCAGTTTTCCCAGAAGTGGGAAAGCCATCTTAAACTTTAAACCTGGAACACATACTGTAGCTCATTCCTGACTTACTACAAAGATACACACATACGATCAAAGGATTTTTGCAAAGCTAGCCAAACAATTCAATAAGGAAATATAAAAACTCTTCAACAAATGGTACTTGATAAATATCAATATTACCAAAGAGAATCTAAACCTTATGCAATACCATTCCAAAAAATAAATTTATAATAGATTATAGATATAAACCTAAAAGCTAAATGAGAAAGCTACTAGTAAAAACACAGAAAGGTATTTTATGAGCTTATGGTAGCCAAAAATTTCTCAGAAGGAATACAAAATGCATCAATATTAAAACAAAAAAATTGATGAGTTGGACTTTGTCAAAATAAAAAAGTTTGATTCATCAAAACCACCATCAAGAGAAAATAAGCCACCAACTGAGATAAAATACTAACAACACATATCTGATAATTTATGAATTAATAATGAAAAGACAAACAAGCAAATTGAAATGGGCAAAACACCTGAAGATATAATTTACAAAGATGTAAACAAGCACGTAAAAAACCACTCAGGTTCATTAGCCATCAAAGAAATACAAAATAAAACCAAAATGAGATATCATTACATATCCACTAGAGTGATTAAAATGAAAAAGTATGACAACAGGTGTTGGCAAGGATGTGGATGAACCAGAATTCTCATTCATTGCTGGTGGGAGTGTAGGATAGAACAAGGACTTTGGAAAAGTGTTTGGCAATATTTAGAAAATACTTATATCTATCCTATAACCTGGCAATTCTATTTCTGGGTGTTTATTCAAGAAAACTGAAATATGTCACAAATGGTTTCATAAATGATAATTGACAGAAACTTTATTTGCAATTGCCCAACAGTTGGTGAATCTTTCTAATTTTTTCTCAAGTTTAATAGATGTATAATGATAACTCTTGCTGAGTTTTTTATATTTAATAAGAACTCTTTTTATTAGAATGGTAAGAAAGACATCCGTATTTTAATAGGATGAGGACTAAATAAAGCCATACAACGTACATGCAGGATGATATGCGCATATTCTTGGTGAGTTTAATCAGCATTTGCTAGTCAGTAAATTCAAGCGTCTTGCGATTAGCTTTCTGAGTTCCTTTTTTTGTAAGTTGCCTATTCATATCCTTTGCTCATTTTTTCTATTAAAAGTGTTTTTTGGTTGATTTTCTGCAGTTCCCTAATTATTTTAAATATTGGACATTTGTTGGTTTTAGAACCAACTTTTTATGTCAACTGTCTATTAACTTTGCCCATCATGGACCAAGAAGAGTTGAGGAATTAGGCATAATTAAGAAAAACATGAGCATATACTGGCATTCCCCAATAGCAGAGTTTTCACCAATTACAGATAGAAATCTTGACTAGAATAAATATATTATACCCTGGATCTTTTGTAGCATATCCACACTATTTATTTGCACCATCCTTTGAAAAATCCTTAATCAATATGGTTTGTGTTAGTGTATTCTGTTAAAATGATGAAAGAGTCTGGGAAATTAAGCCCCACTTTGTAGCATATACTGTGTTAAAACGAGCTCATACATAGGATATATTTGGCTTTGTTTTTCCAGACAATTTCATTCACTGGAATGATCCCATCCTGGCACAATAAAGAATCTCAAAGACTTGATTATATAAATGGGAACTAATTAAATTAAAAAAACTAAATATATGATCCAGCAATCCCACTCCTGGGCACTTACCCAGAGAAAAACATGGTTTGAAAGGATATTGTTCAGGGATCAATGTTCACTGCAGTGCTGTTTATAATAACCAAGACATGGAAGCAACCTAAATGTCCATCGACAGAGGAATGGATAAAGAAGATGTGGTACACATGTACAATGGAAATTACTCAGCCATTAAAGAGAATGAAATAATGCCATTTGCAGCAACATGGATACAACTAGAGATTATCATACTAAGTGAAGTAAGTCAGAAGGGAAAGACAAATACCATATGATATCACTTATATATGGAATCTAAAAAAAAAAATAATGCAAGTGAACTTATTTACGAAGCAGGAACAGACTCACAGACATAGAAAAGAAACTATGGTTACCAAAAGAGAAAGGGGGTGGGGGAGAAATAAATCAGGAGTTTGGGATTAACATACACACACTACTATATATGAAATAGGTAACAACAAGGACCTACTGTATAGCACAGGGAAGTATATCCAATATATTGATTTCCTATTGGCTGAAAAGTGTGGAGTCTGGAGTCTGTTCTTTACAGGGCACCTCTTGCTGCATGTACATTAACAACTCAGGACACACACAGGCCAACCTCTAGAAGACGTCTTAAAATAAACAGGTCATGTATAATATAACTAAAATATTTCAACAAGTTCCCACACTCCCTGAGCTTCCTGATTTGTTCTCAGGGATCTCTCCATTCACCTGGGGGCAAAGGCTAAGAACTGGATTTCAAACAGAAGCAAGTCTATTCATCAAGGGCTTCATCATTATTGCCTTGGTTAAATGTACATTGCAGAGATCTCAGAAAAAAATATCTATGTCTTTTAACCTATCTGCTACACAAGTGATTGCTATTCCTGATGCTGAGACATCACAGGATGGACCGGTGAGAGTTTAGCTAACGACTCCACGTGTGGCCAGGCAGCCTGCAGGTGCCTTGGACTGACATGAACCCCTCCCGCAAACGCACACCTCAGATAACAGCCACAAGTGAAAGTAAGTTCCTGAGATGACTTCCCCCGCAGCCCTTGTGAGCAAGTCTCCCCTGCCTCCCAGGGCCCTTCCTCTGGTGTCCCTTAGGTGAGACCCCTGGAGAGTTTACCAAACCCCCGCTCTTCTTGAATTGACCATTCGGGCTTTAGCTCAGGCACCCCAAAGCACTCCACCCACAGACCCTAATAAAGGCGTGTGGCCCAGGTCCTGCCGCCCTCTCTCTGCCTGCACCCAGCCTTGACTTCCCTGTGTGGCCCTGTTAGGTGTGCTGTGTTCCTCCTCCAGGACCTGTAATAAACTCTATTTCATTTTTTTTTACATCTTTATTGGAGTATAATTGCTTTACAATGGTGTGTTAGTTTCTGCTTTATAACAAAGTGAATCAGCTATACATGTACATATATCCCCATATCTCCTCCCTCTTGCGTCTCCCTCCCACCCTCCCTATGCCACCCATCTAGGTGGTCACAAAGCACCGAGCTGATCTCCCTGTGCTATGCGGCTGCTTCCCACTAGCTATCTATTTTACGTTTGGTAGTGTATATATGTCCATGCCACTCTCTCACTTTGTCACAGCTTACCCTTCCCCCTCCCCATATCCTCAAGTCCATTTTCTAGTAGGTCTGTGTCTTTATTCCCATCTTACCCCTAGGTTCTTCATGACATTTTTTTTTTTCTTTCTTAGATTCCACTCTATTTCAATTTCCTCTGTGGTCTTTTGTTGAACCACGGCTCACCATTTGACACCCTAAGCCTCTAGTTGAATGTTGGTTTAACAAAGTCACAACAGAGGCTGACACAAGTTGTTTCCTAGCTCTCTCTTCTATTTCTCAAGCTCAAGGAAGTCAGTAGAGACTCAGGGCTTAGAAGAGTTAGAAGCCAGACCTCAGGCTTCAGGTGACCTTAGGGAACCATTATGTCCACCAAATTCATATCCACTTCCTTACAATTTTGTCCTTTACCCTAGATCATTGCTGCCAGGATTGGGCAACACTGGTGTCAAAGGAAATATTAGCAGAACAAACTCTTGACAGTCTGCACGTACACAGATCAAAGCTGTGTTACGTGAGGACAAACGGCTTGTGAGGCTTATAGTCAGTTTATAAAAGAAAACAGCATGGAAGCCTTTCAGGATATGCCTTAGTTTCTCTTTCAGCCTCCTAGAAGTTTTTCTGTGTGTCTCCATTTTCTTTATCACCTTCTTAATGATACATTATGCTTTCACTGTATTTCTTTGGTTCAATTAATTAGATTTTTTTTTCCTCTAGAAAGACAAGAGCTCTAATTTCCCATTTTGGGGGAGACTCACATTGGCTTACGTTCCTTTAAATAATGTAGCAGCTACAATAGGTATTGTGTAATTTACACATCAATTTGTAGCACAAATTTTTATTTATTGGGATTGTAAAATAAAAACGAAAGTAAATTATAAGACAGTATTATAGAAATAGATAACCTATTCTATTTGACACCATTTTCTTCTATCCATTATGCCATGTAGTGTCTGGGAGGCTGTGTTGTTCATTTCCAGAGAGAATTCACTTTGTTTTAATAACAAATACAATTGGAGACCAAAGTTGTTTCAACATTTTTACTTCTTTTTCCTACTGGGTCACCTTTACATTCAAATAGAATCTGATTTAGATAGCCTTCTGGCATTGTTCTCCGGCCCTCATCCTTTTATGTTTCTGCTGCCTTCTCAAGGTCCCATGTCAATATATCCTTCTAACTTCTGGAAGCTTTTCTGTTTTGCCCATATAAGTGCTTATATGTGGAATATTTTTTTTAAAAATGACAGAAAGGAAGTTATGTACAAAACAGAAACAGACTTAGAGAATAAATTTTTGGTTACTGGGGGGGAAGGGGAAGGGGAGGGGTAGATCGGGAGTTGGGGATTGACATGTACACACTGTTATATTTAAAATAGATAACCAATAAGGACCTACAAAAAAAAAGACAATATAAAGCTACAATAATTAAGACAGTGTGGTACCATGCAAGAATAGACAAATAGGAAAACAGAACATAATGTAGACAACTGAAATAGAAGAATTATACATTTTTTTTACCGCAAAGGTAGCAGTGCAAAGTAGTCAGAAAATAATGTTTGTTTGTTTTTAGTAAGTGGTGCTGGGACACTTATCCATAAGGATATCCATAAGGAATAAAAAGAAATTTGACTTCTATATCATTGCTCACAAAAAATAAATTTCAGGAATATCTTAGATTTAAATGTGATGGCAAAACAGAAAAGCTGTTTGGGTTTTTTTTTTTTTGGCTACAAGGCATGTGGGATCTTAGCTCCCTGAGCAGGGATCAAACCTGTACCTCCTGCACTGGAAGGCGAAGTCTTAACCACTGGACCACCAGGGAAGTCCCCATCTCATTGTTTTTCTGTAGATTCTTTTAGATGTTCTGTGAACACAATTTTGTTATTTTTAAATAATTAGTTACAGTTCATATTTTTCTTTCTATTCCTATTTTTTTATTTCTCACCTGATTGCCCTGGTTGAATCTCTAGTGCAATGATAATATAAATGGCATACATCTTCATCTCTGCAGAATGCTTTTAATGTTTCAACCTTTAGTATGATGTTTGCTGTGAATTAAGACAATTCTATTTATCTTAAAATTTTTAAAATATAATGAATAGGTATTGAATTTTATTAAATTTTTAATGTATCAGCTGAGATAATCATATAATTTTCTTCCTTTATTCTGTTAATTGGTTGACTAACTGGTAGAATAATGAGTCCACAAAGATGTTTGCATCCTTCAACCTGAATACATGTTAGATTACATGAAAAAGTGGGATTAAGGTTGCAAATGGAATTAAAGTTGCTAATCAAATGAACACAAAATAGAGAAGTTACCCTGGCTTATCTGGGTAGGGCTGATGTACAACAAGGGTCCTTTATGGAAGAGGGAGGCAGAAAAGTCAGTATCAGAGTGATGCAGGATAAAAAACACTCAACTGGGCTTCCCTGGTGGCGCAGTGGTTGAGAGTCCGCCTGCCGATGCAGGGGACACGGGTTCGTGCCCCGGTCTGGGAAGATCCCACATGCCGCGGAGCGGCTGGGCCCGTGAGCCATGGCCGCTGAGCCTGCGCGTCCGGAGCCTGTCCTCCGGAACGGGAGAGGCCACAACCGTGAGAGGCCCGCGTAACGCATAAAAAAAAAAAAAAAAAAAAAAAAACACTCAACTATCCGTTGCTGGCTTTGAGGATGGAAGACTAAGAAATGTGAATGGCCTCTAGAAATTGGGGAAAAAAAGGAAATTTATTTTCCTCTAGAGATTTCAGAAGGAATGCAACCCTACTGACACCTTGATATTTGTCTAGTGAGGCCCATTTCAAACTTCTGACCTCCAAATCTGTAAGTTAAAAAATTTTTACTGTTTTAAGGCACTAAGTTTGTGATAATTTGTTATGAAGTAATTGGAAACTAACATAATGACACTGATTGATTTTCAAATATTAAACCTATTTTGCATTTCTGGAATAAACTGAATTGGTCATGTTGTCTGATCCTTTGTATCTACCACTGGAGTTATTTTGGTAATTTATTTTTTATAATTTTGGCTTTTATGGTCATGATAACAATGGTTTTATAATTTTTCTTTCTCACAATATCTTTTTCAGGCTTTGACATCAAAGATACATTGGTTTAATAAAATTAGATTAAAAATCTTTCATAGTTTTTCAACATTTGGGAAAAATTTGGATAAGATTGGTATTTTCTTCCCTGAATTTTAGATAGAGTTTTTGGTGAAGCCATCTGTGGCTACAATTTTATTGTTGGGAAGATGCATTATGAATTCATTTATTTAATAGATATATGACTATTCAAATTTATTGTTTCCTATACAGAGATCCTTGTCTGGCCCCCTGAGTGGTTGTTGAAGAACAATGTTCTTATAATTAATTCCTAGAGGCCTTCTAGGTTAACAGGAAGTGTCTGTGACATACATCCATGAAATCCTTAGAGAGCTTAAGGACCAAGGTGAAAGCCTCTATGAGATTCTGGATTTCTTTCTTTTTTTTTTTTAATTGAAGTATATTTGATTTACAATGTTGTATTAGTTTCAGGTATACAACACAGTGATTTGCTATTTTTATAGATTATTTTCCATATAAAGTTATTATAAATATTGGCTATATTCCCTGTGCTATACTTTACATCCTTGTAGCTTACTTATTTTATACCTAGTAGTTTGTACCCCTTAATCGCCTTCCCCTATCTTGCTCCTCCCTCCACCCCTCTCCCCTCTGGTAACCACTAGTTTGTTCTCTGTATCTGTGAGTCTTTCTCTTTTGTCATACTCCTTGTTTGTTTAAATTTTTTAGATTATACATGCAAGTGAAAACACAGTATTTATCCTTCTCTGTCTGACTTACCTCACTACGCACAATATCCTCTAGGTCCATCCATGTTGTTACAAATGGCAAAATTTTATTCTATTTTTATGGCTGAGTAATATTGCAATATATATATCACAGCTTCTTTATTCATTCATCTGTTAATGGATACTTAGGTGGTTTCCATATCTTGGTTATTGTAAATAGTGCTGCAGGGTACATTGGAGTGCCTCTATCTTTTCAAATTAGTGTTTTCATTTGCTCTGGATATATTCCTAGGAGTGGAATCACTGGATTGTATGGTGGTGCTATTTTAAGTTTTCTGCTATATTCTAAAGTGGTTGTACCAATTTGTATTCCCAAAAGGGTTTCCTTTTCTCCAATTCCTCATCAATATTTATTACTCGTTGTCTTTTTGATGATAGCCCTTCTGACAGGCATGAGGTGATATCTCATTGTGGTATTAATTTGCAATTCCCTGATGATTAGCCATGTTGAGCATCTTTTCATGTGCCTTTTGGCCATCTGTATGTCTTCTTGGGAGAGTCTCTTCAGATCCTCTATCCATTTTTTCATCAGGTTGTTTGCTGTTTCGATATGGAGCTGTATGAGCTCTTTATATATTTTGGATATTAACTTACTAACCTAAATTATAATAAAAATGATAACACTACTTAAATTTAACATCAAAAATATATTATGAATAAAATTAAAACACGTGTTAGATTGGAAAACTGTGATTTTTATAAAAGATAAAAAATACTATCAAAAATATGCATATAATTTAATTCAAAAACCTCTGGTGATCTTTAGCATTGATATAAAATTTTTGGTAAAGAGGGTACATAAAAAAGTCTATCAATGGCTTCATGATTGGTAGCAGCAAAAAACTAGAAATGACATTAACTCTCATCAACAGGTAATGCTAGAGAAAATTATGATATAACTAAGCCAATAAAAAGAATGATATAGATCTATAGTGGCTGACTTTGATTTCTGAGAAGTTGAATATAGAAAGAAGTTTCTGTATGCATATGATATGCATAAGTTGCATATGATAATGGGAATATGGAGGAATTCATTTAACATTTGCTTTTTGGTAGTGGTAACTGATAGTGTGGAATGAAAGGCACTAGGAGCACATGTTCCTATGTGCATAAAAGTGTTTAGGGGGCTTCCCTAGTGGTGCAGTGGTTGAGAGCCCGCCTGCCGATGCAGGGGGCACGGGTTCGTGCCCCGGTCCGGGAAGATCCCACATGCCGCGGAGCGGCTGGGCCCGTGAGCCATGGCCCCTGAGCCTGCGCGTCCAGAGCCTGTGCTCCGTAATGGGAGAGGCCACAACAGCGAGAGGCCCGCGTACCGCAAAAAAAAAAAAAAAAAAAAAAAAAAGTGTTTAGGAAATACATAATTTCCAAACTAATACTTACAGTTATCTCATTGTGTTGGATGGTCTGGTGACTTTTACTCTCTTACATACACCTCTATTTTAATTTTTATAATGAAAAAATATAAAAATAAATAAGTGATGGGAAAGGGCAGTAATAAAAAGTTTTGGATACATTATGGATTTAATTTCAGTTGTTAATTGGACTTAATTTTAGTTTGATGTTATGGAATGAATTAGCCTTTTTTGGTTACCTTATCTAAAATTATAACCTCACTTTCCATTCCAACAATACTTTCCTTCTTCTCTCTTGTATTGTGATTTATTAGGCTTTATCACCTGACATGCAGCATACTGTTTTCCTTCCTCCCACCTTCCTTCCTTCCTTCCATTCTGTTTACTTCTTAATGTATGAATTCCCGCAATAGGATGTATGGCATAGAATTTTTGTGTGCTTTGTTCATTGCCGTGAATCAACATTTACTAGTTAAAAATGTTCACTTTGATTCCACCAAACTCTGCTATTAACTGACCCATAATTACTCTCATATTTGCAGTGACTTAGCAGGTGAGAGTGAGGGAAGCAGCTCCTGAGGTCAGGGAACTGGCCTGACACTCCTGGGCTTTGGAATTGTTAGGGCTTGACCTGGGCTCACAGCTTAGAAATGGTGCTCTCTTGTTGGAGACAATCTCACAAAACACCAACATGAGAGAAGGGCACACAGTGACTTCCATAATTTTGACAAATTCATAATTTTGTTTCAGTACAGACAAAAACAAGTGCACTGTGCAAACCACGAAATACTAAATATCACCCTCTCCTCGATAATGAGTTCATTATGTATTACAGCTTTAGCCTCACTCTAGTCTCTTCTCCTTCTAGATACCGTTTGTTAAGATACCCAGTGACAGAATTATTCATGCCCCCCTTAGAGTCGCCAATCCAAAGCAGAGGCCTGTTTCCCTACCCCTCCCCGCTCCCCCAAATCACCTCATACAGGCCCACACCCTCTATAAGTCCTTTCTAACACCCTTGGACTAAGGCACCTCTCTGAAATTCCCCATGGTTTACGTACTCCCCACTGCAATGAGTACTAAACCCAACCCACCTGAACTATAGCTGTGTTTCTGGTGGGTTTTGGCTGGAGAGATTTGATACCTGAATGTATAATTGAGATGAACATTATATAAGAGCAAGGTGTGATACTTTTGTCCTTCTCACTTTGGACATTTGCTGGGTTCAAATTTGCCCAGTTCTCAGAGGCTTGGTTAATGGGAGCCTTTAAAATTGCCTGATCTGTCGGGTTTCCCTGGTGGCGCAGTGGTTGGGAGTCCGCCTGTCAATGCAGGGGACACGGGTTCGTGCCCCGGTCTGGGAAGATCCCACATGCCGCGGAGCGGCTGGGCCCGTGAGCCATGGCCGCTGAGCCTGCGCGTCCGGAGCCTGTGCTCTGCAACGGGAGAAGCCACAACAGTGAGAGGCCCGCGTACCGCAAAGAAAAAAAAAAAAAAAGATAAAATTGCCTGATCTGTCACCATCAGTAAACTAAGCAGTGCAAAATTCAAGAACAATATCAATGGTCTGATTAAGGAGGTGACTGAGGTTGGAATTTGATGCTTACTAAATCTTTTTTTTTTTTTTTTTAATAATTCCACTTAGTAACAGTTAGTGGAGACTATTGAAGGTCAAAAAGATGTGTCTGCTGATTGTTTCAGCTATACCTGACATTGAGATAGGCTGGGACCTGGGACCTGGAACCTGGGACCCTTTGCTGGATTAACTGCACCTGGACAAACGTCTCCTGGAGCAACAGAATACAAAGAACTATAAGGGACACGTGTAGTTAGGGCAATTGGGAACAATAAAATACAAAAGAGTCACCAATCAAATGCCACTTCTGAGGTGCCTGGAGCAAAAGCAGGGTACTATGCATGATCCCTGCACACAGCACCACCAAGGGGGTGGGCAGACAATCTAAGCTATGTTTCCTGACCAACACATGGACCTGCTCCATTGCTACTCCTTTAATGACCCAAGTAGCTCCTCTGGGGGAGTGGGCAAGGGTATCTGTTACTTGTTTTTACTCCCCTGTGCTACAGAATGAGCCCCAATAAAGCCTTGCTTGGAACTCTAGTCTGGCCACTTAACGTATTTCTATTGATTAAAGGTCCAAGGGCCTGGGTTGGCAACAATATTATAAAGACTATTTAGGAAGACTGACAGGCAAAGAGGGATTTGTGAACCCTTATAGACTTAGCTAACACCTTCTTTTCCATAATAGTTTCTCAGTCCACCCAGGCACAATGTGATTTTTATAGATTGGAGTTTGTATACATTGACTGTATTGCCCCAGAGATATTTGAGTCTATTAGCATATTGCCATAACCTACTTAAACAAGATTTGGAATTAATAACCATTAAGGGCAAATTAGTACATATCATGTTAATTGCTTCCTCAGAGGAATGAACTCTAAAGAATTAAGGCCTTTCCTATTTGTATGATAACTAGAGGGTCGTGGTTTTCAGGTAATATTCAAGGCCTTGTTCCATTTGTGAAATTCCTGGGAATTATGTGTTGGAGCAACCAGAGACATTGCTCAAATTATGCAACATGTAGTCATGCTTTTCTGATCATGCTAATAAGCAAGAGGACTCTTCTTGTTTTGGCAAAATCATATTCCTAACCTAGGAATCCCGTTAGCCTCTTCTCACAGAGTCACCAGGTAGAAATCTGAATTTTAGCAGGACCCTAAGCAGAAATCCTTAACAGAGTTACTGAGAGTGGGCCCCAGGCTTTCTCTATGAGCCCATAGGGTCTGACAGTTCATATAGTAGAAGTTTCTGCCATATATGTGCAGACTAACCCCCTGGCAGAAATCAAATAGGATTTCTTTGCAAAGTTCTCTTGGGTTTTGGATTTGAAAACTACCCGATGCAGATTCTTCTTACAGACCATTTGAAAAACAGATGCAAGCTTCTCAATGGTATTTGGTAAAAGTAGTCTCACTATTGAAGACCATCACACTGTTCTGAGGCCATAAGTAACTATGGATTCCGGCTGTGCCCTGGATGATGGGAGATAGACAGTCAAATATGTGAGGGCCATTAAGAAATGCTCCCTCATAGTGTGGAAGTTTACTTTTAAGGGTGTGCTAAGAATGAAATTTCAGGGAGTGACCCACTCATACAGAAACATGTTGTATTGCTGCTTGGTGGTGGCAAATAGGGCTCTCAAAGAACCTCCCTGACATCATTCCAAGTGGTCTGGGGCATAAAATGACTGAATTACCAATGAAAGTTCTTGAACTGAGAACAATGTTCCTGCTTGGAAGTTAGTCTCAAGCAGGCTCTGCAGATACCAAAACACCGATGAAAGAAAGCAAGGGTAAATCTTTTCACTGCATAGAGTTGAAAGTTCCTTATTTAGCAGTGAACAAAGTTTTAAGCTCCTGCCCTCTGGGAAGAATTTAGATATGATAGACAATAAAAAGAAATGATGTAATGAAGAAAATGCATCCAATATTAACAGGAAAATATTGGATTAATAATGGCTGTGGGTGAAATGACCTGACACCGGCAAGTGGATCACATTGGACCTCTATTGTTAGCACCACGGTTCTGTAAGTGGGTGTAAGTATTGGGTATTAACTGGGCACTCATGCTACACTAGGATTTGCTTATCCTGTAAAGGACTAATCTTGTATATAAAATTAAAGTGTGGAACAACCAATTCATCATTAGTTTGGTCCACTTGATTGTATTTCTTCTCAAGGTATGAACTGTACTGTTACTATGAACTATTTAATGTACAGAAGTGATCAAGAAACGTGATGTTTTTTGATGAAATCCAGTTTTTTGATTTTCTTTTTCCTATTATTATCATTTTCCATCTAAGAAATGTTAGCGTTCCCGAAGTTTAGATAGATGCACCCTTTGGTTTAATTCTAGATGTTTTATAATTTTAGTGTTTATGATTTCGTCTTTGATTTTTGTGTATGGTATGAGATATGAATCACGTTTTTGTTATCATATAGGTAGTTCTGTGTTTTTTCAGCATAATTTGTTGAAAGAATTTCCTTTCTTCTATTGAATATCCTTAGCATTTTTGTCAAAAACCAATTAACAGTAAATGTGTGAATCTATTTTATAATTCTTTATTCTACTCCATTGACCAATTTTTCTATCTTTATGTCAATATCTCAACGACCTGATTAATATAGCTGCATAAGTTTGGAAATCAGGTGTGTGATTCCTGCAACTTTTCTTTTTCAAGATTATTTTTGTTCCCTGACATTTTTACTTTGTCATATACATTTTGCGATCTATTTGTTAATTTTAACAACAAGCCTTCTGAAATGTTGACTAGGATCAGAGTGAAGGTACAGACAAATGGATATTTAAAATTATTATTTCTTCAATGACATGAACAGAATATACCTATATTTATTTAAGGTTATTTGATTTCCGTCATTGAAGATTTTTTTTTTTTTTCTTTTTTGCGGTACGCGGGCCTCTCACCGTTGTGGCCTCTCCCATTGCAGAGCACAGGCTCAGGACGTGCAGGCTCAGCGGCCATGGCTCACGGGCCCAGCCGCTCCGCGACCTGTGGGATCTCCCCGGACCGGGGCACGAACCCGCGTCCCCTGCCTTGGCAGGCGGACTCTCAACCACCGCGCCACAAGGGAAGCCCTGTCATGGGTATTTTGATAGAGATTGCATTACATAGTTGCCTTAGATAGACTGATGGGACGTTTTAACAATATTCCTCCAATCCATGAATATGGGCTATCTTTCTATTTACTTCTATCATCCTCAATATTCTTCTTCAGTGTCTTACAGTTTTCAGAGTGTATGTCTTTCACTTCCTTGGTTAGAGTCATTCCTAATTTTTTGGAATAGTTTGAGAAGGATATAGGTGTTCACTCTCTTCTAAATGTTGGATAGAATTTACCTGTGAAGCCATCTTGTCCTGGATTTTGTTTGTTGGAAGTTTTTAAATTACTTCTTTGATTTCATTACAGGTAATTGGTCTGTTCAAATTTTCTATTTATTCCTGGTTCAGTCTTGGGAGATTGTACATTTCTAAGAATTTGTCCATTTCTTCTGGGTTGTCCTAGTTTTTGAGTGGCAAGTGACCTAAGTTGAACCATTCAGATTGAAGCCAAAAACTTTTGTATGGAAATAGGGGGAAGAGATTTATTCTTCATGTGACACGTACTTGAGGAAGCATTTAGCCCAGGATTGAGTGGCAGCCATTTTTGGATTATGAAAGGCAAATCTAATTGAAAACAGAACAATTATCAAAGAAGCAGAGGCAAGAAATGGAAAGAATAAGCTGCTTGGTCCCATTATTTGAGCTATAAACTCAAGCCTCAACTGAAGACAGCTCTATCTCTAAATTCTCGGGCACATGAGACAGTACATGTCCATTATTACCTTAGACCATTTGAGGTTTTTGATACAGTCAAAGTCATTTCTATTAGAACGAAGTTGCACAAACATAAGGCATTTAAAAAAGTACTCATCAGCCTGTAGAACAGTGACTGGCATGTGATAGAGGTATTTGTCTTGAAAATGTTTTTGTATTAGTAGCAATAGTTAATTATTATGTGTAGCAATAGTAAAAATTAGCAATGAAACTAATGATCACTTATGTCTTCAGGTTCTGGATGAATGTAGGTGTGACCACAGAGGCCTGAGCATTTGTTCAAATGAGACTTAACTGAGCTTTCTCTTTCCTACTTGTCACCATCTTCCCTCTTAATTGCCAACACCTGCAAACACAGAGTTCTTGTCTCAGCAGAAGACCCCTGGCTCTTGAATATGCCCCCTTTGACATTTAAACAACCGGTGCTCCTCATATGCACCATAAAACGCTCATACTTCAGCTCCTTCATAGGCATTCTAAGAGGGATATAGCCACATTGAGGGACCAAGGGGTTTGAACCAATTTTCTTTCTTGGGTAAGACCTGGAAAATTGGTCATCTGGGATTAATTATCCCTTTCCACTTCCAATACGTCACCCTGCCTACAAGCATATGTGATTTTTAAGGGACATTTCCCAATTGCCATGAATTCTTGCAAGTTTTCTGAGCTCACAGCCCTTTGAATTCTTTGAAGAACTTTGGTTTGCTTTTGTTTGCAAGGAGTTCCGAAGCAGAAATGCTCGGTCTTGCTCGGTCATCACTGCCATGTTGCCTTATGGTTACTACTGACAGTTAGTGCCCCCATGGCTTTAGTCTTAACTTCATTCTGCTGAAATCTTAGCTCATTTCTCTCCTCCCATTCTTCAGCAGGGAAGAACAATTGTTCCCCATTCTCTGCAGGTAATGTGGCTTATGCATGTAAGCAATGACTCAGTTCTCACTCAATCTGCTCTCTCTTCAGCTACATCATCCTAATGCCCACTGGACAGATTGAAATAGTCCGATCCATTTTTAGGCAGTTTTGGCAACAGACAACTTAGAAAATTCATCTCACCCATCTCTCTGCCTCTAGGCAGGATCACTTTTTGCCTGGTCGAGCAATATTCTTTCTTCCTTCTGAAGTATTAAGTTCCTCAAGGGGAGGGAACAAATCCCAGACTTCCGTCCTACTGTTTCTTTACATAGCCACTAAAGCCCTACTTTCAAATTTCTTCCTTCCTTCCTTTGGGTGTACAGATAAAGAGAAGGTCCCAGTGCCTGTCTTCTAGTAGTTTTAATATATATTGGGAGATACATTTTATATAAGGAACAAATTGGGAGCCATTTCTGGTGTAAGAGCTAACATAGAATTTATTTGAATGGATGAGGAAGGCTTTGCATCTAACCTAAATCTTTGTTGCTATCGTTAAGTTCATGAGATGGTGGAAGTATTTTATTACAGTTCATTTGGGAGGATGAGGATGCAACAAGGTGGAATGAAACCAAATGGTGAAATAGCTCATGACTAAATCAAAGGTTCAATGGTTAAGATTTGAGATCATCTAATCTGGTCTCCTCATTCCTCATTTGTTCATCTATTTAAGAAACAGAGTGACACTTATGCATCAGGTGGTTTTCTAGCCCTGAGGACATTAGTGAACAAAACAGATAAGTGTTTTCCTGCACAGAGTTTACATTCTATTAAGGAAAAAGAGGCAATAAACACGGAAGTAAACATAGAATGCGAAGTAGTGTAAGTTCTGTAGAGAAAAATTATGGCAGGAAAGGGGGATATGGATTAAAGGGTCTTCTACAGCTGTAATAGGGAGTTGAGGAGGACTCTGAGGCTGAGAGAGAGAAAGAGACTTGTCCGGGGTCAGGAGGCAGGTTTACAGCCATGACAATGCACAAGCTAACATTTCTTACTCTCAGGCCTGTGTTCATTCCTCTATTTCTTCTGCATGCAGTAACTACTGGTTACTGCATCCTGACTCACTAATGAGAGGCCACAGGGAAAAATGCCAAACGCATTTTTCTTAAAATGCTATAAATACAGTAACCTTGATTTTGATTATAGTATAAAAGTTGAATTTACAGGTACATTTGGGAAGTGGTATAGGATATAAAAAAAGACTAGCTGTGCCTTAAATTGCAACTTATGAAAAGAAATAATATAATGCCTTATTATATATATATATGATTTACTGTTTGCTTTCATGCATAGAAATCATCTGCTTGCATATGATTGTTTACTGGTGACCAAGTATAGCCACAGGAACATATGGAAGGAGAAAGTTGTATTAAAGAATGGTAACTTTATCATGCACTAAACATCTGAGAAAGAAATTTTCTTAGGATAGAAAATCTTTACAAAACCGTGTCATTAGAATTGTCTTGAGCCATTTGCTGTCCAAGCTCGGGTGTCCTATTATAGCCCTTTATGGAAACATTTCCCCGTAGAGACAGGACTGAGGAAGGATGGATGAAGCAGAGGACTTCCTTAGATACCCTCAGGCTATTAATTCCCATCCTCACACTAACAAAGAGGTGGGTATAGGGAAAATGATCATGCCAACCAGCAGATAATATAATAGTCATTTTGCATTAGATATTAATAAGCACCAAGCATCAGCCTTCTCCACCCCTAGAAGAGTCACATCACTAATTTGGTTTGGTTTATAAAAACTGTGAAGTCTTGAGACCTTAGGGGCTGTCAATGTGTTAGAATAGGCAGCAAATGTGCGCTGAGCAAGGGCAGGAAAGTGACTGGAGATTAAACGTTCACCTTGGAAAACTGCCTAAGAATACAAACTGATGCCCAGGAAATTGAGACTTACAGTTGTTTTATGAGAAAATATCGTTTTTCTGTATTAAAGTCATTAGGTCCTAAAGAATTAACAAACCTCAGAAATGGAAGAAATCTCAGGTATCATTTATAATATTAATAATTTCAGGGCTTCCTTGGTGGTGAAGCGGTTGAGAGTCTGCCTGCCGATACAGGGGACACGGGTTCGTGCCCGGGTCCGGGAATATCCCACATGCCGCGGAGCGGCTGGGCCCGTGAGCCATGGCCGCTGAGCCTGCGCGTCCGGAGCCTGTGCTCTGCAACGGGAGGGGCCACAACAGTGAGAGGCCCGCGTACCGCAAAAAAAAAAATAATAATAATAATAATTTCAAACCCTTCTCTCATGATTAATAAGTGCCAGGCACTCTGCTCTGCTCTTCCAGAAAATAACTCATTTGATGCTCACAGCAAGCTTCCAGAGTAAATATTATTCTAATTAGTATTGAACAAGATGGCCTTAATGTTCCCTTCAACTTAACTGAGCTTTAGGCAGGCTTCTTCTTCATTCTAGGCTCCTGATCTCCATTTTCTTAGAGCATTTTTTTTTTGAAAACTTGCCATTGTAGGCTTAAAGACTTAAATATAAGACATGGCACCATAAAATTCCTAGAAGAGAACATAGGCAAAACATTCTCTGACATAAATTGTACCAACATTTTCTTAGGTCTGTCTCCCAAGGCAAAAGAAAAAAAAGCAAAAATAAACAAATTGGACCTAATCAAACTTACTTTTTTCCACAGCAAAGGAAACCATAAGCAAAGCAAAAAGACAACCTACAGACTGGGAGAAAATATTTGCAAATGATGCGACCTTCAGAGGATTCATCTCCAAAGTATACAAACAGCTCATGCAGCCCAATATCAAAAAAACAAACAACCCAGTCGAAAAATGGGCGGAAGACCTAAATAGACATTTCTCCAAAGAAGACATACAGATGGCCAAGAGGGACATGAAAAGATGCTCAACATCGCTAATTATTAGAGAAATGCAAATCAAAACTACAATGAGGTATCAAATCACACTGGTCAGAATGGCCATCATCAAAAAGTCTACAAACAATAAATGCTGGAGAGGGTGTGGAGAATAGGGAACCCTCCTACACTGTTGGTGGGAATGAAATTGGTGCAGCCACTGTGGAAAACAGTATGGAGGCTCCTTAAAAAACTAAAAATAAGTTGCCGTATGATCCAGCAATCCCACTCCTGGGCATATATCCGGAAAAGATGAAAACTCTAATTCAAAAAGAAACATGCTCCCCAATGTTCATATCAGCACTATATTTACGATAGCCAAGACATGAAAGCAACCTAAATGTCCATGGACAGATGAATGGATAAAGAAGATGTGGTGTGTGTGTGTGTGTGTGTGTGTGTGTGTGTGTGTGTGTGTGTGTGTGTATGTATGTATGTATATATATATATATATATATATATATATATATATAGACAGTGGAATAATAGCCATAAAAAGGAATGAAATAATGCCACTTGCAGCAACATGGATGGATCTCGAGACAATCATACTAAGTGAAGTAATTAGACAGAGAAAGACAAATATCATATGATATCACTTATATGTGGAATCTAAAAAATGATACAAATGAACTTATTTATAAAACAGACTCACAGATGTGGAAAACAAACTTATGGTTACAAAAGGGGAAAGGGGGTGAGGGATAAATTAGGAGTTTGGGATTAACCTATACACACTACTATACATAAAATAGATAACCAACAAAGACCTACTGTACAGTACAGGGAACTACATTCTATATTTTGTAATAACCTATAATGGAAAAGAATCTGAAATATATATAAAGAATGTATATATATATATATATATATATATATATATAACTGAACCATTATGCTGTACACCTGAAACTAACACAACATTGTAAATCAACTATACTTCAATTTTAAAAAGTAAAAAAGGTGGGAGGGAGGGAGACACAAGAGGGAAGAGATATGGGGACATAAGTATATGTAAAACTGATTCACTTTGTTATAAAGCAGAAACTAACATACCATTGTAAAGCAATTATACTCCAATAAAGATGTTTAAAAAATAAATAAATAAAAAGTAAAAAAAAAAGAAAAACATAATAAGAAAATAAAATCCCACCACAGCAAAAAAAAAGAAAAGAAAAAGAAAAAAGAAAAGAAAAAAAAAACCCTTGCCATTGTAAATTATTCCTCTACCCCTTTGAAACAGAAATCTCCAAGTCTCTTCCCAGTTCTACAACTCAGGACTGTCTTTTACAGGGACCTGGGAGCTATCTCTTTGGAATGTAATCTTCGAAAGAGAATTAGCACCTTTATATCCCAGTTTCTGTGGGAGGGTAGGCGCCTAACATCATAGGTGTCTAGCCCTAAGTTGAAAAACTGTCTCCTGTCACAAAGATATGAGAGAGATTTTTCCTTTGGATAAAGCCAGTTAGCAAATACAGATGGCCTATGGCCACCTCCTAAGGTCCTTGGTGCTTTTCCATTAGCTCACTCTCACCCTTAAAAACTATCACTCCTGCTTCAGCAGAGTTGAGTTCAGGCTTAGTTCTGGCCTCTCTCCATATTGCAGTAGCCATGAATAAAGTAACACAGTTAGTGAGTGTCTAGATTCTAAACCTACCCCTCACTTTACTGACATTCTGATGCTGTGAGTCAGCGCTTTCTGTCTCATTAGAATCCTTCCTAGAATAAACATTGCTGTGCTAAAAGCACTTTTATACCATTACTTTGCTTATTCCAATCCAGTATACTAGACAGGACAGTCCTCAGTAACTTTACTTTACAGTTGAGAACTTAGGGAGGTTAAACACCATGCCTAAATCATACAGCTGGCTAGTGAATGATGAGGGTATAGGCTTTCATATTTGGGGCCCCAAGTAGGGTTTATATCCTTGTTGCACTCTGGAGCTGTGAATCTAAGTAGAGCCAGATACCTGGGAAGGGATAACTTGAAATACCCGCCCAATCCTCAAGATTTTGGCAACTCTGAAAACTTATACCCTCTCCAAACCAGCTAAGGACCTCTGGTCCCTCTATCCCCATTCCAATGGTCCCTCTATCCCCATTCCAATGGTCCCTCTCCCCACTCTTCCACCCAGCAGCCTCCAGAGGCCTTCATGTAGTCTGGAAAAGCCATCTCCTATAGCCTTTTCCACCCACATTACTTTCCTTTGAACCAGCTCCCTGTAATGACCCTGTCTTTCCCCAGCCTATACTTAGGATTCACTTAGAAACTGCAATTTGTACATGGACACCTGTCACTTTGCCTTGTGGGGCTGCAAGTATGAGCAGCCTGCTTCTTGTGGGTGTCCTACATCCCAGACTGGCTCCTCTCCTTTCACAGGGTTTCCTAGGTGACCCAGGATGGCAGTGAGGGCAACGGGGGTGAGGTGGGAGTAGTTGTGGCAGAGAGAAATCAGCATTGAAAGGGTGTTAGGGATTAATCTCCAAAATATACCAACAACTCACGCAGCTCAATGTCAAAAAACAAACAACCCAATCAAAACATGGGCAGAAGATCTAAACAGACATTTCTCCAAAGAAGACATACAGATGGCCAAGAAGCACATGAAAAGATGCTCATCACTGCTAATTATTAGAGAAATGCAAATCAAAACCACAATGAGGTGTCACCTCACATCAGTCAGAATGGCCATCATCAAAAAGTCTACAAATAACAAATGCTGGAGAGGGTGTGGAGAAAAGGGAACCCTCCTACACTGTTGGTGGGAATGTAAATTGGTAAAGCCACTATGAAGAACAGTATGGAGGTTCCTTAAAAAACTAAAAATAGAACTACCATATGATCCAGCAGTCCCACTCCTGGGCATATATCTGTAGAAAACCATAATTCGAAAAGATGCATGCACCCCAGTGTTCACTGCAGCACTATTTACAATAGCCAGGACATGGAAGCAACCTAAATGTCCATCAACAGAGGGATGGATAAAGAAGATGTGGTATATATATATATATATTCCATTGTGTGTGTGTGTGTACACACACACACACACACACACACACACACATAAATGGAATATTGCTCAGTCATAAAAAAGAACGAAATAATGCCATTTGCAGCAACATGGATGGACCTAGATATTGTCACACTGAGTGAAGTAAGTCAGACAGAAAAAGATAAATATCATATGATATTGCTTATATGTAGAATCTAAAAAAATGATACAAATGAACTTATTTACAAAACAGAAATAGAGTCACAGATGTAGAAAACAAACTTATGCTTACCAGTGGAGGAGAAAGGATGGGGAGGGATAAATTGGGAGATTGGGATTGACATATACACGCTACTATATATAGAATAGATAACTAATAAGGACCTACTGTATAGCACAGGGAACTCTAGTCAATACCCTGTAATGGCCTATTGGCAAAAGAATCTAAAAAAGAATGGATAAGTTTCCCCAGTTTCTGTGGAAGGGTAGGAGCCTAACTTAGGGGTAGGGGGAGGAGAGCTAGTTCCAAGTTGCAAAACTACCTCCTGTCAAGAAGATACCAGAAAGTTTACTTTTCCTTTGGGTAAGGACAATTAGCAAACAGAGATGGTCTAAGAAGCCTTCCACTACAGCTCTTAAAAACTCTCCAGCCCTTTGTTTCCACCTAGCTAGGCAACCAGACTGGTCTATGCTCTATGACTGGCAGTACTATCAAAATAAAATAGAGTTCTGTTTGCTCGTAATATCTGGTATGATTTTTTTTATCTTTAACACTCATGGTTATCCTTTCTGTCTAATCCCTTTCTCCTGATCTTTGCTATTGTTGACTAAAAAATTATTCACAACCTAAAAGTTGAGAGCTGTTTTTTTAAAAAATATATTTATTTATTTACTTTTGGCTGCATTGGGTCTTTGTTGCTGCACCTGGGCTTTTCTTTAGTTGCAGTGAGCAGGGGCTACTCTTTGTTGCAGTGCGCGGGCTTCTCATTACGGTGGCTTCTCTTGTTGAGGAGCATGGGCTCTAGGCACACGGGCTTCAGTAGTTGTGACACACAGCCTCAGTAGTTGTGGCGCACAGGCTTAGTTGCTCCGCGGCATGTGGGAATCTTCCGGGACCAGGGCTCAAACCCATGTCTCCTGCATTGGCAGGCGGATCCTTCACCACTGCGCCAGCAGGGAAGCCCTGAGAGCTTTGTTTTATTTGGCGAGAATTTTTAGGACTTCAAGCCTGGGAGGCAGAATCTCAAGTAATCCTGAGAGTACCGCTCTGAGGAGGCCAGGGAGGGGAGCTAGGATACACAGGAGTTTTGTAACAAAGCGCAGGTAGTCGGGAACATCAAAAGATTACTATTAATGAAAGAAAACCAGATATGTCAAGTTAAGGAATTTCACGCTTTTCTATGTATGAGAAGATGCAGGAATGTGGCTCACTGAAATCATTCCTTTGATATGCACCTCAGCTCTCTGGGGCCGGTATCCTGTGTTTTCATATCCTGAGTTTCCTCAGGGCTCACCGACTCACGTTGAAGGGCTGCAGTCACTGATGACTGTGACATCCTTTGTTTACTGGTATGGTAGGCAATATTCTAATTGTCTACCATACACTATCTTGCAGTGTATTAGGCAACCAAGTAATACATTACTGTAAGCGTGCGCGCGTGCGTGTGTGTGACCTCTCCCACCCTACTAAAATTTTCTTAGAGAAGGAATGTATCTAAAATGCTCTATACCACATATGGCCTGGTAGAGTTCTGTCAGTGTTCAAGCTCTGTTTATTGACAAAACATTTTCCTTCTGACACAAACCACAACTGCTTATTCTTTTTAAAATATGCCAAGGTTGGGCTTCCCTGGTGGCGCAGTGGTTGAGAGTTCGCCTGCCGATGCAGGGGATGCGGGTTCGTGCCCCGGTCCAGGAGGATACCACGTGCCGCAGAGCGGCTGGGCCCGTGAGCCATGGCCGCTGGGCCTGCGCATCTGGAGCCTGTGCTCTGCAGCAGGAGAGGCCACAGCAGTGAGAGGCCCGCGTACCAAAAAAAAAAAAAAAAATTCCAAGGTTTAAAGACGTATTTTTATTTGTATTGTTTTCTTCCAGCAGAAAATACTGCGAATTTTTTGCAATGGCCAAGAGGAGGGATTCTGAATCCCGCTCATCTCTTTTCCTATGAAGATCCAAAATTTAGGATACAGGGAGAAAATGGTTTTAGTGGGGAGGCTCCAAGCGTATCTCCTTGGATGAGGCCTCAAGAAGAAAAACAGGACAGTGGTATGGTGGAAGACTTCCTGGAATTTAATTGGGAGCACAGAGGGATGAATAGAGGCTCAGAGGGAATCCTACTGTAGGCTGCACCAAGGTTTCAGGGCCTGAAAGTGGGATTTGTGCTTCCTCATTTAGCTTGAGCCCTTTTAGAGTATTCCAGTAGCAACCCTTGTTCCTCAAATGTGATCATCCTTAAATCTTCTAACTGTCCTAGGCAGTGTCAAAGCTTGAGCGAAAATTAAGTATTTGTCCAGGTTACCACTGTCCCTATCATGTAGATCATGTATTCTAATACCCACAGAGTAGAAAAACCAAAGAGAAATGAAGTGACTGCCTAAGGTCTGTCTCTGTGCATGCTGTTCATGATAGCATCAGGATGGAGATTCCAAGTCTCTTACTCTGGTCTTCTGTCCGGTGTACCATGCTGCTTTTCTCCTACTGGGATTAGGAGTCTGTAGGGCCAGAGAGCAGGAGCTGGATATTGGAGGCCATACAGCCTCCTGCAAGAGGAGGTGGGAGTTAGGCTCTTCTATGAAGCTGCTGCTGTCAGAGCACGTGCTGTGGTGGTGGTAAAAGCCTGCAATGGGAATTTAAAAGAAACACATCATGCATTTTTTAAAAAATTGAAGTATAGTTGATTTACAATGTTGTGTTAGTTTCAGGTGTACAGCAAAGTGATTCAGTTATACATACATTCTTTTTCATTATAGGTTATTACAAGATATTGAATACAATTCCCTGTGCCATACAATAAGACCTTGTTGTTTATCTGTTTTATATATAGTAGTGTGTATCTGTTAATCCCAAACTCCTAATTTATCTCTCCCCCTCTCCCACTATCCCCTTTGGTAACCATAAGTTCGCTTTCTATGTCTGTGAGTTTGTTTCTATTTTGTAAATAAGTTCATTGGTATCATTTTTTAAGTTTCCACATATAAGTGATATCATATGATATTTGTCTTTCTCTGTCTGACTTACTTCACTTAGTATGGTAATCTCTAGGTCCATCCATGTTGCTGCAAATTGCATTATTTCATTCTTTTTTATGGCTGAGTACTATTTCATTGTGTATATATACCATATCTTCTTTATCCATTCATCTGTCTGTGGACATGTAGGCTGCTTTCATGTCTTGGCTATCGTAAATAGTGCTGCTATGAACATTGCTGTGCATGTATCTTTTTGAATTAGAGTTTTCACTGTATATATTCCCAGGAGTGGGATTGCTGGATCATATGGTAACATTATTTTTAGTTTTGAAAAGAACCTCCATACTGTTCTCCATAGTGCCCGCACCAATTTACATTCCCACCAACAGTGTAGGAGGGTTCCCTTTTCTCCACATCCTCTCCAGCATTTATGGTTTGTGGGTTTTTTAATGGTGGTCATTCTGACTGGTGTGAGGTGATACCTCATTGTAGTTTTCATTTGCATTTCTCTGATAATTAGTGAAATTGAGCATCTTTTCATGCACCTGTTGGCCACTTGTATGTCTTCTTTGGAGAAATGTCTATTTAGGTCTTCGGCTCAGTTTTTGATTGGGTTGTTTGTCACATCATGCATCTTTTTTTTCTTTTTGCGGTACACGGGCCTCTCACTGTTGTGGCCTCTCCCGTTGCGGAGCACAGGCTCTGGACACGCAGGCTCAGCGGCCATGGCTCACGGGCCCAGCCACTCCGCGGCATGTGGGATCTTCCCGGACTGGGGCACGAACCCGTGTCCCCTGCATCGGCAGGCGGGCTCTCAACCACTGCGCCACCAGGGAAGCCCACATCATGCATCTTTGAGACAACTTTGTGTACTGGATTGGTAGAAACTTTTAGACTCTACCTGGGGAAATGCTTCTCACTACTGTAAGTAATATTTAAAGTTATTATCAGCAGCAGCAATGGGATCAAAGAGTCATGTGACTTAGGCTTTCTGCTCTTCTCACCATGAAATGAGATTCCTGAAAAAGTTCACTTCTTAATGTTTAGACTTATAAAAGTATACCTATGCTTTTATTCTTATTCTTTTTATAGACTGCTGAGCACTGCTGGAGAAAATGACAAAACTATTCCCAATCCATGTTCTGCACCTTGAGCTGAGCCCTAATGCTGTTCACCAATTCGACTATTAATACATATTTCTATTAATAAATATTATTCTTGCCCTTTCTCCATAGTGGTGATCTCAAATCTTTATGATCCTCCTCAAATTTCTTGCCTCATGCTTTTAATGATGACCCAACAGGAAAAAGAGAGAAACCAGTAAGCATATATTTCTTGACCTCCTCTCCAGACAACCAATGTAACTGTATTCACAGCTGTCCTTTTTCCTTTCCTCTAAACTCAAAGGTCCTGGCTAAACCCTCCAAAATGCTTTGGATCTCAACTTATTCCAGCTCTCTGTTGACCTCACATCCTCATTTCCCTTCCCTCCTGAACCATGGCCTTCTCCACCCTATTGATTCTTTTCCTTCAGCAAATATACATGCTTAAAACTTCCACATCCTAGAAAACAAAACAAAACACTCCTTAGAGCCTCTTGACCCCTTTACCTACTTTGTTTGCATAATTTCCTATTCATTTTTCACATTAATATTGTAAAGCCCTGTCACACAATAAAAATACTGTTACCAAGTTTCCTAATCATTTTCTAGTGGAAAATCCAAAGGTATAGTTGCATTGTCTTTCCTAGTGGATAGTTTATGACATATGTTACTGAACACTACACCTTCCTTCCTGAAGCAGTATTTTGCCTTTTTAAACTTATACTTTAAAATATTTGCCTTCCAACTTGTTGCTTCTACTGTATTTTGTTCTTAATAAAAGGGCATTAATATTCACTTAGTTACCTAAGGTGAAACCTGCCAATTTCTCTGTGTTCCTTTATTTTTCTCATCCCTTCCCTCTCCCACAAACACAAATATGCTTGGTCTTAGGCTTAGCCATTGTACATATTAAATATCTCAAAAGCTCACTCTTCTTCCTCTCTATTCCCAGCACTCTTGTCTTATTTCTGGTCATTACATTTCTCCTCGGTCTTTTGTGGTAGACTCTGAGATGATCTTCCTTACTCCACTAGCTCCCTATTTAATCCATCTCCCATACCTCTGCTAGAATGATCTTTCTAAAAGATAAATCTAATCATGTCACTTCCTTCATACATTTTTAAGTAGTTTCCTATCTTCCTAGACTAAACCAAAACTCTGAAAATAACACAGAAGACTTTGTTTCATAATCTGATTTCTATTTATCTTTCCTATTCTTAATTTTGATCCTCTCCCACATATTCCCTTTCGACCACTAGGCAGAAGGTGTAGCTTCTGAAGATACAGTATTATGACATTCCATTTCTCTTTGCCTCTGAACGTGTTTTCTCTCTGCCTAGGATATCAATGCCTTGTTTCTTCTTCTACCTCCCCCCATACCTTTCTCCTGTTCAACTTTTACTCGTCTGTCCAGATTCATCTGGACATGTCATCCTCTGGGAAGTTCATTTTTCGATGTCCCTATGGCATTTGATGAAATTAAATCAAAGTAATTGTGGATTTTCCTATCATGTCTTTCACTAAACTATGAGCTCCAAGTGGCCTGTGAGTGTTCCTGCTTAACCTGCCTAACACTCATCTTGCCGGTGAGTTTATAAGAAGGCAAGCAAAATTCAGTGTTGATAAAGGTAGTGAGGTTATTGGTGCTTAGCTCAAAGGGTTAGGGCACAAGTAAATGAAGGTCAGATTCAAGTAAAGATAGTGAGGCTTGCTCTGATCCACAGCTACAGTCTGAGCTCCTGCACACTCTGGGCAGTGTGCACTGATGAGAAGAGCACTGGTTTGGAGTCAGGAGACCTAAGTTCTAGCTCTGATTCTGATATTAACTAAATAACCGATTCACTTTGTTATAAAGCAGAAACGAACACACCATTGTAAAGCAATTATACCCCAATAAAGATGTTAAAAAAAAAACTAATTACATAATCTCGCTAAGTAATTTTCCTGCTCTGAGCCTTATCAAGCATAAAATGGTTTTTGCTCTCTATGTGATTATAAGGTTTATGTGAGATAATATCTCCAAAAAGGTTATATAATCACTAAAGGCCATTCACATGAAGGGCTAGATGAGGTAGTGTGGATGGAGCCAGGGCCTCTGCTCTGCACATCTCCAGGAGCAATGCTTACACTACAGTCTATGTGAATGTTGACACGTGAAGCCATGTGGCGTGACTGCCTTGGATACAGCCTTGGTAATCCACTGGAATATTCGAAATGTATAACGCAGAAAATGAACATTATGTTAGGCATATAGAAATTACTCTTCTGCCTCCCACAGTTCCAAAGAAGAATGAGGCAGTACAGAGAAAGGGAAAGCAAAGGAAGAGAAACGAAGATGCAAAGTGTAATGGCAAACACAAATTCAAAATAAGAAGTTAAATTTCCTTGTTGAGAAATAGGCTTTGCCTCCACCCCCCCTTTTCTTAAAGCATGGTTCTTTTGTGTGTGGGGAGGGGTGATGAGAACTCTTAAGATTTACTTTCTTAGCAACTTTCAAATTTGCAATACAATATTATTGACTACTGTATCCAGGCTGTATACTATATCCCCATAGCTTATTTATCTTACTGAAAGTTTGTACCTCTTGATCCCCGTAACCCATTTCACTTACCCTCCAACACTTTACCCCTCTGGCAACCCCAATCTGTTCTCTGTATAATGAGTTTTGTTTTGTTTGTTTGTTTTGTTTTTAGATTCCACATAGAAGTGCAATCATATGGTATCTGGCTTCTCTGTCAGACTGATTTCCTTTAGCATAATACTGTTTTTTAAACGTTTTTATTGGAGTATAATTGCTTTACAATGGTGTGTTATTTTCTGCTCTATAACAAAGTGACATATACATATATCCCCATATCTCTCCCCTCTTGCGTCTCCCTCCCTCCCACTCTCCCTATCCTACCCTTCTAGGTGGTCACAAAGCACTGAGCTGATCTCCCTGTGCTATGTGACTTCTTCCCACTAGCTATCTATTTTACATTTGGTAGTGTATATATGTCAATACCACTCTCTCAATTTGTCCCAGCTTACCCTTCCCCCTTCCTGTGCCCTCAAGTCCATTCTCTAGTAGGTCTGCGTCTTTATACTCTTGAAGTCCATGTATGTTGTTGAAAATGGTAAGATTTCTTTTTTTAATGGCTGAGTAGTATTCCACTGTATACATATACCACCTCTTCTTTATCCATTTATCCATTGATGGACACACGTTGTTTCCATATCTTGGCTATTGTAAATAGTGCTGCAATGAACACAAGGGTGCATGTATCTTTTCAAATTAGTGTTTTCATTTTATTTGGATAAACACTCAGAAGAGCATTTACTGGTAGTTCTAATTTTAATTTTTTGAAGAACCGCCATACTGTGTTCCATAGCAGCTGCATCAATTTACACTCCCATCAGCAGTTCATGAGGGTTCGCTTTTTTCCACATCCTTGCCAACACTTGATACTTGTTGTCTTTTTTACCATGTTGACAGGTGTGAGGTGCGATCACATTGTGGTTTTGACTTGCATTAGTGATGTTGAGCATCTTTTCATGTGCCTATTGACCTGATCTGTATGTCTTCCTTGGAAAAACGTCTATTCAGATCCTGCCTATTTTTTAAATAGATTGTTTGTTTTTCTTATTAATTGAGTTATATGAGTTCTTACATACTTTGGATATTAACCGCTTATTGGGTATATGATTTGAAAATATCTTCTCCCATTCAGTTGGTTGCCTTTTTATTTTGTTGATGGTTTCCTTCACTGTGCAGAAGCTTTTCAGTTTGATATAGTCCTATGTATTTACTTTTGCTTTGTTTCCATTGTTTCTGGAGTCAGTCAAAAAAAAAATATTGCTAAGATCAATGTTAAGGAGCCTACTGCCTATACTTTTTTTTCCCTAGGATTTTTATGATTTCTGGTTTTACATTCAAGTCTTTAATCCATTTTGAGTTAATTTTTATGTATGGTGTAAGATAGTGGTCCAGTTTCATACTTTTGCATGTGGTTGTCTAGTTTTCTCAACATAATTTATTGAAGAGACTCTTCTTTCTTCACTGTTTCTTCTTGCCTCCTTTGTTATAAATCGGTTAACCATACATGGGTGGGTTTATTTCTGGGCTCTCTTATCTGTTGCATCAATCTGTTTTTATGCCAATGCCATATTGTTTTTATTACTATAGTTTTGTAGTATAGCTTGAAATCAGGGAGTGTGATGCCTCCAGCTTTGTTTTTCTTTCTCAAGATTGCTTTGGCTGTTCAGGATCTTTTGTGATTCCATATAAATTTTATGATTGTGTATTTGATTTATGTGAAAAATACCCTTGGTATTTTGAAAGAGATTGTACTGAATCTGTATATTGCTTTGGGTAGTAAGGAAGTTTTAATAATTAATTAATAATTATTATTATTGATAATAATAATAATTTTAAAATAAATAATTAATTAAAGGATTAATTAATTCTTTAATTAATTAAAGAATTAATTCTTCTACTCCATGAGCATAAAATATCTTTCCATTTATTTGTGTCTTCTCCAATTCTTTCATTGATGTCTTATAGTTTTCAGTGTAGAGATCTTTCACCTCCTAGGTTAAATTTATTCTAGGTATTTTAATTTACTTTATGATGCAATTATAAATGGGATTGTCTTCTTTATTTCTCTTTCTGATAGCTCATTGTTAGTGTTTAAAAATGCAACAGACTTTTGTATATCAATTTTGTAACCTGCACCTTTACTGAATTTGTTTATTAGTTCTCACAGTTTTTTGGAAGAGGCTTTAGGGTTTTCCATATATAAAATCATGTCATCTGCAAATAGTGACAATTTTACTTCTTTCTTTCCAATTTGGATGCCTTTTATTTCTTTTTCTTGACTAATTGCTCTGGCTAGGACTTCCAGTACTATGTTGAATAAAAGTGGTGAGTGTGGTCACCCTTTCCTTGCTCCTCATCTTAGAGGAAAAGCTTTCAGCTTTTCGCCATTGAGTATGATGCTGGCTGTGGGCTTGTCATATATGGCCTTTATTATGCTAAGTCATGTTCCCTCTATGCCCACTTTGTTGACAGTTTTGATATATTTAAGTTGATAGCAAGTTAAGTTTGAATGCATTCTAAAACTCTATATTTTAACGCCCCCATCCAAATTTTGTGGGTTTTATTTTATTTTTGCTTTTTAATTGAAGTATAGTGGATTTGCAATGTTGTACAAATCTCTGCTGTACAGCAAAGTGACTCAGTTTTACACATTATACATTCTTTTAAAATATTCTTTTCCATTATGGTTTGTCCCAGGAGATTGGATATAGTTCCCTCTGCTATACAGTAGGACCTTGTTGTTTCACATTTTGTGTTTTTAATGTCACATTTTACATCTTTTAATTTTGTGTACCTCTTACCTAATTATTTTAGTTCTAGTTATTTTTACTGCTTTTGTATTTTAACCTTCATACTGGATTTATAAGTTATTAATCCACTACCTTTAATATATATTTACCTTTACCAGTGAGATTTTCACTTTCATATGTTCTCTTGTTAGTAATTAGTGTCCCCTTTTTTCAGCTTAATGAAGGTTCTTTAACATTTACTGCAAGACTGGTTTAGTGGTGATGAACTCCTTTAGCTTTTGTTTACCTGGAAAGTTCTTCATCTTCTTTTCAATTCTAAATGATTACCTTGCTGGGTAGAGTATTAATTGGTTGGAAGTTTATTTCTTCCAGCACTTTGAATATATCATGCCACTCCCAGCCTGCAGTTTTTGCTGAGAAATTGGCTGATAGTCTTATGGAGGTTAGCTTCTGCATAACAAGTTGTTTTTCTCTTGCTATTTTTAAGATTCTCTCTTTATCTTTAACTTTTGACATTTTAATTATAATCTTGGTGTGGCTCTCTTTGGGTTCATCTTGTGTGGAACACTCTGGGCTTCTTGGATCTAGACAGATCCAGACATCTAGTCTGTTTCCATCACCAAGTTAGGGACATTTTCAGCCATTATTTCTTCAAATATGTTTTCTGCCCCTTTCTCTCTTCCCCTTCTGGTACCCCTACAATTCAAATGTTATTCCTCTTGATGTTGCCTCATAGGTCCTTTAAGCTATCTTCACTTTTTAAATTTCTTTGTTCTTTTTGCTGGTCTGTTAGGTGAGTTCCACTGCCATGTCTTCCAGATCACTGACTCTTTCTTCTGCTTCATCTAGTGTGCTGTTGAACACTGCTAGTGTACATTTCAGTTCAGTTATTGTATTCTTCAAACCTGTGATGTTTGTTTTCTACTTTCTTTTATTATCTATAACTTTGTTTAAAGTTCTCACTGTGTTTGTCCATTCTTCTCCTGTGTTTGGTGAGCACTTTAATGACCATTACTTTGAACACTTTATCAGGTAAATTACTTGTCTCTATTTCATTGAGGTGTTTTTGTTTCTTTTCCCTGGGTTTTTATCTTGTTCTTTCATTTGAAACATATTCTTTGACTCCTCATTTTTGCTTGACTCTCTGTGTTGTTTCTATGTGAAATAGCTACGTCTCCCAGTCTTGAAGGAATGGCCTTGTGTAGGAGATGAACCTTATCATTTAACCTTTCCCTAGCTTGTTGTCTCTCAAACATTTGTGTTTGTCTAAGCAGCCTGATTTATTCTGGGTAGGTCCCAGTTGTTGAGAATGTGCCAGGACCTCTGAGTGTCCTGGAGGAGGGATCTCAGTTTGGGGCTGATTGAAAGTTAGACCTTCAGGCAGCAGCTTTGAAGATATGCAAGTATATACGGTCCTGTGGGACTGAAATTGTAGACTCTGCTGGCATGAAGACCAAGAACCCGGAGATGTCCCTTTGAGAATGTTGCAAAATTCTGGGCTCCAGTTGAGTGTATAAGCACCTTTCTGGGAGGTACTGGTGAGCTGTAGTGAAGTCAAGTGAGAGTACTGGCTAATGTTCCCTGAGAACACTTCTGTAGCATCTAGATGTGTGGTTAACTTGAACTCTACTTCTCAGGCTGATGCTCCAGGACAAGTAAATAGGCCTTCTGCATGGGAAGACTGGGGGTTGTTTCAGTCTGCTGTCTGTGCAGTGCCCTGCGGGTGGTAGCCTGCCAAGAACTCTTAATTGTTTCAGACCTGTGGAGCCCAGAAAGGCAATCCTACTGGCCATCAGAACTAGGTTGACTCAAGGAGCATTCCCTGTGTGGGCTGTGCTCACCTGGCCACTTTGGTAGGGCCATGGGGGTGTACTGTGCAGCGGCAGGTCACTCACCTGGCAGGTTAAAACATGTCTCTTTAGGAAACTTGTAAATTCTTTGTTTCTTTGAAATGTATGTAAATCTTTTTTAAAGGCTGAATCAGCCCCTTGAAACCTTTACAAACCAGAAATGTCTCTCTCAAGGATATGGAAACCATTGCTTTGAAATGTATCAAGGATCATAGAACCCCCATCTCCCAGTCTCCAGTCTAACTTAGATGCCTGGCTCCAACTGCAAAACCACGAATTGCCATAAAAACATGAGAGGTATTTATTATTCCTTTGGCTAAAGGCAATAAGCTAATATGGTTGGCCACCTCAGTTATCAGGTGAATCTAGGATGAACTATGTGTGGAAAATGGTGCTGTCAAGTCCTCTTACTTGAGGACTAGTTATTGTTTATTTTGACAACATGTATGTAATGGGTTGTATCTTCTTGGATATATAAGAGGGTAAGACCCCCTTCCGTCTCTGCAATCTCTTTAGCACATCCTTTGCCTGTGATGACATCGTATTCTGGTTTAATGTTTATTCAAAAACATAACTTTTTTCTTTCTCTTATACCTTTCCGGAGAGGGATTCTGGGGTGGCAGAAGGTTTTGTTTTTAATTATATTTACCCCACAGACACAAAACAACCTTGGTAAGAAATGTAAATGAGGCAGAAAAATAATTATCACATTCTCATAGTCCTCTCTCTCTTTCCTCTCCCTTTTCTTGTCTCTCCCTACACTTCCTATCTGATAGTTCCTCTTGAGAATTTATTTTGGTATAAAAATAACTGTGCCCAGGGTCATCACCTATAAAATGGGGAACAATAAAGCAACCTAAATCACAGGATTAAATGATTTAATTCCCACAAAGTGCTAAGGATAGTGTATGACATGTAATAAGCACTATATATATTTGTTATTGTTAATATTATCATATGGCAAAATCTTTCATCAAGGAGCAAGTCTGTAGCTACCTGGCTCACAGAGTTTCCACCAAGCACAAACAGATAGTGTGTTGAGTTACCCACCATTTGGGATTATCTCAGACTAGTTCTTTATCCTGTGCTCTGCACCAGCCTCCCCACCTAATCCTTCCTGACTCTTCTCCCACTGCTGCTAGCAGTGTTGATAATAAAATGAAACCTCTCACTTCTAGATATGATCACTTCACAAACAGGATATATATTATGCTGTACTACCTCAGATCTGGTAAAAGAAACAACAACAAAATAAAAATAAAAATATTCTCCTTAGCAGTGCTTCTCATAAATGTGGTAAAGGTCAAATGATTTAAATTTCAGCAACAGGGCACCAATAAAAGGGCCATGAAGTTGAAATTCTTGAGCAAGGTGCAAATTATGAGGGATGAGTGTCATTCTTTGCCAGGAACTTGGAGGAAGATTAAGACTTCTCTGGAAGAGACTAAAAGATGGAGTGGGAGGGATGAAAGCTGATAGCTGGGAACAAGATCCTCTTTTAACAGAAAATGTACCCTTGTGCTAATTACAGAAAGGTGCTCATCTTATATAGATAAATTAGGGGAAAAAATAAACTCTCTCTTAGAAGAAGAAGACCCTTGAGATTATGGAAGGTAAGCTCAGTAGAGCTGGGTTCCAACCCCTATTTGCCTCTTCAAGTGAGTATCTTTGTGAAATATGAGGACCACACAACTAGACACAGCTGCTGGCTGGGTGCTGCTACCACTTTCTATCCATGCTTGCACCTCTCCTATGCTTGACAACAAGTAGTAGATTAACACCTGGGACTAGATACAGAGATCCTGGGAGATAATTACAGATCCTGGAAGGGGCAGTAGATCTGAGGAACTGTCCCACCTAGTTCTGCCTTTGATGGTGGTGAGTGAATTTCCCTATCCGTGTTTCTTATGCAGTCTTTAATCTTGCCAGTGCTGAGCTGTTTTCATAGCTACTTCCCACTCCATGTGATCTCTTAGAGGATGATAGAGGAGTGGATTGAGAGAGAGAGCTTATAGCTTTGTGAGAAGATTAATAAAGAAACTCATAGAACATTGGAATGATTTGGGAACCACTGTGACCCCCTGCCTCAGCTGAAGTCTGTGTCAGTGAAGGAGAGATCTCTCATTTTCTAGGGGAATCATAAAAGGAAAATCTATAAAATCACCTCCTCATACCTGAGAGGCTAAGTGCATTGAATTTCTAAAGTTACTGTGTTTCATTGAATCTGATAAAACATTGTTTGTAAGACATAATTAATTTTGTATTCCATTAAGAAGACAAATATATGTATTATATATATATATATATACACACACACACACACACACACAAGTATATTGGTTGACACTGCCAACTGTTAGACCCATTCTATTTCAGAGATATTCAAGTGCAGAAAAATGTACATCTTAGAGTAAGTGAAATATAGCATCTCTAAACACAGTAACTCCTGCTGTAATGAAATCCCATCACCTAGCAGAAAATGGAGTCTAGTTACATCTAGTTACTTATTTGAAATGTTTAACTCCTAGAAACTTCCTCCCTGGCAACTCAATTCCAATCTTTCTGTATACTGACCTTTAGTCAAAGATGGGACGTTTGTGAGAGGAACTGACGTTTTGGGTATTGCATGAATTGTCTAGAAAGGTATAATCATATAGATCCTACACAGCCTGCTTTGCTGGACAAATCGGCATTTTCTTGTGCGAGGCTGACATCTGCTGGACAAGTAACACTTGAGCAAAGCTTTGTTTTGCTATTTTAGAATAAATTAAAATTTTTGGCAGGGAAACCTAGCTGTGGTGCATATACTCCACATTTTCTATTCGAATTTTACAAGTTTAGCAGTTAATTTTCTTTTCAAATTTTGTATGCTGTGGCTGAGTTTCAATGAGCTTTAGAATGACAGCTTACCCTCAGGGCAACTTTAATATGTGAGGATAAAGCCCTTTAATTAAACTAGTCTTTCTTAACCCTCATGGGGTGTCAGAATCACTGTCTGTGAGAGACTGTTTATAAAGATGGCCACAGCAACCCTCCCATTCCACATTGCCTTTTCACAGTGTGACTTTGCCACTCCTATTTAAAAAGTAAAGTCTGTTTTCCTTCCTTTTGAATCTAGGTTGGCTTTGTGCTTTGATTTCAGCAATAACATGTGGTAGAGGGGGCACTGTACAACTTAAAACATATCCTTAAAAAGAGCCACTGCAACTTCAGTTTTTGCTGAACATCCACGTAAGAAAGACAAGTTAGACTACTGAAGAATGACTCACCACATGGAGAGAGCGCCTGCCTGCCTGCCAGTCAGCAGAGAGGTTCAGCACCAAGGCCAGTGCCAATAGGGTGAGCCCATTTAGACCTTCTAGTCCAGCCCAGTCAACTAGCCAAAAACAGCTGCATAAGTGAACCCAGATGAACCAAGCAGAAGAATCCCCCCCCAGTGAACCCACTAAACAGCAAGAAATCATAAATAAGTTTTCCTTTAAGTCACTACATTTGGGGTGGTTTATTATGCAAAAATAGGTAACTGCTAACACGAGGAAACTTTTAAAGAAGAATAAACAATAATGCCCAAGTCCAAACCTAAGAGATTTGTATTTAATTTTATTAGGTGGAGCCCAGGAAATAGCAATTTTTTTAAAAGCCTGTAAGATTGGGATTCACTGATCTAAATATTTTGCCCATGATTACCTTTTCTAAAATCAGTAGCAACGGCAACGTCGTAACGGTTATTCCAGCATATGGTGCATTACCTACACAAACTCTCTGTCAGGTTTCATGGGAGCAAACAAAGTTAAGTGAGTTTGGCAAGATTACTGAGCTAGTAGGAGGTAGGTCATTTGACTCCATATCTTAAATTTTTTCAACTACATATAGTAGCCTGCTGTCTTCTGACATTTACCTCTTTTGTGAGTGACTGATACATACAAGCTATATATCTGGAGATGAAAGTTATGGGTAAGAGAGAATATAGAGCGATTAGGACCCTAAACCCACAGATAATTAGAATTAAAGGAGTTAGAATCATAAAGACCTTTGTGATTCTGGACCAGTAACAATGAAATTTTGGTGTTAAACAAAAAGCTATTGGACTAGGAAGTGCAGTAAATAGTACTCAGACGTTCAAAATGGAGGGAACCCTAAGCAAGATGATTAAAAATCATTATCTCTGATGCCATATTCTCTGTGGTCCTAGCGGATAGGCAGTTGAAGTACCAGGAGATTAATTTCTGCTTAGTTTAAATAATAAAACTTTAGTCAAAATTTTCAAAAAATAAAGGAAAGCTCTGAAAGAGTTAATACTCGAAATTCATATCTAGAAGAAAGACATTTTAGCTGCAATAACTACCTACGTGAGATTCATTGTCCTTCTTTGAGGAGAGAAGGAGAGCTATGTACATCAGACCCTAGCTGCAGAATGGAACTCAGAGCCTAAATGAACACACATGTGAGATACATTGAGGACTCTTGCCTAAGTCCTATGATTTGGGCTGATTAGAAAGTAGCTAAAAGCAGGTGCTGGGGTATAAATCTCCATGGTTGGTCTTCATCTGGTTTGTCTTCACCTGTTGCAAACTACAGTGCTTCTCAAACTTCAATGTGCAAGTAAATCACCTAAGGATCTTAATAAAATTTGATCCATTAGGTCGGGGGTGGGGAAGGGCCGGGATTCCACATTTCTAACAAAATCCCAAATGATGCTAATACCGCTGATCTGCAGACTACATTTGGAAAATTAAGGTTATACGGAATTTTCCCCCCGAGCAACAGTTCTCAGACTGTGATCACCAGACCAACAGCATTGACATCACTTGAGAATTTGTTAGAAATGCAAATTCCTAGGCCCTGTCCAGATCTATTCCATCAGAAACTCTGGGAGTTGGGACCCAGCCATCTGTAGTGTCACAAGCCCTCCAGGTGATTTTGATGCTAAAGTTTGAGAACCACTGATCTAGAAAAGTATTTATCCAGCCATAATAGAATTACACTAGGAGCTTTAAAACAAACAAAAAATCAGTCCCTGGGCTCCACGCCATACCAATTAAATCAGAAGGCAGGATGTGGGACACTTCACTGTGAGTATTTTTTTAAATCTTCCCATGTGCTTACAATGTGCAGTGAGGTTTGAGAAACACACACACACACACACACACACACACACACACGAGAAAGAGAGAGAGAGAGAGAGAGAGACAGATCCACTTCACTTACTTCCTGAGTCTTTGCCAGCAAAAGTCTGGTAGATGTGGTGGTTTCTGGATCTGCTGGGCCAGTGGCTCTCTTCCTCCTCACTGTTGCTTTGCACCTGTAACCAAGATCCCAGCAGAACTCAGTCAGTGCCAGTGTTGGAGAAAAGTGCAGAATGGCAGATAGCTGTAAGGGAAAGAGGCTGAATGTACTTGAGAGACTTGGCCTCTTCTCTTGTGGTAGGAGCCTGGTAGTGAGGAAGGCAGGAACAGCTCTACATTCAATGAGAGGTGACATACATGCAAATGACACTGCAAATCTTCATGGCTTCTCTTTGTGGCAAGGATCTGAGGGCTTTTCCTCGAGACTCTACCACTTGATGGCAGTACTGTCCACAGACCCAGGCAAGAAGAATTCCAAGTTTTAGAGAGCTCACGGGATGAAGAGTTGGTGGACCTAGAGGATGTGTCCACTTTGATCTTGTACTGCCCCTTCTAGACCATGCTCTGGATACCCAGAATACCCCCAAATGCTATTCAAATGGCCCCAAGCCTGTTTCAGGGAAATGCATTGGCTTTGCCTCGTGTCTGTTCTCTCAAAGACCAGCCTTTCTCCTAGTGTATGCACTCCCAGGCCTGAGTGATGACTAATGGTGGTTATATGTGTGGGTAGGGGGTTTGTGGCATTTGTATATGCAGGCTGGGGTGTTCGCATATGTATGTGCAAAATCCCTTACGGTGCAGGGCAGATCTGGCCATGGGAAGAGAAGGGGACAGGATGGGGAGGGTCTCTGCCCACCCTGCCATGTTCTAGCACTGAAGTCCTAAGAGTGAGAATTCTAGATTTGAACCTGAACTTCTAGGACTTTGCGGTTACATGCTTGTCAAGGTAGAAGAGAAGATTTTATTTAATCGTGTTTAGCCTAGTGTGTAACCTCTATCTGTACTCTTGTGTGGATCCCACAAATGACAGGGGCAGGTGTGCTTGATGAGAAACTTCAGTGAAGATCAGATTAGATAAGGAATTAGAAAAATAGTGCTAGAAACCTGGGCACTCTTAAGAAACCAGGCTCATTTCTTTTTCTCCCTCCTTGTATATTAACCCATTCCCAAAGGTTTCTGAATATAATTCAAGAATTGAAAAAATAAAATAAATAAATAAAAAAGAATTGATATATCTGGCAAGGAAAAGGAGCCTGGATTTCCTTTACCCAAGGAAAGGAATCCAGAGCCTTTCTCTGCCAGCCTCTCCCTCACTTTCAACCCACTCACCTCCAAGTCCAAAGTGTCCTGCAGCTGCTGGGTTAGAGATCGGTGCAGTTCTGTTCTCTCTTGGCCCTGTTTCCATTTCTGTTGGATGGTGGACAGGTCCAGTGATTTAACCTTCCTGCCCATGGGATTCTTCTGAAACAGACTCTTTCTTGCTCTGCTCTTTCTTTTCCAGAAGGTCTCATCCTTGGCTGAATGGGCTTCCTTACTGGTGGCTTGTAGACCCCACAGCTGCCTCTTTACCTGTGCAGGGTCTGTGCTCCACTGTAGATCTGCTCTGGGCAGAGAATGTGTGCAACAGGGGTTAGAATCCAGAGTTTCTGATGGTTCTTGCAATGTGGACACCCCCTGCTGTGCTTCCTCTTTAAAGCAGAGGGCACATGGACAGGAAGAAGTGGGCAGCTTTGTACCCCTGATGGGGGGCACAGGATCTCCCTGTGGGACTGGCCCAAACCCAGGGTCTTGCTGGAGGACCAACTTCTCTCCTCGCACTCTGTCCATCACTTCCCACACCACCTGGTCTAAACTGTTCCTTTTGGGGGTGTGGTCGGGTGGTGATAGCCTATCTCGTGGGCACGTGTACAGGCACATCTTGGAGATGGCTTTCCGGAGGCGCTCTCTGGGTGAGTGAGGTTCAGGCTCTGGGGGCAGAATCTTGATGGATGGCACATCAGTTGCGTTGCAATTCCAGAACATGTGGGATGGTGTGAACTTTTGGACAGGGGTCTTAGATACGTAGGAGTACAGACAGAAGAAGGCATCGGCGGTGACGGCCAGTGTTTGCACCTGCTTAAACCTGCCTGAGTGCAAGAGTTGAAGATGGTGAGTCTAGGGGGTCATCAGCAAATTACTTCTTGAATCTTTCCCTTCAATAGCCTTCCTAAAACTCAAAATTCAGAAAGAAGGTGCCATTTTCTCTACCAGCGTTTCTCCCATTTAGATTTCTGACACCCAGGATTCTCTTTCTTGACCTTCTTGACTTTTTGACTCCCTATCCCAAATAGTCCAAAAATTAATTCTATACAGGATGAAAAACTTTTCTGTATCTTGATTTAGCATATCCTCTCTGCTGTCAGTATACAACGGTCTCTATCACTGTGTTTGCCTTAGATGACAAACATGACTAAAAAGGGCAAAATTAACATTATTTTCTTAGTAAGAAAACTTTAGGGTTATAGAAGTCTTCTTTGATAGCAGCAAATTTGAGGGATAGCAATTACTAGGCAATGGACAGAGGTAGAGAAATTTAGATGGACTATATCATTTCTGCTAGACTTTGCTTCTCAAAGTGTGGCCAGTAGTCCAGTAGCATTGGCATTACTTGGGAACTTATTGCAAATACAGACTCTCAGACTGTATCCCACACATTTTAACAATATCCTTCAGTAACTCACACATACACCCATGTTGGGAAAGCACTGTGATAAACCATATATCCCTTAAACTGTAAGTGTCCTAAAGGCAAGAGTCATGTTTCTCTTGCCTAGCTGCTGTCCTTCCAGAATTTAACAACTAATTATGTACTTGGCACATAAAATAAATTCAATAAATCATCCTCAATCTTTAGTGTGTGTAAGAATCATCTCAAATGCTTGTGCAAATCCTCCAACTCAAAATCCTTGTTCCAGCAGGTGGAGCTCAGAAGCGTAGTTTTACCAAGTTTTTAAGTTGAATCTGTTGCAAGGAATCTGAAACAGCACTGTCAGAAACACTATGTTGGGGGGCTGTAAAAGAATATAATTTGAAATATACTGTAACACATAGAAAAAAATAGAGTCTTTTATCCCTCATCCAGGTAGAGAAGCCCTCTCATATCTTTCCTTAGTATGGAATTGGGACACCTTAAATCATTGTTTCCCTAGACGTGGTCTAAGGATTATACATAAGAATCATCGGCGTGCTTACTTAACATAAATATTCCTGAGCCCTTCCTTCTCTGGAAGAAAAGCCTATGAATATGAATGTTTTATTGACTCCTGCACAATTTAACATAATTAACAGAACCACTGCCCTAAATGGAAATGATTTTAATGTAGTGGCTATAAATGGGGAACATTCAATAATTCCAACTGAGAAACAGAAAATGGGGACAAGATTTAAAGACATTGTTCCTATTTGATTCAGCTGAAAGAGAGAAGATCTAAAGAAAGTAATAGTGATATGAGGTCTCTTGAAGACAATTTCTTCAAGAGACAGAAGAGAAGTCAAAGTTCTCTATCTTCACTGAAGACAGCATAGGAAGAAACAGACACAAGAGACAAAGGGTCGAGCGAAGCTGACCAAGAGAAAGTAGTATCTAGAGCCACTGATCCCTGTTGTGAATGACTGCAGGCTGGGAGAGAAGTTGAGCATATATCTGTGGTAACACTCACTGGCCAGCATGAGGCACGGGTCTTCCATCTCAATCCTCCGCACCTGGGACTTCAGGAAGAGCTGGAAATCAATGCCTTTGGCCTGAGACGGAGTGGTGAAAAATCGGGCAGGAATTCGAGAAGTGTCTTTGTGGTCCTCCTGGCCAAAGCCCAGACTGAAAAGGACATCTTCTGCATCTTCTTGCACCTTGTCCAGAATCTCTGAGATGCTGCAAAGAGGGGGTTTGGGTAAACAAGCAAAGCTTTGAGACACAGGGTAATCCAGAGTTATCTAATAAAAGTGTCAGGAGACTGAGATACCTTTCTGGCCATTTCTCCATCTGCCACTGGTGACTGAGAAAAGCTTTCACTGCTCTGAATCTAAACTCTCTGTCTGAAACACAGGAGTTACAATCTCGCCCTGGTTTAAAAATTGAACGAGATTCTGTCATGACCACAGTGATTACAGATGAATGAAAATTTGCTATGAGAGGGATTTGAAAAATCAAAAGCAGTCTAGATGCAAAGAAACCTTGCAGTTGTGTTATTAACCTGTCAGTTCCCACTTGCACATACTGTGACACAGCTGGCTTTTGCCAAGCGCTTTGTAACTTGCTACTCAGCTTGTGCCAGTGGCTGTGTGGAACACCCAGGCAATGAGTGTGTAAGGAACATAAAACTCATTTTATTCTCACCCTGAGGATAAAATTTTATCTATACAGGTATGCTCAAAACCTGATTTTGAGAAGTAGGCCCCTTTACAGCACAATTTCAGGACAGAAGTCCTGCATTACAGACCAAACACTTTCTCTCTGTCTCTGTCTCTGTCTCTCTCTCGGTATGGCACCAACATATGTCTACATCCAAAGCTTGGTAGCACCAAGCTGGGTGACACTAGAGCTCACCACTACATGTTCCAAACAACCATGTGGGTAGGGGAGCTGTGAATTATTTGAGGCTTTGACTAATCACTGTTACTCTCTTCAGAAAGGAGGCTGGGCTTTTTGATCCAAATCGAGATCATCTTATTCGAGTAATAGCTGGATAATTGGAATCCCTGGATCTCTTCTCGTGCATTCCTCCTAACTGACAATTATTATTATTTTTTTGTGTGTGTGGTACGCAGGCCTCTCACTGCTGTGGCCTCTCCCGTTGTGGAGCACAGGCTCCGGACACGCAGGCTCAGCGGCCATGGCTCACGGGCCCAGCCGCTCCACGGCATGTGGGATCTTCCCGGACCGGGGCACGAACCCGTGTCCCCTGCATCGGCAGGCGGACTCTCAACCACTGCGCCACCAGGGAAGCCCCTAACTGCCAATTTTATCTTCATGATCCTAAGTTTCCTTATCTGAATTGTGGGCATAAGACTAGATCACCGAGGAGGGGGGAGATCAAGGTGGCAGAGCAGGAAGATGCTGAGTTCACCCACCCCAACGAACAGATCAAAAATACATCTCCATGAGGAGCAACTCTCGCTGAAAACACACTGGAGACTGATACACTCTTACACAGCCAAGGCTGTAAAGCAAGATCTACACGGAATTGGGTAGGAAGAGAAGAGAAACAGTCAGGTCAGGACCTGCATCCCTGCAAGGGGACACAGAGGAAGAGGGGGATTACATGGGCTCTGAGATCCTCCCTGGGAGTGGGTGGTTCAAACCACAAACTGGGCACCCCAGCCCTAGGGTCTGATGCTGGGCAGAGGAGTCCCATTAGCTGGCTTGAAAACCAGTGGGACTAACAGGAGGGCTGCAGGAACCCTAGACTCTGCTCGCGAAGAGAGCGCACTCGCTCGCTGACTCCCTGAGACAAGGAGGAGGAAGCAGATTGAAAGTGCCTTGACTCTGGCCATCTTCCTGTGACCCACACGGGGCACCCACTATAGTTCCTCTTGCTCCATGGTGCAGCTCTCCACTAGGGTGAAGGCTGCCATTACTGTGAAGGGTGTGTAGCTGTGGGCGATGGAGCTGGCTTGGACCTGGCGCTACATGTAAACCGGGCGATGGCAGCCATTACTGGCGCTCCCAGCAGAGGCAGATGGAGAGCGGTCTGGAACTCTGACTCGTGTGCCAGGACCGCTCCCCAATGGGCCCTTGCTTGCAATGGGCACCCGCCCCGGCCCTTCTTGCTCCAGCCCTGCTCCCCTCTGGGGCGAAGGTACCAATGCTGGGATGCAGGAGAGCACACACTCAGAGGGAATGGAACCAGCTCAGACCTGACCCTCAGGAATTCTGCTCCAACAACTTAGGACACAGTCTTGCCCCGGATAGGGTGCTGTGAGCCACTGAGCACAGGAGAAGCCCTGGCTCACACCAGCCTCTGGCTCCAGCCCTTCCATCTCCAGCCACAGCTTCCACTAAGGTGACAGCTGCCAGCACACCTCGGGGGGGAGAGGTGACTTGTGTCCACTTCAGACCCGGTTATAAAGCTATAGTCATCAGAGCAGTTTGGTACGGGCACAAAAACAGATATATAGATCAATGGAACAGAATAGAGAGCCCAGGAAAAAAAACATGCACTCAGGGTGCATGATAAAGGAAGCAAGAGTATACAATGGGGAAAAGACTGTCTCTTTAATAAGTGGTGCTGGGAAATTGGACAGCTACATGTAAAAGAATTAGAAAATTTTCTCACTCTGTATAAAAAAATAAACTCAAAATGGGTAAACACTGTTCCATAAGAACAGAAGTCATAAAACTCCTAGAAGAAAACACAAGCAGAATACTCTGACATAAATTGTAGCAATATTTTTTTGGATCTCTCTCATAAGGCAAAGGAAACAAAAGCTAAAATGGACAAATGGCACTTAATTAAACTTAAAGCCTTTTGCACAGTAAAGGAAATCACTGATAGAATGAAAAGACAACTTACTAAATGGGAGAAAATACTTTCAAATGATATGACTGATAATGGGTTGATATCCAAAATGTATAAATAGCTCATACATCTCAATATCAAGAAACAAAGAACGTAATTAGAAAATGGGCAGAAGACCTCAATAGACATTTTCCCAAAGAAAACATACAGATGGCCAGTAGGCACATGAAAAGATGCTCAACACTGCTAATTATTAGAGAATTGAAAATCAAAACTACAATGAGGTATCACCTCACGCCAGTCAGAATGGCCATCATCAAAAAGTCTACAGGGCTTCCCTGGTGGCACAGTGGCTAAGAATCCACCTGCCAATGCAGGGTACATGCGTTTGATCCCTGGTAGGGGAAGATCCCACATGACGTGGAGCAACTAAGACTGTGTGCCAAAACTACCAAGCCTGCACTCTAGAGCCCAAGAGTCACAACTACTGAGCCCGCATGCTGCAACTACTGAAGCCCATGCGCCTAAAGCCTGTGCTCCACAACAAGAGAAGCCACTGCAATGAGAAGCTTGCGTACCGCAATGAAGAGTAGTCCCGCTCGCCGCAACTAGAGAAAGCCCACGTGCAGCAATGAAGACCCAACACAGCCAAAAATAAATTAAAAAAAAAAAAGTCTACAAATAATAAATGCTGGAGAGGGTGTGGAAAAAAGGGAACCCTCCTACACTGTTGGTGGGAATGTAAATTGGGCAGTCACTATGCAGAATAGTATGGAGATTCCTCAAAAAAACTAAAAACAGAGTTACCATATGATCCAGCAATCCTACTCCTGGACACATATCCAGAAAAGATGAAAACTCTAATTTGAAAGATACATTCACTCCATTGTTCATAGCAGCACTATTTACAACAGCCAAGACATGGAAGCAACTTAAATGTCCATCAACAGATGAATGGATAAAGAAGATGTGGTATATATATATATATATATATATACAATGGAATATTGCTCAGCCATAAAAAAGAATGAACTAATGCCATTTACAGCAACATGGATAAATCTAGAAATTATCATACTAAGTGAAGTAAGTCAGACAGAGACAGATAACTATCACATGATATCACTTACATGTAGAATCTAAAAAAATGATTCCAATGAACTTATTTACAAAACAGAAATAGACTCACAGACATAGAAAACAAACTTAAGGTTACCAAAGGCGATAGCAGAGGATGGGGAGAGATAAATTAGGAGTTTGCAATTAACACATATACACTACGATATATAAAACAGTAAACAGTAAGGACCTACTATGCAACACAGGGAACATACTCAATATCTTGCAATAACCTATAATGGGAAAGAATCTGAAAAAGTATACATATATATACACACACACACACACATATATATATATATCTGAATCACTTTGCTGTACCCCTGAAGCATTGTAAATCAAATATACTTCGAAAAAAATTTTAATGCAGATATTTGAGTCTCATCTCCAGAGATTCTGTGTTAACTGAACTGGGGTGTTGCCAGGGCTAGGGTTCAATAAAGGCAAATCACTAAAGACAGATAAGAGCTAATAAGGTCTCAAATTCAAACAATTTTTATTATAGCACACTAGTTTTCATCACTTTCCATCTTGTTTTAAAGTTATTTGTGTGTGTATTTTGTTCACCCTATATAGGCTTGGTGGGCTCCTGCGGGCAAACTCTTTTGTCTGCTTCGTCTTCGAATTCCACACAGTCATTGCCTGGCCTGCATTTGGGGGTACAAAATTACCTGAATGAATCAATGTTTTATTGCCTCAATCAACCAATCAATCAATTAATACATTTATTGATTGTTTACTGAGTACTTATAGGTCCAGGAACTGTGATGGTACCGATACTACACCTCTTGGGGTACAAGGTGCAGGGGAGGAGACACCTGTATTTTACACACAGCATCCAGCTCTGAGCAGCAGATTCCTCTGCATCCCTGCTATTCTTGAAGCAAATATTGCTATGCTTGTCAAGTATGTGACTACATAAAAGCTCTAGCAGTATATCCCAGAAAAAAAACTGGCAACGGTTCTTAGTTCCATTCTCTTCTACCTCTCATCTTCCCCGCCCTTACACCCCTGCCAAACTTGGCACCTACCTTGAACTAGTCTTGTTGGTCCCACCAGTCATGCTACTGGAAGCCAAACTGCAGCCAAGATCCAGTAGCTGCCCAGGCCGGGCTGTCTCCAGGAAGCTCCTGCAGGGATCAACGCTGAAGTCATACTAATCTTGTGAGCAGTCTGCACCCTGGTTCCTAGACATGCCCTGCTGGGCATTGTCACTCCATGCTGGGTACCTTTGAACCATCTACTGTAAAAACTCAATCTATGGTCTCATTCCAAGTTGGAAATCTCACCCTCTATTGTGAATCTTCAGCTCTTTGTTTTTAATTTCTTGGACTCTGACACCCACCCCAGTTCAGTAGGTCCTGAAGGAGACATTGTTCAGCCTGGCTCAACTGAACACTTACCTGGAGAAGAGTTTGCTGTTGGTGGCCAACAGTGTGGCTGGACAAGGAACAGAAAGGCAAAGAAAAAGTTAGAAGGGAAAATGCAAATCACCTAAGCTGTCCCTCCGAGCTTAAAACTCAGCCCGCTCTGTTCCCCTCTGCCACTACTATAGGCCCCTGAATCCCATGAACTCTGTTCTTTATATAAGTATCTGAAGATTATCAAACACAGACCTGGACAAATATAGCAGAGAAAAACTGGCCCCGAGCCTCTGAACTTCTGAACCATGCCTGGTGTCCAGACAAGAGTTTCTCTGTCCTGAGGAGGACAGAGTCATTCAGGCACCCAGGCTAGTGTTCCTGCCTCACCACGTGAGTCTCTACGGGTCCCAGAAGACACTGGTAGGTTGTGGTACCTCCATCCTTTATCCCAGCCCTTATTTTCCTCCAATGGAGTCTCTCTCTTACACCCAGTACTCAGACTGCCTGGGGCTTCCTATACAGAAAACCATCTCAAAGATGTCTGGGCAGCCACTTTTATGGTGATTTTATATATTCAGGGGCCAAAGGAAAGCTCCAATGATGGACCAGTAGATGTCTTGATAGGCTGGTGAGGAAGTATTTCTGGGCATGTGACACTTTCTGAGTTTTCCATTAGATCATATGAGATTGCCCTTTCCCTGCAGATAAGACTCCAGGGATGGGCTGCTTCTTTCTGCAGTTCTCCCCTTCCATTCTATCCTTAATTCATCCAGTAGATAGCCTCTTCCTCAATTCCAACCTCAGAGAGCTGTGCCACTTACCTTCTGCTCCGAGGGTCAAGTCATCTTCAAAGCTGGTTCCATGGCTGGGGCACCCTGTCAAATAATAAGGCAAAGGCTGCAGAAAATCAGGCTTGGACTCACACACGCACACACACAATCACACATTAGTATACACATCTACAACCACACAATTACATCATACATCCACATGTTTGAAAAACTACCCCAGCCACACAGATACTAACTCAGAAGTCACATTCATATTTTGATTTAAAAAATCACGTAAAAACTCACCCACAATTAACCTGTCCCCTATATCACATAGTCATGTACACAATCCTCTTCCAAAGAATTGGCACGTGGTATGCACTCACACATAAACATACATATACAGACACACATTTTATTTGATTTTGAATTTTATTTTATTTTTATTTTTTTTTTTGAATTTTATTTTATTTATTTTTTTATACAGCAAGTTCTTATTAGTTATCCATTTAATACATATTAGTGTATATATGTCAATCCCAATCTCCCAATTCATCCCACCACCACACCCCCGTCACTTTTCCCCCTTGGTGTCCATACGTTTGTTCTCTACATCCACACATATTTTATGAAGCTCGTTTTCCATAGCAGTGGTTGTTAGCTGAGCAGCCACTAACAGAAGCTAACCTTTGAGGACTAGTCAGCCTGTGGGCTCTGACCCAACACTTACTCTATCCTCTGGGCCTCCTGGACTGTCTTATGACCACTAATAGGTGTTCTGTAGGCAGTGAAGAGATACCATCTTACACACGCATACACACGTGCACGCACACACACACACACACACACAGCCGTGTCGCTGTCTAAGGTAGAGGAACAAGAGGAGAAAGAACAGAGCCTCTGCTTACCGTTGTGGATCGGCTGTCCTGCTTCCTCAAAAAACCCTTCTTCAAAGTATCTAAAAACCAAAAAGAATCTCATAGGTTTAAATCACTACATTTTCGAAAGGGCTTTTCTTCAAATATTTCCCACAAGTTCACGTAATTTTCCAATGAGAGTCAGTAGTATTTAAATTGCTTTTATGTTGAAGAAAATGGAGAGTGATGATTTCACTGACAAATCCATAGAGGTAGTCAGAAGGTGCTGTATTTTATTTTATTTTATTTTATTTATTTTTCTTGTTCATCACATTTATTCATTTTCATCCTAATTAATAATAAATAGAATTAGTTAAAGCAGGAATAATGGATCTGAGATTTGTTAGATAATGGATTTGAGAGTTGTTAGAGATCTTGCCAACACAGAGACACACAACGCAATTTCTCACATAAAATAATTTTACATCCCAAGGGAATTATCAGTATGATACACACACACACACACACACACACACACACACACACACACACACATATATACATAAAACTTCATAAACTGCCACGGTGCTGTATTTTAGATTGTGCTGATAACAGTGTCCCAAGTCAGTTTAGCAATGATTCTTCAGTAGCTAGGAAATAGGAAAGAAATACAAATACTGAAACTAAGAAAAAACTTTTAGGAGGTCATCTTATCTACCTACACCTCCTTCCTTTTCTTTGAGCCCCATTGTTGCTGATTATCACGTCTTTCAGGAGGCAGCAGGAACCGCATCTTGGTTAGAGATTACATTTCTACATTTTGAGATATGGGCTTATCAAACATTTACTGTCTCCACAGGAAGAACAATTGGAATTCAGCATACACGGTAGTGAGAAACAACTTAAATGAGGAAGAAATTCGCTGTCTCAAACGGGTGATTGAAGTTGTCTGTGGAAAAAGCTTTGAACAGGGACCGGAGCACCTGGATTCCAGTCCTGGCTCCTGGCTGCTGCTATGTTCCCAAATATTAAGTAAGGGGATTTAGATGCCTAGGTATTATCATTATCTAAGTTCACTTCGAACGCCGACGTGCTGTGAGTTGGCTTTCCTGAAAGTTTTAAAAATGGAAGTTGCTCGTGATGCTTTGAATGTAATCTCAAATGGAGGCTGGAACAGAGAAGAGTTGTTCGACTGAGTTAACAGGGAAACTGACTGGAGAGCATCCATTGGAGCTGGTCTTAAACAAGCCTTCTCCTTTATCAGTCTCCAGAGATCTAGGCACCTCTCAGGCTATTGGAGTATCAGTTCACGAAATGTTTATTAATGAAAATGGGCTTACCGACTCAACGTCTGTAGAGCGAGCTGTGTTTAATTTTACAAAATAAATCCCTACACATATAGACATCTTTTGCTGGTACTTTCCTTTCAATAGTGAAAAAATCAACAATATTGTCTAAAATCTGGATTTTTACATGTCCTCATGAGAAAAACTGTACATCGATATATGCTATAAAATGTGGAATGATACTCAAGGTAATTAAGAATGGGTAACTCTGATAAACACAACTAGAACTACAAATACATACTTCTCTTGCTAATGTATAATTACACAAAGATATATATTATAATACTACAAACGTGTTAGTGTATATATAACATTACAAATATTAGTATAAATTAATATTTCCTATTACTATTAAAAAACATTATGATAACAATATAGTCAACTACTAGAAGGCTGAGATCTACTGTTGCATTTAATGCTTGTGCTGTAGCTACACAGTAATGCAACTACTAAGGCCTACAATTACTATAACTACAATAAAACACACTACTGTTACACTTCTAGGTATGCAATCAATGGAAATGCCTGTATACGTTCACCAACAGAAATGATGTTTATAATAACTCAGAATTGGCAGACCCCCAAATCTCTAGTTATTGTAAGATGGAGAAGTTGCATGATCAATGCTACACAACAATGGAAAAGAATGAGCTATTGCTGGATGCAAGCACATGGATGAACATCACAAACATAATGCTGAACAAAACAAGACACATAAAACAGTGCATATTGTATGGTTCTATTTATATAAAGCTTAAAAAGTACAAAATTTATCTTTGATGCTACAAGTCAGGGTACTGGTTACCCTTGGAAGCAGGGCAGTGAACAGAAGGGGACAGAAGGAGCTTCTGGAGTGCTGGTGATGTTCTATTTCAGATTTCATCACTATATTCCCTTTGAGAAAATTCACTGAACCATATATTTAAGACTTGTTTATTTTTCAGTAAATACTTTATACTTCAACACAATTTATATTGCTATTATTTTATATTTATATGTATATATCTGTATATTTATATACAGCTTTATTTAGGTATAACTGATACACAAGGAACCGCACATCCTTAATGTGTGCAACTTGATGAGCTAGGACATAGGTAAACACTTGTGATACCAACCATCACCAATCGAACTAACAGACACATCCAACAACTCCCAGAGTATCCTTATTTCCCTTTGATTTTTTTTTTTTTGGAAGTAAGAACACTTAATATGAGATTTACCCTCTTAACAAATTTTGAAGTGCACAATACCATATTGTTAGCTATAGGCACTATGTTGTACACCAGGTCGCTAGAATTTATTCATCTAGTATAGCTGAAATTTACATCGAGTTGCACGACGATTTATATTAAAAAGAAAAATGCTACTGATATGTATGCTATACTTCAATAAAATTTACAATAAAAAATACCACTGATAAAATTCCTTTTTTGCCCAAAGCAAAATTTAGTAACACAATATTTGTTGGGTGTGCATCTTTCATTTCTATTTTCTAGCTGTGCTCTCAGGCATGTCCATAGTCTCTACATGAGGACCAGCTCAGGCTGACCCTTGTGATGGTATGCTTTTCTATGTGTATGTGGAATACCCCACAGAAGTATGGACATAGGCCTGGATCTGTTGATCCATGCTCAGCTCCTCTGAGCATGGTGGTTTGAAATTTCATGTCCCTCATCCAAGTCCCAGGCCTTTCGTGAGTTATCGCTTAGAACATAAACTCAATGACTAGAGACTAGATCCAAAGCTGCTCCTCTCCGCATTTGCACTGAAAGGTCCCTTAGCATCACTTCAAGTCTGACATAGAAGAGCCAAGCTACTGCTCTTCCTGTATACCCAATTCATAAACGAAGAGTAGGGAGGAGGATTGGACTGGGAGAAGAAGCATGTGGCTATTTTTAGCTTCTTCCAGAAATTTCCATAGATTCTGCCTGCAGAGACTGATGAAATAAAAATTCATTTTAAGGCAAGACAAAAATTTAAACAAATTTGTTTTCTGCCCATTTTGGCCTCCTTCCTCCCCTCTGGTGTGCACTGTGCGCCTGCATTATGCATTAACCAGACCTCTGCAATGGCAGAGATATCTGCTCAACCGTAGAGATCAATTTTTCTTCTTCTGGCGCCAGCCATGTAATGCCCTGGATGACATTTCCTTCTCAATCCTACGTATGGGGCCGTGATGACCCACCTCTCGCCTTGTACGTGCAGACATCTTTGGTGAACTTTATGTACAATTCCAATATGTCATTTCCCTTAAAGATAGGGACTGGTGCAGAACAGACTGGTCAGATGACCTGGGGAGATACAGGGCAGCACCTAATAGAATTTCTTAGCTTCAATACTTACTTATGACCTATTAATGTTACTAGCTATATTACTTGTAATCTTATTTTAAAAGATTATTTTTTCTTGCATTACCGTATGTGTGACTGAGCCTCAGATCAAATTAATGATGATTAGGTGGCTTGAAAAGATTGATCAAATATGTAGTTCTATAAGATCAGTGATAGTGTAAGTTTAGATATAGGAAGAAACAGCAAGAGGAAACAATTTCCTGGACCATAACAGACCAGTAAGACAGGTGGTCCAACTGGTCTAGCAACAGTTAGCTACTGTTAACAAGGCCTAGTCCAGTAATAGTACATTGAGTGGCCTATCAAAGAAATCCTCACCTGACCTGGGACTAAGCATTCCTAGTGCCATGGGACAAACTGGTCATCAAATGCCTCTCAAAGCTTGGTCGAAATTAAGACTGAAAGGGAAGGGATTGTGAAATGAAGAATGTTGCCCACCATCCAGTCCGACAAGAATCAAGTCATTAGCCACTGCAATCGCTGACCTACAATACACCTTGAAGGAATTTCAGGGCAAAGATCAGGAGAAGGCACTTTTGCGCTCTGGGAAAACTGACAGAACTGGCCCTCAGATGGTTAGATATTTTCAGGAGAAGTTTTACTCCCATTCCTTCCTAACTTTCTTCCTTCCTAGAGGTAATCACTGTCCTAAAGTTGATATGCATCGTATCTGGACACACTTTTCCGATAAATAAAAGGATACAGATAGATGCCAGGTAAATAGATAGATGGACTTATTTTGTGAAATTTTAAAGTAGCATAAAACTCATCTTTATAAACTTCATGTAGGGGAGCAAAATTTGCCACCCTGAAATGTCTCTTTGGCATGTGGATTATTTCAAGCTGAAGACAACCAAGGCTCAGAAGACTCAGGAAGAAACTTTGGCCTTCTGCCTTAGCTGCCCAAAGAATTTGGATAGAGGGACTGTAACAGGCATAGAGATCTCACTAGAGAATATGAACTAGGTGTATTGGAATTCAGAGTCTGCTTAGTATCCCATTGTCTTTACATAGTCCAGTAAATGTTTGTTTACCAAACATTTGCTTTTTCATCTCCGTGTGAATTGCCTTCCTCCCCTTTGAAGTCCCAAACCACTATCCCCAATATCATCTTTTGTCTTTAGCTGAGGATGGTATTTAAGGTGAGGGTTTCACCATTTTGGTGAGTTAGTTCTCCGGGGTGTCTCCCATGTATACATGTTTAAACTTTTGTTTGATTTTCTCCTGTTAATCTGTCTCATGTCAATTTAATTCTCAGATTAAAGAATTAAAGAAGGACCTAGAAAGCAGGATAGAGGAAAATTCTTTCCTCCCTGACACTCACCACTCACATAGTACTACAGAGTATAAAGCACTTGTACACATATATCATTTAAATCTCACAAGAATCTTTTGGAACTTTATTATTCTAGCTCTCCACTTTACAGAAGAGGAGTCTGAGACAGAATTTCAGTTGTTTGCTTACAGCTGGTTATACAGATGGTTAGCACAAGAATTAGGCTCAAATCTTGGAGCCTTTTCACTCACCAGACTACTTTTTCATCATAAATTTTGGTTCAGGGTTTATCTTGGTAGAATATAGGTAGGGAAAGGTGATTTCTGGAATTTACAATCTTGTATTTCTGGGAATTTATTCTTTTCAACTAGAATGTAGTATGTTTGTGGTCAAGGAGCGTATTTTAAACTACTTGGCACCCCTCTAGGCCATTTAGACAATCAGACAGTTAGCAAACGCACGGTCAGTAATAATTATTGACTTGAATTGATAAGACTGAAGAATAGTTAATGGGATAAAGACAGTAACTGAGCCCACTGGTTCTCCTGTACGTATCTGGAGAAGCATTTTAAATCCCGGGACAGTTCTCACACACCCAAACCTGCAAACATTATCACCATCCATTTACTTCCCTATATTTTGATTACCCTTAATTAACTCTGAAATTCTGAACCAGATTATGACAATAAAGACAACATGTTTTGTACATAACAAAAACACAAAATAAATTCTTCCTTGCCTTACCTCCCAGGGCAGGGTTAAAATAAACAACCTTGGATTATACAGTGTTATTTATTTCCTACCAAATAAGCCAGGATGGGTTTATTCATAAGTTAATAAACAAGTTGAAAAAATAAATAAATAAATAAATAAACAAGTTGAGATGAAAGGCTATATACAGCTTGAAACATTTCTGAAGAGGAAATAAAGAGTAGGCGGGAGTTATAAGTTCTGAGAATTCATTATCACACAAATGATCACACTTAAATAGGTCACAGAAGCTTTCCCTCCGGGTCTGGGTAGACTGAACCTAAAATGGTACAGGCAGAGGGGGTGTAGGGTTTCAAATTTTAAAGTGTTTCTCAGGAAAGAGGTACTACATTTTGCCTTGAAGTACCTGCTCCAATTCGTCACTGCTTTGAATGACTGGGGTAAACCCTGAGCCCCTCTTCCTGTGTTCTTCAGTAGAAATAAACAACATAATGATTCATAATGAAGAAGAAATACTCTGACCATAAGAACAATTAGGTTTCTAAGTCCTCTTTTGTTACACAGTGTAAAACTCCAGTCTGAAGGGAAAAGCAATGGAGCAGGAATCTGGAACTTAGCCCAGCTCTCCCCTGTGGCTACCCATTTCCATCCTTCTTAGTTTTAGACCAGGTCCAGACTGTACTTCCAGATCCTCACCCTAACTTAGTCTCAGCCCAGAGATGCACTTGATTCATAGCCCCAATCCCCACACTCACCCCAAATCTTTACAATCCCCTCTCCCTTATTTCAACCTCACTTCTAATCATTACGCCCAATTAAAATTCATGTCCCTGCGCTCTGAGTTCTCAAGAGTCAGAGCCTGTTAACACACCCAACCATCAACCACGCTCAGTCCGGCTGCCTCGCCAGCACTTACCCACAATCCTGCAGCCAGTCTTCAATCTTGTTGATTGGATTCCCTAGAAAAGCCAGACATCAGATCACCATGGAAACTGAAGGAAATCAGACTTCCTCCCTGAAATTCACCCCATTCCACAAACATCATTATATAAGCCACCTCACGACTCCTTTTTCTTCCCATAAAACTTTTCTTTAAGATAAAAGGGGAATATATCCGTGTATAAAAATAGTGGATAGGGTTTCCCTGGTGGCGCAGTGGTGGAGAGTCTGCCTGCTGACGCAGGGGACACGGGTTCGTGCCCCGGTCCGGGAAGATCCCACATGCCGCAGAGCGGCTGGGCCCGTGAGCCATGGCCGCTGAGCCTGCGCGTCCAGAGCCTGTGCTCCGCAACGGGAGAGGTCACAACAGTGAGAGGCCCGCGTATCGAAAAAAAAAAAAAATAGTGGACATTTCTTCTCTCTGCCTCTGTGCCCCCTTTCTCCCAGAAACGTGGAAAATACCCCAAGGTTTGGGAACAGGAATAGATCCTTCTCTTTAAAAAAAAAAAGGAAAAGAAAATAAAAAGCACAATTTTGCGTTTGCGCTTTTTGTTTCCTACCAAATAAGCGAGGGTAGGTTCACTTACATAAGATTTATTTTTAAATTTAGTTTTTACTTTTTACTCTTATGTCTGCAGCGTCATTGGAACCTAAAAGAAGCTCTGAGAGGCATGTGGAAAAGGTACTATTACTATTTCAGGTACTAATACTTCAATTAGACAAGCATGTCCTAGAGCGGTGAGCGACTTGCCAAAGGTCACGTCACACAGTTGAGTTGCAGCCAGAGTCCAGGCACCCAGATTGCATGTAACCTTGTTACACAGACACAGAAACACTCCAAACATTCATAGAGAACCCTGGCCTCGGATCCTCACAGATAGCTGCTCAGGACGAGGCAAAAGTGTGCCTCTTCCTTTTTCCCAATCTTACGCTGTTTCTTTCTCACATAATTCATGCCTCATATTACTTTACTCAACTTCCCTTAAACTCATTTAACCCAGTCAAAATAAGCCTCGTGGTGGTGGTGGGGGGGGGGGCTAGCCTAAACCCAGGACCCGCTGCCCGCACTGCAGACCTGGGCATCTGGCACGTTTTCCATATCACAAGAGAACGTGCAAGTCTGTTTGATGTCTAATGGCCGCTTACCTTCCTGGAAAACATCATCCAGGCCAGAAGGCTCGGGATCTGGGACGCCCTGCAGGGCTGCGGCAGCCTCCTCTTCCAGGACCTGGGTCTGCCAGTGCCGGCTCTGTCGGAGCCAGGCCCGTCGCCTCTCCCAGGACGTGGGGCTCAGCACAGAGCCCTCCATGGCGCTGGTTCAGACTTCAGGGCCTCCCGCCACAGGGATGCTGTCCTGTGAGTTGGAACACAGTGATGCTGCCTCATCCTCTGGTCAGTAATCACCACTCCCAGGGCTGTCCCCACATCTTCCCAGCTCTGCAGAAAGGAGCGTAGCCCTCTGCCCGTTCCGGAGGAGGGAGGAGATGTCTTGTTCCTCCTCCAACTTCCAACGAAAGGAATGCTCTGAGCAATCTAAACACCAGGTCTTCCAAGTTTGGAAACTGGAAATATCATATGATTTAAGGGACACTGGGAAAGCGCTTCTGACTTGAGAGTTGCTACTTCTCATGAAAGGTGAAATGCTGTATTAGAAAACATTTTCTTTAGTTCTTAAGAATTTTGTCTCCCAGAATCTTCCATTGTAATTAAAATATCTTTAAATTTGCAATGTGTAGATTTCACTTTATTTGATCCTCATAAAGATATATGAAGTCTCAGATCTCAAAGGTTAAACGGATTTTCTAAGGTCTCACAACCAGGATGTCAGTCTAACTACAGTCATTCTGGGCTTGTTTTGTTTCCTATTTAGCATAGGATTTCTCTGGGGGCGGTAGGGATGAGGGCGGGGAGAATCCCATAATAAAAACAAGGAGACACTGCCTGAAACAATTAGCAGTTACCACTTTCAGGATCATCACTTTCTAATTTGTCAGCTTGGGTTCCTCCATGGCTCTGAGTTAATTGTCCAGTTCATCAGTGTGCTAATACTTCATTTAACACTGCCTAATCAACACCTCTGTATTCTTCCAAGAGATATATTCTGATGGCACAAGCCACTTATTCAAAGAGGAAGACAGAGAGGATGAATCATTCGATTGTCCGAATACAGCTTAAAAAGACTTGAGGCTAATGTACAGTCATTGGCTTATACTCTGTCCTCCTGCCTCTTCCCCACCAGCTGCACTCACAATCCCCACAGTGAACAGGTGAAGGTGGGACCAGCCCTTGTCACTGAAGCTGCCATAAACGCTTCATCCTCATGGCCACACCTTTAACTGCTGGCGTAAGGAAAAATAAAAGGGGGAAATAAATAAGAAGAGTGCCAGTTTCCAGAGACTTCTGCTTCTCAAACACTTAAAAACAAAATCACCAGTGAAGCATTCAACAATTTAGGCACTAAAATACCTATTTTTGAAAAGAAAGTCCTGAACATAAAATGCATTCCTAGGGCAATAAAATTCTTTTGGATGTTTCTGCTTGTTACAGACAAAACATATCCAGAGAAAAATAGTACATAATTACTGCTGTCTGATCTAAATTCTTTTACTGCAGGTCCAGCCTAAGGCATGTCTCTCCCCCAAGGAGAGACAGCAGTTGGCACTATGAAACTTTATTAACCCTGGACACCCAGCCCTTTCTCCACTGCCTGTGCCTTTAAGGGGAAATTAAACAACTGAATGAAGTCTGTGGTGTATAGTGAAGCCACAAAGAGGGGTAGCAGAGAGAATTTGTTGTCCCTTGGCCAGAGCTGTTATGAGGTGATAAAAGGACGAAACTGCCACTATAAAGAATTTAGGGAAAGAGTCTAAAAAGCCTTGCTAGCGTGCATTTACCTAGTACTGCACCTCCATCCAAAATATTTAGTATGTTGGTGTCAGTCAGTCCGGGGAAGAAAATATCAAAGGCTAACTTGCCTATTGTCTTTAATTTCCAGAGCAAATGAATCTCACCTAAATCACAAGAAATCTTCGGGTCACAAGAAGAACTAATTTGGTGATCAGGGGAATTTAAAAGGAATTCAGGAAGGAAGGGAGGGAGGGAGGGAGAGAAGAAGGCAGGAAGAAGGGAAGGAAGGAGGAAAGGAAGGAGGGGAGGAAGGAGAAAAAGAAGGAAAGAAGGAAGGAACCTTCAGCTCCCACACTTTATTCCGCCACTTACTAATGGTACAGCCTAGGCGAATTCAACCCCTTTCTCTGGGCTCAGTTTCTCAATGAGGATGTTACAGCCTAGCACAGTGTCAGAATCTCACTAATTGAGATGAGTGACGGAGGCCTCTCCTTTGGTTTCAGCATCCTCTGTGATGCGAATCTATCCCACACTCCTCCTACATCTTTGAAAATACGCCAGACTCATACAGGCTCATTTCCCCTCTGCCCCCTGAAAATGCTTATCCCCCGTTCAACCTTAGGCTTTCCCCATGTTTTTCCCCTCCCTCTTCTTCCCTCTCAGCCTTTGGCACCCTTAACCTGAAAGCCCAACCCTTAACCGATTTCTCCGTGAAGCCAGGCCTGGCTTCCACAGCCTCCAGATGATAGGCGCTTCCACTGAGCTCCTTCCCTGCTTGACTTTCTTCTTCATTGTTCTTATCACTAACATACTTTATGTTTTATTTGTTAATCCAATTTATTGTTTATTCTTCTGATTTAAATAGAAGCTCCACAAGGACAGAGATTTTTGTCTGGGCTGTTCACTGCTATGTCCCTGATGCCTAAAACAGAACCTAACTGATTTTCCCCAACCTCTGCCACACGTGGGTTATAGAGACCTGTTCACAGGGCATTATGTGGGAACACTGTAAGTACAGCAGTATTTGGAGGCCGGGAGAAATAGAATCGTCTGGTTAGTGGTGACAGAGGGAAGCTGTGCTGCTTGGAGATGAGAAACTGGGTGTTCTCTGTGGAAATCTGGAGGAAGCAGCACATGGTTATCAGACAAGCACATCGGCAGTGAGAGTGTTAGAAAGAACTGAAGGATGGATGCACACAGCTGTCAAGATGGCACCTTTGGAAGCACGGAGGGTCCTTGTGACAGAGAGAGGGCATGGAGATATTTCCTCCAAACAAGTCATACAAAAAACACACACCTGGATGTACAATGGAGTTTGGTGCAGCGAAAAGAGCACTGATGGGAGTCAGGAGTCTTGGGCGTTCTTCTAGACTTTCTGTCCAATTAGCTGACTTCTGGCAAGTCAATTAGGTTTTTCTATTTGGGCATTGACTTCAACCTCTAGAAAATGAATTGGTGGGACTCAATGTTGTAAAAGTTCGCCTCTAATACCGTTGTGTATGAACTTATTCCAACTGAGCCTGAAATATTTGTAGGAATAATACCTGTACAAAAGATGCATTTGTGTAGTTTTTCCTGTAAGAACTAGGAAACGGCCCAGTGGCCTCTGGAGTTACTTGCCATTTAACAAATTCCCTTTCAAATTAACACTGACTTATGAGGTTCTTGGACTTCAAACCTTCAGTGACCCAGGAAGGTGGTGAGCCTGGATGAGGGAGGCTGAGAAGGAGCCCAAGGAGTGTGGTTCAGTCAGGAGAGCTCAAGGACCCCCAGCACTTCTTGAACTTTTCTGCTTCTTTGCTTTAGCTTACCCAGTTTCAGCCACCTTCCTCTCTACCCAAACACATTCTACATTTTGAAGGGCTCCTCAAGTCATCTCCGTTCTCCTGCCCACCACTAGCACCCAGCACGTGCGCCTAGACCACATTCAACAAGACGTAAGTGGCTTACCTTTCTGGCCGTTATCCACCATTGCTTGTAACCTGTCCCCTAAATCCTACCTCAGGGCAGTGCATGGTACATTGCAACAGAAGGGGCTCAGTAGTACTGTACCTGCAGAGGACCAAGAGTCACGCTGCTGCTGAAATATTATCCCCCTCTAGTGTGTATCATAGGCCAGGGGCTCCCGACTTTCCACATGGTCTCAAATCCTAATGTATGTATTTTGGATACCTTCTAATGAAGACGAAAAAGGCCTGGGGCATAGTCACACCACCCCTTTGTTGATAGAACATAGGGCCACACAAATCTGACTGAACTTATAAGCTGAAACTATCAACTTCTCTTGTCCTAAAAAAAATATTTTCCAGAATTTTTCATTGTAGGTTTTTATTCCCTGGTCAAAAGTTCCTTCTGGAATCTAAGTACCATTTTTCTTGATGCTGGTTTAGATTATAATATTACATTTAGTCTATCTTCTGTGGGGATGAAAGTCTGATGCCTGCTGATATATTTTCTCTGACATTCCCACTAAGCACCTCCCCACCCCCAAAAAAACAACAACACGAATGCCACGCTGGTTCTGTTTCTACTTGCCTGAACCACCCCAAAGCCTCCTTTCCCCCTCTGCTATCATTTTCAGTCCTCTGTCTTTTCTTCTTTCCTAGATTTTTCTAGGGATTTACTCCCAAAATATTTCTCCACAATCTGTTGAGTGCTCTGGAATCTGACTACAACCAAGTACAGCAGGAGAGAATTCTCTTTTTCTGAGGATGTTATAGTTCAAAGCAGAAACTGCAGCAGCCATGATTGAAGTTAGACAAGAGGAATCACCATTAATGGTTTAAGACTAGGGAGCTGGGGACTTCCCTGGTGGCGCAGTGGTTAAGAATCCGCCTGCCAAAGCAAGGTACACACGTTTGATCCCTGGTCAGGGCATATCCCACATGCCACGGAGCAACTAAACCCGTGCGCCACAACTATGGAGCCTGCGCTCTAGAGCCCGCGAGCCACAACTACTGAGCCTGTGAGCCACAACTACTGAAGCCCGAGCGCCTAGAGCCCGTGCTCCGTAACAAGAGAAGCCACCGCAATGAGAAGAAGCCCGCGCACCGTAAAGAAGAGTAGCCCCCGCTCACTGCAACTAGAGAAAAGCCCGCGCAGCAACGAAGACCCAACGCAGCCAAAAATAAGTAAACAAAATAAATTTAGTTTAAAAAAAAAAAACGACTAGGGAGTTGTTTCAGAGCTTTGAAAGGAATATCTTCCAACTAAAATCATCAGCAGAAGCAGTAACTTTACTAGCAGAGAAAACCTTTATGGGTATGTGATTATTACTACACTGAGAGCATCACTTACTTCCAGGCTCTTTTCTAAGGAATGTAGTCAGAGATTCACTTTATATAAACATGGGCAATTCAAAGCAATAGGTACTCATAATAACTGAGATGTATAGAGTTCCTTATATTTATCCATAAAACTGTCCCATTGTCAAGTATATCTAAAAAAAAAAAAAAAAAAAACTGTCCCACAAACTACTTCACTTAATCCCAACAATCTCCTTGGAGCTAATTATTGTCATCTGAAGCTCAGAGAGATATGTCCCTAGTCCAAGGTCATATATTTAGGATCTTATGGTGCTGAGATTTAAACTCACATTAGTCTGACTCTAGTTGTATCATCTTTCCACTGATAATGGAGCAAGAGGATAACCTAAGATCACCATGCAGGTGTCACTGATAAATGTAATTTAGGATAAAGGAAGAAGAAACTACGTTAGTAGATTCTCTAGTTCACATGCTAGATGAACTCTCCGTTTTATAGTCTAGTATAGAAGAGGCAGATAAACCAAAAGTAATTTATGCTTGACTTTGTGACAATCTTAGTAAAGGAAGAGTTGCTTTGTCTGGTTATTAGTGTAGTTTTCCTTCTTGACTCCAACGAGATGATTATGAAGCAGTTTTGCCTTCCTCAAGCTTAGAGTGGTTTAGCAGCCAGGGAGGGCCCAACTAGGTTCTAGCTCAGAGGAGAGGGTCTGCCTGGAATTTCACATTACTTGTAGACTGTTGTGGCATTCAGAACATTTAGCAATGGTTATGGAGCAGCACAGGCAACTCAGAGGTCATACCAGTCCCAGTCCCGTGACTGGGTCCTACAAGTGTGTGGCTAGCTTGGCACTGAGTTTTTGGTGCCAGCTGGGGAGTCTTGTGGGAAGAGCTGGGGTAGCTGGGTTAGTGATGGGCACTCAGTGGTCTTGGAGTGATGAATATTTATCATAATTTGATATGAACATATTTTAATATCTTAGCAACCATATGGGCCTACCAATCTAAAATATGAGCTCTAGTTACAGATGTCTCACCAAGGGGATACTTTGAAGGGGTCTAGGAAGGATGGCCAACTCTTGAGGAGGAAAACTGTAGGAGTGTGTGGCTGTGCAATCAGAGTAAAGCTTGTCTGAAACCACAGTTCTGTCTGCTTACTGCATATGTGTCCTCAGTGACACTCCTTATCCCCTCTACGCCTGAGTTTCTGCATATGTAAAACAGATAGTGTACCAAACTTGTTGGGTTATTGGGGTTTCAAAATCAAAACTCAGATAATGCATACTAAGTCCCTGATGTATAAAGGAGGTGCTTAATAAATACAGTTATTATTGTTATTAATTTCCCCTCAGTCTAAGCCATTCACTAAAGTTGGAACGTTTTCAGGAATAAGGAAAGAAGGAAGGAGAAGGAGTGGGCAGAGCAGGGTACGGAAGTGTGCGTCAAGTCCAGATGGTGAAAGAAGGATGATACTGTCAAGAAGAGATAAAAACTAAGCAGTAAATAGGTCCTCTGTTCTTACTTAATGCCCAAAGCGATCAGAGAGATCATCTAATCCTGATCACTCATTTTGCAGTGAAGAAAACTGACAGAGAGAGAGAGACAGAGAGACAGAAAGAGAGAGAGGCTTATCTGAAGTCACATAGAATATTAACTGCTATCAACAGGACACACACAAGTTCTGAGTCCCAGGTGTGTGCTTTCTTCCTTTATATCACATAGCCTTCCTCCTCACTCTTGGTTTCCAAGACCCAGCCTTAGGTTTCTCTTGAGCACGCTGGGCCTCCTCCCGGGACGTGTATCAGACAGACCTCTCTTCTCTTCTGGCTGTACTGTGCCTATACCCCAGCAGTGCCTGTGAACTGGGACTGAGAGTGAGAGAGCGTGGGAGGAGAGAAAAAGGAAACGGAATTTCCATGATGGGGCCTGTAAGACCTTCCGCAACTTATGCATCTTTTCTGCAGTCACAGACAAGATAGACATCACCACTCTTGCAAGGGGTTGTGGGAAATCCCAGGACAGCCATTTCTCGGTTTTCAACAAGGACAAACTCCACCTCAAGCCAGGTTGACTGCCCCCCATTCTCCATACCCCCAACCCCTGCAACAGGCTCTCACACTCCTTCACAGATAGGCAATGTCTTGCTAATCTCTAACCCTCTCCCATGTCACTGCCATTTGGAAGAACATCAGAACAAAAATTTCCCTGAGTGCAGCATTTGTGCATCCTGGGACTTCTTGTGGTCTAAGGGAGCAGTTCAATTGATTTGAGGAGAAAAGAGGAATGCTATTTGATAAATAAGACCAAGAAAAATGCCCATTCACTTTTGTAACTCGTTTCCTCTCTCTTTTCATCTCCTCCCTCCCACAAATAAGTTTAGCTGAATAAATCCCTAAAAAAGACCATCTACAGCCTCTTTTTCTCTCCTCTTTCTTATTTACTTCTACCTCCGTGATGTGGATGAGTTTTATGGGAGCCTTGTAAACTCCTACAGGAAATATTAAAGTTGTACGTTTGGAAAAAAGGGATCACGTGCTGTCCATGTTGGGAGACGCTAGATTCTTTCATCATCAAGGCATCAAGAATAAGAGACATCAGTTTGCCTGCACTGGTTTACAGGTAGTTCAGTCTAGAAACAGGAGTGAGAATAAGCAGACTTCTCGATCATTGAGTTAGTTCTGCGAATTCCTATCTTTAATTCTTCAGTCTCATTTCCTTGGTAATGAAGCTCTGTCCCTCAGATACTCATGTTTATTCTTCCCTCTTTTTCTTTCACAATATCTACACCCTCTTTTCTTCTTCTCAAAATCTGTGTTTAAGCCTTTTTGCAGTAGGCCCGTGTGTGGGCCGGGCACACAGTACTGTGGGTACTGGAATACCCACCTTTGTCTTGTCCTTTAGGCTGTAAACAGAACAGTTGGCAGTTATCAAGTGGAGATCGATGTCTGATCGTTTCCTCTTACTGTGTGAATCATGACCTGGGCTGGGACCAAACTTCCTCTCCATTTTCTAACAGAATATGAATCATTAACCAAATGATGGTATTGGGTCTCCATGGCTGCTACATTATACTTAATCACAGGACTCAATCTAAGTTTCAGTAGAGCAAAGGAGTTATGAGAAAGTGTCTTTAGTATGGTTGTAAAGAGTTTCCTTGGGATGCACATGAAGAAAAAATCATTTGTAAGATCTCTTTCTATCTCTCTTGTGATAGCTTTAGCTTGTTATCTCTGATAGTCTCAGTAGAGATAGACAATAAACCTATCTTACTTTATTCCTAATAATGTTTCAAGTTACATGAAAATTAGACCAGATCTTTAGCTCTAATCATTCAAGCCTAAACTCAAGATTGGACACACAGGTCGAAAGTCTGCAACCTCCAACCTCCTATCCTGGGCACTGCTGTGTACTGTCTAGAAAGTTCCCTTGCCTCTCTATTTAGGGCTATTTGTGGTAGACAGAGTCACTGGGGATCTCTTCCAAACACTTGGGGTCTTATCAATTCTGGGGGGCTCTTTCATCGTGTCCTTGTTCTACACTGGGGTCACACCTCTGCTCCTCCACCCACTGGTGGGCTCAGTAGCAAGTAGGGCACAGGAAAACCCCAGCGTAGAGGATCTTTCCACTCCTCTACCTTCCCCCAAACTCACGCAGGTGGTGACATGCTCAGCCCGGCTACCACTGAGACCAGGTGTGTTGGAGGAGCAGACCCCATCCCTCCTCAGGATTAGACAGGTCATTAAGTGGTCAATATATTCATCGATCCATCTCTGAGATGTACGGCTTGAACACTAAACCTGACAGGTGGTTACTGACCTTGAGCCTTCCAGTAAATTTGGCCCGGTGTCGTCCAGTTGTATAAATTCTCCCTCCCCTTTCACCCTAGTATACGTTGCTATAGTTATCTCCTCAACAACTTTCTTCTACAGCTTTTGAAGAAAGCGGTCATACCCGCAAAAAGCAAAATTCATTCTGGCTAGGTATTCCCGAGAGTCAGAGTTATGGATGCTAGAATGGGACCCAGATGAAGCTAAGAAACGTTTCTCCTTGAGAACTTTTCCAAGTTAGAATCAGATTGAAACGCAGCAAAAGTGAGGACAGCAAGACACAGAGAGGAACTTCTCAGGTGAGAAAGATGAAAAAGTCCCAAATATTAATTCAGGCCGTCGAAGGAACCCATGTTCTGTGACCCTAGCAAGAGTACCTCTCTGATAATAGGAAGGAAAAAAGAAATAAAGAGACCTTGTTCCAAGAGGCGCAGTGATGTATTTTTTAAGGTTGAAGTCAGGGATGTGGCTTTTCTCCTGACATTTCCATTTTTTTCACAGCCTGATTTTTCTCTGACTTGTTTCCTCCTATCTCCCAGCACCATCCTAAATCAGCACAGTCTTAAAATTGAGGTGGAAGTTGTACTCACCTGTTCGCTGGTAAAGAGCTGAGTTTGAGGCAAAGCAGTTCTCAGAGCTGGGCACAGCCCTTCCCGGCTGGGATGGAGGTGAGGAAAGGGAGAAGGTATCATATTGCATATTGTATCTTTCTCTCTGTCTTCATTAAAATGCTGTTGCCAGCTTGAAAGGGGAAGCGGAAATGAGAAAACACACACATACGTACACTCACATATGTACAGTCCCCTCCTCCTATCCTGGCCACATCCTCTGCTCTTTAGCTCTGCAGACTGACTGTAGAAGAAAATATCTGCGGTCCCCAGAGCTCACCACTAGGGAGCCCGTCCCATCACAGAGCTGCTGTGGTCTTTGCAAGACAACAGGAGATCTTTTCCTGCTAAGGGGAAGGTACGGCTCATTTAAGGATGTGTGTATAGGAAAGTCTTCTAACCATATAACTGCCTCAAATAACCCCACTGCCTCACATAAAGCTTCTGTCTCCAGGAGGAGAGGTGTCTAAAAATGGTAAGGCTCTCTCCCGAAAATTATCTCACATTTATCTCAGAGAAGATGCTTACAGCCCCATCACACACTTGAGAGGGCTCTAAGCCAGAGTGGATCTGTTTTCGTAACTCTTTCACACTCTGGTAAATTCCCCAGAAGCTTGTTTTCAAATACTGCACCATTGTAAGCAACTGTTTCTCTGCGTTGACTTCTTTTTTTTTTTTTTTAAGCAAGTTTCTTTTCTTTTCTTTTTTTTTTAAATTTTATTTATTTATTTTTGGCTGTGTTGGGTCTTCGTTGCTGTGCAAGGGCTTTCTCTAGTTGTGGCGAGCAGGGGCCACTCTTCATCTCATCATGGTGCGCGGGCCTCTCACTGTCGCGGCCTCTCTTGTTGCGGAGCACAGGCTCCAGACGCTCAGGCTCAGTAGTGTGGCTCATGGGCCTAGTCGCTCCGCGGCATGTGGGACCCTCCCAGACCAGGGCTCGAACCCGTGTCCTCTGCATTGGCAGGCAGATTCTCAACCACTGCGCCACCAGGAAAGCCCTTGACTTCTTAATGTTTTGTTTTCATGCTCAAACCAATTCAAAGTATTTCTTTTTGTGAATAAATGATGGCTTTCCGAAGGTTTTCCAAAATCTGTCACATCCTGGAGATGTCTTCAATTTATTGGCTTTCAGTTCCAAGAAGACTTACTAGACTCTAGAATTTTTTCCCATTCCTCTATCACTTTCACCTCTGACCAGCATTCAGCATCCTTGACAATACCTCTCCTTATCTCTCCAATATTTCCTAATATTTTTTCTTCTTTGATGTTGCACCATTCAAGTTATTTCCTATCTTTCTTTCCTGGTCCTAATTCTGTTTCCTTCCCTGTGTCATTTACTTATAAATATTTATCATAATATTTATTGTACAAGACACACCTCTGATGTGCTAAGTAACTGTGACTGACTTTCACATATTCATTCTTTTTTTTCCCAAAAAATTTATGGCCATAACTACAGCTGGATCTCTTTTTACCACGTTCCCAAATTCCATTTCCAATTGCCAACAGGACAACTTCATTGGATACTCACAATATATAGTATCGTGGAGAAACCTAAAGAAAATTTCTGCTCAGCAAATTGTTCTCTAAACATTACTTTCTTCGAAGATAAGTAGTATTAAAATAATAATTCTTGATGTCTCTCTCTCTCTAATACACAGAGACACACACAATACGTTCATTTATATGTAGGGATAAAAATGTCTAACATATTTTCCCAGTACATAGTAGGTGCTAAACATATGCTTTTCTGAGAATCAACTCAAAATCAACAAATTAAAAAGCCAATGCTAGCACTCCCTTGGTCTCTTTAACATTATTTTTTTCTGTACAAATTAACTACAAAAACTAACTAATGAAAAAAAAAAAAAAAAAAAAACTAACTAATGGAACTCTTAAAATTATTTTTAACCTTAAGTTTCTGAAATTCATTAATTTCCTTGACAGTTATTTTCAACATGCTGGAGACAGGGAAAGTACCACCTCTATAGCGCATTTTAATTTTTAGCGTGATAGGAAGCTGCTCCTGGTATTTAGTGCCTGAGGACCAAAGATGCTGAACGTCTCCAAAGCCACAGGACTGTTCAGCAACAGGAATGACTGTCCCAGCCATAATGCCAACATTCTGATAAACATGGGTGGTTTCATGGTTAGGAGATTTGGTTCTGGAGTCACACCCTGGTGCTAGGTGACTCTGTAGTCCTGGACACATTAATTAACACCTCCAGGCCTTAACTTCCTATCTGCAAAATGAAGATAATCTTAAAGGACTGGTTGCAAAGCTATAGGAAAAAAGGAATGTAGACTATGTAGTCCAGGGCTTAACTCACGGCAAATGCTCAACAAATTGCAGCTATTTTCTTAAGGCTCTTGAATACAACGTTTTCAATTTATCTATAAATTGAAATGCTATATCCCTGTATCCATCAAAGTGACCTTACTGATTAAAGAATCCATTTCACAAGGAAATTTCTAGAGATTCTGTTTGTTAAAGAAATGTTTGCTTCTTTATAAGCTATTGCTGAAAGATTAGGATGAAGGCTATATGATTCCCAGGAGGATAAAGAAGGCCAGAATATTCTTCTATGTTTGTCTTCTTCCTCAGTCGTAGAGTATTTCTCTCTCAGCTACTCTTCCTCTGTCCTTTAATAACGTTAAGAGCCTCAGTTGACACTGTAAAGTTCTCTGATCATATATTCCACAGGCTTCATGAAACTTTGACCAATTGTCCTTTTTCTGCTAGATGCAGTTCAGGATTTCAGGAGGTTTTTAGGAGATTTTGATCATTTTTTTTTTCTTGGTTAAAAATAAAAACCCTTAAACCATCTGAGATGTTGAGTTAGCTCTCTGCTGCCCATGCAATTCACCAGTTCAACACTTTATCACATGGCCAGATTGTCATTTTAGGGTGGCCTCCCTCGGTGCTTTATGAAATTTAGTAAAAACACTGAACTGGGAGTAAAAAAGCCATCTGGCTTTAACACTAGCTATATGACAATTACTTATCTTCCCTGGCTATCAGTTTCCTCTTCTGACAAATAGAGGAATATTTTCTAATATTAGATAATAGTAGGGTCTAGAAACCTATAATATGTACATACACTGTTTTTCTCTTCTTTCATGTACCCATGTGTGGTTTATTACAGAAAACGAAAATATTAAGTAACGGATCTTTGGTAAGAAATCACTAGGAAGATAAGAGAGAATGCGTTAGGGAAAAAAAAAACAAACCTGTTGGCCTTTGCAAAGCTAAGTAAAAATTGCTTTTGCATGATATTATCCTCCAGACATGTAACCTGATAACACTGATAAGTAAGCACTGAGGTGTCATCAAACAGATGAGCTGGGGCTGGGCATGAGTTCTGAAGCTATAGAACTGAGAGCTAGTTGGCAGGCTGCCAGCCAGACCTGGGGCAGAGCCCGGACAGCTGCCTGGCGAGGCTGTCCCAGGATGGAGAAGCTGCTGTTCACAGCCACTGCTCTGGGCCGAGCAGCTGGGCCTCCCTGCCCAGGCCCAGATGCAAGCGACATGCTTCCATCTCAGTTCTCAGCTTTCTCTTTTTCACACCCTCGGGTTTGCAAACAGCCATTTTCTACTGAGTCTGTCTCTTCAAATTACCAATGTGGGAGTTTGAGTGAGTTTGTCTCCTTCCTGTGCCAAAGGCTCAAAAGTGGGGAGTGGGCGTGGATGGAACCCTAGGGGAGAAGGTGAGGGTTCAACTCGTCAAGGAGTTGAAAGTTTTCTGAACTGTCTCCACACCAGAAAATGTCCTCCGAGATCATCTTGTCCTTTTCTCTGCTTCTGTGCTCTGTGAGTACAGGATTCCAAGAAATGGGATTTGCTAACTTTTCTATCACACCCGTTCCCCTGAATCACTCAACTTAATTGCAGGAAAGTTCTTAGTTCTGTTTTGCTATCTCTTCCCTAGTTGGAAGTCCAGCAGAACTGAAGAGCAATATGTCACAACCCTCTGCAGAAGGTGTTCCTGTAGAGATCTGAAATGATAATTCTATTTAAATTGTATTTAATTGGGTACCTTCTAAGTTCCAGAGATAAGCTAGATCCAGGGGGATACAAAGAGAGACAATATGAAATGCTATCTCCTAGAGGGCTTACTCTCTTGTGTGATCAAATAATTTGGGAAAATACATGGTTAACAAGAGAAAAACCTGATTCTTTAAGGTACAACTTCTCGAAGCTTTTAATAAGCTGATATGAATTGTGACTCTCTTAGGAGTTTCTATTTCCCAAATGTCTTAGTCTTTTTGTTTTGTTTTGTATTTTTGGAGGAACATCCCAAGAAAATTACTTATGGGGAAGTTGTCCTCCACTACATCCATTTCAGTTCTGCCTTCTCTAGATTAAATAGTGACGTTCCTGTCTTTTGTCATACTCAGATGATTTGAACACAGATTGTTTGACTATCTGGTAAGCCTATGTCCTAGCTTTCGTCTGATCAAGCCTGTTTAATTTAGAAGCACGTTGATTAATTTAAAGGTCTCACTGGGGTCTCAAGTGTGATTCACGTAGTGAGCTCAGTGTTTTATAACCCCTTTGAGGAGGACAGAGCCTGGGGTCCACGGATGTGAGTGGAGGAGAAGGGATCTGGGGATTTCACAGGATGGGAGTCAGAGGACTTTGGGGGCCCTGTGGACTTAAGGAATGAGAAATGTGGAATAATTTTCAGCTTGGTCTCCCTACCTAGAAGAAAAGAGGGCTTCTAGGAGGGTTCCTCTCTCTACCAGGAACCTGGTACAAAGTCAACACTTACAGCAATGGTAAAACTGGTGGTAGGAAAAGAACAAGGGGGATGACTGAAATGCAATCAAAATGTTTGGGTGAAAGAGCATTTAAAGTGGGTTGAACCTTCGAGAAACTAAGGAGGAAGTGCCAGCAAGCGAGTGACCTCACGGATTTGGGAAACGTTTTAAGCTGGGGTCTTTAGGTCCAGCACTCCAAAGCCTTAAAAGGATAGGCATGAAAAGCCACACAGCAGGTAGAATTTGGAGGCTGCTGTAGATTTAGTATAAGGGAAAATATGTAGGGTTTGAGTGTGGGGTTAGGGTTTAGAGGCAGAACACAAGAACTTGGGTTCCAGTGAGGACGGGGCAAGAGTTAAACAGACTGGAGGAAGCGGGGGACTCTTTTCTAAGCCTACGTCCTTCGCTCATCTCTACAGAAGGGAAGCTCTGAAGCCCTGAGGCCATTCCTCCAAAGCGAGACTGCTCTCCCCAGACACAGTGGACCAGAGACCCGGTGGGCGGAGTGGACAGGCAGGCACGGGAGGGTGTGGGGCAGCATCAGTGATCGGGGTAGAACAACACACCAGGATTGCTGGAAAGATGTCAAAATGCTTCATCCGTGTTGTGTCAGTTAATCAGAGGAAGTGGGACAACCGTCAACCTCTGATCAGAGGGACTGCTGCAGAGAGGGAGATCGTGTAGCATCCAGCCCAGCCCTTGGTCTGGGCAGGAGTCTCGGCTCCAAGGAGAGTTCGCTTTGTTAGGGTTAGAGAGAAAGAAAGAGGAAGAAGTGAGGAGAAGAAAGAAGAGAAGCCGAACCAGGGAGAAGCACAGAGAGAATCTGAAAGGAAGTGATTCACACACAAGAGAAAGTAAAACTGGAGCGTAACCTCCCCGGTTTTGAAAGGCAAGTTGCTCTAACCGACCTCTTACAGGAAACATCTCATCTTTCGCAGGCACCTGGTCCCGTCACAACTGCCCTCCTCCTTCCCTGGAGGAGCAGTTCCCTCCTCTGGAGCCCCTCCTGCCCTTACCAGCTCAGACCTAGCAACTGGCAAGGCCCACCTTAGAAGGTAGGAGTAAATGAGAGGGTGAGTGTGAATGAGATTTAAACCAAAGTGTTCTACAATCACATACTATCATTTTTGCTGCACTCAGGATGAACTTGTTTCTTTTGACCTACATTTGCTAAAAGAGTGGGGAGTCCAAAAGCCTGTCCTTTAGGCTTTGCTCTGAATCTCTCCTGGATTTCAGGATTCTTCACTACAAAATGATCAGATACAAATAAATGGTCTTTAAGGTTCTTTCCAGTATAATAGTTTCTGTTTCTAATAATACTAGTTACCATTTGTTGAGTAAATCTGGGAAAAACAATGAATGTATATTAACTCTAGCCTTCAAAATCCACTTCTGTAGAGTGGATTTGATAACCCACAGATGAATTAAATGAGACTTTAAGCAGAATCTGTGTGTCCTGACGTTTCCCTTCCCGCAAACCTCTACTCACAGATGAATTCTTCAAATAATTTTTTCCCTAAAGACCACCAGGTGGCAGCCTATACCAATTCTCTGAGTTCCGGTTGTGGTTACTTACTAGGTGGCATCAGCAACCAGCCCACAGCTCAGAACGTTGACCTAACCCAAAATGATGAATTAACCCAGGAGACTGGCTGGATTTAGGGGCTAAAGTGGGTAAATGAGGGTTTCTTCTTCAGATTGGGTAAATTTTTATCTGGGTCAAAAAGTTCAATAGGATTTCACAAGGTTGAGGAAAAAAATGAAGGTTACGCTGGCAGATCTGAGCAAGCATTAAGTACCAAGGTGGAAAATACAGGTTATGTTTGGGAAAACTCAAGTAGCGCAAGGTGAGTTGTATGACGAAGAACGAGAGGAACGTAAGATTGTTAAGACAGTTTGAGGCTAGATCTAAGAAATCCTTGGATGTCATGGTTCAGGGTCTGAACTTTATTTTGTAAATTTTTCTTTTGTAATAATTTCGAATTTATGGAAGAATTGTAAGAAGAATAAAGAGAACTCCGGGACATCTGTCACCCTGACTGACATATTTTTCTTTATCACAGTCTCTTTTTTTTTTCTGAACCATGTGAGAATAATTTGCAGATGTTATGCCCCTTTACCCTTTACCTAAAAGCAAAGCTACTGATTTTTACACGTCTAGTACAATGATCAAGATCAGGAAATTTGACAGTGATACAATACTATTATCTAATATAGATCTTATTCAAATTTCATTTCTTCCCCCATAATGTGCAGGGTCACACACGGCACACAGATTTCACGTCTCTTTCATCTCCTTTTGTCCGGAACTGCTCTTCAACTTCCATTTGTCTCTCATGACCTTGACATTTGGGAGGAGTATAGTCCTCCTATCCTGTAGAGCGTCCCCCAAGTTGGTTTTCTTGCAGTTGCATGTGATGAACGTTGGGTTAGACAACTTTCATGGGTCAGGATGATGTACGTGATGTAACATCCTTCTCAGTGCATCACATCGGGAAGCACATGGCATAAATTTTCCCATTGTTGGTAACACAAAGCAGTATTATTCTCCTTTTGTTTTGTCTTTTATTGTAAAGTTATAATTTTCCTATTTAATTAATAAGTGCTTTTAAATATTTTGAAAGTAAGTAAACATCCTATTCCTTATTAAACTTTCAACTTTCACTTACTGGTTTTAGTATTATATTTTCTTAATGGTGGAGTCAAAAATATACCAAAAATATATGGAGTAGGGTAGGATATAATTAGAATCATGTTTAGCCATATCATTCTGGAAGCTGTGTCTGTGCATTATGTGCTTGTGTGTGGTGTGTGAGTGTGCGTGTGTGTGCGTGTGTGAGAGAGAGAGAGTGATTTTACTATCTTTAACTCCTGTATATTGACCTTCTTCTGCCTAGAACTCTGGTATTGGAGTTCTAACCTGCTTCAAGAAATCTTTTAACCTTGAGCCTAGCACGTGACAACCCTGATAGATTAGAGGGGGAAAAAATACCCTCTTCCAGGTCAATGCTGCCCGATCTCAGAGCACCCACCTCGGTTGTATTTGCTCGCTTGGGCAGACACCCCTGTGCAAGACACAACCAGCACAGTGGTAACTGCAGGAGCCTACAGCTCTGGGTTGGATTTGGGGGCCATTAGAATCTGGGAGAGGACAAACATTTCTTAAGCTCTCACTATCCACCTACCTCTCTTCTAGATGTTTCACAATGCAGCCACTCACTTAAATCTCACAGCAAGGAACCCTTCAAGGCAGGCATTATTATTCCTAACGTACAGATGAAGAAAATGAGTTCCAGCAGTCTCCGTATAAGGCCAGGATTTCATCCCTGGTCTGTCTGATTCTGAAACCTGTATCACTTCTGCTCCACTCATTGCCATGGCCATACCAAGAGCAACCCTTGTCATTGTCTCAGTAACTGATATAAACAGCTTCTTAATATGCATTTTCCTCCCAGCATGGTGGGCAATAAAGAGCAGATGCCATTTGTCTTATTTTATAGAGGAAGATATTGCCCACACAGCTAGTGACAAAATTAACCTTTTTGACTTTCAGTCAGAAGATTTTTCTAATTATAGCTTGTCCCTCCTTCTTCTGAGGACGGAGGAGAGGATATGGGTGGCTGAGGGGGGAAAACACAGGGTGTAAAAGCTGTAGGGATGGAGGATTTCAGGGGTAGGGAGACGCCTCTTCTGGCTTCCTGGACGTGGGCTGCGGAGCTGCCCAGTGGTGCCTGTGGGCTTTGGGATGCAGGTCACATCTGAGCCATTCTTGGCTCCTTTGCCAGAGCCCATGAGATTGACAAGGACCCTAGAGAAGAACCACTCTTCTCTCGGGGGCAGGGCCGATGCTGAGCAGCCGAGCAAGCAGGACTGGGCAGGGAGGCAGGGCCATCTCCTCCAGCTAATCGGTTGTCCAGAGTCCCTGGAGCATAGCTTCCCTCTGTCCTTCCTTCCTCCCTCCTTCCCTCCCTTGGGAGGCAAGAACTGACTTCTCTCCCTTCTTACTCCCAGTGGCTCTCAAGGCCCCTGGGGGAGATCTCTGCCTGGGAAAAAGAGAGCCGAAGGAGAGATGGAACCTCAAAGTACAAAAGCAAAGGAAGAACCAGGTTTCTCCTCTGTTTTTTGCTTAAAAGACAAGAGGCCCCTAGGATATAGAACAGAGGACAAATTTGCAGGACTTTGCAGGGGAGGGGAAAAGTTAAAAGCCACAGGAAAAGTTAACTCTGAGAGTAAAGAAAAAGAGCCCCAATAAATATCTATATGTCTTCCCACTCCCCCAAATAACAGGCTGAAATGTGAGTGGGAACTGGCTTAGGATTGAAATAAAGGAAGATTTCTGTGGAGTTTTGAAGTTTTATGTCACTTTATGGGGGTAGATAAACCTGTCAGGACACCGAGGGAAGGGTGGGATGATGCGGGAAGGAAGAGTGTGTTTCACAGGAAGACAGTGATGAAGCGAGTGGTGGGCCGTCAGGATCTGAATCCCTGCCCTGCCATCATTAACCAGCGATGTGAGTTTGGATGAGCTGCATAGCCTTGAAGCCTTAGTCTTCTCATGTAACATGGGACAATAATAGTGCACATCTCTGGTGTAGTGGGAGTGAAATGAGAGGGTATATAAAGCTTAGTATATCACCCAGTACATAGTAAGTGAGCAAAGAATTTAGCTGTTTGTTATCACACTTTTTTGTTTGCGGTACACGGGCCTCTCACCATTGCGGCCTCTCCCGCCGCGGAGCACAGGCTCGGGACGCGCAGGCTCAGCGGCCATGGCTCGCAGGCCCAGCCGCTCCGCGGCATGTGGGATCTTCCCGGACCGGGGCATGAACCCACGTCCCCTGCATCGGCAGGCGGACTCTCAACCACTGCGCCACCAGGGAAGCCCTGTTATCACACTTCTTACTTATGATGAAAAGAACGTTGGGTTGAGGGTGAGGAAAACCGTTCTTTTATTTCTACATCTTTCAAGATATCCAGTTCTTTTCCTGGTAAATAATATCTTCTTTCCTTTATATGTCCTTTATGCAAAAGGGCTGCATACTGTGAGATCCAAGATCTGTTTCCAGTTGTGACACTAACTCACGTTTTGAGATAATGCAAATTTTTATGTCACTACTCCGAGTCTCAGTTTCCCCAAATATATATGGAGAGGATAACACCTATTTTGGGTTGCCGGTTAATAGCATAGTGTTTTGAGTCAGACAGGCCTGGATTTAAATTGTACCTTTAACACTTACTAGCTGTCTGACTGTGAGTATTGTAATTAACATCTCTGAGCCTCAGTTTCCTCCATTGTTAAGTGGGAATTATAATACCAAATACCTTGTTGAGCTTTCAAAGGAGAATTTAAGACATTTAAGTATAAGCTGCTTAACCCAGAGCTCTGCACAAAGTAGGCATCCCCCAAGTAAAATGAGTAGCTGGTAGCTTTTTGGTCTAAATGAAATTGCCTACGAAGTATTTTTTTCAATCACATTTCTTTTGCCTAAGACAAGGAGTAGATAATGAGTGTACAAATTTAAAATCCTTCTGCTTTCCCCATTTAGACAGACCCACTGAAAAGGTATCTGAGAATATCAGTCCAGAATTCAACCACAACCTGCTCCAACACTCCCGTCCCCTGTCCCCTTCCCCTCCACACTAGCTAACAAGGCCCATCCATCAACTCTCAAGCTCACCTTTGTCATGCAGAGTGGACGAGTCGCTAGCTACCAAGCTCACCCCCCCCCAAAAAAAACACACCAACACACGTGCACACATTCTGCGCTCCACACACATAATTTCTCAAAAGCCAAATTAAAGTCACCGTCCATTCATGGACAGAAGTCTCTTTCCTCGTCCCTTCTCCCAGGGGAATCCTCACTTTCCACTGACATCACCCTGCACCCCCCATCCTCTAACACAGGCACAAACTAGACACCATCTCTCTTCTCCTCCCCTACTCTATTGCTCAGTAATTATATTCTCCGCCTCCCAGTGTCATGCTAATACAGGCTCCTGGCACAGCTGCCCAGATTAAATTAGAGCCCAAACCAGCAGGCTGACTAATTATATTTTCAGCCTGGAATTCTCTTCCCCCACCTTTGGGGTATGGAGCCAATGAGGAGTAAATTAGCGCTGCCAATATTTGCTGAGGACATTTGACTCTTCTTGCCTGGGTGGTTTTGTCTTCCCCATCCAATCTGGGCCCCTGGAATTAGATTAGATCAGAAAGAGAGAAGAGAGTTTTACTCAAAGGACCTTCCTAAATCCCATCCATCCTCCTGCCGGCTAGCTCAGCTGTGCGTGGCCATCAACATCAGGCCAAAGACGAAAGAATGGCACCGAACTATTTCTCAAGACTGAGATTCTACTCCTGCCTTTAGGAGTCCTTCCCCTCTTCCCAACTCCGAAGTCTCTTCTCCAAATATTCATTGCCACTTATCCTGCAATGATTGTGGCTGAGTTCTTCCACCTCTGTCTCAAGTGGAAAAGAAGGCTACTTTCTTTAACAGAATACTGTTTTACAGTTTATCCGCTAACTTTTGTCTTCGTGGCTGGAACATAATAAGTATTCCAAATTGCCTGGAGACAAGATTTGCCAGTCCTTCATTCCAAGAACATTTGTTGTGCACTTACCATACGCCCCATAATGAGATGGATGTGAAAGTATGGAAAGGCGTAACTCCTGCTTTGAAGAAGAGCAGGGACTCATGATTGGTCTAACTATGTATAGATGCGCAGGTGGATAGTTCCTTTGAGAAATCTGTGCCTCATGCAGTGCTGGCGCAGAGGCTTGGGACAGGGATCAGCGAAGGTATCATTGAAGAGGTGACCCTTGCGTGAAGTTTTGAAAAGTTGTTCAGAAAACCATTAAAGGACTTCTCTGGTGGCGCAGTGGTTAAGGATCCGCCTGCCAATGCAGGGGACACAGGTTCGAGCCCTGGTCCGGGACGATCCCACATGCCCTGGAGCAACTAAGCCCGTGCACCACAGCTACTGAAGCCCATGTACCACAACTACTGAAGCCCGCATGCCTTGAGCCCGTGCTCTGCAACGAGAGAAGCCACCACAATGAGAAGTCTGCACACCGCAATGAAGAGTAGTCCCTGCTCGCCGCAACTAGAGAAAGCCTGTGCACAGCAACGAAGACCCAACGCAGCCAAAAATAAATAAATCTATTTAAAAAAAAAAAGGAAGAAAACCATTACAGTTAGGACAGGAATTCTGAGAGAAGAGATCAGAGATACAGAGGCAAGAAAGGCACAGACATTCATGACCTGGAAGCATAAGGAATAAGACAAGTCAGAAGCATGAGTATTGAGAATTATAATAATGTTTTATTTCTAGATCTTTGGGGGCCCCTAATTCATGTCTTCTTAGCTCAGGGAGAACAACTCTGCCTCTCCAAGACCTGAGCTCCCTCGGTTAGGGTCCCTTCCTTTGTTATCAACTTTCCTCTTCAAGTTTGCTTGTAATAATCCCTCCTACAAAAAAATGTCCTATTCTTTTACGGGACTATTTCCTTTGGAGGCACATTTAAGAAGGAAGCTACGATTTCCAAAGAACTGAAGGCAAAAATTCTGGCGGTAGATTTGTTAAAAATAAAATAAAACCAGAAAAAAACAAAACAAAACAAAAACCTCTGACTGGCTCGTGGATGCTTTCCCATATAGTCACCGATCTCCTGTACCTCTTCCTTGCTTCATTTGTTCATTTAGCACTCATTTTCCCAGGCTCTTTTCTATATCAAGCACTATTCTAGAAATGATCCAGCATTGGTGAATAAGACAGCCCTTCCCCTCGAGAAATTTAGTCTAGAGGAAGATAGACTGACACACTGATACTTAAAAGGAGAGTGTGGTGAGAGCACAGCGGAAGAACACTGTATTCATTTCCCAGGGCTGCTGCAGCCAAGTACTGAAAGCTGAGCTGCTTAACACAGCAGAAATTTATTGTCTCACAGTTCTGGAGGCTAGAAGTCCAGAATCAAGGTGTTAGCCAAGCCATGCTCCCTTGAAGCCAGTGGTGGGAAATCCTTCTTTTTCTCCTCCTACCTTCTGGTGCGTTGCTAGCAATCTTTGGCATTCCTTAGCCAGTATATGCATCACTCCAGTCCTCTGTGTTCACATGGCATACCCGCTGTGTATCTCTGTCTTCACATGGCTGTCTTCTTATAAGGACACCAGTCGTACAGGATGGGGTCCCACCCTCCTCCAGTATGACCTCATTTTAACTTAACTAATTACATCTTCAGTGACCCTAATTTCCTAATAAGATAGCATTCTAAGGTACTAGGGGTTAAGATGTCAACACATCTTTTTTTGGAGGGAACACAATTCAACTTGCATCAGGTACCTAACTCTTCCTAGGTATATCACGAAGTTTCCTAGAGGTGTGATTGAACGAAGTTTTGATTCCAGAAAATCAAGTTAAGAGTGAGCCAAAAGGGTGATTTAGGGGAAGATGTTCTTACAGAGGAAATAACGGTAGAAGGGGCATAAAAGTATAGAAGGGGCATGAACAGACCAGGGAAGTGTGAAGAGTTTCCCGTAGCTATAGAATAGAATATTCAGAAATAAAGTAGTAATTATGGACATGAGAAGTGCTTGCATCAGATAGTGACAGGCACTAAGATGTGTAGACTTTTTCCTAGTGTCAATGAGATGCTGTGTTTTAACTTAAGGACTTGTGACTTACCACTCTGACCACAGAAGAATGGGGCCCTTGGCTGTTAGTAAGTGTGATACAGGAAAAGGAAAGTGGCAGATGGCTCTTTCTCTGTGGCTGAAATGGACTCCTATGGCCCTCCTTCAGTAGAGTGGGCGTGGGCCTCATCTCTGGACTTCCCAATAAGATACAAACCCCAAAGGAAACAGACTCTGTCTTATTCATGTCTATGTTCCCAGTTCTCTGCACAACAGCTGGTGCAGCACAGTGCATGCTGAACTTAGATGGGCTGAGTGAATGGATAGATAGTAAGGTATGTTTAGGGCATGAAGACTTTGAGCAGGCCCTGTCGGCCAAGTAATATACCTAGACTCATGCCATTTACTGGTCCTTGGCAGGTAATAAGGGAAGACTCACAGAAATCTCCTTTAGTAGTCCAGGTTTACTATAAGGCTATGTGGGGAAGTAAAGTAGCAGGAGAGCACATGGTAGCAGCAGCTCAATTATTCTGAGTCCAGGAATGCCAGGACTGTGATGCCCAGAGAGGGAGAAAGGGATAATTAAGGAAACAAGTTGAGCTCTCCTAACTCACTGTCTGCGTGTCCCTAAGTTTGCATTTCCCAAGAAAGGATCTGATTAGGTCTCTTCACCAACATCTGAAATGAAGTGTCCCACTGAGTTTTTTTTGTTTTGTTTTTCGTTTTTTTTTTTTTGGCTGCGTTGAGTCTTTGTTGCTGCACGCAGGTTTTCTCTAGTTGTGGTGAGTGGGGGCTACTCTTCGTTGTGGTGCACGGGCTTCTCATTGCGGTGGCTTCTCTTGTTGTGGAGCACGGGCTCTAGGTGCATGGGCTTCAGCAGTTGTGGCACGCAGGCTTGGTAGCTGTGGCTCAAGGGCTCTAGAGCACAAGCTCAGTAGTTGTGGCGCATGGGCTTAGTTGATCCGCAGCATGTGGGATCTTCCCAGACCAGGGCTCGAACCCGTGTCCCCTGCATTGGCAGGCGGATTCTTAACCACTGTGCCACCAGGGAAGTCCCCCACTGGGGTTGTGCCCCAGGCTCTTTAGAGGGGACTGATGTCCTTCACACATAATCTATACAAGGTCTCCTCTGACCATTGGTGCAATCAACTCCACTGTTGAGCTACAGTTTTTAGATAAAGCCTTAATTATAACTTTAGGCGGAATGAACCACCATCATCAAAAAGGGACAGTGGGCCAAGCAGACCCTTAAATAAATGCAATGTACAAACTTTATTTAACAAAAGTAACAGGTAAAGTCAAACAGGCTTTATATCAAGTCAAACTTATGTGAAGAGAAAAACTGACTAGAAGAAAATTTATCTTAAACATCTTACAGTAACCTACTTGCATTTAACTGAGCCCTGTTGCTGTGAAGAATATAGCTCACACACAGGTATGGATGAATAATTTGTACATCTTTCAAGCATTCACTGAATACTATCTTATATACACATGTACATTAATTTGAGAAAGATTTATCTGCCGATCCCTAGATATACTTCTTTTTTGTTGATCTTTTGGAGGGGTGGGCTGAAGAGAACAGGTGGTCCTCACTCATGAACCATGTAATGCCCCCAGCCTGAACTCTTCGGATACCAAGTCTCCTCCACTCTTCTCTACTTCGGACATCAGATGGGTAGTGGGTATTTGTTTGGAAAGTTCTCTGGGTAATGTGACGTACTGGTACTTGTAGTGTTTCTCAAAGGACAAGTCTGAGCTGTCAGCGAGTTGCATGTCCACCTTGGGCCAAGGCAACGACTGGACTGCCAGACACTTATTTTTAAGACCCTTCTTCAGAATAAGCAATTGACTGTATCAGAATGAGATGGTCTGTGTCAGAAATTCCATGGCCCTTGAGGATCCTGCCATTTCCTCAGCATGTGCCTTGTACGGGCTTATGCATATTTTATAGACTGCCTTTCATACTTTTCCTCACACACGGGCCTTATCTATCTCCCCAGCCACACTGGGTGATCAAAAGATCATGAACCTTGCAGTCAGGTAAGTGTGGGTAAGAGTCCCTCCATGGCACTTTACAGACGTGTACATTGTTTAGTTATTCACTTTCTTCCTAACTGCTCAGTCCTCATCTGCAAAAGACGAAATCATGTTTCTTTCCACTTTTTTGGGGAAATATTGTATCAGTCAAGGTTCTCCGGAGAAATAAAACCAATTATATATATTTATTTATTACAGGGATTGGCTCACTTGATTTTGGAGGACGAGAAGTCCCATGATCTACTGACTGCACACTGGAGACCAAGAAGGAAGATAGTGTAATTCAGTCCCAGTCTAAAGGCCCAGTAACCAGCAGCACTGATAACTGAGGGCAGGAGAAGATGGATGTCCCAGCTCAGGCAGAGAGAGCAAAGTGGCCCATCCTGCACCTTTTTGTTCTATTCAGGTGCTCAGCACATTGGATGATGTCCACCTGCACTGATGAGGACGATCTTTACTCAGTCTACTGATCCAAATGCTAATTATCTCCCAGAAACACCCTCACAGACACACCCAGAAATGTTTTACAGGTTATCTGGGCATCCCTTAACCCAGTCAAGTTGACACATAAAATGTATCATCACAAACATTAAATTAGAAAACAGCGTGAAAGGCTAGGGACATTATCGTTTTCTTTCTCATTTCCTTAAGAGCACAGATGATTCACAAGAGTTCTTTGCAACCATTTTCCCAGAACCTGCATCAGAGCAGACACCCACAGTTTGCTTACAAATGAACTAAAAGCAATTCAGATACATTTGCACAAGAGAATATCTTACAAAGTGCCAATGAATATTACAGCACAACAGCACTGAGAAACAACTGCAAAACAGTACACATTGTTAAGTGTTTGATAAACCGGCACTGCCTTCAGAATATGGGAGAGGAACACATAATTAGTTTCTTCCTAACTTTGAAAATGCTGCAGGCCCCTGCAGTTTACTAGACCAGCTGCTTTGTCAGGGCCCTTTTTATCCCTCCACTGATCTTCTCAGCCACTTCCCCCCACACCCCCCACATATCCCCCAGCCAAAGGATGAGTTATCCAACAGCAAGGTGTGTGGAGGAGGAGAGAGCCTAGAAGGAGGTTAATCTCAGTCCTGGCTATTAAACCTGCCACATCACCTCTTCTAGGAAGCCTGGCTTCATAATGCAGCTCATATTTTTTTTACTTGACGTACGGTTGATTTACAATGTTTCAGATGTACAGCAAAGTGATTCAGTTATATATATATAACTGAAGAAATATATAGATACATATATATATTCTTTTTCAGATTTCTTTCCATTACAGGTTATTATAAGATATTGAACATAGTTCCCTGTGCTATACAGTAGGTCCTTGTTGTTTATCTATTTTATATATAGTAGTGTGTATATTTTAATCCCAAACTCCTAATTTATCCCTGCCCCCCTTTCCCCTTTGGTAACCGTAAGTTTGTTTTCTATGTCTGTGAGTCTGTTTCTGTTTTGTAAATAAGTTCGTGTGTATCATATTTTTAGATTCCACATATAAGTGATATCATATGATATTTGTCTTTATTCAGTATCCTTTTGATGTGATCTTAGCAAGTTAAATCAGAAATGGAAGACGAGTGATCATAAAGTTCACAGCCCTTAACTCACAGATGAGGCCCAGAAAGGTGCTGTGATTTGCTAGAGGTCACGGCATGAGTTATTGACAAATTCGGAACTGAAACCCAAGTCCTTTGGCTTCCAGCCAGTGTTTTTTTTCATAATTAAACTTTGTTGACATGTTTTGCCATTGTTTATTTGGGACCCCTCTGAAAGCAAATATTGCCTCTCTCTGTTCTTTTTCTGTTCTTCCTCTAATGTTCTACAAAAAGTAGGACAATCATATGTGTATCGTCTAAATTGAGACACTTTTGAGAATGAAAAGGAGGTATTGCTAATAATTAAGCATGATGCCTACTGGAGAACGAGTTTTATTTTACTGAATACTGTTTCTGTTTTACTTTTATAAATTGATCTAAGGTGTTCCTGCCCTTCAAGGAGCTTCCGTTCCCAGTCACCATAACCCCAGGGAACAGTGACAGGAGCTCTTTCAGACCAAAGTCCTTCTGTAAACCCACATTTGCTCTTTCTCTATCTCTCTCTGTCTCCTGTCTCTGTCCCTGTCTCTCTCTTACACATACACACACACGCACACGCCTGCTGTGGAACACACCTTGGGCACCAGAAAGATACCTGCATCTTAGACTAATTTGGCTCAGAAGAGAAGAAAACACCCCAGATAAGCAAGGGGGACTAGATAGAGTGGTTCTGGATAAAGACAGAGAGGGAAGGACTAACTTCACCACCTCTTTTTCCCTATTTTCAACCATTCTTCTTTCTCCTTTTCGCATTCTAAACAAACTCCCTGGGACCATTCTTTAACATCTCACTTCACACTTTCCCCTTGCCATGAACATATACACTTTACAACGTATTTAATTCAATTGCTCGTACAGTGTTATAAGCATTTTAAAGGCATAAGCTCCTTGAGGCCTGGAACAAAGATATTTTATTTTGAGTAAAGAATCTTCAACAAGAACCTCTCACTGGAAGAGAAAAATAGTATTTCTGTCATAGCAGAGGAATCTAGGACAGGTTGAAACCAAGGTAGAACATCCTGACTTTAAACTTCAGGAGATTATTCCTGAGAACACAATTAAGTTTTCTAGTTTTTTTTTGTGTGTGTGTGTTACGCGGGCCTCTCACTGTTGTGGCCTCTCCCGTTGCGGAGCACAGGCTCCGGACGCACAGGCTCAGCGGCCATGGCTCACGGGCCCAGCTGCTCCGCGGCATGTGGGATCTTCCCGGACCGGGACATGAACCCGTGTCCCCTGCATCGGCAGGTGGACTCTCAACCACTGCGCCACTAGGGAAGCCCTAAATTTTCTAGTTTTTAAACAATTTTCTCATTTCTATGTAAACAATAGTATCATGTAATTGGAAAGAAACTTGGCAGTCCAATTCTCCACTAGATCCTTAGCGCCTGTAACACTGTCTGACCACCCTAGGTGCTTAGTAAAAGTTTATGAAATGATGTCAGGTCGTCCTGCCAATAATGCAGGATTCTTGAGATAAATGCTCACAGTTCTGCCCAACACGTGTAATAGATGTACTACGTTTTGTGCTACAGAGAAGACATTGAAAGTAAGATAAGTGCCGACATGAGGAGAGCACACATTGTGCAGGAGAAATGAACAAACAGCATGGATTGCAATAATGCAACATATGACAATAGTGCTATGATAGAGATTTTTTTAAAAAGGCTTCTTTCACTTACTGGAAGGACAGGCTGATTCAGTCTTGGAAGGAAAATCATTAAGGAGGTGGCATGCACTAGAAAAATGAATGGGTTTTTAACAGAGAGTGAAAATTATTTGTTGGGAGGCAGAATAATCTAATCTGAATATAATTTCGATATGAATAAGGGTTGTAGGAGATGAAGGAGGGAGCATGGGAAGATCAGGGTATTTGCGGAAAAGCAAAGAAGCCAGGGATCCTGGAGGAGAGTGTGCAAGGTAAAGAGGATCCAAGGTCAGGTCAGAGAGGTAATAGGACAGGGAGGAGGGAAGGATGTGTAAGTCACTGGAAGGACTTTATGAGGAAAAGCGTGAAGCTGTTAGACGCTTTTGCGCAAATACTGGAGATAATTCTCACTTCACTGCTATGCTGAGAACAGACTATCAGGGATCAGGGATGTGAACAGGGGGACCAGTCAGGAGACTACGACAATAACCCAGAAAGAGATGATGATGACTCAGACCAGGGTAGCAGCAGAATTGGTGGGATTCTTGTTGTTGTTTTTTCTGTAAGGCTTTTTATTTGTGGTGTATCATATATACAGAAAAATGCACACATAGTAAATATAGAACTCAATGATATTTTTTTAACAAAGTGAACTTACTTGTGTAATACCCACCCAGATCAAGATATAAAACATTACCAGCACCTCAGAAGCATCTCTCTGTGCCTCTTCCCAAGTATTATCTCCCCAAAAGTAACTACTACTCTGACTTCTATCATGAGATTAATTTGAACTTCATATGAACAGAATCACACAGCATACACGCTTGTGTGCCTGGAGTCTTTCATTCATTATACTTGTGACAAGCATCCATGTTTTACATGTAGCAGTACTATATAGTACTTCATTTATTCATTTTATTTTACTCTATCGTAGGTAGACGTTTGGGTTGTTTGACCATGGAGATAGTATGAATAGTGCTGCTGTGAACGCTTGTATACCTGTCCTTTAGTGCACACTATGTGGGCATTTCTGTTGGGTTTTTACCTAAAAGAGGAATTGCTCAGACGGTTTGGCTTTAGTAAATTCTGCCAAAAAATTTTCCAAATAGTTTTTACCAATTTAAAGAACCGGTGGGATTCTGAATACACTTGGAAGGTTGGACCAACAAAACCTTGTTGATTAATTGGAAAAGTAAGAGAAAGAGACTGCACAGGAATGACCTTAAGTTCTTTGGCCAGAGTTCCCAGAGAGAGGGGTTTCTTTTTTTGCCAGTGGCAACTGAGATGTGGAAGCCTGGAGGAGAAGATTTAGGGAGAGATAAGCACTCAGCTTCAAAAAAGTTAAGCTTGAGATGTCTCTGAGTCATCTCTTGGTGATATCAAGCTGGCAGTCGGATATATGGGTCTGGCATCCAGGGGGTGGTCTGGGCTGAAGATACACACTTAGGCATCATCACTTATTGCAAAGATGGCTTTAGAGTATAATCATATAGAGTTAGATGCAGGACATTAGTATTAGTTGAGTTAGTATAGACTCAGAAAAGTAAATTATAGATGGAAGTTACAAACTATTGGGATTTCAAAGTCTGTGTTTTGAACCACAATGTTGGATTGCTTTCAAAATGATTACATGTTCTTTGTGCCCTAATCATGTGGAATGTATCTCAAGAAACCTGTATTTCAAAATGATTACATGTTCTTTGTGCCCTAATCATGTGGAATGTATCTCAAGAAACCTGAAGGGACTTTATTAAAATTCTACAATTGACTAATAACTCATGTTAAACTGGTAAAACATAACATTTTTACTACAAAAAATAAAGAAAATAAAAATCAAACACAGCTTACGGCCTAAGGGATAACCAAAATCTGTTGTAATTCTTTCCTGACTTTTTTTCTTAGAATATGTGAAAATGCTAGATTCCACCAAAATTCTATCAAAATAGCCTCTTTATAAGGCAAAGCTTAATTTTTTGCTTTCCATGGCAAGGGAGATCACTATCTTGACAGAGTCTTAAGAAAGTTTTCTTGTTTTGTTTTGTTTTTACGGGGGGGGGGGGGTGTCGACGTATAATGTGGAGATGTAGTTTAAGAAGGCAGTTTCAATGTGAGGTGTGCAGATGATTAGATAAAGATAATGATATAATAGTTTAGGATTGAGAAAGAAAGCAAGGCAAGGATTATGAAGTGAGAATTTTGAAGTCTTGAATGGTAAACGGTCATTTGATACTATCATTCAATGTACATTTAAAAGTTTTTTTTTTTTGAGCAGAATTCCTGAAATAAACAGTAAAGTATTTGAAACTATTTCCCTCCTGGGCAAGAGCTTCCTGAACAGGGAAGTCAGGTTAATGTTTACAGTAAGCCGTACGGGTGTAGAAAGTCTTCGGTTCTTAGCATACGTTGCAGGTAACTGAGATCCTATTGTGTAGAAAATTTTGTAGATTATGTTCTTTTGATTTACTTTCTGCCATTTTTCTATGTCTTCAAAATCTGCTGTAGACACCGGCTAAAAGCTGCGAAGTTTTATTTCACAAATTTACCTAAATTGAATTATTCTGCTGAGCCCAACTGAGTTATTTCCTGTTTTAACTTATATAAATAGCACAGGGGTGAATTTACTCATACACAGAGATATTTCTGATTTGAGATTGTTTCCTTTAGATAGATCATTTGAGGTGAACTTATGGGATGGAAGAATTGTAGTCGCATCTTAACACGAACGTGGCTTTTTGATTTTGTTGTGGTTCTTTCCAGATAAGTTCCAGTCACGTGGGTCAAGCCATCTCAGTGGGCAACCTCATTCAAGTTCACTCTCCCCTATGGGTATTTTATCGTTTTTTTTTTCCCCGTGCACAAAATAGTTTAGATTTTCTGCCAAGGGAGAAAAAAAATAAGGCAGATATTTAGAGCTCTCTGTATATATAAGCTTGCTCTTTATTCTCTATGGCTCCAAACTGTCAGAACTTTAAAAGCTAGTACAATTGTGCAACACATTTACCAGGAACAAGTTACTGAATTATCAACACTCATCAAAAATGGTAAAATAAGTAGATCTGCTGATTTTCCTCAGCAATCACAAACAAAACATCTTAGGGTTTCACTTAAACAAATAAACCCCTGTGAGTTTACTTATACACAGTATATAAAATAGGTTACGTGGCACTTTAGAGAAAAATGCACATAAATGCCCAGTTCCCAGTTGGTGCTGCGTTAATGGGAACACAAATGAAAGCCACGTCTGTCTGTCCGCCTAAAGGCACAGCTCAAATTCCACCTCCTCCTGGAAGCATTCCCCTGAGCCACAAGACACCGTCTAGAGGCCTAGAGCCCATTTTGCACTCAACGTCTTTTTCCTTGATTAAAGTGACCCATATGTGTGAAGAGCCTCCGTTAGACTATGAATCCCTGGAGTCCCTGGAGTGTTCCTATTTCGTTCACGTTTGTGTCTCCAGCACCTTATAGGATTTGAACAAAGAGATATTTGTTGAATGGGATATAATTTTGGATTATCTGCAGTTTGGGATTTTCCACACCATTGCTCCCTACTGTCAATGTTCCTAATCCTGAATTTACAGATAACCCAAGATAGTGTTAGATCAGCAAGTCTTAATTATATTAGTATCAGGCATCCCAGTAGGAGAGAGGGTGCAAAGCAACTTCACTGGACCATACTTTCTCACCGATTTCTGTGATTTCAAAGGCTTTCCTGGAGGGGATGGTGGGAATCAGGTTGAGTGAGGGTGGGGGAAAGCAGGGAAAAGAAAATCCTCAAGTGAGGCCTGAGATGGGAAGAGGTGGGGTAAGGGAAGTTTGCCTAAATCTTCCACAGCTCCCTTAGAAATTGCCCCTGGGAAGGGGAAGGGAGAGGGGAGGGGGTGATGGCTGGAAGCCAGGGAGAGGATGGTGAAAGGCTGACAGATGGAGTGCTCCCTTTGAGGGCTCTCTAAGGACCAACCGTTGCAAAGCTACACAATGTACAGAAGTAAATCAAATTGAGGTACATGTGCACTAAAGAAGGGGAAAGATGGGAGGGGGAAGAGGGCACACAGTAGAGAGGGGGCTGAGAGAGTGAAATGGAGACCCTCTCAGAGCCTGAAGAAGAGGGAGCAGAGCTGGTTAGGGAGAGAAAAAGGAAAAGGAAGCCAGGTCTTGGGAGGCTACTGTTTATCTGGAACAGCTGGGGAATAAGGGGTAAGATACAGACAGGGAGGGTCATACAGCCAGACTATCCCAAGACCTCAGGGAACTCGGATGGGCATTTCAATTATTCTCAAATTTACGTAAGACTAAATTTTCAAGACCACCAATGGGTAACTGGGGTGGGGGGGAAGCAATATCTAGAGAAAGACCCCATCCGCATCCTAAATAACAGGTGGTAACTCTCCCCATGAAGTATTGTGGGAGGTTCCTAGAGGATAGCACCGTGGTTGGTTTCAGCCTGGCCTCAGCTGGTACCCACAGAAAATATTCAGAGCCTTAATTTAGCCTTTAAAGATGTTAAATCCCTTCTAGCCTAGGGGAATAAACAGCTCCCACCCTTAAAGCTGGATTTGGGCTTCTAACTCCTAGATTCATCTGGGTGAAGGTGGGAGGAGTTGGGGCTGGCTATCAAGAGGCTGAGCCTGGGGATATTTTTTCATGGGGTTATTGCATGGGGTAGAGAGAGGTTTCGTCTTTGTCTTTGCTTTTTAACCTCTCCTCTCTCACCTCGCCTTTCTCAATTCTCATTTTCATCATCTTTTATTTATAAAGCCCCCACCCGCCAATATCTCCACACCCCTCCAACTCCCCTCATCATGATCCTTTTGAGCCTGGGGAAGGGGTGGGAGTCTTTACCTCTTTGATGGTGGAGTAAACTAAAAGGAACAGGGAGAATTAAGGTCCTCAAGTCCAGGGATGAGCAAGTTGGGAGCTTCAATGTAGAGTGTGTGTAGGGTGACCAAACAGTGTACATTAAAGCTGGGATATTTTTAAATGTGAAAAGAGTGCTAAAAATAATTAACTGGTATTAATTGTTCTACATCAGGTGCAAATGGCGACTGTACTAGCAAACTAGAATTTATGGTCACCCTGGATAGGAATAAATTGGCATGTAACCCTATAGCTGTGTTTTGCCTCCGTGTGAGTGTGTGTGCACATGTACGTGTCTGAGGGGAGGGCAAGGGTGGGATGTAGAAACTGTTCAACTTGTCACAGAGAATCCCTCTTTTGTGGTAACTACCTAGGACTGTTACTTCCCTTTATCTAACCAAAATGACTCCTTGGAGGAGGTGGAGTGTTAACTTATTCCATTTTCATTCAAATCATCCTCCTGGTGTTTAAGGATTAAAAGGATAAAATAATAATAAAAATAAACAAAAGGGACATAGCAATAAGCAGGCTTTCAAAGTACAGCATTCATTTCCTGGCTGTGTGATCTTGGGCAAGCTACTTGTCCTTTCTGTTTTGTTTGCTCATATATCCCCAGTGTCTACTGCATGTAAGAAGCAGTCAAATAAAGAATGCCAACAAACACATGAAAGAATGCTCAACATCATTAATCATTAGAGAAATGCAAATCAAAACTACAATGAGATATCATCTCACACCAGTCAGAATGGCCATCATCAAAAAATCTAGAAACAATAAATGCTGGAGAGGGTGTGGAGAAAAGGGGACACTCTTGCACTGCTGGTGGGAATGTGAATTGGTTCAGCCACTATGGAGAACAGTATGGAGGTTCCTTAAAAAACTACAAATAGGGCTTCCCTGGTGGCGCAGTGGTTGGGAGTCCGCCTGCCGATGCAGGGGACGCGGGTTCGTGCCCCGGTCTGGGAGGATCCCACATGCCGCGGGGCGGCTGGGCCCGTGAGCCATGGCCGCTGAGCCTGCGCGTCCGGAGCCTGTCCTCCGCAGCGGGAGAGGCCACAACAGTGAGAGGCCCGCGTAACGCATAAAAAAAAAAAAAAAAAAAAAAAAAAAAAACTACAAATAGAATTACCATATGACCCAGCAATCCCACTACTGGGCATATACCCTGAGAAAACCAAAATTCAAAAAGAGTCATGTACCAAAATGTTCATTGCAGCTCTATTTACAATAGCCAGGACATGGAAACGACCTAAGCGCCCATCATCGGACGAATGGATAAAGAAGATGTGGCACATATACACAATGGAATATTACTCAGCCTTAAAAAGAAATGAAATTGAGTTATTTGTAATGAGATGGATAGACCTAGAGTCTGTCATACAGAGTGAAGTAAGTCAGAAAGAAAAAGACAAATACCGTATGCTAACACATATATATGGAATTTAAGGGGAAAAAAATGTCATGAAGAACCTAGGGATAAGACAGGAATAGAGGCGCAGACCTACTGGAGAACGGAATTGAGGATATGGGGAGGGGGAAGGGTGAGTTTTGACAGGGCGAGAGAGAGTCATGGACATATACACACTAACAAATGTAGTAAGGTAGATAGCTGGGGGAAGCAGCCGCAAGGCACAGGGATATTAGCTCGGGGCTTTGGGACAGCCTGGAGGGGTGGGATGGGGAGAGTGGGAGGGAGGGAGACGCAAGAGGGAAGACACATGGGAGCATATGTATATGTATAGCTGATTCACTTTGTTATAAAGCAGAAACTAACACAACATTGTAAAGCAATTATACCCCAATAAAGATGTTAAAAAAAAAAAAAAGAAGCAGTCAAATACTTATTGAAGGCATGAATTAAGGGATCTCATTTTCCTCATCTGTTAAAAAGAAGTGATAACAATAGCTCCCATGCCAAAGAATTGTGGCAATTAAATGAAGTAATGTAGGTAAAACTCTCAATTCAAGGTGAACATTCAGAAAATGCTGGCTGTAAGTACTTCTAAAGGAGATAATATATGCAGACTACTGATGCAACAACGGTATGGTGCAGACACTTTGCAAATGTGTTTCCTCCTTTATTCCTACCCTTTCCCCACACTATAATTCTGGTATCTTAAAATACTCACCTTTGAACCCCCAAAGGGCTTCTGTAGTTATGTATTCTCTGTGTTACCTGATTCCCTGCCTTCCTAGCTCATACCAGGAATTGAAGTGTCAAGAAATAAAGGTCACTTTAGAGGAGAGAATAGGAGAGCAGGAGGAAGGGAAAAATGTCTGAGAAGTTCAGACAGACTTTTGTGGTTGAAAACCATTTATTGTAGAAGCAGAATGCCCGAGTTTGGGAACTGGGCTATGTGTCTGTGTCCTGTTGTTCTTTTGGTATTTTCCCTTAAAATTAGTGGGAGAAAGAGAAAATTCCACCTGGAAGATGAGTTCCCAGCTGGTGAGTATACAGCCTGCTTCTACAGCTAGCTTCCACAATGGTCTTCTTTCAACACTCTGGTTGGCTCAAAGGTTTTATGTTTTATTTTCATAAGACAGGTTATTCTCTCTGTTCTGAATTCATAAAATACTGTCTGAGAGCATGAGATCTGGGACAGAGTGCGGCTCAGAGAAGGCCAGATGAGTGAGGAGTATCTCTTCTACTGTAGGAGCTCCTAGGGACCAAGATGCGACCATCTCCTCATATTGCATTATCAGCTGTAACGCTAAAAAGTCTCTCCTGAAATTGAATCTCAGGCAAGTGTATTGTGGGCAAAACATGATTCTTCTGAACATGTCCTGAACAATGGGGAACAAGATGAGAACGTCTTTCTGCCAGGTGCTTCAGTCTGAGACAGCAGAGAGGCCACTGTTAATCATTTTACTTTGTGTCCCTCCTGGAGCATCCAGGGGATAGATTCTGGATGTACAGTAAACTATCAGTTATCTGCTTCAGGAAGGCAATGTGGTGTAGTGGACTATTTGTATCCAAATCCCAGTACCATTATTTAGTACCATCAAGTATCACTTCCGGTGTGACCTTGGGCAAGTGATTTAACCTTTATGTATTTGATCAGTTTATTTATAAAACAGAGATAACAGTAATAATAATAATACCTCATAAAGCTGTTGTGATGATAAAAATAATACATGCAAAGCACTTAGCCTCTAACACATGCTAAATGTTCCATAGGGACTAGCTATAATTACTACAGTTAGTAATTAGTTTCTTCTCATTGACTTCTACCCACTCAATTGATGGATGCTTAGGAGAGGTGACATGATTGGAGTGTCCACTTAGAGTAACTGAGCTTTGGCTATGATCTGAGACTGCCAAGGGCAATGCTCTCCTTGGTCCTCCCAGAAGACTTGGTGTTTTTCATCTCATTACCCTAGTTTTCTTCCAGTAGTATAAATTAAAGCTGGATTCTTAGGAAACCTCCACTGCCCCCACCAGATATTTCTCAGGGCTTGATTGAAGCCTCTTAAATTCAACTTAAAGTTTGCTGCTAAGACGAGGCAAATGCTCCTGGGGCTGAGTGTATGAGGGCAGAGTTGATGGGAACTAGTGAAGCAATCTTTTCATGGAATAGTCATACCACCATATAATCCAGAATCTGGGGTTTGGCCGGCGGGGCGGGCTATAAGATCCTTCAGAAAAATAAGTTTGGCTACTAGTGGGGAATGGGATTTTAAAGATAGCATGTTTTAACATCAATTTTACTTTCACAATTTATATATGAATACATTATACTTGTCTAAAAAGAAAACAATCTTTTTTTGATACCTGCCTGATCTCAATCTATTTTATCTCAGTCCTGAGATATTCTGAAAAGAAGACTCACTGTTACCAGTTTGTGTGTATCTATTATTTAATGCACGTGTGTACATATTAAAAGTGTATCATGTTGATACACAGAAACTATATTTCTAAAAATCATTTTACATTTTCCCCCACAGCATGTTAATACATAAAGTACATTCCTTTTTAGTATATATACACCAACTCATGCAAATTAAATAGTATTCCGTTATTTGGCTAAACCACTGGTTATGTAACATATTCATAAAGTACTTTTTCGCTATTAAAAACAATACTACAATGAACATCTCTAGTCCATACACGGTTCCTTGGGCACATATGTAATTATGTTAGACATGGAGAGGGATTCCCTGGTGGTCCAGTGGTTAGGACTCCGTGCTCTCACTGCTGAGGGTCTGGGTTCAACCCCTAGTTGGAGAACTAAAATCCCACAAGCCACGCAGTGTGGCCCCCCAAAATGATAAAAAAATAAAAATAAATAAAAGTAGATTATATTAAAAAAAGAAGACATGTAGAAGTGGAGTTTTTGAAATATATATTTGTATAATTTGATTTTCTGCCTCTGCCACTATACTGAAAGTTGGTTAAGAATGAGAAATTTTAATTCGGAAATGAGAGCGCAGAGGTAAACCCATGCATATATGAACAACTAATTTATGATAAAGGAGCATCAAACATACGATGGAGAAATGATAATCTCTTCAATAAATGGTGTTGAGAAAAACAGACAGCCACATGCAAAAAAAGAAAAAAGAAAAGAAAAAGAAAGTAGACCACTATCTCACACCATACACAAAAATTAACTCAAAATGGATTAAAGACGTGAATGTAAGACCTGACACCATAAAACACCAGGAAACATAGGCAGTATGCCTTTGACATCAGTCTTAGCAATAACGTAACTGATACGTCTCCTCAGGCACGGGAAACAAAATAAAAAAGAAACAAATGAGACTAAGTCAAACAAAAAAACTTTTGCACAGCAAAGGAAACCATCAACAAAACAAAAAGACAATCTACTGAATGGGAGAAGATATTTGCAAATGATATATCTGATATGGGGTTAATATCCAAAACACATAAAGAACTTATGCAACTCAACAACAGCAAAAAAAAAAAAAAAAAAAAGATTAAAAACGGGTGGAGGGCAGAATAGACATTTTTCCAAAGAAGACATACAGATGGCCAAGAGGTACATGAAAAGCTGTTCAACATCACTAACTATTAAGGAAATGCAAATCAAAACCACAATAAGATATTACCAAAAAAGTCTACACATAACAAATGTTGGCGAGGATGTGGAGAAAAGGATATGGGAGGCAGATGGTACAGAGCTTTCAAAGGTGCATAAATTTCCCAACAGATTACAACAAATGGAAGTACTTTTTTGTAGTTGGAATGAGTCACTCTGTATGCCCTGTGGATGCTCAAATGTACAGGCCTTGAATGAATGTGTGGGAGAAGGTTGAGTCAAATGTTCTTCCCAAAAGGGATAAGGAATCTGGGGAGTCCCAAGAAGAGGGTACATCCAAGACTATTACTTGGTTTCTAGATCCACTTTTTTTTTTCACTTTTAAAATTTATTTTTTTGGCTGTGTCGGGTCTTAGCTGTGGCACGCAGGATCTTCATTGCGGCATACAGGATCTTTTAGTTGCGGTGTGTGGGGTCTTTAGTTGCGGCATGTGAACTCTTAGTTGGGGCATGTAGGATCTAGTTTCCTGACCAGGGATCAAACCCAGGCCCCCTGCATTGGGAGAGTGGAGTCTTAGCCACTGGACAACCAGGGAAGTCGTCTGGATCCACTTTTGTCACTAACTTCATTTGTTACCTTATTCAAACTTGGGGACACAGACTGCACACTTTAGAATGGGCTAGTGTTATTCACGCTCAAAGGGGAATTGTAACATTTAACTATGTCATCATTGCTGAATGGAAGAGCTGGAAGGAAGCCAAGAGATCATAATCCAACCTGGTTATTGACTGGTGACATGAGGCCCAGAGAGCTTAGATCACTCATCATGGCTACACAATTAGAGGCAGAACAAGGTTTAAGAACGCAGGTTTCCTTACTCCCAAGCTTTTTTCACCCCACTGCATCACAATGTGAAAGAATGAAGGACTTTGCAGTTGTAAGGGAGGCTTATTCAATTTCCCAGTTTCTAGACTGTTCAGAAACTCAACGGACACCTCTGTTTTACCCCAGTCTTTATTCAGTAGAGAGTCATGTCACAAATCACTTTGCTCCAACCTGTTTCACAATTATTTTTTGACCCCGTACCACTTCCCTACTGGAGCACTGAGCTTCTTGAGGTCAGGGACTGTGCTTCCTTTACCTTCTGCCCCCATCTCTAGACCACCCCAACCCTGTACTAGTCTTTGGAGAATAGCTTTAAGACCTGCTCAAGTTTTACCCGGAATATGGGCAGCCTGAATTCTCACTTTCTGGAAGTTCACTGTCCTACTCGCCACAGTCTCTGATTTATGGCTCCAGACTCCGTTTGTTGGTGGTGTTGGTTTTAATTCAGCAAAAGCTAGCCGTCTCCCGAGGGAAGGTGAGAAGGAAAGACATCTGGGGATCTTTTAGAACAGGGTATGTGGCTTGCAGCTCAGCACCCTGGGGCCTAATGTCAGGCATTGGTCCCTGGTCCTCAGTGTCTGGTCGAAGAAGGCAGTTTCCAGCCCCCTTAGGGGCCCTGCAGGCTGGTCCCCTTTGGGGGTCGGGATCACTGGGAATACTAATTAATTCATTAGTGGGGTTGATGGATTATCAAGCTGTCTCCTGGCAGAGGGGCCTTGGGGGAGAGGGGAAGGTAACAGATTGCTGCCCATAAATCTGCCTGTTGCCTCGCTTCTCTCTGCTTCAATGGCTCCCAGCGTCAAGCCTGTGGGCCGGCAACTGAACGCTAGTTGCGTTTTCTCCGCCCAGCAGATGGTTGTAACAGGTTAGCTCAGAGCTTTACAAAAAGCGGCAGAGAAAGAAGGAAGGGCTGGGGATTGGCCCTCTGGCCCAAGAACTGTGTTGGGGGAGGAGAAGGAGTACAACTGCCTTGCATTCAGCCACCACCCCTTGCTTCTGCTGACAGCATCACACCCCTCCCCCACCCCCGCCCCTTTCTGCTCTCTCCGAGTTGAATAGCCAACCGTATAACCGTCCAGGAGCTGTGATGAGGGTGACCCTGATGAAACCGATTCCACTCCTCCCTCTGAAAAAGTCAACTCTTAAAGAAAATTTAAGAGTTTGCCCTCTTCGACGCCCTACCGAGGCTGCACGCGCAGGCACACACACTACACACAACTGAACGTGTTTTGAGAGCTAATCCTATTGTGTCCAGTCCCTTACATCTGTCAGAGAAAGCAAGGAGCCCCACAGAATGTTCTGTCCCCACCCTCATCTTTGTCTCAATATGTTCACCTTTCTGCTAATCCACTACTCCTCTCTGCCCTCTGAACATTTCACCGGCAGCATCCTAACGCCACCAGTATCATCGACTCTCAAACATCCATGGAGGTCGCTTCAAAGACACAAACAGGGGATCAATCCATCCTGTACATACTCATTGCAGCTGTATTCTAAACACAGACTACTCCATAGATAAATCTCCTCTGGCTGAGCTGTAGATTCTGATTTGGTTTTCAGAAATCCACCATTCCTAGCATGTGTAATTTAATGACTCTGAAAACAAAGTTATTTTGCTGAGCGGATATTTCCTAGATAGGGATGCAAAAAAGATTTGTAAAAGCTTAGAGGTTTTCCTATGAACTGCAAAAAAGTATTAATTTCTATTTTCTGGTTTTCTGGGAAGGACAAGAGTCACATGACACCTATATCAGAATTTTTTTTTTTAATTAACTATTTTAAACCTAAGGTATTCCTTTCAACTTTATTGGCAGTAAACTATCTTTTGTTTTAACCTTTTGCACATTCCCTTTCAACAAGGCATATTTTCAACTTTTCATCTCTATCACACACATGTGCTTACATTGGTAAAGTGATTTCCAAAAAGCCTGGAGGATTGCCTTCAAGTCAATTTCAAAAAGAGGTTGAGCTTGGGCCCAGAATGCTGGCTTGCTATTGAAGGAAAAAACTTAAGTGACCAGGTCATTTTACAGATGTGAAAATTGATGCCAGAAGTAAAGTTGAATTATTAAAGATCGTGCAGCCAATTGCTTATTCAAGCACCTTCCCTTCGCTCCTCAGAATCACTAGAAGATTGCAAAATCCTTTACACCTTAATAAGAACTCACAATTATGTATTTGATCTTGGTAAATTTTTACATAAGGTAGTATTCCAAATTTGACAATCTCTACAATGAAGATTCCACACTTTCACTTGGTAGCCTGGTTCACAGATAGCTATCTGTCATAAAGCATATACATGTATTTTCTTTAAGTCTTTCCAGATGTAGTTTTCTTTTTTCTCTTCTAGCAATTTAATCTTACTTCAAAATGCCCCAGGAGTTTTAGGAATTATTTGACCCTTCTTTCCTTCCAAGTTCATTACCAATCAGGTGAACTTTTTCTACCTGAACGCTTAATGATATATTTTTGGAAAACAATAGCGAATTCCAATTTGTAATTTGGGGAGTTAAGTGTCCTCAGAATAAAAGATTTTATTCATTTGCTTTTTGTTTTTAAAATTTCAAACAAACAGAAAAGTTGAAAGAACAGTACAATAAATATAGATATAGCTTTGTCTATATTAAAATGAAAGGGTTTTAAATGGGAATGTTTGACAGGTTAGAAAGAAGGGAGAGAAAGATTCTTCTTCCTTCTATTTTTAGAGTTTGGAAGTTTTAAAGCCAAAGACTCCAATCCACATGTGTAAGGTAACAGTCAATGATGTTGTGTCGTGGGCATGTATCTTTCTCATTCTTTGACTCTTCAGACGTGGACCAATATTTTTATTTGCCCTTATTAGCTCTTATTAGCTCTTATTAGCTCTCAACTTCAGCAACTCTCCTCCCATATTCCCTTTCTACCAACCTCTATCCCCATTTAAACCAACAAACCAACCAACAAACAAATGGCTAAGCAGGACCTGACCAGAGGAACCCTTTGAAGTGGGCGTGTCTTTCGGCTGTGGAAAGGGAGGAGTTAGACTGCGGGCAGTATCACCCCTCCCTGGGCAGCTGGGAAAGCAATCAAAACTGCTGCAACTCCGAGCCTCCGGCCAGAGCGCAGGAGCTGCCCAGAGGCTGTGGTCCTGAAAGCTCCACTCCAGGGAACTAACCAGGAGAGGAGGTACTGAAGACCAACTAAACTAGCTGCATCCGCCCAAGGCGTCCTGGAGGAGCATACAGAACTCCAAGGAAGGAGTAGAATAAGTAGCAGTCAGAGGAACCAGACCCGGGGGCATTCCTAAGAGGCAGTGGCCGGGTTTAACATGGATCGCTAAAAGCACCTCCTCCTATGATCTGGATGGTCAGGGAGACTTGGTTTCTCTGAGTCTCCTCCAGGACACAGATTCACAGAGTTCACGCCAGGGATTGCCACTGACAGAGGTGAGCCAGCGGATGGGGTGGTATGGGGACTACTAAAGTTTCTGTGGGTAGTTCCTGCAGACCAGAGGAGTAGTTGGTGTGAGGTAAGTCTCTTCTGGGCTAAATAAGGAGGGAGCAGGATTTTGGAAACTTGAATAGAGAAGCAGAGAGAGCCAGAACACTTAGGGACAGATATTAAAATTGTAATAATGTCACTAATTCCCATAGCACCTGTCACTCAAAGTGAAACTCAGATACTCTCAATCATTTTTATAAAATATAGATTACAAATTATCCTCCCATTGCTGTCAAGCCCATTCTTCCATTTTATTAATGCTGAAGAAAAGGGCCAAAAAGTTAAACTGCTTTCCTGAGGTGGCTTACCAAATACGTTGAAAAAATTGACCTAATCCACCACTCTGCTTACAGTTTTTTTGGCTCTGCAAAGAGTGAAGGGTGTGGGGTGCGTAAGGAAATGACAATAGAAAAGGGAGTGAGAAAAGATGTTGGAAAGCCATGGGGCATATTCTTGCCATTGCCCCCATTTTCTCTGCTAAAAATCCTTAGACATTTGGCATCAGTGGTGGGACCTTTCCTTTTCCTCAGCGCTTTCAGATGGGAAATCAGAAGAGGAAGATTGTCCATATATATTTTTGCCTCCTCTGCCTCTCGTCATTCACCCACCCCTAAAAATGTGTTCAGAAAAATAATAATAAATGTAAAATGCCTCCCTCATTTTTTGACAGAGGGACCAGAGATGAAATGCTGAAGAACAAGGAGGGAAAACTGAAGGATTGAGTAACTTCTGTTTGCAAAGTTCACGGTTAGGATCTGAGGCTATGAAAACTAAAGTATGACATGTCTATGCTGGATAAGGGGTGTGTGTGTGTGTGTGTGTGTGTGTGTGTGTGTGTGTGTGTGTACAGGTATTAATCAACAAGGAAAGTGGAGCGTGTAAAAGTGTGAATAGGAAGAGCACAGAACAGCCTAATGGCTGTTTCCAGGCAGCACAACTTATGAGCACCCTGGTCTGCATTCTGTCTTCAGTGCAGACTTTGTAAATCCAAGCAAGGCATTCAGTCTCTCTGATGCTTAGATTCCCTAGAAACTGGGCTGAATAGTCCCCTTCCTGTTGTATTTAGGATTTAGTCATAGGATCAGGAGGTGAAGTTAGTACAATCAGCTTTTAAGAGGAAAGACACTGTCTAATCACCACAAACACACACGCAAAAGCTCCTTACTCACTTATTCGTCAATTGAAACTTCTCCACAGCAACTCAAAAATTAGTAAAAGTGTAGGATGAATTCCAGGACAGCCCCACACAGTAGTATGCCCAATGACCTCAGCCCTAGTGATGAAAGTATTGGGTCGCCATAATCATTGCCTCAGCAAACGTTTTTTCCAGAACAGATTTTTAAAAAATGAAAAAAATGTGGGAAAAAATGTTGAATTTGAGAGAATTGGCTAAACTTAAAATTTCACAGAAGGATCCTAAAAAAAGGGGGAAATTCTGTTATAAAGTGTAGATACATAAGGAAATCTAAATTCCAAGATTAAAAAATAAAATGAGCTTTATAGGATCAGAATGTGTTTGGGGGTTGCAGGGGGGCCCGTATTGTGCCTCCAGAGCCAGTATTCATTGACTTTTGTCATACTGGAATGTGCTTCATGTATATTTTGAGAGCTAATTTCTTTTCTAGGAATTGGGGAAACCTAAAAATGGTGTATCAGGATACTTTGTGCAATAGTGCTACAGACCTTCCCGTACAGCTTCTATCAAACAATTGCCAACCCTTACATTTCCATAATAACTTTACAAAGTACTTGCTTTCATAAAAGCTTCTAAATGAGACATGAAAGACAAAAATATTATTTCCATTTCGCCCCAAGGGTAAAATAATTAAAATAATTTTTCTGTGCTCTTATAATAAGTGAGTGATGGAACAGGGTTTCAGTTTTATGCTTCTTTCAATACATCTCTGAGTTGGTTCATTAACAGGCTGAGATCCATGGTAGAAATGGGTACCTGTTCTAGAGAGAGCCAAGTTGGTTTCCTTGATCAAAACTCAGAAGTGCATCACACATACTTTCAACTCTCAAGTCGAAAACTGGATGCTTATCTTTTTTTATTTTTCTTCTGCTAACTTTTTAATGCATTGAAGGTATGTAGGTGCAAAAAGTCAAAGGAAAGGATTTTTTCTTTATCTCTGAGGAGTCCTAGCTTTTACTTCTATTTGAGAGACTCTTCATTTTTCTCCTCTGAGCTCTGGCTCCTGATTCTGGTAGGAAAATCTTATCCCCAATATTGTTTAATCAGAGACAAAAGGAAAAATGTCCAAGTGCCAAGCATGGTCTGTATTCCACCAGAAACTTCATGACCCTGAAAATTCATATGACTGAGGAGGAGTCCAGCCAACTGCTGTCTCCCAGTTATAAAACAGGATGCAAGAGGCTAACTTCCTTCTGGAATCTGGTGGAAGAGTTTTAGTCAGCCCAGTAGAGGCAGCTGATAGAGCTCTGTTTCCTCACCCTTTGTAACAGAACAGGAGCTTTCATATTTAATTTCATTAGGAGGTTGGGGGAGTGGGTTTATCAGGGAATTTTTTGAAATGGCTGTTGAGATGGAGCCATTGGCTCTTGCTGGCATAAAATCAACATTAAACATAGAGTGTAATTACACCTATTGTGTCCACTTGGCCAGAAAAACTCATGGTGAACTTTAGGAACAAAATACCTAACACTTACACGGCATTTATGATGTCTGGCACTATTCAAAGTCTTTAAATGTATTAGTTCATTTTATGCTCACAATAATCTGGTGAGGTAGGGCTATGATTATTCCTATTTTAAAGAGGAGGAGACTGAGGCACAGAAAGATTATGAAGCTTGCCTAAGGTCACATAACTAGTAAGCAAATGAGCTGAAATTTGAACTCAGGTAATCTGACTCCAGGGTCTGTGCTGTCTAGCCACACTGGGGAAAAGGGAAGGTTATTAGGCAATTATCAGATGATCTTCTGAGCCAGTCAGAGGAGGTTCCAAACAGATAAGAGGCACAGTAATTAATACAGTCTCCTTTTATTATTCACCCATGAGAAATAATTTTTATTTTTGAATAAGCAAATGTGTGAATGAGTTAGGTAAGAAAACCCAAGACTAAACAGAAGACTAATATGGATAGTGTTTTACAGCATTTAAAGTTTCCAAAATCCTTTCTCATATTTCTGACTTGCAAAATCACATAAAATATATCGTATCCCTATTTTATCGAAGAGGAAATGAAAGATCAGAGAGCTGATATAATGTGTTTGGGACCAACAACTAGGAATAAAAAGAACTGGGATTAGAATGTGCATTATTCCAGCTTCCATGCTTTTGAAACTACACTACATATTTATGGGATTCCCTCAGAACTAAGGGACCAGTACCTATGGGAAAAGAGAAAGTTAAACTGGAGTCATCTACATCCTTTCCATGGTTAGTAAGAGAACAAAGATGAAAACTGGTTGCCTTTTATATTGTTTTAGCCAAAGTCATTTGGTTTTTTTCCTTTATACCTGCTGTAAATCTGATTTGAAAGCAGCTCTTTGACTCTTACAGAAACCATCACGTTGCGTTAAAGGCAAAGGGTAGTCTACTCTGTTCTCTTAATCCCACTTCGTGATAGATGTGAGGATCGACAGAGCTTGGCTATGTCCAGAGGTACGGAGGTGGGGATGATAAAAAAGCTCAAATGCAGAGGCTAGGTTGGTATTCAGTTTCAGGGGCAATTCAGGGGACTCTCCTTTCCTCTCCTGCTCTCCTTTCCACACATGTGTGTACGACCCAGTGATATTGATGACAATGAAGAGGAGATGAGAGAAACAGAAGGAAGAGGCAAAGGAGAAGGAAACAGAGTAAAAAAAGAGGGGGGAATAAATGAATGAAAGGAACAAGAAAACAATTTGAAAGAGGAAGGAATCCTGGAATATGAGAGTTAAAAAGCAGAGAACACTTAAACTAGTCTCCCTTTGGATGAGGATCGTTTCCCAGTGACTTGCTCTACTGATCCACATCTCCTGAAGTCAAAGTGCCTTTCTTTCTTCCCCATAGCTGTGATGAAAATAAAAAGGAGAAAAAAAAGCATCAAACCTAGTATTTGGAATCAGAAGAACTGGTGTTATGTCCTGCTCTACCTGCTGTATGTCTTAGCATTTCCAGTACTTAATTTACCTGACCTGCAGTGACCTCGACTATAAAATGAGCATAACAATCCCCTTTTCCCTTAAAGTTTTGCTCTAAGACTACACAAATGTTATTATAATGACGTGTGGAACATTAGGTTTCCCAAGCCCACTCCATCCTCTTTGGCCTCGGAGTGCACCTGCCTCTGAAAGGTCTGTGTTACTTTAACAGAAAGTTAATTAGGTCTTTCACCCTCCCTCTGGATATCTGCCTGCGTTAGAAGTGCAGCTCAGCACACAAGCTCCATCATCCATATTAAAAGTGGGATTTTCTGACTTGGCCTGGCTAGCCAGTTGACCAATAGGTTCCAATGTGTGTTTTCAATCAAGCTGCTTACCCAGGAAGCCTTATTAAGTGAGTAAGTCAAGCTGACATGATTTCCGTGCTGATTAACATGAACCTAGGCTGTTTTTGCAATGCAGTCACATTAATTATTTATAGGAGGTAAATGAGGTTACAAGGAAAACAAGCTCAGATTACCAGAAACAAGTCAAATCATATATTTATATTTTTAAAAGCTATGTACTATTTCCTGCATTCATTGATTTGAGGCTCAAGCCTCAAGGATCAGAAAACAGTTATCATGCTCTCCCCTTTCTAATATACAAAGGTGACGGAGGGTTTAACATTTCGAAGACTAGCTAGCTGGTGGAACTGGGATGCCCCAATGGAGTTTATCAGAGACTTTTATTTGGTAAATTGTGTACCTACGAATCTCTCAACAAATCTCAAAACAATCCAGGCTCTTCCAGAATTGAATGCAAAATATTGACTAAACCACCAGTCTCTTTTGGTTTTCAAATAAGTTTTACAATTGCAAATTTTTCATAGAAAATTCTGACTAAACAGTATCTGTTAGGCAAGTGAGTTAGTCAGACTATTTGCATGTTTGTCTGAAATAGTCTGCGCTATGTTTGCAGTCACCATGTTCTGTGAAGTTTAAAATCTGTTCCAGATTTTCCATCCTTAATGAAATCTTTCTTAAATAGGTTTGGCAGACTTCTGGCTTGTAATTCGAGCTGCTGCTGTATTCTTGTCTGAGGGTGTGAGATGCGTGTTCAATGAAGAGTTCTCACTTTTAACATATGCGTGGATTTGAAAGATAACCAGTGGTGACCTCCTCTCTTTTCCTGATCCTTTCTAGACACCATGTTACTAACACCTCTAACACCACTAACACTAGACAGACCCGCAAGGTGCTTACTGAAAAACAAAATGGTGATGGTGAGAGAACTATTTCATGATCATGTTGTGTACCAGCAGAGTCAGTAGGAAACAAGGGATGTTATGAGTCAGATGTATATGTGTCTCTAAATAGAGATTGAGTAGTCCTTTGGAGAACCTGTACAAAGTCTGAATGATCTCATTACAGTTTTTCATTTATTTTGTGGTATAGCTATATAAGTTTTCTTATGTTATTGTTTGATATTCTTTTAAAATTTTGCAATATTACAATTATTGTTTACATATTATTATGTAATATCAGAAGTTTCTCTATTTGGACAATAATTTATATGCTCACCTTAGCTATTTCCTTTTATGATCTGAATTCTGGGAAGAAAGAAAAACATGCTTTGAGTGGTATATCAGTTATTTTTGCATAAAATATCCATGAGAGGGCTTCCCTGGTGGCGCAGTGGTTGAGAGTCCGCCTGCCGATGCAGGGGACACGGGTTCGTGCCCCGGTCCGGGAAGATCCCACATGCCGCGGAGCGGTTGGGCCCGTGAGCCATGGCCGCTGAGCCTGTGCTCCGCACGGGAGAGGCCACAACAGTGAGAGGCCCCGTACAGCAAAAAAAAAAAAATATATATCCATGAGATAAAGAACCTGAGAATAAAAAGAGTTGGGTATTGACACTGCAATGAATAATCAAGTCAATTTCCTTTTCCTATAGTTGATTTTCTTATAAATGCTATAGTTAAGTGAGTGTCCTGGGCATTTATCTGAGTTTAGATTAGTTATTTATTTACTTACTTACTTACTTATTTATTTATTTTTGCGGTACGCGGGCCTCTCACTGCCGTGGCCTCTCCCGTTGCGGAGCACAGGCTCCAGACGCGCAGGCTCAGCGGCCATGGCTCACGGGTCCAGCCGCTCCGCGGCATGTGGGATCTTCCCGGACCGGGGAACGAACCCACGTCCCCTGCATCGGCAGGCGGACCCCCAACCACCGCGCCACCAGGGAAGCCCTAGATTAGTTATTTAGAATGGAGAACTTGGGCTAGATAATTATAAGTTGAATTCCAATACAAATTCTGTGCTTTACATCTAAGACATAAAAAGAAAATTTAGTTTTAAATCAAATCAGATGTTCACAGGCACTAACCATTGCTGTTTCCTTTTCCAGAGTCTGGAAATGGCAAAATCTTATGTGAAACCCAAGGAGATGACAGAGTTGGTCAATACACCATCTTGGATGGACAAAGGCCCGGCTTCTCAGAATGAGATAAAGGAGGAGGAGAGAAGACCAGCTGCTTATGGGATGCCTGGCAGCTTAGCTGAAGAGCATGACAGTATTGAGGAGGAAGAAGATGGGGAGAAGCCTAAGAGAAGAGGTCCCAAGAAAAAGAAGATGACGAAAGCTCGCCTTGAGAGATTCAGGGCTCGAAGAGTCAAGGCTAATGCTAGGGAACGGACCCGGATGCACGGTCTGAACGATGCCCTGGACAACCTGAGGAGGGTTATGCCGTGCTACTCTAAGACCCAAAAGCTCTCCAAGATAGAGACTCTTAGACTGGCCAGGAACTATATTTGGGCGTTGTCTGAGGTCCTAGAAACTGGACAGACACCTGAAGGGAAGGGCTTTGTGGAGATGCTCTGTAAAGGGCTCTCTCAGCCCACAAGCAACCTGGTGGCTGGATGCCTCCAGTTGGGCTCTCAGTCTGTCCTCCTGGAGAAGTGTGAGGAGAAATCTCCTCTTTGTGACTCTGCCATCTCTGTCCACAACTTCAACTATCAGTCTCCTGGGCTCCCCAGCCCTCCTTATGGCCATATGGAAACACATCTTATTAATCTCAAACCCCCAGTATTCAAGAGTTTGGGAGAATCATCCTTTGGGAGCCACCCACCTGACTGCAGTACACCACCTTATGAGGGCCCACTTACTCCACCCCTGAGCATCAGTGGGAACTTCTCCTTGAAGCAAGATGCCTCCCCTGACCTGGATAAATCCTACAGTTTCATGCCACATTACCCCTCTGCTAGTCTAAGCTCAGGGCACGTACATTCAACTCCCTTTCAGGCTGGTACACCCCGCTATGATGTTCCCATAGATATGTCCTATGATTCCTACCCCCATCATGGCATTGGGGCCCAACTCAATACAATCTTCACTGATTAGGGCAGTCAGACCAGCATTTCAGAGGAAGATGTGGAGACATTTCCCATAACTCAAGTGGTTGAGCTGAAGACTCAGTGACCTTAATGGAACCCTAGAGATACATATCAAACAAACATATCAAACAAAATAGTCCCAGTCTGTTTACACCTTCTTACACCTGTCTCTCTTTTCTCATCAACTTCTCATATTGTATTGATTCCTTTATTTAGGGTCTTAAAGTGAAATTATATGACTCTTTACAATCATGTGAAAATAGAACAGAAGCCCTGGATCCTATCTTAGTGGTGCCAAAAACTCACTGAATGATCTATGCCAATTAATTTTTCATTTCTGGCCTCTGTTTACTTACTGGTAAAATCAGTCAATTGTTCTAAGTCTAGATAATTTCTAAAGTCCTTCATAGTTCTGAAATTCTGTGACTTTGGTAATCACTCCTATAAACTTCTTGAAAGTAAAAGGATTGAGGAGTAACAGGAAATGGACACCGTGCGTGGAATGATCAAATGGAATTGCCAATGCGTGTCTCTCGGGGACTTGATGATAGGACTTCTTTGCATTTACCTAAAAATAGCTTCCAGAGGCTAACATTCTAACTTGGCTGTCACTGTGAATAATGTTCTTTAAGAGATTAGCTCTCTTTCTTGTTGGGCTGAAAGCTGAACGTATCTTCCATAGTAATTTGAGAACCATAATAGAGATCTCATACCAACTTGATTCTTGATGACATTTCAAAAGCACTTTTCTCAGTACTAGAGGTGGGGCAAGCAAGTCACTGAAACCTCAGACTCCTACAACCAATGGGACTTGGAGAAGTCATCTAGACCATTTTATGGCTTTCATAACCTGAGGGCCCTGGAAATTCTGATGAAGCTCAGGTACTGCTATTGGAATCAGCAAACAACCCAGGCCACATTCAAGAGCAATAAAATGGCTGTTGGATACTACCTAACCATCGTTTGGGGACTCTCTCCAGCTCACACCCGCCCATGGGAAAACCACTAGGTTTTCTTTGGCAAGATGAATTTCATTTGGTTAAGGAAAAAACGGTTAAAACCACTAGCTTTTGTCCACACATATATTCTAGAAGCACAAGCACCAATCGATTTATTGACCAAACTTGAGTTTTTCCAACATACATATAATTCTTTTGTCTCATTCCCACTAATCGTTACCTCTTCCTCACTTCTAAAATATGTTATTATATATTGTAGATAACATTTCAAGTGACCAGACTTAGGGATGCAGAACTCAAATCCAAGGTCAGTGAATGCTTTTACCAATTTATGTCTTCACCAGAGGTTTATCCTGATTTGCAGGATGTTTATTTTTCTTCATGTAACTCTTCTTTCCTTTATATCAGCAGTAATTTTGTCAAGTTCATTTTTTTCCAGAGAAATGTGATCTGAGAAATTTCACTGTCCTGTTCAATCTACCAGGACAATTATTTAAAGCAAACCAAAAGCTTCAATGGTTTACACGATAGTGGATCACATCCTGCCGCTGCCAGAGAAGATAAGTTTAGGAAGCAGGCAGGGTACACAAATAGGGCCAATGAATAAAATTGACAAGGCAGATTAGTATGTCATTTTCTACAGCTTAGCTATCCCCTAAAACCTGCCAAACTATTTGTGTATCTTGACTTTCTTTACCCTCTTATTATCTCCTTACAGTCTAAGTCATTTTCTTTCCGTTTTGCTTGCAGCAGTAATCCTACTGTTTTTGTACCCTTGGTTTATAAATCCACTTGAAAGTATCCTTGCAGAGAGCTCTTAAACCCCATCAGCCACCAAAGTGGTTCCCCTCACCACGATTTGCCCTAGAGGGAATAGACAAGTAAAATGATTTATAAAGCCATCCTATGTGCTTTCTGAGTCTATACTGACACTTACCTTCCTGAGAGGCTATGGGGGGATCTATCCTTGAAGTTAGCATTTTGTGGCATTTAAGTTTGTAGATAATGAATGTTGTCTGAATTATTTATTAGTTATTATTTATTTATTTCTCCATTCCATGCAAATTCCTTGGGTTCTAAACATGTGCTTGCAAACCCACCCTAAGACTTCATTTGGAAAGTAGCTCATAATTTTGCTAGAAATTCCTGAGTTTGGGGGTGAGGGCAAAGGAGGAAGTTAGTGCCGAGTTACCTGTAATAATTTCATAAAAAGCAGCAATAATTTGAATGGCTATGCAAGGTAATATTTTTAGACTTTTTTTCCTTCACTCTAAGATGAGCCAGTTATTTTTTGGGAATCTGTTGTTTATGCTTTTGGGGAGTATTGTACCCATGAACCAGTGTGGGATTGTTCAGAGAGACTTTATAATTGAATAAAATTTGGAAATGCAGTGTAATTGGAAAGAACCTACTCTCCAACCCCGGATGGTCTTTTTCTTCTGGGGACTTTACCCGATAATGCAAAGCAATTGCTTAAACATTTTGTAAAAAAAAGTTTTTTCTCTTTTCCTAGCAGAAATAAAGCTGTGAGTCTTCTTAGACATTGTGTTGCATTGTCAATCTTAAAAGTTCTTCTTCACTCTCACCTACTAATTTTCTTTGACTCTAAATCCTGCGAGCAGCAGCAGAGTACAGGCTGGCCTGTCAGGAGGATTTACACATCCCATATTTCAACTGATCTTGCCAGAAGACTTGAAAGGTCCAAACCAAGTAGCTAGAAGCCTAGATGCACTCTGCTACTCACATAATCAACCATGCAACTGAGAAAAAAACAAATCTAGGGCTCTGAGCATTCTAAGCCATCAAACAGGTGACTTAGATGACGACTTAGATGACTTACAGAGAGGTGGACCACAGGAAGATGAACTATTATCCAAAATTTAGGTGGGCCTACCAACTCTTCAAAAAATTATGAAGTGTGTTTTTTGGCAATAGCTCCGTCTCAGGATTTTTTTCCTTCAGATTTCTCCAGTGAAAATTTTCCCGGGTCCCTTTTTACATGCATAAACTGCTGATGACAAAGAAATAATAATGATGATGATGATAAAAATAAACTTTAATAAAATATTGTTGGTTAATCAAGGGAGAGAATTTGTTTAAAATAGTTAAGAAACAAAAACTACAGAATGAAAGTCATTCTCCCACCCCATCCTCCATCTGTCCAGTACCCACTCTCCAACTAGAAACCACTTTTTAATTTTTAGTTTACTAGTTACCAGAGATCTTTTATGCATATATAAGAGAATATTAGGTACATTAGGTACAAATATGAAGTTAGATTATCCGCTCCTTTTTTCTTCTGTTTTTGGTAGCATAATATAACACAGTTCTGCATACTTTATTTCAACACATACGTTTGAGTAGTTTCATATATCATCAAACTTTCTTAATTCTTTGTTATAGCTGGTTAACATTTTAAGTAAAAAAAACATAATGTATGATATTAAATTACAAAATTTGGATTTTTCCAATTTTTTGCAATACTGAATGAATAATAGTGTACACATCATTTGATGATTATTAAGAGAACATTTAGCAAAGAATATTCTAGAGGAATACAGATAAACTGACAGATACTAGCCACAATCACATCTAGCTGTTAGAAATGCTTACTATGTACTGCCACTTTTCTAGGTGATTTACATGTATTCCTTCAATCTACAACAATCCCTCTAAGGGAGACACTATTATCATCCTCATTTTACAAATTATGAAGCTAAGGCATAGAGTAACCTGTTCAAGCTCACACTGCTAGTGAAAGGTACAGCCAGGATTTGAACTAGATGGTTTATCCAAAAGGTTTGGTTGTTTGGCTGCTTGGCTGGTAGGTACATAATGTTGTCATATCTACAAAAGGCTAGAGCTGGTGGAAGAGGAGGTACTTTTTGACACCCTTCAAATTGTCCATATGACATATGGCACCCTGTTGTATCTGTGACCCAGGCTGGCCCATACCCAAGGTCTGAAATGGAACCTGAGAAAAGACTCTCTTTCCATTGACAAAAGCTCAGCTTTCAATTGTACATTGTCTATGTAGATATAGGTTAGCTCACAGATCAGTGCTTTGTTCCTTGAAAGTGCCCATCTTTCCGAGGGCTTAAATCCATTTCATGGCTGTCATCTTATATATCTTTAGAGTTTTAGAAAGAAAGTTTTAACAGGGAATTATCGATATGAAAATAATAAAATCTTTTACGACATAGGAGCGGCCTATCTTCAAGATTATTTTTTTCTGTCTATCTAACTTCAGAGTATAGTTTGGTGCATTAATTGCAAGCATTGGCTTTAGGATCTAATAAATGATATTTTAGTTATGTAACTTACTAGTTGAATTACCTTTATTAAATTGATTACCTTGCGAAACCCTCAGTTCCCTCAAATTTAAAAGGGCAATAATAGCAATGACTTTCTCATAGGGTCATTCTGATGAATTAATTGAGATAACATGTCCAAAGCACATATTTAATAAATGGTATTTATTACCATTCATGTTACTATTCATTATTCTTTGATTACTCTCACACTGACTTTTCTCTTTGTCTCTAATAATATGACTAGGGAGTGCTGATGGTGACTGCAGTAGGCTTATTTAGGGAGTCCATAGAGATCTTTAATTAAGAGGGTTAAATCAGACAGACTTGGGTTTGAATCTAACTGGCTGAGTTCAAAGCTAACCAGGCAATTTATTTAACATCTCTGTGTCTCAAGTTCCTTCTTGACAAAAAGGGCATAAAAATCCCACCAAATTCACAGAGTTGATATGAGAATTAGAAGTGATGATAATGCCAATGAAGGGTTTATCTCAGGTTCTGGCACAAAGGAAGTAATATACTATTATTATTGTTATTGCTATTGTTATTATTGGGAGTAGACGGGAAGGGATGAGGAAATTGAGAACAAGAAAGCAGAAAAGATCCTTTGAATTCATACAGTTGATCATTGAGTCGGGCCAATATCAAAAGCCAAGCCTTTTGACTAGTACTCCTTACGTTGGAATGTGCCATTTTCTAACTCATCACAGGGACACCTTTAACAGAAATCCTCAAAGGCAAATTTCCTGAATGTGGAAAATAGGAAGCATTGTATTTTTCTTTCTTTTCTAGAAATTGGCCTGGAGTTAAAAGAAGACTTGTGGTAGCATTTTGCTGTCATCTGACCTAAGACGATGTAGGAAAGGAATACTATTATCTCACATATACATAGTACTATATATTTCTTTTCAATTCAATTTTGCAAATGGTTGCTGAGCACTTCTTCTGGGCCAGGCATTAAGCCAAGGGCTGCGAATACACAAATGAATACAGGACTGTGCTTTGTAAGTTTATAGTTCGACAGAGTATACATTAATAAAGCATTTCTACCCAGTTAACATTCAGTGTTGACAGCAAGGTGAGGCAAGAAGTTCAAGTATTATAGATGCTGTTTAACAGAGGAGGAAGCTGATACTCAGAGACATTTACTGATTAGCTAGGTCAAGCAATTAGTTAGAAGTTAAGTCAGAGACTATCTGATTACAATGTTTTGTTGGTTTGCTTGTTTTAGATAAGTAAAGTCCTGCTTTATTTGTGGTTAAATAAAACACACTTTCTGGGATGAGGTTAATGGATTATTATGACAATTCTGGATAATTTACTGAATTATCTTGGTTAAATAAATTAAAATTGAATAACCTTGGTTAAATTAATTAACCCCTCAAAGCCTCAGTTGCTTTGCTAAAATGGCTAAAATGATTTACTACAAATATGAAATAAAGCAAAGAAAATTGTAGTCAAGGCCCGGTTCAGATGCATAGTAACCAGGGAAGTAGCTGATCATAAAATCAAAGGAATCCCATTATGGCTGTCATAATACACAAGAAAATAAAATGTTTGACCAATACCTCAAATGTGTGTTAAGTAAATGAATTAACTTGCTAAATGTGAACTGAAGAAAATTTTAGAAAATAATGGCTAAAGCCTCAAGGAAAGGAAGAAGAAATTGCTGTTTATTGGGCATCTAAACCAGGTATAAGTCCCAAAGTAAAGTTCTTAATGTTACATCAGTCTTCAAAATAAACCATTTGAAGGAGGTTCCAGATATCGTAAAAACCTATTTACCCCTTGTAGAAATGTGTAAATAAATATGACACCATGGCAAGTCATGTAAACTCTCTGAGCTTTTGTTTTCTCATCTATAGGATAAGACGACCGTGCCATTAGAAACCTGAAGTTGCTCTCATCTTAATGTTTTCATGCGCAGTAAATGTCCATTTTCTCTGACCGATTACACATACTTTAAAAAAAAAAGAATGAACGATGATTGAATAAAAGATAACAGATGAAGAAAAAGTGGACTACAAGGCATAAAATCAAGGGGGTGCCTTGTGCGGTTTCATCATTACTAGTCAGCTATCTTAAGAAACTGGGTGGCTTCAATTTATCCATTTAGACGGCAATTTTCTAGGCCATGAACTTATTCTCTAGCAATAACCACCACAACATGTCTGGCAAGCCCATAATCTACATTTAGCTAAAGTAAACTTATCAAAGATAGAATTGAGAAATTGTGTCATTCCTAGAGCTGTGCCCTTCCCCCCCACTCTGCCCCTTAAGTGGGAAAGAACAGGAAGATGTTGATCATGTTGTTTACTTGACTGCAAATACAGCATGTTCTCTGTTATCCATATGGATAATTCATGTTGTAGATGACTGACGAAAAATATTTCATATGAAGCTTGTTTCTCCATGCCAGTTTTATATTCCTAGTTTTTGGTGTGTGTGTATGTGTGTGTGTGGTGTGGCATGTATACACACACATATTAATGTATCTATATGTAAACAAACATATCAAGGTATATATGTAAATATGTGCATATATATTTGAAGGTATGTGTCTATATATTTTTTAATTGAAGTATAGTTGGTTTACAATGTTGTGTTATTTCAGACGTATAGCCAAGTGATTCAGTTACATATATATATATATTATATATTATACTTTTTCAGATTCTTTTCCATTACAGGTTATTACAAGATATTGAAATATAGTCCCCTGTGCTATACAGTAGGTCCTTGTTATCTATTTTATATATAGTAGTATGTGTATGTTAATCGCAAACTCCTAATTTATCCCTCCCCTGCAAAGGTACATATATTTAACACGTATAGATTGTTGCATGTTGAAAACACACACACACACACACACACAGACACACACACACACACACCCCTTTGAATGTACTCTAAAGTCAAATGGGAACACTTTTTGGACCATTTAATTTTTGGCAAGTCTATAGCCTGAGGCTTTCCTTCATTAACGTAATGCTACTAGTAACTGAACTAGGTTAGGCACGGAAGAGTGGAGGCCGGCCGAGGCCGAGAGGCAGGAAAGAAGTGCAGGAGGCTCTAGTGTTCCCCGCTGGACCTGGAGGGGCAGCCGGATAAAGGTTAAGTGCTCTCTCCTCCTCTGAGAGCTGGCCTCTGAGCTGATGCAGATCCAGGGCAGGCGGGCACGTGGCTGCCCTCAGAGGGCCAGGCACAGGCGCGAGCTGCTGGGGGACTCCTGGGGCAGACGCTCCCCTGGCTCCTGCTCAGCCCGCTGCTGCCAGCCGGCGGCTTCCCTCCTGCCAGACCCCTGGGCATGCTGATGGGAATGGCACAATTACCTAATCCCTGTCCAGGGAGATCTAGGCCACATGCAGACAGATGGAGGAGCAGGGGGATTCAGAACTGTTTAGGACTGGAGGAGCAAAGGAGAGCAGCGCTGGGAGAGGTTTGCCTAATGGGCCAGACTTGAAAGGAGGTTCTAAAGTCTCCTTGTCTCCAAGCAGCTCCCAGGTAAGCTGTTTTCTCACCTGAACAGAAGCTCTGGAAGGAAGAACCTTGGCCTTCCCCTCACTGCTGGCACATACGCTGAGAAAAGGCATTGACCCACAATGTCTGGGTTTCCAGAAGGAAGAGGAAGGATAGATGGGTATGGAAAGAAACAGAATCTGGGAGAGTCAGAGCTCCAGGAAGGCCCACTGAGAGAGGCTGACAGAGTCAGAGATACAGAGATCAAGGCAGCAGTGCAAGCGCTCACCGTGTTTCCTTCCTTACTTCTTCCTCTTCCCTCACTCATTCTCACCCTCACTTACGGCCCTCAGAATCTGTCTGGGCTCCTGCGATAGTGTTCTTTTAAACTTCCAATCTTTTTGCACGCAATGTTTCTTTTCTTCGTGAATCCATCCTGATTGACTGACCACCTTAAAGTAAAGCCACAATCATGTCATTTCTTTGGTCAAAATCCTGCACTGGTCCTTCAACCACTATAGAATGAAGTCCAAGCTTCCCAAGCCTAACATTTAAAGCCCGTGCACCACAACTGGTCTTGGTCTACATTTACATATCACTAATGATATATATATATATATATATATACATATATATATATATATATATATATACACACACACACATATATCACCCCATTCCCCCTACCTTCTTACCCTCCTAGCTATACATCTGTGTTGCCTCTCTGGATTACAGCTCCTCTAATCAACATGAAGTGAAGTTGCTCCCCTGCCTTTGTTCCTGGCAATGCCTTTCTCCGGAGTGCTCTCTTCTCCATCGTCACTTGCTGAAACTGTATTTATCCTTCAAAGCCTAATTGAAATTCGTCCTTGATAAGCCTTTACCAGATATCCCTATAATAATTAGGACCACCTTCTTTATTTTATTTATTTATATGTATTGTATTTATATTATTGCCTCCTTTATATTTATTTAATTATTGCCTCCTTCTTTTTGAAGTTTAGAGAATCATGATAATTGATGCTACAAGTGAAGTTACTGTTTCCACTTATGTCTCCTTTACCGTTTATAAGCTTGAGAAGAGAGACTGTTTTATCCTCTTGCACTGCTCCTGGTGCAGTCCTTTCCATATAGTAAGGAGAAGGTAAAGCCAATTTTTTCTTTTTTGGGGGAGCACGTGAACACGTGCTGGGAATTGTGAAGGTAACTTTACATTCCCATGAACTCATACAGCTTTGGGAAAAAAAACTTTTTTTTTTTCCATTTTACAGATGATCAAAAGGAGGTTCAGATAATGTCCAAGTCTTCGCAGCTCATAAGAAGGAGGTGATGACTTGCTGTCTGAGTGATTTTTGCACAGTAGATGTGTCAATGAAAAAGACTGTAAACATTTCCTGAGTTTTGTCTCCCCAATGTCCACTATGCTAAAGAACAAAAACTTCACTATAAAAAATTTATTTAGACAAAGCCAGACAGGCTGGTTGAAACAATATGGAGTTAAATACAGAGACCAATAAGAGCTGTTGAAGGAGTAGAGTTTTAAAAACAAACAAAACCAGAGGAACAGAAAAAGGGCCAACATCTAGGCTAAGTGAGACAGAGAGAAGGGAAGGAGAGAGAGGAAGTCTAAATGAACAGAATAAAGGCAAGATAAAAGGCGTGTGGGGGCTTCCCTGGTGGCGCAGTGGTTGAGAGTCCGCCTGCCGATGCAGGGGACGTGGGTTCGTGCCCCAGTCCGGGAGGATCCCACATGCCGCGGAGCGGCTGGGCCCGTGAGCCATGGCCGCTGAGCCTGCGAGTCCGAAGCCTGTGCTCCACAACGGAAGAGTCCACGACAGTGAGAGGCCCGCGTACCGCAAAAAAATAAAAAATAAAAAAAAAAATAAAAGGCGTGTGGGTGCAATTTCCTCAAGTGGGACATCTCAAGTATATTCAGATGCTGTCCCAGAGGACCTGGGGTCTCCACGGAGTTGGGGAGGTAGGTCCACTTCAGGAAACAGCCAGCTGCTGCCTCTGTTGTGCCTCAGGTAGGAGCATGTGTATTGATTCCTGCTGCACAAAAGGCTGGGCACCACCACGATCTCCACCAAGCCTCCCTGAAGACAGTCCCTGGTTATGTCTTCAGAGCAACAGAAATATCACCACAATAAATCGTTCTGGAGAAGAGCAAAGACTACAGGTCTCCCAAGTCCCCCCATTCACCAGAAGACTTATGTCACAACATGAAAGTTTCCCTTTGGTCATTGGATATATCTTCTTTTTTTTTTTTTTAATAAATTTATTTATTTTTGGCTGCATTGGGTTTTCATTGCTGCATGCGGGCTTTCACCAGTTGCGGCGAGCGGGGGCTACTCTTTGTTGCAGTGCACGGCCTTCTCATTGCAGTGGCTTCTCTTGTTGCAGAGCACGGGCTCTAGGTGTGCAGGCTTCAGTAGTTGTGGCATGCAGGCTCAGCAGTTGTGGCACTCAGGCTTAGTTGCTCCACGGCATGTGGGATCTTCCCGGACCAGGGCTCGAACCCCTGTCCCCTGCATTGACAGGCAGATTCTTAACCACTGTGCCACCAGGGAAGCCCTGGATATATCTTCTTTAATGACAAGGTACAGAGAAAAAAAAATGGTTTACCAGTGATGTGGGTGGATCAATTTCTCTAGCTCACAGAGCCATTGAGTTCTCACGATTTGTTTTGGGTTTGTGATCTGGACAAACTCTATGTGAATGCCTGGCTTCCCACATACTGTAATTGACTTTGGACAAGATTCATAAACTCCTAGAGCTTCAAAATCTTTATCTGCAAAATGATGACAATATCTTGCAAGATTTCTGTGACATTAAATATAATGATTACCTTACATGTATCATGAGGCCTGGCACATTATTAGTGAGCAAGAAGTGGGACTTTGTCATAGACTTTGTCATAGTCATCATCGTCAACATCATTCCCTCCTACACAGGTGCGACCTCCATCACATGGGGCTAATGGAAAGAGAGACCAAAGAAGAGGCAGAGAAATGAGGAAAGGGGACCCGTGGGGGTACAAGTAGTACTGGATGATGACTGAAGCCATCAGAAGGAATTACTGGCTTGCAGTCTGGAGTGTGTGACTCAGCTGGAGCCTGAGTACAAAGGGTCCCTAAGCAGAAGCATCAGGGACAGACAGGGGGCAGCTGACACCGTGTCCACCGTTGGCACAGTCCAACAAGATTTTCAAGGATAAGTGAAAAAAATGCAGTCCTGAGAGGGAGCATCGCTGAACCATGCTGCCCTGTTTTTGGGCAGCAGCTGCAAGCAGAGATAGCAGCTGCAGTTGTTCTCAGCAGCCCGGATTCCCAGGGAAAGTGGGCATCAGGCAAAGCAAAAGGGGGAGAGATAAGCGTGGGGCAATGCCCTGGGTTCCCAGGATGGGACATTCCATTGCACAGAAATAAGGGGCTTGGGGTGACAAGGAAAGGGTGCTCTGAATGTGAAATGATGCTCAGTGTTGAGAGCAGGCTGATAGATCTTTGGAGAGAGCCAGACTGGGGGTCAAGAACTTTCTAACCATTTCTGCTCCTAGACTGTTGCATAAACACGAGCAGATAATAATCATAACAGTTAATATTAATTGAGTGCTAACCAGGTGCCAGGCAATGTGCTTCATTTTTTACATATATGAAATAATGTGATTCTTAGTACGATACTATGAAATCGGTGCTAGCATTGTCTGCATTTTACAGATGAAAATCTGAGGCACAGAGGGGGTAAAGCAGCTCTACCAGTTCACATAACAAGCAAGTGACAGATCTGAGATTTAACCCAAATGGTCTGGCACCTGAGCTTGCATTTTTATCCACCACTCTCTACCAGCACTGTCCAATAGAAATGTCTGCAATGAGGGAAATGTCCTATAACATCAAGCCCTTTAAAATTGGCTGGTGAAACTGAGGAACTAAATTTTTTAATTTATTTAAGTATAATTAATCTAAATTTAAATAGCCTCATATGGTTAGGTCCTATACAACGGATAGCACAGATTTATATTATCTCTCTAAGGAGACAGATCTCTATCATTTTCAGTTATTATTTTTTTCCATCTAAAAATTTTGGGTTTGTACACAGGGATGGAAAATATGTGAAGTGATTTCCACCACTTCCTCCATGCCTGCCCATATGGATGTCATTAATCAAGCAGGACTCTCTTTCTTACTGAACCTGGACCTTCCTCAGAATCCATCACAACACAAGACTCTAAGCAGTCGCTGTGAAGGACTTGGACTCTTCGTTTGATAAGAAAGGGGTCTCCATCTCTGGACCCTAAACAGTATCCAAGGAAAGTACTAGGTTTAGGCATTGGAGGGAAAGAAGACATCTCTTCCAGTTCTTTGCATTCCAGCAGCACTGGTTCCTTTCCTCACCATCAATTGTACCCACACCAAATTGCTTTTCACCCACATAACATCTTTCCCATCCCTTAAGCCTAAATCTGGGCGGCCCATCATTTGCAGTGCACTCAAGTATTTAACTGGTTTTCTCTGAAGACCTGATCCAAGTCAACGTTTGCTGCACTGGATGTCTATTGTCTTATCAGCAAATAAGAATGGAGACAAAGGAACACTTTTTTTTTTCCTAAATGTATTTCTGAAGAAGTCCTCTACCAGCATCCATGGTGCATCTCTGCATAAAAGAAAGAGACTGGCAGATCAAAGACAACGGAGATGCTATTTCTTGCAAACGCAAGGGAAGTAACAGCTCTCCAGATAATTCTCCAGCTAGAATTTTTGTTTTGAGCCTTGAAATCACCTGAATAACCTACCCTTGGCATCAGCCTAAGCCTCTGGAAACTCCAAGGCCTTATTTGACAGGTATTTTCCTAGTTGATTCCTAACTAACTTATTTTCTCTTTGCCGAATGACCTTCCAGCTCCCCTGCCTTCCCTTGGTCTTTTGCCTGCCAAACTCCTACTTACATTCAAGATGCAGCTCGGATGTCACGTGCCCCGGGAAATTTTTTTTTTTTTTCTTTTTGCGGTAGGCCGCCCTCTCACTGCTGTGGCCTCTCCCGCTGCGGAGCACAGGCTCCGGACTCGCAGGCTCTGCGGCCATGGCTCACGGGCCCAGCAGCTCCGCAGCATGTGGGATCTTCCCGGACCGGGGCACGAACCCATGTCCCCTGCATCGGCAGGCGGACCCCCAACCACTGCACCACCAGGGAAGCCCGGGAAGCTTTTCTGATCCCGCTCCTAACACACACAGCTCCCAGGCTGGACGAGGTTCCCCTGCTCTGTGAGCTAATAGCTCCTCTGCTCACCCCCTCCCCCAAGAGTGTTATCCTCCCACCTCTATGGAACATCTAAGTCACTCTTCTGCTCCTGTGCTCCTAAATCCATCTCCCCTGAAGACTGTTGGCTCGTCAATAGTAGGAAGACAAATGGAAACCTCTGTCCCTAGCACCTCGCAAAGAGCTCGATATATGGCAAGAGTTAATACATAGCCATTGAGTGGACAGAAGAATAAATGACTGAGCTAGAGAGATCAGACTCATGTGGCAGAGGAGATGAGTGCTACTGACGGACCAACCCCAAGGTCAGGAGCAAGGGAGCCTGTTCCCTCGCCAAGCTGACCTTTTCTGTTCTGAACAGAATAATCAAGGACAGACTCTCTCTTCCTCATTCCCTGACACTCCCATAACATTCCAGTCATTCTAATTTTATCTTCACATTTGCCTCCAGCCCCCAATCCTGCACAGTTCCAAAACACTTGGCTTCTCTCTCCCTCTGCCCCAATTGTTCCTCTTTCTATAGCATCGGAATCTCATTGTCATGCCTGCCCTATTCCCTCCTGACCTCTCAACCGCCCATTGTTAGATGTCAGGAGGGCCCGGGTGGCAGCTGGACCCCAGCAGGGCAGACCTGGTGTCCCCAGGGCATCCCTGGCAGGTGCTGGAATACTCAACAGCCGGGCCTGATGTCACCACCCCCATCCTCTTCCGTAGGTTCCCTGCCCCCTCCCACCAGCTCCAACCCCCTTTCTCAGGAACTGTTAAGAGTCTGAACGGTCAGCATGGCTAGGTAGAGGCTTGATCAAAGAAAACACTTTGATTTTTTCTCTGAAAAAACTTCAGGCCTGTCCTCTGGGTTATTTGTACTCTTGTGCATATCTTAACTCAGTCAGACCTCCTGTGTGCTATTAGTCTAGGTACTATTAGCTGAAAGCATCCCCAAATACCAGATTCCAACTCTGAACGTTTTGGTTACCTCTGTCTGCAAAACTCTCACTACCACATCTTCTGAGACCATCAAATGTTGGTTCCATCATTCAAAGCTATACTCAGTGCTAATCTTACAAGATAGACTCTCCCAATTCCAGCAACTCTCTTCCCTTCTGTGGCCCCTTCAAGCACCTTGATGTTCCTCTGCCACATCCTGGGTCCCCTGTTTCCTCACTGTAGACAGTAGTATGCGGGGTATATCCAACAAACCTAGTTCAGTGCTTGACACATAGGAACTAAATACTATGTACCAGTTATAATCCAGTTATGAAGTTTACCCTCATAACTTCATTTAGCTTGAGCCCCACAATAACCCACTGCAGGGATATTATCCCCATTTTAAGATTAGGAAGCTGAGACTCTGCACTTATTATCTGCCCATAGTTATACAGCCTGTTGGTGATAGAACCAAGGCTTGGTTTTTGTGGTCTTACATTACATGATTTTCTACTTAAGTTCATTAAATATTCAATTAAATTTTATTGATGGAATTGTTAAGGTCTAGTGATAACACAGATGCCAGGGACACAGACCAAATAGGAGAATAGAGAGGTTCATATATTAGGAAGAATTTTCCCAGTTTTAAGAGGGAATACTGTTTATCTTCCTGAATGCCAAGAAAGGAAAAGGAAATTCCTATTTACATGGGCTTGGATTAAGTAGACCTCTAGGAAGGTAGAGAGATGTATGGAAAGATCAGTTTTGAAATTCTTTCACTTCCTCATTTAAATTCTTCGTAACCATGTCTTATCCTCACCTCCAATGACATCGATACCAATGCCAAGTAATAAATGACACTCATACTCAGCAAGAGAGCTTTTCCATTAAATAGAAAGTCTGTGCACTTCATTTTGTCCTACCTTCATCTTATCCTTTACACCCTGCACTCGGAAGTCTGTAGGCCTTCTTATTTGGCAAAGGTGATACTCACTAACATGGATTTAATCCCTGAAGTGGGTCTGGTTTATAAGCTGTTCACTCCAAGCCTCCTCAAGGCACTAACGTGTGTGATTAAGATGGTTAGTCGGGACTCAACTCTAAACTTTCAGTCTTGGTTGGAGACTTCATTATCTTCCTCCTCACCTCGCTCTTTCACCAGAGGATTCTGGCTGATTCGTTAAGTTGTGAGGCATGTGAACAAAGGAGGTTTCTGCTAGAAATGAAGATGAGACATCGAGCGCAGTGGTTCTCTTCCAGTTCCCAACTGGTTCTCTTCCAGTTCCCAACTGGTTCTCTTCCAGTCCCCAACACGGTCCCAAAGAGGACCGTGGAGTCTTAGTCTCACCTGCATATTCATGTTTGTTCAAGGAGGTAGTCACGCAATTAATAGGGTAATTCCTCAATAATTTGTTCTCTGGGGATGGCTGCTGCCTCACTTGGGCTTCCACAGTCAAATGTTCAGATTCCACTTTTGCATTTGAATCATTCCCAGAGCTGGGAAATAGACAACTTGTTGAGTCCCTGGGGCAAGAGAATAGTTTTTTAAAGACAGGTAATATCTGGAAGCTAGTGATTCTGGTCAGAGGACATATAAACTCTTCACAGCTAGGAGCTGCTCCCCTGCCAATGCCCTGCCACCCCCTTAGGTCTTGAAGTATAGCTCTCCTCCCCGATACGCCCCATTCCTACACCAGCATATTGTAGATAACTGTAGTTTTGTAAACCAAGTTATGTTTTTAATAAGTGGCAGTTAATTTGTCACTTGAATGACTAATGTTTTGGAAAAATTTTTAAACCCAGAATCTTCTAAAGCCAACCTTCCTTATTTTCCTCTTTTTTTCCTTTCTTAAAAGAGTAATTAGGGCTTCCCTGGTGGCGCAGTGGTTGAGAGTCTGCCTGCAGATGTAGGGGACGCGGGTTCGTGCCCCGGTCCAGGAAGATCCCACATGCCGCGGAGCAGCTAGGCCCGTGAGCCATGGCCGCTGAGCCTGCACGTCCAGAGCCTGTGCTCCGCAACGGGAGAGGCCGCAACAGTGAGAGGCCCACGTACCGCAAAAAAAAAAAGAGTAATTATACATTGAGGTTTCCTTAAAATGAGTCAGACCTTTATATATATAATTATTCTGACATGGCTTTCTAATTTTTAAAACTTCTGTTATCAACAATTAGTGATGTCGGTTGTATGCACATCATTGCCCATTGCTTCAGTTTCCATATTGGAAAATAGCAGGGGATGAGTCTCTGTTCCTCCATACCAAAGAAGACTAGTCCAATAATCATTGTGCATTCTTCTAGAGAAGGGGAAGGATGCTTTTCTAGGCAGCCAGGGATGATCTTTATACTAGGGATGGACAGCTAGTTAGATCAGGGAAAATGTCTGAGGTTCAGAGAAAAGACTGTGGTGCTGTTTCCAGGTGCCCTTCTGCTTCCAAACAACCTACTCACCTGTATCCATAATATTCATATTACATTTTGATTTCTAGCATGCAAGAGATGGATTCTTATGATCCATGTTAATTAGTATGTAGCAACAACTAACAACAGTGTTTGACGTTACCAGCCATCTTCACAGTATTTGATACCTTTTAGGTGTTCAATAGTATTTGTTGAATTAATAGATTATATGGTTAATTTTTAGTTCTATTCAAATACATTTTTCACTGATGCAATGCTCCCTCCTTTTCTATTTATTTTACCCTCACAATAACTCTGAAAGATAAGCAATGGATATGGGCTATCCAACTATCAGCCCTGAGTACCGCCTGGCACGTGATTCTTCTGGCACATGGTTAGTCCTTTTCTGTCCTGGATGGTACAGTGTAGTGTATGAGCTGATCAAACCAACAACATCACTAAAATGCCAGTTTTTTCCCCTCTAAAAGGCCTCTTTTTTTTCTCTAGGACATGTATAAAACGAAGGTAGAGGAGATTTCTTCATATCCCTCTGCAATCATCCTCCTAGAAATCATTCCTCAGGATTATGTTCTCTTCCCAGCTCATCCCAGTTTTGCAATGGGGCATCTCTCGTTTCACGGGACTCGTGGAAATGACCTGATGCTGTTCCTGAAGATTGATATCAGAGAGCATGTAAATTGTCACAGGGTATACTCTCTTCTACTTTTGAGTATCTTCCTCCTAAAGCCACCCCCGAAGACTTAGGTAAATTAAAATCTATATAATATTAGAGAAAAAATTTGAAATTATCCTCTACAAATGAGTGTTCTTATAGGCCACGGGAAAAATACTCCAAAGCACGTCACCAAGTGCCCCCTTCTCAATGTTCCTAGTTTCTACACCCATTCCCTGGAGAGAAGGGCTGCTTTCCCTGGCCTAAGCAAAGGGAGAGAACATGACCCCTATTGAATACCACGCCAATTGACGGTACTACTCTCCGGAAAACTTCACTATTGATTTGCTTTGCAAACCTTTTATAGAGTTTACTTTACAAGACATAAACTACTTCCTATCCACATTTTTTGGGGGGGGGATTAAAAAATGGGAAACTTCTGGGGAAGCATTTAGGTAAGGATGAGAAAAACAGGTTTCTTATGAAAGGACTACAGGCTGCATCCATCCTCTCAAAGCCAGTATAGATCCTGCTTTTCTAACTGCTTTAACAAGGAGACATTCTGTTCTTCAGACAGATTCTAAAACTTCTGACTCACTAGTTGTGATTTTTTTTTCTCCTGAAGCATATGCTAAGCTTGCTCTTTATTTTCATGTTCAGCCATCTACTGAACGCTGTAGGCTTTAGGCCAAATAATGATCAGTTTCCTGATACTGATGAACCACTACCCCCTCTGGCCTACTCCTTCTCTAATCCCCAGTAATCAAAATGTCTGGCTTGTGGTCTGTCTTCATCAAATCTTTGTTGCTAGGATGGTCACAGGATGGCTGGCATAGGTCCTCTAAAATTCCACCCCAAATCTGGAAGGAAATGGGTTGTGGGTAGGGAATAACGCTCTTCTTTACTTTCTTTTTCTCTTTTAATCCATTAAAAAAAAAAAATCCAGGAATCTACCCGGCAGAATTCCTTTTATGTTTCATTGGCTAGAATTGGATGATCTAACCATCCCGAGCTGGAAGAGAGACTAGACCCTTGTATTTTTTACTGTGTGTCCCCTGGGGCAGACTCACATGATTGGGAACAAGGAGAAATGGGAGTAAAGACTGAGTAGGCAACCAACAGTATCTGCCAGAGTAACATTCAACCAAAGCTTGTGATGACTTTATAGTTTATAAAGGATAGTAAGTTTTTCAGTTATGAATTTTTTAAATTGAAGTATAGTTGATTCACAGTGTTGTGCTAGTTTCAGGTGTACAGCAAAGTGATTCAGTTGTACATGTAAATGTATATATATAGTTTTCCTTTTCAGGTTCTTTTCCATTACAGGTTATTAAAAGATATTGACTAGAGTTCCCTGTACTATACAGTAGGTCCTTGATGTTTATCTATTTTATAATAGTAGTGTGTATGTGTTAATCCCAAACTCCTAACTTATCCTTCTAGTAATTTGTTCATTTTATCAAGAGCATTAGTTTTTTCACTTGGGAATTTTTTTACACGTAAATTTTCATAAACTGTGTTAATTTGATCCATTGCTATTTAAATTATGTAGACTTTTCTATAGGAAAAAAATGTCCTCAGAGACCTGGCTGTATTTTATTATCTTTGAAGTAAAATAGAAGTGGGCTAGTAAAACAAAAAGTGGTTATTGCAGACTTAAATCCAAACACAACTGGTTTCCTCAGCAGTTGCCCCGGGAAACATATTGAATAAGACAGCGTAAAAGAAAAAGGAAGCTGTGAACAGTGCCATCCATTTTCCAACACTGCTCTAGAATAAAGTGAAGTTCACGAGCTATGGACTGCAGAACATTTTTTCTTCTTATGAAGATTGTGTTAACATCATCTCATTGCTGAAGTTCCTTAAATATTACGAAGAACAATTCACCAGTCAGATTTTAAACTTTACTTGGCACCGTGATGTATACTTTGTCTGCGTCTGGAGGCTTGAGTTCATTTAACACAACTCAGTGTTCTCTTAGAGTCTTTCTTCCTGTTATGAACTTTAATTTCACCTTCAAACTTTTTATTTTTCTATATTTTCCAGACTGTAGTTCTTGGTGGAGCCATCAGGAGTGGCGTTCTGCCTTCTCTCTGATACTTGTTAACATTACTACATCTTCACCAAGCAGTGCCTTCTTTATTTATATTCTTTCTCAAAACTTAGCTCATTCTCAGTCTCTTTTCTATATTTATGGTCTATATTTATGGCCATAATATTCTTTTGTGAACAAGCTTAACTATAGGTGCTTTATTCCAAATGCTATGTAGATTTCTTTTGAATTTTTTCAAAGGATTTTCATCATCATATTGTTTCTTTGTAAACCTAGAGAAGTGGAATTGAGGTTTGTACCCTTAGAATTAATACTTGTTCTGATACATATTAGGTCTATAATCTTGGCTGAATCATTGGACATTTATCTATCAGTTCAGTCTTTATAATTTGTGGTTTTTTTGAAACTATAATGATTTGAGATCATTTTAAAGTTTTCCTTAACAACTGTGTGGGCTTCTATGGTCTAGGATTTTACACTTTATTGTAAACAATTCAAATACAAAAATGCATAATGTAAAAAGAAAAACTTATAATCCAATGCTCATTGCAGATAACTCGGGGGTGTCTGTGTGTGTGTGTGTGTGTGTGTGTGTGTGTGTGTGTGAAAGCAAAAGCGATCTGTACATAATGGTCTAGTATTTAAGGGAACTTTGTATTATTTTCTATTTCTAATGATGGCTTTAGGATCCCTTTTATTTGTTTTTTGGAGTCATTTTGTCTTATGTACCCTTATAGCCAACTTTCTTCTCCTCTCCCCTTTACTGACTGTCAATAATCATTTTCCCTTAGCTTCTGTGAGTTTACCTAGTTTAGGATTGCTGACTCAATTTTGGCTGGGGAGTTTGGGCTCTCTGACCCATGGTAATCTTTACCTGGTCTCTAGCTCTCCTTGGCCATGCCTAAGGTCTCAGTCCTGGATCTCTCCCCTTCTATAGACAAGCCACTGCCTCACAGGTTTGATATGACAATGACTTCCCCAGGCAATAATACCCCACTTCCCATCCCCATCATGGGTTTCCCATGGGGGAACATATTGGGCATCTCAAGTAGTTTAGAGTCAGGGAATACCTTAGGGATAAAAAAACAGACACAGAGTTTAGGTTATTTATCAGGAGTCACAGATGTTATGAGTGGGAGAGCTGTGTCTAGACTGAAGTTTCCAGGACTCTTCCCATGCAGGCCCTGCTGATCCTGAATATCTGTGGGCAGCAAGGTAAAGGGTAAAGACAGCAACGAGGATGCACTACAGTTACTAACGGAGCCTGTATGCTAGGTGTCTTCTGTCACATTTACCTTTTGTTCTCCTACTTTAACCAGGATATTTTAATTTAGGAATTCCAACATGCTTCACTTCTATAAAATGTATTTCCTTTTAAAAATGTGTGTGTGGGCTTCCCTGGTGGCGCAGTGGTTGAGAGTCTGCCTGCCGATGCAGGGGACGCGGGTTCGTGCCCCGGTCCGGGAAGATCCCACATGCCACAGAGCGGCTGGGCCCGTGAGCCATGGCCGCTGAGCCTGCGCGTCCGGAGCCTGTGCTCCGCAACGGGAGAGGCCACAACAGTGAGAGGCCCGCGTACCGCAAAAAAAAAAAAAAAAAAAAAAAATGTGTGTGTGTGTGTGTGTGTTTCATGGTAAGGGCTAGCATAAAATGAGAAAGCAGGCAAGCTAAGTCCTCTGACAAATAGAAAGTACCACACCAGAAATAAGACCGGACAGACACAGGGGAGGTGAGATCAGTTGTGACTGTTGTTATGGTGAAACCATGACTCACACCTTATGCTACATACGTCAAAGTAGACAGTCCTAGACTCACTGTGAATGTTTTCTGCACATTCAGGCAGAAAACCTAGTAAAACCAGAAAATTAGGGGGCAGAGGGATGCTCATTTCTGTGAGATCAACTTTGGAGCACTGTCATGGGTTCTGGCATTAGAACTCTTGGGTGTGAATCCTAGATCTGTCCTTTACTGTTTCTTTTTGGACCTTAAGCAAGTTATGTAATATTTCTGGGACTCAATTTTCTCATCTTTAAAACAGGTGTAATAATAGTACCTCCCTCAAAAGGCTATTATGGCAATTAACTTAACTAATGCATGTAACAGTTAGTTGGTGAACTACTGCTGTTATGACTCACAGCGGTGGTGAACAAAATAAAGGAGAATTTATCCTGGTTCTATTGGAATCTTAGGAACTAACGATAAACCCCTTTATTTTACAGATTACGGTGCTGAATCCCAGGAAGGGGACATAATTTTTCCAAATTTATTCTGATAATTAATAATAGCATTAGCTCACGGCATTTTTGTTACCTAATTCACTCTTTTATATAAATTAGAATAAGTTAGCTCTGGGAGACATGTCTCTGGGCAATTATCTTCCAAAGATGGTCAGTCCTTTGAAGTAGGACCTATAAGCTTGGAGACTTCTGTATTAGGTAAAGCAGCCCTCTCTGATTGAGTTCAACTGGCTAGTAAAACTCTTTCACCTTGCCCCTGAGTTTCTCATCTTTTCTTGAATTTAGATTAGATAATACATACTTTTTTTTTTAACGGCGTTCTGCCTAGGAGTAAGAGAGATTTGAATAAGATCATGCAGGTCATCTCAGTCCTAGGCTGTTTGTGGATAACAGCCCATATAAACTTTTGATGCAAACCTGTAACAGAGCTGGAAGAGGACCAGTCGGCTTAGAGACCCAAAGAAAGGAGTAAACATCACCCAAAGTCGGGGGATTTAGAACCAAATGCCCTCACTTCTAATTCACGTAAAGTCCTACCTTGTTTTCTGCCTTTTTACCTTGAACATCTTTGTTTACCTAGTTTCCATTCATAGGCTTCTTACTTGCTAGACTCTGGAATCAGATCTGGTAACAGTCGAGAACAATAACGGACCCTCTGTGTGTGTTTTCCATTGAGTTAAGCTGGTTGGGAACGTCTTCTGTTTGGGGTCATCCGATTGAAAATACTTAAAAGTAAGTTTTCAAATACCTCTGTATTGCACCCAATTTCTTAGTAACATCAGTTTTCTGCTCTGTTCCTCAATGATCAAGTTTCTTTTCTGGGACTCCATTCCTCTGAGAGTCACTGTGGCTCCAGAACTATGGCTAGACTCTTCCAAGGAGGCCCACCAGAACTGTGGAGCCAACTGAATGACTGTTAATTGAATATCCATAGATAATTTACCTACCCACCAATTCTGCTCGTGTACACACTCTGGGGCTTTGACTCAATTTAAAACTTAGTGTGCCTACGTATATATACATCTTGCTTGTTCTTCCTGCTGTAAATGAATGACCTTTGGAAGTCTACCCTATGGTTGTATTCATATTCCTGCTTACTGGTCCCTAAATAATCAGTCCCATCTGTCTTCCACAGTCCTACCTCTACCTCCACCTAATCTTATAGGTCTTTCTAGGTTCTTAGCCATTTTCCCCACTAATCTGATACTTCCGCTGGGTTTTTAATATCAAGTTATAAAATCTCATGGTCTTTCAATCCCTCATATGTAGGAGGTAGAAACCTAAGGCATCTGTGTAAGTTTTGGGGATAATTTGGAGAATTTCATGTTCCCACTGTGGATGATACAATGGTGCCTCTTTAAGAATCCCCGATCCCTGTTTATTTCTTTGTTTTGTTTCATTTTGTTTGTTTCTCTTTCTATTCTTATAATATTTGCTGTGCCAAAAAGATCGTATTTGGACATATTTGTTCTTATTTGCTGGCTCCTTTTGTGCTTACTTAAAGTAAGTTTAACAGATGAACACAACCTATGTATACACAAAAATCTAATGGAGCTGTAAAATATTCCTCCCACATTCTCCTAAAATTAAATTCCTCTCAGTCACTTGGAAACCCAATAGAGGAGGGAAGTTGGATCTTTCAAAGCAACTGGATTAGGAAAAAGAGAACAGTAGGTTGCATCCTCATATTGCCTTTAGGCTCTGTTAGCTCAAACATTAAAACTACAACTTCGGGGCTTCCCTGGTGGCACAGTGGTTGAGAGTCCGCCTGCCGGTGCAGGGGACACGGGTTTGTGCTCCGGTTCGGGAGGATCCCGCGTGCCGCGGAGCGGCTGGGCCCGTGAGCCGTGGCCACTGAGCCTGCGCGTCCGGAGCTTGTGCTCCGCAGCGGGAGAGGCCACAGCAGTGAGAGGCCCGCGTACCGCAAACAACAACAACAAAAAGCACTACAACTTCAACTAGGAGGTGGCAGCATGGACATCAACATAGTGCTTCCCAGGAACTTCAGCTTCCACAGGTTCTGTGGAAGGGTCATATTCGCAAAGTCATTGGTAAAGAAGGGCATCCCCTATCTCTCCACACTGTGCCCATTTTATACACAGGACTCCTTCAGCTCATCTCCAAATCTTACTCTAGTCCCTGAATTCTCTGTGAGGCAAACAACTTGAGGTCTATCCAAGACTGAGTTTAATGTTTTTATTTTGTGTGTGTGTGTGCTGTTTTCACCTAACCCTTAGGGAACAGGGCTTAGAACAGCTTGTTGTGTATACAGAGCCTTCTACACTTAGAACAAAATTAATTCTACCAGATGTTAATGAAAAGGTTGTTGTAACTCCTTTAGCATTTAGTTCCTCTCCTTGGATTAAAGTGAAGGCAGAGATATGGTTTATTATTTTTTTTCATATCTCTGTATTTCTCTGGATCTAGCAAAAATCTGGTACAGAGAAGTAATATGTAGTTTATGAATTCAGTAGACAATTGGTTAAGTGGGCTCTTAGGCATTGCCAATGGAGGCTAAGTGGAGAAAACCTTGGTCTGACCTCTAAAGCATCTGTCATAGATTATACCCACCGTAACTATATGCAACACTATTTTGTAATAGAACATAACCAAGCCAGAACTTAGATCAATGCCTGATGCATCACAGATGTTTAATAAATGTTTCTTCCATCATAAGTTTGATTTGCACAGCAAATTTTTTTTTTTTTTTTTTTTTGCACAGCAAATTTTAAACTCAAAGTAGGAGAAATGGAGTGGGCTGCAGCAAATGTGCTGAAGAGGTTGTCAAAGCAACAGTTGCACTGGACAAAGTTAAGCAGACAAGGAAGATTTTATTCAAGGCTACTGCAATAGAGGAGAAAGGCCAGAACTCAATCTGAACTCAATTCTGCTAAAACAAAGGGTGGGAGGGTTTTTAAACACTGGGGTGATCTAGTGGAAAAGGAGAGGGAGACATTAGGGGGAAGTCATAAGCCATCTGTTTGCTAATTAGCTTTATCCAAAGTAAAAATAAGCTCTTCATATCTCTAAGAAAATAGTTTTGCAACGTAGAGCAAGCAAGCCTCCCACTGAAGTAAGGCTCCTACCTTCTTCCAGGGACTGGGAAATAGGGGTACTATCTTTTTGATGACTACATTTCAAAGAGATGGCTTCCAGGTCCTTAAGAAAGACAGTATTCGATGGTAAAACCAGGCAAGGGGCCGTTAAAAGTTATATTTACATCTCAGAGGGCAGAAAAAGAATTTACAGTTACAAGTTTTCTAAAGAAAACACTAAGGAAATGGAGGTCAGGGGCTTAGGGTCAGGAAGAAGCCCGAATAAACTTTAGTCAGGCAGATGGGAAAGTTAAAGCTGTCTTGTCAAGGTCTCAAATAAAATCCATGACTTAGTTGAACTTGCCCTGTTTTGGTGTCAATCCTGCTGGCTTTTAGACACAGCTCCTTTCTAAGTCCCTTTGTAGCTCTGGCCATGTCACTTAACTTCTCTAAGCATTCTTTAGGACAGCCAAGAACTGCAGTAACTGTTCCAGCTCCTTCACCGGTCTATTGTGAGGATCTAATCCCACGGATCAGAGAATGCTTTGTAAATTAAAGTGTTGCACTGTTGTACTGGGAGGAGGGGGCTGAAATTACTCTACTTTCTTAAGATTTGGGAAGTCTGCGGCTCTATCTCAGAGCTCTCAAGTGTATTTTCTGCATTATGGGAATTTCTACCTTAGCCTTTGCTTGTGTCACTCATGAATCAGAGAAGTCACCTTGAGATCTCCTTGTCAAACCTCATAATTTTATTTGAGTGGAGACCTAGCTCTTTAACAAGGAAGGAACTTGCCCTTGGCTATACCTAAGTCGTAGCAGAACCTAGGACTCCTGACTCTGTTCACTGCACAATAATGCATAACATATTCACTGAAAAACTAAGCCTTTTCCCTCAGGAGCAGCTCTGAACGCCCCACTCTCTAGGAAGCCACCTTTACTACCCTCCATTCTTTGTCTGATTGCTGCTTTGACAACGTTAAATTGTTTCTGCTGCCAGTTATCCAAGGTTGCCTTTCCCGTGTCTCTGTGTCCCGCTGTGGCCTTGGATATCCAGAAACAGGGCAGACTGGCCACACAGAAATGGGATCGCTTTTCTGGGCTCTAGGACACTGATCTCTGCTTATCTGCCATGGTTTTCCCCTTCATCTCCCAGATGAGAGTGACAATCTGATGATTTGGAGGGCCTGAAGAGAGAACTGCAGCAATCTGGACAGTGTGACCCCGAACTTGACCCCTATAGGCCCTGCAGGCTAATCCCTACCTCGGCTTTCCCAGTCCCCATCTCAGGAGGTCAGGCAGTGAGGTTGCTGATGTTGGTGTGGGAGCAGGATTTTGAGCTTCCCTCTCCGTCAGCTGGTGTCTGTTTTCACGACAGATGGTGGGTGGTGACGTGGCTCTATTGTCCTCCCTCGGCTGCCCTGGAGGGAGATTTCCTTTGCCAGCAAACGTGCTGTGCTTCCAGAGGGAGCAGCATCTGTCTCTGAGGACAGGTCCCGGAGGCGTCCCTACTCTCTCCCCACCACATCCCTTGGCCTGAAAGTAACTCTCCCCTCATTTAAGGCCCAAAGAGTAACCTGTTGTTCTCACTCAGCTTTCATGGCTGCAGCAAAGGAACAACTTTAAACTCCCCAAAGAGTCCATGAAGTTAGGTGTGAGGAGGGATTTTTTGAATGTAAGGGTTATTACAGATGACTCAATGAGCTCAAAAATTTCAAATTTGTTCATAATCAAACCTGCTTCTCTACTACATATTCTTCGTCTCTGATACTCTCTCCTCCTGTCCTAATACTGCTGTAGTTTCCCCTAAGATTGTTCAGAAGAATTTTTAATTTTAGAGAGTGGAAAATGGGAAGTATTTTATGGAGAACTTTCAGAGAGCTCAGTAGTGCTTAAATTTTTGCACGCATCAGAATTGCTTGGTACGTGCTGCGGAGTGGTGGGGGGAAGGGTAGGAGAGCTTGCTAAGATGCTGATTTTAGGGCTAAAACCTTAGAGTCTTATTTAGTAGGCATGACTACTCTGGCATGTGTATTTTTGGTAAGAACAACAGTGACGATAAAGTTGAAAACTATTTCCTAGGGTTTTAGACTGAGGCTATTCATTTAGCAGATTAAAAAAGTATATTGAGGGAGAAGAAAATGGAGAAATGTTTGCAAGGCTTGTTGTTAATGGAGGATAGAGGGAAGAGGAAAGAGACACGTAGTTAAATAAGAGAAGAAAGAAGAGGATTTTGTGAACTAAAGGGCTCAACTGCTTGTGAAAAAAGGAAGCCCTGGAGAGCTTAATTAAGGTGAAGACTGAGGTGGAGGGGTCTGGCAGTCCCCACCTATTGTAATATACTTAGGATGCAGAGCCATTTCAAAATAATACTATTAATGTTTTCTTTGGATGAAACTACAAAGAAAATGAAAACTGTCCGGTTTTATGGAAGATGCTGAGCTTAGGGCCTAAAACTTGGAACTCTACTTCAGGATCATGTAGATCGTAGGGCTTCGCGATACCCCTGCTCTCACGCAGCTATTGGAATAATATTAATGAATAAAAAATAATTTATGCTTATAGAGTGGTTAGGATATCAGCTTTTAGTCACTGTATCAAATAAGTCCAAAATATCTGTGACTTAAGATAGAAGGTTATTTTTCCTTTACAAAAACTCTGGGAAGTGTGACCAAGAATAGTAGGGTAACCACAGTTTTCAGGGACTCAGGATCCTTCTCTCTTGTTTTGCTGCCATCCTAAATGAGCAGCTTAAAAACAAATTGTTTTACTGAAGTATAGTTGATGTACAATGTTGTTAGCTTCTGGTGTACAGCAAAGTGATGCAGTTATACATATATCTAACAGTTTGCATCTGCTAATCCCAAACTCTCAATCCACCCCTCCCTCACCCTTCCTCCGCCTTGGCAACCACAAGTCTGTTCTCTAGGACTGTGAGTCTCTAAACATGCAGCTTTTATTCATCTCTAAGATGGTTACTCTTGCTTCTGCCATCATAGTCACATTCCAGCCAGAAGGAAGGACAGCGATGGGGGAGGGGGTGGGGGTAGAGAGAAGAAAAGGTGGGCACAAGCTTGCTCTTGGAGAATGATCTGTAAGTTACATACACCAGTGACCTGAACTTAGTCACACAGCCATGCATAGCTGTGAGGGACGTTGAGCCACCATATGCCCAGCTTCACCTTATATTCTAGGTAAGGGCAGAAAAACAGATATTGGTGAATTTCAGTGGTATTTTTTTCCCCACAAGCAGGTTATAGTTCCTAAAACGTAGCAAATGAATCATATCTCATTCTCAGTGTGAGACAAGTAACATGGTCAGTTTTATTTTTCTTTTCAGATGAAAAACTAGGCATGTGACAAGCGGTTGATTTTGACTTTGAACTCAGACAAGTCTTTTGATTACAAGTCTCCTATTCTTTCCACTATGTTGGGATGTTTTCCATTAAAACAACGTAAAGACAGAATTTTTCTGACCTTTCTGATTGTATCCAGTAATTAATTACAACTTCTATCCCTCCAGACACTTTCTAATTCAGGCAACCCCTTTTACTCTCCTCCCTAACCCACCTCACATTCCCATCTCTCCACACCTGGTTGGAGAGAGATTTCCAAGTCCTGCACTTTGAACTCAACAGCTGCCAGGAACCAGAGGGCTATATTTTGTGGTTATTTTAATACAGGTTTTGGGAGCAGCCTCTCAGTTTAATCCTTGGCAGATAAACTCACAGTAGAGAGATTGGGAGTTATTTACGAAGACTTGCTGGCTGTAGGAGATTGGACAGTTGTTAATCTTTTCAGCTGAGGTTGAGGGAGCCCATTTTCATCAGAATTTGTTCAGGAATAATCCTTTCTTTAAATTCTGGCCCAATTCCTCCAATAATTGCAATCAGGGCAGTGCTCTTTGGAAGACAGTGTGTTAATATGGAGTTTAAAGGAATCAAATAGGCAGACTGAAATAGTTCCAGAAAAGAACCCAACAAGAGCTCAGTTTGTTGCTCTCACATAATTTAAGGCTGCCATGGCGGAAGGGGTCTAACAACCACTGTGCTTCCACCTGTGTCTAGGGAGGACTTGTCTGAAGTTATGCCACATGTGACCCTGGGAAATGAAAACAAACTAAAGACCCTCATGACTCACTAGAGAATTTTACTCCAAGAAAGAACTGATAAAAGAAAGAAAGATTAAGTTCAAACAAGTCTATAGTGGGGACTTCTTATGACAGTGCCACTGGGTAAATACATAATTATGTTTCCTTGGGGAAGAAGGTATCACTCAACTGTAAACCAAGAGACCAAGTATGTTAATTTGAAATCTTTCAGAAGCAGATGCCAAGATATGATTAGATCAGCAAGAGATTTTGGGGGGAGAAATGCCTATGAAGGATTAAGGGGACAGGGGAGAGAACAGGAGTGGGAAGAGAAATCCCTCAGATCTCGATGCAGGTCTGATACCTATGACAGGAGAGGGGAAGGAAGCAGGATTGTGTAGGAAGAGACTCAGACCACAGCATAGTTGTAAGAAAGTTTTGGCGGTGTCATTGGTGAGTCCCTGAGCCCAAACGGCCTGTTGGAGGAATCCTGCATGTTGTAGGGCCTGTCTTGTGGTTAGTCATTAACAGGGAGACCACAGGGGTAACATGGCATCCATGGTGGTGGATCTAGAGGGATGTCAGCCAGCTGTGCTCCCTGCAGTAGGTTCTTTTGAAGAAGATCCCAGTAGCTCATTTCCGTGGCATCACACCCAGGTTCCCAGTTGTTTGGCTTGAGTAATTTCCTTCCCTATCTGGGCTTCAGTTTCCTCATTTATAGAACAAAATGGCCATGGCTAGATGATCGTTAAGTCCCATGCATCTCTTTCCACCTCTGATTTTACAGGATCTCAACCTTTAATCCCTAAAGGGTGGATGTGTGTATGTGTTGGGCAGGGGCGTGAGCTGGGAAAGGCTGGAGTGGACAGAAATGTGTTAACGGCTGTGAGGAAAGATGGAGCATTCTGTCAGGTACCTTCTTCCTATCTCAGTCCTCTCCCTTTTCTGTTCTCTGTGCTCCAACCTGGGCGATGTCTGGGCCAGCCACGGCTTCAGCCTAATCTAATCTTATCTATCAGAGAGGTAATGAACTATAAAAGTGTGGATTCAATTACAATTAGAGGGGAGTTTTGTGTTGGCTGGAGTCTGCTGCTAGCCAGAGAATAGAAATTCAGGCTAGGTTGAAAGGCCCCATCTGTGCTAGCAGGGCCTGCCGTTAGGGGCTGGGCAGAACCTGACTGAACACAGTGAGGAAAGAACAGAACTCATATCAATGATTTTTTTTTAAGGGAGAAAAGTATTTTTATTTTTATTCATTTATTTTTAACATCTTTATGGAGTATAATTGCTTTACAATGTTGTGTTAGTTGCTGCTGTATAGCAAAGTGAATCAGCTATACGTATACATGTATCCCCATATCCCCTCCCTCTTGTGTCTCCCTCCCACCCTCCCTATCCCACCCCTCTAGGTGGTCACAAAGCACCGAGCTGATCTCCCTGTGCTGTGCGGCTGCTTCCCACTAGCTATCTATTTTACGTTTGGTAGTGTATATATGTCCATGCCACTCTCTCACTTCGTCCCAGCTTACCCTTTCCCCTCTCTGTGTCCTCAAGTCCATTCTCTACATCTGTGTCTTTATTCCTGTCCTGCCACTAGATTCATCAGAACTGTAGAGAAAAGTATTTTTAGATTTTGTCTTTTTTCAGGACAAGACCAGAGGAAACAAAGTTTTCTTTGATTTTCTTACCCTAATTTCTCAGGTAGAGCCCAGGTATACCCACAATCTTTATGGCTTTGACTCTCTTTTCTGAGACTCCTGAATCTTCACCTCTCACCGTCTCCCTTCTCTTCCTAAGTGGTAAAGCTTTAGGCAATGGAATAGCCTGTCCTTTGGATTTCAAGAAAGATCTCATTCTGTTGGAACCCATACAAATTCTGCCAGAGAGCCTTAGAGACGTTCACTCTTCCTTTATTTCTTTTTTTTTTTCATTTATTTATTTATTTATTTATGGCTGCGTTGGGTCTTCATTGCTGCACGCAGGCTTTCTCTAGTTGCAGTGCAGTGGCTTCTCTTGTTGTGGAGCGCGGGCTCTAGGCGCGCGTGGGCTTCAATAGTTGTGGCTCGCGGGCTCTACAGTCCAGGCTCAGTAGTTGTGGAGCATGGGCTTAGTTGCTCCACAGCATGTGGGATCTTCCCGGACCAGGGACTGAACCCGTGTCCCCTGCATTGGCAGGCGGATTCTTAACCAGGGAAGACCCCTTCCTTTATTTCTGTAATCCAAAATTGTACCCATCTTTCACAGTCCAGCCTTCTGGCATTTCCTAAGAATGTACCCTTAGAAGAATCTCAGAGAGTTGTGATCTGTTTTTTCTCTCCTGAACCTCCATTACACAATGGAATCCTCCCGATGAAATCTATCCTAGTTTGCCTTGCATTAGAGACATTTGCTACTTGTTTTTGCTCATTTTTTTTCTTTACTGTGTTAAATCTCTTTGATTTCAGGGATGTCCTCCCCACACCACTAATCTCTATATCCTTTGCCCTGAGCCCATCTTTAATTAATGTATAATATTCATTAAATACAAGCTTACTGAGAAGAATAATGTATTCTCAAGAAGAAATACTTGAGAAAGACTGTCTTCTTGTCCTCTTTTATCTCTTCGCTACCCTATTTTCCTGCTTTGCTTAATTCCCTTTTCCAAAGGGAACACTGAGCAAGCCAGTTAAAAAATAAAGTGAATTTTAAAAAGCGAAGTGTTTTTTTTTCCCATGCTATTTGCATGGAAGGGAAGACCCTTGTCCCTTGACCCAATTATAATTATTCTTACCTGAAATGTTATAACTTAAAGTATAAGTCTGGGGAGTCCCACTGCAATACATGGCTTTCCTGAAATTCTGCATGAACTTAGTTACAAAACTGTTTCAATATTCATCCATCCATATGGCAACGTGGCAATATTCTTTACATATAAATATTTTATTTTTACTTTTCATTAAACAAGTAATAAAAGCATCCTTTATCCCAGTTCTGCCTCTTACTAGTAACCTGATATCGGGCATACAAAATTTCTCTGTGCCTCAGTTTCCTTATTTTTAAAACAAGTATAATAATGGTATCCTCCTCAAAGATTTTTTGCACAAATATTGTGCCATAAAGCAAGTGTTATTTAAACATTTGCTGTGTTTATTACTGTTACTGTCAAAAATTATTAAAAACAGAGAAGCAAAATTAAAAATATATCTATCAATATCAGAGTCATTCATAATCCATTACCATGTAGCCAGATTTCTTTGGAGGAATTTTTTTAAGTGGCTAAAACTTTTCTTTCTTCTTTCAATGGACACATTTGTGTCTGGGACTGAACCAATAATATTTTGAGGATTTATAAAATGTCGAAAAAGAGAGCTGGACCTGTGTCCTTACAAAGGTTCTCACATTAGACTGATCTAAATTGAATTGTAGAACACTTGGGTCACGTAGGGAGTAAGAATTCATGCACTGTATTAGGGAGTGGGAACCATACACGGGAGGGCTTCTATTTTAAAATCAAGCAAATAACATGAAAATCAGATGCAAAATAAAACCCAGATTAGCATATAATCACATTAGCAGACTAATTGAGTCAGGAGCGCAGCACTTTGGGTAATAAGGTTGCATCCTTCAAAGGGAGAATAAGACAAAGTCCAAATTGTTTATCCATCCTTCTATTTCAATGCAGAGCAGAGGGTCCTGGGACCAGATGTGGCCAGGGTCCCATCCGGGCACTTAGCACAGTATCACTTACTCTAGGGGACCTATAAGAGGGGATTAGGGGTCATAGACTGAGTGGGGCAGCCCCCTAAGGCCTGAAGGATTAGCATTTAATGCAGCCAGCTTTGCAGAAAATCGGGCTCAGATGAGGATCTAACCTCCTTTATTTATCTTTGTTTTTCAAAAGCTCCAAGAGTGAGGGGGTTTCCTTCTCTTTTCATACGGTGAGGTTTTTTCCATCCTGAGAAACTGGGGTGGGGACAAACACGTTGGATCTCCAGGTATTTGTCAAATCTGAAATAAAAATTATTTTCCTTCAATCCACACTTCCTGTGTTTCTTCTGGGCTTTTGTTCTTTCTGCCCAGTTACCTTTTATCCAACCTCTCCTCCTAGATACCTAACCCCGAATATTTTAATTGGAATTAGTTCCTTTACTCCTCTTAAGTCTGAATGGAAACAGCAAAATAAGTCCTACCTTCTAGCCCCCTCAATGTATTTGGAGCAGTCGTTAATGTTGCTACGTTTGCCTTCAGCCATTCAAAATTTATCTGTATAGTGCTTACTATATATAGGTCAGGCTCTTCTAAGCTCCCCTGCCTAAATCATTACAATATAATGGAAACACTAGAATAAAATAGACTAGAACCTAAAGCAATTATTTATCTAGATTGACTACAATTTCATCCAGTTCAATTCCTTTAATTTTACTGATGAGTAGGTGAATTTATGAGATATTTAGCAACGTGTTCATGACCCCAGGTCTAGATATTGGATGACAAAGCCATATCCAGGGTCATTCACTCTCATAACGGTGTTCTTTTCACTGTACTCCCTACGTACAATCACAGTTGACCCTTGAACAACACTGGAGTTAGGGGTGCTGACCCTGGCGAGTCGAAAATCCATGTATAACGTTTGACTCTCCCAAAACTTAATTGCTAATAGCCTACTGTTGACTGAAAGCCTTACCAGTACATAAACAGTCAATTAACACGTATTTTCTATGTTATATGTGTATCTACATATATTTTATGCGTTCATGACATACCTAATATAAATTTTTTTCGACATTCATAGGCTATGTAGTTTGTGAGTTTTTTCAAATTGTTGCAATCTCCAAAAATTTTTCCAATATACCCATTGAAAAAATATCCACGTATAAGTAGATCTGCACAGTTCAAACCCGTGTTACTTAAGGGTTAACTGTACTTCCTTTTTCAGTTTCCCTCTACTATATTTTCAACATCTCATAAAGTTGCAATACTTATAACTTATCTGCAGAAAATGAGTTTCTTCTGAAAGTGGAACATTTTGTCCCCATTTATTTTCTCCCTCAAATTTGCATTACACATTATCCAAAGGGATCAGAAACTTCTATGAAATACTCCTATTTCCTACCTTTTCTCTGAGGCATAGGAAAAGCACAATAGCAGACCATACAGAACAAATTTCTTAGTAAATCTGCAAGCTAATAGAAGTTCTTAGGCTAAGCTTTAGAGTTAGACCAGGGCTCCAATGATGCTTTGTTGCCGAAATATCAGCTTCCCTGTGCACTGATGCCGTACAGAAACATGGAGACAGAGATTTTGGAGGGAGAGAGAGATGGCTTTATTTTTCTGCCAGGCAGAAGGGAAGACACAGCAGGCTAGTGCCTCAAGAACTGTGCCCCCCTGTCTTGGGGAATTACAGGGGGTCTTATAGGTGGAACTCGCAGTCCAGGATAAGTGATAAGGATCGAAGTGGTGAAGGTCTTGCATTCTTCTTCTTGCAATATTTTTAAACAGTCACTGCTGGTGTAAGGCAGCCTAGCCTGGTAATTGGGTCCGTTCATCTCTGGGTTATGGGCTTGAGACCTTCTTTCTGAAATGTAAACAGCTACAAGGGGTGATTTGCTACAAGAGAATGCAGCGAGAAAATGCCAGGTGCAGGGTCCAATTCATATGGAATCAGAGAGTAATTAGCTTCGTTTAGCTTTGTGAAGGACCTGTCTAGCTACAAGTGTTTGTTAGTAGCAACAGCTAAAGAATAACCAAGATTGCTTAACTCTTTCAGGCCTGTATATATATAGCTATTTCCCCAGCCTGTTCATTGTTGCTTATTTTCCTTGTTTATCAGAAAAGTCTCATTTCTATTTTTGCTGCAACAGCTTCTGATATTTACTACTCGTGTGGCAGTAGGCAAGCTCCTCCCTAAGATTCAGTTTTCCTTATCTGTAAATTGTGAGACGGTGTGACCCTCACAGGAGGGTTTTTGAGAATAGAGAGGGCTATATATGTAGAACAACTGGCACATGGAAGGCACCAACCAAATAGTAGTCTGTAAGCAAACATATTTCTTAATATGTTTATACTTTGCGTCTTACACTTTGTGGACCTGGCATGGAGGTAAAGGGAATTTAAAAGAAGGAGAACGCAATGCAGTTTATGCTCCAAAGACATCTAAAGTCTCAAGAAATGGCTGAAATCCAAAACTGCAAGTTCATAGGCAGAATTCTAGTTTCTGGTTCCTCGTGTAAGGAGCTTGGGAGTTGCCACTCTGTAACTAACAACTCTTCTTGGATTCACAAGAGAGGGAAGCGCACAAGGCAAACCACCGCCCCCGAGACTGGAGAGACAGGAGAACACAGGTCAGCCGGTTTACCAGAGCAGATGCTCACAAGTGACACCTCTGTGGGAAGCAGGGGCAGGGCAGGGTGACCTGCTCTGTAAATGATGAATTGCTGGAGGCTCCATGTGGACGCCTCTGAGAGTTAAAAACTCCAAGGGGACCCATCATGGGAGGTGGGCACAGTTTTGTGATTTACTTCTAGGAGCTTGACCAGATTCTCACGGCAAGTATCTGAGAAAAATCCCTGCATGCTTCAAGCAGTTGGAGGGGAAGAGGAACAGTTTTGAAATACTTTGGAGAACTCTGTTCTTAACAAGGCCTGCCCTCTGGAGAAACTAGTTCAGCAGAGCCTAACTGACTAGAGGGTGGGAAATGCCCCACACCAGCCATCTCCAGCTGTTGTGTCCACCTAAGGCGGGGAGAAGAAAACTGAGGAGCTCTTGAGAAGTTCACAGTCCAGAGGCACACGCTCATTAGAAGCCAGAGACCTGATCGTAGGACACACATGCTTCTCCTCTCCCCACACCTCACAACCACATCACTAAAGGCCTATTTGCAGCAGTTCCGTTTACCCAGTACAACATGTCTGGTTATCAAGAAAAAATTGCAGGGAATACCAAAAGGTAAAAAAAAGAACCACAACTTGAAGAGACAGAGCAAGCATCAGAACCAGACATGGCAGCAGTGTTGCAATTATCCAGTTCATAGGCACTTATTAAAAGTGTCTCCAGGATCTAGTGTTGGAATAAAAAGCATAAGATGCTGCTCCATGCTTCAAGGGCATTGATGTCTAGGGAGAGACAGATATTACGTTGCCACAAAATATCTGCTATTTGCTAGTAAGAAAGGATCGATCCAGTACTACATGACACAGGGAAAGGAAATTTGTAGAAAGAGAAGACAGAAACTGTTAGAAAGACATTTAAGTTATGCATTAAGGATAACTTAGAGAGAAGCATTCCAAGCAGATAAGTAGAGAGAAGCATTCCAAGCAGTGGGGATGCCAGGGCAAAGGACAAGCTTGAGAGTAACTGAGGTGTCCTGGGACTAAGGAATGTTCTAAGGGATCAGTGAGTAGTATAGGTGGGTGGTGATGCGTGTGGAGGGGGTTGGTTAAGGATGAGTTCAAGTAAACTGTAACCGAGTAGTGCCAGCATAAAGTGTTCGGACTTGATCCTACTGGTGATAGGGAGACATTGGCATTTTTACACAGAGAAGCGGCAAGATTCAATGTCAGTGGCTGGTATCCTGACGTGGGACCAAAGTGGTCCGTTTTGGAGAAGATGTGCTTAACAAACCAATGTATCCTGGAGGAATTTTTGTTCAGTCTGTTAGGGTGGTGTATTTTCTCTGAATCAGATTTAGGGAGACATAGATTGCAGGGCCTCCTTGATAAATGGGGAGTGGATCAGAGGCAGAAATGGCCCATTGATGTTCTGTCCCCAGACCTGGACTCCTCTCCCATCCCTCCGAGGCTCACGAGAAATTTTTCAAGGTGCCAGTCTGGTATTCATACCCCATCTGTCACGAACCCCGTCGCAGTCCTGCCTCTCATTAGAGGGTGGGCAGCCCCTTTCCCAGCTACCTCCACTGCCCTCTCACCCAGCCTCTACACCAAAACAATCGGATCAGAGGCCCGAGGATTGTTTCCTATGGAAATCAGGCATGTGGAGCCCCAGGGGGAATAGCTCTGCTCTCTTATATTCATTTTCTTCCAGAAAGGAAAGGGATTGGGGAGGGCAGTTTCTAGGCCTTCACATATGTCTGAGAGAAAGGGACTGAGAGTGGCTTAGGGTAGAAAAGGGTAACGGGGTAGCAACAGAATTGCTTGCCTAGGTCACAGACACTTCTGTTTGGGGGAGAACTTCAGATTTCTGGGGTTCTGAAAACTGAGAGAGGTAACTTCATATCCAACTATCCTAAATATTGGTATATTAATTATTTGAGGATAATAGCATTATAGTGGGATAAAGAGACACCTCATTTGTTTTGCTATTACACCAAGAATTTCAAAAGCAAACAGGACATCATATAAGGTTACAGGTCATTTGCTTATTTTTGTTCTGCTGACCAGAGCTGGATAAAATTATTTTTTTTCTTTTAAATGGGTTAGTTACTCAGAGATGTTCAAAGAGTCAGAATGCTATTGTGCAGATAAAACATCTGCAGGTTTGACAATGGTTTTTAGACTTCAGCTGGATATTAGCTTTTTTTTTTTTTGCTGTACACGGCTTCTCACTGTTGTGGCCTCTCCCATTGCGGAGCACAGGCTCAGCGGCCATGGCTCACGAGCCTAGCCGCTCCGCAGCACGTGGGATCTTCCCGGACCGGGGCACGAACCCGTGTCCCATGCATCGGCAGGCGGACTCTCAACCACTGTGCCACCAGGGAAGCCCTGGATATTAGCTTTTAATAATCCTGCATTACTTTCCAACTAAACTAGAACTACTTCACAATTAGCCATCTATATCTATATTTATATCCGTATTTCCTAGATATCTTGTTATACTTTCAAAATTTTGTTAAATGTACCTTGTCTATAGCCCTTACTTTTTACCTCCCCACCCTAAATTTTTGCAAAGAAAACAAACATGAATTACCATGTAACTGTTTTTTTAAAATTCCAAATTGATGTATTTATTAGAGAAACTTTGCAATTATGACATCAGGAATATTCCTGCCAATCTGAGACATTTGTGTAAATCTGAGGCTGAGCTAGGCGCAGGGCCCAGGTGTTCTCTCCAGGGGGCAATATGGGTGGATGATGGGGGTTGGGAGTTGGATCAGAGTGTGAGTGAATGGACAGACTCAGACAGCTGAGGTTTGTATTTGATTTGATGATTTGATTTGATTCGATCTGAGAAACTTGATTCTTAGGCACAGAATAAACCTGTCCCTTTTTTTCAGTTTGCCTAGTGCTTACTTTTGACAGCATCTTATTAGAACACTTCCTTTTTAAGAAATTATAAGAGATTCCCCATTTCTTATTGAATTAAGTAGTAACACTGAGAACAGTCTGTCACTCAAAGCTTCTACCAACAGCCTCAATCTACCACTCTTATCATTTACCCAAATACTTCTGATTACGAACTTTATACACTTGCCAAAACAGAACACATTTGTTTTTCCATTAGTGCAGACTCTGCTTTCGGACTTTCCTAGACGTGCTTTTGCTCCTATGTGTGCTGTTGCTCGGAATTCTTATCATCTACCCCTCCCCCACTTCTCTCCTCCCAAGAGAACTTGATTTGTGCCGATTTCTTGAAATCAGCCAGATGGATTTGGCTCCTTCCTTTAAGTCTTCAGGACAGTTCCTACCTCACTGGTGTTATTTGCAGGTTTTTGTATTAACCTTTTTAAAACCACATTTATCAATTTCCCAACTGTAGTCCAGACCCTCATTAGGGCAGTGGGTGGCCTCCTTATCCTTACCCCCATCTCCATCTCACCAGATCCCTATACCTATAAAAATATATTGTCTCTCCTACTAATTAGAGAAGAGGTAATACACATTTTAAGTTATATATGTATATATATATGTGTGTGTGTGTATATATACATACATATATAAACACATATATACGTATATACATATACATATACATACGTATATATATACACACATACATATAGTATGTGTGTGTGTGCATGTGAATTTCAGTACCTTTGCATCTTCCAATTTTGGATCTCTATTTATTCAATGTAAAGTTAAAGGGGCTTGATTCAATGATCTTAAACGTGTATGATTGATAAAGTGTTACAGATTCTACAGTCCTTCCTAACTCCTTCATTAAGGGCATACTTTATGATTGTTGGGGGGCAGGGACTAACCTTTAAAAGGGTGTCTTACAGAATCTGTCTTATAAATATTTATTTGAATTAAAAACAAATGTCTAGCGTCTTTACTTTGTGAAGTTCAAATCAAGCCTCTCTCTTCCTCTGCTCCCTCCCCAGTTCGCAGAGATCCTGCTGTGACCGCAGCATCCTGTCCCTGGGCCTGGGTCACAGCTTGCTGGGACTCAGCTTTCCGGAGGGGGCTGCAGACGCTGGGGGGTGACAGATGGCTCAGCAGCAGCAACAGTTTGAGGAAGGAGTCACCAAGGGGAATCTGAGAAGGGCGTGTATCAGGCCTTCCTAAGAGGTAGAAGAAAAGACCCAAGAGGGGTATAAATACCAGGGGTTGTCTTATAGACAGGCTTTCGCAAATTTGGACTAAGGAAACGGGCACAAAATAAAGAGCCTCTTCCTTGGGCAAAGACTTCCCACTTTTCCTACCATCTTTAGAAGCCTCTGTACAGGTTACTGTGTCCCTGTTGTCTCTTTCTGGTCAGCCTCTTTCTGTAACTTCAGATAGGGTCCTTTTCTGATTCAACACGTTTGGGGAAGGGGTCAACACCTCCCTCTGGCCCAGGCTAAGGCCCTAACTTGACACCTGAGCTGTGAGCCTAGAGTTCTAGAACGCTGAACTTTCAGGGCTGGTGGGGTGCTAAGGAGCCACTGAGATTGGAACACCTAGGCCAAGGCCCTGAAGTGGCAGGATGACCAGGGTATGGACAGGACAGGGGTCCACTATAATTTTATTTCCAGTTTATCTCTGGTCAAGTGATTAAATCTCAGGGCTTAATCACCATGCTGTTCACTCACGTGCAGCCTTGGGGAGAGCCCCTCCCTCTGGGGCTGTTAATTCTGGAAATCCTCAACCTTCTAAGCCTGTTACACCAGCACCTCAGGATTAGACGGGGTGTCCACCTAGTGGCTGCAGAGGAGAACAGCAGCTACATTCCTTAATTACCTCTTTAAGAGGTTGGGAGAAGAGGAAGCATGACATCAGGAGACCAGTCATCCATCTCACCCTCACCAGGCGGAGACCAGTGTCTTATAACACTTCGTTCAGGCAAGTTCCTCTGAAGGACCAATCATACCACTTTCGTGAAAGGCTAAACCTATTAATTTCACTCAACACACTGGGGATTGGTTTTAACATCCTTTTCTGAAAAAGAATGATCAAGTCAGTGATTTTTGTGGTCAACGATATTACACTTGAGTGTGACTTGGGCAAGTCACTTAATTTGTTGAACATCCATTTCCAGATTGGTAAAATGAAGATGATATTTTCTGCCTAACAGAATGATTATAATTAGTGCTTAGTGCTTTACAGTTTACGAAAGTGGTTTACAAAAGCTACAACTTACATCACATATAGTGCTATAGTAGATGGTCATGAGAGATTAGTGGTATGAAAATGTAAATTATACTAATAGGAGGATTTATACAATTCAGGATCTTTTTTTTTTTTTTTTTTTGCGGTACGCAGGCCTCTCACTGTTGGGGCCTCTCTCGTTGCGGAGCACAGGCTCCAGACGCGCAGGCTCAGCGGCCATGGCCCACAGGCCTAGCCGCTCTGCGGCATGTGGGATCTTCCCGGACCGGGGCACAAACCCGTGTCCCCTGCATCGGCAGGCGGACTCTCAACCACTGTGCCACTAGGGAAGCCCCAATTAAGGATCTTAATCCTCACATAATTCTGAGGGAGATTTCAGGTGATTCTACCCATTTCCTAGATGGGAAATCTGAGGCACAACATGAAAAATGACCACAGAACAAATCAGGGTCAGAATGAAATTAGGCTCGTCACACTGTTTCTCAATCATTCTAATATACAGTTGGCCCTCTGTATCTGCGGGCTCTGCATCCATGGATTCAACCAATTGCAGATCAAAAATATTCGAAAAAAATTCCAGAAAGTTCCAAAAAGCGTTTTGAATTTACCCCGCTCTGGCAACTATTTACATACCATCTACATTGTATTGGGTATTATAAGTAGTCTGGAGACGATTTACAGTATACAGGAGGATGTGTGTACGTTATATGCAAATACTATGCCATTTTATATAAGGGACTTGAGCATCTGCTGATTTGGGTATCCACAGGGGTCCTGGAACAAATTCCCTGTGGATACAGAGGGATGACTGTACTCACATATCAAATGATCGTAGAGATAGTATAGCACTAGTTTCTTGAACATGCCTGAGCCCAAAGTGAGTTCAATTATCCTTTGATCTCAGAGAAGTAGAGATAGGATATTCAGATAGGATATTCCTCCCACCCTTTCCTACCTTCTTCGTCAAGGATGTTTTGTGGGGTTTAAAAGACCAATTATTCCAAGTCCTAAGGGAGGTAAGGGGGAAAAGAAACATTATTGCACATTACTGTGTTCTGGTCACTGAGATAACTGTGGGGTACTTTACATTTGTCATTAGAAGTTTAAGCCCAGCAATAATTCTAAGAGAGAATGTAGCGAAAGAACCCAAATTATTCTACAATGGGAGAGACACTGGAGAATTTTCTGACATGAACTGTCAAACACTGGAAGAAGTGCTAAGTGGCGCTTATGCAATTTCCTGCCCAAACCCTTTAGATCTTTAAGGGGCGAATGAAACATGCTTAGTGATTATTAGTGCCAAACATTTTATATATCTCATTAAAACAACAACTCTCTGGTGCAATTATAATTATCCTCATTTTATACATGAGTCAACCGAATCTTAGGGATTTAAAGTTAAAAATGTCACTCTAGTTCACACAGCTGGCGGCTGACTCTAATGCTCTTTCTCTTTTTATTATATTACACGCACACCTTGTTTTATTGAACTTCCCTTTATTGTACCTTGCAGATACTGCAATTTTTACACATTGAAGGTCTGTGGTAACCCTAAGTGGAGCAAGTCTACCGGAAGCATTTTTCCGAGAGCATTTGCTCACTTCGTGAGCAAAATCTTCATTTTTATAATTCTTGAAATATTGGTGATCTGTGATCAGTGATCTTTGAGGTTACTACTGTAATTGTTTTAGGGGGCCATGAATCGCACCCATATAAATGGTAAACTTAATTGATTGTTGAAATGACAACAAGGGATTTAGAATATAATGCAAACTTAGTTGAAAAAACAGTGACAGGGTTTGAGAAGATTAACTCCAAATTTGAAAGAAATTCTTCTGTGGGTAAAATGCTATCAAACAGTATTGCATGCTACAGAGAAATCATTTGTGAAAGGAACAGTCAATTGATGTGGCAAAATTCATTGTTGTCTTATTGGAAGCAATTACAATAGCCACCCTACCTTACAGCAATTACCACCCCAATCAGTCATCAGCCATCAACGACAGGGCAAGACGCCCCCAGTAAAAAGATTACTACTCACCGGAGGCTCAGATGGTGTTAGCATTTTTTAGCAATATTTTAAAATTCAGGTATGTACACTGGCTTTTTGGGGGACATAATGCTATTGCATACTTAATCGACGACACTATAATGTAAACATAACTTTTATACGCACTGGGAAACCAAAAGATTTGTGTGACTCGCTTTATTGTGATATTTGATTTATATTGTGGTGGTCTGGAACCGAACCTGCACTATCCCTGAGGTCTGCCTGTATGTTGATGTAACACACCAAGACCTCTGCTGTCCACTAGTCACAGACAGATATTTAAATTTAAATTAATTGAAATGAAGGAAAATTAAAATTCTGTTTCTCAGTCACATAAGCCATATTTCAAATGTTCAGTAGTCACAGATGGCCAGGGGCTACCCTACTGGACAGAGCAGATATAGAACATTTCCACTGATGCAGAAAGTTCTAGACAGAACAAAATTCCCTCTATATGAGAAATGGTGTAATGAAGTGAATGAGGGCACAGGCTCTGAGAATCAACAGATTTGGGCTTGAAACCTAGCTTTTCCACTATGAATTGTATAATCTTAAATTACTTATCTTCTTTAAGCCTCAATTCACTGGTTTGAAGCATGAGAACAATAAAAGATTTTCTCTCAAAAGGTTATTATGCGTCACATAGCAGAATCCCAGGAAATTCGCAAGCACTTGGCAAAAATTAGCTATCATACATACATTCTAGTTTTAAAAAAATGAATAGGTTTTGTTAGAAATAAGTATAAAGATGGTTTGATTTACTGGAGTTCTAAAATAAACCAGATTGGTGTGGGAGCTTCCCTAAAGCGTGTACAGTAAAAATGTTACATTCTGGGAAACCCCTCAGGCCCAGGCAAACTAAGAATGACTAGGAATGACTAAATGACTGCACTTAGCCTGAAGGAGAATGATTGTAAAGTCAACTTAAAGGTTTGTCTATTTCTATAGCCTAATATTACTTTAATTTGCGCAACATCCATTCATTTTATATTTAAAGTAAACATATGAGGTTCAGCCAAAAAAATGAATGAGCCTATTGATACCCAAACCACTCCCATTTTGTGGGGAGGGGTTAGAAAATGGGAAGGTACCAAAAGGAGATCTTAGGTCATGGGGAGCTGGGACTAGAGAAAGAGGAGCAGGCCCCACGAAAAAACTGCTTGCTGCTCAGTTTACGTATTTTATTCCATAGTACCATTTCTCTTAGCGATAACCATCGTCTGGAGGCTTTGGGGTAGAGAAATGGCACAATGAAGGGTTTTTACCATTAGGGAGTGTGCCCTGGGGGCTAGAAGACAAGGTTCAGATCCCAGTTCCGTCCACTAACTGCTTGTTTGACTTTGGGAAAATGCCTTAATTTTTCAGAAATTAGGTTTCCTCTTTGGAAGGTGAAGGGAAACTTGGGCTAAATTGATCCTGAAGTTCTTCCTAAGGTTAACACTTAGGATTTAAGGGGGACACCTCACTCAAGGTTTTCTTTCTGACCACGGACAAGTCAGTGTGGAAGCAGTGTTATCATAGGGACGTGCTGCCACCACATGGTATTTTCGGTTGTCCGCATTCACTCGTTTCGAAAATTTCTGATTTGATATTACATTTTAATACTGGTTTCTCCTAAAGGAATACAGATATTTGCTTAGCATTTGGAAGCTTTGGGATGCAATACTCTACAGCTGAGCTTGTTTCTACTGACTGACCCTATAAGTAATCACGTACCACATCTATACACATAATTTTTTTGATGAAAAAGATGAATCCATTTTATGAAGTTATGAGATTTAAAGTCAGTTATTTCTTAAACTTAGAATAAAAGGTATTTCTGTCATACACATAAGCCAATTTTTTCCTGAGTAGTTTTTAGAAAATACATTGTTCAGTACCATGCACACATGTCCCATTATATAGAGAGCTTTGCTAGCACAGCGCCTTACTGCTAGTGAGCACTCAATCAGGATTTATTGTATGCACAATAATGAACAGTTTCAGTATGTACCTCTTTTATGTTGTCATAGGTACTTTACAAATATTGCTTTAAAAATATAGGTACTAAAGTATAGATCTAAGCACTTTGGAAATATTTGGAAATGTATATGCTCGTATCACTTTTGTATTGTACCTCTCTTCTTCAAAGTCTAATGAAGCTGAAGTGGAGCTCTGGAGAAGATAGAACGGTGTAGCTGTTCTTTCAAGTCTGGGGCTTGATCCTTGGAGCCCCGATTCCCATTCAGAGGAAAAGACACCTCTGATGTTTTGCTCTGTATAAAGTCACTGTGTCTTAAAAAAACATGCATCTTGAGCAAAATTCACTGTTTTTAGTCAACAGCAATTGGTTGATATGTGTGGGGAGATTTTTGAGTTTGGAAGAGCTGCTGGCCACTTAATGGTTCATCTAAGCATGTGGTGAAATCACTCTTCCAAACTATAACACAAAAGGAGAAGTAAGCGGTAAGCTGGAGTGTAAGATTAGGTCAGCAGGTAGAATTTGGGACTGGCTGATGTCAACTTATTCTGACCAGTATCACATGTGGGTTAGCAGCTAGAGAGAAAGGAAAAAAGTGATTTCATGTGTCGTTCAAGGACCAGGGAGTCAGGACAGAAAGTAAGCCTGTGCTCATTACTTTTTGCTGAGACAACCTCTCATTATCTCTATTTCAATTTTTAAAACAACTAAAATACTTCACTGCTGTGGAAAGTACTGAAAAGTGTAATATATGGCCATCTAGGAACTTCCTCAATTTAGCAAATTTAACATTTTCTGTTTCTGCTTCAAAGCTCTCTGGGTTTTTGGGTTTTTTTGGGGGGGGGGGTTGTTTGTGGTTTTTTTTGCGGTACGCGGGCCTCTCACTGTTGTAGCCTCTCGCGTTGCGGAGCACAGGCTCCAGACGCAAAGGCTCAGCGGCCATGGCTCACGGTCCTAGCCACTCCACAGCATGTGGGATCTTCCCGGACCGGGGCACGAACCCGTGTCCCCTGCAACGGCAGGCGGACTCTCAACCACTGCGCCACCAGGGAAGCCCCACATGTAGATGTATTTCTGATGTATTTATGGGGAGGAAGGTGATCTCCACATCTTACTCCTCTGCCATCTTGAAGGTCCCTCAGGTATCTTTATGTTAATGAGCTATCCTAGAATCTCTGTGAAAACAAAGCTGGATTTATAGTGATTTAACAAGTGTACACCTCTTAAATTAATTAATAGATCTTCATAAACCTTTAAGGAGGCATTACCAAGCAATCTTGAAGTATTTCTGTTCAAAAATTATTTCAATGAGCACCTAGAAGGCAGCCAAGAACATTTTCTATATGATTAAAATACATTTTTCTTGAATTTCAAAATGTGCTGTGCCACGAGTGAAATATTATCAAGATGAAAGTAAAGCCTGATAATTCATATTTCATTGCTTTAAGAAAGATCATGGTTAAATCAGACTGGTAATATGATAACTGATGTTTAAAATAGTACTAATGATGTATATTGTATGATCTCTTTTTTTCTCTCTTGTTCCACTTCTTAGAATTCAAAATTATAAAAATCCTCCATTGTCTCTATTTTTATTATTTCTTGCCTAATATGGACTCTTTATAATTCTATGAACAGAGGTGAATCTTTTCTTAGTTTATATTCTATACTTTTGTACAAAAGCAATATAAATGATATTACTCTATTATATTATCCTAGGTTAGGTTATCCTTGAAATATTAATATGTTACTTTTATTGATATAGCATCAAAAAAGTAACATTTGACTTGGCTTAAGAACAAAATTTCTTCTCCTTCTCCATCTTCTGCTCCTTCTTCTTCCTCTTCTCCTCCTCCTCCTTTTTAAATAGAAGCAAAGTGCAAGGCCTATTAATCTTGTGTCTCTTTGCAGAAAGAAGTTTTGTGAAATGATTTTAGCATGTTTCAGAAGTGCTTTCTATTCTAAATCTTCTTTTCCTGATTGCAAACCAACACATGATGGCTGAAACTGCTCCCTTCAGCTTTATGCCTAAAAAGAGTCATTCTATTAGTTCTAGAATAAAAGATAATTGTCTTCATGTATGTTAACCTGTAAACTTAATTCATTCCCTCATCCTCTAATAAAACCAAATTGCTATACAATTATTTGAACGGATTTCAAATATGTAGTAGAGCAGTGGAGTGAGGATGGAGACTGAGAATAGTATTATTATTTTGTTCCCCCCTTGATTTGAATTTATATGAATTAACTTTATGTCATTTTGGGGGGGGGCATGCGCAGTGCGTGGCCTGTGAGATCTTAGTTCCCCGACCAGGGATCAAACCCAGGCTCTCGGCAGTGAAAGCGTGGAGTCTTAACCACTGGACTGCCAGGGAATTCCCTCATGTCCTTTTTTGAGTTATTGGGAGAAACAAGTGAAAGAAGCAGAGAAGATCATGAAGGCTTTAGGATCCAAGGGATTTTTGCAGACCAGAGAAAAACAAAAAATAAAAGCTCTTACAATTGAGGGAATTTTGAGAGTCAAAAAGAAACTCATCATACTCTCTAATTTTGATTGTTACTATATCATTCATTTTAATTTGGTAAAGACATTTTGCGGATCGTTTGCTGGTTTTTCTTATCCATACCACTCTCTGGAAGGATAAATGACATTTGGTTTAAATGTCATCTATAAGAAAAGATGTGTAAGATTATCCTTAATAGCTAGACGACTTAATTGACAATGAATGTGTTGTCTCATAGAGAAATAATAGAAATATTTCAAATTAACCAAAGTTGCCTTGGTTACTCAACAGGTCACCCAAATGCAAACAGATTAATTTGGATGCTCCTGGGAAATCAATATTTATTTGTTCTTAAAACTACTGAGCTCTAACCATCATATTAAGAGTTCAGTAAAATTTGCTATCTAATCTAATATACTCTTTTACACAGTTAACATTTTTGATTGGTTCCTTATAATGAAACTTCAATTTTTTTTCTCTTATTTAGAAAAGTTTGAGATGACATGGATGTCTTGACAGATTTATGTAGAGAAAACTAGGATCAATAAACATCACAGGGGCTTCCCTCGTGGCGCAGTGAAAGTCCACCTGCCAATGCAGGGGACACGGGTTTGTGCCCCGGTCCGGGAAGATCCCACATGCCGCGGAGCGGCTAGGCCCGTGAGACATGGCCGCTGAGCCTGCACGTCCGGAGCCTGTGCTCCGCAACGGGAGAGGCCACAACAGTGAGAGACCCGCATACCGCAAAAAAAATAATAAATTAATTAAATAAATAAATGTCACAGGATAAAAAATATAAAGGTATCACTCTCATTTTGTTTTTGCACTTAAATAAAATTAGACTAGTTCCAGAAGTTGAAGACTGATTTAATTTTAAAAGATCTCTAAGTATGACAGTTAGTTGTTTAGTAATGTACTTGCAGTTGTAAGAGCTCTTTTTGGTAGAAAGTTCATATTATCTTGGAATGTACTTTTAGCTTCCTTTTCCTTCATTTATTTTTTATTACTGAATTGAAGCAAAGTATTACAGATAAAGATGAATATTAAATGATAAATTGAAATTTAAGGAAGTGTCCTTTTCTTAGTACAAGTTTATCAGATTTTATTTGTGAGATGTCACAGATGACATCTCACAAAACATCTCATTTGACAAGGTAGAGAGATATAAATAAGTGTCAAGTTATGTTGTGTTGTAATTAACCCTAGACTTGAATTCAAAATATTTCATCTTGAGTCCAAATTCCATTTTTAACCAGGTGTGTTACCTCAGGCAAGTCAAACTATCTCTAATTTTCCTTTGGCCATGTGTGTAAGCTTAATGGAATAATGGATATGAAAGTATTATGTCAACTATAAAGTCTTTTTATTTATTTATTTTAAAATTTTTATTTATTTATTTTTGGCTGCATTGGGTCTTCGATGCTGTGCATGGGCTTTCTTTACTTGCGGCAAGTGGGGGCTACTCTCCTTTGCGGTGCGCAGGCTTCTTATTGCGGTGGCTTCTCTTGTTGCAGAGCATGGGCTCTAGGCACACGGGCTTCAGTAGCTGCGGCACGAGGGCTTCAGTAGTTGTGGCTCATGGGCTCTAGAGTGCAGGCTCAGTAGTTGTGGCTCGCTGGCTCTAGAGTGTAGGCTCAGTAGTCGCGGCACACAGACTTAGTCGCTCTGTGGCATGTGGGATCTTCCCAGCCCAGGGCTCGAACTAGTGTTTCCTGAACCAGCAGGCGGATTCTTAACCACTGCGCCACCAGGGAAGCCCCTAGAAAGTCTTCTTAAATGTGAAGTGTTATTTGTGAGAGTAGAGAAAGAGCAGAAACTTTACTTGTGTGACTTTCTCTTATGCCTTTAAGCAGAAGTTTGCCATGGATGATAAGGGAGGAGACAACCATTCAGAAGTGACTGACTTCATTCTTGCAGCATCAGGGTCCGTCCAGAGCTCCACAGTCTCCTCTTCCTGCTATTCCTGATTGTTTATGGGATGGTCCCTCTGGGAAACCTTAGTATGATTGGCACCATTGTGACTGATCCCCGGCTAAACACACCAATGTATTTCTTCCTAGGCAATCTCTCCATCACTGACCTCTCCTACTCCACTGTTATTGTACCCAGAGCCATGGTCAACATCCTGTCTCAGAAAAAGACCATATCCTTTGCAGGTTGTGTGGCTCAGCTGTTTCCTTATGCACTTTTCATGGTGACAGAGGCCTTTGTCTTGGCAGCCATGGCCTATGACCACTTCATTGCCATCTGCAACCTGCTCCTCTATACTGTCCGCATGTCAAGAAGTCTCTGTATCCAGTTGGTGGCTGGTTCTTATCTCCGTGGCTGGGTCTGTTCCATTCTTCAAATCAGTGTAACATTCTCAATGTCTTTCTGTGCCTCTTGAGTCATTGATCACTTCTACTATGATTCAAGCCCAATTGAGAAGATCTCCTGTTCCAATGTCTTTATCAATAAGATGGTGTCACTTGGTTTGGCTATCCTCTTTATTTGTCCACAATAGTTGTCACTGTAGTATCTTACATGATATTGTGTCCACAGTTTTAAAGATCTGCTCCAGCAAAGGAAGGAAGAAAGGCTTCTCCACTTGCAGCTCCCATCTGGGGGTTGTAAGTTTGCTCTATGGGACTGTCTCCTTTGTCTACCTCACACCGCCAAATAACCCAGAACTTCGTAAAGCGGCTTCAATATATTACATTTTATTCACACCTATGCTGAACCCTTTACTCTACTCTCTAAGAAATAAGGATGTTAAAGATGCCATGAGAAAAGTCGTATGGAAGAAAAAAGTTTTACTCTAAATATACTTCCACTCGACTGTTTCTTGCATCATTTGATTTTTGTCCTCCGAATCTCCTAGACTTATGCATTTAAAGCTCAGGTTTTAAAAAGAATAAAAGCAAAACCAAAAACCCTATCTGTTTTATTCAACAGCATTAATAATATCCTATAAAGAATGCTACAAATTCACTTTTCACTATTTACTTTTCATTTTTCCTCAAGGCAATGTTAAATCTGAAAGTTCTGGACACCCATGAAAATTTGCTGTATTTCTAAAGAGATATATTTCTCACTCTCCAGGTAATAATATGCATGTAAATGGAGAAGTATAAAATTGTACTGTTTCTCTTCCCTGTATGCCTAAGTAAAATTTAGAAAATACCTAGTATAACGATTCACTTGGAACCTGTGTGACCCAACTTGTTTATATGCAAATGACAGAATAAACGCTAGTGTTGTGTTGTGTTTTTGATGTCGTGTCAAAGGTGTGAGGACACGTGTATATGATGAAGAGGGAAAGGAAAGATGAAATAACCACTGATCTTTGTGGAATTAAAGGGGCCAAATAAGAAGAAACATGAGAAGACTGCAATGATTTGGTTTAAATTATGACATTTTTAAATTATGACATTTTGGTTTTCCTTGAATGGCACAGTCTTCTTACTTTGCTCTCATATGATGGGAACATTTTATGATATTTATGATGTTTTACAGCTCATGCCCTCTATCTTTTGGGTAATACAAATTATTGGTAGTGAGTGTGCAATTAAGGAAAGCACTGTGTTGAAATAAAGTCAGTTTGAAAATCTCAGTTAAAAATATCACAATCCCGGGCTTCCCTGGTGGCGCAGTGGTTGAGAGTCCGCCTGCCGATGCAGGGGACACGGGTCCGTGCCCCGGTTCGGGAGGATCCCACATGCCGCGGAGCGGCTGGGCCTGTGAGCCATGGCCGTTGAGCCTGTGCTCCGCAACGGGAGAGGCCACAACAGTGAGAGGCCCGCGTACCGCAAAAAAAAAAAAAAAAAAATCACAATCCTTTACAATAACCTCTATGGATAGCTGGATTATATGTAAATGTACATACATATTTGTGTGCATGCATGTGTGTGTTTGTCTATGTATGAGTGTGTTTGGGTTATTTGAATATGGGGTAATTTTAAAATGTGATTAGTCCTAAATATCAGATGTCAGTTGAGAAGGGAAGGGTGGTTAAAGCAGCATCCCACAGATCTGATAGGTATTAAGGGGAGCCAAGTTCTAGAGAAAGTCGTGCCAGAGTTATCATCTTTATAGTTGACATAAGTAATGCTTTAGTTAAACAATTACAATGTCTAAGTCAGGACAACATTAAATTCTAGACAAGAACTAAGCCTAAGAAATAAAATATAATTACCAGTTTTGTCCGTCTTCTTGGCATTGTGAAAACCTAAAATATGGATCTTTGATTAGGTCTTCTATTTTTCTGTTTTTGTTTAGATAGCAAAGCCTCCTATGATGAATGCACAACTGCATACATCTTTATGGGTTAATGTTTATTAGCATAAGAGGTTTGAGAAATAAATATTCTTATTGAATAAAGAGAGAAGCTAAGTGACAATAAATCAAGGTTATATTTATCTCCTTCTCCCTAAACCTGTGGATCTACCATTTTTCTTGGTGCTCAGATTCTACCATTTTTCTTGATATCCAGAAAAATGTCATTTGAGGGTAGAATACGAATCCAAATCAGCTTGGGAAACTGAGCTTTGGCATTGATTATTGTAAGTCTGGAAATACTCTTTTTAGGTTTAGGTTTTACTTATTTCCATTGCATGTCTATTACCCTTAGAATGTCACTCTTTGATGTATCTAACAAGTGTGGGTTATGAAGGACTATTGGGAAAAGACAATCAAATATTGAATAAGAATATAGCCTAGATTAATTTGCTTTAGTTTTTAGCCTGGTGGGTTATATTTCCTGTTTTGTAGCCATAACAGATTACAGTTTTCCTGTGTATAACCTCAAAAGTGGCATTGCTTAAATCATTCCAAATGTTGGAAGAAATCCGGGAAAGCTGAAAATCAAGGCAGATTGCTTTCAAACGTGTTAAATTAAGCTCTCTTACTTTCTTTTAATTGTCATAAACGTTTTTCTTGGTAAATTTTTTTCTGGGTTCACAGGCCTTATATGAAAAGTAGTGCCTAATTTATACCTCTCTTGTTACATGTGCCATCAAGATTCCATCAGAACAACCCAGTGTCTTACCAAACTTTCGTTGGCTTTTATTGACAAAGTGTGTTCTTTTTCAATGATGCACGGATTGCTTACAAAATGTTGTCACATTCCAAGGGAGTCTGAGGATTGTATTCTGCATCATGTACATCATACGTCGTTACTTTGAGAGGACTTGAAAACTGTATCCACATGGAGAAGTGTTTCAATAGGGATGTGATCTTGAGAGGCTGAAGATTGCATTAGACGTCTCAAACACTTTGTTTGTACTGCATTGTCTCATCTTCCCTGGTTACAGATTTTTGGACATGCATGTATATTAATTGTCCTATAACATCATGTGCTGTATTTTGTCTTTAATTTTTTTGATTGTTAATGTTTACCTAATGTTTAGTGTATTGATGCAGAAATTTGGTGAGGGCGTTTATACTAATATTTTTATTGCCAGGATACTAAGATTCTCTGACTCACGTAATTGCAAATGATAATTCAAAAATTCACAAATGTAAGTTAAAATTAGTAAATTAAACATCTGTTGGACAAACACCCAAAGCTTGCCCCATTTGTGTTTCCTTAGGATAATTTTAACTCTTATTATGAGATTTAAATTGTTGTGGTGATTGGAATAGCTGAACTGATTAGATATTGCAGAAATGTTGAAATTTGAATATGTATTGGACTGTTATTCTTACTCTTGTGAAGTATGAGATGTCACTTTATCCTATCCCATAATATCAGTATAAGTCATAAAATCAATAAAAAATTTTGAGTGTGCATAAGCTATTATATAAGTGATCTCAGTGAGTACAAAGCTACTTACTGTTAAGGGCTGGAGAGGGAGGGAGGGGAAAAAGAGAGAAAGGATGGGATAAGAAAAAAGCAAGGTATCCTGGAACTGAAAAGAGAGTCCATTTCAACATCATTTCTTTCTTTTTTTTTTTAACATCATTTCTTTTTTCTTTTCTTTTTTTTTTTTAGTTGAAGAACAGATTTTCTTTTCCTTTCTTTAAAATTCTTTTTCAAATTCTTTTCCCATTTAGGTTGTTATATAATATTGAGCAGAGTTCCTTGTGCTATACGGTAGGTCCTTGTTGGTTATCCATTTTCAATATAGCAGTGTGTACATGACAATCCCAAACTCCCTAACTATCCCTCCCTACCACCATTCCCCACTGGTAACCATAAGTTCGTTCGCTAAGTTTGTGAGTTTGTTTCTGTTTTGTGAATAAGATCATTTGTATCCTTTTTTTTTAAAGATTCCATATATAAGTGATATCTCATGCAACTTAATATCATCAAAACAAACAACCCAATCAAAAAAATGGGCAGAAGACCTAAATAGACATTTCTCCAAAGAAGACATACAGATGGTCAACATCATTTCTTAATTATTCTAATTTGTAAAAATAAAAGACAAACCCCCCCCAAAAAAAAGACAAACCTCCCAAAAAACTTTAATCAAAGACTAATTTTTATATTTCTTACTTTTACAGAATATGACTTCTAGATTTTAAAAATAGTTTCTTCTTTCCTTATCAACTTGTAAACAATCATTCATTTATTCACATTGTTTGGCACTGTGATGATGGGTATCAGTTTCCTCAATTTCATGTCTTATAGTTAGGTTTCTTTAGTGGCAACCCACATAACTGAACTTTGGATGACTTAAGCAAAAGATGAATAATTAGATATATAAAATTTTCCTTTGCCCTGGTGGCACATACACAATGATAAGGCTGGAGAAAGTGAGTCCCTAGGCAGCATTCTAGGAAGTTAGAGAGTGAAAAATAGACAAAGAACCTTCAAATAGGATCCAACAGTGTGACGTTGTCAAACGTCACACTATTAAAAATATTTACTTCAAGAAATTTCAGGCTCTTTGTCCCTCTGCTGGGTAGTTCTGAGACAGGGTCTAAATAGCTCTAAAAGTCCACAAAATGTTTGGGCATGTACTTTTCTTCAGTGTTTGGTCACCCAAAAATTAGACACACATATTTAAAGAAGGTTTGTTGGAAGGATTTCAGTTCATATCTTACTCAAGAGTATCCAGCCTTCTCTTCATTCCAGTGACTCTTTGTGAACCAACTCAGGTGTATGAATTGGGAGATGGGTATGATCTGAATCATGGTGGCTCAAGTCAGCTTTCTGTTGACTGGAGAGAGCTAATCTTTCTTCCTCTCTCTCTCTCTCTCTCTCTCTCTCTCTCTCTCTCTCTCTCTCTCAGAAGAGTGTCCACTTTCTTTATTCCTAGATACTTCATGATTACCTAACCTTAAGTGGAGATTACTATACCACATCCATCCTTTGGACTAATAAACCAGAGTTGCTACTATTATGTTAACCAAATCTTCCTTTGCTCTGTCAGTCAGAGGCCACAGTTTGAACTCTCTCATTCCTCTATTCTCACTGATATCAGGAAGGCCATTTTTAAGTTTAATGTCTGCCACCAACATCCTTAGAGAGAAGCATCCCAGCTGCTTTGAAAGTTGCTGGCTGTTTGCTTTGTCACTGGTGAAGGGAAGGTTTTCTGACACCTCAGGGGCATCTAACCAGGATATACGAGACAAGAACTTCTATGGTTAATCCTCCTTGGCACTGCTATCTCCTGAAGATATTGAATTTCTTTTTCTACACTTTTCCCAAAGTGTTCTAGGGTCTTAACTTCCTTTAGAGATATCCAGTATTAGTTAATGAATTGTATTCATCAACCCAACCAACTATTAGACTTTGACATATTTACCTGAGTTAGCACACTAATTGTCAAAGCTTTGGTAAGTAAGAATTCTGCCCAGTATCTCCCTCCCCCTCAAGTAAAAGAGCCCTAAAAATTCATTCACACCAAAACACTTTTGCTAATATGTATCCAAAAAACACTCATAATTTTAAGCCAGGCTTCCACAAATTCTGCATCTGCCTTGGAGCAGTATTCATGTCTCAGCATGCTGGGTTCTGGTGATAATAATCAAGCTCATAAAATGAAAATGATAAAAGGAAAATGAGGAGTGGAATGAAAGGGGAATTAGCTTCTTCCTTCAAGGGAACTTCCCCAGCTAAAGGAGTAGCAGCATCTTAAAGTGAGCAGGGAATAACTCTGTCAGGAAGGTAGGTCTGCTTTCTTGTGCAAAGGTGGTTGTGGCAGAGATTCCAAAATGTCAGAATTTTGAAACGTTTTAAGTAATGTTACAAACCTAGGAATCCTCAGTTAATTGTATGAGAGATATTGAAGGAATGAATCAACATACTTTGCGTTCAGCAAACCAAAATATGTACACTCTGGGTTTAGTTTTCTGCAACTTCATATCTGCAGCTGTAAAATATAGATTATTTTGTTATGGTGACAAGTTCCCTGTCTAAAGAGAATTTAAGAATCTGACCTCAATTTTTGCTTTAATTTGTCAGAAGTACTCACTGCATGTTGCAGTCTTTGAATCACCCTTGCCATAATTACATCTCATAAAGGTAACTCTACTGGTCCATCAGATTCTTGCTTTCAGTGGGTATATGATTCCATTTAACTGTGTGGTAAGTTATAGACATTTTTGCCACAAATTATGCAAACAGCTAGGTTCTATTCTTAATATAAAATAAAGTTTCTTTTTCTTATATCATATTTTTGGCCAGATAAGCAATTAGGTCCAAACCCTAGTTTTCCCTGAAGCAATTACATCCATTCATTCCCTGGAACTGATTTTGAATATCTGTTTAAAGTTTTGGATACAAGTAACAGAAACTTAGTTAAGTAACCTAGGCAAAAAGTTATTTATTAGAAGGGTAAGGGTATTGGTTAACACACAGAATTGATAGGAAGGCAGAAGTTTCATGTTTAAAACAGGGTAAGACCAAATACATTGCAGAGAACGAAGAAACAAGGTGTATAGGAATGGTCTGGCAGGGATCCATCTGAAAAAAAGTGTCAAAAGTTGGAAATATAAACTTCAAGTAATATCATTCTCTGAGTCACGCTGCTAAAACTTCAAATTCCAGTAAGGAAGCATTCTATTGGCCTTTCTTTGGTATGGGCCTGTTTGCCAAGGGAAGATAAAACACCTAAATTGAGTCCAGTAGACTGTATCAAAATGGAATTTCCTAATGCCCCCAAAATAAATTAAGTGTTATTAAGGAAGGGGAAATGGAAACCAGAGAGCAAAAAAGCAATACATAGCCACTATACAGTTTGTATTTCATGAAACAGTTCATGAAAAAGAGACAAGATTTTTAACATATATATATTCATTCTTTTTCGGATTCTTTTCCATTATAGGTTATTACAAGATACTGAGTATAGTGCCCTGTGCTATACAGTAGGTCCTTGTTGTTTACCTATTTTATATATAGCAGTGTGTATATGTTAATCCCAAACTCCTAATTTATCTCTCCCCTGCTCCCCACCACTATCCCCTTTGGTAACCGTAAGTTTGTTTTCTATGTCTGTGAATCTGTTTCTGTTTTGTAAATAAGTTCATTTGTATCATTTTTTTAGATTCCACATATAAGTGATATCATATGATATTTGTCTTTGTCTGACTTACTTCACTTAATGTGATAATCTCTAGGTCCATCCATGCTGCTGTAAATGGCATTATTTCATTCTTTTTTATGGCTGAGTAATATTCCGGTTTTTTGTGCTTTTTTTTTGTTTTCTCTGTGTGTGTGTGTGTGTGTGTGTGTGTGTGCGTGTGTGTATACACATACCACATCTTTATCCATTCATCAGTTGATGGACATTTAAGGTGTTTCCATGTCTTGGCTATTGTAAATAGTGCTGCTGTGAGCATTGGGGTGCATGTACCTTTTCGAATTAGAGTTTTCTCTGGATATATGCCCAGGAGTGGGATTGCTCGATCATATGGTAACTCTGTTTTTAGTTTTTAAAGGAATCTCCATACTGTTTTCCATAGAGGCTGCACCAAATTCCATTACCACCAACTGTGTAGGAGGCTTCCCTTTTCTCCACACGCTCTCCAGCATTTATTGTTTGTGGATTTTTAATGATGGCCATTCTGACTGATGTGAGATGAAAGTAAGCACCCCCAGCCTTCAAAGCCAAACTTTCTGGAGGCTCATCTCCTCATCTTCCTAGCACAGGAATCCTGTGCTGGGGATCCTGATATGAGCCTCAGACCCCTCCTCGCTCCTTGGGAAGAACCTCGGCAATTGTAATTAATCTCCTGCTTGTAGGTCACCCACCTGTTTGTGGGTCACCCTGGAGTATGGGTCTTGGCTAAACCGAGGCTCTGCCCCTCCTACCCTTCTCGTTGTGGTTTCTTCTTGATACCTTTAGTTGTAGAAGATATTTTCTGGTAAGTTCTGGTTTTACTTATAAATAGCTGTTCTGTAAATAGTTGTAATTTTGATGTGCTCCTGAGAGGAGGTGAGCTCGGAGTCTTCTTATTCTGCCATCTTGGGAATTCTCTGCTCAAATTGCTTCTGCTAATACTGGTATACCCTATTAGGACTCAACAAATGTCTTATTCACTATTATGCCATATTGCACTAGTGCTTTGGTGCAAGGCACTCACTTTACAAGAAGAGAAGTAAGGTGACGCACTCGTACCCATGAAAGTCAACAGAATTATCACGCAGCTAGTCAAACAGAGTCATATGGAATGGTGGAATCACTTATTGAAGACTCAGTTGTTGAACCAACTGGCTGGCAATACTTTACAAAGTTGGGTTATTGTCATCCAGGATATGGTCTGTGCTCTGCATTCAGAACCAACTTATGAAGATGTTTCTTTCCTAATCAGACTATGGTCCAACCACAATGGGTCCAAGTGGGAATGCCAACCACCACTATAAAACCTACTAACCCACTCTCAACATTTTTTCTTCACTGTCTGAGACGTCTGACTTTGCTGAATTAGAATACCTACTACCCAACAGACAGACGATTTTACTAGGGGACACAGCAATTGCTCCTGCCTCCTGGGCATACATTTCACTGAACTACAGGTAAACAAAATGCTTTGTGTTCTTTTGGGTAACTGATACTGATTAGCAAAAGATATTAATAAAAAGGAGAAAAGGAGGAGTATGGTAGTGACCCAGGGAATTTTCCACCATGCCTCCTAATACTAATATTAATGAACAACTACAGCAATTCAACATGACAAGACCACAAGGGCTCAGATCCTTCAGCAGTGAGGTTTGCATCACCCCACCAGGTAAACAACTTTTGGACACTGTGGTTATTGTTGAGACCACGGGGAATATGGAAAGAAAAATACCAACTATTGCCTTCAACCAGTTGCGCATGTAAGGACTTTATGAGCCACCATTATTTTCTTCCTTTTTACCTATTCTCCTTCCCTTACTATGTTACAACATGTATTTATGGCAGTTAGCTTAATGACTTAATTTATATCAAATACAAATTAGGATTTTCTTGACTGATATAAAACAGTTTAAAAATAATTTTGAAGTGTATATAATGACTGTTGAGAAATTAATACATGACATCTGGATAAACAGCAGCCACGGCTCACGGGCCCAGCCGCTCCGCAGCATGTGGGATCTTCCCAGACCGGGGCACGAACCCGCGTCCCCTGCATCGGCAGGCGGACTCTCAACCACTGCGCCACCAGGGAAGCCCCCTGGATAAACATCTTTGAATCAATTAAAGTTACAAAGTGAACCTATCTTTAGATATAGTTAATCATTATCTATCCTTTACTTAACCAATTAGGGAGCACTTACTGGGCTTTGCTGCTGTACTCTTTATTATCAATTATTATTGACACAATGTATCTAAAGAATAAATATGGAGAGTTCTGAGTGAAAATGAAATGAACTTTACGGCTAGGAGCAAAATTTCCCTATAAGTTATGTTTCATAATATAATATTTCCTTTCATATCTGTTTCTATTTGCCGACCAAAAACTTTGCTGAAATGATAAATTGAAATGCTCCTTTTCAGTGAAGAAATTAAGACTGAAAGATGGTTTTGGTCCCTCCCAAAGGATTCTCACAATAAGAAAACAGCTCTTGTATGTATTTTGACTCCTATTAGGCTTAGGCTCCTTTTTGTTCCCATTTTCTTTCTTTCTTTTCTTCTTTTCTTTTTAAAATCTGGAGTCTCTGTGTTCCTCAGGGACCTTGGCTCTGGAGTCTAGATATCTTAATAACTAATTTATGCTTCTTTCTTTCCCAGGAGGACTATCTCCCAGAAGGTGAGGGAAACCTCAATGCTGTAATTATTTGAAAAATGTGCATTGTTATGTCAAAACCAAAGCCATTATAAATAACCGCTGCTGGTATTTTGGCAGATTATCAGAGACTCCAGATGATTCAGGGCCTCTGCCTGGATATCTAAGACAATCTATTTTCCTTCTTAAAAGCGTTCAAGCACCCAAGAATGCAGGAGAGAGAATATCCTGCAGATTGATTCCTCAGGTTCACTTTGCATAACCACAGAATATAATTCCTGGAAATATTTCAGAGTTAGCCCAGCATCATCTGGAAAATTCACTTGTTTCTCTTTTTACAAAGAATGATAACATTTTCCAGTATCAACTTCTAAAGGAAAGGAGAGTAGTTTATATAGAGCAATAAGGAAAATAAGTTTATTTTCTCTATGGGAAGAATATGAAACTGGGATAATGAACACACCTTTGGAAAGTTTTTTTGGGGGGAAGGGGTTCATTTGATCTTGACATAATGATTTTTCATTACTTGTAGTTGTAACATAGTCATTAATTAACTTTAGGTTTACTCTTTCTAGAATAACAAGACAAAAACATCAGAATTCTGCTGCTTCCTTTTACAGAATGTGACAAATTACCCAACAATATAAGGTAAGAGTAAAATTTCAAACGTGAGTTTTTGACAAATAATAAATCACAAACCGACTACTTGTCTATTGGCTACCCTGGGAAAAACTCTCCCTTTTCCAGGCATAAATGGCTTCAGTCATAAACTTATTAATATTGGAATGAGTTTGATAGGAGTAAATCTCAAAAATTCAAATGATCTGTTTCCTTGCCCCTAGGCAAGATTAAGGAAATATAAATAAAATATATGATTTTTCAAAAAAGATTTCACAACTACTTTAGTTTCTTTTCACTGCCTAAGTAGCTTATACTTCCTCAGACTCTAAGTATGATCTTTTTAAAATCTTGCTCCTTTATAAGTATTTGAATATTTAATTTTTGATGGAGTTGGTGCATAACAAAAATGTATCATGAAGACATCATGCCATTTTCCTGGAAGTCATCTTTTTTTAGGCAAAATATTACACTTCTCTCAGATTTCTTTATCAAAGGTGATAGATATCACACAGTGATTAAGAGCATGGATTCTGGAGCCAGGTTTCTTGGCTTCAAGTTCCAATTCTGAGCCTAGTATGTGGCTCTCAACATATATTATTTCCTGGTACCTCATTTTCCTTACTGTAAACTGGGGACTATAATAGTACTCAGCTCACATTATTGTTGTATGTATTAAATGAGCTACTATGAAAGCATTTAGAAAAGTAGCCTATAAAAGGTGCCACATAATGTTTGCTATTATTATTGTTGTCTAAGGAGAGTCATGCATATAAAGCCCTGAGGGGAGAGAAAGAGGGACCCGGAGTTCAAACTCTTGCTTGCGCTGTCTAGTAAATGAACTAATGATGGCTGTGAAGGTTATATCCAGGGTAAATAAGAATTCAATCAACGATTTCTTCATATGTATCTTTTGTTTAGTATCCATTTCTAAAGAAATTCTTCTGTCTAGTCAGTGTAAGGCTTTTTCTTTAAAAACCATGAGCTGTCAGCTGGGGAAATGCAGGGAAATTGAAATTTATGAAAGGGGTTTGGAGGCTCATATGGAGAAATAGCATGCGAATGCTAATAATTTTTGTGCTTGGCTGTGCACAACGTTTTCTTTGTAAGCATATAACTTACATCGGAATCGAAAGTTTGCATTACCCACAAAAAGTAATTGCACCTTGTAAGCAGTCTTAAAATTTAGTCACTTTCTTTGTATCTGCTGGTACTTAAGCCCTCCAAGCTAAGTTTTCCTAAACTAGACTGACCACTGAAGCCCCTAATACCTCTAAACCCAGACACCAAAATTGCTTAAAAATGTCATTTATTGAAATATTTGTGCTCTCTCCCAATCACTGTTTCATGACATTAAATTTATTGCATAAATCACGAATTGGAAATATATACAGAAGTGACACTTGCAAATGTGAAGATTATTTGGATGAAAATGCATGGCATTAGACTCAGAGGAAAAAGCTCTAGTTCCACCACTTGTATGAATTAGGACATAAAACTAACCTTTCGGTTCCTCATCCGTTGCAGTTGGCTTAAATTTAAGTCACTGCAATTTTTAAGGTTAAAATAAATAATGATTTTAGAATAGCTTTGTGAATACTAATACTGTAAGAGATTATTTGTAGCTAGGATGAAAGCCAAGAGTTCATTTGTTTATTCTGCCTTGTGCCTCTCAGCAGGTTTCTGGCATGGCTGACAGGGGAACAAGCAACCGCTCAGAAGTGACTGACTTCATTCTTGTAGGCTTCAGGGTCCGCCCAGAGCTCCACATTCTCCTCTTCCTGCTATTTCTGCTTGTCTATGCCATGATCCTTCTAGGCAATGTCGGCATGATGGTCATTATTATGACCATTCCCCGGCTGAACACACCAATGTATTTCTTCCTGGGCGACCTCTCCTTCATTGATCTCTTCTGTTCATCTGTTATTGTACCCAAGGCGATGATCAACTTCTGGTCTGAGAGCAAGTCCATCTCCTTTGCAGGCTGTGTGAGCCAGCTCTTTCTCTTTGCCCTCTTCATGGTGACTGAGGGATTTCTCCTGGCAGCCATGGCTTATGACCGCTTCATTGCCATCTGCAGCCCACTCCTCTACTCTGTCCAGATGTCAACACGTCTCTGTGCCCAGTTGGTGGCTGGTTCCTATTTTTGTGGCTGCATCAGCTCAGTTCTTCAGACCAGCATGACATTTACTTTATCCTTTTGTGCTTCTCGGGCCATTGACCACTTCTACTGTGATACTCGCCCACTTGAGAGACTATCTTGTTCTGACCTCTTCATCCATAAAATGGTTTCTTTCTCCTTATCTGGCATCATTATCCTGCCTACCATCATAGCTATTATTGTTTCTTATTTGTATATTGTGTCCACAGTTCTAAAGATACCCTCCACTGAGGGACGTAAGAAAGCCTTCTCCACCTGCAGCTCTCACCTGGGAGTCGTGAGTGTACCGTATGGTGCTGTATTTTTTATGTATCTCACTCCTGACGGATATCCTGAGCTGAGTAAAGTGGCCTCATTATGTTACACCCTAGTCACTCCCATGTTGAATCCTTTGATTTACTCTTTGAGAAACAAAGATGTCACAGAGGCTCTAAACAAACTTTTGGAGAAGAAAAGTACTATTCTGTGATTATTCTTTCTCTTCCACTAATGATGCTGTGGCTGTTTATTTTGTACTCCTGGCCATCAATGAAATTTATTCTCTCGAGTATCATAAAAATATTATTGAAAGCTTTTTAAGGTAATGTATCCTTCCCATATATTACTTTTTTTTTTCCATCTGAGACATTGTCAATCCTAAATGTCCTGGATATTGGAGATGTTCTGGACATTAGAGAAGCATTTTTCAAGGTGAATCTTCACACTGATCTCAAATAACATTTCATTTCACGGAATTGATTTCTATTTCTTTTTATGGCATAGTGCTGAACACTATTTTTATATATTATTATAGCGTTTAAGCAATTATTTTGTCTGATGTTAGTCTCTGGAATTGCTCCTTTGCTTGCACATTTTGGTCATTGACAAGAGTGTTCAACTTATTTCTTAAAGTAAAATATTTCTCAATTTTATTACTAGTTTCTCTAGCATATTAAATGGTGTTGACCTGAAACAAAAAGACTGCCAAATATTTCTCTAGCAAAGGTGGGTTTATTTGGGATCAGCAGAGAACTGCAATTTGTGGTCTGTAATCACGGTGAGCCACGCACAAGGCCCTGCACGTCAAGGGAAGGAAAACAGTTTTATAGAGGGAAGAGGAAGTTGGGAGGGCTATAGAGAACAGAATCCTTGGCCTTTCATTGGCTGAGTTTTTGCCAGGGAAGAAGAGGAATCTTCTTCTTGGGTAGCCCTTCCAAAGGAATAGATCAAAGGATGAAAAACGCAGCATTGTTTTAGAGAAAAAAAGCCCTGTTCCTGAAAGAATGGGTTGAAGATTAGCCACCTTAGGAGAAGCAGCCCCCATTCTGCAGGGAACAGGCCGAAGGCTAGTCAGTTTCAGTGGAACAGTCTGATCTCAAATCTTACCAAAGTGCCAAACGAGTACTAACCTAAAGAACAAAGCCTTAACCAGAAAGACAAAACCTTTAAACAGATCCCAAATAAAGCCTGGAGATCTTCAAATGCAAAGAGGGTGCCAGCTCAGATCCAGGAGAAAGCCACACCTTCAAACTCCAGGGTAGGTGAGAAAAACAGTAAACAACAATGGGCTCAAATGAGGGTACTGCACCTGTTTGCTCACCAGTCCCAGAACTGTCGGGAGTCTTCTCTGGTCCCTGTATGGGCCACCGAAATGTTCCCCTGAAGCAGACTACCAAGTATTTCTCCAGCAAACATGGGTTTACTGGGGAGCAGCAGAGAACCGCAATTCAGGGTCTGCAACCATGGCAAGACACATGTAAGTCCCTGAATGGCAAGGGAAAGAGAACTCTTTTAAAGAAGGAAAAAGAAAGATTAGGTGCTATTGTGAACAAAGGGTCCCTGGCTTTTCATTGGCTGGGTCCTTGACAGGAAGGAAGAGGAGTCTCTGTCCTTCCTGCTGGGCTCTGTTTTTTTTGTTGGGTGTGAGAGACCCCCTCTCTCTGAGCTTCCAACTCTTATTTAACTGAGGTTTCTGTTGACTCATTTTTTTACAACCATTGTTGAATTTTCACTATTTTATATGTGTTCTATCAAGAAGAAGTAATAAGAAGAAACAAACAATAAATAATCTTCATTATAGGCATTAACTTGGGAAATTGTATATTGAGTGTGTCTGAGGCCCTGCTTGCTGCTGGATCCTAATATAAAGAACCAAAGTGAGGGACAGAGATATACAAACATTTTTGAGCAACCATTCCCTCAAATGGATCTTCATAATTTTTTCCTATATTAATTATTTAAGGAATATTTAATAAAAGTATAGAAGTCAGGCATTCATCAAAATAGACTGTGACCCAAAAGTTACTCTGTCTCTGTATCTTCATTTATTCGATTAATTTTATTTACTCTCTGTGTAATATGTTCTGATCTTGTGGTAGGCTCAGGTATAAATAACCTTATTCTTTAGGGAATTTACAATTTAATGTGGGAATCAGATCCTTGGACAATTAAAATCCGGAAATTTTATTTTATTGTTTATTGTATGCGAACAATAAACACAGAGACTGCAAGGTGGGGTGCCTGAGAGTGGGTGCTGGTGACCAGGGAAAGTCTTCTTAGGGTTATATGGAAAATATATTTAAAGGACATAAGATTGGAGTCAGGGAAACTGCTGTATCACTTTATGTTATTGATGGGGCTTGAAGTATGCCAATGTAAATTTTAAAAGGCTTATTTAAAAATGACAGGTGAAACACACAGAACATAATAAGTGATTAGAATGAGGAGAATGTACCAAAGGATGTGTGTCTCATCTTTTTTAACTTGAATGATGTGTGTAGTGATGGTACAAACACATAAAAAGTAAAGGAGCTCTTAGCAAACTACAAGTAGAAGGGAATTTCCTTAACTTGAAAAGTAACATCTACCAAAAACCTAGAGCTAAGATCATATTTAATGGTGAGAAACCAGAAGCTTTCTTGCTAAGATTAGGAACAAGGCAAGGAAGTCCCCACTACAAAACCTTTTCAACATCCAGCTGTAAGTCTTAGCTAATGCAACAGACAAGAAAAGGAAAGTGTTATGGGCTGAATTATGTTTTCCAAAACTCATATTTTGAAGCCCTAACCCCAGTACTGTAGTACATGACTATAGAGTTGAACCTTGAACAACATGGGTTTAAACTGTCCAGGTCCACTTATACACGAATTTTTTTGTTCAATAAATGTATTCGAAATTTGTTTGATATTTGTGACAAAAAACTTGCAGACGAACTATGTAGCCTAGAAATACTGAAAAAATTAAGAAAAAGTTAGGTATGTCACGAATACATAAAATGTATGTAGATACTGCTCTATTTGATCATTTACTACCATAAAATATACACAAATCTATTATAAAAAGTTAAAATTTATCAAAACTGATGCACACACTTACAGACCATACTTGGCACCATTCTCAGTTGAGAGAAATATAAAGAACATAAAGATGCAGTATTAAATCATAACTACAGGAAACTGATTGTAGTACATACTGTACTACTGTGATAATTTTGTAGCCACCTCCTGTTGTTGTGTTGAGCTCAAATGCTGTGAGTATCCACTTAAAAACACCATGTGACACTAATCATCTCCGTGTGAGCAGTTAGTGTCTCCAGTAAACTGGGTACCAAAATAAAAAAGTGACCTTTCTCAGTTCTCATGTATTTTTCATCATGTTTAGTGCAATACCTTGGATAACTTAAATAACACCATGGGACTCCTGCGAAATGCCACTAGTGATGCCAGAAGTGCTCCTAAGAAGCAGAGAATAGTCATGACGTTACAAGAAAAAGTTGAATTGCTTGGTATGTACTGAAGATTGAGGTCTGTAGCTATGACTGCCTGCCATTTTAAGATGAATGAATCCAGTGTAAGGACTATTATAAAAAAAGAAAAAGAAATTTGTGAAGCTGTTGCAGTAGCTATGCCAGCAGGCATGAAAACCTTGCACTTTTGTGAAATACTTTATCTCGTATTAAAAATGCAGCTTTTATTGGGTGTAGGATTGCGATAAGAAAGCCGTATCTTATAGATTCTGATATGATTTCTCTCCCGTTGCGGAGCACAGGCTCCGGACGTGCAGGCTCAGGGGCCATGGCTCACGGGCCCAGCCGCCCCGGGGCATGTGGGATCCTCACGGACCGGGGCACGAACCCGTGTCCCCTGCATCGGCAGGCGGACTCTCAACCACTGAGCCACCAGGGAAGCCCAGGGTAGAGCTTTTACCCTATGAATGGGAGCTGGGTAGAGATCACCAGACGTTTTAGCTACTCTCGCCTTGAATAGAGTTTCTTCAATACGGAGCTGGAGGGGATAAGAAATGTTTGCAGCTGCCACTCTCAAGGGGATATGGTAGTCTTTGTTTGGGATCTAGGGGCAGAGGGATCTCTATGTTCTTGCCTGCACTTGCCTGAGTACACTTTGTCCTATGCTGGGGTGAAAGAGGGCAGGGAGGGAGTGGGTCCTGGCTCAAATGTCATAGATTCTCGCTATTCTTCCTGAGATTTAGTAAATTTTATTGCATTAATATTTCTTGGCTTATCGTTTATTGCCAGATGTTTCCCTGGTAGTCTCTTCAAAAGTCAAACGTATATTTATTATAAGAACTAAGCATTTCAGGGCTTCCCTGGTGGCGCAGTGGTTAAGAATCCGCCTGCCAATGCAGGGGACTCGGGTTCGAGCCCTGGTCCGGGAAGATCCCACATGCCGCAGAGCAACTAAGCCCGTGTGCCACAACTACTGAGCCTGCACTCTAGAGCCTGCGTGCCACAACTACTGAAGCCTGTGCGCCTAGAGCCCGTGCTCCACAACAAGAGAAGCCACAGCCATGAGAAGCCCGCACACCACGACGAAGAGTAGCCCCCGCTCTCTGCAACCAGAGAAAGCCAGTGCGCAGCAACGAAGACCCAACGCGGCCAAAAATAAATAAATAAATTTATTAAAAAAAAAAAAAAAAAAAAAAAAAAAAAGAACTAAGCATTTCAATCTTCAACATTACCAAAGATAAAGGAAAACAAGTCTAGGCAAATACATATGAACATTCGTACCAGCTTTATTTACAATATCTAAAAACTGAACACACATCAATTGCCCAATTATTTAAGAGTGCATAAACAAAATTTGGTATATGTGTACAATGGAAAAATGGAATACTACTCAGCAATCAAAAGAATGAGTTACTTATACGTGACAAAATAAATAAATCTCGGAATCATTTTACTCAGTGAAAGAAGTCTGAGAGGAAAGAGCACATAATGTATGATTCCAATATATATCATTGAGATCATTGGTTATCTGGAAATGGCTTTGGAGGTGAGCATGGACTGGAAAGAGGCATAATAAATCTTTGAGAAATGAAGGAAATGTTCTGTATCTTGATGTGGTGGTGTTCTCATTGAAGCCAAAATTCACAGAATTGTGCACTTTGAATGCATACTGTTTATTTAACACCAATTATTCCTCAATACAGTATTTTGGAAAAAATAATGAGCAGACCTTTTTTTAGATCCAAGGATTTGCGTTTCAGAGCAACGACTCAGAAATATCCTTTTTTGAATGAAACTTTAATTCACCTAAAAAGGGGCTTCCCTGGTGGCGCAGTGGTTGAGAGTCTGCCTGCCAATGCAGGGGACATGGGTTCAAGCCCTGGTCTGGGAAGATCCCACGTGCCACGGAGCAGCTGGGCCCGTGAGCTACAAATACTGAGCTCTGCGCGTATGGAGCCTGTGCTCTGCAGCAAGAGAGGCCGCGACAGTGAGAGGCCCGCGCACCGCGATGAAGAGTGGCCCCCGCTTGCCACAACTAGAGAAAGCCCTCGCACAGAAACAAAGACCCAACACAGCCAAAAATAAATAAATGAATAATTCACCTAAAAAACGATAAGCTACACAGGAAATAGAAAATTTACAATTTACTTATTTATAATAATTATACATATTTATTATTTAGAATAATAAATAATAGTCATTATTAATTAACTAATTTATTATAGATATTTCTTATATAAAAATCTGAATGTTAAAAGTAGGCTAAAACTTTTTTTTTTTTTTTTTTGTGGTACGCGGGCCTCTCACTGTTGCGGCCTCTCCCGTTGCGGAGCACAGGCTCCGGACGCGCAGGCCCAGCGTCCATGGCCCACGAACCCAGCCGCTCCGCAGCATATGGGATCTTCCTGGACCGGGGCACGAACCCACATCCCCTGCATCGGCAGGCGGACTCTCAACCACTGCGCCACCAGGGAAGCCCCTAAAACTTTTTAACATAATTGTTGTTGGTGTAGCAGCAGCTGAGTGAGGATTCAATACCATGAACACTATCATTTAAATTAAGAAAATCTCATTAGTTATGATACTACAATCAGCTATAATTATAAATGTAATGTCATGTCACAAGATGAGTTTAAAGAAGTAATAATATTATAGACCAGTGTGATCTTTAAGTTATGTAGGCATATTATACTAGTACTCCTTTGGGTGTAAAATACAGAATCTTTCATGCAGCACTCCTATAATGGAACAAACCTTCAATGAAAGTGGTTTGTAATTGTTTTTAGTTCCAGTTCACCTAAATCCCAGGTATAGGGTATTTGCCCACTGGACATTAGTAATCTTACATTAAACTGAGAAACCAGAGTCACTGCAAAGTCAAGACAGTTGACTGTCGAGCACATAGGCAAAACCAGAATTTGAAAGCTCAGTCTGAATCTTGAGCTTATTTTCTTAACTCTTAATGATTAACTATTATTATTCATATTTTCCTCCTCATTTTGTGAGGCAGCATTTCCCCAATGAGAGATGCTCATACATTAGAAGTCATCATTGACTTCCACCCATTTCTCATTTTATCAACCATCAATCAATATTCAGCTTAGATTACCTGTAGTTTTAAAGCTAGTCCCTCTCTTCACTGTCTCGTGTAAGACTGCCATCATTAAAGCCACTGTAACCTCTTACTTGGAGAGTCACACACTTTCCATGATTATCTACTTCTTCCATGAATATTTATCTACCACAAATTACCAATGTGATTTTCATTAAATTCCAATTTGAACACAATATATCCTTTAAAAAAAATCCCCAGTGGTTCCCCATTTCCAACACAATAAAGGACATCTTCCTTTTCTTGTTATATAGGTCTGCACAATTTCCATGAATTTCCTTATCTCTCACTCCTTCTCCTGTGTATTAAAAATCAGGTATTAAACTTCAGGAAGTTTAACATGCAGTTATTTAATTTCTTTTGCACAGAAACTTTTCTATTTCACCTTGCTCAATTCCACTTATGTTTTAAAATGTACTTACAAAGTTTACCCTGATCATTTAGATCAGTCATCTTTAGCGGCTGCACTCTCTTTGTATTTTCTATACATGCCTTTATTCATTGGGTTTACCATATGAATCCTAGCTCTCTATTCAGCTATTTTCCCCTCAATTATTATGAGCTCAAGTACAGCAATTATTTCTACCTAGGAATTTTTATAGGGCAAAGAGGACATCAAAATTCAGTAAATATGTGCTTCCCTGGTGGCGCAGTGTTTGAGAGTCCGCCTGCCAATGCAGGGGACATGGGTTCGTGCCCCGGTCCGGGAAGATCCCACATGCCGCGGAGCAGCATGGCCTGTGAGCCATGGCTGCTGAGCCTGCACATCTGGAGCTTGTGCTCCGCAACGGGAGAGGCCACAGCAGTGAGAGGCCTGCGTACCGCAAAAAAAAAAAAACATAGTATCCTTGACTGTGATTCAAGGATCTGATACACAGAAGCAAAACTAGGTCACTACTTTCTTATCCATCAAAACAGCTTCTCTAGGAAGTTGGAGGTTCAACAAGACTTCAGAGAAAAACCCACATGTTTCCATGACTTCCTAACCAGTAAAAAAGTCAAAATGAACAGAACATTGATCCCGAATACACTGTGCCCTTCCAAATTCTAACTCTGTATGGATCTAATTGGTATAGTAAAATCTGCATCAAGAACCTTAGTAGCAGGAGACGTTTTAACTTTTTAACATCTCCATCTAAAAAGCACCTGGAGAGGAGCTTTGGTATCTAATGCAATATACTTTTTCTCATTCCCTAAACTTCTCACAATACCATTAGCAATAACAACATGCTAATGATTATAAATACACAAGAAACACTTACTGGCATTCACAATAAGTTGGACGAACCCTCAACAAATTCAAAGACCGAAATCATTCAGTATATGTTCTTTGATCATGGTCAACTTAATATAGAAATGAATAACAAATAGATAACTAGAAAGCATGGACATTAAAAATAAACACTGCCTAATAGTCCATGGATAAAAAGGAAATCAAACTATCTTTTTATTTAGTTTAAACTAAACTATAATAAATTATGATATATCTAAACATCTGGAGTGCAGAAAAAGAAGTACTTAGTGTGATAAATAAAGCCCTATAAGTAACTATTATAAAGGAGAAGGCAGGAACATAAATAGACTAATTGTCTATCTTAATTACGTAAGAGAGAAAACAGCCAGCCCAAAGAAAGTAAAATGAAATAAAAGAAGGTAAATAATATAGGTAAAAATTAGTTATATAGAAATATATAGATAGTATAGGATATTTACATGGCTTAATATTGAGTTTTTGAACGATTAGTAAGATGTATAAAACCCTAGCCAACTTAACAAAGGAAATGCAGCAACACTGAATCACAAGTATCAGGAATGAAAAGGGGATAGCACTACAAATCCTAATATTAAAAAAAAAAGGCCGTAGTAAATAATATTTTTTAACCAGAAATGATGATTTTTTAAATAAAGGTATTTTAAATAGGATGAAATGACATATAAATGATAAATACGAATTTTAAAATGTCAATTAATTTGCTGATATAAACGACTGTTTATCTATATAAAATAGATAAACAACAGGGTCCTATTGTAACATACAGGGAACTATATTCAATATTCTTTATTACAGGACGGTGGAAAGGGGAGAAATGGTTGAAAATACTTTTGTTTGAAAAGCGCATCAGTTCAAAGTGATATACCTGACTTTCTGGTGTTTGGGGTTGGCCTGCCTCAGTTTGCCCCACTGGATTAGAGCAAAGAGCATCCTAATCCAGACTTTAGGCAGCACAGCCCAGACCTCTATCAAAAAAAGCACTGGGGGGCTTCCCTGGTGGCGCAGTGGTTCAGAGTCCTCCTGCCGATGCAGGGGACACGGGTTCGTGCCCCGGTCTGGGAAGATCCCACATGCCGCAGAGTGGCTGGGCCCGTGAGCCATGGCCGCTGAGCCTGCGTGTCCGGAGCCTGTGCTCCGCAACGGGAGAGGCCGCGGGAAAAAAAAAAAAAAAGCACTGGGAGAAAGGTCCATTTGCATCGCATTCACAGGTCCACCAGGCCCAGCCCCTGCGAGGGACTGCCTGGAATACAGATGGGCCACCTCCCGCCACAGCCACTTAGGGCTTTTAGGGCACCTCAAGAGAGGACTACAGGGCTTCCCTGGTGGCGCAGTGGTTGAGAGTCCACCTGCCGATGCAGGGGACACGGGTTCGTGCCCCGGTCCGGGAAGATCCCACATGCCGCGGAGCGGCTGGGCCCGTGAGCCATGGCCGCTGAGCCTGCGTGTCTGGAGCCTGTGCTCCGCAGTGGGAGAGGCCACAACAGTGAGAGGCCCGCGTACCGCAAAAAAAAGAAAAAATAACAAAAAAAAAAAGAGAGGACTACAGGGTCACTGTTCCCCGGACCACAAGCAGGTGCAGCTAGACAATGGCTTGGTTGCAAACCGAAGCAAGTTTTCTGTCTAAACTGCAAACCCAGTTTCAAAGAGAACACTGCTGTCTGTTTGGCAAACCCCCAAGAGGTCCTTATCTTTCTTTGTGAGGAGTCTTGGAAGGAATATGGATGACAGATTCTGACAACTGTTGAGGCTGACTGTGTGCAGATCCTGACCTCCCTAGACCTTGCATGGATAAAGGGGGCACTATGGGGTTTGCCCCACTTTACAGAAGAACAGAGAGAGGCTCAGGGAAGTGAAGTAACTTGCCCAAGAGGAGAGGAAGAATAGAGATTTGAACACAAGACAGCCTGACCCCTCTGGGTAATGGGGTTATCAACCATCTTGCTCAGTGGTCACCAGTAATGAAGTGACACTTCCCAGGATGGGAGAAGGAGGGCAAACCTCAGTCAGGAATCAAGAAATGGGGAGTGACCAGTGTCTGCTGATTAATATTATCCGCCAAAATGACAGTGAGCCAGAGATGCAAGCCAGCCCATGGCCTGAGCAGTAGAAGACCCCTGAGAGCCGCCCCCAGGCAGCTGGAACTGAGACATTTCAATCTCAGTTTTGTTCCAGGAAACGCTCAGGACCTCTCTGAGTCTCCACGTGTTTGGCTGTAAAACAGAAATACTACTGCCTTCCAGGGTTCCTGTGAGTATGAGTTGAGAGCAAGCACGTAAGGCACCAGCCTGGTATTTGACACCAGCTTTGCCAGCACCCAGACAGAGGCTTGTCAGCTTTCTCATCTCCAGCTTGCTCTCCACTCACCTTAAAACTACAGGTCCAAGTACAGAAAAGTGGTTTCTAAGAGAAGGGCCTCTCCTTGTTTCCAGGCATCCTACTCATATTGTCGGGAAAACATCTCAAGGTCACACAGGACTTTAAGAAACAAAACTAAATGACAGCAGTCCCACCTGTAACTGAAATTTGTGGTAATAATGCTGAATTTTTATTTCACCCCAAAGCTGTGCCACCACAAAATCTGCGGCAGCCTTGTTCCGAGCGTGCATGGGACTTGGGGGAGCACGTATTCTGCAGGAAACCCCAGAGCTCCACCCCGCCCACGGCCTAGTGGGGTGGGAAACCTCAAGTGCAGCCCAGTCCTCGACTCCTGCACCATTGACCGTGGCAGCAAAACCCTGAGCCAGACAGGGTCTGCGTCTCCTTGTCCAAAACATGACAGAACTTCTCTGCAAATATGCTCTGACACTCCGGCACTTCAGTGGCCTGCAGAGAATCACTCTCGCCAAGTGTTATCGATGACACAGCTGAAAACCAGAAAGAGTTCCTTTCCTAGCCACGGGACTACTGCAATCCCTTGCTTCATACTGTACTTGGGAAAACCGAGGCCCAGAAATCTAAGCCTCACAAGGCCCCCCAGAAGGTGAGGCCAGAGAGGCTGGGGCAGGGACTCCTCACTCCCTAGACCATGCAACCCTAACAAATTAAACCACTTCACTTTGAGCTACTCCCACTGGCCTTAACGAGCCCACGCTGGGAGGCTGGGGTGTACACAGAGTTATAAAGAGAAACCCAAGTTGGAGCCTCAGATTGCTAATCAGTAGCAAAATATTCCACGGACCCTAGTCCTGCCCTGAACTCACAGACTGAGAAGGTAAAGGAAGAACTGCCGGGCTAGCACCCGACCTTCCCGGGCACAGACCCCCGCCCCCACGGCAAGGCACCTGCACAGGCCACTTGGCCATCGAACCAAACAGAGAGGGTCCGGTCCCCACCCCATCCCCAGGCTGTCTCTCTGGGGAAGAACAGTCATTTAAGATGACGAGATACATTTTCTCTGAACTAGGAAAGCCTTCAAAGAGAACCAGAAAGGGCTGTTTCACCTCCACCTTCAGGCACATACCCAGGCAGCAGCAATTACCACCAGAAGCAGAAGCCAATCCACCAAAAATGTGGAAGGACACGGAGGCAGGAGAGGGGCGAGGCAACAGGGAGGAGTTACTGATTAGAGGGCTGGCAAATGGGGCCCGGCTGCTCCGCCCCTACAGAGCCCTCTGCCCTGGGTCGGACAGTCACACGGGTGTGGGAGACGGTCTCCATGCTTTCCTGAGGCCAAAGGTCCTCCCGCACACAGCCTGGGGCGCCCACAACCATGGCGCTTCCCGTAACGTAACCAACAGTTTACAAATCCCTTCAGAGGCTTTTATCCACCTCAAATCCAGGTGGTAGGGATCATCGTCTCCATTCTACAGAGAAGGAAACTGAGGCACACGGAGTCGAAAAGCCAGGATCCATTCCAAGCACATACTCCTCTGCAAAGTCTTACAGCCTCGGCTGAGAAAGGTCCCCGGACCCTGAGAAGGGCAGGATTAAGAACCAACCAGGAAGGCTCTTAGCCCTGGTCCTCTGGCCCAGCTGCCTGTGCCCCTTCCCAGCGGGCAGGCAGCACGGAGAAGCCCGGGAAGAATTCCAGCCCCAGCACACACGTGAACGCTGCTCACGTTTGAGGCTGCCTGTTGTGCCAAATAAGAGGGGAAATTTCACTTTTGCGCAAAAGGCCTTTTGGGGGTTGGTTTTGTTTGTTTGTTTTTCCATGAAAAACCTCCCGCTCCCGGACAAGGGTTTCCAGGCTGGGATGCTGCGCCTCCAGCCAGCCCCACAGTTCCAGCCTCTAAAACTCATAACTCCGCCGGAGAGAAACTTTGCTGGGGTCTGGCGGGTCCCGGGCCCACTGCTGATTCCACGCCTCCATCTTTTAACCAGAAAATCACCACCCAAAGCCCCACTGCAGGTGGGCTTGGGATCTCCCTGCCCAGAGCCGGACGCCAGCTGGAGGAGGGCTCTAGAGTGGCGGCCACCTGTGGGGGAAGGGGTTGTGCGCCCGAGAACCGCGCTGCCCGGCCGGTGCCTTCCTTACCGTGCAGGCCGTTGGGGATGCTTCGGTGGTGAGATGGCGCCAACAGGTCGTCCAGGGACACGCAAGTGGCGACGGCCTTGTTTGCGGGCCCTCTGCGGTCCGGGGGGCAGCAGCGGGGCCGGGAAGTGCTGGTGGGCGTCTGGGCTGTTGCAGTCGCCCATGTCTCCCACCGCGTCGCCCGCCATTGGCCTGCTCAAGCCGGCCTGGCTATCGATGGAGCTGCAGGAGCCGCCGCCCGCGCCCCGCGCTCCCGGTCCAGTAGCAGCAGCTGCTCGGTGAGCTCCAGGTTCCCGCGCAGCAGGGCGTCCGGGTGCGCCTCGCGTTCGCGCAGCTTCCGCGGTCGCGGGCCACCTCGTGCCACACGGCGCCGGCTGCGCGGCGCCCCAAGGACTGCCAAAGGGCGCGGGCCTGCGCTCCTTCTGCCGGTCGTCATCCAGGAAGCAGCAGGCTCGCGCAGCCGCCGGTTCACGTCGAGCGTCAGGCCGCCGCGCTCCAGCACGAGGCCCACCTTCTCGGGCGCCGGGCGGCAGCTCCTCCTCGCTCCAGGCGGTGTCGCAGGAGCTGAGCCAGGTGCCGGACCAGGAGCCCTTCTAGTTTTCCAAAGGTCGGGTGAGTTTACTAATTAATAATTTTCTCTCTTATTTTTCTTTTTGCATTATGATAGAAAACACATTACTGGTCAGAGAGACATTTAGGTCCCTTGCAGAGGGAATGGCCACTACTCCGGTTTTCCTCCCCAGGAGAGAATTTCTCTCAGGACCCATCACGGGTATGCTTGCTTGTTGGTCTAGTCAATAAAAAAGTACAGAGAACTAAAGAGAGAGAGAGAAGCTACATATTTTTCCCTGGTACTTGTTCATTTTAACAAATTTAACTCATGATCTAAACAGTGAAGAAATGCAGTCCACGTTGCAAAATTACTTCCTGTTAAATATTTGCTTCTTTTCATACTTTTGTTTATTCATGAATTACTTGATTTCATAGTTGGTAGAGGGTTTACTCTACTGGAAGGAGTACGAGGAATCATATCCAGTCATGAGACTGTCTCATATTTTCCAAACTCTTTACTTTTAGATGGTTTTAGTTACATTTCTGTCTTTTAAAAGAAAAATGTTTCTGTTGAAACCAGAAATGTGTTTATGTAACAAATGAAGTGGCTTTGAGTTTCATTTCTGGAGAATTGTCATTTTAATTTCGTGCTACTGTGTTACTGTGGTTTTTCATGGTGTTTGATGAGTTGTTTCTCTGCTGGTACATTTGAAGTAGTGAACACCTTTCTTCTTTAGGAAAAGCTGCTTTAAAAAAAAAAGATTATAATGATTCAACAGGTTAGTAATTAGCGATCTTTCTCTTGTTTTCAGTAGGTGGTACTATAACACCAGTTTTCGGTCCCTCTTACCTGAGCTGCCTCTGGTTATATTAGAGATTTGACACTTTCCACCCTCCACTACCTCCGCCAGAGGTAGTTGCGCAGTGCCCTCATTGTTGCTGCTTGTGCATCCAGGGTCACTGGTGCCTTGCTGCTGCTGTGGCGAATGTCACCACCTGGGGTTCTGGGATGGCTGGCATCTCTGCTACCTTCGGGGTCTCCTGGGGTGCAGGCTCCACCACCCCAGGGGGAAGGCAAAAGTTTTGGGGAAGCTGTGGTCACGGGTTCCTGTGCTGCATCTGGAGTTGCTGAGTTCACAAGTGCTGCTGCTGTGGGCAAGGGGCCAGAGTCACGAGTGACTCTCCAGCTAAAGAAATGGGATGGCGGGCTCTGCTGTTGCATGATTTCTTGCGGCTGTGGTCGCTATTGCATCATGCAGGCCTGAGTCGTGCGTGCCTCCTTCCCTGCAGCCACTGGCTTCTCTGGGACTACAAGCTTAGCTGGGGGTCTGGGACCACATGTGCCAACTCTGCTTATCCCTGGCTCTGCCTCCTCTGTTTCCCGCCTTCCCGCCCACCCCTGCTTTAGATGTGCAGATGTGTGGCATTCTCTGGTGTCCTGGTGTGTTGGGCAGAGGTACCTTTGTTGAATTATGGATGTTTTACTGGTTGTAGATTGAAGGGGAGAAACAAAGAGAACGTCTCACATCACTATGGTGCTGACTTAAAATTTTTTATATGGTGTATCTTATTAAAACTTTGATTTTTAACTTTTTTATGTAGCATTTTATAGCTGTGACTTTTCAAAGCTTCAGCTTTTCCCCCCACTCCCACATATATAGTAGACACCATATTTTGAAACGGGAGGGATTTATCTCATTTACATTGACTGTAAAGATCTGTTATTGTTCTTTACTTTCGCCATTTTAATATCTTTGTTCTATGTTCCTTTTTGTTTTTGTATTTTTCTTTTAAATAAATAATTACCCATTCATTTTCACCTTTGAGAAATATAAGCTTAAATTATATGCATCACTTATGTTTATATATAGGAATTTACTCTCTGTTTATGTTTGTTTACCCTCTCTTATTTAAAATTGAATTTTCTTAAATATTTGATCTATATATTATACATTTAGAACTACAGAAGACTGTATTAGAATTTTTCTTCAACCACCAAATATAATTTAGAAAACTCAAAAGTCTATTATATTTACCCACAATGTAGTAGATCATCTACAATATATTATTCTTTGAATTTCAGTTTTTCTATGAAATCTCTTATAGCTGAGATTTTTATAAATCAGATTTCCTTTTCTTTGTCACAAATGTAATTCTCTTAAAATAAAGGTAGTATATCTCATTTACATTCATTGTTAAATCTATTTTACTTCACTTTTGTCATTTTTTATATTTTCTTATTCTATGTATGTTCCTTTTTTGTACGTTGTTTTAGAGAAAATAATACTTCTGCTGTTTCCATCTTTGAGAAGTATAAGCCTATATTACATCACTTGTGTCTATAGTTAGCAAATGTATCACATTTTTACCTTTCGACTTTTAAGATTCAACAAATTATTAAAATTCATCTTTTACTTTTAGAAAAAGTATTGTTCTCCGAGCCTTGTAAAATTACACATATCTGTCAGCTGTTCTTATATGTAAACAAATGATTTGGAATGTAACAGATCTTTTTCCAGAAAATATTATTGTATCATTTAACAGATGAGAAATAGAGGTCATTATAATTTTACAGATATTTAACTTAAATACTTTACATGCCCATATATAGAAATATTTAATTTTTATTTTTTTTATTTTTTAATTTTTTTGCGGTACGCGGGCCTCTCACTGCTGTGGCCTCTCCCGTTACGGAGCACAGGCTCCGGACACGCAGGCTCAGCTGCCATGGTTCACGGGCCCAGCCGCTCCGCGGCATGTGGGACCTTCCCAGACCGGGGCACGAACCCGTGTCCCCTGCATCGGCAGGCAGACTCCCAACCACTGCGCCACCAGGGAAGCCCAAGGGTTTTTTTTGTTTGATATTGTGGTAGTGCTTTCAACATCTTTCTTAATATTTAACTTTCAACAGTTTAGTTATCATGTGTCTAAGATTGAATTTATTTGTGTTTATCCTGTTTCAGGATTTTTAGCTTCATTTAATTTATGAATTAATTCATAAATTAATATATATTTCTTTCTAATTTAGAAGAATTTTGCCATTATTTCTTCAAATACTTTTCTGCCTTTTTCTATCTGTACTCTTTTTCTGAGACTGTCATCATGTAAATTAAAAAGAGTAAAACCTCTTTTTATAATTGTTTGATAATATCTACTAACATAATCTTATATGCATCCTATGGCCAAGAATTCCACTCCTCACTAAGTCAGAGGAAATGTATATATATATATATATATATATATATATATATATATATATTCACAAAATATATGTACAAAATATTAATAGCAGGAATATTTGTAAATGCCACCTAAATGTCCATCAAGAGTAGAACGGATAATTAACTGTGGTACATGCATGTAATGAAATATAGCATCAATGAAAATAAATTAATGTTTTTTATTTTTTTATGAGATGGTCAGTCAGTTGTGGTCACAAAAAGAGACAGAGGAGAGGCTCAGGAACAAACAAAGTTTATTGTATTCACAGGCCCAAGAAACAGGAGGCGCAGCACACCACACAGGGCCACATGGGAAAGCTATCAGAGTGGTCAGGAGGCAGAAGATAGGAGCAATGGGAGAGCACTGGGCCAGAGACTTTATTGGGGTCTCTGTGGGAAGGCAAGGTAAGGCAGGGTGAACTGTTTACAACTGAATAGTTTGAATAATTTCAGTGGGTTTTGGATAATAGGGGCTGTACCTAGTTGCCCGGCCCTGGGATGATTAAGGTACAGGAATATTATCTCCAGGGTATTCAAGCATGGCTTTGAGTTGGTTTATTTAACCAAGGAAGTGAAAGATCTGTTCATGGAAAACTGTAAGACTTTGATGAAAGAAATTTAAGAAGACAAATACTGGAAAGATATCCTGTTTTCATGGACTGGAGGAATTAATATTGTTCAAATGTTCATAATATCTAAAACCATCTATAGATCCAGTGTGATCTCTATCAAAATTCCAGTAGCATTTTTTACAAAAATAGAAAAACACAATCTTAAAATTGATATAGAACCACAAAAAACCCTGCAGAGCCAAACCAATCTTGAGAAAAAAGAGCAAAGCTGGAGGCATCACACTTTCTTTTTTATTTTTTTGACAAAGAATCATAAGCAGTTTATTAAATAAAATAGGGAGTGCTCACAAAAATATCTAAACATCAGTACTTGCAGATTGACAAACAAATGTAGCATATTGTCAATCCCCTACACTTTTCATATAAAACCCAAATCAAAATCAGAGTTTTATGTATTTGGTATCACACTTTCTGATTTCAAACTATACTAAAAAGCTAGAGTAGTCAGAACAGTAGTGTACTGGCAAAAAAGCAGATTCACAGACCAATTGAATAGAATTGAGAACCCGGAAGTAAATCCATGCATATCTGGTCGACTAATATTTGAGAAGTCAACTAATATTTGACAAGGGAGTCAAGAATACTCAATAAGGAAAGGAGAGCCTTTTCAATAAATGGTGCTGGGAAAACTGGATATGCACATGCAAAAGAAAAAACTTGATCCTTATTTTACACCACTCACAAAAATTAACTTTAAATGTATTAAAGACTCAAATGTAAGACTTGAAACCCTAAAACTGCTAGAAGAAAATATAGGGATAAAGCTCCTTGACATTGGTCTTGGCAATGACTTGTTGGATATGACACCTAAAGCACAAGCAAGAAAAGCAAAAAAAACAAAAACAAAATGGAACTATATAAAACTACAAAGCTTCTGCATAACAAAAGAAACAATTGACAGAATAAAGAGGCAACCTACAGAATTTCAAAATATTTCCAAACCACATATCTGATAAGTGGTTAATATCTAACATATGTAAGGAACCCATACAACTCAAAAGCAGAAACACAAATAATCTAATTTTAAAATGGGCAAAAGACCTGAATAGATATTTTATAAAGAAGACATGCACGTGGTCAACAGATATATGAAAAGATCCTAAGCATCACTCATCATCAGAGAAGTGCAAATCAAAACCACTTTGAGATATCACTTCACCCCCTTTAGGCTGGCTATTATCAAAAAAACAAGAAATAAAAAGTGTTGGTGAGGATATGGAGAAAAGGGAACACTAGTGCATTGTTGGTGGTAGTGTAAATTGTTAAACCACTGTGGAAAACACTTTGATGGTTCCTCAGAAAATTAAAAATAGAGCTACCATATGATCAATCAATTCCACTTCTGGGTATATATTTGAAGGAAATAGAATCACTGTCTTGAAGATATATACATATATATTTGCACCAATTTCCTGCATGCACCAGTGATGTCCTTTATAGCAGGGTCCCCAACCCCCAGGCCACGGAGTGGCCTGTTAGGAACCAGACCACACAGCAGGAGGTGAGCAGCGGGCACGAGCGAAGCTTCATCTGTATTTACCATCACTCCCCAACACTCGCGTTACCGCCTGAGCTCCACCTCCTGTCAGATCAGTGGTGGCATTAGATTCTCATAGGAACGCGAACCCTACTGTGAACTGCACATGTGAGGAATCTAGGTTGTGTGCTCCTTATAAGAATCTAATGCCTGATGATCTGAGGCAGAGCTGAGGCGGTGACGCTAGCGCTAAGGAGTGGCTGCAAATACAGATTATCATTAACAGAGAGGTTTGACTGCACAGAGACCATAATAAATCAATTGCTTGCAGACTCATATCAAAACAAGTGACAGGGGCTTCCCTGGTGGCGCAGTGGTTGAGTCCGCCTGCCGGTGCAGGGGATACGGGTTCGTGCCCCGGTCTGGGAAAATCCCACATGCCGTGGAGAGGCTGGGCCCGTGAGCCATGGCCGCTGAGCCTGTGCATCCGGAGCCTGTGCTCTGCAACGGGAGAGGTCACAACAGTGAGAGGCCCGCATACCGCAAAAAAAAAAGAAAAACAAGTGACAATTAAGCTGCCTCTGGTGACAGGCTTTAAGTCAGAATCCGACACTTATCTTAGTGTGCGTGTGGACCGCCCATTATTTTATTTACCACTTCTGTCCGTGCCTCTTTCCCGCACTGTGCGCTTGTCTCAGTCACAGTTTAGGTAAGCCCCCAAGCTAACCCTAGCCAAAATGAGTAAAAAACAAACGTCTCTGGAGAGCTTCTTTGAAAAGTGGGAAAGACCCAGTGATGAGACAGTGGAAGACTCTAAGACTGCCAACAAAAAGAAAGCTGCATTTAAAAGAAAATCCCAAGAGTCCTACTTAAATTACGGGTTCATTGCAACAGGTGACTCACATTCTCCAAGCCAGCTTTGTATAATATGTGGCGACCGGCTATCCAGTGAAGGCATGAAACCTTCAGAACTGCTCACCTATCTCAACTTTCAAAAGAGTTTGAGCATTACTTCCCAACCACAAAAGACCCCCAAACTGGGAAGGAATGGATCCGCAATCCATTTGTGAAACCCAGGTAAATCGACTTTGTACTAGAAGAGGATCAACTGCTTGAGATCGCAAATGATGGTGGCCTTAAAAGTATGTTTGAGGCAACTTCGATCTTCATACATTCTGGATTAAGGTCAAGGAAGAATATCCTGAGATTGCCTCAAAAGCACTGAAAAGCCTGCTTCTATTTCCAACATCCTATCTTTGTGAAGCAGGATTTTCTGCAGTGACAGCAACCAAAACGAGATCACGGAGCAGACTGGATATAAGCAACATACTTCGGGTGTCACTGTCTCCCATCATCCCCAGATGGAACCATCTAGTTGCAGGAAAACAAGCTCAGGGCTCCCACTGATTCTGCATTATGGTGAGTTGTGTAATTATTTCATTATATATTACAATGTAATAATAATAGAAATAAAATGCACAATAAATGTAATGCCCTTGAATCATCCCGAAACCATACCCCCACCTGTCCGTGGAAAAACTGTCTTCCACGAAACCGGTCCCTGGTGCCAAAAAGGTTGGGGACTGTTGCTCCTTCTGGAGTTCATAGTTAGAAGAAATTTACATCTCTAATGCAGCAAACCCTGGAGACCAATCAAAACCTCACATAGCACTCTTCTGTTGTTGCCATTAATCACCTTGGTCCTTAGAGAATATTTATACAAATATTTTAGTTAAAGATGAAGTCACCCCCAGGGTAGCATGTTTGGAACTAGTCGACTCTGATGATTTCCAAATAGTGTGATTCCCAGTGGATGTCTAAAATAACACTGCATTTTCACAGTTAAGTGCGCCAGTTAGAGAAATGCCTAAGAGAGTTAGAATCATGCCTTTGAGGTTAATGAGAAAATGGGACTCCACAGGTCTCGAAGTACAGTTGGGGTGTAGGGTAGCTAATTTCTCAAACTTCCTCGAACAATTTGATCTGTTTTACCATAATTAGCTATATACCAGGGCAACCAGATGATTCCCACTGGGGGAATGAGACTTTTGCATCCTGCTATGAGTTATCTTAAATAAAGCCCATGGAAAATAACTCACAATTTTAATCTGTCTCATTGGGCCCTATTAAAAAGTAAATTTAGTCAAAGAACAAAATGAGAAAGAACTTTAAGAAATCTCTGAATAGGTGATTACAGGGCAAGATAAAGTTGAAATAGTTTTAAGTAGTACATTACATGTTTAAAAATATAGGGTCAGAGACAAGTGTTTACTTAAGTTTTCACACTTGTCGTTCACACACAGACACGCACACACACATACTCGCAAGAATCTCTTGGGTGAACGTCAGCATTATTGGAGTAGTTTCCAAAGAGTCCACATGTTAAAAGTAATTTTAGTACATATTCAAACACTATTATTTTCTGACTCCTTTCACAGGGAATTATATCTGCCCTTGACCACATCATTTTTTTAAAAAATCTATTTGAAAGAGTGATTTGTAGCTTCCTGTTTAAATTCATTTTACATTTCTTAACGTCTAGAAGTTAAAATTTTATTTACAGTTATTTTTCCTCAAGGGGAAATAGCTTTCTTCTATTATTCATCAGGTTTAATAATCTAGAATAAATTGGGAAAAAATAAAAACTCTTTTTCTAAAACTGTTTTCTTTATATATGGACAAATTTGAATCACTGTTTCTCTTCTAACACATGTAAAGTAACATTTTACCCAATTTCTTGGCATTTTAAATATATATATTCACATATGTATTTTTAAAATCATTTTGAATAGTAAGATGCAATTAAACCATTTCTCTTGAGATGCTGTTATTGGGAGAATGAATGAAGATATTTCCATTAGTCAATCAGATAAACACATTACAATCTTTACTTCACTCAGTTAATATACTCATTATTTGTATTCCCTTCAAGGTCACATATACAGATTATAGATTTTATATAGATTATCTCAGAGCTATTGTTTGATTGATTAGATTGAGCAGTTGCTTTGAACCACATTAGAAACTGTTGTCATATGTTGCTCTAGCAATATTCTCAGCTAGTCCTTCTAACCAGAGCAGCCACACAAGAGAATAATAAATTAATTTCACCACTCATGATTTAGGATTTGATATCAACTAAATATCTAAATCATATCACAAGCAACCTGTAATAACAATTACGTATACACAGGATTTGAGGAATGGCTACCAAAAAAATCCTTGTCCAGATCTTCTCAAAGACATCTATTATACTCAGCCATCTTTAAAGAGTTTTCTCCCTGTCACCCACCAAGAGTTCAAAATAACTCTGGGAAGATAATTATGGGGAGGAATTCTCTATGATGATTAAAATTAGTAAATATGAAAGAAGAGAGTGAAATGGTGAAAATGATGAATCTAATCTACATAAAACAATGCATAGGGTCTTTCTACTTACATTTTCAGAATAATTGAAAAGGAAAACAAGGCACTATGTTAGCTGTTCATCAAAAATAAAACATTTTATACCTTCTGATTGAGGCTAATTTCAGACACTAAATAATTAAGCTGTAATTCAAAGGTTTCTTTTACATTTCCCAGAACCTCATATCATTTAGAGGTGGAAGATTTATTATTTTTTAAAAAAAGAGGTAATGTTTAAATTTTAAAGCTTTTCCTTAAAGTAGAAAAATATTCTTGTTATCATTTTTAGTGAAATAAGAGAATTTCAGTTTTGATTATAGGTTATCAGATGATTATGGGACAGAAATTAATTAATGATATATTTAATTATAGTTGTTTATCTTATAGCATTCATGCATATAAATAATCCCCCCAAAGATTGGAAACCATATTCTACCTAAAGATAGAGGGTGGGATCAGGAAGGAGTGATACAATGGGTATTTAAATTTTAGGTACCCTCTTTTAGTGTTTATTTGACACTTTCAAATGCAAAATGTTTTGTGTTTTTTTTATGTCAGAGAAATGCTTTAAATAATTTAATTTAACAGACAGTTCAAAATTAATTCATTCTATATGCTTCCTAAATGAATAACCAATTAGGATACACTTGAATACGTTTAATCAAATGAGAATTTCATATTTTTGAAGGCAGTCTATTTCATTTTCAAATGGCTCTGCTTTTTAGAATGAATTTCTTCATACTAAGAGGAAAGGTGCTTTCCTGTTAGTTCCTCCCATTGTTTTAAAAGCTACCTTTTTCTTCTTTAAGAATAAATCAGGACTTCCCTGGTGGCGCAGTGGTTGGGAATCCGCCTGCCAATGCAGGGGACACGGGTTGGAGCCCTGGTCTGGGAAGATCCCACGTGCCGTGAAGCGGCTGGGCCCGTGTGCCACAACTGCTGAGCCTGCACTCTAGAGCCTGTGAGCCACACTACTGAGGCCCGCGCGCCTAGAGCCCGTGCTCCACAACAAGAGAAGCCACGGCAATGAGAAGCCTGAGCACTGCAACGAAGAGCAGACCCCGCTCGCCGCAACCGGAGAAAGCCCGCACACAGCAGCGAAGACCCAACACAGCCAAAAATAAAAAAATAAATAAATTAAAAAAAAAAAAAAAAAAAAAAGAATAAATCAAACCTCTTGTCCTTTTACATGTGTAATGATAGTAACTTTGGGTTTCTTGTATAATATTCAGCTTCCCTAACAACTTCAGTCAAACCTTATCCGTCAAGACCAAACATAGTGATCCTGTCCACCCTTATGCTCTTGATATTATTTTACCTGGGTCTTTCAAATGTAGTAGCACTTAAAATTGAACAGAATTGGGCTTCCCTGGTGGCACAGTGGTTGGGAGTCCGCCGGCTGATGCAAGGGACACGGGTTCGTGCCCCGGTCCGGGAGGATCCCACATGCCGCGGAGCGGCTGGGCCCGTGAGCCGTGCCCGCTGGGCCTGGGCGTCTGGAGCCTGTGCTCCGCAACAGGAGAGGCCACAACAGCGAGAGGCCCGCGTACAGAAAAAAAAAAAAAAAATGAACAGAATTATTGATTTATTTATTTGAAAATATTTATTTGGTGCTCGCTTCTTGAAAGATGTAGATAAAGTCTGTGGACTTCTTGGATTGAATATTTTGGAAATCACTGATGACCATGATATGCTCTTAAGCAGCGTATAAGTTATTGTGGAGAGGGATTCCAGGGAATTATAAATGCTATTGAGAATAATAAAGTTAGGTGACAAAAACGAGTCATATGTGACACACTCTTTCTTTGATACACCCATAAAACAGAGTGAAGAAGGAAAGGAGGGAGTGATCCTGTTTCTTTGGGTAACTTTTAAATAATTTTAATAAATGTAATACTTTTCATAAAATTGCATATGTCACATTATCTTGAGAGCTAAAATGTCACGAAGCGCCAGGCTTTTTTTAAAAAGTGTAAAAATGTTCAGACTCGACTACGTTCAGATACAGGCACTGTAAATTCTGTCTACCAGACGGCACTGCTAGGGAGCTTTTCATGGACAAGTCCTATACTCTATACGATGAAATAAACTGCCTCTGAACTTAACTAACTGGTAGGATGTGAATATAGTTATATGTCATTTCCTTCCTTACAAGGCATTTATTCAGCAGTTAGTACCTTGGACTGACTGTATTGCGTATACTGAAAACACATATAATTTGGTAAAAATTTGTAAGCATACAAAATCCTATTCTGAGTTATTATACTTATTACCAGATTGGTCAATGTTGCCAGATCCATCAATAATTATTAACAAACACCTGGCACCTGCTTTTCCCTAGTGACAACTGTATGTAGAAATTGAGAAAATATTACTTTTTGAGTCTTACCTAAGCATTATTTTTAAAAATTCAAAAGTTAACACCGAATGACCGTATGCATAGTGCTGTCTAGGAAAGGGTGTAGACACTGATTATATGCTTTGGTCTGTGTATTTGGGAAATTTCTCTTGAGTCAGGTGATCTGGTCACAAAGATTACTTTCGCATTATATAATTTGTTTGGCTTTTTCCTTCTGACGAAAGTAGAAAAACTTCATAAAATTAGGAGTCTCAGGAACCCTGCCAGATGGATGACTCTGAATTGTTTATGCTATAATACATGAGCAATATTTGTTGAAGAAATGTTCATTATTCTGAAATACCCTTAAAGGATATGTACATGTTAGATTTGTTTGATTAAATAATGGAATTATTAAAATCTATTTTAATTCATGAAATTTGTAGGGAAAACCACTGAACACTTTAACCATTAAAGACATGTCAAGCTAGAAGAAGAGTGTATGGCAATAATTAATTTTTTCCAGGAGAGTAAAATGATAGAGTTAAAAAAAATAGCGATATCTACGTCTGTAGAACTTCAGTTAAAATGGCTTTTGAATTATTGAATTTTTCAGTTACAGGTAAGGAATACCTCATCTCAGAATAATGTAAGCAAATGATAAAAGGGGGGAACATTATTGTCTGCAGTAGAAAATTGCAACACATGTATTACTAAAGCTGGATTCACCAGCCTGTAAGTCATAATGACTCAAGATAATTATTGCAGCTCTAGGCAGTGTTTTCTTCTCATTGACATCACAGTAACGATTACTCTCTTACCTTGTGCTACAGCTCTTGCGAGCTCCGGAGTTCTATATTCCCAAGTTCAAGTCTGATTGCAAAGGTATCACCTTCTTCTGTTTGCTTAAATAAAAACTCAAGAGTTAGTCTGATTGGATCTTTCAGAGTCATGTATCAGAGTTTGAGCAAATACCTTCTGAGGCCTTGGTCACAAGCCCCGCATGTTCTATAGTGCTAACATGTAGTCTGAGAATCGGGAAGGTGTGTTTTTCCAATGAAAAAGAAGGCAAAGGGACAATGGTTGCTCAGGAGATAAAAATTCAAAAAATGCCTCATACACATTAGAATTAATAAAGGAGGTAGAAAGGAAAGCATAGTGAGATGTATTTAAAATAGATTTCTCTCCTCCAACCCATGGTTGGTGGAGGGTCAAGAAAATGTACAAATTGAGTATTTTATACTTCTAATTTCCTATCAGATTCCTGAAACTACAAATACAAGCTGACTAAGTTGATTTGGGGATTGGGGTGAGGTTAGGTAGATTAATACTATGACTGAATTAACATTCCATATCTGGGTTTTCTCTTTAGCCTCTTCATTTTCTTCCCTTTTATGCTTAAGAAATTTTTTTCACCCTAATCAGTTTATTCTTCGAGTTCGAACTTCCTAAATCTTCTGTTTCCGCTATCAACAGAAAGCTTATATTTGGGACCAGGCCCTGAGTAGTTAGGTATTTGCCTGAACAGGTTATGCACTTCTCCAGTGTAGTTGCAGGCCTCACTGCTACATCTATCTTAAGACAATGTGGGGAATGAATGTCCTATGAACAATTGACTAAAAAATTTGAGCCTGCAGTTCCAGCCCTGCTTGAATAGCACCTGGGGATAGAGTTGCCAGATGTAGCAAATAAAAATATAAGACATCTAATCAAATTTGATTTTCTGATGAACAAAGAATAATTTTTTAACGTACGCATGTCCCAAATATTGCTTTCTCGAGAAAGATAAAATGGTGCTAAATCCTTCTGGCCAAATATTTCACAGGACACACTTATACCAAAAAATTACTTCTTGTTGGGTTTCTCTGGTGGTGCAGTGGTTGAGAGTCCGCCTGCCGATTCAGGGGACACGGGTTCGTGCCCCGGTCCGGGAAGATCCCACATGCTGCAGAGCGGCTGGGCCCGTGAGTCATGGCCGCTGAGCCTGCGCGTCCGGAGCTTGTGCTCCGCAGCGGGAGAGGCCACAACAGTGAGAGGCCCACGTACCGCAAAAAAAACAAAACAAAACAAAAAAAACACAACAACAAAAAAATTACTTGCTGTTCATCCGAAATTCAAATTTAGCTGAACATCCAGCATTTTTTTGGCAACTCTGTCTGGGGTCCCCGAAAATAGGGGACCTCAGCCTCCAGAGCTGATGGTCACCACCTCAGGTGAAAGAAGCATGAAGCCACTTAGGGCTGAGCCCGTCCAATTTCAACACATCCTCCTCCTCTTGCCTCCACCCTTAGCTCAGAACATGAGGAAAAAGTCTCTCCCCTTGTCTTGTTCAGATACCGACTCTATCAGGAAGTCATTCCTTGAGTCTAGCTTTGATGCCTCATGTTGCACTCTCAGTCCAAGTGTGTCTCAGCCAGTCCTTGGTAGACTGAGGGGAAGTGAGTTCATGTCCTTCTCATCAGGTCTTTTCTGCATTGCAAGATCCTAGACATCCATTCCTTCCCCACCCTGTTCTTCCCCGGGCTATCTAACCCTTCCTGACCCTTAGTCCATTTCCTTGCCCTGAAAATTGGACTGCCCTCAGTTGGACGGTAAAACAACAAAAATTCTTTTGGACGGCAATTTGGCAATATGTTTCAAAAGCTCTGAAATTGTGTATATGTTTTGACTCAGCAATTCCATTTCTAGAAGTTTGTGCTCTGAAAAGCATAAGTATACAAAGATATAACTGCAGTGATATCTATCTCAGCAAAAGCAATAACAAAAATATTTAATTCCAATAATAGAAGATGGCTTTAAATTTTAGTATCCAACTATATAGATATTAAAATAATGCTTTAGAAGCCTATTTATATGGTAAAAAATGTTACAATATATTTTGATAAAGTGGAAAACAAAAGTCGTGAGCAATTCACACAATATAATCCCATTTTTTTAATTTTTAAAAATACGTATATATACATATACAGAGGGAAAGCAGACCACAATAAGTTCCCAAGGGCATTATTAACACCGAAGTATTAATAGTTACTGTCTTTTCTTCTGGATGCAAAATTCCCTGCAATTAACAGTGTTACTTTTGTAAATGAAAATCAGTGCTATTTTAAAGGCCCTCGGGTACTGTGCCTTGAGAGTGATTTTCCTGCTTATATTACACTGTCCCTGTTGCAGCTTACTGCTGAAGGAGAGTTTATAAACAAGCAAGAATGGGCTGCCCAAAAAAAGTAAAATGGTGCTAGATCCTCCCGGCAGGCAAATTAAGGTGGCTTCAAGCACAAATAGTGGACAGTTTACAAGAAACAAAAGCATCATCGTGGGAATCCAGGAGCCAGACCAGACCTTCTGATCAGAGTCAGAGTCTAGAGATGTATGTGCATTTCTACCCTAGGATCAGAGGAGATGAAGAGGAAGTCAGTCCATGGGTGAGAAAGAAGCTAAGAAGAGAATATCAACATCTCCGGGATCCCGGGAGAGAACCTGTAAGTCACAGCAAAGTAACGAGCCAGATGCTTCCAGTCCTAAAGCAGCACCAAGCACGACTCGGCACCTGAACCGCCAAAGCCAGGTCAACTATTCCCTGCCCTGTTCCTACCCCAGGTCAGACCTCGCACCTGAAGTAAAGGAGCTCATGTGGTAGTGGAGGTGACTGATGGGAAAGAGAAAGGCTTCCAGTGAGGAGTCTGGGAGAAGAGGGAGAAACACTGTCTACAGGAATCGTAGCCCAGGAAGGCACCCTGAACCTCATGAAAGACCAGAATTGCTCAATCATCGCACAAAACGGGCACCTCCTCAACCTCCCCCAAGTGCATGTCTCTCCAGCTTTGTACCTACAAACAAGTCAGGTCAAGGCCGTAAGAACAGGCCCCAGAAGCCAAGCTCTGAGCAGCAGGTCAGAGCCCTGGGCCCTCGAGCTGGCACCCACACCACCCAGAGCAGGGACTCCAGCTGAGCCCTCCTCCTTGAAAATCTCCAAGGATCAGGCCCTTATCTCCAAGAACTTGAGGGGGTCAAGGGCTCCAGACATATCTCTTCACGAGCTGCCTCATTGCCCCATGACCTCTTTGTTTCTCAGTGTAGACCAAAGGGTTGAACATGGGAGTGACAGCTGTGTAGAAGACGGCAAGGATCTGGTCCCCGTCCTGGGAGGAGCCTGCCCATGGCCTCATGTAGGCAACAGTCCCCGTCCCAAAAAAGAGCGTGATTGCAAGTAGGTGGGAGGAACAGGTAGAGAAGATTCTTCAACGTCCCTGGGATGTCACGACCCCAAGGATGATGCTAAGAATACGGGCATAGGAGGCTACAGTCAGTGAGAAGGGGGTCAGGATAAAGGCTATCGTGAGGGCAAGATTGCCCACCCACTTCACCCCACAAGGTGCTCGAGCTGGCCAGCATCAGCACAGGCAGGATGTCACACAGGAGGCGATGGATGGTGTTGGCACCAGGGAAAGGCAAAGTGAAGATGAAGATGGAGTGAGTGGTGCCGGTGATGATGCCCATGTGGTGGGAGGTGCCCACCATGTGCACACACGCTCCCTGGCCCATCAGGGTGGAGTGATGCAGCTGCCGGCAGACGGCAGCATAGCGGTCACTGGCCATGGCCGTGAGCAGGCCGCGTTCAGCGATGACAGGGAGCGAGAAGTACAGCTGGGTGAAGCAGCCAGTGGGCGGGATGGTGGGGCCGGAGGAGAGGAGGTCGGCCAGCATCCTGGGCACGATGGTCTTGGTGTAGAGGAGCCCCGCCGCAGAGAAGTGGCGCAGGAAGAAGTGCATATGGGCGAGTGCAGGGCAGCGTCTGCCAGTGTGAGGAGGGATCAGCGAGTTGCCCAGCAGGGTGACCCGGTAGACCAGAAGCACCCCCAAACGTGTGTTTTTGATCCGTTGATCACACAATAAGAAAAAATCATATATGAAACATGAAAAGAAAAAGATGGAATTTGTTTTAACATATTTTGGTATTTTTAAATATCTGATTTACTTTCAACCAATTATGCCTACTTGTGCCTTTGGAAATATTTTTATCAGTAGTTTAATTTTGCAATTTGGTGAATAGCGAATGTTTCCGATTGTCAGTGCACAATTTTCAGACATATGCGTCATAGAAAGGCTATGAGAAGAGCACTTAGGTTGTTTACAGGTTTACGATTTGAGCATTTCTACAAGTTCCTGTAAAGTTCCGTAAAATTTTAAGTTCTCTTGATTGAAGTAAAATTTCTGCAATCAATCTTAACCACAGAATGCATTGCTTCGTTCTCAGAAACTAGATTTTAGGTAGATTGGTGGCTCAGTGGTTGAGAGTCCGCCTGCCGATGCAGGGGACACAGGTTCGTGCCCCGGTCCAGGAAGATCCCACATGCCGCGGAGCGGCTGGGCCCATGAGCCATGGCCGCCGAGCCTGCGCATCCGGAGCCTGTGCTCTGCAACAGGAGAGGCCACAACAGTGAGAGGCCCGCGTTACCGGAAAAAAAAAAAAAAAAAAAAGAACTTCTTTTAAACCTCATTTAACACCAAAGTCCTGGCTGCCTTAGGTATTTTTGCTCTACCACTTTAAAATTTTTAAGTGAAATAAAAGATAGTATTTCAATAAAATAAAATAATAAAATAGTTATAAATAAAAAACAGGAAGGAGGTGGTAGAGAGTCCGGGTAATGGACCCAAAAAGGCAGACTTTTTTCCGGAAGAGCAGTGTAACTCTGGAGGTATTCAAAATGATATCACATCTTCCCCGTGTGGTGAATCTCTGAGTAGCCACGTTCCAGGTCATCCCCTCTCTCTGAGCTGTGGGTGAGATGGTAAAAGGAAGGGGGCTTGAAGGATCTACTTGTCCAGACTCCAGTCTACAGAGGAGGAAGCTGAGATCTGGAAAAGCTCATCTGGTTCATCCTGGATCATTCAGTGAATTAAGGGCGGAGCCGAGCACGCCTGACAGGGAAGAGCCCACTCTCGCCTTAGGTAGGACGTCTCCATCAGGTCCATAGGTAGGTGAGGTGATTTCCACCAGACCAGATTTCACATTCCTGGAATACACCTGCTTGCCATTCCCCTGCCTGAGAACCTTTCTCCTTTTCTCCTCAAGTTTGCGTCCTGCCCACCTTTCCCGGCCAAGCACAGACACACCCCCTCTAAGAAGTCTCCTCTGCTTCTCCCAGAGAAACCACATCCCCTCCACAGCCTTCCATGCTGTATCATTTCAAAACTTAGTAACTTGAAACAACAAGCATTTATAAACTCAATGTTTCTGAGTCAAAATTCCGAATGTGGGGGGCTTCCCTGGTGGCACAGTGGCTGAGAATCCGCCTGCCAATGCAGGGGACACGGGTTCGAGCCCTGGTCTGGGAAGATCCCACATGCCATGGAGCAACTAAGCCCGTGCGCCACAACTACTGAGCCTGTGCTCTAGAGCCCGTGAGCCACAACTACTGAGCCTGCGTGCTGCAACTACTGAAGCCCACGTGTCTAGAGCCCGTGCTCCACAGCAAGAGAAGCCACCGCAATGAGAAGCCTGAGCACTGCAACAAAGAGTAGCCCCTGCTTGCTGCAACCAGAGAAAGCCTGCACGCAGCAACGAAGACCCAACGGCAGCCAAATAAATAAACAAATAAATAAAATTTTAAAAAAATATCTGAAGGTTGACAACTGCAAAGTAAAAACATTAAAAGAAAAAAAATCCGAGTGTGACTTAGCTGGGTGCCTGTGGCTCTCATAAGACTGCGGTCAAGATGGCAACCAGGATGCCCTTATCCCAAGGCTCCCCTGGGAGAGGGGCTGCTTCCAAGGCTCACTCCTGGGGCTGCTGTCAGGTCTCAGGCGCTCACTGGCTGGGGACACCCATTCCTTGCCATCAGTTCCAGCTTATACCATGGCACAGCTACCTTCCCTCCGAGGGAGTGAGCAAGGGAGAGAGTGAGAGAGCGTGAGCCAGCAAGATGGAAGTCAGAGGCTTTTTGTAACCCAATCTCAAAAGTGGCAGCCCATTACTTTTTTTTTTTTTTTTTGGCCACACCTTGCGACAGGTGGAACTTCCCCACCCAGAGATCGAACCCAAGCCTCCTGCAGTGGAAGCGTGGAGTCTTAACCACTGGACCACCAGGGAAGCCCAACAGCCCATTACTTTTGCTGTGCACAGTCAGTTAGAAGTCCCTAATTTTAGCCCCAAAATGTCCAGGTTACAAAAGACCGTGCCTGTGATCTTGATCACTCTCTCTCACGCTCCCTCGCTCGCTCAGAGGAAAGGCATCTGCCACGTTGTGAGCCCCAACATGTCAAGGACCTGGTGTGTCCGTTTGCTCAAGGGCAGGGGATTACATGAGGGCCTGAGCTCCAGGAGGTAGAGTGGCTGGGGGCCAGCTGCAGGGGCTGCCTGCCACACATGTGCAGCTCTGCTACAGTGGACATTGCCCGAGCATCTGCTGACTCTAGCCCTAGTTGAATAATCACTTTAGTTAAATCCTATCATCTGCCTAGTGAACCAGGTGTTATTATTATCTCTTTGCAGATGAGAAGGCTGAGGCCGGGACGTGTGATAGGTGTGACTTGCCCAAGTCCCATTAGTCAGTAATCGAGCCAGGACCCAAACCCAAGCCTCTGACCCCAAGTCCAATGCCCTTTCAACCTCAGCTGCCTGTCACTGATCACTCTCCAGGTTAGACTCCTGATTTCACCACCAAGCTGTGTGACTCTGACCTCTCAGAGACTCGGTTTCCTCATCTGTAAAACAAAGATAATTCCTACGTCATAGGGTTGTTGTAGGAACTAAATAACGTAATGTATGAAAAGCACTTAGCACAGTGTCTGGTATATAATAAAACTCAGCATTGTGTCACATGAATCAGGGGAGAGGGAGAAGGTGAGTTCACCATGTCCATTTCCACCCTGGTTTGGGAAGACAATAAAATTTCAAAACCAAGAAAGAAGCCACCCAAAGGATACCAAGGTTGAAGGAAAAGTACCTTGAAAGTTACTACTTTGAGTAGAGAGGAGCTTTAGGAGGCCCTCCGCTCCCAGCCTCTAGGGCAAGGAGCGGGTTTTCTTCATCATGTCCTGTGACCTTTCTCATAATAACATTTTTTTTTTTTTTTTTTCGTTATGCGGGCCTCTCACTGTCGTGGCCTCTCCCGTTGCGGAGCACAGGCTCCGGATGTGCTGGCTCAGCGGCCATGGCTCACGGGCCCAGCCACTCCGCGGCATGTGGGATCTTCCTGTACCGGGGCACGAACCCGTGTGCCCTGCATCGGCAGGTGGACTCTCAACCACTGCGCCACCAGGGAAGCCCATAACAACATTTTTATTCAGATGAAAATAGAAATTGGTTGGCTGCAGTATCTGGGGTGTGGGTTGATGGGTGGACATGAGGGGAGCCAAGGAGAGGGAAAAAGAACTGAAGAATAATAAAAAAAGAAACGGGATCCGTGGCTGTCAGCCAAGCCCACAAAGATTAGAAGATGAAACGGGTCTCAAGATGCAGCTGAAACCATCAGGTTAGACCCAGGGAACTAGAACTACAGTGGCCTCCAGCCTAGAGATCACAAAGACACACGTAAGTCTAGGAAATCCATGTATCCTGAACCCCAGACCTTCCTGACTCTCCTGGGCTGAGCTTTCACTTCGTGGGGAAAATGGGTAAGTGAAAATCTCACAGGTGCTAAGAGCTCCTGAGAGAGTGAGCTTGGGGCAGGAGACTGGCTCTCCAACCCCCTGAGATCCTTTTAGCTCTGAAAGTCTAAGGAGCGTTTTACGTACATCCACATGTAACTTAATGATTAACAAATACTTTCTCCTCTGGGTTGCTGTGTAAGTTTTTTTTTTTTTTTTTTTGGCTGTATGCGGGCCTCTCACCGTTGTGGCCTCTCCCATTGCGGAGCACAGGCTCCGGACGTGCAGGCTCAGCGGCCATGGCTCACGGGGCCAGCCGCTCCGAGGCATGTGGGATCTTCCCAGACCGGGGCACGAACCCGTGTCCCCTGCATCAGCAGGCAGACTCCCAACCACTGCGCCACCAGAGAAGCCCACTGTGTAAGTTTTAACTAATTCCTCAGGGTCAGCCAGGTCTCCCTCAGGTCTGCCCACCAGCCCCGCAGACCCCAGAGCCTTGGCAGCAGTAATGACCTCAAATGAGAACATCTCCACAAGTACAATGGTAATCACAGCCACAATAACTGAACAATTAATTTTGTCCCTCAACATTAAAAAAAAAAAGAAGAAAGAAAGAAGAACACAGGGAACTATACCCAATATTTTGTAATAACCTATAAGAGAAGAGAATCTGAAAAAGAATATATATATATATATATATATATATATATACTCAGTTATATATGTGTGTGTGTGACTGAATCACTGTGCTGTACACCTGAAACTAACATGATACTATAAATCAACTATACTTCAATTTTTATAAATAAATAAAAAGAAAGTTTGCAGCCTAGCAATGAATAGAGCAATTCAGCAATTTCATGATCTCATTTGGTCCTCGAATCAACCGTAGAGACAGGCCTAGCAGGTATTACTACCATGTTTTAGTAAAAACAGAAAACTAAGGAGCTACGACGTGACTGCAAAGTCACTTAGCCAACGAGGGTGGAGCTGGGACTTGAAACCTAGAAGCCAAATCTCTGGCTCCCAGTCCAAGACACTCTAATACACCACCCAGTCCTGCCCAGCTGGGAATCCCTCCCTTACCAGCTCTGTCCCCACATCTGTGACTTGTCCTCTGAAAGCCCAGCTCCTTCCAACATCAAGAGGCCACAGTGTCTTACACGGCAATCCAGGAACAGCTGACCTCCTCTAAGAATCCCCCTACTTTCTCACATCCTGCCCCCTCAGCATCCAGCCAGGCTTCTGGAGCAAGAATGAGAGCATCCTTTGGGGAGGTCATTGGCCCCTGCCCACAGTCCTCACGATGCGTCTGTAACCTACCCACCACTCTGCCCTATGAACTTCCATCCCAGAGCTAAGGGGAGACTCACTGTTTATATTTGTCGATTTGGTGTTTCGTTTCTTGTTGCCCAGCATAAATAGCTTACAAAGACATAACAAACAAACCAAAAAAAGGGAAAAAGTAGGAGCAAAGGAAATAAAGAGAAAGAAAATAAATTTTTAAAAAAGAAAAAGAAAGTTAGGGATATAAAATAGAGCCAAGAATGAAACTTTAAAATGCAAAATATAAGACCTATGCCCTTCCTAAGGTTGGGCCACAAGTTTGGCTCAAAACTGTTTAGCAGCCAACCCAGAAAGGAAAGTGCTGTCAGTTCCAGAGTTCACAGTGTCCATGAGGTAAAACAGAGATAGACTACTCAGGGCAGTATAACTGTTCTTGGAGCTAAGACCAGACAGAAGGCTCTCCCAAGGGCACCCCTAGAGAGATGATTGTGGTTCACGTCCTTACCATTGCTTTAAAAGGGAGTTTCTTGGGATGGATTCTAACAACTGCCCTCAACACAGGGGATGCCGTTGCACCAAAGGACTTTGGCAGCTGTGGGAGGGACCGGGTGCACCACGTACCCAGCTCTGTCCTCATGGACCTTGATCTAGGGCAGGATTTCTCAATCTTGGTATGATTGACATTTGCGGCCAGGTCATTCTTGCTTGTGAGGGGCTGTTCTTGCCTTGTAGGATGGCTAGCAGCACCCTTGGCCTCTGTCCACTAGATGCCAATAACACCCTTTTCCCTAGTTGTGACAAAGTGTCTTCAGACCTAGTCTGACCGCCCCCAGTTGAGAACTACTGACCCAAGGGTAGAAATCATTGCTTCTATTTTCTTTTTAATGTGGAGAGACAAAAGGAACCTGGTTTTATTTTTATTATTCTTTACAGCTTTATTGAGTTCTTATTTACGGAATACAAAATCCACTCATTTAAAGTACGCAATTCTTGGGAATTCCCTGGTGGTCCAGTGGTTAGCACTCAGCGCTTTCACTGCTGGGGCCCAGGTTCAATCCCTAGTCAGGGAACTAAGATCCTGCATGCCGCATGGCACAGCCAAATAAATAAATAATTTTAAAATATATAGTTTAAAAAATAAAAAGTGCACAATTCAGTGGGTTTTAGTATATTCACAGGGTTGTGTAACCACCACCACTACCTAATTTTAGAACATTTTCATCACTTCAAAAAGTTACTCTACCCCTTAGCGGTCACTTCCTATTCATCCCTCCCCCAGTGTCTCTCGAATGGATTTGCTTCTTCTGGATATTTCATATAAATAGAATCATGCAACATGTGGAGTTTTGTATCAGGCCTCTTTCACTTAGCGTAACATTTCCAAGGTTCATCCATGTTGTAGCATGTATCAGTTTACATCCTTTTTATTGCCAAATAATATTCCATTGTATGGATATATCATATTTTATTTATCCACACATCAGTTTAAGGGCACTTTGGTTGTTTACACTTTGGGGCTACTATGAATAACTCTGCAACAAACCCTCACAATTTTTTTTTTGAATTATAGTTGATTTACGTTGTGTTAGTTTCAGGTGTACAGCAAAGTGATTCAGTTATACATACATATATATCTTTTTTTTCAGATTCTTTTCCCTTATAGGTTATTACAAAAGATTGAGTATAGTTCCCACACGTACAAATTTTTTTTTAATTAATTAATTTATTTTTGGCTGCGTTGGGTCTTCATTGCTGTGCGCAGGCTTTCTCTAGCCGCAGCAAGCAGGGCCTACTCTTCCATGCATGGGCTTCTCATTGTGGTGGCTTCTCTTGTTGCAGAGCATGGCGCGCTAGACGCGTGGGCTTCAGTAGTTGTGGTGCTTGGGCCCAGTAGTTGTGGCTCGCGGGCTTAGTTACTCCAAAGCATGTGGGATCTTCTCGGACCAGGGCTCGAACCCGTGTCCCCTGCATTGGCAGGTGGATTCTTAACCACTGTGCCAGCAGGGAAGCCCACGTACAAATTTTTGAGTGGATATGTTTTCAGTTCTCTTTGGTATATACCTAGGAATGGAATTGTTGGTATGAGCTCTATGTTGTGTTGTTGTTTTGAAAGGAAGATGTATTTATTTATACTCATTTTTTAGATTCCACACATAAGTGATATCATAGGATATTTGCCTTTCTCTGCCTGACTTCACTTAGTATGATGATCTCTAGGTCCATCCACACTGGGCAGCTTCAATCTTAAAATATTGTCACTGATTATTTGACCAATGCCCTGATGATAGGGCTTTCCTCACTGACCAGATAAAGACAAGGCCTGTGAGTGGGGCTTTTCCAGGGATCTTCCAGAAAGGTCAAACAGTGACAATTCTCTGGGGTTCTGCTCTTTGGGGAGTGCTTCAGGAGCCCGGCAGGACTGGAGTTGCTTGGGTGTGGAGTGAGGTCACAGCTTTCTGTGATATTAATAAGTTGGTCCATAAGACTGGCACTCACGGTTTTCCATTGTTTTTAGTGCCTTTCTTGAAAGGGGAAATGCAGTTTCTGCACTCTTTCAGAACATACGAAACCATGAGTTAACTTTCTACAACTGTCATAACTGATTTCACATCCTATCTACAATCTGCATGTGGCAGGCAAGGTCACCCAAAGAGTGAGAGAGGGCTAGTGTTCTTCCATTTTTCAGACTGTGGGTGTATTAGAAAATGAATGAGTGCCAGACAGAGTTACTAAAACATTGGTATTTTTTTAACATCTTTATTGGAGTATAATTGCTCTACAATGTTGTGTTAGTTGCTGCTGTATAGCAAAGTGAATTAGCTATACGTATACATGTATCCCCATATCTCCTCCCTCTTGCGTCTCCCTCCCACCCTCCCCATCCCACCCCTCTAGGTGGACACAAAGCACAGAGCTGATCTCCCTGTGCTATGCGGCTGCTTCCCACTAGCTATCTACTTTACATTTGGTAGTGTATATATAAAACATTGGTATATTTTTTATGTTTATTTTTAACCAACCAAAACTTCTAATACAATCAATAAATGCAAAGACAATGTGACCTTACTTGGCAATAATAGCAAAATCTATACTTGAGGGCCTTCAGGAATACAAGGCCCAGGCCAAAAAGCTCTCCCGGTTCCCTGCGTGATAACAAGAGCCTTCCTTTCTGTCCTAATGGGAATTTCTCTGCTCCCCATGGGAGGTAGGGAGTGAGAATTCAGATAAGTCAACCTCAATTTCTCTCTTACCAGGAGAGCACCTGTAGCTCAGTAGGTCAAAGTGGTGCCTCCTCCCAGCAAACCCAAGGAGGTGGGGAGAAGTTCATCCTCCACCATCCACGGCCATATCTCAGCCCCTGGCAGCACCTTTCTGCCTCTCCAGGCTTCCCCAAGTGAAAAAAAAAAATCACTCCCAGTGCTATAATGGATATTTACACCATTTCTTTCCTGTCTGGCCAGGGAACTCTGGACAGAGCAGTCCAGAATAAAAGGACTAGACTGCAGCTTTATTTAACTCATCCCTGTATCACACAGCAAAGGAGTCCTTAAAGACCCAGGACTTAAGAAGAAAAAGGTTTCTTCTTCCTCTTTCTCAAACCATGTTCAAGCTTCAGATTTTAGCCAAATGTTGATAGAAGCTTTCCTCTGTCCAGATTTTACCAGATCCAAAGTGGGGAGGAGCTCTCTGATTTCATGAATGGAGTAGGTTTGTGTGCGGTAGCCAGTTTCCTCACAAGTTATCTAAAAAGCAAGCACACCTCACTATAGCAAGGATTAATTTTTCTCTAGCCAGTAAAATCTGGTTCCACATTAAGAATATATTGCGGACTTCCCTGGTGGCGCAGTGGTTGAGAGTCCACCTGCCGATGCAGGGGACACGGGTTCGTGCCCCGGTCCGGGTAGGCCCGTGAGCCATGGCCACTGAGCCTGCGCATCTGGAGCCTGTGCTCCGCAACAGGAGAAGCCGCAACAGTGAGAGGCCCGCATACCGCAAAAAAAAAAAAATATATATATATATATATATATATATATATATATTGCCCCTCATGTTAAGATTTGGATTCTATTCCTTACAAAATGACAACCTATGCTAGGGAACACATGACTTCTTCCCAAGCCTGCATTAGCTCTGCTAGGTCACACACCCCCTCCCAGGTCAGGTGCAAACTTCAAGTTCCCATCCACAACACTCTTCCCTGAGAGAAGAAAAGAAGAGAGCTCAGTAAAAGCAGCTATCTGGCTTTGATTGAAGCTTTACTCTGATCTTCCACATCTTGATGTTTACTAGACAAAATAATAATAACCATACAGTGATATCTTAGCTCTGAATGATGCAAGCGGTTTACAAAGCACTGTCACTTGCATTATTTCATTTGAGCCTCATCTGAGAGGTAGGCACAACATATTTTTCCCTTGGAACAAAGGAAGAAACTAAGGCTCAGATAAATGACAGGCTACTTAGCTTGCAAATGGTAGAATGGGAACTAAGTGCAGAATTTCTGACTCACAGTTCAGTGCTTTTTATATAGCATACCATTGTTTACAGAGTGTTACTTCTTTAATATTGTCATGTCGGGCTTCCCTGGTGGCGCAGTGGTTGAGAGTCCGCCTGCCGATGCAGGGGACACGGGTGCGTGCCCCGGTCCGGGAAGATCCCACATGCCGCGGAGCGGCTGGGCCCGTGAGCCATGACCGCTGAGCCTGCGCGTCTGGAGCCTGTGCTCCGCAACCGGAGAGGCCACAAACAGTGAGAGGCCCGCGTACCGCAAAAAATATATATATATATATACCATAGTTGGCATGTTAACTCATATGTGATGGCTTCCATTATTTTTGCTGTGAAATACCGAAGCATTATATGAGACCATAAGAGGCTGCATGCAGAAGTTACACAACAAATATATGTAACAAGAGGAGCACCCTGGGTTGCTGGAGGGCACACGCTCTTCTTGCCACTCCACTCATGCTCCTGTGAATTGTCCTTGTGGACAGAGGATATCTAAGATGAAAGTCTGCCAAACTGCACTATAAAGCAGGGCGTTCTAGCACAGCCACCCCTTCAGAAGGTGAAAATATTGCTTAGGATTGCCGAGAATAATGTTTACACTAGACATTCTGACCCCTACTCGAACCTTGAGCCTTGCCTCATTCCCGAAGCTGAGGGCTCAGCCCTGGTCCCTGCCCCAACCCCAGGAACTGTCTCATCTGATCCTCTGGCCTTGACCAATGCTCACTGACTAAGCCTCTGCCTGTCTCCCCTACCAGTTCCATCCAAGTCCACCTCCTGCCTCACCCCGCCCCCGCCAGCCTGATCCTGGCTGGACTCCATTCGGGCTTGCTTAGCCAAGCCCAGTCCCAGGCCCCAGGCAGCTCCTGTCTGATCCTGCCTGTGAGGTGCTGAGTCTGTAGATCTGCCCATGTGGGCACAGCTTAGACTGAGGCCTTTTCCACCACCCGTTCCTGAAGTCAAGCTCTGGAATGTCCAGGCAGCCCCACAGAGCACTGCCTCTTGGAGGAACCAGAGGGACCAAGGACCCTGAACTCACAAGCTCCATCCCCCTTTTCAGCCAATAAAGTGGTTTCTTAAGACTCAGCTTCTCAAACGTAGTTGTATAAGAACCTGCTGTATAAAAAAATAAGTAAAATAAAAGTCAAAAATTCCAAAAAAGAAAAAAACCATAGATGTTCATATGAATGACCTGGGGGGTCTTGTTCAAAATGCAGATTCAGATTCAGTAGGTCTGGGGTGGAACCCAAGACTCTGCATTTCTAACAAATGCCCCGGTGAAGCCAATATCGTTGGTCTAAGGAACACACTTTGAGGACCAGGGTTCTAGAATACTATTTACTGTGGTTCTGCAAAATTAAAAAAAAAACACACACACACACACAGTTCACAGTAACAACGGCCCTAATCTTCACCAAGGGAAGAGAAGTTATTCCCTCCTAGAAGGCTCCAGCCCACAGAACCTGGAGTCTGTCGCTGCATATTTCGCACTAATCACATTCAGCACTGCTTTGCGTTTCACTGAACAGTTTCTTATAGGTGTGTTTTGTTTACTACTCATGCATTGGTTCCTTTACAGCACTCATCCATTCTGCAAACCTTATTGATCTTTACTGTGTTGGTGCTATAGTGGAAGTTATCAGACCGTCCCTGTGTTCAACAGGCTCAACAGGGAGACAGATCTGTAAACCGGTATCTTTTTTTTTTTTTTTTTTTTATGCGTTACGCGGGCCTCTCACTGTTGTGGCCTCTCCCGTCGCGGAGGACAGGCTCCGGACGCGCAGGCTCAGCGGCCATGGCTCACGGGCCCAGCCGCTCCGCGGCATGCGGGATCCCCCCAGACCGGGGCACGAACCCGCGTCCCCTGCATCGGCAGGCGGACTCTCAACCACTGCGCCACCAGGGAAGCCCCAAACCGGTATCTTTGATGAGCACAATAATAGTATCTGTAAATAGTGTGAGGGAAAAGAGGCCTAGAGCCCCATCAGGTCAGGGACTCATCAGGAAAGCCATTCTGGGAAAGGAGGAGCCTGAAGTGAATCTAATAAAGAGAGCAGTGAGCCGAGCTAGGTGCAGGGGACCCGCCAGGCAGAGCACAGAACAGCCGGGGAGGAGGGGGAACTGCACATAGCACACACTCCAGCTTGTGCGACCACAGCTGGCAAGGGTTGAAGCCTCAGAAAAAAGGCTGGGGTTTCTTTCCATCAGGGGCCGACCACAGAGGGCCTCGCCTACCACATCAAGGGGCTTTGACTTTTTCCTGCAGACAATGAGGAAACAAGTCAGATTTTTAAATAAGGGTGTGACATGGTCATGTTTGTGGTTTTGGTAAAGCATATTTGGTGACCGTGTGGAGAATGGATTTGAAGGTACCAAACTAAAAACGGGGGTTACCCATTAGGAAGCTGTTTTCATGGTCCAGAAACCAATGAGTTGTGCCTGAACTAAAGCACTGGTGGTTCAGATAAGAAAGAGGAGACAGGGCTTCCCTGGTGGCGCAGTGGTTGAGAGTCCGCCTGCCAATGCAGGGGACACGGGTTCGTGCCCTGGTCCGGGAAGATCCCACATGCCGCGCAGCAACTAAGCCTGTGCGCCACAACTACTGAGCCTGTACTCTAGAGCCCGCGTGCCACAACTACTGAAGCCCGCATGCCTAGAGCCCGTGCTCCGCAACAAGAGAAGCCACCACAATGAGAAGCCCACGTACCACAACAGAGTAGCCGCTGCTCGCCGCAACTAGAGAAAGCCTGCATGCGGCAACAAAGACCCAACACAGCCATAAGTAAATAAATAAATAATAAATAAATATTTAAAAAAAAAAAAAAAAAAAGAAGAGACAGATTCAAGACATGTTTAGAAGGTATTTGGAGCTACATGGCAGGATTTAGTGATGTATTGAATGAGGATGGAGACAGAGAACAGGAGGCTGAAGAACGGCTCCCAGTGCTTGGCTTGGGTCAATTTTGATGTAGCCAACCAAATCAGAGAGGACGAGAAGGGTTGCTTGTCTGGAGTGCAGGACCAGATCCAAGCTCTAGGCTAATAGGTCTCAAATATTTATCTCCAGCCTAAAATGTTCTTCAGAGTTCTAGATTCACCATTTAACTGTTCCCTGAACGTATCACCTCAAAATTAGCATGCTAAAACCAAATTCACCGTCTTTCAAAAGAAGAAATCTCCTTATTCTGGTAAATTTAATCTAGTGACCAGAATCAGAAGCATCAAAGTAATCTGCTAAGGATTATAAATGCTTAGCGGCTGCCAAGAGCTCCTGGGGAGTTAATGTTTAATGGGTACAGAATTTCAGTTAGGAAGATCGGAAAGTTCTGGAGATGGATGACGGTGATAGTTGCACAATAATGGGAATGAGGGACTTCCCTGGTGGTCCAGCGGTTAAGACTCTGCGCTCCCAATGCAGGGGGTCCGGGTTCCATCCCTTGTCAGGGAACTAGATCCCACATCCCGCAACTAAGACCCAGCGCAGCCCAATGAATAAATAAATATTTTTTTAATAAATAAATAGACCTAGTGACTGTCATACAGAGTGAAGTAAGTCAGAAAGAGAAAAACACATATCGTATATTAACGCATATATGTGGAATCTGAAAAAATCGGTATAGACGATCGTATTTGCAAAGCAGAAATAGAGACACAGATGTAGAGAACAAACGTATGGATACCAAGGCGGAAAGGGGAGGGTGGGATGAATTGGGAGATTGGAACTGATATATGTACACTATTGATACTATGTATAAAATAGATAACTAATGAGAACCTACTGTATAGCACAGGGAACTCTACTCAATGCTCTGTGGTGACCTAAATGAGAAGGAAATCCAAAAAAGAGGGGATATATGTATACGTATAGGTGATTCACTTTGCTGTACAGTATAAACTAACACAATATTGTAAAGCAACTATACTCCAATAAAATAAATAAATAAATATTTTTAAATTAAAATTTTTTTAATTTAATTTCAAATAAAAATAAATAAATAAATAATGGGATGAACTTAATGCCACTGAACTATACACTTAAAAATGGTGTAGGGGGGCTTCCCTGGTGGCGCAGTGGTTGAGAATCTGCCTGCTAATGCAGGGGACATGGGTTCGAGCCCTGGTCTGGGAGGATCCCACATGCCGCGGAGCAACTGGGCCCGTGAGCCACAACTACTGAGCCTGTGCGTCGGGAGCCTGTGCTCCACAACAAGAGAGGCCACGATAGTGAGAGGCCCATGCACCGCAATGAAGAGTGGCCCCCGCTTGCCACAACTAGAGAAAGTCCTCACACAGAAACGAAGACCCAACACAGCAAAACTAAAATAAATTAATAAACTCCTACCCCCAACATCTAAAAAAAAAAAAAAAAAATATATATATATATATATATATAAAATTAAAAAAAAAAAAAAAAAAAAAAAAAAATGGTGTAGGGCAGGGCTTCCCTGGTGGCGCAGTGGTTGAGAGTCTGCCTGCCGATGCAGGGGATGCGGGTTCGTGCCCCGGTCCGGGAGGATCCCACGTGCCGCGGAGCGGCTGGGCCCGTGAGCCATGGCCGCTGAGCCTGTGCGTCCGGAGTCTGTGCTCCGCAGCGGGAGAGGCCACAGCAGTGAGAGGCCCGCGTACCGCAAAAAAAAAAAAAAAAAAAAATGGTGTAGGGCTTCCCTGGTGGTGCAGTGCTTGAGAGTCCATCTGCCAGTGCAGGAAGCACCGGTTCGAGCCCTGGTCCAGGAAGATCCCACATGCCGCGGAGCAACTAAGCCCGTGCGCCACAACTACTGAGCCTGTGCTCAAGAGCCCACGAACCACAGCTGCTGAGCCCATGTGCCACGATGGCTTGGGCCCGCGCACCTGGAGCCTGTGCTCTGCAACGGGAGAGGCTGCCGCTATGAGAGGCCCTCGCACCTCGACGAGGAGTGGCCCCCGCTCACTGCAGCTAGAGAGGGCCCGCGTGCAGCACCGAGGACCCAGCGCAGCCATAAATAAATAAATAAATAAATAATGTTTTAAATGGTTTAAACGGTTACTTTTGTGTTCTGCATATTTTACCAAAATTTTTTTAATGAAAAAAAGGGATTATTAGTGCTACCTTCTTATAAATCTCCCGTATAAATCTCCTCCTCTCTGTCCCCACCTCCGTTGTTCCAAATGTCATTATCCCTTTGACCATTGCAAATCCTCTCTCAACTGGTCTCCCAGCCTCCAGTCTTTTTTCCTTAAATCAATCATCAGAGAGATGTTTCCAACAAGCCAAACAAACCATATGACCGCTTCCCATTACCTGTAGGATAAGATCCAAACCCCTTAGGTTGGCATAGAAGGCCCTCAGTGATATGGACCCTTTTCTCAATTTTTATGCATCCATCTAATAGATGTGTGTTGAATGGTCCCTGAGACCTGCACTGGAAATGACCCCGAGGGCATGGCAGTGAAGAGGAAAATATGCTGTCTGGCACTGTAGAGCTAACTCACTAGAGAAAACAGCAGTTTTTAAAATATAGACCAATTTTTTAAATTACAAACTGTGATGAATCTATTGGTCATGAGTTTTGTTTGCTGTTGTTGTTCTTGTTTTGGGCTCGGCGTGTGGGATCTTAGTTCCCTGACCAGCTGACCAGGGATGGAACCCATGCCCCCTGTGCCCCCTGCAGTGGAATCACAGAGTCCTAACCGCTGGACCACCAGGGAATTCCCTACTGTCGTTTATTTGACACACACGTTTTCAGTGTTTACTACTTGCCAGGTACCGTACTAGGTACTGGACATGTGGTGATAAGGAAAAAAAGACAGAATCCTTGCTCTTATGGAATGTATTAACAGACACTAATTAGATAGCAACAGCAATGAACACTAATTACAAACTAAGCTAAGGACTATTGCCCTAGATGGGGGAAGGAAAGCGATGCTTGATCTAAGATCTCAAAGGTGAGTAAAAGGTAACTAGGCTGGAGGGAGGAGGGGACTGCTGAAGAGAAAGGAGCATAAGAGGCAAAGGAAATAACAAGCTCAAAGGCCCTGAAGCAAAAAGGAGTGAGCACAGGAGGAACTGTGTGAAGAAGGCGGTATGGCTGAAGCCTGGGGGCAGGGAGAGTAGAGAGGTGGGCAGAGGCCAGAGAGGCAGGGCCTCTGGGCCACACTAAGGAGTTTGAATTTTATGTTAAAGATAATGGGAAGCATACGGTATTTGCTTCCTATTATCTTTAACATAAATTTCAAACTCCTTAGTGTGGCCCGTATGCTAACACATATATATGGAATTTAAGGGGAAAAAAATGTCATGAAGAACCTAGGGGTAAGAAAGGAATAAAGACACAGACCTACTAGAGAACAGACTTGAGGATATGGGGAGGGGAAAGAGTGAGCTGTGACAAAGCGAGAGAGAGGCATGGACATATATACACTACCAAACGTAAGGTAGATAGCTAGTGGGAAGCAGCCACATAGCACAGGGAGATCAGCTCAGTGCTTTGTGACCGCCTGGAGGGGGGGATGGGGGGGTGGGAGGGAGGGAGACGCAAGGGGGAAGAGATATGGGAACATATGTATATGTATAACTGATTCACTTTGTTATAAAGCAGAAACTAACACACCATTGTAAAGCAATTATACCCCAATAAAGATGTTAAAAAAAAAAAAAAAGATAATGGGAAGTCACTGAAGGATTTTAAGCAGAGGGTGGAAGTGGGGAGACCAGTTACAAGGCTGTTGCAGTGCAGCAGGCAGAGGAGGGCTGTGGCCTGCCTGGGGTTGTGCCAGTCGATGGAAGCACATGAGATTAAGGTGAATCTGAGATGTAGAGCTGAAAGGATTTGGAGGTGGCTTAGATGTGGGAATGAGGAAAAAGAAAAATCAGAAATGAGTCCAGCTTTTAAACATGTTTGATGAAGAACTTTTGGTTGGCGTTGTAACTGTGTATCATGACTGGTTGTTTCTTTGTGTGTGTGTTTGTTTATAAAACGTTCTGTAAATATAATTACTATTCTTTGTAAGCTATTTCTTTAAAATAAATTTGAAAACCTTTAAAAAAAAAATGAGTCCGAGAATTACGTTACACTTTTCAAGTGTGATAATATTGTAGTTATATTTTTTTGTTTTGTATCTCTTAAAGGTGTAGACTAAAATATTTAGAGATGAACTGAAAAGATTTGCTTCCAAACAATACTCGGGGGTGGGAGGGGAAAGTGGAAGAAGACGTGGGCAGAGCAGGACTAACCAAGGGTCAACGTTTGTTAGGGCTGGGGACTGCACTGGTGGTCCAGGATCGTCCACCCTCCCATTGCAGGGGGCCCAGGTTCAATCCCACACGCCACAACTAAGACCCAGCGCAGCCTAATTAATTAATATTTTTAAAATTTAGGAAAAAATTCCAGAAGGTTTCAAAAAAAAAGTTGTTGAGGTGGACGACATATACATGGGTGCATTGTACTATTCTGTTAACTTTTGTATATATTCAAAATTTTCCATTATACAAAGTTTTCAAAGAGAGAACGATAAGATGAAAGAAGGAGGAGGAAGAAGAGGAGAGGGGGAGGGGAGATTGAAAGGGAGAAGGAGAATAAATTAAGTCCTAGGTTTTAGCTTGAGCAGCTGATGGTGCCATTTACTGAGCTGGTGAAGAGAATGGGCAGAGAGTGGAACAAGAGATTTAAGGAGTATCGCAAGTCCCATTTTGGACACTTTTAAGTTGGACACATCCAGGAGGCATGCGGAGGAAGATGTCATGTAGACAACTGGATATGCAAATCTGAATGAAACTCAGAGGAAAAATCTGCACAAAAGAGATAAATATGTGAATAATTAGCATATACATGGTGTTTAAAACCATGAAAATGGATGGAATTACTTAATGAGAGAATGTAGACAAAGGGAGATCCAAGACCAAATCCAAAGAAACAAAATTTAGAGGGTTGAGTAAATGAGAAAGGAGTCTGAGAAGTAAAACCCGGGGAATGGTATAGAAAAAGGAAGACTGTTATTGGGACAGCCTAAAGGAGATGATATTTCAAGGAGGAAGTAGTAGCCAACTGAAGCTGTTAAGGGGTCAAATAAGATAAGAACAGGGTCAGAAAGAGAAAAGCAAATACCGTATGCTAACACATATATATGGAATCTAAAAAATAAAGAAAAAAAATGGTTCTGAAGAACCGAGGGGCAGGACAGGAATAAAAATGCAGATGTAGAGAATGGACTTTAGGACACAGGGAGGGGGAAGGGGAAGCTGGGACGAAGTGAGAGAGTGGCATGGACATATATACACTACCAAATGTAAAATAGATAGCTAGTGGGAAGCAGCTGCATAGCACAGGGAGATCAGCTCGGTGCCTTGTGTCCACATAGAGGGGAGGGTGGGAGGGAGAGGCAAGAGGGAGGGCATATGGGGATATATGTATATGTATAGCTGATTCACTTTGTTATACAGCAGAAATTAACACACCATTGTAAAGCAATTATACTCCAATAAAGATGTTAAAAAAATAAAAGGATAACAGCAGGGAACAGCCACTGGATCTGGCAATGTGGAGGTCATCGACAGCCTTGATAAGAACAGTTTTTATTAGAGCGATGGGTTGGAGGCGGTGGAAGAGCGAATGAAAGGTGAGGAAATTTAGATAACACGAGCAGGTGACTCAAGAAGCATGACTGTGAAGTTGATCTACAAAATGAGGTTAGCTAAAGGGAGATGTGGAGTCAAGAGAGAGCTGGGTTTTATTAACCTGACATATATTAGAGTACATTAGTAAGTTGAAAGATCCAAGAAGGGGTAGAGATAAATGATTCAGGAGAAAGAGGAGATAAAACTAAGATTAGAATCCATAGCAGCAGTGTTCATAATACCCAAAAAAGTGGAAACAACCCAAACGAACATCAACTGATGAATGCATAAACAAGCTATAGTATATCATACAATGGAATGTTATTTGGACATAAAAAGGATGAAGCATTGATACGTGCTACAACATGGGTGAACCTTGAAAACATTATGCTAAGTGAAAGAAGCCCGTCATGGAAGGCCACATATACAATGATTCCATTTATATGAAATGTCCAGAATAGGTAAATCCATAGAGACAGAAGGCAGATTGGTGGTAATGGGAATGTTGGAAGAAACAGAGAGTGACTGCTAATAAACACAGAGTTTCTTTTGGGGGTGATGAAAATATTCTAAAATTGACTGTTGTGATGGTTGCCCAGCTCTAAATGTACTAACACCACTGAATTGCATAATTTAAATGAGCGAACTTTATGGTATGTGAATTGTGAATTATCTCAATAGAGTTGTTATGTTATATGAGTAATAAAAAAGGTTGGGCTATATTAGAGACCTAAATAGAGAGATTAACCCTGGACAGGAGTAACAACATAGCATCCATTATAATAAAGCAGGAAGGATGGGAGAAGATTCAGATAATCTGTAGGTTTTGTGATAGAAAAGAAAGAAGTTTACATCTGATAGTTTCTATCATAAAGGATGAGATAAATTCATCAATTAAGAGTAAGGGTAGAAAAGAGCTTATAGTAGGTTTGAGGACAGAGGATTTGGTATGAAACATTCATCTCAATACTTATTTAACACAATTATGTATTTTTATCTCAACCCCAAAGTCCACATCATTCTTTTTTTTTTTTTTTTATCTATTTATTTTTGGCTGCGTTGGGTCTTTGTTGTTACGTGCGGGCTTTCTCTAGTTGCAGCGAGCGGGGGCTACTCTTCATTGCAGTGGGCAGGCTTCTCATTGCAGTGGCTTCTCTTGTTGTAGAGCACAGGCTCTAGGCACGTGGACTTCAGCAGTTGTGGCACGCAGGCTCAGTAGTTGTAGCTCACGGGCTCTAGAGTGCAGGCTCAGTAGTTGTGGCGCACGGGCTTAGTTGCTCCGCAGCATGTAGGATCTTCCCAGACCAGGGCTCGAACCCGTGTACCCTGCATTGGCAGGCGGATTCTTAACCACTGCACCACCAGGGAAAGTACAGCCTTTGGCTCAGGCTGATGGAGCCTTGAATCACCCATCTCCACTGCTGCTACACAACGACCTCTGCCCACAACAGCCATCCTGTCCAGCTGAAAGCAGGAAGATGCCCTCTTCCTACCACAGTCTGACCTCTCTCGAATGCTTACTATTGGCAGAACCCACAAGCACGGGAGCCAGGTAATTGTAGTCTGCAGACTCTTCATCCCAGCAAACTAGAGCATAGTATAAAAGGGTGGGTGAAAGCCTGAGAGAAAATAGGTATAACCGGTGGGAAAGCATTAGATGTATTCCCAGTAATTTCAAGAACAAGGAAAGGAATTTAGTGTACATACTACTATCTAACATTGTTCTGAAGGCATTAGTGAAATCAAGTAAGCAAGAGAAAGAAATAAAAGGTATAAAAATTGGGAAGGATGGAAAAAAGAAGTAAAATTATCATTATTTACACAGATCATTTTATACCCAATAAGTCCAAATAATTAAATAGAAACAATTATTATAAACAATGAGATAATTTAGTAAGATGACTAGGTGGAAAATGAACAAACATAAATCAAAAAAGATGATATATATATGCAAATGGCAACCAACTAGAGGAAACAATGAAAAACAGACTCCCTCTTATATTAACCAAAAAAGTAAAATAACTAGACAATAGAAATGTTCAATATCTTTGAAATACTGCTGAGGGGACAAAAGAAGATGTGAATAATTGAGAAGACATAGCATACTCTTGGATAAAAAGATATGTCAGTTCTCTCTAAAATATATTTAATACAATCCTAATAAAATGCCCACAGCAAACATCATACTCAATAGTAAAAGACTGAAATCTCCTTGAAGATAAGGAACAAAAAAAGGATGACTGCTTTCACCACCTCTATTCAACATAGCATTAGAAGTTCTAGCCAGAGCAATTAGGCAAGAAATATTAATTTAAAAGTATCCACATTGGTGGGACTTCCCTGGTGTCATAGTGGTTAAGAATCCGCCTGCCAATGCAGGGGACACGGGTTCGAGCCCTGGTCTGGGAAGATCCCACATGCCACGGAGCAACTAAGCCCGTGTGCCACAACTACTGAGCCTGTCCTCTAGAGCCCGTGAGCCACAACTACTGAGCCTGTGTGCTCCAACTACTGAAGCCCGCGTGCCTGGAGACCATGCTCCACAACAAGAGAAGCCACCGCAGTGAGAAGCCCACACACTGCAACGAAGAGTAGCTGCCACTCGCCACAACTACAGAAAGCCCGTGCGCAGCAACGAAGACCCAACGCAACCAAAAATAAATAAATAAATAAAATTGATTCTTAAAAAAAAAAAGTATCCACATTGGAAAGGAAAAAGTAAAATTATCTCTGTTTACAGATGATGTGATCTTACATGTAGAAAACCCTAAAGATTCCACACACACAAAAAAAATGCTATTAAAACTAATAAATAAATTCAACAAAGTGGAAAGATATAAAGCCAACACACAAAAGTCAGTTGCATTTTTATACATGAACAATGAACAATCTGAAAAAAATTCCATTTACAATAGTTTCAAAAAGAATAAAATACTTAAGAATTAACTTAACCAGGGAGGTGAAAGACTTGTACAATGAAACTGCAAAACATTGCCAAATTAAACTAAAGAAGGTATAAATAAATGGAAATACATCCCCTATTCATGGATTGGAAAACTTAATATTGTTAAAATGTCAATACTGGAATTCCCTGGTGGTCCAGTGGTTAGGACTCCATGCTCTCACCGCCGAGGACCCAGGTTCAATCCCTGGTGGGGGAACTAAGATCCCACAAGCCATGTGGAAAAAAAAAAAAAAGTCAATACTACCCAAAGCAATCTATAGATTCAGAGCAATCTCTATCAAAATCCCAAAGATATTTTTTGCAGAAATTGAAAAATTCATCCTAAAATTCATATGGGATCTCAAGAGACCCTAAATAGCAAAAACAATCTTGAAAAAGAAAAAAGAACAAAAGTAGAAGAATCACACTTCCTGATTTCAAAACCTACTACAAAGCTACAGTAATCTAAACAGTATAGGGACTACCCTGGTGGCGCAGTGGTTAAGACTCCATGCTCCCAATGCAGGGGGCCTGGGTTTGATCCCTGGTCAGGGAACTAGATCCTACACACGCATGCCCCAACTAAGAGTTTGCTTGCCACAACTAAGGAGCCAGTGATCCACAACTAAGGAGCCCATGAGCCACAACTAAGGAGCACGCCTGCTACAACTAAGACCCGGCGCAACCAAATAAATAAATCTACATTAAAAAAAAAAAAAACAGTACGGTATTAGATAGGGAATTCCCTGGTGGTCCAGTGGTTAAGACTCTGCACTTCCACTGCAAGGGCCATGGGTTCAATCCCTGGTCGGGGAACTAAGATCCTGCATGCCATGTGGCCAAAAACAAAAAACAGTATGGTATTGGAGTAAAGACAGACGTATAAAGCAGTAGAATAGAATAGAATAGAATCCAAAAATAAACCCTCATAAGACAGCAAAGGCACAGGTAACAAAGAAAAAATAGACAAATTGGACTTTGTGAAATTTTTTAAATTTTGTACATCAAAAGACACTATCCCCAAAGTAAAAAGGCAACCCACAGAATGGGGGAAAACATTTGCAAATCATATATGATACCAGATTATCACCCAGAAGAGAAAACTCCTAAAACTCAACAACAACAAAAACAAACAACCCAATTCAAAAATAGGCAAAGGACCTGAATAGACATTTCTCCAGAGAAGATAGATGAATGGCCAAGAAGCACATGAAAAGATGCTCAACATCACTAATCACTAGGGAAATGCAAATCAAAACTACAATGACACAGTACCTCAAACCCATTAAGACGGCTACCATCAAAAAAAAAAAAAAAAAGCCAGCAACAATCGTTGGCAAAGATGTGGAGTAAACAGAACACTGTTGGTGGGAATATAAAATGGATGGTACAGCCGCTGTGGAAAACAGCATGGTGGTTCCTCAAAAAATCAAAGATAGAGTATCATACGATCAGCAATTCCACTTCTGGGTATATGCCCTTGAAAAGAATTGAAAGCAGGGAGGGTCCCAAAGGGGTATTTGTACACCCGTTTTTTTTTTGTCTTTTGGCTGCACCATATGTGAGATCTTAGTTCCCCGACCAGGGATCAAACCCCCGACCCCAGCATTGAAAGCACGGAGTCTTAACCACTGGACCACCAGGGAAGTCCCCCATAGCAGCATTATTGACAGTAGCTAAAACATGGAAGAAACCCAAGTGTCCATTGATAGATGAATGGATAAGCAAATGTGGTGTATACATATAACAAAATATTATTATTATTATGCTAAGTGAAATAAGCTAGTCACAGGAAGATAAATACCATATGACTTCACTTACATGAGGTACTTAGAGCAGTCACATAGAATCACAAAGACAGAAAGTATGATGGTGGTTGCCAGGGGCTTGTGGGGGGAGGAGAGAATGGAAAGTTACTGTTTAACGGATACAGAGTTTCAATTTTACAAGATAAGAAGAATTATGGGGGTGGATGGCGGTGATGGGTCCACAACAGTGTTAATATATTTAATACCACTGAATTGTACACTTAAAATGGTGAAGATGGTAAGTTTTGTTATGTGCATTTTACTACAACCAAAAAAAAAAAAAGAAGAAAAAAAAATTAAATGATACCACCAAAACAAAAGAATAATTACACATTTTAAATAAATGAATAAATAGCCATTCCACATGCAGGTGTTTACACACAGGAAATATAAGCATATATCCACACAAAGACATGGACATAAACGTTCATAGCAGTTCTATTTGTAATAGACAAAAACTGGACACAATCCAAATGTCCGTCAACAGCTGGATGGATAAATAATTTATGGTAACTCCATAAAATGGAATACCACTCAACAATAAAATGAATGTTGATTTTCTTTTCTCTAAACAAAACTTCCTTCAGCCACTACGCATGGGCTCTCTACAAGAGGGAAAGTCCAATAGCCTCAAGTCTCACGAGGAGCATTTTCCAGGGTCATTGGTGGCCTCTGGGGGAGGACGACTTTAAACAAAGTCCCTGGTTGGGGCGGGTGCTCTGTCCAAGTCCACTGCCTCCGTCCGTCCTGCCGGTCAAACCCACTGTGCCCCGGCCAGCGCGGGGCTGAGGGATAAGGTCTGGGACAATTCCTGAGTCAGGCAGGGATGAGCTATTTCAGGAAAGTGTCTCCCACACGGCGCCGCTGGAGCCAGGGCAGCCCCTGTGCTGCTGCCCAGCAGAGAAGTTTTGTGACCGCCCCCCTGGGGTTGACACATCCTTCTCTGTGTTTGGCTTCTATCTGGGGCAGAGGCATGTTACAGTTTACAAAGCCCTGGGGGTGTTCCAGGGGCACCCAACCAGAATTTCCAACTTGCATAAACTGAGCAGAACCTGAGCCCGGAATGAGGCCGGGACATGCTGCAGGAGTCTGCTCTGCCGGGGCATTTGGCCCCCATGAAGCTGTGCTCCGAGACGTAGCTCCCCTCCCCCTTCCCGCGTCCCTCTGAGATGATCAGCACACACCAGCCTCTTCAACTGGGCACAGCGCCCCAGAACTCAGGACACACTGGCACCACCTGTTTCTTCGCCCCCACGTAATAAAATTGGTTGAAGAGCCTACGGGATTTTGGGACCGGCGCCCTCTGGAGAGATTTCATACATCAACTCCTCCCCGGCAAAGAGGAAACGGCCAAGTAGGAGACAGGGAACAAAGTCCTATCACTGGGCGAAAGGAGACTCGAGTCTGCAGCGGCGGAGCAGAGAGACAGGCCAGCCACCCAAGGGAAGCTCCACTCAGAGCCAGGCTACCATGGACACCCTGGTCCGACTCCTGCAGCTGCTGGTGCTAATCCTGACCCTGCCCCTGCACCTCATGGCTCTGCTGGGTTTCTGGGAGCCCCTGTGCAAGACCTATTTCCCCTACCTCATGGCCATGCTGACAGTCAACTGCAACCGCAAGATGGACAGCAAGAAACAGGAGCTCTTCAGCCAGATAAAGGGGCTGGCAGGAGCCTCGGGGAAGGTGGCCCTGCTGGAGCTGGGCTGTGGCACTGGCGCCAACTTCCAGTTCTACCCACGTGGCTGCAGGATCACCTGCCTGGACCCGAACCCTCACTTTGAGAAGTTCCTGACAAAGAGTATGGCCAAGAATAGGCATCTTGAATATGAACGGTTTGTGGTGGCTTTCGGAGAGGACATGAAACAGCTGGCCAGTGGCTCCATGGACGTGGTGGTCAGCACCTTGGTGCTGTGCTCGGTGCAGAGCCCAAAGAGGGTCCTGCAGGAAGTTCGGAGAGTACTGAGGCCGGTGAGCAGAATGGGAAGTGTATGGCACGGGGCAACAAACGTAGCATCAGACACCCCGGTGTCCAGGGCACCCAGGATGGGGAATCTCAGGCACCAGTGCATTAGACATCCACCCAGCCCCACCTGCTGGTGAACAGGAGATATGACCAGGGCCTGGATGGGGCAGGATAGGGTGCTGTGGAATCACACAGGTGATCCACCTAACAAAGGGGGAAAGAGGGGTGAAGGACACCTAGGGATGTGGTGTTTAAACTGAGATCTGAGGGGTTAAGCAGGGGGTGGAGGGAGTGGCGGAAACAAAAGAGTGTTCTAAGTAGAGATATTGGAGTAGTGGAATCCATAAAGTTTGGAACTGGGTGTGGACAGAAAGGAGTTTAGGATGATTTCCAGGTTTCTGGCGTGAGCGACTTGTGGAGGGAGTGAGGGAGGGTAGAGAGAAGTGCCATTTGCAAGATAAAAGAAACGTGTTTTGGACTTGTTAGGTCTGTGGTGCCATGGAGACAGCCAGGCAGAAAACCCAGAGGCACTTTTAAGTCCAGATCTGGAGGTCAGAAAAAGATGTAGCCTGCAGATTTAGATTTGGAAGTCATCAGCTTGTAGCTGGTAAATTCCAAGCGCATTGGAATTTGAGACCGAAACAGGAAAGGCCGTAGAATATCTGGCTTGTATCACCTATTGGACATTTCCTTTTAGATTCATGCTTTCTGGAAGGTTTTAATTCATTAACGTTAACAGTTACGTATAACTTTTGGTTGTTTTGTTGTTGTTGTTTTGGGTGCATGAGATCACCTAGGGAGGGTACAGTGAGGAGGAAAGAGCTGGAGGAACCCCAGCTTACTCAGGAGCCCAGTGCACCCTTCCGTGGGATGCTGGCTGAGATGTCTGGGATGCAGGCGTCTTGGTCTCGGGAGAGGGCTCAGCGCGAGCATCTCTGTATCCAATGAGATCTCTGCTCCTGGTTCCCCACCTCCCCATCTGTCTGCCCTCGGCTACGCTGGCCTTCGGGTCATTGTTTAAAAATCTCTCACCAGTCATGGCCCCTAGGTCACAGGAGGCTCTTCACACTCACTTTGAGTTGGGGGGTAAGAGCCGGGGGATGCAGAGAAGGTCACAGAGCCGGACGATCTCCCTAAACTCGCAGGCCAGCACCTCCCACTCCACCAAGAGGTTTTGACCAGGCTTGGTCAGCGGGATGGAGGTGAGAGTAGAGGAAGATTGCAGAATGGAGCAGGTAAGTGACGCTCTCTCTTCTCTCCCAGGGAGGAATGTTTTTTTTCTGGGAGCACGTGGCTGAGCCACGTGGAAGCTGGGCCTTCCTGTGGCAGCAGGTTTTAGAGCCCACCTGGAAACACATTGGGGATGGCTGCTGCCTCACCAGAGAGACCTGGAAAGATCTGGAGAATGCCCAGTTCTCTGAACTCCAAATGGAACGACAACCCCCTCCCATCAAGTGGTTACCCGTTGGGCCCCATATCATGGGAAAGGCAGTGAAATAAGCCCCTCCTTCTCCCACCTCTCCGCGGGGAGCCCCTCTCCTTCTCTAACTTCAACCCTTCCTTGTGCAGTGAAAAAGCTCTATTCCCATCCTGACTATAGGGAGGAAACAGTTATACCCTGTCATATCCCTAACTGCAAATTCCTCGACTGGGTCTCCCAGTTTTTGCCCACTACCCCTAGGACAGCCCCCCGTCCCTTCCCCGTGTTCCCCCCACTTCTGAGACCACACCCACGTGCCCCCAGGACCTGGTCACAAAAGTCACCAGTATCCCTGCCAGGCGCCCTGGGCTCCCTCCAACCACCACCTTTGTCCTGGGCTGCGGGGATGCAGAGAGAACCAGTCCTCTCTGGAGACCCTGCAGCACTCAGCAAAGAAGCCAGAGGCTTCGTCCTCACATCGTTTTTAATAAATAGACAAAACCCACGGATGGATGCAGCAAACTAAGGTCAGAGGAGAGGGGAAGCCAGGGAGGGAAGAGCCCCTGAGTCAGCGACATAACCTCCTCCCCACCCTCTGGGCTTAAGGCGCTTTCAGGGAGATAGGTCCTCGGGGTCTCATTATACAGGGTGAATGGGAGAGGGAAGGATTAGGGTCCCCTCTCCCCACTTTTGCATCAGGACACCACTGCCCTCCTCACCCTCCCCCACGACCCATCCCTGATTTACCCCCTCTCATCTCACAGCACCCTAAGGGGAGGTTTGGGGGTGGGTGGGTGTGGTCCTCACGGGGAGAGAGGTCTGTGCCCCCGAGGAAACAGATCCTGCTACATCCTGATGGGACACCAGCAACCCAGCCTGCCCCCTTCATCCCTAGGAGCCATCTCTGGGGAAGGGGTGCAGGGGACCCATGGGCCAGGCTGGGAAGGAGGAGGCTAGGCAGTGCCTGGCACAGGGTGCCCATCGGAGCCTGGCTCCGGGTGCCCATCCGCAGCCAGGATGGGGTGTGCATCGGGCCCCCCGCCCCGGGGGCTGCCCCAGTTGTTCCTCAGGATGGTGCCCGTCTTCTCTTCCTTGAACTGTTGCCGGTCTTCCCGTGGGATCTTCACCGCGTGGTACTGGGGCACAGTAGCTTCGGGGTACCGCGCTCGCTTGAAGAATCCCATCTGGAAGAACAGCAGGCCAGACATGAGCAGGCTCCGGGGCTGAGGTCCCTGGAGATGCCCAGCACAGCCCAGCCTCCTGCCTCCACCATCCCTGGGACAGAAAGAACCAACAGCAGCAGAAAGGGGCTGGCTGGGCAGCAGCTCGTGCAGGAAGCAGCCCTCACAGGTGCCACCATCAGTGCTGGGTCCCCAGGTTCTCACTGACAGCAAGAGAAAGACCAGGAGGGGCCTGAGGTGCAGGACCAAGGACATCTCCCTTGGTGCCTGAAAGAGGGGGGTGAAGGTAGAACATCAGGACTGCTGACCCCAAAGGTTTCCACACCCCCAAGATTTTTAAGAGACCCGGTAGCATCCCCTAGAACACAAACAAGAGCAGAGGGAAAACATGGCTTCCTAGAGCCCCGCAAACTCCAGAATGATTCCTCCCAAGCCTCATATGCACGACCCCTGTGTACTGAGCAGCATCGCCCTTAGGGCGGGCCCTCTCCTCTATGAATACGGTAGCCTGGCCCCTCCCTAAGTCATGAACTTGCTGGCCCTTACCTACCAAGACAGAAATGTGTCCCTTGCACACTCACACTCAGGACTTCCCAGGACTCCTACATGCTGGACTGCACGGCACCTCCTTGCACATGTGTCTCTGCACACTCATGCCCACAGAAAAGACATGCACGGCACCTCCCTGCACTCCCCACATGCTCAGAACCCCAGGAGCCCACCCAACCCTTGTGCGTGCCCCAGGCTGTGCGCACTCACCCTAGGGCCTCACCCTGACAACCTCCTCCCCTCAGCTCCTGGAACTCACACCACCCTCATGCAATCTCCTTTCTACACCCTGCACATTCCTGGTCCCCTGAATGCTGGGAGCTCGAGCTACACTCACATACATACCCACACGCGCACACACACGCGCGCACACACATGCTCACACACAACAATTACCCCACGGTCCCTGGACCCCCAGCTTCCACAGCTGAGGGCTGCACGGCCAGACGGGCCCGGTGGTAGTTGGTGGGGAAAGATGAGCTCTGGCTGTCCCGATGGAAGAAGCCACACTGGGACGTAAGGGAGGAAAGGAGCAGAAGAGGTGGAGGATGGGAAGACTGAGGAAAGATGGGCGCCTCTACCTCTGCCTTGTCCCCCTTCCATGGGAGCAGGAAGCAGAGATTCTGGAGCCAGTTTCTCGGAGGCATCGATCTCCCCTAAGAATGGCAAGGTTCCCAACAGTCTGGACGCCCAGAGGCCTGGTCCACTGATGACTCACATTTGCCAGAGGGTGTGCTTGGTCCTGGGTGGGGGGGGGGGGGCAGTTCTCCATAGGGCCCCAAGGGCATGCATGGCTCCACATGGCCCAGATGTGGCATGTGGTTCAGGGGATGACCGCTGGTGATGGACGTGATTCTCTGTACTGACACGCACATGAACGGGCTTTTAATGCGGAGCCCCAGACGCACACGTGATTCTGGCTACACTCTGTGTGTATGAGAATGGTTCCAGGTAGAGCCTGGTATGTGGAGGTTCCGAGTTCAGTCCTGGCAACAGTTCCCTGCAGGCAGTTCTCCACACTGGTTGGCTTTCTTGGCCACAGTTTCCTTCCCAGCCTTACCCACCATGCTCTAGTTAATTCAGACCACACTTCCCTGCCTCCATGGCTTTGCCCCTCATAGTCCTGAAAGGCCCACACCCACCCATCCCTCTCCCCACATCCAGATCCTACCACCCCACCTTCTAAGGCGCAGCTCCAGGGTCACCTGCTCTCAAGCTTTCCCTCGCCTGAGCTCCCACTGCACTTTCTTGACTCAGTCCACTGCCTCATCCTGGACTACTCCCCTCCCCAGCTAGACTGTAAAACCCCTGAGAACAGGATCTGCATCTGACTTATCTCTGAAACATCCAGGGCCTGATAGAAACCCTGGTACACGCAGGGTAAGTGCTCAATGCAGATTTGCTGAATAAATGGGAGACTGGGTGAGAGAACCACAGCATGAAAGGCCACCTGCCTGACAGGGGAGCCCTGCTCCCAGCAGCATCACCCTCCCCAAGCCTCACCTTCCACATAAGCAGCACCAGCAGCGCCAGCACCAGCAGCCCGGCCAGTACAGCCAGAAGGATGGCCCACCAGGGGACTCCTTCTGCCACCACAGCCACGGGGTCCAGGTATACCATCACTGGGATCTGGGGAGCAAGGGGTTAAGGGAACAAGGGCTGGAGCAACAGGACAGAAGAGCTTCCCCTGCTCCACGCCCCCCAGCCCAGCAGCTCACCACTGTGGAGGCATCTCTGAGCAGCAAGTTCTTGATGGAGGACTTCACGGTGATGCTGGCTTGGACAATCACTTCCAGGGACTTCACAGCCGAGTACTCCTAAGGGAGCAGGGAAGGAGACCCTCCTCCTAAATGCCCCCACGCCCCCACCTCCCCCCAGCTCCTGAAGTTGTAAACGGAATGGCGCCCAACACGGAGGGTGTTTCTACCTGTCTTGGGTTGAGAGTGTGCTGCATTTGGACAGGAAGGAGGAAGAAGAAGTGAACCCCAGGGCGGGGGTTGGGGAAGAGGATGCCCAGCCCAGCGCCCCAGCCTGACTCTCACCTCCAGGAAGGTGCTGTTCCAGAGGCGGCCCCAGACATGCAGCACAGCTGCACGGTCAAAGCTGTAGAGAGGGCAGCTGAACACCACGCAGTTGGCCGTGCCCCGGGTGCAGTCCTGTGGACCAGGACAGGCAGGGCTCTGAGCTGCTTGGCCCCAGCCCACCGAGCTGCCCAGGGCCCAGCACCCTCACAGACGTGGTCACACAGACACTGTCTGCCCAGAGCCTTCCCTCCATCCCTCCATTTTCCCCTGGCTCTTCATTCAATATCTCCTCCCATTTTCCTTACCTGGCTTCAAACTCCCCTCCTCCAAGAAGTCTTCCCAAACTAACCCTGTGGTCCAAAATAGCAGCCTACCCCAAATCTGGGCTATTTGGCTTTGAAATGCGTGGGGAGCAGGGAGGAGGTCTCTTGACAGCAGCAGGCAGAGTACCTTCCCCAGGAGATGCTCATGTTACCTAATGACAGTCCCATATATTGAGCATCTATCTGCAAGGTACTTATCTCATTTAAATTCACAACTGTCCTGCAAGGTGCATATTATTATCATCCCCATTTTTCAAACTAGGAAAATTAAAGTTCAAAGAGGCCAGATGACCTGCCTCAGGTCACACAGCTAGCAAAGCTGGAAAGAGGTGGCACAGATACTTGAACCCAAGTCCAGAGGGGGCAAAGCTGCGCTCCTCCGCGAAGCCCAAACTCACTGAATGAGCAGGAGGATGCCCGGAGCTGCCGGGGGGACAGGGGACTTAGGCCCTTCTCCTTCCAAGCCTGACCTAAATCCATTTGGCCCAATCCCACCTGATGGCCCATTTGCCTAAAAATTAATGTTCTATTCATGACGCTGCCTATACGGAAGAATGGCCACTTTCGAGCAATTCAAGAATCCTTGCTCAATTTGTCTAAAAGTTTTTTTTTTTTTTTTTTTTTGCGGTACGCGGGCCTCTCCCGTTGCGGAGCACAGGCTCCAGACGCGCAGGCTCAGCGGCCATGACTCACGGGCCCCGCCGCTCCGCGGCATGTGGGATCTTCCCGGACCGGGGCACGAACCCGTGTCCCCTGCATCGGCAGGCGGACTCTCAACCACTGCGCCACCAGGGAAGCCCTAAAAGTCATTTTAAGTAAAAGAATCCATTTCAAAGTTCTTAGCAAAAAGGGTGGCCTTTCAGAAGAAATCATTCACCTGGAGAAAGCAGGACTATCCGTGTAACAGGGAAACAGCAGTTACACAAGCTCATACCACCCCTGAGGTGCCTTCATTTGCTTTCCACCATGCTCTCAGGGGGGCAGGGAAGCTGAGGGCCCCCAGGAGGGATGGGCTGTGGTAGCGGAACTTCCTCCCAGACAGATGCCACCAGAGCTGGCCCAACTGCTGCCCTCCCCCTGCCAAGGTCTCTTTGCCTCTTTTTGCCTCTATTGCCCATCCTTTCCGCACCTGGGATTCACCTTCTGCCACCAGGCCAAGCACCCCCCGATCTGTGCCCCCCCCCCACACTCTCACTGCCAGCGCCATCCTAAAAGGGACGATACACAGAGTCTGCACTAATATGCTCAGTGAGCCCCGCCAGGAACAAAACCGTGTGAAACAGGAAACGGGGAGGCAAAAGGGCTCGAAAAGGATAGGCTTAATGAATCACATAAATATACTATCAATTTAATTATTAGAACTCTTAAAACCTTCAAGTGTTTTTTGACATTGTGAAAATCAAGCAGGTTTCCTTATGCAAATTGACTTTCTGGCCTAAAAGAATTCAAAAGAATAACAAACAGATCTCAGAGATGGCTAAAACCACCCCCTATAAAATGTGACCTTTCATACAAACGCAGGGAGAATCAACCGCGTGGGTAACGGGCTACGGTAAGTGCCCTGCTCTGGAGTGAACACCTGGTGGGCATGGGGGAGCAGCGGCGGTGATGTGAAGTGCCCTGTCACCTTGCCCCCGGTGTCTGTGACCATCACAGCTATTGACAGGCCACCCAGCACCCTGAAACTCCCTGCCCTCCCCTCTCCCCGCCATCCTCTGTCATACCACGTGCCCCATCCCATCCTGCCTGGGCCACGTTTGCCCCGCCCTCACCAGGGTGACGTTTTTCTTCTTCTCAGCAGAGGACACTGGCCGCCAGGACATGCTGGGCTCCGGCCGCTCTTGAGGCTCCCGTGGCTCCGGCTGCCCCAGCTCCCGCCGCCTCCTGTCCCTGCTGTCCACATCCTGAGGTGCGGAGGGGGCCCAGTGAGGGTCCCTCCAAACGCAGCAAGGAGAGGTGGCACCTCCTCCCCAGCACCCTCCTCCTGGCCCCCCCACCGGCCGCAGACCCCCAGCCCCATGGCGTCCTTCCCAAAGTCTGACCACGCCCCGCCCTGCTTCTGCAGCCCCACCCACCTCGCCTAAGCCTCACCAGGTGGAGGATGTTGGGCCTGGGGGAACAGAGTCCCCTCCTCCCCGGCCCCTGCCCGCCCTCCAGCTCCACCCGCATGGGGTACAGCAGCCACTTCCCGTTGGCGGTCTCGTGGGGCCACACGATGTTGAGGAAGGCCGAGCCCAGGGTGTTGAGTGACTGGCCTTGGTTGGAGACCTGTGGGCACAAGAGAGTGCAAAGGACAGGTTCTGAATCCCCAGAGATGGAGGGGACAGGGCTGCCGGGAAGCCTCAGGAAGCGTAGCTTCAACAAAGACTCAGGACCCTAGATCTAGGCACCATTCTCTACCCACCCCAAACCCAGGAAAACCCGGAGATGTCACCGGGAAATGCGGAGAGGCCCCAGCCAAGCAAGGGCAGGGTTCTAGGGAGAGACATCAGCCCTCCCCCCGTCCCCATCCACCAGCAGAGGCCCCTGGGCCCTCATGGCCTCCCCAGACCAGCAGGTGAGATGTCCAGTCAGGAATGAGCAGGAAATGGTCAACTGAGCCCTCAACACAAACACCTGCACGCAACCAAGGCCCAGGAACTGGGGGAGGCCTCGAACCAGGCGCCAGATGGGAGAAAAGCCACAGCCCTTGGGACATGTCTCAGCTTCTCCTCTGTGCCGAGAAGGGAGGGACCTCACCAGGCCACTTACCGTAACCTCATACTTGACCTTGCTGCCCACATCCCGCTCAGACTGCATGGCGCTCTCGCCCCGCACCACGCCGGAGAAGAAGAGCTGCTGGGGAATGGCCACCCTGGTGAGAAGGGGTCAAAACAGGGGCTGAGGAGGCCTGGGGCCTGATGGAGGGTCAGGAGGGTCAGGCCAGGTGAGGCAGAGCCCAGGCCTGGGTTTGGGGGTAACAATGCCCACCGCTTTGGCGGAGGTGCCCCCCTGGACAGGGCTTACCCCGTGATGGACAGTGGCAGCTCGATGAAGACACGGGCTCGGGCAGAGACCGGCTGCAGCTCCTGCTCGCTGATCCTGGAGTGTGGCAGGGGCAGGCGTGGGTGGCAGGCACAGGCACCGCCCCAAGGGATCAGGTGAGGACAGCAGAGCCCTTTCTAGGTGGACTTCAAGCCACTGCCCCCACCCTCACCCACCCTGTCCCGCCAGCCTTACGTGGCCAACAGCAGCTCTACCTCCAGCTCTGTGGTCTCAATGGTGATCCCTGAGGTGCTAAGGATGAGGTAGAAGGTGACCTAGGCAAAGGGTGGAGCGAGATTAGAGTCCGGGAGGGTGAGGGGCTTGAGGAGGGGTCAGGGGTGAGAGAGCCACTCGGATAGGAATAAGGGCAGATATGCCGACCTGGGCACCTCTCTTCATGGGGTTCCCCAGCTCACACTCAACATGGGAGGCGTTCTCATTGGACAGGCACAGCGGCTTCTCCTGGAGTGGGGAGAGAAGGAGAGATCAGCTTGGGTTACTGGAGCCCCCAAGACCCCACCCCTGCCCTGCCCCGGGCCCTCACCGCAGGGTCCAGGGCCCGGACTCCTGAATAGTGCAGAGAGGCAGGGAGGGTGACCAGGAGCTGGGCTTCATGGGCGTCATCCCCATCAGCCTGGGGCTGGGCTGGGTCCGAAGGCAGATTGGTGACCTTCAGCTCCAGGCCGATGACTGGCTGCCCACTCAGTGCAAACAGGGCTGTCGTCCCATCCGCATCCCTGGGGGGTCAGATCCCACTCACTCTAAGACCGGAACACCTGCCCCCGCCTCTCCCTTCCTCCTCCCCCTGCCAGTGCATGCTGCCTGCCCCCACTCCCTGAACCTCTCCTCCCACCCTGGCTCTCCCGAATCTCCGCACACACTGGTCCAAGCCTCAGACGCAAGAGAGTCAAGACTGGGAGTCAGGGGACCTTTGTTTCTGGCCCCAGCTCCAGCACCTACTGACCTTGGGCAAGAAATTTAACCTCTCTAGGCCTCCGTTCTCCATCTCTAAAGTGGGACTAGTAATATTTCCTGCTTCATGGGGTTGTGAAGACCTAACAGTGGGATGTATGTGACGGTATAATTTTTTATATGGTGAAGGCTTGTCACTCTCTGCCACGGGACCCCTGTGGGCCCCTCACTGCCCTCATCCTGCAAACTTCTGAGCTCTCAGCAGGTCCTCCCCACCTTCCACCTTCCACCCTCTCCCTGCAGGCTCAGCCCCCACTCCTGCTGGCCCTCGCAAGGGGACTTCCTTCCGTCCCTTGATCTCTTGCCTTCCCACCCCACCTGCTCCCTCGCTCCCCCTCACATGGGCAGAGGCTGAAATTCCGTGTCGCTGATACGGGCGCAGAACCTGGCGTGGACCAGCTGCAGGTGGCTCTGACACACCTTGTCTTCACCACAGCCTTGCTTCAGAAAGTGGATCTGGGGAGAGGTTTGAGGAGGGGGTCATTCCCAGGGGGTGCATGTATCGCCAAGGCGTATGGCGGGGTAGAGGATCACGGGAATAAACAACCTGAGTTCAACCCGCAGATCTGCTGCTTCCTAGCTGTGTGACACCCAGCTGGTCACCTAACCGCTCTGAGCTGTGTCCTCATCAGGGAAATGATGGGAGTATTACAATGCCGTGGTAGAGAGCAGCAGGCTAGTCCACAGCGAGGCCGCGTTTCCTTGGCCTTTCTTGCATGTAACTAAGTCCCAGACTTAGAACGTGAAGAGAAGTAAAGAGCATCACTTCCGGACTGGCTGTAAGACCCATACAAGGAAGTCCCCGCCCCCCTCCAACTGATGGGATAGAGGTGACCTAAGGACCTTGGAGGCCACATTTGAACATGGCAGACCCCCAGCACCCTGGGCCCCCGAATGACTGCCTGCCCCCTCTGACTAGGAACGCATGATAATTTGGGCCATTTTACATCTGTGGCCCACCTGTTACAGCACCTAGAGATATGAGGAACAACTGGGGTAGCATGAAAGAATTTTGCAAGCTATGAATGTCACTGGCGAGGGATTCACGATCCCTGTCCCTCCCAGCTTCTTTTCCTGGGCTAAACCAGAACGCATGCTAACCTCTGTCCGCTGGGTGCTGGGCTGGTGGGCATTGAGGATGGGGGCCACAGGGGGCAGCCCCTGGCCAGGAGCCTGTCGCCGGAGCCGAGGGGTCTGGAGACTATAGGACAGAGTCACCACGATGGCCCGAAGCTTGTCTTTGACATTCTCCTGGGGAAGGGAAAAGATAGATGTGAATACAAGAACAACCCCCAGACCCCAGCCCTGCCCAAAGCCCCAGCCAGACCTAGGACAGATCCTGGAAAGAGGCTCAGGGAGACGAAGGAGAGAGGTGGAGAACTGGGCTAGCGGGGGGAGAGCAACTGGGGTGGAGAAGGGAGGACAGCCAGGATTTAGGGCTTCGGGGACCAGATGAGAAGATGGAACCTGCCGTGGCCATCTCCAGGGCGTATAGAACTTGACAGGAGATGCAAGAAAACGGCAGGTAAAAGAGAGGCCCGAAAGGGAGCCTTCCCAGAAGTCGAGATCTTAGACTGAGGTGTGAGTGTGTTTGGGAAGAAGATGAGAGGAAGCCAGGGGAAGCCAGGAAAAGAGAAGATGCGAAGCCAGGAAAAGAGAAGATGCGATGACAATGACCCTCAGAGGCCAAGGGGTCAGCGTCCACCTGAAGCTGAAGCATAGTGTCTCCACAGACTCGGTCATGCTGGTGTTTCAGCCACACGGTCCCTGAGGCCTGGTGCTTGGGGTCATCCGGGCCACGGCTCAGGAAGGTCACACGGGGCACCTGACCCCGGAGCCTCCGGTCCGTGTCCCCATCTAACGTGTAATCCAGGGCTGTGGCAGGTGGGAGAGGAGGGGCTGGTGAGCTGCAGAGCAGCTCCAGTGGGCCCTTCTCTGCACCCCAGAGTGACCCACCCTGACACCCAACGGGGTGAGCGTGGAGGGGCCTCACTCACCCACAGCGGGGCTGTAGCTGCTGGGCGATGCAACGTAGCTGAAACAGACCCTGAGGTCCATGCTGCGGGGACGAAGACAAGGCTGACAGGCCCCGGCCACACCCCAACCCTGCCCACTCCTGCCCCAGCCCCAGCCCCAAACTGGGTAGACAGTGGAGAACTGAACCCTGGAGGCTCCCCTCCACCCTCCCCTCGGACCCCGCCTCACCAGACCGAGTGGCCACTGGCACAGTTGGGCTGTTCTAGGTCGATGCTTCTTGGAAGAATAGAGACCTCGTGGGAGACGTGGAGGACGGGCCTGGCCCTGGGGAAGGGGGAGTCCAGGGCACAGGAAACATGAGAACATGAGGCTGGGAAAGAGGGGAGGCGGCAGATCTGGCACTGCAGAGCGGCTGGGCCTTGGAGGGGGAGGCCAGCAGAGGAGGACGGCTCACCTGAAGAGCACGGCAGTGTCAGCCAGGGAGCCCACCAGCAGGTCCGGGTAGCGGTTCCCATCCACATCCAGGCCGCCCGACAGAGAGTAGCCAAAGCTCTTTATGCCCACAGCCTCGCCCTCCAGCACCTGGGGGACCAGACCATCAGCCTCCCCACCCATCACACCCCAGCCTCTGCCTCCCCCGCCCTCTGCTGCTGTGCCCCCTGGGTCCCCCAGACACCCATTCCCTCATCTCCACCACTCCCCTCACCTGGGAAGGTTTAACGACAAGCCCCAGGCTGCTCCCATGGTAGATAAAGACTTTCCCATCCCCGTCGAAGGGAGCCCCTACAGCAAGGTCTGCAGGAGTGGGAGAAAGGCAATCAGACCTGGGGGCTGAGTGTGGGAGGCATGAGGTCCAGGCCCCTACTTTCCCTCAGTCACTCAGTTCCATACCCTGTGTTTTCTATTTTATTGAGAGGCTACTAAGTCCTGGGCACCTTACACATGTCATTTTCAATCCTTTCAGCTACTCTCCGCAGGTATCACTAGCACAGAAAGGGTACTTGCCCAAGGTCACAAAGCTGGTAAATGGTAAAGCTCAGACAGGAGCCCAGGTTGCTCCTCTCCCTGAGCCCTCAGAAGACCTTCCCCTTGACCTCAGAGGCGCTTCTGCACCCCTGCCCCTCCCCCTTCCCTCCCCCCTTTCCCCAGCCTTCCCTGTCCCCAGTCACACCTGGGAAGCCATCTTGGTTGAGGTCCCCCAGGACAGCCAGACTGATCCCAAACATGGAGTCAGGAGAGCCGCAGAGCCGGAGAGGGGAGACCCCAGCCCAGTGACCCCCCTGGTTCATGTACACATACACGGCACCCCCCAGTTCTTCTTGGCGCTCAAAGAAGTAGGGGGCACCCACTACCAGATCTGTCCAGCTATGGAGAGAGAGAGACAGCCAGTGGAGTCAGGAGGAGAGGCCAGAGGCGCCTTACCCCTCCTAGACCCAGCCTCCCCCAGGCTCCACCCGCCTCAGCCCACTCTCACCCGTCATTGTTAAGATCAGCCACCGCCAGCGAGGAGCCAAAGCCAGAGGTCAGGCGCTCCCCGGACAGCATAACTTCAGGCACCAGGCGACTGGCGCTGTCTTTACGCAGAATGACCACAGCACCCTTGTGGTTGGCACGGGGGGCCCCTGCCACAAAGCTCAGCTCCTCTGCTCGCACCAGACTCTTCCCCGAGTCGATGGAGAAACCTGGATGGGGGCGACTCGCCAGTGAGCTCTCCCCACCAGACTCCCGGCCAGGGTAGGTCACAGCTCCTCCCACCCTGCCCCTCCCTAAAAGGTAGAGGTGCCCTCTGAGGTATCACCACCACAGCTGGACCACTCCTCTTCCCCTCCAGAGGCCCGGAAGCCCTCCCCACCCAGAGACTAAGGTCTGGCACGAGAAGTGCGGTGAGGTCGGCCTCAGGGACTGGGGAGGAAGGAGAAAGGCAATGGCTGAGAAGGCCAGGCCGCGGGGCTGGGGGCTGAGGCACTGGCAGGAGCTGGGCCAGGGCGCACCCACATGATTCCGTGGAACTGCTCTCCTCTCTGCACACCCAGGAGGCCCCCATCCCATCCAATGCACCTTCTTTGCCCCCTACGCCCACCATCCTGGCAGGAAGAGGAAGACTTCACACGGACGGGAGAGGAAGAAACGGGGGGAGATGGGGAAGAGTTTGATTCACGCAAGCTTCTCCCAGGCCTCGTTTCCTCCTCTTCTGCAGAAGGACGTGGATGAGAAAGGAGAGGGACTTACCAACACAGTTGGACCTTTCTCCGCACATGCCCACCAACCATCCCTCAGAGAAAGTCCCCCAGAGGCCTAGCCTCCTTCCTTCCTAGTACAGCCTCAGCCCATCTGGATCTTCCTCCGTGGAGACCCCCGTTCACAGCCCCGAGGCTTCACCCCGGGGCCTCTTCTCCTTGGGCCTGGTTACTGCGCTCAGCTCTTGTCTGTAACCTGGGCCCAGTGGGTGTTTCTCTGGGTACGTGTTGGGGGGCAGGGCAGGAGAGGCGGGGAGGCCAGGCTAAGCCCCCAGGGCCCAGGAGGACGTGGAGGGGCGCTTACAAACCTAAGTAGCTATTCAGGGCCAAGTCTCCGGCTGGTCCTGGGAGCCGGTCAGCAGGGTCCAAGGTTTTATACACCAGCTGGTCAGGGTCTGAGCTATCAATGTTGGTCACAAAGAGCAACCCTGCGGGGGCGGGGCAGGGGAGACACCAGGGGAGGGACATCCAGAGGAGGGGCCACAGAGTGGGGAGACAGAGGTAGACAGGAAGAGGAAGAAGTGGAGAAAGAATACGAGAGAGACAGACAGACAAGAGAGATAAGAATCAGAGACAGAGTGAGGGACAGAGACAGAGATGGAAGGATGGGAGCATGGAGAGAGAGGACAAGAGAGAGAAGCAGAGGGTTAGAGCGGCTCTGGGCCGGGGAGGGGTCCCTACCAAAGTAGCTGTTGGCAGGGACGGGGATGAGGCGGGGGTCCTGCTCCTTCTCACCCCCCGCCTCGTAGGGCCCGTCGTCCAGATGTGCCAGGTCCGCTGAGCCCTGCACACAGAGCTCCACCCTGGCCGTGCCTGCAAGGACAGACCTGTTAGTGCCCAGGGCAGGGAGCACGGAGCACCCGCAGGCCGGGCGCTTGTTAGACAGGCACCCAGGGAAGCCCCTCCTCTCCCTTCCAGCCCTATCTCCACCCCCTCCCGGCCCAAGCTGCCTGGGGTCCCCCAGACTTGGCATCACACTCACCGAGTGTCAGCCCAGCCAGCGGCAGCGTGCGGAGATGGGAATGGGAGTGATGAGGTGTGGGCTGGTGTGTTGGAGCATGCGGGCCCCGGCTGGGCATGTGGGAGCTCATGCCAGCATGTTGCGGAACTCTCGGCCATGCGGAGGAGAGGCGATGGCCCCGTTCGTGTGCGTGCTGGCATGGCTGTGGTGAGAAGCGTGGCAGGGCCCCAGGGCTCCACGGCAGTGAACATGTGGGCGTGCTTGGCCCCATGCTGCCCCCAACCGCCTCTCTGAGGTACTGGACATTTTGGTTCCCTTCTCCCCTCCCCAGGGAGTCACTCACCCTTCCAGTTATAGGTTCCTGGGGCCCCAAAGAGGAGGTAGTGGCTGTCGGGGGAGAAGGCAGCAGCCGTGCCCTGCTGGCAGAACCCAAATTGTTCGTGGCCCTGGGGGCGTCCCTCACAGAACTTCCACTCCCCGCCATCCAGCTCATCGCGGACGGCCAGATCCTGGCTTAGCACAAAGCAGCGACCAATCACGTCCCTCGTCTCCAGTATCTGGTCCACACGCTGCCGCGCCTCGTATCGGTGCGCACAGGTCTGTGGGAGAAAAGGAGAGGGGGTCGTTCCACTGTGAGCGCCAGGACCCTGCTTGAGCCACACTGCCCGTGTGCAGACATTTGGCAGACACTGGTTCCCTTGCACACGGGTGCACGCACGCAGGTGCGTACAGGCGCGCACACACACACAGACACATCTGCCAGCATCACTTGGGCACCGCCCCCCAGCCCAGTGTAAGGCAGGTATATATATAATCCCCTGCCCTATCCTCTCTGCACCCACTTCTTCACCCTGGCAGGAAGAAACCTGCCCGGGCACCCACAGCACAACTAAGCCAGCACCCAGAACTCGTGTCTCCTCGATCCCGCCAGATGGGACCACCCCCAACATGCCCAGCTTGGTAATGCCTCTGAACCTTTCTAAGCACCACCACCTTGTCTGCAAAGAACTCCCTCCCTACTCCACTCTCCAAGTGTTGCTTATTCTGGAAATCCTGGCTCAAATCACCCCACCTGCAGGAGTCTTTGCTCTCCACTCCTCCCTTGAACTTATATAGACTGGGGACCATACCACTCACTTAGCATTAACCATATTCTGCCCCATAGGGACTTATTGTTTGTGCATGTTAGCGATAACACAGAGAGAGAGAATGAGAATCTCTGAAACTGTGCAGGAGGCTAGCTGAGAACCAGGCTTTTCCCTGAGTTTACACGTCCTCTCTCAGTAACTAGCACAATGCCTGATGTATAAAAGGTTCTCAGTAAGTTTGACAAATCAGTGGATGGATGAATGGTTAGATATTTTTAAATTTATAAGGACAGGGACCATGTCTTACACATTTTTGTATCTCTCTGAGGTCCTCAGAAGCGGACCATCATACCATATTGCCAACCTGAGTTCTGTAAGCACACACACACACACACACACACACACACACACACACACACACACACCACCCTTGCATAAGTCACAAGAAGTGGTACTCATTGCAATTATATTACCGTTACAGAGTCAAACTGCTTTTCCTTCTTTTTAAAAATTAATTTTCATGACCTTTTTCAATAAAAATAGTAAATATTAAAAGTCAACAAAAAAAAGATATGGTACTCACAACAATCTTGCCCCCAGGTCCCTGGCTCCGAACACTGACTCCCAACCACTGGTTCTCCTTACTCTCCTTCTGCACGTCAGCTGGAGGCGGGACACTGGGAATTAGGGGAGGAAAGAGGAAGCCAAGTCCTCCCCTCCCCTCCTCCTGTGCCCCCCACCCCACCCCCACAGGGCCCTCACCTCCCCGGTCGATGTCCACTCTGTAGCAGTCAGTCTCTTCCAGGCTCAGGGGGCAAGCGAAGAGGCCTCCAGTGCGATTCGCCTGCTGCCCAGGCAGGGCCAGGGCCTGGGGAGCGCCCACCAGCAGCCTGCACGGTGGGGCAGCGGCAGGAGTTGGTGGCCACCTCCCCAGAGCTGCCCAGGCCCAGCTCCTCGGTACCAGGCAGAGTGTTGAAGGACTAAGGCAAAGGGCCAAAAGCCGGTTTTCCCATGTCCTGATACGGGCAAATTAACACACTTGGCCGTGCAATGATCACATTACACATGCACATACCATCTGGATGAAGAACCACATACATAGTAGATACACACACACACACACGCCACCCAAGCAGCCTGGCCAGCACTGCTGGTTTGAAAGAAGCGCCTGTTCCCAGCACCTGTTCCTGACCAGCCCTTCCTACCCCCACTCCCTGGCCCCATCCCCAAGCTCTGCCCTCCTCCCCAACCACAGTTCAGTTGAAACCTTCCAAGAAATGCCAGCAATGCTGGGAGCAAAAGTAACAGCACGATGAGGTGGACCAGGGACCAGCCTTGGGGGGCCAAGCAAGAGACTAGATATGAGTCCGCCTCCCTCACCCTCTCCTCAGGGATCTGTCAAAGACCCACCGCCCAGCAACCGTGCCAGCCCAGGATTCTATCAGTCACGCCGGCTGGCATGGAGGTAGGGGCAAGTTTCTTTTTCTGTCTCCAATCCTAGCCCCGTTCTCCCCATACATCCTGAATCCCCTACCCCATCTTCCTTCTGCTCCCCCTGTCCATGATTTTCCCCATTCCTCCCCCCGCCCCACCCCGGCCCAGCCTGCTCTCCTACCTCCCCCTCAGACGCTTTCCCAGCTACAACTTTCTTGGCAGGACAATTTTCCATGATCACAGCCAAGGCTTCTTCCCCAGGGGAGGACTGTGCTGGGAATGGAGGTTGCCTGGGTCCCCTGGGGAGGACCCCCAGGCCAGGAGCGAAGGAGAGAGAGAGGTGAGGTGATTGGCACCCAGCTGGCTACAAGGATCTTCTCTTCGCAGAAGGAGACTCAAAAGCGTCAGCAAGACAAACCTCGAGGCCTCTCTCCCCCGCTCTTTTCCTCCATCGCCCTCGCTGGGGCGCAAGGCCCAAAACTGTGTGGGGCAATACTGCAGACAGGCATCTGTGGGGCACTGTGCCAGTTCTGATGGGGCACAGAGCCATTCTCCCTTCCCACAACTCCTCCTCGTCTCTTAGCAGCTGTCACCCCGTGTCAGAGCCAATGTCACGAGAGAGAGGGGGATGGGGAGTGTCAGGGAAGGGAGCATACACTGGGTATTCGTTAACAACTATTTATTGAGAACCTATCATCTGCCAAGCCCTGTGTCAGGCACTGGTGATACAAGGAAGTAATATTTATTCAGCACCTACTATGGGTCAGGCCCTAGGCTAGATGCCAGGGATATGAGGAACTAACGTTTATGACTCTCTACTAGGTGCCGGGCACCAGGCTAGGCATGTTACCTGCATCATCTCATTTAACCTGCACAACAATCCTATGTGAGGATTCTTTGCTTCTCTTTCAGGTGAGGAAACTCACTCAGAGACATTAGTTGGATGCTGGAATTCAAACCCACATATGCCTAATTCCAATATCCATGCCTTTTCCACCCAATGACTGGCCACCTTCTGAAAAGGAAGACAGGGATGAGGAGAGGAGGGTACCCAAGCAGAAAAAGAAGCTAGGTGGCATGGCCAACCTTCAGACAAGTCCATGGTGCTCCCACCTCCAAACACAGAGATGGGGAGCCCTTGGAGGACTGGGGCTGCCTCATTCATCTTTGCATTTGCCCCCTAGGAGGTGTCCGTATGTGTTTGCTGGACCCACACATTATGTAGGCTCACAGAGACACGCAGTGTCTCAGCTGGTCAGCGCATAACTAAGCACCAGGAGAAGCTAACCGTCGTGTTTAATGCTCACATCTCCCCTGGAGGTCATGAGTAGGGAGTAGAAAGGAGGGGAGGGGTCCATATGGAGGAAAGAAGCTGAGTGCATAGCTATGCCCAGCCCCACCCTTGGTGGAGAACAGACCAGACCATCCCACCTGGAACAAGAGTTCCCACACACAGCCTCTCCAGTCCCTCCACCTCTGCCCCAGCCACACACTCCCTCCTGGCTTCATCCCATGGTCCCCAGCCACCCCAGGCCTCTGGACAGAACAGTAGCCACAGATGCAGCCACTGCAGAGAGAAAGGCAGCTAGGAGCAAAGGACTCCCTGGGAGCCTGGCTAAGTGGAGGTGAAGGAGTAGCCCAGTACCTCTGCACTTCTCAATTCCCCATTCACTCCAGGCCCCAACCCAAGTCCGGCCCACTCTGACTCTCTCAATCTGGGTGGCCCTCTGGGGAGGGTGCTTGGCCTGAAAGGTTGGCTCAGCCCGGGGGGTGCTCCAGCCAAGCCTTTGGATCCAGGCTTGCTGTAAGGCACTAAAGCTACGCTCCAGCTCTGTGGATCACCATACAAGAAAAAAGGTACCAACACTTTCATAGCACCCACTGTGGGCCTCACACTATTCTCAGCATTTTACGTGTGTTAACAACTCTTTCAATGCTCACAACAACTCTATGTGGTATTACAGTTGTGGAAATAAATGAGGCTGAAACCACAGAGCAAAGAAGGTTACACTTCAAAGTCTCATCCGGGGCCAGATTGAAAGACATCAAAATTGGTGATGTCTTTCGATCAGCGAGTGCTGGGGAAGGTGACCTGCAACCCCAAAGCCAGGGACTTAGCGAGGTATCTGGCCTCTCGCAGGCCACCAGACAGCAGAGCGCCCCCTGCTGGGGCAAGAGCAGGGTGAGGGGGTCAGGCCCCTCCGGGAAGGCCCCCAGTTTGGCTCAGGGGCCACCATCAGAGACGAGGGGGAAATGACAAGAGACCAAGCTATTAAAAATAACCTAGAATTTGCCTGGAAATAGCTCAGAGAGCTTAGCATGTCCTAAAAAGGCCTCCAGTCCTAGAACTCTAGCACATGGGGGGAGGGGGGAGGGAGGGAGACAGAGATGAGGGAGGAAGCAGACAGAAGGCTGAAGAAGAGATTTCCATTGCTCCCAAAGTTTGGGGGACTGCTTGACCCTGCTCCCTGATGACAGGGATAACGGAAGAAGAAGAATCAGGGCTAGCCCCTCCTCCCTGAGCAGGGGAGAGAAATGAGCTCTTGTCCCTATGCTCTGCCCCCAGGCCAATAGCAGTGGGGAGAAGATAGTCCCAGTGGACAGCACTGATCCCAGTAATGGACACTTAGTGTGGCTTAGGCACTGGCCTAGGAGAGAAAAGTCCCCAGGCAGGAAGGGGTGGGCCGCTTTCTTCCCCCTACTGCCTCTCTTTTTAAAATCGTATAAGGAGCTGGGGCCAATAGTACAGGAAGCATGACAGTCACAGGCCCCATAAGTGTGTCTTTCTCCTACAGGTCCCGAACTGATTAGAAAATAACCAGAATTGTCCTCTGCCCCTCACTCTCCCTGCCTCTCCCCACTGCTGAGATTCCTGGAGCTGGAAATTTCCTGAGGAGGAGGAAGGGGAACAGCCTGGCCAGCATCCTTCCTGGATCTCTCTCACTGCTGCTGCTGCTGCTGCTACAACTTTGGAGGCTCTGTTTTCTGCCACCCTCTATCACCAAACCACATAGTTCAGACTGCCAGACCCTCCCAGGTCCTCCCCCAGCCTTCCTGTGGTCCTGAGCCACAGAAGCGGCAGCCCAGTGTCCTGATGCTCTCTTTCCATCCCATGGCAATGGCCTGGCAGGAAGTTATTTCTGGAGTCTACCCTTCATCCCTTCACGGCACCTTCAGCATCTCTGTCCTTTCCCTCTCCTCCTGACCTAAGCAGAGGCCAAATGCTCAATCTCCCTCCCTGAGGGAGTTCAGCCCCTGGAAGGAGGGGAGCCACAAGCCCTGGGACTGGAGCAAGAATACAAGTTGGGGTGAAAGGTGAAAGGAGACAGCTCCCAGCCAAGACAAGGACCTTGTTCTCCAACTTATCCCCAAAGCAAGATGCTGGGTCTCAGTCAGACCCAAGACAGGCAAGGCTCCAGGCTGGGGTGTGGGTTATCTGTAGACAGCCTGAGTCTTGATGGGGTTGGAAGATTGAGAGATGGGGCGGGCCGGGGGGGCATCTGTGGCTCGGGCACGGGAATTCTGCGCGGGTGTGGTGACTCACCAGCTTTGGGGTCCGGGCTGCAACTGCCGATGCAGAGCCACAGAGAAGCCAAAGAGGCTCCCTGGCTCGCCCTCCTTGCGCAGGGCGCCCATCACGTCCAGATTGAAGGCGACAGCCCCTGGGAAGAGCAGTCCGGCAAGCAGGGAGCCAAGAAGGTAACAAATGCCAGGGGCCCCCCATGGATCGCGGCCCGGAGTCCCTGCCATGGGGCGACCCCCGAGCGCGCTCCGGGAGAGCGCAAGGAAATCCGCTCGCGCCCCGAGTCCCAGGTCTCCCGAGACGGGTCTCTGGTCTCCGAGTCTCGCTGGTCCTTCAGGGGGTCTCCCAGTCTTCCGCCTCGCCACCCCTCTCCCGCCGCTCCGCCGCCCCAGCACCAGCCAGGACAACTGCAGCGGCCGCAACCTCTGGTCCACTCCGGCTCCCGCCTCCGCTCCCACGGGTGCCGCCCCGGCCCCGCCCTCGCCCCGCCCCTCGGCCCCGCTGCAGGTGGAGGCCGCCGGAGTCGCAGAGGGATGCCCAGGAGGGTGGCTCCGGGTGGGAACCCTCCCAGCCCCACCCCACCTCGGGCGCCGCCCCCGCCAGCGCTCTCCCTTTCCCCCGACTCCTGCCCTAGCCCGCGAGCGGTGGAGGCGGCGTCTGGGAACGGGGAGGGAGTGAGAAATATGGATAGAAAGGCGCCGAAAAAGAGGAGCGGCGGGGGGCGGGACGGGTAAGAGATGGGAAGTGGATGAGGCTCAAGGGCAGTCTGGGAAGAGAGAAATGCAGAGAGAAAGATGCAGATGAGTCCGGAGTGGTCCCTTAATGCTACCTTCTCCTCATGGACACAGAGCACCTCTCCTGCTGTTTGAATCAAACCATTTCCCACCCCATCCCATCCCACCTCTCAGAGTCCGGCCGTGGCGACGGCTCTGCTAGACACACACATCGTCAGCGTTCAGAGAAGCAGAGGAAAAGAGAGGCGAGAAGAAAGAAAAACTCATCAGGCCTGGGGAGGGGAACAAAGGAGGCAGGTAGAAAGAAAACTGAAAGAGAAAAGAGATTGAGAAAGAAGGGTAAGAGTTTGATCAACAAGGACGGAATGAAGGGAGAAAACAAGGAAAAGACTGAGGGTGATATAGGAAGAGGAAATTAAGCTGGGGGGAAAGCATGGACTGTCAAAGAAGGCCAAAAATGTGAGAGATTGGCCCCAAGAGGGAGAGAGATGGGAAAGATGTCTCTGGCTTCCAGATCCTTCCCAGAACCGTACATTTCCTACCCTCCAAAGGGGAAGGGATTGGAGGGGACAGGGTCCTGCGCTGGCCCAGGCAGGATCGGGGTGGGGCTTCCCAGGGATGTGCACAGGGACTTGCCCCTCTGCCTCTCCCTTCCCCCCAGGCTGAGACAAAGGCAAAGGGGGGGAGGACATTTTCCAACTGTGCTATTTATAACTCTAATCCAGAAATGGGGCCAAGAAGAGAGACAGGAAATAATTTGACACAACTGGAACCTCACTTGCTGCCACATACCGTCCCTGGTTCTCTTTCTTACTGGGTGTTGGTCTTGGGTATATCCATCTTTCCATTTTTCTCCCTTCTCTCTCTCACCCTCTTGTTTTGTCTCATCCCCAGCTCTGTCTCTATCCCCCTTCTTGTCTCTGTCACTTGGAATCTTTCTAGACTATTTCTCAATGTCTCTAGTATTTCCTTTGCCCCCCAAACACTATCATATCCTTAAGACTCTCTGTTCTCCCTCCCTGTCTTCAAAGCTCCAATATGTGTTCTCCCTAATTCCTTTTCCCATATTCCCTTTGTCTCTCTTACTTCTTTTTCCAGGATTATACTTAAATTATTTTTTAATTTTTTAAATAGGCTCTCACTCTGCTGCCCAGTGGGACAATCCTTGCCCTGTGTAAGTTTCTACACATTTGAAAGTTTGGGCCTCCATTTTTGCAACACTACACTTGTGGCCATCCCCTCCAGGGGACCAGCACACCTCTAAACAGGTGCTGTCCAGGTAATTCAGCAGGCTGGCCCCTAGATCCTACTTTTACTATCCCCCAGATATGCACTCTCCGTTCCTTTTCTATCTCAGAGCCCAGACAATGGAGAAGAGCTGCTAGGAGAATGCAGAGGAGTAAAATCAGGATAGAACCCAGACTCCTGACTCTCAGCCCAAACATCCGACCGGGGTCAAAATGCCTTCAGAGCCCCAGCTGCCTCTCTCTCTGCACCTGCAATCCTTGCCTCCCTGCATCTCTATTCTACTGGCTCCTGCTAAATCCGAGGCTGAAATCAGACGCCAAGAATCTGCTTCTGACCTCCTCTGCCCAAATATTTGAGAAGTCACCTCACCCGCCACAGGAGGAAGGAGCAGGAAAGAAGAGAGAGAGACAGGCCACCCAAAATTAGCCTGGCTATAAATAGCCGAGAAACGGAGGGAGGTTCCCTTTCCCAGACCAGCCCCAGACTAGCCTAGTAAATGTAGATGTGTAGATTTTCCCTAAAGGAGAAATGAAACCAGATTGTTGGAGTGGGGAGCAGTATTTCAGGTTAAGGGGGAGTGAAGAAGCCGGAGGAATCCAGAGAATGGAACAAGTTTAATATTCGAATAAACAACCTGCTAGAGGACTTTTGTATTTGAGTTCAAAGTTCAGGAAATCATTAAACTAAAACCAATGCTGGGAATTCCCTGGTGGTCCAGTGGTTAGAACCCCGCGCGCTTTTACTGCGGTGGGCGCGGGTTTGATCCCTGGTCGGGAAGCTAAGATCCCACAAGCCCTGCAGCACGGCAAAAGAAAAAAAAACAAACACCAATGCTGATGCTATGTGTTTCCACTAATATAACAAAACTGTGGAGATGAAGAACAGATTGGTGATTGCCGGGGTACAGGGATGGGGGAGGTGGAGGTGTGAATATAAAAGGATAGCATAGGGAGTTCCTTCCTGGGGATGAAGAGCTCTGTATCTTGATTTTGGTGGTGGTTATCGAACCTATCCGTGGGATAAGATTGCATAGAACTATGCACACACACAAATGAATGCATGTTAAAAAAAAAAAACTGGAGAAACTTGAATAAGGCTTGTAGGCTAGTTAACAGTATCGTACCTGTGTTAGCGTCCTGGTTTTGATGTTGTGCTACAGTTATATAAGATGCCGCCTCTGGGGGAAGCTGGGGGAAGGGGTACACAGGATTTCACGCACTATTTTTTTTGCGGCTTCCTCTGAGTCTACAACCATTTCAAAATAATTTCAAAACATTTTAAACATTGATGGATTCCAGACCCAGCAAAGACTTTGGCCCTTGTCTGGCAGCCCCTCCCCCTCTAACAGCCCTCTTCCCCTCTGACAGGGATCCCTGTTTTTCACCTACTCCAGATCACACATTTCCCAGCTGCTGTCTCTAGCTTAGGAGCAGACACTTGCGGGACACACACTGCAGGGTTAACTTCTCCCTATACCTCATCGGCAGCAGAGCCTTGGAGCATATGTCCAAGGGTCAGCCTCTTCCTCCCCAACATACATGAGGACTTTCTCACCCCACCCACCTCTCCAGCACTGGAATCCTTCTGCTAGCCTCTGAATTCTGGCTGGAACCAAAGTTCGAACTATGGGAGTGGCTGGGAGAGAAAGAATATAAACGTGATTGAGGACAGTCAGTGGGGAAATGACTTGACCGCTCTGGTCTTTGAGGATCCCAGGGAAACCCCTTGCGTCTTAGGGAGAAGGACTGTGAGGTCACTTCCCACAGTGAGCCATTTAGACTGTCTTGAGGGCCCCTTTTCTTTGAGCACTGGCTTCAGACCAACATTTGGAACTTGGCCACACCACCAACGGCCCCCTCTTGAAGCCCAGCCAGATTTCCCAGTATGAGAAGCCTTCTCCACTCACACCATGTCCTCCCTCAGTCCTCACCCAACTCCTAACAGCTCAGCAGCATCCGGCCCTAAGGCTTGGCCCGGCTAGTCAGCTTGGAGCTTGCTAATTAAAGCTATCTGAAAGACACCTCAAAAGAACAGGGAAATGAGTGGACAAAAAGAGTATAGAGTTGCATTCATTTATTCTAAGAGAAAAATAATCTGAGTGGGAAGTTGTAAGCAGAGGTGGGCAGAAAGAGATTTCAAATTTCAAGAGTCATTCTCCAGATATTCATGCAGCCAGTGTCCACCTCTACCAAAGGCAGGTGGAGCTGAGTTTCAACCACAGTAGACACTTAGGTTAGACAGTGAGCAACAAGGGCCCAGAAAAAGAGTAGGTGGAGGATGACCCTGGAGAGATCAACTGGAGTCCCCTGATACAGGCACCCATGTCCTCTGCCCAGCTCTAGGGCAAAGGAACAGCCAGTGTGTGGGAGAGGAGGGCGGGGCTGATGTCCGCAGAGTCCTGGCAGCCTCTATACCGTTGTGAAAATGTCAGGCAGTTGTACCAATGGGGTGAGGGTAATACAGGATGAGCCTGGCACTCTCCATGAGTCATCCTGATCTTAACAGTACAGACTCACCACTGAAACCCCCAACACCAACCCTCCCTCGTTAGCCCCTGCCCTCTGTTTTTTTTAACAATCCGCTTGTCACCATTCTCTGGCACCCCGGCCAACCCCTGCCTTTCTTTCCCAGCTTTGCGAGTGAGGCACCAGGCATCTTCCAGTCTGCCTCTGTTTTGCTGGCTCACTGCGGTTGGAAGCGAAAGCCAGAGTGGGGGAGGACTGGGCCAGGCTGCCCTGCAATGCTCTCACTCTTCCCGCTTCTATTGATCAGCTCCTCTCTGGAGCGGAGCCTCTTCCCAAACACTCCCCCCACTACCAGGAGTCCCTCCAACTGATGCCCCACAAGCATAGAGAGGTATAACGACAAGAGACATGGGGCCGTCCCCAAAAGTGCTTCTGGGCCTCCCCCTCCTGGGTTCTCTCCCATGGTTTCTGTAGTATGGTACAGTGGGTACACTCAAGCTCTGGCCTCAGATAGCCCAGGTCTGTATCCTAGCTAGACCACTTATGAGCTCTATCACTGCACTGCTCTGTACTGCAGTTTCTTCCTCTGCAAACTGGGGATGACAGTTATTACACTTCACATGACTGTTCCAGGAATTAAATGAAATAATACACGGAAAGTGATTCACACATGGTAAGCACTCAGGATATGTTGTTAAAGAAGTACACATAGAAGCAAAGACACATACGCACAGTATCCAACACTTTTTATTCAGAGTTTTTATTTTGGCACTTAATGTTCTGCTTTATGCTGCCACTTAACCATTTTAACTCACTAATCCTTTGACACTTGTACACATCCTGGGATTTAAGATGCTAGTCTGCAAAGAGTTGAGTGAACTAATCCGTAATCTTCAACTCTGACTCAGAAAATTCAAGAATGTTCTATTCTAAATCAATCAATGGGACTTCCCTGGTGGAGCAGTGGTTAAGAATCCACCTGCTAATGCGGGGGGGGGGGGGACACAGGTTCGAGCCCTGGTCCAGGAAGATCCCACATGCCACGGAGCAACTAGGTCCGCGCGCCACAACTACTGAGCCTGTGCTCTAGAGCCCGCGAGTCACAACTACTGAAGCCTGCGCGCCTAGAGCCTGTGCTCCACAACAAGAGAAGCCAACAAAATGAGAAGCCTGCACACCAGAACGAACAGTAGCCCCCGCTCATAGCAACTAGAGAAAGCCCGCGGCGAGCAGCAACGAAGACCCAACACAGCCCAAAAAATTAATTAATTTTTTTAAAAAAAAGAATCACCTGAACAGCTTTTAAAAAAATAATTATACCAGGCCTCCACCCTCAGAGATCTAGTTAATTGGTCTTCGACCAAGGCATATTTTTTAAAACTTCCCCAGATGATTCTAATGTATAGCCAGGGCTGAGAACCACTGATTTAATCCGATCTTCTAATTTTCCTAAGGAGAAAACCAACACCCGGAGTGGATAAGCAACTTGCCCAAAGTCACCCGGCACGTCAGTGCACAGTACACCAAGAGAGAATGTTGTAATAGCAAGAATATGTTGCTGATGTTTATAATTTTTTCTTGTTGGGGTTAATCCCAGAAGCATTTCTCTTTAGTTCAGAGAGGTGTCATATAATTTACCTTTTACGTTGGCAGCAGCTTATTCTACTGGTAAGACTGAAATAAACGGGTTTGCATTCCCTGACCACAAAAGGACAGAGATGGAATTGCACATTCACCACACATAGCCAGCTAAATTAGCAAAGCTCCCTAGGAGGCCGCTGGAAGGGCCTAAAATGTTTCTTCTGGACAATGAGCAGCCAGAGCCGAGGGACTTTGGTGGGGTGGTGAGAAGAGAGAGAGCTGGAAGAGAGGAAAGCATTCTCCCCCTTGAGGGAGGAGCTGAGGATCAACTGAAAACCGACCAGAGCTGCCAGGAGGGAACGGCCAGAGAAGGCAAAGAATTTCAATGAGTCCTGGGAGCCTCTGCTCCCGCAACAACCGAACCGTGATGGACAGCCTGGCAACAACAACCCTCCTGGGAGCCTGAGATCCAGAGGAGATTAAAAACTGGTTCTGCAATTTGGGTACGAAACCCACATTCCCACACTCACCAAAAGTGAGCTCCCAATAAAGACAAGAGCTCACCTGGCCCTACTATCCCCTCCCTTCCCAGCCAAGACCCTCATTACCTACCACCCCAAGTCTCAAAAGGAGGGCGGTTCCGGGCCTCACGTGACACTGCAGTCACGTGACCCCGGGCCCAGCGGGAGCAGAGCCGCTCGTTCCAGTTCCGGGAGCCGGAGGGGGCCGGGCGCGCCCTGCCCCCAGCCCGCCGCGACCATGCTGTCCCGCCTGCTGAAAGAACACCAGGCCAAGCAGAATGAACGCAAGGAGCTGCAGGGTGAGCCAAATATCCAGTCCGCCGTTTTCTCTCCCGCCGCGGCCTAGCCTCAGCCCGGAGCCTGGACCTTGAGTAACGGCCCAAATCCAAGGAAAGGTGCAGGCCAGTGGGCACGGGCACGTGGGAGAGGGAATTAGAGGAGCTTTTTGGGGAGCTCCGTTCTCTTGCCAACGGGCCCTGGTCTGTAGCAGCGCTCCAGTCCCCCACGGCAACGCCCCCCACGCTGTCTCCGCGGCATCCTAGCCCCGCCCTCTGTCACGGAACGCTCTGCCGATTGGTCCAGGGAGCCGCTCATCCTGGAAGTGGGAAGGAACGCTCCTGAAAGGAAGCGGGTGTTGGGGACCCGGCAGACCTGGGATTCTTGGAGGCCTGAAACCACCGAAATGGGGGTGGGGCCCTTGTTTCCTGAATCCGGGCTGGGAATCCTGGAGTTACCAATCCTAAGGCCAAGACATGGGGAAAAGCGTGCCTGAGAAGCTGGAGTCCTGGGCGCTGCCACAGACTCGTTAGCGTCCCCGGGCGAATCGCTTCCGTTCTCAGGGTACCAGTTTCCTCACCGCTAAAATGAAAGGGCTTGCTTTATGTTTTGCAAGGTCCTTTCAGCTCTGGCACTCTGAGATTAGTTGAAATGTTCCCACAACTAGCAGAATAGTAATGAATGGGTGGGGGAAACTTAAGCATCACCCCTCAAAAAACCAAGTCTCCAGTCTAATCCTTTTTCCCCCTCCACCCAGAGAAGAGGAGGCGAGAGGCTATCACTGCAGCGACCTGCCTGACAGAAGCTTTGGTGGATCACCTCAATGTGGGGTATGAACCTCTTCCCATCAACACCAACCCCGCCCCCCCCAAGTTTAGGCACTGGCAAGGTCTAGCCCTCAGACTGCTCTTGAGGAGATGAGATGTTCTGCTCATTCCCCTATCCTCCTCCCACCCAGCTTAACTTTTATGGAGAGAGGCTTGAGCCAGCTCTGACCCCTAACAAGGGCAGAGAGGAACAGCTGCGGTGGTTGGAAAAGCAGCCAGATTTCCCCTTCCCAACAATAACTTCCCTGGTGCTCACAACTTGATGCCGTCTGGCCACCTCTCTTCACCCGTCCAAGTCCAGCTGTCACTTCCAGCAGGAGGGAGAGCACCGTCCTTCACCACAGCTTCCCAGCCCCTCCTTCTCCACCTCCCACCCTCTGGCAGACCTGGAGAGCAGCTGGCAGGAAAGAGATGGCACAGCTGGTGAGGGTGAGGGCAGAACCTATGCCAGGAGCCACCTTAGAGCCAGGCTGTCACTTCCCTTCCTTCTGGGTCTCCAGAGACCACCCCTTGCTTTGGTCCTAAGTGAGGATGCCAGTAATGACCAGTGACTTGGGAAGGAGCAAAGAACATTGTCTCTTGACCCTAAGTGACCCAGGAAAGTGGAGAGATGATGATCTGATAGCCAGGCCATCTGTTGGGAGAAAGGAGGCAGTATGATGCCTTCCACCCCAGGGCAAGTCGAATAGCTTGGCTGTGAAGTCAGAGACTGAGTCACCCAAGTGAACCAGGAAGGAACTGTCACCTTCATTGCTCATCTCGGGAAGATTAGAGGGAGAGAAGGCTGTGGTTGGGGCCTCTGATCTCCCTTCCCTCCAGGCCTCTCCCTCCACGCAGTGTGAATGAGAGAAAGCAAGAGGTCAACAGGGAAAATAAGGAGTTCAGGAACTCCCAGGGGAATCTTGAAGCATTGGGAGCACCCTGCTATGACTGTTTCAGCTCCTCCAACACCCCGTACTGTGACCCAGCTGTCCCCCAGAGAGAAGGGACAGGGTCTGTGCCTTCCCTCCCTCCCACATTGGTGCCTCCTGGGCTCTGCTCTGTGGTTGGCCCAGGCTTCTCCTGCTTCTCTTCCTTTGCTAGGGGCCACCCCACTTTCAGCTTAGAGGGCAGCTAAGCCAAAGCCAGATTAGAAAGGGTTTTGTGTTGCTGCCCACAGCTCCTCTCATTCCCCAGAAAGGAAAACAAAGGCTCAGTCTATCTCAGCCCCTGTCAGGTGTCCTTCCCACTCTCTAGACACCCCCCCGCCCCATCCCCTTGTCCCCTCCAGTCTCCACAGATTCCAGTGGGTGGGGGCAGCGGATGTGGAGTCTCTCAGCTGACCCAGAGCTTTGGGGTGGGGAATGAAAGATTCATCAGCCAACAAGGGGGAACAGTTATTGCACAGTTATTGCGGGGTGGGGGGGGTGAGCGGGGGGCGGGGATACCAGCCTTGGGGCAGTAATGTAACTGCAGGCAACCATGATCAAGGAGAATAGAAAACCTGTTGCCTAGAGCAGAAGGAAGAGAGAGAGAGTGTGTGTGTGTTCGTTCATCTGTGTGGGCGAGAGGAGGACTGGGAGAGAGAGCCAAGAAGCAGCCCTTGGGATATCTTCCCTTGACCCTGAGTTCCTGGGGAGGGGGTTGCTCTCCCATCCCACCCCAGATTCAGGGAGGAGCCCAATTTCCCTTCCCAACTTCTCGCATGGATCCCTGGCCTTCCAATCATTGCCAGATGTGTCCCTGCCGCTGGATTTCCCAAGCTTCCCCACGCCCCTTTTTCCCTCCCAGCTTCTTCCTCAGTGATACCCCCTCAGCCCCACCAGGTTAACCCTCCCTTTTCTCACCCAGCTTCAAGAACTCCTCTGGGGGTAGGAAATGGTATGTTTCTGGTCAGCTCCCGGCTAGGCTCTCCTGGGAATCCTGGTAATGGAAGGAAGGGACCGGGCTCCTTTGCATGTACATCGTAGTCATTTGCCTCACATCCAGGAATGGCCAAAATCACACGGTTTTCTCCAGCCTGACTCCTGACCGGCCTCCCACTCTGGCAGTGGGGTATCAGTTCTGGAGACCACTCCCCACCAGCTGGGCGAGTTGACCTCCTTCCTCCTGCAACCTCTAGCGTGGCCCAGGCCTACATGAACCAGAGAAAGCTGGACCATGAGGTGAAGACCCTACAGGTCCAGGCTGCCCAGTTTGCCAAGCAGACAGGCCAGTGGATCGGGATGGTGGAGAACTTCAACCAGGCGCTCAAGGTAGGCCACGCTCCCTACGTCTCCAGCCACATCCTGCGCCCCCATTGGCTGCCTCCAGTGGGGTCACCTCAGGCCTGGGGTTGAGGAGGAAGTGGGGATCGTCCCAGAAACCCTAGAAATCTATGGCCCCAGTGTCACAGAAGCTAGAGAAGTAAAAGCAGCTGGTGGGTCCACGCAAAGCCCTTTCTAGGGGATGGAATGAAAGTGCCCCCATCCATCCCCTAGAGCCACACCCCACCCACCCTGACTCCCGGACTCCCGCACCCCACCACCACCTTCCAGGAAATCGGGGATGTGGAGAACTGGGCTCGGAGCATCGAGCTGGACATGCGCACCATTGCCACCGCGCTGGAGTACGTCTACAAAGGGCAGCTGCAGTCGGCCCCCTCCTAGCCCCACTGCCCTCCCCTCCCCCACTCCTCCTACCTCCCCCAGGCGGGCAGGAAGGAGGGTGACAGGCCATGAATAAAACACAAGCCTCCATTTCTCTGTGTTTGTCTCAAGGAGCTACTAGCTCAGTGTGGGGGGTAGGAATGGAAGGTTCGAAGACTCTTCCTCTGAGCAATGGTACCTTTTGGGTAGAGGCTGGAACTAGCTTCCTCTTACAAGCTCAACTCTCTTCTCCTCCTTGGGCCTGATACCTGATGCAGGTACTGTTGGGTAAGCAGAGGGTGGGAGTTTCCCACCCCTCCCCAGAGAAGGGCAGGGGGCCCTGTCCCAAGCTTCCTAACCCAGGACTTCCATTTCCCGCAGAGGAGAAACAAGACAGGGAGCAGGCCTGGTCCAGCTCTGGCTCTCTGCCTCTCCACGTGCTCACGGCCTCTCCCAGCCTGGTGCTAAGCAGTGTCATGAGTCTGGACCAGTTGGGAGATTAATTCTTGGGCATGGGAGCACTTCAGGGCAGGGAAGGGGGAGGAGTGACAGGTCCAAGGTCACCAACAGAGAGGGGCAGCTGCCATCCTTGATAGATCCCTCCTCTTAAGAATCTGTGACAGGACTTCCCTTGTGGTGCAGCGGTTAAGAATCCGCCTGCCAATGCAGGGGACACGGGTTCGAGCCCTGGTCCAGGAAGATCCCACATGCCGGGGAGCTACTAAGCCCGTGCGTGACAACTACTGAGCCTGCGCTCTAGAGCCCACGAGCCACAACTACTGAAGCCCGGGCACCGAGAGCCCGTGCTCTGCAACAAGAGAAACCACTGCAATGAGAAGCCCGCACACCGCAACAAAGAGTAGCCCCCGCTCGCCGCAACTAGAGAAAGTCCTGCACACAGCAATGAAGACCCAACGCAGCCAAAAAATAAATTTAAAAAAAGAACAAAAAACAACAACAAAAAAAACGGGGCTTCCCTGGTGGCGCAGTGGTTGAGAGTCCGCCTGCAGGACACGGGTTCATGCCTCGGTCCAGGAAGATCCCACATGCCGCGGAGCGGCTGGGCCCCTGGGCCATGGCCGCTGAGCCTGTGTGTCCGGAGCCTGTGCTCCACAACGGAAGAGGCCACAACAGTGAGAGGCCCGCGTACTGCAAATAAAAAAATGACTAAGCCTTGTGGAATTCAAAAATTTAGGAAAAGAAAGAAAAAGAAAAGAATCTGTGACAGAGGTGGTCAGGGAGCCCCACTGGAAAAGAGAGCCAAGCAGGGCACTGGGCGCTTCTGGCCTGTAGCAAGCCCTGGCTTCAACCCACAGGCCTCAGCCTCCCTGGCTCCTCCTCCCGCACCCCGCCCCACATGCACTTAATACTTCTGGCACCCAGTCCACCTGCCTCGGACTTTGGCCTCAGTGGTAGCTAGTGGGAGCCTGGGAAGCCCTGGAGCAAAGTTTCTCAAGCAAAGCAAAAGAAGAAACTTCAGGTGTCGTAGTGCCTGCTAGCTTTCCCCTGAGAAGGTAAGCAGGGTACTGGGAGCTCGGAGGCTATGAGAAGACTGGCAAGATGTTCATGTATTGATAACTCAAAGCCTAAAGCTTTTCACGCGCCTCCTCACACTTTATCCCCTTTGATCCCCCGCGGTTCCCAGGTGGGTGTGCTGGGTGTTAGTCCCACTTGGTAGATGAGAAAACAGGTTCCGAGACACAGTGAGGTGCTCGGCCTCGCACAGTAAGCTTGGAGCCAGCAGGACTAAAATGCAGGGGCTCCGTATGTGTCTCCAAAAATAAGGCCCAGCTGGTTTAGCAGGAGATAAGAGGTGATAACAAGATCCCTCTGCTCCTGTGTGGCGGGTCTGCACACAGGACCCAGCTCATCTGGTTTTAGTTAAGTTACCCACAGATACAGGGTCTGCCCAGATCTTCGCTTTACTTAGATGAACTGTAGTTTGCGAGTCTCAGTCTGCTCAAACCAGAGACTTCCAGTTAGGGGGAAGATATGAGGGCCGAGGGCTGGTGGGCCAGAGTAAACTAGACAAGTCTCCCTGCCCGGCTTCGGCTGCCACCTGCAGGTCACTTGGGGTCCGGCCATGTGGCTGCCTCTGCTTCTTGGAGTCTCGCTCTGGGCAGCACTGTGGTTGCTCAGGGACCGGCAGAGCCTGCCCGCCAGCGATGCTTTCGTCTTTATCACCGGCTGTGACTCGGGCTTTGGGCGGCTTCTGGCACTGAGGCTGGACCAGAGAGGCTTCCGAGTCCTGGCCAGCTGCCTGACCCCCTCAGGGGCAGAGGACCTCGAGCGGGTGGCCTCCTCCCGACTCCACACCACCCTGCTGGATGTCACAGATCCCCAGAGCGTCCGGCAGGCAGCCAAGTGGGTGGAAACACACGTCGGGGAAGCAGGTGAGTATGGCAGGGGGCCACCGGGAACGGGGCGTAAGGTGTGCACTCGCAGGGGCTGTGGGAAGCTAGAGGGACTGCGGGGGAGGAGCAGGGCTCAGATCCTCCTGGAAAGGAGAGGGCCCATTGGAATGCCTCACCTACCCTGTGCCTGTCTCACCCCCACACAGGGCTTTTTGGTCTGGTGAATAATGCCGGCACGGCTGGCATCATCGGGCCCACACCTTGGCAGACACAGGAGGATTTCCAGCGGGTGCTGAACGTGAACACACTGGGTCCCATCGGGGTCACCCTCGCCCTGCTGCCCCTGCTGCGGCAGGCCCAGGGCCGGGTGATCAACATCACCAGTGTCCTGGGCCGCCTGGCAGCCAATGGAGGGGGCTACTGTGTCTCCAAGTTTGGCCTGGAGGCGTTCTCTGACAGCCTGAGGTGAGGGGTGCAGGGCCCTGTTCCCAGTCCGGGGGGAGCCCACTCAACAAGCAGGCTAGCATCTGCCCTGCAGAGCTGATGAAAGCAGGGCGTGGTGGAAACTTAGAGACAGTTTAGGGCTCGAGTTTGTGGGTTCAAATCCCAGCCTTCTCTCATGTGAGCTTGGTGACCTTAGTCAGTTACCTCTCTTTTCTCCAGTTTGTTCCTCCTCTGTTAAATCAGGATGAGAAGGCCCGCCTCGTGGGTGAGTAAAATGAGGTATATGTGAGGTCTCAACAGAGCCTGGCATGTAGAAAATGCCCCCGAAAGCCCGCTCTCATTCTTATTAATGTTATTATTACTAATAACAACTATTACTTACCATGAGCTAGTACCTCTACTGAACACTTTCTCATTCAGTTCTCCCCAAAATCCTGTAAGGGTAGGTGTTAACATAAGTTACCCAAGACCACATGACAGTGGGGGCACTGCCACGTATGCCCAGGTCTGCTTGCCTACAGACCCTGGTCATTACATTCTCCTGCCCCTCATCTTTAGACAATAATGTTCAAAGTCCCACGAGAGCACAAGGGAGACTTAAGGATGACACAGGAGCAGAGTTCGATTCCCCCAAGCTGGGCCCACCTCCTGAAGGAAGTCTTCCTCTGTCGCCATCACTCAGCAAATGACATCAATATCTACTTTTGTCCCTATGCCTGTCTTTTAATTTTCCAATCAGCATCACAGAACACGTACTTTATACTTGGACTTCTGCAATCTGTGCCGAGTACTCCCGCCTTCCCCCAGCAAACACCAGTCTACACCCTCCATATCCAGCAGTTGGGGCTCAACCCTGTGTTTTGGGATCTGGGGACTGTGGTTCTTCCAGTTCAGGAGTTGGCAGATTGTGGTTCTCAGGCCAGATCCCGCCACTGGCCTACAAGCTAATAAGGGCTTTTACATTTTTAAACGGCGACAGTGTAAATGGTTATATAAGTAGCTACATAGTATCATTAATTTTAGATCTGCAACGTGGAAAATATTTACTGTCTGGCCCTTTAAGAAGTTTTCAAGTCCCTGCTCTAGATGCTAGAAGAGAATACAAAGGAAAACAAACCTCAAAAATACCTCCTTCCCTCTGCCCCACTTGCCCCTCATCCCAGGGCAGCGGGGATATCCCTTCCTGTCATGACCACTGACCCTGTGATGCTTTCCTATCTTAGCCTCCCTACCCATGTCCCTGAAGTCCTCTCCCTATAAAGACAAGAACCCAGAAACCTCCCTCTGCCCCCACTCCAGGCGGGACGTGGCTCCTTTCGGGGTACGAGTATCTATCGTGGAGCCTGGCTTCTTCCGAACCCCTGTGACAAACCTGGAAAGTCTGGAGGACAGCCTGCAGGCCTGCTGGGCACGGCTGCCTCCAGCCACACAAGCCCTCTATGGGGAGACCTTCCTCACCAAATGTGAGTGATGGGCCCACGCAGGGGCATATGAAGGGAAATGAGAGTGCCACAAAGGCCAGGCCTGCACCAGCCTGCTGGGAGGAGGTGGGTAGAGCAGTCAGGGAAGGGGTGAGGGTGAATGGGATGCCATAGAACACCCAGGCCATGTGCAACCTGCCCACTCCCCAAACTGGGGAGGGGACTGAGGACCCCTCTCACCTCTACTGGGCAGCAAGCCCCAGGCCCCAGGAGGTAGGGCCTGAGGTAGGCTGGAACGGGACAGGGACACTGATTACAAGCGTCCGCTGGGCTGCAGATCTGAGAGTGCAGCAGTGCATCATGAACCTGATCTGTGACCCGGACCTGACCAAGGTGATCAAGTGCCTGGAGCATGCCCTGACTGCCCGTCACCCCAGAACCCGCTACAGCCCAGGCTGGGATGCCAAGCTGCTCTGGCTGCCAGCCTCCTACCTGCCAGCCAGCCTGGTGGATGCTGTGCTCACCTGGGTCCTTCCCAAGCCTGCTCAGGTGGTCTACTGAACTCAGCCCTCCAGCAAGAGGTTGTCGTTCAAGGCAAGGACTTTGATTTATTTCTGTCCCCCACCCTGGCACTGCCTGGTGCCTGGTACAAAACAGGCACTCAATAAATGTGTATTGGGGCTTCCCTGGTGGCGAAGTGGTTAAGAATCCGCCTGCCAGTGCAGGGGACATGGGTTTGAGCCCTGGTCTGGGAAGATCCCACATGCTGCGGAGCTACTAAGCCCGTGCGCCACAAGTACTGAGCCCACGTGCCACAACTACTGAAGCCCGGGCACCTAGAGCCTGTGCCCTGCAACACTAGAAGCCATGACGATGAGAAGCCCGCACACCGCAATGAAGAATAGTCCCGCTCGCCACAAATAGAGAAAGCAACGAAGTACAGCAACGAAGACCCAACACAGCCAAAAATTAATTAATTAATTAATTAAAATGTGTGTTGTTCAAAACAAAACAAAAAACACTGTAGGTGGGCAAAAATGAAGGTGCCCAGTGGAAGATCCCATGTAACGCCTAACTAACCTAGGCTGACATCCTCCAGGGTCTCTGGCCCATTTAGTACCTGCAAAACAACCAGCACCCACTTGGGTGCTGGTTGTCTTGCATCTGTAAGGCATCTTTGAAGCTGCACCTGGAGGGGTGGCCACTAGAGAGCACTGTTGGATGTTTCCTTTCTTCCTGGAGTAAGGTTGAAATTCAGTGTTTGGAGTGGGAAGGGGGGCATGGGGAGGTGATGAAGAGGGGCCAAGGCCAAGCTGGGTGGTTTCCATGGGAAAAAAGCCAATACCCTCTTAAATTCTTCTGTTATCTAACGTAAGTCAAGAAGGATAGACACTGGCCACACAGGTATAAAAGCAACTTGTCACCATCCTGAAAGGAGCCAGGCCCCCTTGAGGGTCAGTGTGGCAAGGAGTTGCTGGGCCCTCAGAGGTGGGCAGAAGGCCAGGGAGAAGATGTCGACAGTGGATGTGGGCTGGTCTCTCCCAGGTAGGACCTTTGTAGAGAATCCCTTTGACGTGGGAAATGGCTTCACGAACCCTTCAGCACTGAGCCTGGCAGCAACAAGACTAGGAGACAGGGAGGGCAGTGGGCCTCAGCCTCCTCGGGATCCCCACTTTCACTACCAGCCCAACGAATGCCTTCAGCACAATCCTCCTTTCCTCCACACCCCCCAAAGTAGGTCTGCCTCTCCAGAGGTGCAAACAGAACGAGGTCCCAGAGGACAGGAACATGGATGAGGAGGGGGAAGGGATAAAGTATCACTCTTTAAGACAAACTGAGACTCTCTCTCTTTTCGGTCTGGAAAAATAATCCGTTTAATTGAAAAACCTGGAGTATACTACCCACTCCCCTGGATGAGGGGGCTGAAGAGACTAGACCCCCTACATCACCTCATAGCCACTTCGGATGCTCTTCACAAGGCAGCAGGCAAAGACGATACCCAGCACCTAGAAGCAAAGACAGAGATGGGGGTGAAGAGGAGTCAGGGAAGCAAGGTACCCGGGGCCCACCCAAGAGACCCCAAACACCACCAGGCCTCCCCTCCCCAGGCCAGCACCTCCTGTTCAGCACCCTCCCACTGCCCCTAGATCCCAGATGCTCAAGGGTGTCTCTCACCTCCACAAAGGCAATGCCCAGGGCTGCTGCAGCCACCACCAGCACTTTGCTCCTCAGCCAGCCCCCGATCTTCTCCACACAGCCCTGAAGGGTGGCAGGCACACAAGACACCATCAGAAACTTCCCACCCACCTTCCTTGGACCATCTGTCTCTCCCCCACCCTCTGTACCTTTAACCCCACCCCTAGTATTCCCAAATTCCCTCCCCACCCCTGACGCCAAACTTCCCAGAGCCCCAACCCTCTCCACCTCCACCCCGGGTCCCTCTTTCCTCCTGAAACATTTCCCAGCTTCCCCAAGTCCCCTACTATCTCAGCCCCCTCCCTACCTCAGTATGGATATCCTTCACGTTGAAATTAATCCCACAGCCCTGAGTGACATTGACACAGCAGGAGTCAGGGACTCGCTTGGTCACAGTCAGGATCTTCTCCCAGTCTGTGTAGTTAGCCGCCCCGCAGCACTTAAACTGCGGAAAGATATGGGGGAAAAGGCTGTTAGGTGAACCTCCATCTTCAACATGGAGATGAGAATCTCCTTCCCCCATTACCCCTGCTCCCAGCAACCCCACTCACGTCTTCCTGCATACTGTCCAGGATCGATGCTGTGTGGTTGTTTTGGGGATAATTCTGCATCTGCTGCCGGAAATCCTTATTAAATTCTGATATCACCTGGGAGTAGGGAGGAGCACTGTTGAGGCCAGAATTCAGGGCACCTGGGTCCCAGAGCATCCAGGCCTCTGAGGCAAGGCCCTCCCCTTACTCCCTGCTTACCTTGTCTCTAAACACATAGCCAGCAATGGCTGCAGCCACCTCCACCAGCATGATAAGGGACAGGAAGATGGCAAACTGCAGGTGCAAAGGACGGGAGTCACGTTTGGAGTCTGGGTGAGAGGGGCCTGCCGGTCTCGGGAACGTTCACCAAGGTTTCCCTCACCCACCCACCCCAACAAGCCCCCTCCAGAGAAATGCCCTTCCGCAGTCCCAGGCACCCAGGCTGGCCCGTACCCACTCACCGTGATCATAAGGCAGTAGTTCTCCTTGCAGGCTCCACAGCAGCCCACAAAGGCCACCAGGAAGAGGAAGGCACCCACTGCGATGATGACCACGGGCAACAGGGAGCCAGGGGTGGCCCCCGGGGTGATGGTCTGATTCAGGACGAGCTGGGCCCCTATGCCCACAGCGATCAGCCCCACCGCAAAGGCCTGGGAGGAGGGCAGGTCAGGATTCAGAAGACCCACAACCCATCAGCCCTTCACGGTGGTGCACCCAGGACACAGGCGGAACCCCGTGCCATACAGACCGATTCTCACAGCTCCAGGAAACTTTTGACTATGGGGAGAAGGAGGACGCATCCTTGCCCCACAGTGAGGGCTGGGAAATTGTTCAAGGTTCTCTGGGAGAAGGCAACCAGGAGGAACCATGCCTTCCTTCAAGCAGCTCCTCGCCAAAAGCAAACAGAGAAGTTCCCAGAAAGCCTTGAGCCCAGGGCACATATTCCTAACAAAGAGCAGTGCTTCCTTTGAGCCTCTTCCTATGGGCCTCTAGGGCTCCCAGAACTGCCCGCTCACTATCCTCCAATGCCCACCACATCCTCATCAGCTGTGACTAGGGTTCCTCAAGCCAACTAGGCCAGGGAAGAGAAAGGAGGAGGAAAAGGGGGTAAAAGTAGCCTGCCCCTTCCTGGACAAACAGTAGCCTCTCCAGCCAGGAGCCCAGGACGGGAGCAATGGAGGTGGGCAGAGCCCTTACCCACCCCAAGCAGCCGGGAGGGGTGATGAGGGAATGGCAAGAAATGAGGGAGTGGAAGGGGAGGGAGGAGGGTGGCGATAGCATCAGGCGGTTGGCTGGTTGCCCCACTGCCCCATATCACAAGAGACTGGGTCACCAGACAGGAAGGGCCCGGAGGGGTTACGGGGAGGGTGGCCCGCCATTGTCGGTCCAAACCAGCCTCAGAGGTTCCTGAAAGCTGGAGGAGAAGAGGACGGCCGCGCTGGCCTCGGTCGTTCCCGGGCTTTCCTTCCACATCTGGTCCCCAGCTGCCTTCATTCCTGGCCCCTCAGCCCTCACCACTCCGGAGCCAGGTCTCCCCGCACCCTGCCAGCGCGCCCTCACCGTCCCCGCTCCCCACTCACGCAAAAGGCCAACAGAAGAACGTAGAGCAAGAACTTGACACATTTCATTCCTCCTTCCACAGCCATGGCTGCCTGGCCTGGGGCAGAGGGGACGGCAGGGGGATCAGAACCTGTCGAAGGGGGATCTCGGCTTCCGAGCTCCCTGCCGGCCCTCGAGACCTTCCCTGCGGGGCCCCCATTCCAGGCCCCTCCCACCCGGAAACCCGCGGTCAGATCCACGTCTCCCAGCCCCCTCTTCTCCCCGCAGGAGAGGGGTGGGGGCGCCCGCCGCCCAGCCCGGACCCCGCCCCGCCGCCTCCGCGGCCCGGGACCCAACCCAGGGCGCCGGCGGGGGCCAGGGCCGGACGCCCACCCTCGACCCTCCAGCCCCGAGGCGTTAAACACCCCCTCCGCACCCAACTAGTCGCGAGAAACAGTCCTCAGCCCCAGCCCGACCCCCAGGCCCTTTCCCCTGGGCTCTGACCACCGCCAAACAGAAGTGCGGCCAGCGCCCCCCCACCCCCACTCCGCCCGGGCCTCCGGAACTTTGCAAAGTTGCAAGGGCCTCGGGAGCGGCGAGGAGCGCGGCGGCTCTTCGGAGGCCCGGGGCAAGCCCCTCCCCACCCCACGCGGAAGCCGGCGCGAGCCCCGCGGCCTCACCTGGGCTCCCTGAGGCTGTGCGCTGCTCTCCTGCCGCGGCTCAGGGGCTCTCTAGCTGCGCCCCCCAGCTCTGGCCCCGCCCGGCGCGCGGCCCCGCCCCGACTCCAGCCACAGCCCCCTCCCCCGCCGAGTGGCCCCAGCCTCCCTCATGTGACGCGGGAACAGCTGCGGCCTGAGTCACCCGGCCCGCGTGGGTAAGGCCGAGCCCCCAGCCCGGTCGAGGCCACGTGGCCCCTGCCCGTAAGACAGTGCCCACCCCCGCAAAGAGAGGACTCCCAGGGCAGGACCTCGGGGTGCCTGGCGCCCTTCTGGCGCCGCCAGAAGGGGGCCACCTCGGGGTAGGAGAGCGGGATCCGGCGCCGCCTGGTTCTCTCTGGCTCAGGGAAACGGAGGAGACGTGTGAGAGCCAAAGGAGGGATGAGCGGCCCGAAGTTACTGTCTGAGCGCCCGGCCGGGCGGCAGAGCTGAGTCGAGGTGACAAGATGGTCTTCAAGAGGCCTGCATTCTCCACCCAGAGCCCACTCCCTTCCTCTCGCTCCAGCTCCATTCCACCCCTTCCCCGAGTCAGCAGAGGGCGCTGCTGGCTCTCTGGAATCGGGTGGGGGCAGAATAAACTTTCAGAAGGTCCCCAGCCTCACATCCTGGGAATCCCCCAGCGTTCTAGAGTGGGTGTTCCTGTCCCTCTCTCTCTTAGTCCCTTCTCCATTGTCTAGGGCTCCTGAGTAGTGAGCCGAGAAGTGGAGGAAGCCCTTCCTAGCACCATTCCACCCAATCATGGCACGTCAGAGTCAGGTCCCTCCCTCTGGGAGAGGATTGCTGAGGTCAACTCCCACCCCTCCTGGATCAGCCTGTTAACGGTGGAGGCGTGGGGAGGACACTAAGGCGGGCATGGCATATATCCCCTGGATTTCTCCATCCCATCCTAGCGGACAGCCCAGAGGGCAAGGCCAGGAGAGGACTGGAAGGTGAGGGGGTTGGTCTCAAGCTGCCTCCCTCTCTGTGGGCCGTGGTGGTCCGCAGAAGGAGCTGTGTGAACAAGCAAAGGACAGAACCAACCACAACACCCCTGCCCCCCTGGCCTGGACCCAACCCCTTAGGTTCTTCTGGTCCTGCCTGAAGAACCGTTTCCTGAGCCTTCAGTATGTGTGCACAAGGAAGGAAACTGTAAGAGCAGAAGGAAGGAGATCTGGGCTGGGCTGAGGACCAGTTTCCAGGATCACAATCTTCCAGCAAGACACACCAAGCCCCTTCTGGACTTTGCTTCCCAATTATCACGGCAGGCAGGCCGTGGAGGAGGAGCAAAGAAGCTGAAGAAAGGAGTTTCATCTGTTTCTGCCAAGCACGTGCTGGGCGCAGGGCCAGCGAGGTGAGGCAATTGGTGGCCCTGTCCTCTGCGAGCCCACACTGTGAACAGAGGCAGAAACCCCTGGTGGCAGCTGGATGAGCGCAGAGGGAGGGACAGGTGGTGCCTCTGCCCCAGAGAAGAAAGAAAAAGAACAGATTTCACAGAGGTGGGTGGTGCGCTCCCAGGTGACCTTAGACAGTAAAAGGGTAGTCGCTCCATTCCAGGGACAAGGAAAGGGCCAAGTGTAAAAAAGGAGTAGTTTTCAAAGTCCATGGGGACTTCGGTGGTCCAGTGGTTAAGACTCCGAGCTCCCAATGCAGGGGACCCGGGTTTGATCCCTGGTCAGGGAACTAGATCCCACATGCATGCCGCAACTAAGACGCGGCGCAGCCAAATAAATAAATAAATATTAAAAAAAAAAAAAAAGTCCATGACACGTTGGGGTTGGCCAGCTCACAGGGCTGGGGAAGGATGTGGTGACAGATGGAAGTGGGGGAAGGTGGGCTGAAGTCAAGATGTAGAAACTTTAGCTACCTCACCACCAAGTATAATGCTTGGTCTTTGACTGAATCTTTGCCTGAACAAACTGTGAAAGACATTTTGGGAACAGCTAGGCAAATCTGAATATAAACTGAGGATTAGACATGAGAAAGTAATTTTGTTAGCTGTGGTGATAGTATGATTATATAGGAAAGTTATTTTTTAGAGTTGCATACTAAAATATTTAAGGGTGAGATGTCCTGTCTGTAATTTATTTTGGAATACTTCATAAAACAATAGATGAAGCAAAAGAAGAAGACAGTCTAGGTGACAGGACTGTTGAGAACCTAGTGGCTGTGTGGGGTGTGTTCTAGAGGCAGAGGGGAGAGGGTGGGTGAACTCTCTTGGGATTGGCCCTACCGTGAAAGGAGAGATGAGTGTCTGGAGGGTAGCTGGCACATCAGGGTCCAAGGGAGAGCTGATGAAGGCCAGAACCAGGGAAAGGAGGGGAAAATCCTTGGAAAAGCCCTTCAAAGAGGGAAGATCAAAGAATGGGGTGACTGCTTACCTGTGGGAGCAGGAGAGGAAGTGGAAAGAGTCTGAGATGACTCAGAGTTTCCAAACCTGGGCGCCCAGGGGAGAGGTGGTTGTCACCCAAGGCAGGAGGCACATGAGAGGCAGCTGGGTGGAGATGTCCCACCTGGAATTGGGGATGTGAAGCTCGGGAGGGAGGAGTAGTCAGACTGGAGATAAAAAGTGATATCTAGGACTTCCCTGGTGGCGCAGTGGTTAAGAATCCGCCTGCCAATGCAGGGAGCACAGGTTCAATCCCTGGCCCAGGAAGATCCCACATGCCGCGGAGCAACTAAGCCCGTGGGCCACACTACTGAGCCTGCGCTCTAGAGCTTGCGAGCCACAACTACTGAAGCCCGTGCGCCACAACTACTGAAGTCCGCGTGCCTAGAGCCTGTGCTCCACAGCAAGAGAAGCCACTGCAATGAGAAGCCCGTGCACCGCAACGAAGAGTAGGCCCCGCTCACAGCAACTAGAGAAAGCCCACACGCAGCAACAAAGGCCTGGCGCAGCCAAAAGTAAATAAAATTGAAAAAAAAAAAAAAAATATATATATATATATATATATATATATAAAGTGATATCTAAATCCATAGATGGGTGAAGGCCAGAGCAAGAGAAGAAAACATAGACAGAGTTTTGGGAAACCCTTATGTTTAAGGAACATGGGGGAGTAAAGGAGCTGAAAGGGAAAGGAAGTTGCGGAGCTGGACCCCTGCACTCTGCCAGGCACTGTGCTGGGCACTTAGAGCCATGAGTTCATTTAATCCTCATGACAACCTGGTGAGGTCCGTATGATTTGTCCTGTTTTAGAGATAAAGAAACTGAGGCTCAGAGACAGGGAGTGATGTGCCCAGAGTCCAAGCAGGTAAAGGGCAGTGTTAGGATTTGAACCCATATCTCGGGGGGTTCCAAAGCCCGTGCTTTTTCCTCTCTCTCTCAGAGGCCAAGAGAAAAGAGAACTCCATGACAGAAGGAGGGGACAGTGGGCAGAAGCACCAAATAGTAAAGAAAGGTAAGATGCCAGAGAAGGCCATTGGATGAGGTGGCCTTTTCCAGAGCAATGTCAGGGCAGGATCCCAAGTACCTGCTGAGTGGGGAGTGGAGGCATCCAGGTAGGCAGGGGTGGAGCTGAGGTGAAGGTCAGGAGAATGGAACCCTCCTAGAGGAACGCCAGGGGAAGGGCAGGGAGCAAACTGTGGCCAGTGCAGGGTACTGCAGCAGCTTGGTCACGCAATGGGAGAGAAAGAATGAGGCCAGGGAAACCCCGGAGAACAGACCTGTGTGGAGCTGGAAGGGAGAGGGCAAGAAAAGCCCATTCCTGGTCACCTTCACAGAGACGGAGAGTAGTGTGGTGGCTGCCGGGGGCTGGGAGGAATGGCGAGTTATTGTTCCACTGGGTGTGCAGTTTCTGTTTAGGAAGATGGAAGAGTTCTGGTGATGGATGGTAGTGACAGTTGCACAACACGTGAATATACTTAGAGCCGCTGAACACTTAAGAAATGGTTAAAATGGTAAATTTTCTGTTATGTATGCATAATTTTTAATTTATTTTTTTATTTTATTTAACACAATTTTTTATCGAAGTATAGTTGACTTACCAAGTTGTGTTAATTACTGCTGTACGGCAAAGTGATTCAGTTATATACGTATATACATTCTTTCTTTATATTCTTTTCCACTATGGTTTATCATAAGGTATTGAATGTAGTTCCCTGTGCTATATACAGTAGGACCTTGTTGTTTATCCATTCTATATATAAAAGCTTGGGGAATTCCCTGGCGGTCCAGTGGTTAGGACTCTGTGCTTCCACTGCAGGGGCCACGGGTTTGATCCCTGGTCGGGGAAGTAAGATCCCTCATCGAGATCCCTTGATGAGGCCAAAAAAAAAAAAAGTGAAAAAAAAAAAAGTTTACATCTGCTAACCCCAACCTCGCACTCCATTCGTCCCCCGGCCCCCTCCCCCTTGGCAACCACCAGTCTGTTCTCTATGTCCCTAACACAATTTTTTAAAAGAGAATGGCCTACCCCTCTAGCCTGGGAAGTAGGCATAGAGCCCTGTGTACCTCTGAGTGGGGAGGAGGCTGACCTCAGACTTGGCCTTCAGAGCTTTCAGCACCAACTCCAAGTGCTAGTGTCCAGAAATGCCATCAAGCCGCCTGATTAGCTCAGGCTTCTGTCCCTTCAGCGCCTGGCACTGGCTGGTGGTGGGTGAGTGGGGTGGGCTTGTCCCCTGCCCACACAGCAGAGCCAGGCTGCCCTCTAGCTCTCCAACCAGGGCCAGCAGCAGGGCATGGGGGCCTCAGGTGTCCCAAGCAAGGGTGGTTGCCATCTGAGAGCATGCAGGCACCGGTCAGACCCAGTGCAACACACAGTAGCTTGTAGCCAGCGCCCAAGGCCTCCCAAAGCTCAGATCCGTACAGAGTCCAGCGCCTGCTGCAGACACCTTCTTCCCTCCACTCAGCAGGACTCCTGCCTGAGCCCCACTAGGAGGGGCCGGCTCAGAGATAAGACGCAGGTGCCCTGGTAGTAGAGGCCCCATTGAACTGGGAACTTCTACCTGCAGAAGCCCTTGGGGGCAGGGGAGCATGGTAGAGAAGCCAGGAGGCATGGGGAAGGAGAGGAGGAAAGAGAGGGAAGAGTTGAGGAGGGTTGGAGAGGGACACAGAGATACAGGAGCAAATAGAGGAGAGTGGAAGACAAGGGAGAGGTTAGGGGATAGGAGAGGGGAAACAGACATGAAGGAGGGGGTGGAGAGAAAGAAGGGGAGGAGACACGGATGGGAGAGAGAAAGGAAAAGGGTGCATCTCTACACTGGGGAAGGTAGGAAGGGTGATGCTGGGACTTAAGGTCAAGAGGTTGGGTCTGAATTGGGGGCCTGAGATTTCAATCCAGAGGCCCCAGCTTTGGATATGAGGGAGGCATGGGTGCTTGATAGCAGCTCCTAGATGGCGGGGTTAGATCAAAACAAGGGCAAGGTTGGAGATGTTCTGATTGTTGGAGTCTGTGGGCACAGAGAGGGGCCTCCAGTCACAGCGCACCATGGTACCCAGAAGAACATCATCACTGCCAAAGTCAGCTTACCTCCTCACTGTGAGGAAAGTAAGGCCCAGAGAGATGAAGCCACCGACTCAGCCACCACCTGCAGATGAGAACCAGGGTCTTGACACACCAGCTCCGGGGCTGGGTGCACCAAGTTCGCCGTCAGCAAGCAGCGCCCTGAGGTCAGAAGCCTTGGTGAGAGACACATTCTCCCCCACGTGAGTGGGTGACTTGGACCAAACTCTCGCCCTCCCCGAGCCTCAGCTTTCTGCCACTTAGGCAGGAGGGAGACTACTCCCTCACCTCACAGGGCAGTTGGGAGGATCAGAGGAGAATGAAGGGGATCAATTTTGTTACCTTAAGAATGATAAAGTCTTGATCATACCCTGTTTTTAGACTCATGGGAGTTACCATGACTTCGCTTTGAGAAATATCTGGACGCCGCCCCACTTGAGATGGCCAAGGAAAGGGTTGGGAGGGACAACCCAGCCTCCTTTAGGTCCCACTCAACTTGGCCTTGGCCCCGAGTTCCAGCTCCGGCTCCACCCCAGCCCCACTGCCAGGCTGCATCCTCAGCTCTCCCCCCACATTCTTACCCATTTCTTTCACTGCTCCTGGGGCCCCCAGCCCCTGACCTCCGGACACTCCTTCCCCCTACTCTTTCCTGACTTCTGTCCCAGCCTCCTCCCAGCCTGTGTCACTGTTACAACAGAGTCAATCCAGACGCCCAGCTGGTGACCGGGCAGGAGAGGCAGCTGCAGCCCCTGGCCTTCCATGCACCACCTGGGCCAGGAGCTCAGCTGCTGTGTGGGTCTGGACCAGGGCCTGCTCGGGAGCCCAGTGGTCTCCACCTGAGAGTCAGCACAACTAAAGTTTCTCCTGAGAGGTAGCAGACAAGAATCTGGGAGAGGGACTTCCCTGGCAGTCCAGACTTTGCCTTCCAGGGCAGGGGGTGCGGGCTCCATCCCTGGTCAGGGAGCTGGGATCCCACATGCCTCGTGGCCAAAAATCAAAACATGAAACAGAAGCAATATTGTAACAAATTCAATGAAGACTTTGAAAAAATGGTCCACATCAAAAAAATAATAATCTTAAAAGAAAATAAATGAATCTGCAAGAAAGGAGAAAGAGGCAATGCGGGGCAGGGTGTTTAGCCCAGGTTTCTGTTCCTTGGGGCTGGATCAGCACATCTACCAGGGATTTGAAGTCCCTGGAGAAGCAGACTTTGTGCTCAGACCCCTCCCTTTCTTTGACCAACAGCTGGAATAGTGGTGCCTCCTGCCAGCATAGTTGGGCCAAGGGGCCAGCCTTGGCCACCGCCCTCAGCAGGACCCTACCAGGGGCCTGGAGAAGGAGAAACAGGAAAGACAGGAAGAGGTGGGCAGGCCTGGGGAGACCAAGAGTGAAGGTAGAAAGAGGGCACACCCAAGGACTGAGAGGGCTGGGCCTGCCCTGAGAAGGTAGGGGGAGCGGATGGGGGCAGAGGCACTGGAGGAAGATGTGAGTGCTAGTGATTCTCAGGGTTCCCCACTTGTATCCCACCCACCTCCACCCCCTCCCTCCAAAACGCTAAGTCTTTGGCTCCCTCTTCCCAACCTCCAACTTCTCCTAGAGGGCCTCGAGGTTAAAGAGGTTAACAGGCCTGCCCGACAATCCGGGCAGGGTAATTATAGGGTTTAGAACAGTGGTGTGGGAGAAGATGGTAATTACACAGGGAGGTTCTCTCTGAGGGCTTCAGGGTTTGTGGGCAGGGACCTGGGAGGGGCCCATTCCACAAACAAACTCTGGCCAGCCCAGAATAGCCTCCCAACACCACATTCCCTGAGGCTCCTGCTGGGAGGGCCAGGAGGGGAAAGCCCCTCCTAGGGAAGCCCCCCCCTTCCCAGCTGCTTCTCAAAAGGCCCAGCCTTTCCCCTCCTTGGAAGGACCTGCAGTGCCAGGGAATGAGTCCACTGACCCTAGTAATAGAGTCTTTAGGAGGACGAAGCAAGAAGAGATGGGATTAGAGGTCATGAGTTACCGCCCACTAAGCCCAGCTCTGATGGACAAGGCAGTTTTGGTGCATGGTAGCAGTGCAGGGTAGCAGGAGCCCCTCCTCCTCACAGTGGCTCCCAGTGCTGGGGTCTGCAGCTCTGAAAGTGGTCCAGGTGTCTCTGGCCTCGGACCCTGGTGACCGGCTCCTGGGACCTGCGGTTCCTTTTCCTGAGGATGTAACATAAGGGACCCTCTACCCAGGGCTACACAAGCACCTCTTGCCTACAGCAGCTCTTGACACCTCCCTCATCCCTGCTTCTCTCCCAGCAGCTCACACCCTTCAAAGCTCAGTGCCTCCCTTACGCCCCAACCCACATTTGCTATGAACCAGTCAGGACCTTGAAGGAGGCGGGCCTGAAGGTTGCCTGGGTAACACCGGGAGAGGGGCACCCTTGGCAGGAAGACAGTTGCCTGGGAGACCAGGGCAGTGGGCGGGGCCCCAAACCCTGGTTAGCTAGTGTCGTGATGAGGAAGGATCTAAACGTCCACATCTCTCCAAATTCCTTTTCCTTAAAGCCAGCAGGGTCCCCTCCCCGGGACTGGGTCTAGGGCAGCTGGAAGTCTGAAGCTCCTGAAAGAGACCTCCCAAGGTTTACCTGCAACTCAAGGGAACCCAACAGTACCAAGCCTGAGGGAACTCAAGGAAAGTGGCAAGATCTAGGAGGGGGTGGAGAGAGAAACAAGGCTTAATACTTTATGATATAGAACTTCTTGGACTAGAAATCTAAAGTGAAAATACACAAAGTATGCAAAAAAAAAAAAAAAGTCGTTTTAGACCCACCTCCAAGTAGAAATTCCAGATTCGACCACCAGATGGCAGTCTTGCCCACTCATTGGATTAAATGCAGTCCTGTAACCCGCGGGAGGAAGCCAGGAGGCAGAAAATCCTTTCTGTCTCACAAGTTCCAGACTCTTGCTCTCTAGTATTTGGCAGGTACCCATAACTCCTTATGGCCATAAATATACAGTTTTCTTTCCCTAACCTGGCTCTGACCAGAGCCAGTGAGCAGGGTTCATTCATTCTTTATTCAAAGCCGTTAAGGAATACTTTGGTGATAAAAGCTCCCGCTCTCTTGGGTCTCACAGTGTGAGGCTGATAAGTTAGGTAGTAGTAATGACTAATTATCTCATTTAGAACTGTGTGTCAGGCAGTTAATCTTCATAACTTTATGAAAGAGGTACAGTATTGTTATCTCCACCTTACAGGTGAGGAATCTGAGGCATAGAGCCAAGTTCACACAGCCAGAAAAGGGGGAGAGCTCTGGGGCTTGATCCCAGGCAGCCTAGTTTGAGTCTAGAAGCTATGTGATTAACCTCCATGACACACAGGATGGTGCAGGTATAGCTAGGAGTAGCATCTACTTTGGGAGTTAGGAATGGACTCCTGGAAGACATGTCCAGAATCTCATCTATACTGAGACCTGAAGAAAGAGTAAGTTGAGGGGGGTGGAGGGAGGGAGTGGAGGTAGGAAGGGGAGTTGTTCAAGAAGAGGAAACAACTTGTGCAAAGATTCGGAAATGATCAAGAGAAAGAGGGTGAAGGCTACATCCAGGTTTTTGACCTGGGTGATTGTCATTCACTAAAATGAAACAGAGCAGGATGGGGGCACAGTTCAGGGGAGAGAAGTTCTCTGTTTACCATATTTAATCTATGATATTTGAGGGTGTGTCCAGATGGTGATATCGAGGAGGCATCTGGCCCCTGAAAAAGGGGGCCAAGTCTTACTTACCTTTGCATCTCTCATAGACCTGCCGCTAGCTACATGTTTGGTAGGGAAGTGAAAGCTGGGCCACCTCCTCTGAGGGAGAAAGAGGTGACACCACCTCTGCTCTCAAGGAGTTTGCAGTTTTGCGGAGGAAATGACATCAGAGAAACATTTTGGAGAACAGGATATGCCAGAATATGTGGTGAAGGTAATCACTGCTCTGGGAAATCAGAAAGGAAAGCAAATCATCATGAAAAAGAAGCCCATGAAGGCCACTATTAATTGATTGTTGTGTAATCCTCACAGCTAGTTGAGGGCAAGCAATGTGATCCTATTTTATAGATGAAAAAACTTGATGAAATGTTGAGATGCTCGTGTCTTGGAGGGAACCAGCTGTCTAAGTTTTTTGGGGTTTTTTGCTTTTTTTCATTCTGCTGCAGTGTTAGTTCCCGCTCTCCATGGACTGGATCATCTCGTCAAAGCTCCCCAGCTTGGTCCTCCTCATCCCTGCCCAACCTTCTTCCTTCACACCTGGACCCCCAGTTTCTAACCTCATTCCACTCCAGCTCCCCAGACCAACTCTGTCCTTACACCCAGTGCTCCATCTAATGCAAAGCGGAAACCAATGTCTCTCTGTTCTGCCTGAGAAGCCCAATAATGTTCATCCACGTATTCAGTAAACATTGTGTGTGCCAGGAAGCAAGCAAGATCTGATCTGATCCCCTCAAATATTTTCAATCTACTGGTTATTTGTCTCTTGACCTCTAGGGCTTTAGACTCAAGAAATCAGCCTGAAGAAACTGAGGTCTGGAAAGAGGTATGCAGAACCAGAAGAAGTTGAGCACTTTAATACCTTGGCACTCTTATACTCTGCCCTCTGGCTGTACCCAGGGTTACACCTGAAGACTAGGGCTGGTCCTACATCTGGTTTTCTCCCCTTGGGACTTACGTTCTCCAACTAAGGCATCTGAAGGCAGACCTCTCTCTCATCCTCACCCCTGCAACTACAAGCCCCTTCTCAGACTTCCAAGACCCTGCAGATCCAAAAATCCAGAGGTCCAGATTCCTCTGCAAGCACAGTGGTCTCTGGCCCTGTTTCCTCGCACTCCTCCCCTAGTGGTCCCCAGTTCCTGCCTTTTCCAGCCTACTGACTCCCTTATCCCCTTATCAACCCTCAGTTTCAAGTACACATTCTTCCCAGCTCTAAGTCTTCCTCTGGTCTCAGGGCTTCCCACCAGCTCTCCACCTTCTCAGATTGTCCCTGGTCTCTTCTCCTCCTATTCTTCCTCGCTAACCCCCATGTCCATCTCTTGCTTCTTGATCCCCTTGATGAGCCCAGCCTGATGCTTCCCTCCACACCCTCCCCACTTCTGGTACTGGGCTACTTCTGATAGCTGGGGCTCCTCTGGGCTCAAATTCACCTCCTCCCCCTTGGGCTCTCAATGCTCCCACCAACGCTGACTCTCGTCGCTGGGCTGTCTCTGTCTCTTCCCTCAGGAATCTCTGTCTTGCCATCTCTGCCTTCCCCTGATCCTCTGTGTCTGCCTTCTCTGTGTCTACCAAGGGGCTCCCTTGGTACTGCCCAGTCTCTGGGCTTCCCCCGCCTCCCCCTCCTGATTTCTCTCCCTCTCTCATTCCCAGGGTTCTGGTCTCCGTCCCATCAGCTCCTCTGCTCTGTTCCCATCTCTATGCACCCCTGACCTCCTGTGATCTGGACCTGTAGACCTCCAGCTCTCCCCCCTGTCTAGCCATACCCTCTCTCCTCCCTCTAGTCTCTCTCCCCTATCTTTGTCTCATGACTCCCCCACTAGTTATGCCTGTCACTTTCCTTCTCTGTCTCTAGTTAAGTCTCTCCTCTCTGTGTCTTCCCCCCTCTGACCCTCTCCCCCTCCCCCCTTTGTCTCTCCCTCCTCTTCCTCCCGCTCTATCTCTGTGCCTCTGGTCTGTGTCTTCCCCCCTTTATCTCTCAGTCTCTCCTTGGTCTCTCTGACTCTGACTTTCTCTATCTCTCCTTTCCTCTCCCCCACCCCAATATCTCTGTCTCTCCGTCTCTCTGAGCCCTCGCTCCCTCCCTCTCTCTCTCTTTTCCTCGGCTCTCTCCGGCTCCCTCTCTCGCCTCGGATGACAGCGCTGCCTCTTTTGTTGGCTCCGCAGCCAATCGCGGCCGCTGACGACACGGGGGCCGGGGCTATAAAGGGCCTGGCCCGGGATCGGGCCCCCCCAGCCGCCCGCCCCGGCCGCCCGCCCGCCCCGCCCGCGCGCCCGCCGCCCCCGGCCCCCCCGGCCCCCCCTCGGCCGGGCAGCCCCCAATCCCGCGCCGCCCGGACCCCCTCCTCCTCCCTCCCTCCTCCCTCCGCCCCCTCCCCGCGGGACTCCGGCGTCCCCGCCCCCCAGTCCTCCCACCCCTCCCCTCCAGCATGGTGCTCGCGGCCCCGCTGCTGCTGGGCTTCCTGCTCCTCGCCCTGGAGCTGCGGCCCCGGGGGGAGGCGGCCGAGGGCCCCGCGGCGGCGGCGGCGGCGGCGGCGGCGGCGGCGGCGGCGGCGGGGGCCGGGGGGGAGCGCTCGAGTCGGCCGGCCCCGTCCGTGGCGCCTGAGCCCGACGGCTGCCCCGTGTGCGTGTGGCGGCAGCACAGCCGCGAGCTGCGCCTGGAGAGCATCAAGTCGCAGATCTTGAGCAAACTGCGGCTCAAGGAGGCGCCCAACATCAGCCGCGAGGTGGTGAAGCAGCTGCTGCCCAAGGCGCCGCCGCTGCAGCAGATCCTGGACCTGCACGACTTCCAGGGCGACGCTCTGCAGCCCGAGGACTTCCTGGAGGAGGACGAGTACCACGCCACCACCGAGACTGTCATTAGCATGGCCCAGGAGAGTAAGTGGGAGGCGGGGCATGAGCGGTGGGGTGCTGGCTCCCACTCCGGCTCCGGGAAAGTGAGTGGCTCCCGCTCCGAAGCGGGGAGCTCCCGGTTGCTCCGGCCAGAAAGCCTTTTCTGCGAAAACTTGATGGATTGGGGGGCGGGGGCTGCTCCACAAGTTTTTCGAGCTGTGGAGATGGGCTGCGGAGTTGTGTGCACGCCCCGCTCCCGGAGGTGAGGGGGCAAACGGAAAGGGTTGCGAGATACCGCTTCCCACTCTGTGTGTGTGTGCGTGTGGTGGTGGGGGGGGGGTTCGGGGAAGCTGGGGGCCCCCTGCAGCAGAGGGCAAGGGACAGCAACTCAGTCCTGAAGGGCCCTGGTGGAGAGGCTGGAGAAAAGAAGCGGGAGGCTTCGGAACCCCCGCAGTCCCAGCTGGGCTGCCGTGCTCTCCGCCTCCCAATGGCCCTGGCACCAACTCAGCACCCCTTCCACCTTGGGCTTTGCAACGCGCCCCCCGGGCTGCAGAAAACCTAGTGCTCCTCTCCTTCTCCCAGGAATGAGATCCCAGAGCCCTGTATCTCTCCTGTCAGCCCAGCTGGCACCCGTCCCATCGGGAGCCCTTCTGACACCAGGTCTCCCAGGGGGCCGGGAGAGCTGTGCCTTCTTGGTACTAACCGAGCTCAGAGAACTCAACTCCATTGCGCTGGGGCTTAGGGCTCCGATTTGGCAGCTCAAACCTTAGTGTTGTATCGCATGTTCACATGCCCTTAGCCGCAACCAGACTTGAGGAGAGAGAGGAAGACCTAGGGGGATAAAGAAAGCAATAGATGGGGGGGGAGAGGGGGACCCAGGCATCCTAGTCCCTGGCCAAACGGAAGATGAACATGTTAATAGACTTGAGCTGCTTTGAAATTTTATGGCCTGGAAAATCCAGGCCAACACTGTCCACCCCCCCCAAACCCCCCAGCTCCCCCTAAGGTCAGATGACTCCCTTTTCCCCTCCCCCACTGAGGTCTCCCCCATCCCAGCAACTCTAGGGAGCCAGGCCCTCCCTTATGCCCTAGTGGTTTGGCAAGTCGCCCCCGACCCCACAACTGTTTGGTTTTATGGCTCTGAACAGAAGAGGGGGAGACCGGTTTATTGGCAGATGGGTCATAAAAAGCTGGGGGCTGAGGGGAGTCCTAGTGGCCCGCCCCCCAGGGAGAGGCACAGGAACCCAGGCGTGCATCCGGGAGGCTGAGTGCCTCACACTGCCACCAGTTTTTCTGTGACCCTAACTCCACAGTACCGGTCCGGGCTGTAAAGAACTCTCGGAGGACTAGGAAACTAACCTGGGGTGGGGGGTGGGAAGGCCTAGGATCTGGTCTTGAGTTCCTCAGTCTCCCTTCTGCTCTTAAGGCGTCTGCTTTATAGAAGCTAGGGTCAGTCTGAGACTGGCTGAGGGCAGGGGTGGGGGCGGGGATACCAACAGTTAGAAACAGAGAGTGGTAGAGGGATTCTGAAAAGAGTTTGCTGGAAGAAGGTGAAGGGTGCAGAGGAAAAAGATACTTTGGTCTGTGTGGTGCAGTGTGTGAGGATTTCCAGAATGAGTGATGGAGCTGAGGACTTCCCTTGCTCATTCTATCCCTAGCATCTCTTAACCAATAGGCCTGAGCCCAGAGTTAGCTCTGGTAATGGGGATGCAGGAAGTGAACAGACACTGCACACACAGTTTGGGAGATGCCGGTTAGACTCAGGGGCTGGGGAGGACGGGGAAGGACACCAGCAGGTGGGGTCCCACCTCGGCTTCTACCCTTCTGCCACCCCGGGACTTGGATAACTAGGGAACTGGGTCTCCATCCAGGTATTGTACGTCCCCTTTAAGAGCCAAGCTGAGCTCTTAAGGGAGGGAGGGGGAGCCGAGGGGCGGGGAGGGAGAGAGGGGAAAAGGAAAAAGAGACTTTTTATAGTCTAATCCCCAGGGACCCGCTTTAATAAGAGACTTGTGCTCTGCTAATCGGGGGAGGTGTTTGTCAGCAGCGATGGCCTCTGCTCCCCTCCCCCTTCCTCCCCTCCCCCAGCCCACAACCCTGGACCCCAGCCCCCACTTCTCCTAGGCTGCAGTGCCTGCCCTAGTTCCTCCACCCTCTCAGGCTCTCCCACCACAGCCTTCATCCTGGGAACCCAGCCCCCTTGCCCTTCTGGGAGCCAAGCCCAGCCCCTCAGTTTCTCTCTCTCCTCCCTACACCAAGAGGCCCCTGCCCTCTCAGTCCAACCTCCTGCCCCTAGGCCTTCCAGCCAGGGTAAGGAAAGTGTGTTTGGTGTTTGGGAGCGGGGCGTGAGGGCAGAGGAGGAGGTGGTGAGCAGAGAGGGGGTTGGGCTTTGGCTGAAAATAGTGCAATGACCTCTCTCCAGAACAGAGCCGCCTCCTAAACCTGACCTGCCGCCTGCCACCAACCCGGATCAATCCAACACAGATGTGGCTCCTTCCCCTCCCTTTGGGAGCTGGGCCTGTGTGTGTGTTGGGGACTCTCTCAAGCCCCTTGTTTCCCTCTGTGGCTCTACCTGCTTCTTTGTTTCCCCCTCTGTTTCCTTCCAACCTTTCTCTCGACCCCACTAGTCTTAGCTACTTCCCTCCTTTCAGCTTCGTAACCCCCACTCACTCCTTTTGCATCCCTCCTCCTCTCCCAGTGTTCTCCAGCTCCCAAACCTATTTCTTCTCCCCCTACCATGATCTTCCACTCTCTTCCTTCTTTTCTCCATTTCTCTGCCAGTCTCTTCTAACATGCCTTCATCTCTGTCTCTTCTCTATTCTTATCTCCCTCACCATCTCCAGTCCCCTGTTTCTTCTCCTTTCCCTTTTCTTTCTCCAAATGTCTTCATCCTGTCCCCCTGTGATACCAACTGTCCTCATATCCAGTGGGGGAGAAGTGTATGGTGATTCCCGGGGGTGAGGATGGGGGGCTTTGCCTGAAGGAACCAAAGACTTAGAGAGATGGGGCTCTGGAGCCCAGTCCCCCATTACTAAGCCTTGGGTCAACTTACATAGGGACATATGTTTAGAGTTTAGAAAACTAGCGATAAACCAACTGAGAAACTACTGCTATTTTCACATTCTTTATTTAATGCTCAGCACTCCTGTGAAGCAAGGATTATTGTCGGCAGCACTGAGAAGCTTGGTGAATAAGGTCAGATGCTGGTTAACGAGTCAGGCAGTGATTAAACCCACTGCAACTGTAGTCAAAGAACAGTGTTTAGATGCCAGGAAGAACTTTCAGGCACTTGCCTATATAATTTAAGATTGGGAGTTTAGGGAGTTCATTCAGCATGCACTTACTGAACACTGCCCGGGTGCTATGGGAGGCAGTAATGCTACAATGGTGAGCGAAACAGAAACAGCATCGACACAGTGTCTACTCTCATGGAGATTAGTACCTAATGGTGAAGACAGGCAGGGAAATAAAACAACCCCTATACTGAAATTAGGGATAGCATGCTATTTGGATTGTTGCTTGCCACTCTCCATCTCACCAGCAGCTACCCTGCCCCAGGGACTCTCCTAATCCCCACTCTCCACTCCCCAAACCCTACCCCACCACACTCTCACTGAAGCTCCAGCTGGAGGATAACTGGACTACCAGTGCCCTGGGACTTTGGAAAAGAACCAAGGGAAAGCTGCAAAGGAACTTTTTGTCTTGTGCCCCGAATATGTGAAGATCTTTAAGTACTCCTCCCCAAGTCGCTTGAAGTATCCTCCTTCTTCTAGGGTGGGGGTGGGGGAGGGCTGATGAAACAACAGATGAGAAATTCTCCATGATTATGCAGACCTGGGCATGATACTAAGGGCTTGGACTTCCTGATCATCCTTACATCGCTCTGGAAGCTCATTCCTGACTCTTCCTCAGGCTATTTAGCGTGAGAATGGATATTAGTATCCAATAGAAACATGATTTAGGGCACTCCCAACTGATTTAAGAGATTAGAAAGGGGAGCTGAGAGGAGATGAAATGGAAGCAGAGGCAGATATTGCGAATCATCCTTTAAACTCAAGAAGGGTCAGTTTACGATCCAAAACAAGGGGAAATTGGCCAAACTGTAAAGTTGGGATGTTAAACCTTTGTAAAGACTTATTGGCACTGGACTGAGAAACCAAAGGAAGCTTAGGGGAGAGAAGACTGATTTAAAGTTGATCTGATGTGCTGAATACTATTTCTGATGCTTTGGGAAAGTAGGAGAAAAAAGACACGGAGGTAGTGCTTCCCTTTCTTAAAAGTGGAGGCATTAATGGTGATGAGGAAACAGCAGCTGAGGGAACTTTTCTCAGGGTCAAGGGACTGAGCAGTCAGATGCATGGGGAGTGTTTGAGTAGTTCCATTCTCTTGGGTGTGTTATTTCTGCTGGGAATGATGGAAGAAGCCTAGATTTGAATTCTGGTTTACTTCATGGAATAAATTTAGCCCACACTCCCTATCTGGACCCTGGGTTATCCATTCCCTGAGGCCATCTGTTTTGGGGGGTGTGCCGGGCTCCACCTGGCCACCAGACAAAACAGAGCAGAAATGGGGCAAGGTGACCTGAGGACAGCAGGTGTGATATGAGCTTTGGCTTTTATGGAGAGCATCAAAGGTTCAGGAAAAGTTGGAGCCCTACATGCTAGGGAAAGTTGGAGGAAGGGAAGACTGCAGGTGGGAGAATTCCCTAACAACTATCTTTGCAGGTTATCTGGTAGAGAGGAAACTCTGCATTAGGGCTGACAGATTAAGGAAGGGGTGCAGATCAGTAAGGCCTGATAGAGCCGTTATCTTACAGGGAGAGCAGGGGTGCTGTTCTAGGTACCAGTGACATGGTAGTCAAGAAGACAGGCAGGGAAGAAGGGTAAGGAACTGGAAAACACAGGCTGAGGAGTCTGAGTTGCCAGTGTCCCCCTCCACAGACACCCTTTGCTGATACTGTGCCCCCTTCTCTCTCATCAGCTGACCCTGCGGTGCAGACAGATGGCAGCCCTCTCTGCTGCCATTTCCACTTCAGCCCCAAGGTGATGTTCACAAAGGTACTGAAGGCCCAGCTGTGGGTTTATCTCCGGCCTGTGCCCCGTCCAGCCACAGTCTACCTGCAGATCTTGCGACTGAAACCCCTAACTGGGGAAGGGACCGCAGGGGGAGGGGGCGGAGGCCGGCGTCACATCCGTATCCGCTCGCTCAAAATTGACCTGCACTCACGCTCCGGCCACTGGCAAAGCATCGACTTCAAGCAAGTACTACATAGCTGGTTCCGCCAGCCACAGAGCAACTGGGGCATCGAGATCAACGCCTTTGATCCCAGTGGCACAGACCTGGCTGTCACCTCCCTGGGGCCGGGAGCCGAGGGGCTGGTGAGCAGGGAGCCTGAGATATTGGCAGATATGTATAACCTGGCCCTGAGGAGGTGGGGTGTTGGAAATGGTAGACCAGAAACGTAAAGTGGGTTAGGGACCAGCATTATTTTTCTAGGGCCCGGAGCTGATTCTAGAGGAGAGTCAGGTGGTGGTAATGGGGTGATATCACTTTTCAGAGATCCAAGGGGGCAACAGTTGAAAACTGGATTTGGGGTGAAGTAAATCTATTTGAGTAAATAGATTCATGGGACAACAAAGATGGGCTGTTGTTGAGACCTTGGGCCAAGGGGCTGATGAGGATCAGGTTGCCAGAAGAGACAGAATTGGGGAAGGTGAGTTGGGAGAGGTGGCTAGCTGGCAAGAAAAGTGGGTAAAAGGCAGGCTGGGGATGGGAGCGTTGGAGAAGCTGAGAAATCAATAGTCTCTGTTCTGATGCCCCTGTTGAGGGGCAAGTGAGAAGAAACAGGGAGTAAGAGCTCTGCAAGGCTCTATCACATCTATTTCTCCTCTCCCTCACCCCCAGCATCCTTTCATGGAGCTTCGAGTCCTAGAGAACACAAAACGGTCCCGGCGGAACCTGGGCCTGGACTGCGATGAGCACTCAAGTGAGTCCCGCTGCTGCCGATACCCCCTCACTGTGGACTTTGAGGCTTTTGGCTGGGACTGGATCATCGCGCCTAAACGCTACAAGGCCAACTACTGCTCCGGCCAGTGCGAGTACATGTTCATGCAAAAGTATCCGCACACCCACCTGGTGCAACAGGCTAACCCAAGAGGCTCTGCCGGGCCCTGCTGCACCCCCACCAAGATGTCCCCGATCAACATGCTCTACTTCAACGACAAGCAGCAGATTATCTACGGCAAGATCCCTGGCATGGTGGTGGACCGCTGTGGCTGCTCCTAAGGTGGGGGACAGAGGATGCCTCCCCAGCAGACCCTACCCCTAGACCCCCCAGCCCTGGCCCCCTCCCCCCAGGCCCTAGAGCTCCCTCCACCTCTTCCGATGAACATCACACCTTGTTCCCTGACCAAGCAGTGTGCAATACAACCGAGGGAGGCAGGTGGGGAATTCAGGGGTGAGGGGTTTGGGGGAAAGGAGGAAGAAGAGGGGGCACGGTCAGGTGGGGAGTTTTTGAGGTTTGAGGTGAGAAGGTTTGGCAAGAAGACAGAGAGACGTAGAGACAGAGGTAGTGCAGAGGAATAGAGACAGAGGAACAAAAAGAGCAGCAGTGAGAAGAAGGCAAAGGGATAGATGCAGAAGAGACAGAGACTAGGCAGAGATAAACCCTGAGAAGGAGACAGAAATGCAGTATTGAGAAAGCCCCACACCAAGCCTCCTTTCTTCCACTGGCAAGGTGAGGGGCTTGGTATGGTCTGGGGAGATCCCCTGACTACCATTCTCAGTAAGAGAGGAAATCAAAACCCATTCTTAGCTTCTTCCCTTTCTCCCTCCAGCAGTGGGTGGGGGAAGGGAAGTGAGGGCAGGGGCAAAAGTGAGGATTTGGGAATTTTATTTATTTATTTATTATGACTTTTCATTTTTTGGTATTTGGCTTTACTGAAATAGATGGGCCCCTGCCCACTGTGCCCTATTTGTCCCTTATCTCCCAAACCCTGTTCTTCCTCAATACTCACCTACTTAAGCACTTGTTTAAAGCTTCCAGGGTTGAGAATGGGAGTAGAGGGCAAGAGGGCTGACACATGGAAGTTTCCAACCCAAAATCACCCTACTTAACCTTCCTGAGCCAAACGGGTTGAACTGAATTCCAGCAGTCACAGAAACAGTAAGAGGTTAGGGTTTAGGAGCTGGGGGGGGGGTGGGGGGGTGGGAGGGAGGGGCTCAACATCCAGTATCTGTATGAGAGCCACGAAACTAACCCTCAGGTCTACCCTCATCGTACTGACTTAGGCACAGGTGTGGCCTGCTTATGCCCAAATTCCCCCCAGCCAAGAGAGAGACCAAAGAGCCTGTGGAATGCCTCTGCTCCCAGCCTCTATCTTCAGGTCAATAAAAAGAAGAGTAGAGAGAGCCCAGAGTCCCCAGGTCTGGGAAGGGTCAGGAGGGGTCAAGAAAGGAGTTGTAAGGAGGCTGAAGGTTACAGGGCATTTGAATCCAAATCACTGCTCTGGGCTAGGGAATAGAGCCAGCAGACCAAGGTGGAAGGGATTCTGGAAGGGGGACATTTTAGTCCCCCAACCCCAAAGCTCAGGGTGGAAGGGGGTAGAACAAAGGAGCAGAGTGTCTATAATTATTTTTATCTTTTATTTTTGGAATCTAGCAGTACCTGGCAGCAGGGAGGGGAGAATACAAGTGGGGAAAAGCACCTGACAAGGCCAGTTAGGGCAGAGGTTGGGAAGGATGGAGACTCCCTGGTTTGGAAAGCTAGGAAGCAGGCAGGGACTGGTTGCCACTCCAGGTCACTAGCTGGGCCTATTCATTCCTCCCACAATCCTGACCCACCCTCCTCTGGACTCACTGTGCCTCAGTTTCTTCCCCTCGATGGAATGAGAAATAGCAGCACCCGCCACAGCCAAGAGATGAATTCTGAGCACTTACCACGGGCACTTTATGGACATAAAATACCTCTCGCTGTGGGACAGATAACCAGGGCACCAGAGTAGTGGTGAAGAGATGTGAGGCTTAGAGGAGTCACAGGCTTCAGAGTACAAGTTCCCCTCTGCCTCCCAGCTGGACAGTGCCTGAAGACAAGGAGCTGAGAACCTCCTGATCCATACCCTATCCATATCTCACCTCCAGACCTCTTGGCTCCAGGCAAGAGCCTAGAGCATGTCAGGAGAGGAGGGAGAAAGAACCTTCAGCAAAATAGTCACTCTAAGTAAAGCCAGCAGTTGTGGGTCTGATGCAAACAGTACTGAACTAAAGTAAGCCCAAGCTGGAGAGCTGACCTGGAAGGCTTGTTCTTCCCAAGAGCATGACTTTCCTGCCTGGCCCAGCTGGTGGAAGGGGCAAAGGTATGTGGCCACCCTTGGAAAGGTGATGTTGGTGAGTTTTGGCATCTTATTCCCATTCCCAGTGAAAAAGTGAAGATATTTCGGTACCAGAACGGGCAAGGGCTGTTAAGTGTTTCAACTTGCCTCCTCCCAGATAGCAGCTATACTAACCCCCAGCCTCTCCTCTCCGGCCCCGTTCTTCATCATTCCTTATGCCCCAATCTTGGAGAACAAGATACACCTGACCATCAACACCATTGGTGGAAAGAAAGGAACAGAGAAGTGAAGAACAGAAGACGCCTCCTCCAAGGGCAAATGCCCGTGTCTCTTGATCTTGGCACAGGGTGGGGGCTGGGCAATAGGCATCAGGTGACTTCCCTCTACAAATTCTAGAGAGCTGGGGCATTAGACTTGGGGAACACTTAGAATATGCCCCTTTAATGCCACCAAATAAAGACCTTTGGGGGAGGGTCTTTCTCTTATGAACATAAATCTATGAGTTGAAGTCTCATTCCCCTGGTCCTCCTCACCCCCAAAGAGGCATGGCGTAAAGAGGCTTGGGGGCACAGCCCAGCAACCTAGTGGGAACTAGTACTCCCCTCTCCCACCTTATGATGTGTGTGGACCTGGCCAGTGCCCCTCTGATCATAATTAGTGTAATTATTATTTGTGTATTTGTTACACCGTGTGCGTGATTGCCTTTGTTTGTTAAGGGTGTCTGAGGAGTATGGGGCTGACAGGGGCACTGGAATGCCGGGAAAGGACTTCTTCACTGAGATCAAGGCTTCCTGGAGGAAACCACTGCAAAAAGGCCATCAGGCAGTTTTCAAGTTATGTGACAGAGGGCAAAGATGGCCATAGGGTGCTCTGAGTTTTGGGATGGTCACATGACACAATCCAGCACTTGAACCTGAAAAAAGAAAAATAAAAGCAGTCAAAGAGTTTAGAATTCAGTGATGAGCTCTCCTCCGTAATCAAGCGCCATGTTTACACCTTGGAGACCAGGAAGCAGAGGATCTGAGGGAGAATGAAACTTTGTGCTCAAGGACTAAGAAGATGGGGGTCTTGGAAGCAATGAACACTAGGGTCATTTGGGACGAGGGCTGGGACATGCAGCCCAAGGGAGGTTGGGCAGAGGATGGGAAAGAAAGGGAACCTAGTACAATGCTTCACTGGAGGCTTGATCCTAAACCAGTCCCAAAGACTACAAAACCCTCTCCCAGCCTCCACAGAACAGATCTAAAAGTCCTCTTGAGATGGTCCAGCTAATATCTATCCTATTCTCCTGCAGTTCCCTGACCCTAGGTTTCCTCAGCAAAATTTCAACAAAATCCACAAACCAACCCAACTTTGAACTTCCAGTGTACCAAGAGTGGTTAAGCATCTTAAGTATTTGATCCTACTATAAAAATGTTGCCCATATACCTAGGGCACACTTCCCAGGGCATGAGAGTGGGGGGTAGCAAAGGAATCTTGCTTTATAACTGAACAGACAGGAAAGTTCCTGTAACATCAGTCTGATCCAGAATCTTGCTTTATAACTGAACAGACAGGAAAGTTCCTGTAACATCAATCTGATCCAGGATGGGGGACAATGTGGGTTCAGTGTGCCACCATGCTTTCCCTGTCCTGTCAGTTCTGTCAGCAGACTGACCCCACCTCAGACCAACTACAAGTTGAGGGAGGACTGAAGTGCTACATATTGTATCCTCTCCCCAATGAACTGCTTTATCTACATCTACCCTTAACTTTGGCCTGAGCTAAAAATAGGTTCCCCCCCTCCATTGCTCATTGTTTCCTACCTTGAGAGGACACACAGAAGAGACTGCAAGATGACGTTTATCCCCAAACATCCTGCAACCTAATGGATGAGGAGCTGACCTATACTCGGTCTTTGCCTGTGTCAGGGGCCCCAAGCTAAGAACCAGCAGGCAGTGGCACTTAGAGCTTCTGGTGTGTAGTGAGGCAGAAGCAGGGAAGTCGATGCCCCCAGCCACAACGTCAGCTTTCCTGCCAGTTAGCTGGGGGTAAGGGAGCAATTGGGACTCCTCCTACCTCTTCCCACTCTCTGAACCCCCAAATACATCTGTATATGTGGTATGCAATACACATACACACTTGCAAACTAGTCCACTCAGACCCATACCCTCTAGCTGGAACCTACTCAAGGAAAAGAAAATACTTCTATTGTAAATCACCTAGTAAAATTAAGAGCCAATAATTACTGAATGATTACTCTGCAAACTATGGTAAAATTATGCTCCGTACATAAATATGATAATATCAATTCTCACGGCAACTTTCACAGTAGGGGTGCTACTGGCACAGAGTCTAGAAAAAGAGTCAAGAATGATTAAGTAATTCGCCCAGGGTCTTGGACCCAGTTGAGCTAGTGTGGTAGAACAAGGAATTACACCAAAGTAGTTGCTATACAATATTTCATTCTAATCTATTAATAGTGATCTGAGAGGTGGAAAAATTAAAGGCTGGGACAACTGAGAAAGGAAAAGAAATAAAGAGAAAGCTGGGAGTACTCTGGGCTCAAAAAGGATCCCCAAAGTTGTAAAACCTGACATTTTTCAGTCCCTTTGGAAGGGAAAACAAGAAGAGTGTGGACATGTTGCAAGAGAGGGGGGACATTAGATTTTGGTGGATTCCAATAATCAGAGGTGAGTAACACTGTCAGCGTCCCTTATAAAAGAGAACAGGGAAAAATAGCTATTCTCACCTATTTATATAAGGTCTTTCCTTCCCCCTGATCTGTTTCTCACGTCAGATATGGCAACAGGACTCAACACCAAGAAGTGTTGCTCTTATTCACATCTTCCTTCCTTATAGCCCTCATCCCCACAGAAGCTTCTAGCCTTGTATCTTCAGAAGTAAGTTCCCAGGATTTGGGGTTGGGGGAAGGGCAGTTTAGAGTGATGGTGGAGAAAAAGAGAATGATCCTAGAGAGCCATAAAAAGGTGCAGATTTACAGCTGACGGAGCTGGTTCCCTCCGCATCTTTATAGACTCCCTCATTAAGAGCTTCCAGGTATGCAGAGAATGTCACAGCTTCAGAACAGGGAAAAGAAGCCTGAAGTCAGCTAACTACATCTGGATCTCAGATTAGCTACACTAAAGAGACTGGGGGATAGGAAGGAAGGGTACTTGGATCCCAGATAAAGAACTGCAAGCTTGGATGCCTGTTCTGCCGTTCAAGGGACTTAACTATTTTAAGACTGAATTAGTAAAAAAGACATAGGCATCCTGAACTATTCACACTCAAAAAGTATGTGTGGAATGATTACAATGAGACAGGAAGAGGAGTTGGAGGTGAGAGACTTCTGACCAACTTAAGAACAGCTGCTGGGATGGGATGAAAAGGGCTAGTAAAAAATCCACACAAATTGAGAAACACTGTGTCAAAGATATGGGGAAGGCCAGTTTAAGTGTGGAAAAGACTGATTTAGGCTTCAGGAAGAGAATCCTGGGGGCAGGGGTTGGGGGTGGGGAGGCTGAATCCCTTTCTGGAACATTATAGAGGATAAGGAGACAAAGTGAAGAAAACTTCTGAAGGACCTAGTGTTCCACTCCATTATCAGCATCTGCTCTATTCCTTTACCTCTTTTTTATTTTGGGTAGAAAACCCTTCCTGAATCTATGATCTCTGTAAAGCTACAAAACTGAACTAATTCTCTCTGGTTCCATTTTCGGAGAGACAGAGTAAGAGAAAGGAAAAGCTAGCCTCAGAATCGGGGCCTGAAGAAAAGGGAGGCAGACAGTATAGGCCAGAGATGATAGGAGGAAGAACTTTAACCGGCATTCCTTTTTGTTCATTCCTCCAAAGTTTCAGAATGGGGCAAAATTCACGACAAATGGGCAATCTTTGGATCTCCTCATTCTAAACTTAGGTCCTTGTCCTCCAGCAACCAAAGAGACTTTGTGGAAAGAGATTCTTGTTAGGAAGGTGATCAAACCATTACTTTTCTATTAATTACAAAACCAGACAGAGGTGTTAGTAGAAATGGGAACGAGGAATTACACCACAGCAATGTGGGATCTGATCATGAGACCAAAGTCTTCAGGTACGGTGCCAAGCTCTTAAGTTTTATTATCAGAAAACCAAACAAAACCCAACCTTATAAAGATATACAGAAGTAAAGATTAAGAGGAGAAACCCTATACCAACATATCCAAAAAGATTAAGTAGCAGGTCTCACATCTACATGAAACTTCAAATGCAAACAAGCAACCCTGCTTAGGGAGAGCCAAATCTTTCTAAATAGGAGGCTCAGCAAGGAAAATGGATTTTAGTAGTATCTAAGAAACACTGCCACCAAAACTGCAAAAGTATATTTCTGCAATAGAAGACAAACTAAACTAGCATAAGGCTTGACTAGAAAATAGAAGCCTCCAGTCCACAGCTTACGTTCCCAATGATGTAGGTAATAATGCTTAATACCTCTTACATCCTGTCATACTCTGCATCCCCATACTTCTAGCTCTGAGGGGTACCCAGCCAATCTCCTTTCCTGAACTGCATAACCAACAGGATCCCACATATTGGCTTCGACTGAAACCAGACAAGTCACTCTTGAAAATAGGGCCCTTCCGGACTCCAGAATAGGGACGGACTCTGGACTCCATTCCATTACAGACTACCAATCACTAGTCCTTGTGTTTATATCCTTTGCACCTCCTAAAACCCACAGTGTTTTCCCTATCTTATTCCAGTGGGTCATGTCAACCTGCTAAAGCAAAGATTCAGGGTGAAACTTGGCCTCTTTATGGAGGATAAAGAAGTAAAAGGATGCCTGTGAGTATGAGAGAAGGAAATAAACAGGCTTAAAGGGACATACTCAGTCCTTTTCCTTGTTCTCTTTTCTAAAGGATAAAGGCATTATGGCTAATTCGCTATAATATTTGCCCCTGAAGCTCTCCTTATCTGGTCTAATCTGGCACTAAGAACTCAAAAGAGCACCTGATAAAACACACTGTTCTTTTTTCTATTTTTTTTATTAACAAGCAAAATAATAATTAAAAAACAACAACACAACAACAAAAACCTTAAAGTTAGAACTGCAGTAAGTCAAACTGCTGCTGGAGTTCACAGATGTACCTGGGGTACATGCTCCCTCACTGCAAGGCAGGACCTAGGCACATGACTGTGCATTTAGGTATATATGTGACCAGGAAGAGTTGAAGAGATGGAAACCACTGGAGAATAGAAAGCATCAAAAGCTTTTCATCAGGCAATCCCAAAGCGCTCTGCTCTTTTCCTCTTCTTTGCCTATAAGGAAGAAGCAAGAAGAAAAAAATTAGATTGCAAGACAACAGTGGCCTGGGTTCCTGGCTGCTTTAATCCAAACTCACATGGACTGTCACAAGGTCCAAGAAGGAGGGAAAGCCAGGCTTATGCTTGGCAGCCAGAGATTTAATGTCTGAATCTCTCTAGTTATCCAGTTAGAGCTGGTTTGATGGGAAAGGAGAATAAGGAGGGCAGAATACTGTGGGGCGTAGGGGGTGGGGGAGGGAGAGGAGGAAGAGAATAGTGGTAGAAAATGGAAAGATTCCTGAAGGAGAAAGGGCCACTCAGCCTTACAGCAAGTTAGCCTGGAAACAATGGATCCTTAAACAGGCTGGGAAAAGTCTTCCAGTCAATGGGGAGATGGGAAATTTCAAAGGACAAAAGGTTGACCAATGCTATTTCATGGAGAAGGTGAAGGGGATGCCCTTCTGGGCAGTTAGGCCCAATCAGCAACTATTCCTTCGGCCTCCAAATCCACAAAGAGGCATATAAATCTTCAATGCCAACGGAATAAATGGGGGGTGGGGAGGCCCCAACATGGATCTCTTAAGGGAGGCAGTGTGGGAGAGAGGGCACAAAATGGGTGGGGGAGAGAAAGAGAGAAAGAGATTTTTGTTCTGGGAGTGACTCATAAAACACTACTGAGTCCTCACTCTAACCACTGCCCCCAGAAAAGAGGGGGCTTATTTTTTATTCCATTCACAGAGGAGGTTAAAGTTATATTAAAAAGAAAAGCTGAGTGGGACTTCCCTGGTGGTCCAGTGGTTAAGACTCTGCGTTTCCAATGCAGTGGGTACGGGTTTGATCCCTGGTCGGGGAAACTAAGATCCCACATGCCGCACTGTGCACGGCCAAAAAAGAAAAGAAAAGCTGAGTGCATACAAGCCAAGCTCACTTCCACCTGGATTACTGACACAATTCTTTGGAATCAAATGAAAGTCATCTGGTTCATATAAACTCCATCAGCCTCAAAAGTTACTACTCCCTTACATATACTACATATACTAACTCTCCCAATAAAAGCCACTGTTCCTTTCTACTCAACAAAATCCTCATCTGCCTTATCTTGGAGGTCAAATGTACCAACTCAGTAAGCATGCCTGGTCTAATGACAGTTTCCTTGGCAAAGAGGAAGAAATTTTAACTAGAATTAAAACAAGCCTAAGTTTACTTCTAGCTCATCCTGGCAAGTCAGCAAGTAAGCAGACATTTACTTACAACAGGTAATGCTTTATTCTGAATTAGTAGCACAAAGAAGAATATAAAACCCTTTAGTTTTTTCATAGTGGAGAATGTAAACTGATCAGATTCTGAAATTTTCAGGGTTTATTACAAGATTGACTCTGATATTTATTCATAAAGAGACTATAAGATTTTGAGGGCTTCCCTGGTGGTGCAGTGGTTAAGAATCCCCCTGCCAATTCAGGGGACACAGGTTCGAGCCCTGGCCCGGTAAGACCCCACATGCCGCGAGGCAACTAAGCCTGTGTGCCACAACTACTGAGCCCGCATGCCTAGAGCCCATGCTCCGCAACAAGAGAAGCCAACAGAATGAGAAGCCCACGCACCGCAAAGAAGAGTAGCTCCCGGTCGCCGCAACTAGAGAAAGCCCGCGTGCAGCAACAAAGACCCAATGCAGCCAAAAATAAATAAATAATTAAAAAAAGATTTTGAGTGTGTCAGGTAATAGAGTTTCAGAGGCCATCTCTAGAAGTAGATGGAAAGAAGTAAATTTGGATTAAATGGAAGAAGTAACATTTCAAATTCCTCACCACCTAAGAAATTTCTATAATTCTAAACAGGCTGCACAGGGTCTAGGTTGCGGCAGGCGGGATCTTCGCTGTCGTGTGCGGGATCTTTGTTGCGGCATGTGGGATCTAGTTCTCTGACCAGGGATTGAACCCAGGCCCCCTGCCTTGGGAGCTTCCAGTCTTAACCACTGGACCACCAGGGAAGTCCCTAAACACATTCATTGTTTCAACTGTTCATGTACACCTCTGCTAATGCTTGGTCTCCATTATAGATACTCTCAAACCAGCAAATCAATATTGTCTGTCAATGCTCTGAGAAGTCTGCCAATGCTCAGAGTCTCAATGAATGTTACTCCAGAAAATGCTGGGATATAGATGCACACAAGTCTTAAAGAAGCAAACAAACAAACAAAAAGCCATTCTTTCATTTTGAGAAACTATCTGTAAATAAAGTGATAAGAACAAGTCACATTTGAGGACTTCCCTGGCGGTCCAGTGGTTAAGACTCTGCACTTCCAGGGACTTCCCTGGTGGTCCAGTGGGTAAGACTCTATGCTCCCAATGCAGGGGGCCCAGGCTCGATCCCTGGTCAGGGAACTAGAGCCCACATGCCACAACTAAAAGATCCCACATGCCGCACAACTATATTTGTGTCTGGGTTGGATATGGCCTTCGTTAAATGATGTAAGAAATTTGCTTGGCAGATAATCCGAAACACTGCTACTTACTGAATACTTGACATTTTACACAGAATCATTTCATGCTTAAAATACCACTTCGAGGTAGGTTTTATTATCTCCACTTTCCAGATGATGAAACTGAGGCTCAGAAAATTACTATAACTTGTAAGAAATATAGTAATACTAAGTGGCACAGTCACTTATCCAAGCTTAATTGATTCCAAATCTTGTGCTCTTTCCTACTAGGTTAACTGGCTCTTAATAGTGAATTACTTAAGTATACTGATGGAATTCAGTGGGGCCACTTTATCCAGAAAACAGATATCAAGCAAAGGACCAAAAATCTTGTCATTTAGGCACTTAAGAAGTAGGCCAGGGAAATAACAATGTTTCTTCATTCTGTTTGTTTGTCTTCATTTTCCCTTCAAGGGCCCTGTGAAGCATTCCAGGTATATTTTACCTCTGTATCCTCTGTGGTTCCTGTTCCAGCTGAACTTGTGACAATCCCAAATCGCTCCTTCCTCTTTTTCAGCTTCTCGTCATCCTCAGACTGTTCAGGGACAAAGAAAAGGGCTGAAACAAGCTATCCCTCCATTCACAAGGTAAATGGGAATGAAATTATAACTTATTCGCTACAATATGCTAGCCAACCTTGTGTCAAGAACTAAGGATCACACCCACAGAAAAAAACAGGAAACTGAATAAGCTAGCATATTGTCCCTAGAATGACTAAGAACTTAATGTTAAGTAGGGCTTCAATACTCATAAGACAAGGAGAGTCAAGAAAACAGTAGGAAACACCCATAAAACAAATTTCTGTGCTAAAGAAATTTTTGTAGTTCAGAGATATGGAAAACTGAGGCTTTACTAATAATACCTGCAGAGAGCAGGTTGGTAGAAGGCACCCAAACTATTTGTCGAACACTGCTTTCAAGTTCCATTTTCTTGCTAAAAAAGGGAAGGGGAAGGGGGCCAGAGTGGTGTTTCTGAAGAACTTACAAAGAAAGCTAAGTGTTATGAATACCCAGCAAAGTCATAGAAGGCTCTGAAGAGTTTGAAATGATTTTGAAATAAGGAAACAGCTGCAGTCATCTCTCTGAGAGAGATGCTCTGGACCTTTTCCAAGCATCCAAGAGACTCATGGTGTCTGCCCTGTAATTGGAGAGAATGTTCCAGCATACTATGAATTGGAGCTGGCCATTCTCCTATAGCATTTTAAAGACTAAGCTGCTGTTCACATCCAGCACTGTTCAATGTCAGAGTCTCATATATATTATATTCTCACCAGGACCTAAACCCTGCCACTTTATTTATCCCACTTTAACAGTTATTTATTTTCTCCTTTTCCACCTTCCCCTAATACCCTGTCACCAGCCATCAAAAGCCCAGCCCTAGGATTAGAAACATCTAAAAGTATGTGGGCTTCCTGGGTGTTTTTTCTCCCCCAAAAGCATTTCCTAGAACTTGACACATCTAGACAAAGATCCTATCTTCTCAGATATCCCAGGGGACCCTCTACTCCATACACACGTAACACCCTAATCACGAGCCAGGACAGTTTCTTTGACTTTATTTACAAAAGTTAACCAACATAAGGTCAGGTCAAACGTGCTGAAACAAACTTTTTTTTTTTTTTAAACTGGGGTATAGTTGCTTAAACAAACTTTTGAGCAAGCTTACGTGTGGTGCTCCTGAGCTGGATTTTTTTTTTTAAAAACCCAAGAAGTTCATATTCATGACGTACATAGGCAGGTTGTGTCTCTGAGTGTCCCAAAAACCAGAGTCAAAAGGAAAGGCAACCAAGAGGCCTACAGAGACGCAAGAACTTTTAAAATACCTTTACTCTCAACGCCGACCATGGAGCTGCCTTTGTCCCTACAACCACAGGAACCACCTCTTGGTCAAAAGCAGGGCAGCTATACAGCCTTCTGTGTTCAATCTGTCTAGCTAGCGCAGCTCTCTGAACACAGTAGTCAGGAGTACTTTCTCAGTCTTACTTTGGCTCTTTCAGCTTGAGAAATGTTCATTTTCTCACTTTTGCGCCACCTGCCTTCTAGCAAGTAAGAAAGAAGCTAAGAAAGGTTGGTGGCTATTGAAGGACTGAAGAATCCTACACACAAGTTATCCCTTAATCACAGTGTATTACTAGAATAGAATACTGCCTACATACTTTTTCTGCCTTTTTCATTATAACCATCAGCAAATCCATAGTAGGTGCATAATTAATGTAATCTAAACTACTGTAAAACACTGAGCCAGGTTCCAAAGGAAAAGAGTATTCCTGTCTTTAATAATCATAAATTAAAATAATAATGATTATATTATAGCCACTAACATTTGGGTGCTTACTATGTGCCAGGTACTATATGAAGTTCATTACATTCAGTATCTCATTTAGTTGTTTTAACCATCTTAAACATATCAGGTACCATGACATACGTAGCAGGTCATTTTATAGATAAGAAAACTGAGGCTTTGAGAGAGTAAGTAACTTGCCCAAGTCTCACAAATAGTTAAGTGGCAGAGCCAGAAATGGAACCCAAGACATTTTACTCGAGAACCCACTTTCTTAACTTTACCAAAACCTTAGGTATCTTACATAAGCACTTCTTTGGAAGAAGAGTAGCAGAATGGAAGTAGTGCTTAATTTCCAAGGGAAGAAGGATCACTAGGATCCTTAGCTAAAAGTAGTTGTAGGGCTTCCCTGGTGGCGCAGTGGTTAAGAATCCACCTGCCAATGCAGGGGACACAGGTTCGAGCCCTGGTCCAGGAAGATCCCACATGCCGCGGGGCAACTAAGCCCGTGCGCCACAACTACTGAGCCTGCGCTCTAGAGCCTGCGAACCACAACTACTGAAGCCCGCGTGCCTAGAGCCTGTGCTCCGCAGCAAGAGAAGCCACCACTTGTCGCAACTAGAGAAAGCCCGCACGCAGCAATGAAAACCCGACGCAGCCAAAAAGAAATTAATTAATTAAATTAAAAAAAAAAGTAGTTGTAAACTACTTCAACAACTTCTACATCACTCAAATGACTGGGTCAATGCAAGGATCCTACCCCCTTTCTACCATACCATATGCCTCTACTTCATAACTAACTAGGGCTCCAATTAGTAGTCTCATACTAAAGATTTTCTCAACTCAATTTGTTTCTAACTTTGGCTAATTGGCTATTCCATCTGTTGAACTGTATGAAAAGAATTAGGGTTTCCAATGAACACAGGCCTCACTATATTTTTCCTTACCAAAGTCACTAGGAAGCTTTTCTTGATTTTGTCTACCACCACTAAGATAAAAAATGAATAAGGGATATAAATGGAGATTTCAAAATAAGAACCTCTTAGAACATTCTAGATGGAAAATTCTCCATTTCATTAAGCCTCCAGGCCAAGGAGGAAACAGCTTTAAGGGAAATAAAAGGAGCATATCATACCTACCCTTCTTGGAGATAGGCAGGACTAGATCGTATCTTGCTTAACTACCACTATTTACTTTTTTCATTCAATTCAGCGCTAGGGATACTTCAGCACATTCACATCACAGAGGGAGATGTTACTGCTGAAACCTATCTACTCTCTCTGCACAAATCTTGGGGCCATTCCCTTCACAAATCTCATCACAAAGCCTACATCCATTTGGAATGTGTGGGACAGCCTTTCCTCTGGTTCTCTACTTCACTGTATCCCAAAATGGGGAGTTTGACTTCTAAATTAAATCTCCTGTGTTTCTTTTTGAGCTCAAAGGTGAGGAAAGAACGAGGGAGGAAAAGAAGGGGCGGGGTCAGATGGATATATTTCTCTAGCCACTAAGGCTAGTATCAGAGATTTCCCCTTGAGATTCCTTTTTTAATCCTCTGGTGCCTTCTCCTGGAGATCTAGGCAGAGCATCTGCTCCAAATATACCAGGGGCTCTAGGGGGAAAAAAAACAATACAGATGCCCCCACCTCCCACCCCCTATGAAGAGCCTGCCCACCCCTCACCCGCAGAGACCAGCGAGGGTTTTATTTATTTTGTGCATGCCTGCCCTTCTCTCCTACCCAGTGCCCCTCAGCTCCCCTCCTAAAGCCTCTTTCCTCCTTGCCCTGCAGGGAAAGTGCACAACAGGCCCAGTAAATCAACACAGTTCTAATGATCTCTCTCACTTGACCCTTCTAGCGTGACGGTGTCGCATGGAAACAAACGTACAATAAACTTCACTCCATCTTTAGCTCCTTGCTGACAGGTTTTGATTCATGGGATGGTGAGACCCATCTGAAGGAAATTACCTCGATCAAAATGCATCTCCCTCTGCATTCATCAGGCCAATGCTCCCCCAGGCCATGCTCAAGTGCACAAATGGGGTTGTGCATCTGCAGGCAGCACTGACCCCTCTAGCTCAGTGCCGTATGCATTTGCAAACCTTTCCCTTCTTCATCCCTCCCCCACTTCCCTCCCACAAACCCTCAACCACTAACAAATCTTTTTTCTTCCCAGGGTTGCTCCCGTGTGGGAAGAGTAGTGCTGGAATCTGAAACGCCCTTATTTGCTATCAAGTGAAAACTCTTCAAAACACACCACTTGCATCCAAAATCAGAAGAGAAACCTGTCCTCACTGACTAAACACAGGCACTGGATATTCAGATTGATCCATGTACTTCACTTCCCTCATTCTCCCACTCAAGACTTAAAGAGCAAGCCAACTAACTGACCGATGCCAACAACTTCAGCATACATGATCCTCACTCCTGTCTCCCAATAACTGCCTTGTTTTTCTTTTCAGAAGTTTGGTGATAAAAACAAGAAAGAGAACTGTGTAAAAGAGGAGAGAGGTCATATAAGAAGCACAGGGCAGGGCTTCCCTGGTGGCGCAGTGGTTGAGAGTCCGCCTGCCGATGCAGGGGACATGGGCTCGTGCCCCGGTCCGGGAAGATCCCACACGCCGCGTAGCAGCCGGGCCCGTGAGCCATGGCTGCTGAGCCTGCACGTCCGAAGCCCGTGCTCCGCAACGGGAGAGGCCACAACAGTGAGAGGCCCGCGTACCGCAAAAAAAAAAAACAAAAAACCTACTAAAGAAGCACAGGGGAGAAAGCATGATATATATTTAATAAAGCCAAATGCCCCCATGAATCACTATCACTGTATTTTCCATCATGGAATAAGATAGTTCCTAACTGGACCTTTCAGAAGACATCTTCAACTTTTCAAAATTCACTTTTCTTCTTGTTTCCCTTTCACTTTTGGCACATCCTTGGACAATATAAAGAAAATGATACCTGCTGCAAGAAAAGACGGAGACATTCCAGGTTGCCCCAAGATACAAATTACATGTATGAAAGTGCTTAGTACATAGGAACTATCATATAAGTATTCAATAAATGTTAGCCATTATTTCTATTGCTTCCTTCTGGTCCTTGAAACAAAGTCTGAGACCACCAACAGAATTTTGAAACTAACAATGCCATTCATTCTTCTTCTACACTACAAGTGAAGTCATCAAAAGTTGTCAAGAAAAAAAAAAAGTTGTCAAGAAACAGACATTACCAAGGCAACAAGGAAATTCCCTTCAGTTGCAAGGCAAATGATATTTGGAAAGAGGATCAGATTTAAGGTTAAAGTGTAGCAGAACAGTAACTCAGCAAAACCACAGTCTTCTCCATCAGGTACTATTAACCACCTTCTCTTTTTGGGACCCTAAAAAAAAAAAAAACTATGCCGTCAGGCTTTAACTGATATCAACATCCCTAACAATTAATGACTACAAAAACAGATATCTATATAAGGTAATGTCCAAGGGAACTGAGCAAGGATTCGACCTCTAACTCTGTAGATCCAATTCCAGGTACTCTAAAGGCCCCTGAGGAATTGCCTTCACTGAATTACACAACATCAGCTTCTATCAACACTGTCAATAACACTGAAACCATAAAATTAAACCATTCATCCACTAGTCATTCAAATAACCACTGAGAGCCTACTTTGGGTCAGGCACTGTTTTCTGGCATTGGGAATAGAGAGATGAATAAGACAAAAATCTTTAACCTCACAGGGCTTATGAATTCACAACTGAATGACTATAAAGATGTGTGCCATTGTTCATTACATTACTGCATATTGAGGACTCATGGGGAAATTTTCTTTCTGATTCCCAGACCCCAAATAATTATGCTTTTGCTGAACAACTTGTTAGTTTTACCTTTTGAAAATCACTGTAAACAGTACAATTGTGTTTTCCTGTTTCTACTGACTGCTATAAAGTTTGGAGCAAAATGTGTGGTCTGTCCCTGGCAAGTGGTTTTGAAAATATTTCTATTAGAAAGGAGAGGCCAGAAGTATTGAGGTGAGAGAGAAACATGAGATCAAGAGACAGAGATCAGGGAATTTCCTGGTGGTCTAGTGGTTAGGACTTGGGACTTTCACTGCCAAGGCCTGTGGTTCAATCCCTGTTAGGGAGCTGGGGGGGAGAGAGAGAGAGAGAGAGATGGAGAGAGAGGGAGAGAGAGAGAGAGAGAGAGAGAGAGAGATGGAGAGAGAGAGATGGAGAGAGAGAGATGGAGAGAGAGGGGGAGAGAGAGAGAGAGAGAGAGAGATGGAGAGAGAGAGATGGAGAGAGAGAGAGGGAGAGAGAGAGAGATGGAGAGAGAGAGAGATGGAGAGAGAGAGATGGAGAGAGAGAGATGGAGAGAGAGAGATGGAGAGAGAGAGAGAGATGGAGAGAGAGAGATGGAGAGAGAGAGATGGAGAGAGAGAGAGAAATGGAGAGAGAGAGAGAGATGGAGAGAGAGAGAGAGAGAGAGATGGAGAGAGAGAGATGGAGAGAGAGAGAGAGAGAGGAGAGAGAGAGAGGGAGAGAGAGAGAGATGGAGATCAAACACCCAGATCCAGAGGTAGAAACTTAGAAGACAAGATGACATAAAGTTAGTCACAAGGTTGGTGCTGGTCCTTTAAGAACTTATTCCTCTCTAAATACAATGGAATTAATTTTTTTTAAAAAACAAAAAAACCCAAAACAACCTCAGTGCCCCAAGAAGGAAAAGGAGAGGGAATGGAAGTACAAAGTTATAGCTCAAAATTTTATATTAAGGAAGGGCTCTTGTCAGTGGTTTCCATGGCATATACACTGTAGCCAGGAATTAAGTCCCAAGTGGAAGATCAGCTGCAACAAGTGGCAGCGTGAATATCACACAGATGCTTTCTAAAGTGATTGCCTCTTTTTATAGCAAAGAGCACCATAGATAAAATCTCTACCCAGGGACTTCCTTGGTGGTCCAGTGGGTAAGGCTCCATGCTCCCAATGCAGGGGGCCCGGGTTCGATCCCTGGTCAGGGAACTAGATCCCGCATGCCACAACTAAGGATCCCGTGTGCCGCAACTAAGACCCAGTACAGCCTAAACAAATAAATAAATAATTTTATAAAATAAATGAAATAAAATCTCTACCCAAAATGGAGTTCCAGCTTTACCTTCCAAACCCAACTTGTGTCTTCAAGATTCAAATTCAGGTGAACATTTTTCAAAACTTACTAATTTTATCCTGAATACAATAAAGAATACTGCTTCGAGCTTAGTGTGCTAGGGTTATTTGCTCTGCCAAAAGGAGTCTACTTTGATTTAATTAGCACCCCATGGGCTGTGCTAAAGCACTCACTTTTTTTTTTTTAAATAAATAAATTTATTTATTTTCAGCTGCGTTGGGTCTTTGTTGCTGTGTGCGGGCTTTCTCTAGTTGTGGCGAGCGGGGGCTACTCTTCATTGTGGTGTGCGGGCTTCTCATGTGATGGCTTCTCTTGTTGCGGAGCATGGGCTCTAGGCGCGCGGGCTTCAGTAGTTATGGCTCATGGGCACTCTTAGAGCACAGGCTCAGTAGTTGTGGCACACAAGCTTAGTTGCTCTGCAGTATGTGGGATCTTCCCAGACCAGGGCTCGAACCCGTGCCCCCTGCATTGGCAGGCGGATGCTTAACCACTGTGCCACCAGGGAAGTCCTATTTATTTGTTTTTATTTTTGGCTGTGTTGGGTCATTGTTGCTGTGTGCGGGCTTTCTCCAGTTGTGGTGCGCGGGCTTCTCATTGCAGTGGCTTCTTTTGTTGCAGAGCATAGGCTGTAGGCTTGCAGGCTTCAGTAGTTGTGGTGCGTGGGCTCAGTAGTTGTGGCTTGCAGGCTCTTGAGCACAGGCTCAGTAGTTGTGGTGCACGGGCGTAGTTGCTCCGGGGCATGTGGGATCTTACCGGGCCAGGGCTCCAACCCGTGTCCCTTGCACTGGCAGGCAGATTCTTAACTACTGTGCCACCAGGGAAGCCCAAGTATTCACCTTTTTCAATCTTATTACCAGTGCCACTCTGGATCACAGAGATAAACTAGGAGAAACAAAACAGTGACCCAAATGTAACCAGGCTTATGTAGGGAATTTGAACTCAGTAAATCCCAAAACACAAAGCAAGAGTATTTACTGAATTCAAATAAAAGATATCCTCACTGTTCTTATAGGAGACCAAAAGAATTAACCAAGCCAGGTATTTTTTCTGGTCAGTACAACGAGCTCACCCACATCATTCCTTCTTACACTATGTATGAGAAGCAGAAATTCCAATCTAAACAATTCAGTCAGAGATATCCTTACAAGTAGAAAGGGACATTTCAGGGAAGCTTAGGTACTGCTGAGTTGGAGTTGGCCCTTCTCCTATAGCTGTTTTAATGACTGAGCTATTGCCCACATCCAACACTGTTCAATGTGTAAGAGTCTCATATATATTCCCAACAGGACCTAAACCACGCCACTTTATTTATCCTACTTTAACAGTTATTTTCTCAGAAGTCTTTTCCCTGGAGTGATGGAAGAGAGGCTGATAGTGAACTACGGATGATCAGTTTGCAAAAAAAAAAAAAAAACCCAAATAATTGCCTCCTTTTGTAATTGAATTACCATACTAAGATGTTAATAGTTCTCAGGCCAATTTGATTTTCCAAGGGAATGTAAGGTAAGAGTGAGGCAAAAAGGAAGACAGGGAGCCTTCTGGTGACTTTCCTGACTTTCACTGCCACGTGACTGATGGCAGGATGAAAAGCAGTGCCTGGGGGCTTTCAGGCAATGGTAGATTAATAATGACATGGCCTTGACTTCCCAGAGGTAAAGGTTATGAAACACTCCAGGGTGAGTGGGCTTCTAATTTCATACTCTCAGGGTGAATGACAGCAACTGATGGTTTTTCTCTCAGAAACACTTTAATGCTTAAACACACAGCTGTCACCTCCCTGCCCCAGTTTCTGAAATTCATTTGAACATGTTTATTCCTCAGCATTATGCCAGCCAGACCACAGAACACGAGGTGGTCCTAAAGACCAATGCACAGAGCCTAAGCAGGACTAAAGGTGAAGGATTGGACTAGCAGAGGGTCTAGTCCATCATCTTAGCACACACAGAGTAAAGAGATACTCTAATACCGCCACACATATACACATAACACACCTCCGAGTACAACAATCTTACCTACTCTCAACAATCCTTTTAACTGTTGAGATCAGATTCAACCTTCTAGAGCCAGAAGGATGCCAGGAACTGTAAAGCAACACCAGAATTAGAGACTACCAGGAACTGTATCTCCTCCTATCTTTACAGTATTTGAAGCCCCAGTACACAGTCAGCTCAAAACCAAACACTCTTCTGAGTCACTAGCTCCCATCACTTCTTCTCTCTTGTCCAAATCAAGCTTCTTCCCCAACCCCCACTCTTGTCCAACCCCGGAGGAGGTCGTCTCGGTCTTGCTCTAGCTGACTGTAGGACAAAGCAAGGAAGGTGGAGGAAATGAAGGCTTCACACTTGAGACCCCTGGAAACCAAGTTTCTATTAAAAAGTCCCCACCTCCCTCCCTTAAACATCAGGAAGCTGCTGCTTTTAAGGATAAGCGATGCAGAGCTTGGCAGAAATGTCAAGTCAATAGAGGGAAGCTAAAACCTTCTGAGGGGAGGTGAATTCTGTCTTAGCCAAAATATACAGAGAATGAAGGACAACAGTTACCTGAGCATTCAGAAATTTACAATGAGTGCTAGGAAAGCAGATTCTTTTCGCCTGACATTTTAAAATGCAGATTTCTGGCTTCGCCCCAACCTAATAAATCTGAATCTCAAAAGCAAGAGCCTAGAGAACTGTAAGGGACCCCTGGTAACCCTTATGTGCAGCAACAGTTGAGAATAATTGCAAATAGCTTCGAGACAGTTTAGACCAAAAAACCAAAACAAACAAACCCCCACCCCACCCCCACAACAAAAAAACTCTCACAAAAATCCAATAGGCTGCTACTCCACTCCAACTTTCCCCCCAAAGCACTAGGGGCCTTCCAAAAAAGCTTATGCTTCCTACAAACAGGTTATCTCAGCTGCAGGAATGTGAAGGGGAAAAGAAAGCTATTAAGGAATCACAGCTGGCTCTAAGGCACACCTGGTCTTGCTGCCTTCCTAGAATTCAAATAGAGGAACAGAAACTCTTTCACCAGGGGAGTTCAATACAGGAAGAACATGCCCAAGCAAGATCCGGGAACACCTCAGATACGTGGGGAAAAGAGAGAGGCAACCAGGTTCAAGCACACAAAGGTATTTTTTTTCTCTGTTGAACTGATATAGAGAAAGAGGGAGAGTATCAATAAAGTGGAGAACAGACAGAGGAACAGACGGCTTTTGTCTTAAGGCTCATGTGTTTTACTTGTACATATAGAGCACTAAACAGGTCCATCATATAAAACCTCTCATCTCATGAGTCTGCTCGTTCATTTCCAGTTGCTCTTCCTCCTGAAACATTTCATACCCAAGATGAGCATGACAGTGAAAATTCTGAAACTGCCCCCCTCTACTCTACCTAAATAAACTCTTCACCCAATAAATACTTTCTAACATCCAGACACCAAGCATTTCAAATATAATCTCCTTCTCAATAAGATATCTTCATTGCTAGGGATTTAAAGATTCAATATGTGATATAAAATCCAAATGTGGAGCCCTCTGAAAATACATTTCTATATCCGTCCTAACAATCTGCTCTGGGGATGAGAAGGTAAAAATGGATTAAGATACTATCTTTAAAAATATGAGAAAAGAATAGCAAAGGAAAAGGAAGGGAGGAAAGGAGTTAACGTTTTCTAGATCTTAACAAGGGGCCTCAGACTTTATTAAAAACAGGGATTTTGCTAGTTTGCAAAAATCACTACCAAGTATCTTCCTATAAAACATCTCATGATCTGATGCCCTGTCTCATTCCCATTTGCAACTTCAAAATCTATAGGATTTTATTTGACCTGTTTCAGCTTTCAGGCGTAAAAAGCAACTTTACTATTTTATTGAGTACATAAGAGGGTGAACTATCATGTTATTATTAAACCTTACTTGAACCAAACCCATATGTATTCTTTAAAATGTTACCTCTCCTTATCAGTGTCAGCCTAACAAACAGTATTACTCAAGTATTAGTCTCTCAAGTATTAAAATACATCTTAAACATTCCTATACTGCTACTGCTCACATCATGAGGAACGTTTGAACACCTAAATTTCATACCCCCCAAAAAATTAATAACAAACACAAACCAAAAAAACAACAAAAGAACACCCCACACTTTTTCCTCCCATACAGATTTGAAGGATGGACAGACTTGGATTCAGAGGGTTAGCTCACATTTCACTACAGCTAGGGAGAGTATGCGGAGTGATCAGACAGATATTGCTCTGTTTAGAGAGCCAGCTAGCTACCTGTCACCTCAAAATTAGACATACAACTAGATATACAATCAGATATGATTTACAGGTGGGTTTTAAAAACCTTACATGCTAAGAGTCTAAGAGTGGCACTTTTTTAAAAACTGGCACTCAGGGACTATCCTGGCAGTCCAGTGGTTAAGCCTCCATGCTTCCAATGCAGGGGGCACAGGTTCAATCCCCGGTTGGGGAACTAAGATCCCACATGCCGTGCAGCACAGCCAAAAATTTTTTTTAAAAAAATAAAAACTGGCACTCAGAGAATGACCCCACCCGAAGAACTTGGCTGGCAAAAACAGCTGAAGGTATTTAAAAGTAAAACAGACTTAACAGAATGCAGTATTCCCCTCCTTTTCCAGGGTATGTTTACTCTTGGGGCAAAGACTAAGGGGGACCACAGAGAGGCATAAAACTTGTTTTTTATCGAAGTCATCAATTCTGACACGTTATAAGAAGGAATGCAAAGACATTAGTGGGGGCGGGGTATCAAGCAGAGGAAACAGAAAAGAGAGTAAGTTTTTTTTCTTACTACAAACTTTTGTGCCTCTAGTTCTTTAGGTTCAAACTCAATGAATGAAATCAGAGAGAGAAAAATAAAATGAAGTGGTACAAGATCCTAGTGGTCTCAACCACGTACCTTAGGGAAGTATAAACCCTCCATCACAAACTTCTCAAAAATCCAATTTACAGTGAACAGGGCAAAACACCAGCCACAAATGCTGATATAGCACCAAAAATTTTATCTTACTTCCCCCAATTTTTAAAGTTTTTCCTCTGAAGTGGTTAATTTATATTCCTAACATTTCTTGTCCAACTTTTTTCTCAACCATGGCCAGGTAAAAAGTATGTGTTTCAGGTTTAGGGTATAGAGGGAGGGTAGAAGTTGAGCAAAGAAAAACCTGATTCCTATTTCTCTAGTTAAAATTAGAATCCATTTTCAACAGCCCTGGGCAGGAGAGAAAAATTCCATTCTGCCTCTTTGCTCTTCCAAATTCCTATAGCCAAGTGGTTCAACAGCATTTGAATGGCACACATAATGACATCATTGATTGGAATCATAATAGAAGGGAGTGAGAAGAGCGGGTGGGGGAGGGGGGAGTGGGAAGGGAGGGAGGTAAAGATGTATTTGTGTTACAGACAAAAGACAAGTTCTGTTCCTCAGCAGGGACAAATGAAGAACCAGATGAAGGGATAAACTGAGGTCAGAGAGCTTTCCCTATTGTTTCCTCTTTAAACAGCTCCTTCACCACTCCCTCAAGGTTTGTTCCAATGGATGGGTACAGAAACAGCAGTGTATGTGTTTTTATCTTAGAGGAGGATGTAGAAGAAAAAAAAAGCCTAATATTTATTTTCAAATTATTATGAATTAAGAAGGGGATTTAAAGGACTGGTTAGACCTTAGTTGGGTCCTAAAATGCTCTCAGAAATGCTGAGGACTATGTGGAGTTGGGTCTTGGCTTTTCTGAAATTCATCTTCTCTAATAGCCACTCTCAACTGCCATCTCTATGTACTATATAACCTGTTCTTATCGTCTTTTCTTGTTGGTTAATGTAAGTTAAAATAATACAATTTTTCAAGTGGAAGAAGAATTTTTTGGGAAAATGACAATCTAGGATGAAGGAGGAGGGGAGGGAAATTTCCCCCCAAAGCCCTTTATCAATGAAATACGATGACTGAGAGGATCTACACTGAAGTTTTTTCCATCTGCAATCCTACTACCTGCATTTTTCTTGGTCTCATGGGGCACCATGAGAAAAGGAAATAGAGAATTAAGTGTTGCCCTTGGCCTAAGTACCGCTGCTTGAATATATGTGGTTGGAAAGAACCCAAACCTACTCAGCATGCTACTTTTCCTGGGATCTAAATCTCCTACCTCTTTAAAAAATATTCTACCAAACTCCTCACCATAGCTTATGGTTCCTCAGGTCCTTACAGTTCCACGTTGACAATGTCCTATGCACAGTCCCACAGTTCTTCCTTTGGAACAGGTTCGTATATACATGCCTAAACTAGTTAACAAGTCCCAATTATAGACCCTCTGAGAAGGCTGGTGACCAAATTTTTTTTTGTGGCCATGCCACGCAGCTTGCAGGATCTTAGTTCCCTGACCAGAGACTGAACCCGGGCCCCCCGGCAGTGGAAGCTCAGAGTCCTAATGACTAGGCCACTAGGGAATTCCCTCAACTTCTAAATCTATACTGTGGGGGCTTCCCTGGAGGCGCAGTGGTTAAGAATCTGCCTGCCAGTGCAGGGGACACGGGTTCGAGCCCTGGTCCGGGAAGATCCCACATGCCATGGAGCAACTAGGCCCGTGCGCCACAACTGCTGAGCCTGCGCTCTAGAGCACGCGAGCCACAACTACTGAGCCTGCACACTGCAACTACTGAAGCCCGCACGCCTAGAGCCCATGCTCCACAACAAAAGAAGCCACCGCAATGAGAAGCCCGCGCAACACAACAGAGTAGCCCCCGCTCAAAGCCCGCACGCAGCAACAAAGACCCAACACAACCAAAAATGAATTAAATAAATAATTTTAAAAACAGAAAGTAAATCTATAGTGTGAACTTCCTTCTTTCCATATCCCACTGACTAACCTCTGTACCAAAACCCACTGCTGAAGGGAAGAAACATTCTTCATTTATTTCAGATGGTGGAAGGGAATCTGGATAGAAACAAATAGGCCTTCCAGAAGAGAGTGAATGGAGACAAGCCATAATGAAATTTGTGTGCTACAACAGGGGTCCCCAATCCCTGGACCACGGACCAGTACCGGTCCACGGCCTGTCAGGAACTGGGCCGCACAGCAGGAGGTGAGCGGCGGGCTAGCGAGCAAAGCTTTATCTGCCGCTCCCCATCACTCCCATCACCCCCTGAACCACCCCCACCCTCCCCCCACCCACACCCCCCTCGGCCGTGGAAAAATTGTCTTCCACGAAACCGGTCCCTGGTGCCAAAAAGGTTGGGGACCCGTTATGACAGAAGACACTTGTGCCCTCCTGTGCTTCGAACTGACTCTTTGTCCCAGTTTCCTCTTTGATATCTCAACACATTTCAGCGACAAGCTCCTCAAAAGCAATAGGTCCAATGTCTCTCTCACTCTGAAGTGGTCCATCCCCAACAAATGGTGAGCAAAAATATACAATTATATGAAAGGTTCATGAAACTAATCACTGCAGCCACCCAAGACTCTTTTAGTTACCAGCCTCAGCAATAAGAAGATAGTCAGTGGAGGAATATTTAATTCGTTTTTATCAATATATTCTAACACTGTGTATCACAGAACATTCATCAGGGAAGAAAACTGGCAAAAAGCACGAACATGGAAAACGTAGCCTTTAGGGTTTACAGGCCCCTTAAGATAACTCATTAGGACAGTTACCTATATGAAGAACTACAAGTATGGAAAACTCAGTAATATCCTAGTAGAGAAGTAAGGAAGATGTACTAATGTCAACATTTACTACTACTAATCAAGAATCAAGAAGCAGTAACACATGCCCCTCACATTCTCGGGAAGGGAGAAAAGTATAAACCACACTCCAGTTTTCTGCTTAGTGCCTGGGCCTGGTGTTTTCGTTTGTGTTTCTTTGTAATACTTAGCTAGCTGGATTTCCTGTAACTTCCTCAAGTATCAAGTTTCACTTTCCCAAATGTGTCAATGTTTGAAAATAAACAAATGAAAAAAACAATCCATGCAAATTAGCTACATCAGTTAACAATACATCTCTAAGCCCAGACCTAATTTCTACCAAAACTAATGTCCTATGACCATCATATATTAACTGAGCTGGCTTCCCATCTATTTCCCTTACCCATTCCTTTTAGAGATGAATTTCTTATGTGCCAGGCCAAGTCCTTCACCAAGAGGACTGACCCAAACGCTACTTCTCTTGGGAGGCATGGAAAACTGACAGAGAAAAAAAAACAACCAGTTAAGCACAAGACTGAAAACTTAGCTGGTGATCAATCAGAACCAACCAGGCAGAGGTTATTTATCTGGGTTTTGTTTTGTTTGAGGGGCTGGGAGGTTTCTCAGCCCACTGTCACTATGAAGCTTATAGGAGAAAAGGCATGCCATTCTATCCTCAAATAGTCGAAAGAGTTGGAGGGGACAATTTACAGTCTCTTGTGTAAAAAATGTCCATAAATGCCAGTGCCATTCTTTGCCCTGTCACTTCCCATTATCCTAAACCAACAGGATTCTATTTACTGAGACTTGAGCTGGAAACATGAACAGACAGGTCTTTTTCTTGGGCAGGGGGAGAGAGGGAAGATGGTTGAGGGGGGGCACATTTCTTGAAGTTTCTGTGTACTGCCTAATGTGTACAGTATACTAGTGGAGCTGAAAAGTGAAATATATAAGCAGTCACGCAAAAGTTAGCCAAGGAAGAATAGCAGAAATTCGATACCCTCAAATTTATAATATGCTGAAGCCATATATCTAAAATATGAAGAGGAGATGGTCAGATTGTGACAGTTAAAAAAAAAAATCTGGGGGCTTCCCTGGTGGCGCAGTGGTTGAGAATCTGCCTGCTAATGCAGGGGACACAGGTTCGAGCTCTGGTCTGGGAAGATACCACATGCCGCGGAGCAACTAGCCCCGTGAGCCACAACTACTGAGCCTGCGCGTCTGGAGCCTGTGCTCCGCAACAAGAGAGGCCACGACAGAGAGAGGCCTGTGCACAGAGATGAAGAGTGGCCCCCTCCCGCCGCAACTAGAGAAAGCCCTCACACAGAAACGAAGGCCCAACACAGCCAAAAATAAATAAATAAATAAATAAAAATTAAAAAAAAAAATCTGTCACAAACACTACGGCTCACTCCTCTCACACATTCTCTCTCTTTATCATATCCACTGGTATGCAGCGGATTCTACTGAGGAGAAACCATGATGCAATGAGGGCCTTAAGCTGGATCAAGCAAACACAAACTCCATGCAATGAGGTGACAGAGAGTGGGTCTCTCTCATTGCCCCTTTTAGGATACTAGGATGAAGAAGAGGTTTCTTCATATCACCTGTTAACCTCCACTATTTGCACCATATCTAACCGAATAAAATCTGTGCCTGGACAACTGTAAAACTTAAAGACAGATGACCAAATTACACAGGAGGAGGCTATACTGGAACCCAGGACCCCAGGATGAGGTGGACATAATTGTGCTGCTCTGGCTGTTCCATAAATACAAATTTAATCATATCACTAACCTCTGGTCAAGCCAATACTAGGTTGCAAATCATCTCTGGTGATACAGAACTGTTAAACACAGGACTCCGAACAAAGCAACTCTTACTGACAACGCAGCCAGTTGCAATTTCATGATTTGGGTCTAGAACACTACGTTCTAGAAAAAAAGTTACTTGAAAAAAAGAACAGTTCCTCTGCTTATCTCTTATTCCCTTTCCTCCAATTTCTCTCCTCCTACAAATTCACTCTGAAACTGCTTATATTCTACAAGTACTAAAAAACTCTGGGCTATGGAAACAGTGATCCAAACAGGTGGTCTGATAAGATTTCTATTCTACTTCCAAGTATGAAAGCTGTGTGGGAGATATAAGCTGGACTTGAGTTGTCCAATACACACGTGGCTACTTAAATTTAAAATAATTAAAAATTCAGTTCCTAGTCACACTAGCTATTGTGTGACTATACTGATCATTAGCCGCATGTGACTACTGATCACATTTCAGGTGATCAATAACCACGTGGCTAATGACTAGTGTATAGGTATACCTTGTTTCATTGTGCTTCGACTTGTACTTCACAGATATTGTACTTTTCACAAACTGAAGGTCTGCAGCAACCCTATGTTGAGCAAGTCTACTGGAGCCATTTTTCCAACAGCATTTGCTCACTTCATGTCTGTGTCACATTTTCATAATTCTTGCAACATTTCAAACTTTTTCATCGTTATTATATGTGTTATGATGATCTGTGATCAGTGATCTTTGATGTTACTACTATAATTGTTTGGGGGCACCACAAACCATGCCCATAAAAGACAGAGAACTTAATCAATAAATATGTGTGCTCTGACTGCTCCACCAACCGGCCGTTCCCATCTCTCTCCCTCTTCTCAGGCCTCCCTATTTCCTGAGACACAACAATACGGAAATGAGGCCAATTAATAACCCTACAATGGGTTATTTAACTGTTAAAGTGAAAGGAAGAGTTGTACATCTCTCACTTTAAATCAAAAGCTAGAAAGGCATGTCAAAAGCTGAGAGAGGCCAAAAGCTAGGCCTCTTGTACCAAACAGTTAGCCAAGATGTGAATGCAAAGAAAAAGTCCTTAAAGGAAATTAAAAGTGCTACTGCAAGGAACTTTAGAAAGAGAAGAGAAACAGTCTTATTGCTAATGTGAAAAAAAGTTTAAGTGGTCTGGATAGAAGATCAAACCAGCCATAACATTCCCTTAAATCAAAGCCTAATCCAGAGGAAAGTGCTAACTCTCTTCAATTCTATGAAGGCTGCTGAGAGAGGTGAGAAAGCTGCGAAAGTCTGAAGCTAGCAGAGCTTGGTTCCTGAGGTTTAAGGAAAGAAGCCACTTCCATAACATAAAAGTGTAAGGTGAAGCAGCAAGTGCTGATGTAGAAGCTGCAGCAAGTTGTCCAGATCTAGTTAAGATAATTAATGAAGGTGGCTACACCAAACAACAGATTTTCAATATAGATGAAACAGCCTTACATTGGAAGAAGGTGCCATCTAGGACTTTCACAGCTAGAGAGGAGAGGTTAATGCCTGGCTTCAAAGGACAGGCTGACTCCCTTGTTAGGGGCTAATGCAGCTGGTGACTTTAAGTTGGAGCTAATGCTCATTTACCATTCCGAAAATCCTAGGGCTCTGCCTGTGTTCTATAAATGGAACAACAAAGCCTGGATGACAGAGCGTCTGCTTACAACATGGTTTACTGAATATTTTAAGCCTACTGTTGAGACACATTGCTCAGAAAAAAAGATTCCTTTCAAAGTATTACTACTCACTGACAATGCACCTGGTCACCACCCAAGAGCTCTGACGGAGATGTACAGTGAGATTAATGTTTCCACTCCTTCTAACACAACATCCCTTCTGCAGCCTACGGATCAAGGAGTAATTTCAACTTTCAAATCTTACTATTTAAGAAATACTTTTCATAAGGCCACACGTAGTGATTCCTTTGATGGATCTGGGCAAAGCAAATTGAAAACCTTCTGGAAAGGATTCACCATTCTGGATGCCATTAAGAACATCTGTGATTCATGGAGAGAGGTAAAAAAAAAATCAACATTAACAGGAGTTTGGAAAGAGTTGATTCCAACCCTCATGGATGACTTTGAGGGGTTCAAGACTTCAGTAGAGGAAGTAACTGCAGATGTGGTGCAAACAGCCAAAGAACTAGAATTAGAAGTGGAGCCTGAAGATGGGACTGAATTGCTACGATTCATGGTAAAACTTGAACGGATGAGGAGTTGCTTACAGATGAGCAAAGACAGTGATTTCCTGAGATGGAATATACTCCTGGAGAAGATGCTGTGAATATTGCTGAAATGACAACAAAGAATTTAGAATGTTACATAAACTTAATTGATAAAGCAGCAGCCAGGTTTGAAAGGATTGACTCCAATTCTGAAAGAACTTACTGTAGGTAAGATGATATCAAACAGCATTGCATGTTACAGAGAAATAACTTGTGAAAGGAAGAGTCAGTCAATCAATGTGGCAAACTTCATTGTTTTTTGGGGTTTTTTTGCGGTACACGGGCCTCTCACTGTTGTGGCCTCTCCCATTGCGGAGCACAGGCTCCAGACGCACAGGCTCAGCGGCCATGGCTCACGGGCCTAGCCACTCTGCGGCATGTGGGATCTTCCTGGACCAGGGCACGAACCTGTGTCCCCTGCATCGGCAGGCGGACTCTCAGCCACTGCACCACCAGGGAAGCCCCATTGTTGTTTTATTTTAAGAAATTGCCTAGGAAACACATTTGTCTAGAACTCCACACAGCATATGATTTATATTTACTACATATATATTAAACTACATATAATATTTCCTTCATTTTGTACAACTCCTGGACAAAGATGATTTATTTTATATAGTTCTAAATTAATTTTATAATGTAATTTATATATCTGTCCGATCCTTAATTCTACTTCAAGTGATTTTGTAATGCAAAGTAATTTGGAGAATCTATTAATTATGTGAAAGTAACATTCAGGAACAAGGAATAGATATAATATTTCTATACACTGCATTTTGTACTAAATTTAGGAAGGAACTGAAACATCTTTTTTCGTATATAAAGCTGAATTTTTAAAAATAAATAATAAGCATAAATTATCTTACAACACAATTATTTCAGCTGCATCTTAGTCACTCCTTGGCAGTCTGAGGTTCAGAATGCCACTTGGTTGCATTGGTTGTTTGAGGACATTAAAAGCAAGAATTTTTTAAATAAAAAATGCAATTTTGGCAAAAAGAAAAAGGAAGAAAAGAAAAGAAACTGTCACAGCCACCCCAACCTTCAGCAACCACCATCCTGATCAGTCAGCAGCCGTCAACATAGAGGCAAGACCCTCCACTGGCAAAATGATCACAACTTGCTGAAGGCTCAGATGATGGTTAGCACTTTTATTTTAGCAATAAAGTAGTTTTCAATTTAGGTATGTACACTGCTTATTTGTGACTCACTTAACTGCAATATTCACTGTATTGTGGTGGTCTGCAACTGAATCCACAATATTTCTGAGATATGCCTATATTAGATAACAGATTATTTAATAGAACAATATTTTGTAGAATATTTCTATCATCACAGAAGGTTCTACTGAACAGTGGTAGTCTAGATAGCAAAATAGCAGGGACATTTTAATGGTTTGTGAGGCAACTTAGAACAAACCATTGAAATTAGGATAATTCTGAAAATCAGGATTTATGATCAATGTAAATGGAACCTATACTCAAAAAGGACATCTCAGACAGTCATAAGCCTCCAAGCGAAGTGGTCCTTGGAAGAAATCATGTATACTCTAGTATAGTGCTACTTAAAATGTGGTCTGCCTCCTAGTGCTTGATCCCTAAACCGTTTATCAGTCTAGAAATAAGTCCAGAAATTGAGAGTGTTTAGAAACTTCCAAGTAATTTAACATTTCTTTGACATTTTTATTTTATTTCGCAAAAGTACCTCTCGACAATGAATTGGAAAATTTTAAAAACTAGTCTTTCGTCACAGAATTCGCAAAGCACTACTCTAGAACATATGTGTCACAATGAATGTTATTAGAGAACAGAGCTCATACAGTTAGAGTTCTGCCAATTACCATTATCTCATTTTAACCCTTTAGAATTTAAAATGGGAACTGTAATCCTATCAATGATCAACTGAAACACAGAAGTTAATTGACTCAAAGTGATAAAACCAGAACTGAAAACCAAGGAAGGAAACTAAAATTTATTGAGGATCTGGACGTCCCTGGTGGCGCAGTGGTTAAGAATCCTCCTGCCAATGCAGGGGACACAGGTTTGATCCCTGGTCCGGGAAGATCCCACATGCTGCGGAGCAACTAAGCCCGTGCACCACAACTACTGAGCCTGAACTCTAGAGCCTGAGAGCCACAACTACTGAGCCCTGGTGCCACAACTGCTAAGCCCGTGTACCTAGAGCCCGAGCTCCGCAACAAGAGAAGGCACCACAATGAGAAGCCCATGCACCACAATGAGAAGCCCACGCACCACAATGAGAAGCCCACGCACCGCAACAAAAAGTAGTCCCTGCTCCCTACAACTAGAGAAAGCCTGCGCGCAGCAACAAAGACCCAACGCAGCCAAAAAAAAAAAAGTAAATAAAAATTTTAAAGCATTAAAAAATACATTAAAAATACATAAAAACAAAAATAAAATTTATAGAGGGTCAAAGTGTCACTATGTTAGGGAACTACAAATACACATTTATTCTACACAAACATGATGTTAGGTGTTACTCCCAGTTTTATAGATGAGGATCAAAGAAGTTTAGTAATTTGCTCAAAATCAATAAATGTATCCCTTCATGTTTTACTCAGCCTCCTGTGGAGGCTGAAAACAGGTCAAATATAGAGAAAGATTCCAGGGAAGGGAAGGGAAAAGACTGATATCCTTGTATAACTCAGGTGGGCAGCACAGAGTGACAGACAATTCCTCTTAGGAATGTGTCCCTATGAGCTAAGTTGTAAGAGATATCGTGTTCGATTTTGTTAAGTTTGATAGAACACACAATGTATGGCTGTTGGCATAACTGATGCCATCTTGTGTCCATTCAGTTCTTCCTGTCCTTCCACTGACTCTACCTAGGGCTGTACTGTGTAGTACAACTCTTCTCTGTCATCAAGGGCTCTGTAGTTAATAGATATTGTTTAATGATCATTAGGTCTGGGTGGTCTCTATACTCTGTTAGTCTCTAAACAACAATGACGACCTTCACTGATATATTCATGGTGCCCACAAGACTAGTTACCCATTCATAAATCTTGACTTGGGAATGCACTTCCTGTTTCCAAGCATGTACCCCCAAACCCTGGGTTAACTATAAGTATAAAATTGGCCCAATGGCCCCTCAGCAGTGTGGAGTGCAGCTGTGAATGCTTCCAGATTGTCGTCTACCTCATCCTACCCTGTAAGTAAGTTACCCTATAATAAACTACTCCATTGATTATATATATGGAGCTGCCTGCCTCATTTTTCAGTATCAAGATACCTTCTCAGTTCAGTGGGTACCTTTTGTTCCCTCCGTCCTCCAACACACAAACTCATACAATTCCCTAAAGGAGTGAAGTTATTGATGAGATTCTCAGATACCTAGGCCTCATATACAAAACAAGGAGATAGATGATAAGAAGGGCCACGGATCCAAGGCACCTTTTCCCCTCACCATCTTGCAAAACACAAATGACTTCTGGCTTATAATAATGCTTCCCTATTAAGCTGCTTGTGGTTTAAGAATCATATATTCTGCCTACCTCTCAACTCCTTTACTTTATTCCACATAAACCACCAAATACTCCTACTGAATACCGATGGTCTCAGCATCAAGTTGGGCAAAAAGACATGATGTTATATTTCTGGTAAACACAAAAAATGTAACCCAAAGGGAAGGAAGATGAAGCACAGTTGTGTACAAGGTTATGAGTCTCACAGGGACACAACTAATGTTTATTTTTATATACTCAATTTTTCTTTTCTGAGCAAAAATATAACTACCGTCAGGTAAGTTTCTTCTAATGGATTTCTAGAGAGCTAAATGCTTCCATATTTAGTGGGAAATAATTTTTTTTTTCCTAATGATGGTTTTTCTGGTTTGAAATAGTCTTCCTTTAATCCTGCCACCACTTCAACAACCAAGAAACGTGCTCTCATTCTCACAGAACAAAGATTAAGAGACTACCGGCTCTAGGCAAACAGGAAAGTCCTTAGCATTTTCTCCAATGTGCATAGCAAAACTCCAAACATAACAATGCCCTGTAGAATTGATCACTCCCCACAGCATGGTGTCAACAAAGTCATCTTGCTTACACTAAACAGTATCAGTTAGCAGAGGGGCAGAAAGAATGAAACAATTTTCTCAGTTTTGTTCCAAAGAACCTCCAAATTTTACTTTTAGGTACCTTTGACCTAAAGACAAGACTGTCTTCCCCTGATTATTTAATTTCCATTATGCCTATATCAGAAGTTAAAGCAGATGTAACGTCACTGAACTCAATAAAGAGAAATATAAACCTTGTTCTAACAGCCAGCATGGCAGCTATGCAAACAATCTGTAGAAAAAAACAATTAACTTTGTTAAACAATAGCCATAATGTAATCAATAGTCAGTGAGAGGAGGTGATACTCAAAGGACTGCATTAAATGAAGTGCTGAGTAGCCAGTTCTATTCTTAGGACAGTCATTTCCAAACTATGTAGCCCCAAGCTGCTCTAATGTTGCAAAAATAGTACCTTACCTTTCTGGAGATTGAAGAGACATTCAAACCAAATCTTTGAGCTCTTTCCTTTAACTTATCCAGGTTAACCTACAAAAAACATAGGAAAAAAAAATATTAAAAAAAAAAATCAGGGACTTCCCTGGTGGCAAAGTAGCTAAGAATCTGCCTGCCAATGCAGGGGACACAGGTTTGAGCCCTGGTCCGGGAAGATCCCACATGCGGAGCAACTACGCCTGTGCCCCACAACTACTGAGCCTACGCTCTAGAGCCTGCGAGCCACAACTACTGAGCCCACGCGCCACAACTACTGAAGCCTGCACGCCTAGAGCCCGTGCTCCACAAGAGAAGCCACCACAATGAAAAGCCCAGGTGCCGCAACGAAGAGTAGCCCCTGCTCACCGCAACTAGAGAAAGCCTGCATGCAGCAATGAAGACCCAATGCAGCCAAAAATAAATAAATTTTAAAAAAGAAAAAAATCAAAACAGAAAACACAGAAGGCACAAACTATGGTCCAAAGCTAAGAATTCAAATAAGCCTATACAACATCAAAGATACCCTATGTGCCAAATTTGGAAACTAAGCAGCACTCATCCATACCACTAATTATTAAAAGTTCTCTCCTGGAATGCAGTGAAGATTCAGCCCTGCCTCTTTCATTCATCAAAGGTGGCAAAAGCCTAGGGAGGGTTTAAGATCAAAGTAGGCCAAACACTGCTTGAAAAAGCAAACAAATGTCTAAATCATCACCTCCAAACAAGTCCATCATTCACAGTCCAAAATTGTTAATTCCTATACATAGCCTTTACAAGTAGTTCTTAACCCTATGCCCTAGCAAAGAGAAACTATCACTGCAGCTCTCCGTTCTTCAGAACACAAATCTACTACCAGTACCCAATTCAATTTTCTTCCTTCCTTTTTCTTGGAAGCCTTGATATAGAAGACTTATCATAAGGATATTTGGGACATTATCATTACTACTACTACTGCTACTAACTTCTACTACTACTACTAAAACATTTCACCTTCACTTATATTATTAAACTGTAATTCCAACAGCAGGATTTCATAAAGCTAAACATATTTCACAGCATTTGCTTGCATTTTCTAAACATGCTGACAAGTCATAATGGTCCAGAAAGCGTACTATCCTAGTCTTTATTCTCTGGTATTTGACAGGTAGTGTTGAAAATTATCAGTATCTACAAAATAGAACTCATAAGTTGCTTCCACAGATTCTCTTGTGGTAATTAAGAGTCTGACATTATCCAAAGCCACTGCATGAGGCCCTAAAACTCCAGTACCATAAAACAAAGAGTTATATGGATTGCCCTCTAGCTAACAAAATCTACCCTTTTCAAGAGGAGTGGTAGGAAGGAAGATGTTTATAATGACTTTGAAGATGCAGCAATTTTCCTGACCCCTCAGTGCCTCAAACAATTCTTTCTATTTAGGACATAAGACACTGTACTGAAAACAGTCACCAAACTCATATTATCTCAGCTTCCTCTGATCTGGGGAGAAGGAAATCTGTAACTTAACTAACTATACAGAGTTAAGATTTGGCTCTCAAGGTTAAGAAAAAAAAAAGATATCTTACCATAGGCTTGGCATCAGATGACAGACCTAAAGAAATAAATTTAAAAGTTTTATTTAATATTCTTAAAAGTCATAAAGGAAGCTGATGTCTTTTTTTTTTTTTTTTTTTTTTTTTTTTTTATTTATTATTTATTTTTGGCTGCATTGCGTCCCCGTTGCTGCGCGCGGGCTCCCTCCAGCTGCGGCTCGTGGGCTGTAGGCACGCGGGCTTCAGTAGTTGTGGCGCACGGGCTTCGTCGCTCCGCGGCATGTGGGATCCTCCCGGACCAGGGCTCGAACCCGTGTCCCCTGCATCGGCAGGCGGACTCCCAACCACTGCGCCACCAGGGAAGCCCGAAGCTGATGTCTTTGAATCAAGTTAGATAGCATAGAAATCATATATAGGACAAATATATGAAGTTAAAGAAACGGCACAGATTACATCTAGAGACCATGTCTGCACCCACTGCTGTTGGGAACATAAAATAGTACAGCCACTTTGGAAAACAGTTTGGTAGTTCCTCAAAAAGTTAAACATGGAGTTTACTATATGACCTAGCAATTCTACTCCTAGGTATATACCCAGGAGAAACGAAAACACATATCCACACGAAAACTTGTATGAATGTTCACAGCAACATTAGCCATAGTAGCCACAAAATGAAAACCCAAATGTGCATCAACTGAGGGGTAGATAAAATGTGATATATCAATACAACCTAAGATTATCTAACAATAAAAAGAAATGAAGTAATGACACATCCTAAAACAGGGATAAACCTGGAATACATTATGTTAAGTGAAAGAAGCCAGTCACAAAAGACCATGAATTGTATGATACCATTTATATGAAGGCAAACTTACATATATAGAAAAAACTTAGTGGTTGATTAGTGGGGTGGGGCAGAGGGAGCAGATGAGAAAAACTGCTAATGGGTATGGGGTTTATTTTGGGGATGATGAGTATGTCCTAATATTAGACTATGATGATAGCTGTACAACCCTGTGAATATATAAAAAAAACACTGAATTATATACTTTAAATGGATGAGTTGTATGATATATGAATTATATCTCAATAAAGCTGTTAAAAAAAAGAGAAAAACATCTTATCTGGACAAAAGACCAGAGTTACTATTATAATGAGTTAAAATTATGGCTTCTTAAAGCGAATGTTCTGTCCTGAAATTATCATTAAGAAGCAAACAGTATATTAGCCTGTAGGCCCAACCCCAATCTAGTCAATAATTATTTACTTAAAACTTCTCAGAATTTTATTTTAAGCAATCTCAATATTGTAATTGGTTCCCTAACTTTCCACTGTAAACTTTCAGGTATGGACTCAACTTTTACCATAACCTATGTACTAGGAACTGTTACATATTTTTATGTCCTCACTCATAAAACAGTATTTCCTTTTACATGTTGCCAAATTCTACTCTTTTAAGAGCTACTCTGTAGTTCTAGGATTATATGAATAACACTGAATGTTACCTACACATTATTTTATTGGTCAGTTTTCCTCTTCAGGCTAAGTATTAATTTTAACTTTTGCCTTTCTTCAAATAGCACCATTTAATAATATCTTTAAAAACTTTTGGGACTTCCCTAGTGGTCTAGTGGCTAGAACTCCACACTCCAAATGCAGGGGGCCCGGGTTCAATCCCTGGTCAGGGAACTAGATCCCACATGCCTTGACTAAAGATCCTGCATGCCACAACTAAAAAGATCCTACACATAGCAACAAAGATCCTGTGTGCTGCAACTGAGACTTGGTGCAGCCAAATAAATAAATAAATATTTTAAAATTTTGTTGTACCATCACCAATCCTATTATCTCTCTCTTGATATAACTAAATGTCAGAGAATATTCTGTTTCTAAAGCATGTAGTGACAGTGACCAGAATTTTGCTGGTCTTTTATTTTTACTTATTTATTTTTTTGACTGCATCGGGTCTGATTTGTGGCAGGTGGGATCTTTCGTTGTGGTACGTAGGCTTCTCTAGTTGTGGCACACGGGCTCCAGAGCACACAAGTTCAGTAGTTAAGGGGCAAGCGGGCTCTCTAGTTGTGGTGTATGGGCTTAGCTGCCCCACAGCACGTGGGATCTTAGTTCCCCGACCAGGGATCAAACCCGCGTCCCCTGCATTGGAAGGTGGAGTCTTAACCACTGAACCACCAGGGAAGTCCCTTGCTGGTCTTTTAAAAGGCATAGCAAAACTCTACAAGATCTTTGGAGGACATTTTCTTAACAGACTTGACACTACTAACAGGCCACTAGGAAGACTGCATTGGATCAGAAGACTACATTTAAAGTCTCTGAGGGACTTCCCTGGTGACACTGTGGATAAGAGTCCACCTGCCAATGCAGAGGACACAGGTTTGATCCCTGGTCTGGGAAGATCTCACATACCGCAGAGCAACTAAGCCCACGCACCACAACTACTGAGCTTGCGCTCTAGAGCCCGTAAGCCACAACTACTGAGCCCACGTGCCACAACTACTGAAGCCCAGGCACCTAGAGCCCATGCTCTACAACAAAGACACGCCACTGCAATGAGAAGCCCGCACACTGCAGTAGCCCCCGCTCGCCACAACTAGAGAAAGCCCGTGAGCAGTAACGGACCCAAATGCAGCCAAAAATAAATAAATAAAGTAAAAATAATAATAAAAATAAAATAAAAAGAGTAATTTTTCCCCCTAATTTATTACAAATACATATTCAATGTAGAAATTTTAATAACATAGACAAGCAAAAAGAAGTCACTCAAAATTCCACCACCAGAGACAATGCATGTTATCAATTTAGTATATATCCCTCTAATCTTTTTTCCTAACCATACTTGCACTTTTATTGGGAAATAGGAACATACTACTAATATCTTATAACTTGCTTTTTCCATTTATCTGTCTGACAAATATTCTTCAGTATAATTTTAAACATCTTCATGGTCTTCTAACTGTACTATGGTACACATTTACTCAACCAATTCTCTATTGTATATTACATTGTTTCCAGCTATTGATCACTATAAATAACGCTGTGATAATCCTTGTGGCTAAGTCTTTTATCCAAGATTATTCCCTTGTAAATTCCTAGAAGGTAAAAGAGAAAAAAAAAATAAAAGAGACTCTTTTCTTCCTTTTGCCACTCACACTAGGCAATATAACACTGGACAGGTACACAATAATTACATGCTAACTTGAGACATCAGAATAAAGAAGGTATTAGAAACTTCTCTGGAGAGATCCAAGAAAAGGAAAACAAATGTTGGCACTTCCTCCTATTCTCTCATAACTTTAGCACCTTCTCTAAATTGCCCAGGAAGGCTTAAGTATGGTTTTACCTAGAGCAAAGAGGTGGATATAATAACCTCTTACAGGCTTCTAGAGCTAACAAGTTTACCTTAATTTGGAGAAATGGAATCTGTTGTGCCAAAAAAGTAAAAACATAAAGTAACTTTCTCAGAAGTCTCTGTACTCTTACCTTTTGATGGAACTGAAGAAATCCCAAATCTGTAGAAAGAAAAACAAGCTAAATTTTAGGAAGCTGTTCACACTCCTGGTTGTCTGTCTCCGTGTCAAGTATACATATGGCACTTCTTGCTTGTGATCTCAAGCCTTGCAATCATTAGCTAATTCTAACAACCCCATGAAAGAGGTTCAGTTGACTCTTTTTCTCACCAAGAGTCCAGAGAATAAGTTAAAAGGTAGCCTTATCAGAACTGGGAGTAGCAGTCAGTTCCTGACTTTTACCTATTACAAAAACCCTGCTTGATAACAAAACCCAATCTATAGCTACTACAAGCAATTAGCAGATACGTTCTGAATAGAGCCAAGAGAGTATTTCTTTCCAGCAAGGCCTCTATTCTACTTAAAATCAACAACTATATTTAAAACCTAGGAACACATTCCCTCACCTTCATATTACCACGATCTCAGGTCTAAAAGGCTGGGAACACTCACCTAGCTGCCCTGGCAGCTTTCTTACTCTCCAAGCTCACAGGTACATTGAATCGTTCAGCTCTCTTCTGCATCCTCTAAGTGATAACAGACAAAAGAAGGGAAAGAGAAAAATTCAATTTCTGGTTTCCTTCTTTTAAGAGAAAAGTCATTTAGAAGTGTGTATCTCTAGAACATCGGGATTAATTTCTTAAGGTCCAAACTGAGTTATACTGACAATCACAGAGGATATCAGGTTGTATCCATCCCAGGGCTTAACTCAACAGTCCTTTCCAGAAAGCAAACACAAAAAGACTATTATTACATTCATGTCCTCAAAAACAAAAGGGAAGGAATAAAATAAAACCCGCATTCTGTATCAAGCCAAGAAGACAAAAGCTGTGTTTGACTGACCTTTGAAAATGGATCAAAGGAACAGCTTGGTTCCAACACTAGTTGTACTCTTTCAGTTAGAAATGAGGCAGCGTTGTCCTATGCCATCTCTACTTTAATAGTACAAAAAAACCCCACAGATCTTCACTGAAACCTACTTTCAGAGATATTGAGATAGGATCCAGAGAAATTTCAATCTCACCAGCTAGCTAGTAGTAACTTAAGAGTGACATCTTCCCTTATAACTTTTCATCTCTTCCAAGGTACAATCCTCTCAAACTCTAATCTTAGTTTGTAAACATCTTAAAAAGAGTTACCACTAAGACCAGAATACTATACAAAAAGACTATGGCCTCAAAGGTGACTATGCCAGCCCAAATATATTCCCAAGTGTGGTTGGTAGAAAAATGTATCAATACCAAAATCTGTCAATACTGATTTTCTGCCTACGAGTAAATATTTTAAAGTGATGATACAGACAAAATAAAGGGTAAGAAACAGAAAGATATATATATATAGACTGCTCTTCTGAAAGAATACCTACCTCAGTCTGTGGTATTTCAGATGTAATTTTTACCACTTTTTTCTCTGCTGCCCTGGAAAAGGGATTTTTAAAATCAGAAGACTGATATTCTAAACCAAAACCTTTGAAGTGTATAAGAATTCACCTGAACCATGTCCTCTGTCCCGTCTCTCTCTACCACCCTTCAGACCAAAAAAACATGAAGCCCATTAGGCCTTTAGCTCCTTGAAGTGTCGTCTACTGATAAAAGAGTTTAAATAACAGACTAAGCTACTTTGCTAGAGTATAAGAAAGTAACAAGGAAAGAAGTCTGGTTAAATATACTGAACTGAGGGAAATGCTCAAAGCACACCGGAAATCATTTCATTTACTTTTAGGAACTTTAAATGTACTTTTGGACTAATGACTATTCCTCTAACCCTCATTTAAATACCAGCTCTCAATTTTCATCACAATTAATGAGTGCTCTACAAGGTCTGGTTTCCTTCTTTTACAAATCCCTTATATCTCCCATGGGACCGTAGCTCCAGCTGGAACAGTCAAAGTGGGATAAATAAAAATGCCAAAGGGAGTGGGAAGAAAGAAGGCTAAGGGGAGTTTGAATTAGGAAAACATGGTAAGTTACCAGTCAAAAGGTTTAAGAGAAAACAAAAGAGGGGGGACCAGGGGGGTGGGAGACAAAGTTCGGAAGTACTCAGGATAAATGGAAGGGCATTAACCCTCCACCAAACAACTCCCATAAAACTGTGGGTCATAACCAGTCTCATTAAGGTCCCTCATTTAGAGACATGGGAGGCTTTTGTTCCAATATCCCAGACACTTTTCCCATTTGATGCCCTGAAAGGTAGTAATGGTTTAATGGCATTTTCAGAGGAAGCAATTCTGGAACAGGAACTTATTCTCTCCTCCATCCTTTTGTTGAAGGTCCCTGGACTGACAGATAAGCAGTGGGAGCCCCCTGCTGACCATAACTAAGTCCTGCAATATTTAACTGCTGTGGCTTGAGGAGGGGGGGAAAAAAATCAAACTAGAAACAGAGGTATCTTTTTGGAGAAACTCAAGCAAAAGACAAAGCAAGGGGATCTCCTTTTGAATGTTCTGAGGACCTAAATTAGCCCTGTACATTCTGACTTTTAAAGAAATTTCCGATTTCTTTCCATTTCCCAGCCATCTTTCCTTCCCCAATCCTCTGTTTTGTTCAGGCAGAAAGGGACACTGAAGTTTAATGTTCTACTTGAAGTCCAATGCCATTAAAATAGCAGTCCTCTCCACCAAACCCCAGGCTAATGACTTCCTCTACATTCCCATCAGTACACTTCATGGCAGAAAGGGAACCAGAAAGAAGAAGCTTCCTTCAGCTCTGTTCCAACTCCCTCAGGCACAATTAAGCTCAAGCAATAAATAACATCATATTCTGGGGCTCATGTGAAATTTCTTCTCTTCACTCAGAAGTTTCGCCCCTACCCATAGTCACATACAAAACATTCTCCATACTACGGGGACCCAGAATCTTTCTGTACATACTTTAGTCTAACCACTACTATCCCTCTAACAAGCAAAAACACAACCCCTCCCACACACATTTTCAATTTCTTTGTTTAGAAATTCACTGATAAAATTAAAGCCCTCTAAACAAGGGAATTACACATTTTACATATTATAAAAATAAACTACAAATTTTCAAACTTCATAATTTTTAACCCACACAGGCCAATTATCATTGTATTTATTTCATCTTCCTTCTTGCCCCATAACTCCCCAAAACATCTCTATTTTAAAGCTATCCCATCGGCCATTTCCTCAAGGCATTATATCTAAACATAAACCTCCTATGATGGATGGTAACTAAATGGCTTTAGAAAGCAGTAATATTTGACAAAATCTAATAAAACATTAAATGCACATCTTCTCTAATGCAGAAAATCCATTGCTAGAAACTTATCCTTTGGATATACCTGCATAAATTTACAATTAGTTGTATGTGAACATGCACTGTATTTTTTGCAATTATGAATAATCTAAATGTCCATCAACAGGAGACTGGTGAAATTGCTGTTCATCCATAGAATGGAGTACTGTTAGCTGCCAGAAAGAATGAGATTCTAAGTTGATAACAACTAAATCTAGGTGATGGGTTCATGGGGGTCTATTTACTATTCTCCTAAGTTTTGTATATACTTGTAATATCCCATAACAACAAGCTAAAAAAAAAAGAGAGACCTACCACTTACTAGGATAATTATCCTCATTTCATAGCGTTGATGTGACGATTAAGTGAGAATACATGTAAAACACTTAGAACCTTGCCTATATATAACTCATTTTTTTTGGCTGTGCCATGAGGCATGCACGATCTTAGTTCCCCAACCAGGGATCAAACCTGTGCCCCCTTCAGTGGAAGCACGGAGTCTTAACCACTGGACCGCCAAGGAAGTCCCTATAACTAATATTTAAATAAAGACATTATATGATGATATAGAAAGATCTCCATATGTGAAAAAAAATCAAGAAACCGACAATATGCATGTACCTGTATATGCACATATAAAATATTCCAAAAGAATATATTGAAAACCTCTGGGAAGTCAGGTGGGGGTAGAGACAAGGATACTTAATTTTCAATTTATATATTCCTCTATGTAACGTTTGACTTTGACTTTTTACATCTATTGTCTTTTTTTTTGTCTTTTATAATTAAATGGATTAATACAGCTACGAGGAACAAAAATGTTAAAAAGGACTCAACTGCTCTTGACATGCTGGAGTATAAGATGGCCGGACATTTGCGGGGAAACCCCAAATAAAAAACGTTTATGGTCGGGCTTCCCCGGTGGCGCAGTGGTTGAGAGTCCACCTGCCGATGCAGGGGACACAGGTTCGTGCCCCGTTCCGAGAAGATTCCACATGCCGCGGAGCGGCTGGGCCCGTGAGCCATGGCCGCTGAGCCTGCGCGTCCAGAGCCTGTGCTCTGCAACGGGGAGAGGCCACAACAGTGAGGCCCGCGTATCGAAAAAAAAAAAAAATGTTTATGATCAACCCTGTGTAATAATTTAAATAAATCAAGATCCACTATTCACTCTAGTACTTTGTCCTCCCCTCCTCCACTGTAAATCAAAAAGGAAAAGAGAATACAGTGTTGAGACATAACCTTGCTCAGCACCCTCTTCCCTTACAAAATTCCTTATATGCAGGAAATGTGCATGATTCTCTATACAGAAAAAGAATCATCTATTACGGTGATACAACAAAGGCTAAGAGAACTAAACTTTATCTGGGCTTGAAGTCTCTTGGTCCTAAGTATCTATTACATAACTCAGAGACAAAGTTACTTTGCTTCACTGGGACCATGTACTTGAAATGAACAAGACCTTTCTGAAAATGTATGATCTAATGAGAAATGAAAAAGCCAATGGGGGACTTCCCTGGTGGCACAATGGTAAAGAATCCGCCTTCCAGTGCAGGGGGCCTGAGTTCAATCCCTGGTCAGGGAACTAGATCCCACATGCACGCCGCAACTAAGAGTTCGCATGCCACAACTAAGGAGCAAGCAAGCCACAACTAAACCCGATACAACCAAATTAAAAAAAAAAAAGGGAATGTATACATTCCAATGGGAATGTATAAGAGGTCAACAGAGTGTAACACTAAAAAATCCAAAACCGTCTGCTCTGTCCTCATTATAAAAAACAGATAGTTACACATCAACAGTTTTTTCAGGAGGTTCTTCCTCTTTGACAGGCAGTTCTATGGGCTTCGGTTCTTCTTCCTAAAACCAAATGAAACAAGATGGTTAAAATAAATCAAGAGTAAATACCTATCAAAAGAAGAATATAAGAACTCCAAAACGAACCAATCTTTCAGAACCTTCATTCCCGCTTTATGCTCCCCTAACGAGTTAGCATTGAAGCCCTCTAATGATTGATGTTTAGCAACGTGACCAAGGCAGTGGCACACTGCCAGGCCAGTGACTAACCTTACTCTCTCCAACTCACCTCTGTTTCATCTCCCAGTACATCTTCTTCATTTGCCTCCTCTTCAGCTAAAGAATATTAAAATAATCAGGTCAAGACCTGCTACAAAACCATCTTGATCACTGTACTTAGGCTAAAATTATAATCATTTTGCTTTCCCAAAATAAAATTCAATAATGAAGGCAGAAATGTTCATAAAATTTGCTCCACGTGGAGGAGATAAAAACTATATTCTCTACCTAACTAACATCAATTAAGAGGTTGAACTCCAGCTGGACTGAAGAACTAAACATGATGAGGTCAAACTATAACATTAATTAAAAAGTACTGTGGCAGAATTTAGTGGTGGGGAAGAATTTCTAAAACAACAAAAACAAAACAAAAAACCCAGAAGCAAAAGTACTATGCAAAAAACTTATTTTTCAGAACTAGGAAAGGGGGCTTCCCTGGCGGCGCACTGGTTAAGAATCTGCCTGCCAACACAGGGGACATGGGTCCGAGCCCTGGTCTAGGAAGATCCCACATGCCGCGGAGCAACTAAGCCCGTGTGCCACAACTACTGAAGCCCGTGCGCCTACAGCCCGTGTTCCGCAACAAGAGAAGCCACTGAAATAAGCCTGCCCAATGCCACGAAAGTGTAGCCCCTGCTTGCCGCAACTAGAGAAAGCCCACGGCCAGCAATGAAGACCCAACACAGCCAAAAAATAATTAATTAATAAAAAAAAAGATTAAGATGATATTTTTTTAAAGTACAAAAAAAACCCACCCCAAAATAGGAAAGGATACCACAGAAAAAGAAAAGACTGTCAAAGAAGATATTTGTATCTAAAACCAACATGGGAATAGTCACTAGAATATATGATATGCCTGCGAACTAACAAGCAAACGATGAGAACCCCAAAAGAAAAACGGGCAAAGGAGAAAGCCAAAGAACCACGAACAAAGGACGTGTTTAAACTTTTTAGTAAGTAGAGGAATGTAAACTGAAACCACTAACAGATTACCAAAAATTAGGCCACTTGTTAGGACAGTGAATCCTCATGTGCTGATGATGAAATTTATACAGCAATTCAGAAAAACAATTTAGTGGTGTTTAGTCATATTAAGTATATATTTATGAACAGATATTTATTAGCAACCCCATTCCTGGGTATATACCCCCAAGACTCTCACACAGGAATATAAAGGAATATGAAAGAAGTAGTTCAGGAGTCAGTCATTGAGTGAACTAAATAAAACATGGTGAATTCTTTTTTTTTTTTTTTTCCGTACGCGGACCTCTCACTGTTGTGGCCTCTCCCGTCGCGGAGCGCAGGCTCAGCGGCCATGGCTCATGGGAAGCCCACGGTGAATTCTTTACATTATAGAATACCATGCAGGAATTAGAATCAATAGACTAGATGACTGCCACATCTTAAAAAAACACAGTACTGGGGCTCCCCTGGTGGTGCAGTGGTTGAGAGTCCGCCTGCCGATGCAGGGGACACGGGTTCGTGCCCCGGTCCGGGAAGATACCACATGCCGCGGAGCGGCTGGGCCCGTGAGCCATGGCCGCTGAGCCTGCGCGTCCGGAGCCTGTGCTCCGCAACGGGAGAGGCCACAACAGTGAGAGGCCCGCGTACCACAAAAGAAAAAACCAAAAACAAACAAACAAAAAAACACACAGTACTTGGAGAAAAAAGAATGCAATAAAGTAAGGCTATGGCCTCATTGCCAATTACATAAAATTACTGTAGACCAAACAACACTACACGGTTTATAAGGACAAAGACAAAAAATATATATCAAACACATTAGAATAGTTGCCTAAGAGAGTTGGGATAAAAGGAGTGGGAATAAAAGGGAATAAATTAAAATTAGAGAGGGATGATACTATGCCTTAAATGAAGTGTTTGTTTGTTTGTTTTTTAAAGTGGAATTAGAGAATGTCAGAGCTAGAAGGGACCAGAGATTACTTAGGTTTATGGATTTCAAGGGTGGAGACACTTGTCTCACTTCACAGACTACAAAAGACACTTAGCCACGAAAACAGTGGCTGTCAAAAGCTACCTAGTAAATTTCTGGCTCAAGAGGAATTAGACTTCAAATCTTCCGATTCTCAGTCTAATGATGCTTGCTTTCCCATACTTCCTTGAAAATAATTTGTTGAAATAAAATTACAATGTCTTTTTAAAAGGGGGGTATTTCTTTTCATTATAACCACTGTTTTAGATGACAAGAGTTTTCTTGATAGAGTTAATTAAAATCTTACATCATCAACAACCTAAAGGAAAAGAAGAAATCTTCTGTATGGCAGAGCCTAAAAATTAATCCTCTCGGGCTTCCCTGGTGGCACAGCGGTTAAGAATCTGCCTGCCAATGCAGGGAACACGGGTTCAAGCCCTGGTCTGGGAAGATCTCATATGCTGCGGAGCAACTAAGCCCGTGCACCACAACTACTGAGCCTGCGCTCTAGAGCCCGCGAGCCCAACTACTGAATGAAGCCTGTGCGCCTAGAGCCCGTGTTCTGCAACGAGAAGCCACCGCAATGAGAAGCCCGCGCACCGCAAGGAAGAGTAGCCCCCACACACCGCAACTAGAGAAAGCCTGCAGGCAGCAATGAAGACGCAACGCAACCTAAAACAAATAAATTTATTTTTTAAAAAATTAATCCCCTCACTCACATCACTCTTTGCCTCCGCAAAGAACTCACCATGCTCTTCAAGATATGCCTGGAGCCTGTTGATGAGATCTTGTTTTATTCCTTTGGTCTCCAAACCACGAGCAAGACACTCCTGCTTTAGTTCAGCAAGCTGAGAAAAAAGAATAAAGCTTTTCCTTAATTTACAGAATGAACCTGGTGGGAGAGAAAAAAAAAAGGGGGTAGTTTTCACAAGAAAGAAAAAGAAATGAAAGATCCACCCAAAACTACTGTCTTAATCCCACCAAGCTTCTAGGTCCACAAAGATGATCTGCTTCCCCCTAACAATATTCAATATGCAAGAGGACTTTTCTAACAGATGGTAAAGAATAAACCTACTTTAATCAAATTCTGATCTATTCATACATTTATTACATAAGTCTTTAGCTACTTCTGAGGGGGGGGGTGGTCTTTTTTTCCTGAACAATTACTGTACCAGCTCATATAAGGAAAGAATGAATCTTTAAGTAGAATATCTACTTATCTAAAAGCAGATTTTCCTTACTATTATCCCAGATCCTTTACTGCAATCTACCATATACATGCATACAAGTTTGACCACCACAGAATTAGGTAGATGTGTTAACTAGATTAATGTCAATAATGAATCACATAAAGGATCTTTGCCAAAATGGAAAAAAATATGTAATGGCATGCCACGACATGGCATGAGTTGAAGATTTTTAAATCAGTAACTTGACTAAAGATACAACAGGTATACTTATCAACTTTGCAGACAACAGAAGGAGGAAGAATTGATGGATTACTGACAGAACTAAAGGTGGGTAGGTGGGCATGTCAGGGGGTGTTGCTGCCTCTTCAGGGAAAACAATAAGCCAAAATGAAGACTCAATTTAGAAGAAATAAGGTATACCTTTAAGTACTACACTTATATTCAAAACTTAAATTGTTAAAAAAACCAGATGAACAAGATCTGGCTCAACAGTAACTCAAAGGATAAAGACCTCAGTCAGGGTTTTAGATGATTACAAGTGCAAAGAGGGCTAACAGTATGATTTGCTACCAAAGTAATTCTAGGTTAAGGGTAACTAAAAAAACAGAATCTATATATATTTTTAAATTTATTTGTTTATTGTTTTTGGCTGCGTTGGGTCTTTGTTGCTTTGCGCAGGCTTTTCTATGCTTGCGGCGAGTGGGGGCTATTCTTCGTTGTGGTATGCGGGCTTCTCATTGTGGTGGCTTCTCTTGTTGAGGCTCTTGTTGCAGAGCACGGCTCTAGGCGCGTGGGTTTCAGTAGTTGCGGCACACGGGCTCAGTAGCTGTGGCGCACGGGCTTAGTTGCTCCGCAGCATGTGGGATCTTCCCGAACCAGGGATTGAACCCATGTCCCCTGCCTTGGCAGGTGGATTCTTAACCACTGCGCCACCAGGGAAGCCCCAGAATCTATATTAAGTGATTAATAGCCTTACTGGGCTCTATATTCTCGTTTTAAGGAGTGTAATGACATGCTGGTCCAAGGAGAACCACCAAGAAAAGGAAGGCTCCAAAAATCCTATATGCAGCTCAGTGCACAGATAGATATTTGTCCTGAAAAAAGACTTTACTAGTTTCGAAGTACAGATCTAAGACCAACCAGAAGTTAGAAAGCAGATTCCTATAGAACTTTACAACTAAGGGAATATGCTGGTCAGTTCTAGAAGGTTTTCAACCAAGGAAACATTTGGAAATGGAGAAGGGAGCTTTTTTTTTTTTCTCATTGGGCATTCAGTGAGTGGGACAGGCAGGCAGGGAGGGATACTATGTGGAACACTTGTTCTACTCAACAAGCCAACAGCACCCTCTATTGAGAAACATGGTAGGTAATCACCCATTAAAAGTGTGGAGTGGCTGCAAAGCATAACATGGCCTCTGAAGTCAGACTACCTTGAGTTCAAATTCCAGTTTTACCACTTACAGCTGTGTAACCTTGGGTGAGTAACATAACCTCTTTGTGCCTCAGTTTCCTATGAAATGGGGATAATGCAACAGTACCTACAGCATAGGGTTGTTATGAAGATTGAACCAGCAAATACTCATAAAGCATTTACAATAGTGCTTGGCAGCTACTAACACTTTGTGTTAGACAGACACCGGTGAAGGGTTAGACAAGATCAGACAGAATGACTGCTTCTCAGATTTCTGCATTTCATAGATCAATATATTTTTAAATGGGTAGACTGATAGGGCTGCCAAGTTTTTATAGCATTCCAACCAGGTTGTGGACCAATACTTTTGTAAAGAAACAATAAAATCAATTACCAGAAAAATGATCATACACTTGGATGTAGCAGTGATGTCAAACTGCTATAAAAGTTTCTAAAAGCTTAATTTCTTTTTTAACCTTATCTCATCATTAACCAGTAACAGTTCATGGATGAGCACTGGCCCACAGATGATACAGTGAATAGTATTAATCTAGAATCTAGATTCTAAGTGATCTCTAAGGTCCATTTCTTAAGTAATGGACCTTACGTAAGAATCTTGATCTTTCCCATGTTGGTACTTTATTTTTTCTCAGTTTCCTGGAGAACAAGTCTTTTGATTTTAGTTACACTTTTAAGAATTTTGTTGGTTATAAAAGTATTATGTTCACTGTAGAATAGTTTGAGAATTCTGAAAAGTATAGAGAAAAAAAAGTCTTATGTAACCCTGGCACTTAGAGATCACCTAACATTTTAAATATATCATTTACTCTGTGTGTGTGTGTGTGTGCGTGTGTGTATGTTTAGAGGGTGTTGTTTGTTTACAAAGTAATACAATTTCTTTACTTCCTATAACTCCTAATTTTCCTCAGAAGACTCCATTCCTTCTTTCTTCTCCTCGTTTAAGTAACACTAAGACCACCTAGGGAAAAGGAATGTAAATACTCAGGCAATTCAAAATTCAACTTTCTAATAGGGTTGTTCCTCCCTTCTCCTTCCTTCCCAAAACGGTGTAGATATGGACAAAAGTTTACAAAAACCTCCAGATTACAGGGAAACAGACAGTCGGTGATGATTTTGCAGAGGATGCTGATCTGGTAGACTTGAAGCTGACAGACTGGTACAACTGGTTGTTTAGCTTGGATAGCATCCACCACTGTTGACCACTGACCTTGCTATTGCTGTTGGTCACTGAAATCTCAGTCCCCCACTGGCTCCCAGTCCCTAACCTCAGGTCTCTGGCTCATTCAGCAGTCTTCTCAGCACCTCCACGTCCCCTTCTCTGGTCAAATGAGAATGTTACGTGTAGTTTTTACACACTGTTGTATTACTTTATTATTATATTATGGGTTCTGCTCCTATACTGGGACATTATTTCAAAAGGGAAATAGATGAGTAAAAACAAAATAGCTGAAAATGAAGTCATTTCACACATTTGGGCACAATTACATTAGTAGAACAAAACACTTTTAAAGCCTCAAATAAGAATTTATAGGGACTTCCCTGGTGGCACAGTGGTTAAGACTCTGTGCTCGTAATGCAGGGGCCCCAGGTTTGATCCCTGGTCAGGGAACTAGATCCCACATGCATCCTGCAACTAAGAGGTTGCATGCCACTACGCCTGAGAAGCCCTTGAGCCGCAACTAGACCCGGCACAATCAAATAAATAAATAAATAACTTATAATATCAAATCTTACCCACTTTTTAAAATAAATTTATTCATTTTATTTATTTTTGCCTGCACTGGGTCTCACTGCTGCACGCACGGGCTTTCTCTAGTCACAGCGAGTGGGAGCTGCTCTTCGTTTCAGTGCACTGGCTTTTCATTGCGGTGGCTTCTCTCCCTGCAGAGCATGGTCTCTAGGTGCACAGGCTTCAGTAGTTGTGGCATGTGGGCTCAGTAGTTGTGACTCGCAGGCTCTAGAGCGCAGGCTCAGTAGTTGTGGCACACTGACTTAGTTGTTCCACAGCATGTGGGATCTTCCCAGACCAGGGCTCGAACCTGTGTCCCCTGCATTGGCAGGCAATCTCCCAACCACTGTGCCACCAGGGAAGCCCCAGTCTTACCCATTTTTATATGCATTTGACTTCAAAATGTTTTAAAACAACATACCGGGTTGGCCAAAAAGTTCGTTCAGTTTTCTTCCGTAAGATGACTCTAGTAGTGCTTAGTTGTCTTTAACTTCATTAGAAACAATTTGGTTAGACTGTATTGTGACAGCTGTCATATCAGTGTGCATTTAAAAGAAAACATCAAAACTGGTGAATTTTTGTGTAGCCATTTTAATATTGAAGATGGAAGAAAAAAAGGAACATTTTCGGCATATTATGCTTTACTATTTCAAGAAAGGTAAAAGCGCAACTGAAACGCAAAGAAAGATTTATGCCGTGTATGGAAAAGGTGCTGTGACTAATCGAACGTGTCAAAAGTGGTTTGCAAAGTTTCGTGCTGGAGATTTCTTGCTGGACGATGCTCCACGGTCGGGTAGACCAGATGAAGTTGATAGTGATCAAATCAAGACATTAATTGAGAACAATCAACATTATACCATGCAGGAGATAGCCGGCATACTCAAAATATCAAAATCAAGAGTTGAAAAACATTTGCATCAGCTTGGTTATGTTAAATCGCTTCGATGTTTGGGTTCCACATAACTTAAGCAGGAAAAAACCTCTTGACCTTATTTCTGCATGTGATTTTCTACTTAAACGTAAATGTTTCGTTTTTAAAACAAATTGTGACGCGCAATGAAAAGTGGATACTGTACAATAATGTAGAACAGAAGAGACTGTGGGGCAAGCGAAATGAACCACCACCAAACCACACCAAAGGCTGGTCTTCATCCAAAGAAGGTGATGGTGTGTATACGGTGAGACTGGAAGGGTGTCCTCTATTATGAGCTCCTTCTGGAAAACCAAACGATTAATTCCAACAAGTATTGCTTCTGAACTGAAAGCAGCACTCGACGAAAAGCGTCCAGAATTAGTCAATAGAAATCGCATAATCTTCCGTCAGGATAATGCCAAGACCACATGTTTCTTTGATGACCAGGCAAAAACTGTTACAGCTTGGCTGGGAAGTTCTGATTCATCCACTATATTCACCAGACATTGCACCTTCGGATTTTTATTTATTTTGGTCTTTACAAAATCTCTTAATGGAAAAAATTCCAATTCCCTGGAAGACTGTCAAAGGCACCTGGAACAGTTCTTTGCTCAAAAAGATAAAAAGTTTTGGGAAGGGCTCCCCTGGTGGCACAGTGGTCGAGAGTCCGCCTGCCGATGCAGGGGACACGGGTTTGTGCCCCGGTCCAGGAAGATCCCACATGCCACGGAGCAGCTAGGCCCGTGAGCCATGGCCGCTGAGCCTGCGCGTCCAAAAAAAGAAGTTTTGGGAAGATGGAATTATGAACTTGCCTGAAAAATGGCAGAAGGTAGTGGAACAAAATGGTGAATACATTGTTTAATAAAGTTCTTGGTGAAAATGAAAAATATGTCTTTTATTTTTACTTAAAAACCGAAGGAACATTTTGGCCAACTCAATATTTAAAAAGCAAGGTATACTGAGTGAATTGTATGGTATGTGAATTGTATCTCAATAAGGCTACTTAAAAACGCCAAGTTACAGAACATTGTATATATGATACTAACATTAATGTAAAAAATAACATGCGCACACACACCACTCAAATGTGTATACACAAGATGCCTGGACAAGAAACAGGTAAGTTAACACTAGTTGAATCTGCGAAGAAGTTTGTTGAGGACACATGTAGGAGGGAAACTTTTTACCATGCACCCTTTTATACCTTTAATATTATGAGGTTGAGCATGAATTACCTATTCAAAAATTAAAATTTCAATATCAATCTAAAAATCCCATTTCTCAGTATTAATAAGGCATTTTTCATGCTACCTATCCAAACAGCAGAGAAAGGACTGATCAACTGACTACATAATACATTTGACATCAATCATTCATCACCCTGTGATTTCTAATTTACTAATCTTGAATTTTGATTCAAATCATTTTCATCTGTTAACTCTCAATCTAGCTTGTAAACCTTTGAAGACAGAGGCATTTTACACCATTTAAACATTTCATATGATAGGAACTCAAGTTTCAAGTATTAATACATGCCAGGCAAAAGGCTAAGTTCTTTGGACATCATTTCCTCATTTAATTCTCAAAACATCTATGTGGTTGGTATTATGACTGCATTTCATAAATTAAGAAATTGAGGCTCAAAGAGACTCAATAATTTGCTAAAAAAATCACCCAGCTAGAAAATAGTGGAGCCAATGTGCCAGCTCAGATCTCTCTGATTTAAGCCCAATTTTATGCTTTTTAAAAAAAATATTTATTTATTATTTACTTATTTTGGTTGCACCAGGTCTTAGTTGCAGCAGGCGGGCTCCTTAGTTGCGGCATGTGAACTCTTAGTTGCGGCATACACATGGGACCCAGTTCCCTGACCAGGGATCGAACCCAGGCTCCCTGCATTGGAAGCGCGGAGCCTTATCCACTGTGCCACCAGGGAAGTCCCAAGCCCAATTTTAAATACCAAGATGAAGGACTGCTTTCATGTGCACACTCTATCTCTCTTACCATTTTCCTCTTACCTCACCTCCTCAGCCTCTTTGCTAGCTCTTCTTCCACCCAACCCTGTAAATACAGATATTCATTAAGACATTCACTAAGGAGACTTCGGCCTTCTCATCCTTTCACTTGTACCAAAGGCTTTTTCACTTCCCAGAATCCAATTATTGGCAAATCCTGTCAGCTCTACCTTCAAAATATATCCAGAATCAAAAAAAAAATATATATATATATATATCCAGAATCTAATCCCTCTTGTCTTTCTTTCATACTGATCATTGTAAAAACTCTTCAGCCCTTGAACCTCACTATAGTTTATTCTCAACAAGGTAGAGTGATCTTTGACAGTTTAAGTCAGAACATGTCATTCCTCTATTCAAAAATCCTCCATTGGTTTCCTATCTCATTAAGGGTAAAAGCCAGAGTCCTAATGATCACCTCTAAGGTCCTCTTATAATACTTTGCACAAGGCTCACTCTTTCACATCCTTCAAGTCTTTGCTTAAACAACACCTTTTCAATGAGGCCTTCCCCCTAGTCATCCTATTTAAAATTATAGTACCCTTCTCTTCCCACTGTACTCCCTCTTCCTATTTTTCTCTATAAATCACTATTTGACATACTATAAATTTTACCTCCCCCTAATATAAGCTCCAAATATATATATATACACACACATATATATTTATATACACACATATATATACATACATATATATATATATATATATATATATAGGCTCCATGAAAGTAAGGATTTTTTTTTTTTTTTTTGCTTTGTTCACTGCTGTATCTCCAGTGCCTATGGTAGCTGGCACATGGTAGGCAATTCATAAATATTTCTGAATAAGTCCCAAACCTTTATTATCAGCACTCAGCTCTTTTTAAAAAAATAATTTTATTTATTATTTTTTATACAGCAGGTTCTTATTAGTTATCTATTTTATACATATTAGTGTATATATGTCAATCCCAATCTCCCAATTCATCCCACCACTATCACGCCCACCTCCGCTTCCCCCTTTGGTGTTCAAACGTTTGTTCTCTACATCTGTGTCTCTATTTTTGCCTTGCAAACTGGTTCATCTGTACCATTTTTCTAGATTCCACATATATGCATTAATATATATTTGTTTTTCTCTTTCTGACTTACTTCACTCTGTATGACAGTCTCTAGGTCCATCCACATCTCTACAAATGACCCAATTTCGTTCCTTTTGATGGCTGAGTAACATTCCACTGTATACATGTACCACATCTTTTTTATCCATTCATCTGTTGATAGGCATTTAGGCTGCTTCCATGACCTGGCTATTATAAATAGCGCTGCAATGAACACTGGGGTGCATGTGTCTTTTTGAATTATGGGTTTCTCTGGGTATATCCCCAGTAGTGGGATTGCTGGGTCATATGGTAATTCAATTTTTAGTAAGGAACATCCATACTGTTCTCCATAGTGGCTGTATCAATTTACATTCCCACCAACAGTGTAAGGGGGTTCCCTTCACACCCTCTCCAGCATTTGTTGTTTGTAGATTTTCTGATGATGCCCATTCTAACCGATGTGAGGTGATACCTCATTGTAGTTTTGATTTGCATTTCTCTAATAATTAGTGATGTTGAGCAGCTTTTCACATGCCTCTTGGCCATCTGTATGTCTTCTTTGGAGACAACTCTCAGCTCTTAAGCAGGAGACCCACATTTCCAAATGACTACTAGATATCTCCAAGTGAATATCTCAAAGACATTTACACCCAAAACTGAACTTATCTTCTCTCCTACAAAAAACTGGCTTCTCCTCCTCCTCCCAACTTAGACTAAAGGTATCACTACTTGGAGTCATCTTTCACTCCTCCCACATCTAACTGATCTATAAATGCTTGTAATTCTATATTCCAAATTTCTTTCAAATTCATTCCTACTCTAAAAGCCACTACCTTATTTCAGGTCTTAGTAAGTTTATTCACTTGACAAATAGTTACTGAGTATCCACTGTGTGTCAAGCATTATCTTAGATACAGGAAAATAATCATAAGCAAAACAGAAAGAGTTCTTGCCCACGTGGAGCTTACAATCTAGTAGGGAAGCAAGGCAATCAATGATCATATACATAATGTTCAACTGATTTAAAAAAAAAGAAGTACAGTGTCCTATAAAAGCGTTTAAAAAGTGGTCTGACCTTGTGTGTGGATAGATGGAACCCATCCTACCTAAGGGTTCCTTGGTTAAATGATGTTTGACTGATATCTGAAGGGCAACTAACAGTTAATTAGACAAAGGTATGGGGGATGGGGGTGGCAAGGGCACTGCAGCCAAAAGCATGTGTAAATGAGCACTGAGCACTAAGGTAAAGAAAGGCAGTTGTGCACAGTGATTAAGGACAGGAATTCTGGAGACAGACTGCCTGGATTTGGGCCACCACTTATTACCTGCGCAACCTAGGGCAAGTTATCCAACCTCTCTGAGCTTTCGTTTTTCCTCAGTTTTAAATGGGGACAACACAGGCATTTACCTTACTGTCTTAGGATTATCATGAGAATTAAATCAATTAATGTATACAAACAGATTTGACCAGTGTTTGCCACATAGTAAATGCTATGTAAATGTTAGCAATTAATAAATAGCCATTCTGAGAAATGAAATAAAGCCACTGTAGCTGGAATGTGAGAAACTAAGCTGGAGAGATTGGCAGGGATATAACTAAAGGGTTTTAAGCAGGGGAGTGACTACTGTAATAAAAATCTAGCTGGTGACATTTCTTCCTCTCCAAACCCCATCCTTCTTACTACCAAAAGAACACAAACTGGGAATTCCCTATAAGTCCAGTGGTTAGGACTCCACGCTTTCACTGCCGAGGGCCCGGGGTTTGATCCCTGGTTGGGGAACTAGGACCCCGCAAGCCATGCAGCAAAGAAAAAAACAAAACAAAACAAAACAAAACAAAAAACACAAACTGATCACATCAGCTCTCCTTTCCAATCTCCAAAGGTTCCCCACTTTCTGCCTACATGACAAAAACCGAACACCTTACACAACTTAGAAGTCTTTTTCAGTATCCCTCCAATATACCTCCAGTCGCACAGTTCACCTACTTTCTTTTCCAAACTATCTTCAAACACCAACATATATGCACTATATGCTTCAATATTACAATGTTTCACTGTTCGCAGCACTCTGAAACTAGTACACCCTTCCTGTTCTCTCCTCTGTAGTCCCTTTTCTCACACAGACTGGAAATCTGGTACTATTACAGTTCAGAGCATTTTCACCCACAATTCAGTCTCTCTTTCCAACTGTGTTGGAATGACTCCATTTCTACAAAATCTTCAGAAATTTGCAGTTGATGTGGATTTACATATCAATTCAGATAGATAATATTTTTCCTTCCTACTTCAAAGCCTGTTCCTTTCCTCTGAGATCCCATGCTAAAGCCCCAAATTCCCTTTATAAAAATGGAAAGTTTTTTTTTTTTAAAAAGAGATAAACCCTAGGTCAACCCAAAAGTCAGGATCACACCATCAACAGCAACAGTGGAACCAAACATTAACCGTCCTGGAAGTCAGAATCAAAGGCATGGGTTCTTAACCAGAGGTCCAGGGACTCCTCAGGGCTACAAGGTAATTTGATGAAGCCCCTCAAATCACATGCAAAGTATGTGTACATGCCTTTTTCTGGGGAAAAGGTCCATATCTTTCATCAGAGTTTCAAAGATATCTGGGACCTCCAAAAGGTTAAGAAGTGCTCTAGAGAAAAAGCAAAGACAAGCAAATATGATTAAAAGGATGAACCCTTTTTAGGCTGTCAGGAATGCCTCATGTTCTCTAAGACTACCTGAAATCAGGTCAGAGAACATTATCCAATCAAAATCAAATTTTTTTCTTTTTTTTAAATACACCTTTTCTTTTCTTTCTTTTTTTAAGATTAATTAATTAGTCTTTATTTTTGGCTGCGTTGGGACTTCGTTGCTGCGTAAGGGCTTTCACTGGTTGCAGCGAGCGGGGGCTACCCTTTGTTGCAGTGACCAGGCTTCTCATTGTGGTGGCTTCTCTTGTTGCGGAGCACGGGCTCTAGGCACGCGGGCCTCAGTAGTTGTAGCACACGGGCTCAGTAGTTCTGGCTTGCGGGCTCTAGAGCGCAGGCGCAGTAGTTGTGGCACATGGGCTTAGTGGCTCCGCATCATGTGGGATCTTCCCGGACCAGGGATCGAACCCATGTCCCCTGCACTGGCAGGCAGATTTTCTTTTTTAAATACATTTTTATTTTATTTATTTTTATTTTTGGCTGCGTTGAGTTTTCGTTGCTGTGCGCGGGCTTTCTCTGGTTGTGGTGAGCGGGGGCTACTCTTCACTGCGGTGTGCAGGCTTCTCATTGCAGTGGCTTCTCTTATTGCGGAGCATGGGCTCTAGGCGTGAGGGCTTCAGCAGTTGTGGCACGCAGGCTCTAGAGCGCAGGCTCAGTAGTTATGACGAACGGGCTTAGTTGCTCCGCGGCACGTGGGATCGTCCCAGGCCAGGGTTTGAACCTGTGTCCCCTGCATTGGCAGGCGGATTCTTAACCACTGTGCCACCAGGGAAGCCCCAAAATCAAATTTAATACAGAACTGACAAATACAGATTTTTACGTAAGGTGGAACTCCATAAACCAACATAAAATCCATAAAGGCAACTCATAAGGCTGGTGACTTACTCTAGGGGTTTCAAAAATGGAACAATAAGAGGACCTCCTTGGTGACACAGCGGTTGAGAGTCTGCCTGCCAGTGCAGGGGACACGGGTTTGATCCCTGGTCCGGGAAGATCCCACATGCCACAGAGCAACTAAGCCTGTGCGCCACAACTACTGAGCCCACATGAGCCACAACTACTGAACCCACGTGCTGCAACTACTGAAGCTTGCGAGCCTAGAGCCCATGCTCCACAACAAGAAAAGCCATCGCAATGAGAAGCCCGCGCACTGCAACGAAGAGTAGCTCCCGCTCGCCACAACTAGAGAAAGCCCCCACGAAGCAACGAAGACCCAATGCAGCAATAAATAAATAAATAAAATTTTGGAACTAATAGGAAGAAAGTATTAGATCTTCTATTCATATTTCCTTTTTATCCCATTCATTCAAAAATTCCTTTTCTGTGTATATTTTATAACATACATAACACTATAGTAGTACATAATTCATACAAGTAAGCATACACATAATGGAGGTAGTTGCTCAACTTTTTCTACCTGTCATTCTACTAGTAGACCACTGATACAATCTACACATTTCAGCACCACCAAGTTAACAGTAACTCCAGGATAACACAAAACCCCACTAGTACAGCTTAGAATCCAAGAGCAAGAAACCTAGCAACTTTCACAGAAAGTCTAATTCATGTCAACTAATAAGTGATTACAAGTACCTCTCTCTGCCCTTACTCTCCTTATACTTTTTTTTTTTTTAAGCTCATCAAACTTTAAAGGATCAGTTTTCAGCCTGGTTTGTCAAAGGTTCCCGGGATGTGACCAAAACATGACCGAAACATGTGATGGGAAAACTACTTGTGAAACCACAAATGTACAACTAATCGAGATACCCTCTTAATTCATCCTAAAAGAAACTACTCTTTTCTTCCAGGAAAATAATAACCTAAACACGAAACATTTATTAAGATTCCCAAGACACAACTTAAACCGGCTTCTGTGATTGAGTGTCACCCAGTGGTGAGACCAAGAGATGCAGGGTCCGTCCGCGATAGGAAATGGGACAGAGATAACCCTAACCTTGGAAACGTTTTCCCAAAATATTACAGCCCTGAGTGACTTGTCTCTTGGGTGGTGGAGGGCAGGGTTGGGGGAAGGCTGGCGGGCGGAGAAGGCTGGCGGAGCGTTGAGAGAACTCGAAAAACTTTTCAATCTGGGGTATCTGTGCCTTCGCTACCTCTTAAGGTCTCCTAAACCTCAGGCCTCTAAGGGGAAGCCCATCTTCGGAGGGCTCTCCTCAGGTTTCCAAGTTTGTCCCGGGGGCGTCACCCCACCTAAAAAAAGGGAGGGGAAGCATTTTCTGGATCAAGTTTGAGACCTAGAGAGACAGAAATACACGAAGCAGCCATCATCTGCTACCGTGAATCTCAGCTTTGGACAAGAGACTGGAAAGCATTAACCCAGGGAAGAAAAAGGGGTCCCGGGCCCGGCACGGGTTCAAGAGGAGGGGACCACGAGGAGGGGGCCACTGACGTAATGCTGTCTGACGAGAAAGGAAAAGAGAGCAGAACAGGTTGAAGGCACTTACACAACCCGATGGGGAAGTAGCGGACGACACCACAGTGGAGGAAGGAGCCGAATAACAAGTAAAGATACAGTAAAACCGTGAGGAGAAATGGGAAATTAGGGAAGGCGTAGTGGGGAAGAAGGGAGGCACAAAAGAACAGAACTACGGCGGGAGCCGGAAAACGAAGTGGAAGAGCCTGCAAGGAAAAGGCGCAAACCAGCCGGCAGAATTCAGTCTCCGTAAAAGTCCGACCCGGCCCTCCCCACCTTCACGGTACCTTCAGTTTATGGAGCTCCACCATCTCAGTCGCCATCTTGTTACCCCTTCACTCCGCCAGGCCCCCACCCGCTGCCTCCGCCTCCGCCTCCGCCTCCGGGAGCTCCCGCCTCGGCGCCGACAGCCACGGCCGGCCAATCGCTGTGGCTTTTACTCCCGCCTCCTACCATCAACTCTTTCTATTAGTCAATAGCTGGAGTCGCCCTCACTCCTTCAGGCGGCTTTCCCCACCTCTCTCAAAAGTTGGGACCTGGAGAAGGGCGGGTTCGGCACCTTCCGAAGGACGCAAATGGTGACCAATTGTGTGTCCCGGTGGCAGACCGCCAGCCAATGGGTGGTGGCGACGCTGACTCCGCTTCACCAATAGGGAGAGCGCAGATGGGCCGGGGCTGCTGCTTCCTGGAGACCGCAGGTGTAGAAGCAAGCGCCGCGCCGCCCCCCAAGCTGGACTGGCTTCCGAAGCTGGCAGGTAGGGTTACGGGAGACTGGGAAGCGGTACTAAGGAAAAATGGTGGGACGTGAAAGTGGGGTGCGGGGTGGAGCGGCGGCGAACGACAGACCGAGAGAGGGGCGAAGACGACAGCCCTGAGGGGAGCCGACGAAGGAGAGAGGGAGCCTAGGGGAGCAAGGGGCGGATTCAGCACTAGGGTTTAGGGAATTTTAGGTAGAGGGCGGGCCAGAGCTGCTTTCTAACCAGGCGTCATCAACTTTAGGGCGAGCACGATTTTAAAACGGCCAAGTTCCGACGATCAGAGCCGCCCTGGAGTCGGGACTAGGGCTCCATCTCTCGAGACGCTCAGTTCACGTCCCTTCCTAGTTCACATTCTTGCAGCACCCCACGCGTGAGAGGAATAATTAGGATGCTGCCTGCTTACATGCCAAGGAGATGACACAGGAGGGGCAAGCCCCAGAGGAAAAGGTGGGGTTAGAATAGATTAGAAAAGGTAGCTTTATCCCTTCAACCTTCCTTAGTGGTTCCTTGATTGTTTCCCATGACCCTCTTCTGGAATTTTGGGTGTACCTAATGTCTTCATGGTTCCTTATTAACTTCTTCAGGAAGGTAAAGTGACATACATCTGTTTCCCTTGCTCCTTGAAGCGCGCCAAGCCTATGCGTACTCCTTCAAGTTACAGTTGAAGTGTAAGGATCAGAAGAAAGATTACCGTAGTATGTCTCTAAGATGTAGAGAGGACTCTTCTTGCCTTCTAAGTTTTTTTCCCCAAGGCTTCAGTTTTTCCTTTGTGCATGATGGGGAAGTTCTCTCATTCCCAATAGAGTCCGGGGGATTTGGGCTATTCAGGGTACAACTTCGAAGAACAAACTCAAAGAGGGGTTGAGAAGAAATTAAGCTGGACTCCTGCCTGATCCCCCGCTGTGGTAGGATGAATGTCGGGGTGGCACACAGCGAAGTGAACCCCAACACTCGAGTGATGAATAGCCGGGGCATCTGGCTGGCCTACATCATCTTGGTAGGACTGCTGCATGTGGTCCTACTCAGCATCCCCTTCTTCAGCATTCCTGTTGTCTGGACCCTGACCAACGTCATCCATAACTTGGTGAGCACTAAATCATGACCTTTTACCCACCCCAGGCTTTTCCCAACCAAAAACAAAATAAAATCACCAATTATTTGGGGGTTTGTCTTCCTTTTGGGATCTTAGCATACTTCTTGGGCTGAAGGACTGCTTTCTGCCCCCCTCACACTACCCACTTCCCTCTTCCCAGGCTATGTATGTCTTCCTACATACGGTGAAAGGGACACCCTTTGAGACCCCTGACCAAGGAAAGGCTCGGCTACTGACACACTGGGAACAGATGGACTATGGGCTCCAATTTACCTCTTCCCGAAAATTCCTCAGCATCTCTCCCATTGTACTGTGAGTCCAGGGGGGAGATACGGGAGATCCTTCAAAAGCCAGGTACAAAGGTCCACAGGGAATCTTTAAAAAAGCAGACTTCTACTCACTTAGACCCTGTGAAGATATGATATACTAGGTCTAAATCTAGAGAGAACAGTAAAAAGTAGAAGACAGTAATCAAGCATTACTTGCTGCCTCCTTGGTGGTAGGGGAATGGAGACGGGACTGAGAAAAGATAAAACACCAAGTTAAAGAAGTTATTTTACACTTCCAAAAGAAGTGAATAAATAAAGGCAGAACTGATGTGAATCTGTAAGAACTAACTGAGAAGTGGAAGCAGAAAGGATTCTAACAGTCATGCAGGCTGAAACTGCTTCAGCTGTCATTTGCCACCTGTCATTAACAATAAAAAAAAACTAATTTATAAATCTCCAGTTACAGGTGCTATCTGATTATCTCCCCAACCCCAAAGTAAATGCTGTTAATATAGCTGGAATATTTTCAGATATCCTAGGACTGCATGCAGTAAAACTGGTCATTTAAAATTGAAGAGAAAGTTGCCGGAAAGGCCTGAATATGGATGGGGAAGGCCAACTTCATTCAACCTATTTCTTCTCTCCCCAGCTACCTCCTGGCCAGCTTCTACACCAAGTATGATGCTGCTCATTTCCTCATCAACACAGCCTCACTGCTGAGTGTACTGCTGCCCAAGCTGCCCCAATTCCATGGGGTCCGTCTCTTTGGCATCAATAAATACTGAGGGATGGAGCTGGGGACATTGGAACAAAGGGCTGTAACATCCCTCCTTTTTCTATACTGTCTTCTATATCTTGAAAGCCTGAGAACTATGTTTCCCAAACTCCCAGTGGAAACTCAACTTCCCCAAATTTTCATTGGAAAATGGGGTTCCTTGGGCCCAGCCCTGCTAGGAGCAGGTTTCTTTGACTGAGGAAAGACAGGTGAGGTAAGCGGCAAATCACTCTCCAGAGCAGGAAGCCATGTTGGGGCAGCTTTTTGGTTGATTAAATTTTTCCATATCATCCACTCCCACCACCTCCCATCCAGCTCTGTTTTACTGTGTATTTTCCTTATAATAAAGATAAGTATTTTCAGATATGGCTACAGTTTGGTCAGCAGGAAGGGTAGGGAGATGTATTCATAAGGCTGGGGAAGAAAGATGCAATAATGACTTACAGAACTACAAAATTTCTCTAAGGTTTTTTTGTCCCCTCTCCCTTGGTCCAGTAGGAGGTGCCCTTCACTCTCAGCTAACACTTAGGAGGGAAAAGATTCTCAAATGAAAAAAAAAGGGCTCCAGCTATATGGGCAAAGAAGAGAGGGAAGATACAGGTTGCCAGTTATGTATTTATAGAAAGATAATCCCCTGGCTTTAAATAGATATATACATACAAATATGAACAAACTTAAAAAAATACAAACCCTTGGATCATAAGGGGGCTGCCGGGAGCCCCTCTATCCTTCCCCCTCACCCAAGGGCAGAGAGCGTGAATCTGTTTTTTAAAAATTATTAGTTTTGGCCATCCCTGCAGCAACAAGCACGAAGTTGGGTGATTACCCACAAGGTGAGAGTTCCCACTCTCTGAACTCTATGTATCTCCTATAATTAGGGTTACATGCTTTCTCGTTCTGTCATTTTACTAGTATATTGGGGCAAAGGAGGGGGCTCCCTCCTGAAATGGGTCAAGAAATAATACAGACACATTTAAAAAGAGGGGGAAAAGTGTCATCTGCTGTAGAAGCAAAAGACAAGACAAAGGCATACAGATCCCAGGGAATTACCCAGTTCCCACACTACTATGGGAGATATCGTCCAGCCCAGGTCCAGGCCCTAGGTTCTTTGTTCTAGCCACCCCCTATTTCTTTGGTATTGTCAGAAGACAAGATTCAGTTCCTGGGTGCTGGTGGAGGAGGGAGAGTGGTTCCAGGGCTTCCTATAAGTACTGAGTGAACAATTTGAGCTTAAAAGTTTCCCTTTTTAAAATATTTAAAAATAAACAAATCAAACTCCATCCTGTGCTGTACACAGCCCTTTTGACTCCCTGACATTGATTTGAGGAAAGAGGGGGGGTGTCAACGTTGGAAAGGCCTCCTCACTTTCTTCCGCCGCTTCGGTTTGGCTTCTCCCTTGGGTACTGTGCTGTTGGGCTTGGAGGCTGCAGTGGCCCCAGGGCCCGGCTGAGGAGCTGCAAAGAAGTTCCCGTTGGACATCTGGCCTGGGGGTACTTGAAAGATCCGGCTCAAGAAATCCTGAAGGTCAGCAGGAGGGGCATCTGGGGTAGCTCTGACAGGAAAACAGAAGACATGATGAAGCAAGAGATACTGGAGTCAAATGGTTACCTATGTTACCTATTTATACCTATTTTAAAGATATACTGAGTCAGTTCCCAAACTCCTTATAGGGTGAGACACCTACATGTCCTAAACAGCATGTCATGAAACCATGTTCAGAACTAGAATAGTGGATAGATTATTGAGAGAAATACCACCACCTACCTCTGCCGCCCACTGGTGCCTGGCATCCGTGAACCAAATGAGATGTGATAGGGGACTCTGTGGGTATCTGGGGAGATTCCCACACGCTGGCATCCAGCCCACTCTGCAAGCATGAGAGATAATTAGCCAAAATATCACAGTTTGGGCTGTGATATCACAGATGGGCTGGACATATGAGCCCATACTTCCAGAGGACAGAAGTATACCTGTGATGTCATACACCTTTCCATCCATCAGCGCAAAGTAGGTGATCTTGAGGCCCAACATGCTTGACTCTGCCCAAAAGTCTCCTTCCTCAGCAGGATGCAGCCTATTACACTCAGCACAGTATCTGGCACTCTTAGGTTCCCGATCCATTTCAAACCTCCTGCAATCCAACAAAAGGGCAGTTCCTTAATAATCTATCAAGCTTACCTAGAGCATTGCTGTAGTCTCCATTACTGACATCTCATCATTACTGACGAATATGGTTACTGACTCAGTTGTTACAAATGCCTATGTACACCCTGCCCTCAACCTTCTATCTTAAAGCTAGAACTATTCTCTTTTCTTCTTGCTAATTCAAATCCTCAGTCTCTTAACAATATAGCAAAAGTAGAAACCTCAGGGTCTTATTACTTACCATCTGGATCCCACGACTACTGACAATACAAGGAAGGTTTTTAGCTACCCAATCCCTAAACTGTGGCTGTCCCACTACCTGTCCTATTTAAGTCATACCTATGCTTTCCCTGGCATCGGCTGCACATCATAGTATTCATTGCTTCTTTGAGGTCATCCTGCAGCTTGGACAGAAACTCATTCACCGACCGGCTCAGCTCATTCTCTGCCATTCGCTTCCTGAGAGCAAAAAGGCTTTGTAAGTCAGAGAGTATTGCGTGCGGGACAAAGGGAGACAGATCTATTGGCTTCTTGAGGCCCCTGGCCAGCTAGACAAGCCACCTCAGTTCTCTCTGCCTCAGAGAGCCTCCATCCACAAGTCCAATGATCTCTGCTATTGAAGATTATTCATTTACCCCACCTGACAATTTCTTAGCTCCAACTTACATCTCATATTCCTTCCGTCTTTCAGGGTTGCTGACAATGTCCCAAGCTGCCCGCAAAACCTTGAAGGCCTCCTCAGCCCGAGGATGATTATTTTTGTCAGGATGAACCTACCAAAACACAGATTTCATCACATATCCATTCTAACCCTCTCCCCATTTTGGGTCAAAATAACCTCATATCAAAGGGTTCCCCTTCGGGGTCTTCCTTGGTGGCGCAGTGGTTGAGAGTCCGCCTGCCGATGCAGGGGACATGGGTTCATGACCCGGTCCGGGAAGATCCCACATGCCGCGGAGTGGCTAGTCCCGTGCGCCATGGCCACTGAGCCTGTGCATCCGGAGCCTGTGCTCCGCAAAGGGAGAGGCCACAACACCATCTTTTTGAAGAGTCAATATAGCTTAATGGTTAATTGCTGTGGCTCTGCAGACAGATCTGGGTTTAAGTCCCACCTCTGTCACTTATTAGCTGTATGACGTAGAATATTTTATCTATCATGGATTGTTGGGAGTATTAAATGAGAAAACACATGAAGCATATGGCACAGAATCTGGCACTATGGCGATCTGCCATCCCAGTGTGCCTGGGATTGTCCCAGTTTTAGCACTGAAATTTCATGTCTCAGGAAACCTTTCAATCCCAGGCAAGCAGGGATCGTTGGTTTAGTATGTGTGTGACTACCTGGCACACACGTACTAAACCCTCATATTTTAACTTTACTGTCAGTCATAAAGTTAAGAGTTCCAACGTACTCAAACTCTTATTTTCTAACTAGGAAATTCTCACATATACTCAAAACTTCCTACAGTAGTTTGCCTTTCTGTCCCAGGAGTGAAATATTGATAACATACCACGATCCTCACAGGCTTTTTATCCACTTTTCAGCCTTTTCTCCAAGACAAATAATATCCTCACTTCCTACAGCTTCCTGATTGTTCCCATCCACATACACCAAAAACAGAGATAAAGCTAGTCTCTTGACTGAGGCCAAATAAACAGAATGCTATTAAATCTCTCACATTCCCAAGCTTATAGAATGTGGGTAATGGTCAATTTAGGGCCTATTAAAGGCAGTGAGAGGTTGCATAAAAGAAGCCCACAGGGACTTGCCTGGTGGTCCAGTGGTTAAGACTCTGCGCTTTCAACGCAAGGGGCGCGGGTTCAATCGCTGGTCGGGGAACTAAGATACCACATGCCATGTGGCACAGTCAAAAAAAGAAGCCCACGGATACTGTGGCCCAGAACAAGAGGGAGAACTTTGGATAGTAGGGCAGGTCTACTGAGGATCAGGGAACTTTACTACAGCTCTATTTCAAGAAAGTAAGTTGAAAATGAGAATTTTTGAATGATACTCCCCAAGAGAGGATGTCTGCTAAAAGACATAAAGGTGAGAAAAGAACTCTACCATTAGTAACAATTTGAGTGTGAACACTGTTCCCCACTCTCAGAATATCCCAGGCCATCCACTAAGGGGCATACATTTCCCACCAAACTATTGACAATTTAGTCCTCTGGTAAGTTACAGGCCTGGTACTTTATTGTGCCTTGAGTGGTTAATGGAAACTTTGGTTGCCCATTCCCCTTTAGTGTCATGCAACCATTGAGATAATTTACACACTGTGATATTTTACCAGTCAAGTTCCATACACTCAAATAGGCCTCCAATGCAATTTACACACACTACTTACATTCAATAATAGCTTTACTTGTATAGAAATAGCATATCTAAAAATAGCATCTGAATAGCTACTTCTTTTCTTTCTTTTTTTTTGTTTTTTTAAGATGCTGGGGGTAGGAGTTTATTAATTAATTAATTTATTTTTACTGTGTTGGGTCTTCATTTCTATGCAAGGGCTTTCCCTAGTTGTGGCAAGCGGGGGCCACTCTTCATCGCGGTGCGTGGGCCTCTCACTATCGTGGCCTCTCCTGTTGCAGAGCACAGGCTCCAGACGCGCAGGCTCAGTAGCTGTGGCTCACGGGCCCAGTCGCTCCATGGCATGTGGGATCCTCCCGGACCAGGGCTCGAACCCGTGTCCCCTGTACCGGCAGGCAGATTCCCAACCACTGCGCCACCAGGGAAGTCCCTGAATAGCTACTTCTAAAAGCAATTTGATTGCATGCTTGTATTAAACCATTTCCCTCGAGCATGATAAGTCACAACTCCCACCTATACCCGCTTACCAGTAAAAGCAACCATATTTTCATGTATGACCTGAAAATGTATGTACATGCCTCTCCAAGATTTATGTCCCATTCTCCTTTCCTTTCCCACTCTGGGTTGTTGGTCTTGAAACAGCTGTTTTCTCTCACCTGGTCCTGGAATAATCACTCACATGTACTCCCTGAACGTTCCCACACTAGTCCACACTTGCCTCACTGCGACAGACAGTTGGATTTCCCTGTATTCGAAAAACCCTCATTTGTTTAGGAGAGAAGAACTGCCAGGCTTTCTGACGAGGTCTCTTCTCCACCCTACTCAGGATTTCACCTGGATATTCCAGATGAGTGAGTCCAACACTGTCTAATACACCAGGTTCGTTGATTTTCATTAAGAAAAAGAATCTCATGACAAAAAACTTTAAGGGAAAGTCAGATCCCATAGTAAAGGGGCGGAAAGTCTTTATGACTCTTTCCTAAGAATTAAAGATGCTCTTCGTCTTCAAGTTGACGTTCTACTCTGCCTTCCCTTTATTCCACTCTCCCAAAAATTGTAATAGAAAATAAAATATGGGAACAAAGAACTGGAAACAGAGGGGAAGGGTACTCACCATCACTGCCAGCTGCCTATAGGCCTTCTTCAGTTCAACATCTGATGCTGTGGCTTCAACCCCCAGCACATGAAAAGGGTTTAGCTCATCCTCGGGAACCCCAGCCATGGTCAACAGTCGAGCCACTTCCTCTTCAGGCTGGCAGTAGCGACCACTAGCTACAGGTGCATTCCCCTGCCTACTGGTCCTCTGCTTGACCCAAGGCAACTCCAGCCAACCCCACTGAACTCTTCTTACCAGCTGCTGCCACGGCCTGCTCTCTCTCAGCAGAATCAGGCACCGCTGCCAGGTGGGAGAAGCTAGCCAAGAGAAGAGCCAGGTGGCTTTACCCCTCCAACCTAACCGATCACTCAGCCCTACCAGAAACCGCCAGCCCAGCTGTAGACAGCCCAACAAAAGGGCCAGAGCCAGGAGCAGCAAAGCACCCAGTAGCCTAAGAAAACGGGTGAACAGCCCTGCCCCATAGCAAAACCCTTGGCTCAGAAACTGGAACATCACCTGGGCCCTGCCCCCCAGCCGCCCTGCCCAGACTCCCACCCAGACCCAAAAAAGGTCCAGATCACTGCCTTTCAGCTGCCTGCATGCATAGATGAGATGGCCACAAGTTTCCACGTACTCCCCCACTAATACCAGCAGTTCGATCAGCCACCAGAAGCCTGCCTGTCCAAGCTGACACAGTTCCTCTGCTCCCCACAATCCCAGTCCTCTGCGCTTATCTGCCTGACTCCGTTTCCGACCCAGCCGATGTCGACCAGGGGATCTGGGATCTCTGCGTCCACCCTCCCGAGTATCCTCCTTGGCTGGAACGCGGTGCCGTTGTCTCCGGGGTGCAGGTTTCTTTCCACTGGGCACACGTGAAAAATCACTGGGAAACTTAAGAGGTTCCTCCTCATCATATTCCTCTTCCAACTCTTCATCTTCCCCCAAAGCTGGAGAGGTACAATGGTGGCAAAAGTTGCTAGAAGAGCTGTCTCCTCCCTCAGAGTAAGGCCCTTCAGGGATTCCAGGGGTTCCCTGGCAGTTACAAGCAGGTGGAATGGAAAGAAAAGAAGGGTTCCCATCTTCCTGGTACCCAGCCTCATTCTCTCTTGAGAGTTCCTGGTCCTCTCCTGACTCTTCTGAAGATGCCTCACTCTGATCAGGGTCCACTCCATCCCTAGGGGGTCCTGGACCCCTTGGAGGGCCATGGCTTGGATCTGACCAGTGGGCTGGATTTGGGGGCTGTGTGTACTTAGGACTAGAGTGCTCTGTGAGGCAGCGGGTACCATTAGGAGCAGGCCCCGCTGAGTCCCTGAGTCCTGAGAATGAAAGTATTTCAGGGTCCACAGAGGGTCCTAAAGTCCTGAGGGAGGCACCACCACTGTGGTGGGCTCCACACAACCCTCCTTCTCTGGGGTGCTTCTGGGCCATGACCCCAGGGCTTCCTGAGGATTTTAGGTCACAGCCATCGTGGTAAGTTCTGATGCCTGTAACAAAGGTATCAAGGTGGGGATGATCAAGGATAGGATCAAGAGAGAGGTTACATAATCTTAAATTGGGGAGATATATTTAACGGACCCACCTCCCTTGTTTTCCCGAGTTCTTTTGGGCATTCATTACCCCAGCAATAAAGCCAATACTACATTAACGACAACCCTGCTCCCTCCCCCCTCCTCCAAATCCCCTTATTTTTTTCTTTCCCCAGAAAGCTATAATGCTGAATCAGGGAAAAAAAGAGGTACCACAAAGGGTGTGGTCCTGGGGTCACTCTTGGGAAAAAGGGAAAGACGACCGGAAAGGGGGCCGCAGACTGCCAGAAAAGGGTGGGGACCGTGCGGTCCTTAAGGAAAATCTGGGGGCGGAGTTTGTGGTTGCCCCTGACAGAGACAACCGTGAACCCTCGGGCTGGGTAGAGGGGACCAAGGTAACATACAGAAGAGCGGCGGTAACTCCTCCCCCTCGAGCAGCTGGGCCGAGGGCCAGGGGGAGCTACGAGAGCAGCTCCCCCGGCTCCGCCTCCCGTTCACTCTCTGCTTCCGCCTTCCGTCCCCGCCGCGGCCGCCGACCTGGGGCTACTTCCACCTCCGGGGTCACCGGGGAAGACACGGGAAGGAAAAGTAAAAGCGGTTGGCGGAGGCGCGAGCCAGTGCTGCAAGCGCGGAGTCGAACCAGTGGGGGCGGTCCTGAGGAAGCACTGGCCCCGCCCCTTAAAGGGCTCTCTGCTGCCGCCCTCCGCGTGCTGAAGTGGGATCCCCGAAGGTTGCGCCACAGGAAGCGAAGCAAGTGGGCGCTGCAGCAGTGCCTGCGGACTCGGGGCAGATTCTCAAGTTCCTCTGGCTGTATTCTTGGGCTTGTGCCGAGACCGGGAGATAGAGGAAAGCCACCGAGCCAGTCTTTTTCCCTTGCAGTCAAAACCAGGGAGCGTAGGGGAGCCACCGCACTGATCCCTTGCTGTAATGAGGACAGAGGCCCTTTTGTATCATGCGGGGGTGGAGCGGAGGGGAGGACGCCCCGGGCCTGGCCCCGCCCTGGCCCTCCTGCGCTGCCCCTTTCTTCCCACCAACCCTCGCTCCGCACCCCCCGCCACCGCGCCTGACCCAGCTGGCGAACTGCCCCGTATAACTGCAGCTCCCACGGCCCGGATCCGCGCCTCTGGGTGCAGCTCTCAGTCCCCGTCACGAAGCGGGACCGGAGGACTGAGAGCGTGGCTCCACTGGGCTTAGGACCCGAGCGGAGTGCCAAAAAACACTGCACTCATCTGCATGCTGCTTTGCATCTCGTTTGCATACCAAGCTGTTCAGTCGACGTTGACAAGCGCCCCCGCCCCCACTCAGACCCGGCTTGGGTACCCTCTCTGTCGGTCCCCTCCTCTGCACACGCCTCTCCGTTAGTCCCCCTTCCAGACCCCGTCTTTGCTCCGCAAGTTTTTCTACCCATGAACCCCTCGTCGGCGCCCCCAGACCAGTAAGAGCACCTTCCCGGGGTCCCCGATCCCGACCACCAAGTTCTCCAGAAGACAATACTCCAATTCTCTGGGAAGTGGAAGAAACCAAGCCGGAGTAGGGGGGCGCTGGGACACCAGTAGGGGTTTTGAAAGCTTCTGGTTGTTGAGTCAGCGCCTAAGTATTCAGAGACCTTTCCCCAAACCTCTTGTCGTTCCCCCAACACCGTTCCCTGCTATGGAAGGGGGTCTCTGTTCCCAGCCTAGAGCCGTAGGCAAACTGGGTCCCCCCACACACAGGGAAAAGAGTTGGAGGGTCCCGCCCCGTGATGTCACCCCCCCCCCACCCTGTCCCCTTCCTCCACCTCCACCCCCACCCCGCCCCCAAGCTGGTTGCTTGTAGCTCACGGGGCTTGGGCTACGACTTGCAAGAGTTTAGGGGGCAACGAACAGAGTGGCCCTACGGGTACCCACGCCCGACAGCCGCCTGAACGCCTAGGACTCCAGGCAGGGATGCAGCTGGGGGTCTAGGGAAGCACATCTACCCCCTCCTCTCCTCAGCCCTGACAGGGTGGTGAGTAGTTAACACCCCCTCCCAAACCTCTCCTTGTTTAGAGTCCCCAGACTTCCAAGCGGATTGGGGAGAGAAACCCCAGGGATTGCCCAAGCCAACTCTCCTGCTTGTTAAGACCTTGATGTCCAAAAGAAGACAGCTGAAGGGAAGTGCCTGCACCCACCCTACCCCACTCCCATAGTGCCCCCACTGCCAGCCCCTCCTTGGTGTTCTCCTTTCAGGAACTGAGATCATATCCCACTGGCAGCCCTGGCACCCCAGGGGAAAGGGGGAGGTAGGAAAAGTCCCACCAGTGTCCTGAGGGGAGGAGCAAAATACTACCAGGATGTGAGATGTTGTCTGTGGGCAAGGTGCCTGCTTAGTCCGTGGGGGATCGTGGGAGTTCGACTGTGGCTTAACGCCCCTTCCCCCAATAACTCCTCCACCTGAAGCCAAGGCTTCAAAACCCTGATAAAGTGTGGCTTTCTGTCTCTACTTGATTTCTTGTCTCAAACTCTTGGTGTCTGATTTTTCCCCCTCTTCCTTCTCTTGGGTTGGAGCAATTGTCAGGAGACCCCCACCATGATTCATTCTCTCCCCTTCCTTCTCCTTCCCCCTCTATTAACTCCATCCTTCCCAGTCCAGTGTGATAATTTTGAGTCCCAGCTGCAGATGGGGCAAGCTTTCTTTTCGGCTGGAACAAGCTGCTGAGTCTTTAGCCTCCAGTCTCACTAGTACCCCTGGGCCCCTCCCTCCACAGACCGAGGACTTCCTACTGCTCCCACCCCACCCTGAAAAGCCAGGGGACAAAGACTCATTACCTTTATAAGATTTGAAGTTCTACTTAATGTCCTTGTTTCAGAGGGTGATGAAGAGACAGCTGGCTCCCGTTAACCCGGTCCTGTAGGTTTCTTCAGTTACCCCATCAGGGCTAAGCTCCGTCCTGAAATTGGCCTTTCTTTAAAAGAAATAGAGGTACAGAGTCCTCAAGATTCATGGGCACCTGAGTTCCTGCCCCCTACCCCCTTGCAGGTTTCCCAGCCCCCTCAAGACATTCATGGATGGATGAGAGGAGCTGACACTGACCTCCCTCTCTGTGACCACCTTCTCTTCGGCCATGGAGGAAGCCTTGCTGCCCCTGGCCATGACCTCTGACCCCAGGCCCTTTAATCAACAACTCCCAGAGCCTCCAGACCCAAGATGTGTCTTGGAACCCCAGGACAATCCTGAATTGGCACCCGCCCTGGTGTGTGCTCTTTGCTGCTGCTTTGGAATCATCTACTGCTGCTTCGGTGAGGGCAGGGCCAGGGTTCTGGGGGGCAGCTGCCCAAGACTGTCACCCTCAAGGATGATGCCAACTTTCTCCTTTGCTCCTGAGCCACCTCTCCTCCTCTGTCGGGGGATGCCTACCTTCAGTGTGGCTGATCTGCTCTTGCCAGCTCTTTTTCATCCCCCATGCCCACACCCTCCAGCTCTGAGCCTTGGCAACTATCATTTGTCCTCCCCTTGCCTCCTACCTCAGGATTCCATTCCCAAATTACCCTCTATGCTTAAGGCTTCTTCACCCTTCCCCAATAATCTGAACCAGCCTGTGCCGATTTCTTCCCGTCTACCATCCCTGGAAGGACGAAACCTTGTTTCTGTACTTATTCCCCTCAATGCATCCGTCTTACCGTCTTACCTGCTGATTTGCTCTCCCAACCCCTCTCAGTTCCTGAAAAGTCTCTACCCTCCCTGGATGATCCCTTTCTGCCCTTTGCCTTGAGGTCCCTGTGTGTGCTGCTCCTGCCTTCTGCTCCTCTGGTCAGCCATTCCTCTCCCTCCTGATTCATCAGAGCCATCCCTGGAGACCTCTTTCTGCCTCTCAGTGCCTCCTGCCTCCCTTCCCAGGCTACCGCTGCTTCAAGGCAGTGATGTTTCTCTCCGGCCTGCTATCAGGAGCCCTGGTGATCTTCCTGCTGTGCCACAAGGAGCGTGTGCTAGAGACACAGCTGAGCCTGGAGGTGAGCGCAGGCATTGCGCTAGGCATCGGACTCCTCTGCGGCCTAGTCACCATGCTGGTTCGCAGTGTCGGTCTCTTCCTGACTGGTCTCCTGCTAGGCCTAACCCTGGGCGCCGGGGTCCTGCTGGGCACTGAGCCCATCTACCAACCACCTTCAGCCTGGGTGCCGGCCGGGGGGCTGGTGGGGCTGGCACTGCTGGGAGCCCTGCTCACACTTCGGTGGCCACGTCCATTCACAGTTCTGGGCACAGCCCTGCTGGGTGCTGCGGTGCTGGTGGCCTGTGCTGACTACTTCCTGGAGGGGCTGGCACTGGGCAGTCGGCTGGGCCAGCGCTTGCAGGCACTTCCAGCCTTGCCTCCTCTCTGCTGGTATAGCTGGGTCTTGCTGGGGACCTGGCCAGCCCTGGGGGCCCTTGGGGCCCTGGCCCAGTGGAAGCTCATGGATGAGGAACGTGGAGGCCACACCAATGGTGAGTTACTGCCATGGTACAGAAAGCAGCCAACCTGTGCCTTCTCTTGTCCCTGGTTCCCAGACTTGAGGAGGGGAAGGGGGAAAATCCACTTGAGGCAAAAGGCAGAGGTGTCTAAGGTGAATGGGGCAGGGCTTTGAAGACAGAGTTGGAGGAGCCAAAGTTCTGGGTAAGAATGAGAAGAGTCATTGTCAGGAGAGGGGGGTGCAGGGAAGAGTTACTGGGGACTGATATGGAAGAAAAGGAAGGTGTCAGGGAAGTCCAGAAGGAAAGGATAGGAGGATTACAAAGAAAACTTTCTTTATAATAACTGGAGGGGTAATGAGATTTGAGAGAGACGTAACAGGGACACTGAATGGGTTTCTCTAGAGTATGAATGTATTTGGGGGTGGGTTTCAGAGTCTAAAGAGGCCTCCCTGAGTCTGTATTGCCCCCTCCCAAGCAGTGGTCTTGAGCCACCAGCGAAGGCATCTCCAGCTCCTTCGGATCCATCAGCAAGAGGCTAAGTGGCACCGGACCTCCCCTGGGGTGGGGCTCTGTGAGGGCAGCTACCGGCGCCCGCTCCACCCCAGCGCCCGGAGCCCTGCTGACAGTCTGGCTCCAGTGAGTGGAGGGGTAGGGGGTGCTCAGGGGCATGGGAGAGAGGGCACATGGGGATGCTCAGGGTGGAGGGGGGCTCTGACCCAGGCCCTTTCTTCTGCCCTCTCTGCCCTGTGCCCCTCCAGAGCTATCTCCAGAGCCTTCGAGAGCACCAGCTGGGACCAGGCACCCAGGCCACAGCTCCCCACACTGTCCTGGACCTGGATTCTGACTGTGGTTCCACTGTACCCCTCACCACACCTTCTGGTTCCACCCGGACCTGAGCCTAAACCTCCACTGATGCCCTCACCCCTAGCAAGGGCCTGGGAACACTAGGTGGGCAGGGCCTGGGCCCACAGGATCCAACACAAACTTCCCCACCTCTTGGGGACGGAATCTGTGCTCCAACCCAGAGCAGCCCTGTAGGGATATGTTTTAGGTATAGATAGAGAAGAATCTTGTAGGGAAGGGAGACGAATGGAAATATGAGTACCTACCTCTGTCCAATAATAGAGGTGCCCTGGTCTCTAAAGTAACTGACTCCCTAATTCCCTCCAAACCAAACCAAGGAGGACCATTACCCAAATAGCCTTCTACATACCCGCCTCAGTTTGCCTCACAATGGTAAAATAAGGGGTTTTGTTTTTGTAGGACCTAAAGAAAATCAGGAAGCCTCCTAAAGCACTTGATAGCTTTTTGATGGGGAGAAGGGCAACAGAGGAGCTCAAGGGTCCCTAATCCCCAGGTCCCTCATTAGGGGGCAGTTGGGTTCCTGGTTAGCCTTTCCCTCTGGACCCCGTAGGCTCAAGCCCCCTTCTCCTACCTCAGTCGGGGGTACTGTCCTCCATGGTGCTTCCCTTTCCCTTCTTCTTAATGTGGGGAAGACCACAGGGCAGTGCCTGGCTCAGCACCCACCTTCCCCCAAAGCTGGCTTCTTGCTCCAAGGAGAGAGCATTGGCCCACATGCCAGAGTCTTGCCCTTTTGCCCAAAGGAGCCTGGTCTTCAGGGCTGCGTGGAAGACAAGTGCCTTCTCTGCCTCTCATCATAGGTGACACTAATCTCCTTAACCAGAACATTGTCCCAGCCACTAACCCATTCTAACTCTCCACTACCCCTGATTCTCCTGCCCAAAGTCTGTACCCTGGTTCCCCAGACAGCATGAAGGAAGATATGTCCCTGCCCCGGGGAAGCAGGGTTATGATGGGAGGGAGGAAGAACACGGGAGCATGTGAATAAAATGGCATTGAACATTGAATCAGGGAGTCCAGCCTCTACTGTTGCTGCTCTTTTCTTTCTTAGCACCCCAGAACAAAGGGTTAGCCATACTGACAAGTCCTCTGTCCCTTAAAGATCTGATGAGGGTACCTTTATCAGACTGGACTACCGTAGGAGCTGCACACGCACAGCCAGAGGAAGAGTCGTTCACTGCTCTCTCATGAACGTGAAGTTGACCTTTATTAAGCACGAATGCTCCAGGCACTTCACATATAGTATTTCATTTAATGCAACAACCCTGCAGGATTGGTATTAACCTTATTTTGCAGACGGGAAATCCAAGGCTTAACAAGGTTAATTAACTTGCCCAAAGTCATAAGCAAGTAAATGTGATTCTCAAGGATTACAAAGCCGTTGCTCATTTTACCGGCTATGCTGTCTTCTTGCACTTTATCTAGGAAGAACAGGACCCAGGCTTTCCCAGTTGTGGCCTCCTGTCAGCTAAAGGCCTAATGGCTGCCTTTCCTCTACCAATGTCCTCCAGAGAGTAGATGGGGAAGAAATGGATGGAGTTGGGGGCTGAGTTAGAGAGTCACTGCCCAGGAGGGAAGGAACACAGGGGCTTGGTGGCTGGAGCTGGGACGTTTAGAGGCCTGAGGTCCATGGTTCATGCTTGTGCTGCAGCAGACGTTTGACTGAGGTCTTAGATCTCTGGGAGGGTGGCGTTGCCAAGGAATAAAAGGGTGGTGGAGGCTGTGTCTGAGGGGGTAATGTCCAAGATCGTATCTCTGGCTGAGTGGTCAGTGTTCAAAGTGATATCTATGGCCAAGGAAGTGGTATCCAAGGTTGTTCCTGTGGCTGAGGAAGTGGTATCCCCATCTGATGGGGTGGTGTCTGGGGTCTGGGGACGACAGTGCATCCAGTTGTGGGCGATATCTCTGGGATAGCCTTTCTCTACTCGAAGCTGCCGATTGAGGCGCCAGTACTGTTTTCCCTTAAAGAAGTAGACGCGGCCATCCCGCCAACTCATGGCACCTGAGGGCTGGTCTGGCACTCCTGTAAACAACCCCTTGGTTGGTTTGGGGTAGCGGCTGAAATCAGTTTGGGCCAGCTCGTCCCACTGCCAGTAACCGGAACCCTAAGTGTGGGGCAGACAGGGAGAAAAGGAGGATGAGAAGAGAGCTTAGGGACCCCCCAGAGGTCTACCCTCAGCCCACAGCAGCTGCAGAAGAACTCCCTTCAAGAGCAAGTCTGCGTCTCCGTGTGAGGTAGCCCGTCCCTCCTAAGAAGGGATTTGCCCTTGCTTTGAACTTTATACCTTAAAGAGGAACACCTTTTTGTTGAGAGGCCAATAGAGAGCAGCATCCAGGTTGGGTTCTACCCTATTCAGCTTCTTAGGGAAGCCAGGAGACATCTTGAAATTAACGTAGCGCCACACCTTGTCTCCTGAAGAGAGCATGTAAGGAAAGAACAAGACACCTCTGTCGCCAGGTGATAGCTTTCAGTTCCTCCATTCCACCGTCTCAGAAACTTCTCATCCCTCCCTCCTTTTATGGATTCTCTGATTATAGGCCCTCCTCAGGTAACACACTGTAAACTAGTCCCCTCACCCTTAAAGAAGTGAATCCATTGCGTCCGAGGAGAGTAGACAGCAGCATCCAGGTTTCCTGGGAGCCCCTCCCAAAGGGCAGACACTTGGAACAAGGGACCCAGCCCTGAATCTGTCACGGTCCACACGTAGTTTCCCTTGAAAGCGTAGGTCTTCCCTCGGGGCCCTGAGAGCATAAGCATGTCAACAAGTCAAAAAGACAGGGGTCGGGCTTCCCTGGTGGCGCAGTGGTTGAGAGTCCGCCTGCCAATGCAGGGGACAAGGGTTCGTGCCCCGGTCCAGGAAGATCCCACATGCCGCAGAGCGGCTGGGCCCGTGAGCCATGGCCGCTGAGCCTGCGCATCCGGAGTCTGTGCTCCGCAACGGGAGAGGCCACAACAGTGAGAGGCCCGCGTACCACCAAAAAAAAAAAAAAAAAAAAGTCAGGGGTCGGGCTTCCCTGGTGGCACAGTGGTTGAGAGTCCGCCTGCCGATGCAGGGTACGCGGGTTCGTGCCCCGGTCCGGGAGGATCCCACATGCCGTGGAGTGGCTGGGCCCGTGAGCCATGGCCTCTGAGCCTGCGCATCCGGAGCCTGTGCTCCGCAGCGGGAGAGGCCACAGCAGTGAGAGGCCCGCGTAACGCAAAAAAAAAAAAAAAGACAGAGGTCAAATAAAGACTTGTGGGTATCTCAGGTAGACTAATCATTTGCTGTCCTCTCACAGGCTGATTTCTCAAAAATTCATTCAACTTTAATTCAGAGAGAAGATTAAGGGCAGAGAAGGAGGACCCAGTGTTCAGCCTCTCCTTTATTGTTCACAGCAAATCAGCCCTGGCCCAACAAAACAAAACAAAAGCCCTGCAGGTAGCTGCTCCCCCTTGGGGACCTCCCCTCCTACCCCAGGTGGCTTCCAAGTTGTACTTCCATGTGGGTATAACACCCTCTCTAATAGACATTCCAGTTAAGACTGTTTTCTCCATGCTGCTGTATTTCCAGATGTTTTTAGTGGCCCTCATAGGGTGGCAGCAGAGGTAAATTCCAGCCTGGCCCACCTTTAATTTGGTTCTGAATCCTCCCTCCCCATACCACATGCCTCCTTCCATGGCCACCAACCCCTGTCTGGTGGTAAACTGCCATTGCTCACGCCAAGGTCCAATGTCACTCCCATCTCAAGGTCAGCAGGCCACCCCACTGCCTGCCTACAGCCTAGAGGAGAAGGGTCTTACCCAGCATCATGGCGTCCAGTTCACCACTGCAGGGGTCTGGCATGGGACTGGGTTCTGTGGGCACTTGGGGTACAGTGGGGAGCTCCATCTCTTCTTCCTCATCCTCTGTCTCTGGGCTTTTCTTGCCTGCAAGGTAACATAATCCTGCTCAGGGAGAGAAGGCACTGGCCTCCCCACTCTTCTACTGTAAGTTCAGCTCAGAGGTCCCATAGAGAGGAAAAGGGAAACCTAGAGAGCTTTCCTTGGTGGGAGGAAAGATCATATTGATATCAGCAGGAGACATGTTTTTAGTTTTGAGAGGCACTAGAAAGGGAGAAAGGGGTTTGCTGGAATGTTCATTCTTCATCCCCTAGAACAGGTATGAGGGGAGAGAGCTCTGGCAGAAAGATTAGACCTGGAAGTGTCAGAAAAACAGCTCTTGGGAGTTCCCTAGTGGCCTAGTGGTTAGGATTCCAGGCTTCCACTGCAGCGGCCTCGTGGCCTGGGTTCAATCCCTGGTTGGGGAACTGAGATCCCACAAGCCATGCGGCAAGGCCAAAAAAAAAAGGAAAGAAAAACAGCTCCTGAAAACGAAGAAGGCCAAGTAACTGGGCAGGAGGAAGAGAAAGAAGCCAAGCCATTTCCCTCCATGAAGATTAGACCTGTGTCTTCATGCCTGAAGAGATACTGGTCAGACTGACCTTCATGATCCCTAGGGGAAAGGACTGACCATAGAGAGCCTGGATCCCAGCCACATCATCTGGGTGCAGCTTGAAGTGGGGCCGGTAGCCAGCATAGACAGGGGCCATGAGGGCCTGGGTGTATCGGGAGTGCCCAAGCCCCAGGGCATGGCCCAGTTCGTGGGCTGCAATGATGCGCAGGTTCACCCCCCGGTAGGTCTCCTCAGTCCAGAGCTCATCTTCATCAAAGTGCACACTGCCCAGCTCTGGGATGTCGGCATGGGCCAGGACCTGCCCTGGACAAAGGCAAAGGAAGGAGGTCAGAGTCTCCTAGGGTGGAGCATCTCCTGCCTGTTATAAACTCCAATTACTCCATTCCCTTAAAATTCCCCCATGTATATTCACTGTCTCTTGGATACCTCTCACTCTGTTCAGATTCCGCTGTCATCACTCCGTTCTCTCAGGGATGCCCATCACTCTGTCCCTTTACCTCCCAGCCACTCTGTCATCTCTGGCCCTGTGCTCTCTGAGGTATGCCTTGAGCAGAGGAACTTAAACCAACAAAGAAGGCATAAGCTTCAAAGAAGAGGCTTGGTAAGGCCCCAGGGAGGTGACATGCTGCTCCCCAAGGGAATATTAGAAGGTGGTTAGAGAGTGTAGGGTGCAGTTGAGCATGGGGGTGGCCTGACATTAAGGTTCCAGAGTCACTGACTCAAGGGGACAGAGGTCTGTGAAGTGAGAGTTGAGAGCTGGTGCCTACCAGGCCCATCAAAGGTACTGGAGCAGTATGGGCTTTGGCGGCCATGGAAGGAGAGGCGGATATCAGCCCAGCCAGCCTTCACCTCCCGGAAGGTCAAGGGAGCCACATTGCTCCAGTACTGGAAGGCTTGAAGCAGGGCTGCCCGGGCTGTGTAGGATGGGAGGGTGGAGGGCAGGTTCAAGATGCGGAAGGTCAGGTGCTTCTTTCTCCAGCGGCCTGGTTAATTGGACCAGAAAATAGGTTAGAAGCACAGATACTTTTGCCAGCTCCGAAGAGTTCCCCTGAGTCTGGGCACTCACTTAGCAAAGCTGTGAAACAACCCCTCCAGGCAAGTGATGATCGGTTAATTGTTCAGCGCCATTCACGCTGATTTGCTGTGAACAGACCAGGTGACCATCCATTCAACACTGAGCTTGTCCAGGCTGTCCCAGTGCCACCTGTGCTCCACAGCCATGCCAACCCCTCCTCTCCCTCCCTTTCCCAGGCTCAGCCCTCACCCAGCAGCAGGTATTTAAAGGTCTTCTGGTTGAAGGGGTCCTCCAGACCACAACGGGGCCGCTTCATACGGGCCCTCGTGGCGTCATCTAGCTGACCTGAGACTGGCAGCTCAGAGGCTTCCTGAAAAGCTCTAGAAAGAGGGAGAGGGATGGGTCCAGCAGGGAAGGGGCATCTGGAATGACTGAGAACTGGGGATAGCTCTTTGGCCCCCCGCTGCCCAAGGTGGTGGCTGAGAATGGCCCAAAAGCTCTGAAGCTGATGGGATCACTCCAGGATCCAGTGCTCATAATTGGGACTTCCTCTTCTGTTCTGCGTAAAGGCAATACTCCAGCTTCACCTCCTGTGTTCATGCTCTTATTTGGGTAAAGTGCCTCTGGCGTCGCCTTCTTCCTCTACTGCAATTTCTAACCTCCTTCTGATCTAGGTAAGTGTCCTGCCTCCTGCTCTGGAAACTCTCCCACCGCTGCTCCCACCTGAGGACCTGTCCTCCCTTTGCTTTCTCCCCTCCTGGCTGGACCCGTCCCTCCCAGCCCAGCCTGCTCTGGGGCAATTTCATCCATCAGGCACCGCAGGTACTGTGACTTTTCAAGGGCCTGAGAACATATCTGAGAGCAGAAAGAAAAAGGACCCATTAGATCCAAAATATGAAAACTTCAAAATAGAAATAAATAAATCCCATATTAAATGTCTACGAAAGGCAACATCATGTCAACAACTCAGCTCCAACTCAACTCACAGTTTTACATATAAATTATACTTCATGTGGAATGTGACCAAATAATAGTATTTTGGATATAACATGGCATGGAGCCTCCAAAGAAGTGCTTAGGGCCTAGGAAGATCCAATGACTGTGCCCTCATCTTTGAATCCCCATCTCACCCCAGGCCCCACCACCCATTCCCTAGATCCCCAGCGTGGACCTGGGTTAAGCAGAGGTGGGCCTGGGGACTGAAAGGGTTTAGAAGAGAGAAAGGAGACCTTGTGACCTTGACCCTGAAGCCATGCACCTTATGACCTCTCACCTCAGAGCTTCTATGATATCTTCTGGCCTGAAGTCATCAGGTCCTTCTAGAGGGTTCTGTAGGTACCCGTATTGCAACAAGTAATCCTATGATGAGGGTAGGGGTCAGCAGAATAAAAGGAGGTTAGTCTCTGGGTGAAGCTCTAAGTGACCTAACAGCCCATAAGGACAGGAGGGGACAGACGTGGAAGGACTAAAGGAGAGGCACGTTAGGGGAGGAAAAAGGAGAAGGAGTGGAGATAGGTAGCGGTGGATCATGGAATAGAGGAAGGAAGGGAAAGGAAGGCAGTTGTAGGTCAGAAGGGAGGCTTGGATGGGACCATGGAGCAGTTCCTCCATCCCTCCCCCAGCCTGGGTCTCACCTTCCCAGGGCACTCACCACTGCTGCCTCCTTCTCTCCAGGCCCCAGGGCCCAGCACGAGACTGTCATGGGGAGTAGGAAGCGCAGCCACAGCCGCTGCCAGTTCATGGTCCCACCAGGCAAGAGCTCCAGAGGCTGTCTGTGCCCTGTGCCCTGAGATTTCTGGGAGCCTGGGGGAGCAGGGCTAGGTGGGGGTCTCTTCCCTTCAGTTCTTTTCACTCTCTAGTCTCTGGTCCTCTTCATAAAACTTCAGAGGAGGGCAATTGGGGGAAGCGTCATTAGGAGGTGACTCAGCCCAGAGATGTGTTGCAATTCACCATTAACCTCTAGCCTGCCAGAGAGTGGAAGTCAAGAAGAGCCTCCAACCCTATCCCCCAGGGTCCTCTGCTGGAGACCGAAAGACTTTCCATATTGTACTTTGTGTTAGGTGATTCATATCATTTAATTCTCACTATCCTCCTATGAGGGAGGAATTATTCTGACCTTTTTTTTAAATTTATTTATTTATTTATGGCTGCGTTGGGTCTTCGTTGCTGCACATGGGCTTTCTCTAGTTGTGGTGAGTGGGGGCTACTCTTCGTTGCAGTGCATGGGCTTCTCATTGTGGTGGCTTCTCTTGTTGTGGAGCACGGGCTTCAGTAGTTGTGGCACGTGGGCTCAGTAGTTGTGGCTCGGGGGCTCTAGAGCGCAGGCTCAGTAGTTGTGGTGCACGGGCTTAGTTGCTCCGTGGCACGTGGGATCTTCCCGGACCAGGGCTTGAACCCATGTCCCCTGCATTGGCAGGCAGAGTCTTAACCACTGCACCACCAGGGCAGTCCCTCTGGCCATTTTTTTAAGAGAGGAAATGGAGATTCAGAGAGGGAAACTTGACTAAGGACATGGAACTCCTAACCGGCCTGGCATATATTCAAATCCCTCTGCCAACTCCTAACCCGCACTCTTTCCATGCACCACGCTGACTCTTAGAGCTTTGTTCTCTAAGTGGTTAGGAGCCACTGAAGTTTCCACCGTCACCTGTGCATCACACAACACTTACATACCATTCAAATGCACAGGGAAGTAGGGATAGGAATGGGGGAAGGGGTTACTGAACTCACGTTTTCAGTGGGACCCCAGTTCTGAGCCCTTCCCCACATCCCAGGCTGCAAGGCTGGCAGGCCACAGGGGAACCCTTCACACCCCAGGATGGAGGCGGGGGATCCTCCTGACTCATATCGTTGCCCTCAATGATGCTGGTCCTCTTGACCCACTCAGCACGCAACTGAGTAATAATCAAGTGACTAAGTCCCAAATGGCCAGTGACAGGCAAGCAAGGGCATAGCCTCTGACTGATGAGTAACAGAGGCCGTGACTGAGGCCATGATCAAGGCTGTTGCCCCCAGGAAATGAGGGAGCTTGGGAACCAGCTCCATTCAGCCCCCTGCAGGACTTTTCTCAGCCCTGCCCTTCTCTTGCTCTTTCCACCCCTCCATCCCTCAATCCCTCTTCTTTTGAGAAGAGGACATGGGCCAATTGAAAATTATATATATTTTTTCTGATTAAAGTCTTCTCTATTTTTTTTCTTTTTTAAAAATTTTTATTTTATTTACTTCTGGCTGTGTTGGGTCCTCGTGGCTGCACGCGGGCTTTCTCTAGTTGTGGCGAGCAGGGGCTACTCTTTATTGTGGTGCACGGGCTTCTCATTGTGGTGGCTTCTCTTGTTGTGGAGCACGGGCTCTAGGTGCGCGGGCTCAGTAGTTGTGGCTTGCAGGTTCTAGAGCACAGGCTCAGTAGTTGTGGCGCACGGGCTTAGTTGCTCTGCGGCATGGGGGATCTTCCTGGACCAGGGATCGAACCTGTGTCCCCTGCACTGGCAGGCAGATTCTTATCCACTGCGCCACCAGGGAAGCCTTCTATTTCTTTTTTTTCTGAATAAGATATCCATTGCTCATTATAGTGAATTTGGAAAATACCAAAATAAGCAAGGAAGAGAATGAAAACCACCAGTAAATTCTACCCAGAAGAAAACCACTAGTAATATTTTGATGCATTTACTTGGAACTGTCAGTGGCTCAGAGTTCAGCTCCAGCTCTGCCAGCCCAGCCTCAGCCCCTGGATGGAGACTGTGGGTGGGATGAGTGAAAGGAAAGGAAGTAGTGAGCATAGTGGGGGAGGGACAGGAGCTGAGAAGGGTGTGGGGAAAGGGAAAGGAGTAAAGTAAGATGAATGTGATAGCAGATTACTCCCTCCCCTTGGGCACCTCATATAGCAACAACAACAACAAAAAAAAGCGGGGGTCGGGGAAGAATGCTTAGGAGTGTATGTTAGTACATTAGTGAGGAGATAATGGTTATTATAAAAGGTAAAGGGTGGGCACTCACGCTGGCCTCAGAGCCACATTCTAGACACTAAGGAGCCAGGGAAAGAACAGAGTGAAACAGTAAAGTTTGCCAAATAGTTTATCTCATTTAAATCTCGACAACAGCCCTGTGGGCTGGTATTATCACCTATGGAAAAGGAGACTGAGTCTCTAACAGGTTACTTTGGGTCACACAGCTAGGAAGAAGCAGAAGAGCCTCAGGCCCAAGCTATGATCTTTGCAGTCTCCCAAGAGTTTCCACAGGCCCCCAAACAAACCCCTTAGAGCCAGGAACTGCAAGCTGGGCATGTGTGCAAGACTGCGTGACTAACAGTTCCCATAACGGCATAATGACCTCCATTTCCGCCAGTCCCCACCCCCTGAGCCGAGCTGACCCAGCTCTTTTTCCCTCTGAATTTGTCATCTCTCACTGGGGGACATGTGTGAATGTGTGCGAAGGGTTAGGACATGCGGTCTGCCTGCCCCAGAGAACTTGAGTCTGAGAGAAAGAACTCCTGGGTTCTTTGGCGGGCTTGCTCCCATCCTACAAACTGCTTTCCCTCTCTGCCCACAGATTGTGGGAGAAGAGTTGGTATAGAAATATTTTTAATTAAAATATTTTAAACTGTAGCGGCAGGAAGTAGGTAAGATTCTGAGAGTATTTTCTCATGTTCAGGAGCTATGGGGCTGTGGGTGAAGGGCAAAGGTTGGCAGAGGTCTCTAAGCCCAGGAGAAGCCAATCTCCGAATCATCACCCACCCCCCTCTGACAGCATCCTCACCCTAACGGGGTGACCTGGAGGGCTGGACATTCTGGTATATAAAGAGCAAGTCTGGGGTCTGAAACTGGAAACTGGAGGTGAGAAAAACGTAGGGTGTAACCAAGTTAGGGCTGGCCTAGATACTGCTCTTGATCTAGAGAAACGTGGGAGAAATATAGTGTCAGCCTCTGGCCTGTTTTCCCCTCAGAGCCCTCGGGGGGTCAGGAGAGAGGGCAGTTTGCCTGGCTGAATGGGATTGAGTTCTCGCCAAGCTGTTATCTTGGAAACCTCTGTTTTTAAGAGGACCCCTCCCCCAACAAACACACACACTCCTTTAATTAGTTATGAGTTCCTAGAAGCCAGATGGGAAGCGATGGCCAGGATTGTGCACAGCTGGATCTGGTTACTAACCGGGAAGTGGGAGGGGCTTGGGGATGGCTCAGGCCTGGGCCAGCATATTCTGTTCCCAGGATACCCCAAAATTCCTCAACCTCCATTACAAACACTTTCTGGCATTCCCTCCCACCCGCACAGGCACTGGCCTAACCTGGCTCGGTTGAGAGGACATCAGACCCAAATCCCTGAGCTCTTCGGTTCCTGTCAAGTGTTGGGGAGACCAAGGCCTGCTCCCCTTCTCCAATCCACATACAAAGATGTTATCCCACAGGAGTCCCCTGGAGATGCTGGAGGCTTCTGCTGGTGGTCCCATTACCCAGCACAGTGCCAAAGGGCTGCATGAGAGGATAAATTCTAGCATCTGAAATAAGGAAGGGAGTAGAGGAATGAGTGTAAGTGTTCTTTCAGCATCTGGGATGATAAGGAAATGATGGTAACACAAAGGACTTTTCCTCCTTCTGGGAATGGCAGCCTTTTCCTTAACAAAACCCAAACTGATCTTTATTGATTTTCCCAAGCGAAGTGGGATGTTGGGGAGCAATTTGGCCTTCTATCCTCACTCTGTGACCCCAGGTCTGCCGTAATGTTTGGGGACTGTCATGGGCCTGGAAAATCCACATTTGGCTCCCTTTGGTGTTGGCAAAAGTGTTTGATAGGGGGTTAGCCAGGGAAGGAGTTCAACACTGACTTCCCCTTTTGAAGAAGGTAGTAACTAGATGTGGGATGGAGACCTTGGGAAAGACACAAGTTTCTCTGTTTTCTGTCAGGGCAGCAACTGCGGAGGAGAGGGATGTTGGGGTGAGAAGGCTGCCCTTGACCTGGGTGGAGGGGGTATGTAGGGAGACAGTTCTCTTCTGCATCCTGTTTTGCCCCTAACTTACTTCAGAAAAATAGTGGGTGTTCACCAGTGTAGTTTTGTTTTTGCTTTGTAGTGAGCTCATTAGTTTGACAATGGGGGAAGCACTGACAGATTACAAGTGTATCCTGCACAGAGTGAGGACGAAGGAGCTCAAGGACTTAAAAGTGACAGAGACACCATATTCCAGCCTGAGTTGGAGCTGCTTTGGCATAGGGAGCACCACTCCTCAGCTGTGAAGGAAGTTTCTGGAAAGGGAAATAGGAAAAGATAGCTGAGAAAGAAGACCATTGATCCTAAGGAAGACTGTATTCTCGGATTTTTTTTTTATACAGAAGCTATTCCTACGCATGTGTGCTTGCCTGTTACCCAGTTTTGTAAGACCCCTAGTGTGTGTGTGTGTGTGTGTGTGTGTGTGTGTGCTATAACACGTGTGTGTTATCACAGGAGTGATGCTTCTATGTTATAAAAAATTGGGATGATACATAACTATCTGCCTGCTTTCAAAAAGGAAGCCAGATTTTGATGGGATGGAAGCACACTGGGAGGAAAAATCAGAGAGATCTTTGAAAACCAAAAGCTGGAACAGGTGGAAAACTATCCAGTTGATTGCTGGCCACAAAGTAAGGCTGGCGACTGACCAGAGTAGCCGTGGTGATCAATAAGATCAGAAAGAACTGGTTGGCAAGAGGCCAGCGTGAGGCCAATTGTGGTGGCCAGTGGCAAAAAGAGTGTAAAAGAGAAGCAAGAGAAAAGGGCAATCAGGTTGGGGAGCTGAAGAAGCACATGAAACCAAACCCAGCTTAGATTAAGGTCATGTATTGAAGGCAAATTGAAAGTTGCTTTTCTGACTAGACAAATATAAGGAATGAGTATTCAGCTGTCGTTTATTGCTTTACTTATTGACTCTGTCAGCGCTTTTTAAACTTTTCTGCCAATTGACACATACACACTACTATATATAAAATAAAGAACTAATAAGGATCTACTGTATAGCACAGGGAACTCTACTCAATACTCTGTAATGGCATATATGGGAAAAGAATCTAAAAAAGGGTGAATATATGTCTGTATAACAGGTTCACTTTGTTGTATACCTGAAACTAACACAACGTTGTAAATCAACTATACCCCAATAAAAATTTAAAAAATAGGGGCTTCCCTGGTGGTGCAGTGGCTAAGAATCCGCCTGCCAGTGCAGGGCACACGGGTTCGAGCCCTGGTCCAGGAAGATCCCACATGCCGAGAAGCAACTAAGCCCATGCGCCACAACCACTGAGCCTGTGCTCTAGAGCCTGCGAGCAACAACTACTGAGCCCACGTGCCACAACTACTGAAGCCAGAGTGCCTAGAGCCTGTGCTCCACAACAAGAAAAGCCACGGCAATGAGAAGCCTGCGCACTGCAGCGAAGAGTAGCCCCCGCTCGTCGCAACTAGAGAAAGCCCACGAGTATCAACAAAGACCCAATGCAGCCAAAAAAAAAAAAATTGAAAAAATAAAGTATATCATAAACCCCGGGAAAAAAACCTTTTCTGCCAAAATTCCCAGATAGATCATGAAAATGAATATGTAGAGGGTAGAGGTGTATGTACATAACTGTGGTGGTTACTTCCTCAGGGTATTTGTCCATCTCACAATGATTACCCCTTCTCTGTCCCCCTTCCACAGGGTCAAATGGGTGACTTCCAGCAGCCATGTTTATGCCATGTAAAATTAATATAGAATTCTATGTCAATAGGTTTCTTTTTTTTCCTTTGAGTACTTTAAACTGTCTGCTGATCTCCATAGTTTCTGTTGAGAAACCCATGGTAATTCAAATCATTGGTCCTGGACTTCCCTGGTGGTGCAGTGGTTAAGAATCTGCCTACCAATGCAGGTGACACGGGTTCAAGCTCTGGTCCGGGAAGATCCCACCTGCCGCGGAGCAACTAAGCCTGTGTACCACAACTACTGAGCCTGTGCTGAAGAGACCGCAAGACACAACTACTGAAGCCCACGCACCTAGAGCCCCGTGCTCCGCAACACGAGAAGGTACCGCAGTGAGAAACACGTGCACCGTAACAAAGAGTAGCCCCCGCTCACCGCATCTGGAAAAAGCCCACGCGCAGCAGCAAAGACCCAACGCAGCCAAAAAGAAGAAAAAAAAGAAAAAAAAATCATTGGTCCTCTATATAGTAACGTGTCATTTTTCTCAAACTGCTTTCAAGATTGCCTCTAATTTTTGGTTTTCAACAGTTTGTGACGTGCTTAAATGTGGTTCGCTGCAGTGCGCGGGCTTCTCAATGTAGTGGCTTCTCGCAGAGCACGGGCTCTGGGCACGCGGACTTCAGTAGTCGTGGCACATGGGCTCAGTAATTGTGGCTCGCTGGCTCTAGAGCACAGGCTCAGTAGTTGTGGAGCAATGGCTTAGTTGCTCTGCGGCATGTGGGATCTTCCGGGAGCAGGGCTCAAGCCCGTGTCCCGTGCATTGGCAGGAGGATTCTTAACCACTGTGCCGCCAGGGAAGTCCCTGAGCTTCTTTTTTTATTTTATTTATTTTTTAAATTAATTTATTTATTTATTTTTGGTTTTGTTGGGTCTTTGTTGCTGCGGGCTTTCTCTAGTTGCAACGAGAGGGGGCTACTCTTCATTGCGGTGCGCAGGCTTCTCATTGCAGTGGCTTCTCTTGTTGCTGAGCACGGGCTCTAGGTGTGCAGGCTTGCTTCAGAAGTTGTGGCTTGCGGGGTCCACAGCACAGGCTCAGTAGCTGTGGCACACGGGCTTAGTTGCTCCGCGGCATGTGGGATCTTCCGGGACAAGGGCTCGAACCCGTGTCCCCCGCATTGGCAGGCAGGTTCTCAACCACTGCGCCACCAGGGACGTCCTATTTATTTTTTAAAATATTTATTTATTTTGGCTGCACCAGCTCTTACTTGCAGCATGCGAGATCTTTTAGTTGCAGCATGAGAACTCTTAGTTGCGGCATGCATGCAGGATCTAGTTCCCCAACCAGGGATCAAACCCGGGCCCTCTGCATTGGGAGCACGGAGTCTTACCTACTGGACCACCAGGGAAGTCCCACTTATTTATTTTATGCAAAGTAATATGTACCTCTTAATCCCCTATCCATATCTTGCCCCCTCCCTTCTTTCCTCTCCCCACTTGTAACCACTAGTTAGTTCTCTATATCTGTGAGTCTGTTTCTTTTTTGCTATATTCACTAGTTTTATTTTTTTAGATTCCACATGTAAGTGATATATTTGTCTTTCTTGGTCTGATTTATTTCACTTAGCATAATACCCTCCAAGTCCATCTATGTTGTTGCAAATGGCAAAATTTCTTTTTATGGCTGAGTAGTATTCCATTGTGTGTGTGTGTGTATACATATATATGCACATCTTCTTTATCCATTCATCTGTTGATGGACCCTTAGGTTGCTTCCACATTTTTTTTTTTTTTTTTTTTTTTTTGCGGTACATGGGCCTCTCACTGTTGTGGCCTCTCCCGTTGCAGAGCACAGGCTCCGGACGTGTAGGCTCAGCGGCCACGGCTCATGGGCCTAGCCGCTCTGTGGCATGTGGGATCTTCCCAGACCGGGGCACGAACCCGTGTCCCCTGACATCGGCAGGTGGACTTTCAACCACTGCGCCACCAGGGAAGCCCTGCTTCCACATCTTGGCTATGGCAAATAGTGCTGCTATGAACATTGGGGTGCATATATATATACCTAAGCATGGAATTGCTGGGTAGCATGGTAGTTCTATTTTTAGTTTTTTGAGGGATCTCCATAATGTTTTCCGCTGTGGCTGACCAATTTACATTTCCACTAACCGTTGCTGAGCTTCTTTGATCTGAAAATTTATGTCTTTCACCAAATTTGGGAAGTGTTCAGCCATTATTTCTTCACAGAGTTTTCTACCCCATTCTCTCTTTCCTCTCCTGTGACTCCAATTAAATAAATGTATATTAGATTTCTGATATTATAGGTTTCTGAAGTTCTGTTCACATTTTTCAGTGTTTTCTTTTTCTCTATATTCTTCACACTGGATCATTTCTCTTGAACTATCTTCAAGTTCACTGAATTTTTCCTATCTCCAAACTGCTATTAAGTCCATTCAGTGATTTTTAAATTTCAAATACTGTATTTTTCAGTTCTAGAATTTTCATTTGGTACTTTTTTATAGTTTCTAGTCTTCTGCTATTTTCTATTTTCCACTTATTATGAGCATATTTTTCTTTACTTCATTCAGAATTGTTATAATAGCTCCTTTAAAGTCCTTGCCTGATAGTTCTGACGAGTTATTGTATCAGTCCAGGTCCAACCAGGAAAGAGAAACCACATAGCAACTTAAACAAGAAAAGTTCAACATGCTAATGGGACTTCCCTGGAGGTCCAGTGGTTAAGACTTCTTGCTCCCAATCCAGGGGGCCTGGGTTCGATCCCTGGTCAAGGAACTAGATCCCGCAGGCCGCAACTGAAAGATCCCACATGCTGCAACGAAGATCCCGCACTCAGCAACAAAGATCCCACATACCGCAACTAAGACCTGGAGCAGCCAAATAGATTAATTAATTAATTTTTAAAAACTATGCTGTAGTGGTGATCATTTTCTAACATACAGAACTATGGAAACTTTTTTGTGCACCTGGAACTAACATAGTGCTGTAGTTCAGTTAGACTTCAATTTAAAGAGAAATGAATTAGGGGAGTTCCCTGGTGGCGTAGTGGTTAGAATTCCACGCTTTCACTGCCGTGGCCCAGGTTCAATCCCTAGTCGGGGAACTAAAATCCTGCAAGCTGAGCAGTGAAGCAAAAAAAAAAAAAAAAAAAAAAAAAGAATTAAACTATAAACATTGACAGATAGTGGATCATAACAGAGGTAGGCAAGGCCACCAATTAAAGAAACAGAATAGTTCCCAGGCAAGACAGAAAAAAGAAAGAAAAAGAAGAAGGAAAAAGAAAGGAAGAAAGAAAGAAAGGAAAAAGAGGAAAGAAAAAGTAGGCTCATCGAAAGGAGTTTTGTTAGTCATGGAGACATTAAAAAGCAGTCACAGGGGCTTCCCTGGTGGCGCATTGGTTAAGAATCTGCCTGCCAATTCAGGGGACACGGGTTCAAGCCCTGGTCTGGGTAGATCCCACATGCCGCAGAGCAACTAAGCCTGTGCCCCACAGCTACTGAGCCGGTGCTCTACAGCCCACGAGCCACAACTACTGAGCCCGTGTGCCACAACTACTGAAGTCCGCGAGCCCAGAGCCCGTGCTCTGCAACAAGAGAAGCCACCACAACAAGAAGCCCGTGCACCGCAACAAAGAGTAGCCCCCGCTCGCCACAGCTAGAGAAAGTCTGCATGCCACAACGAAAGGCCAACGCAGCCAAAAATTCTTTTAATTTTTTAAAAATTATTTTAAAAATAGCAGTCACAGAAGCAGACACTGGCAATGGCCATCCAAGAACTGTATTGAGAAAATGAATCTTGGCAATAGACTTGAGTATTCAGGCCATTTGACAAGGCCATTCCTACTGGGAAAGTAAATGCACCACATAGTGTAGTCTGATGCCTTCAGTCTTTCTAGTAGTATAATTTACGTTTCAAATCCCAATTTCCATCCTGCAGTAGGTTGGAAAATGTGCCTCCCGAAAAAGACATCCATCTCTGAATCCCTGGAACTTATTACCTTATACGGCAAAAAAAAAGTGGGGGAGGACTTTGCAGATGTGATTAAATTAAGCATTTTGAGAAGAGGAGATTATTTTGGATTATCTGAGTGGGCACTAAATGCAATCAGATGTATCCTTACAAAACAGAGAGAAAGGGAGATTTCACATACAAATAAGAGAAGACAGTGCGAAGACAGAGGCAGAGACTGGAGGGATGCTGTCACAAGCTAAGGAATGCTGGCGACCACCAGAAGCTGGAAAAGGCCAGGAATAGAATCTCCCTTACAGCCTCTGAGGGGAGTGCTCCTTTGCTGCACCTTGATTTTGATCCAGTGACACTGATTTTGAACTTCTGGGATCCAGAACTGTGAGAGCATAAGTTTTCGCTGTTTTAAGTCACCATGTTTGTGGCAATTTGTTACAGCAGGCATGGGAAACATGCATGTTCACCAAGAGACCTTCTGAATATAATTTGGTGAACCAAATCAGGAGCAATGTTTGTGGGAAGGTAGACGGCTGGTTGTGCTGACCCAAGTATTCTGTTTCTCATGGCAGATGTAGTATGTGTAAATTGGTAAATTGACACTATAGTTTATATATTCTGGTTTATGCAAGTCTTGTGAGCTTGACTAATATGAGTCTGACCCCAAGATCTCCTCTCTGTGCTGACAAAACCAGATGTCTGACCCTGTGGGGTTATTTGCAAGATCCTGGCCGTGGTAAACACACCAAGAAAATTAATACCATCTTGTTGAGGTCTTTTGAGAGGCATATATCTGGTCTCTCCTGGTTATTCCATGATCCTACCATCAGTTCTCTACTTCAAAACTTCATTAATAATAACTTTATCATGGGACTGACAGTTTAAAAAGCCTTCATACTCCTTATCTCATTTAATTTTCATAATAACAATGTTGCAGACTAGGTTTTATCGTTATTCTTTTTTTTTTTTTTTTTGCGGTACGCGGGCCTCTCACTGCTGTGGCCTCTCCCGCCGCGGAGCACAGGCTCTGGCTCACGGCCCACGGGCCCAGCCGCTCTGCGGCATGCGATCCTCCCAGACCGGGGCACGAACCTGCGCCCCCCGCATCAGCAGGCGGACTCCCAACCACTGCGCCACCAGGGAAGCCCTATCATTATTCTTATTTTTATAGTGGAGCAAAGTAACATTCAGATCAACTAAGTTTTGCCCATGGCAAGTGGAACTGAGATTTGAACCCAGGTCTTCTAGGGCTGAACCCTAGTGACTAGAGTCATTCAACAAACAAACATCTATATTGTGTTTCATTATGCACTAGGTACCAAGAACCAGGAATTCAGATACGAATAAAACTAGTCTTAAAAAAAAAAAAAAAAAAAAAAACTAGTCTTGTTTCTACTGCCATGAGGGGCTTCCAATCTAGTAGGAATAAGTATGTAAAAAATGCAAAAATGTTTATACCAAAGGCAGAAACAAGTGGACCAGAAATCACTGTACCTTACGTTGCACATTAGAAACTATAATTCACTGAATCTGTGTTTGTATTTGAGTGTTTTAGCATTGTTACAGCCTGCACATTATTATCTGGGACATTATTGCTAGATAAAATATTGTTTGTACAATCCAATTAAAACAAGCTTGCCACCCAAGAAGAAGAACTCTAAGCAGAGGGATTTACATTAAACAAAAACACACTTGGAACTAATTCTATGTCTGTCTACGTTAACTGCTTGCTGAATATATAAGTAGTTTATAAAGTGTTGTTCTTCCCAATAATTTCATGTTTCTAAATTAGGTTAAATAATCCATTCAAATATCATTAACCTTAGAAATACCTGAACTCAGGAAGACCCAAGCCTTTCTCTAGATCAGTTCTCCATAGTGGCTGTATCAATTTACATTCCCACCAACAGTGTAAGGGGGTTCCCTTCACACCCTCTCCAGCATTTGTTGTTTGTAGATTTTCTGATGATGCCCATTCTAACCGGTGTGAGGTGATACCTCACTGTAGTTTTGTTAGGAACCAGGCCGCACAGCTGGAGGTGAGCGGTGAGCTAGTGAGCGAAGCTTCATCTGTCGCTCCCATCGTTCGCATTACCGCCTGAACCATCCTCCAACCCCTGCCATCCGTGGAAAAACTGTCTTCCACAAAACCGGTCCCTGGTGCCAAAAAGGCTGGGGACCAATATTCCTGATTTAGGTAGTGCCTGGTAAGGTAGTCTCATGTGTGCTGAGCAGGAGAGGTAAACCAGACTCTTAAATTACTTTAATACATGGGCCTATTTGATAAGTACCATGATAAACATATAAGAGGCTATAGAATTTGGAGACGGAAACAACCATTTTCAGCTGGAAGATTCTGAGAACAGTTAACAGATGAATAACTTCTCAGCTGATCTCTGAAGGATGGATAAAACATTTTAAAATAAACTTCAGGGACTTCCCTGGTGCTCCAGGGGTAAAGAATCAGCCATCCAATGCAGGGGACACGGGTTTGAGCCCTGGTGGGGGAACTGAGATCCTACATGCCAAGGGGCAACTAAGCCAGTGCACCACAACTACTGGGCTCGTGCGCCTCAAAGAGAGAACCCGCTTGCTGCGAACTACAGAGCCCTCACGCTCTGGACCCTACGCGCCACACCTACAGAACCCACATGCCCTGGAGCCCCCCCAGCCACAGCTAGAATGAGAAAACCCGCACACACCACAACTAGAGAGAAGCCCACGAGCCACAACTAGAAAGAAGCCTGTGCACCATAGTGAAAAGCCTGCTCCACAACGAAAGATCCCACATACCTCATGAAGATCCCCTGTGCCGCAACTAAGACCCGACACAGCTATAAATAAATAAATAAATAAATAAATAAATAAATAATAAAACAAACTTCAATTTTTAGTTTATTAAAAATGCATATTTACTGTAATAAATTTGGAACATAAAAGAAAAGAAAAATCATCTATAATCCCACTACCCAGAAATAACCACCACTAACATTTTGCAGTATCTCCTCTTAGTCTTTCCATGTAATCAATTGTTCTTCTTAAAAAGAACATAGTTGTTTTTTTAAATTTCTCTATGGCAGTCTGTTATACATCATAGTATATTTCATCAATGGATTGTTTGGGGACATTAAAATTGTACTCTTGGGAATTCTCTGGTGGTCCAGTGGTTAGGACTCCACACTTTCACTGCTGAGGGCCCAGGTTCAAGCCCTGGTTGGAGAATTAAGATCCCACAAGCCATGTGGTACGGCCAAAAAACAATTGTATTTTTTATTTTTGTGTTATTTTTTCTCATTTTGTTTTTGTAAAAACACTGTTAACAAAACATCCTTGTGACTAAATCTCTACATACCTCCTTGTATTTTCCTTAGGACAATTTCTTGCAAGAATAATTTCTTTGTCCAAAAAACAAAATCTTTTTTAGGCCTCTCATTAACATTTTTAAAATTTGTTGTAAAATATACACATTTTAATCATTTTATAAGTAAAGATGCAGTGGCATTAAGTACATTTACAACATTGTGTAACTATCACCACTATCTATTTCCAGAACTTTTTCATCAACTCAAGCAAAAACTCTCTACCCATAAAACAGTAACTCCTCATTCCACTTCTCCCAGCCCCTGTTAATCTCTACTCTACCTATTATCTCTATGAATTTTCCTATTATAGGTACCTCATTTAAGTGGAATCATATAATATTTGTCCTTTTTTGTGTCTGGCTTCTTTCACTTGCGTGATGTTACCGAGATTCATCCATTTTTGGCATATGTTAGAATTTTATTCATTTTATGGCTGAATAACATTCCATTATATGTATATATCACATTTTCTTTATTCATTTATCTGCTGATGGAAACTTGGGCTTTTCCTGATTTTTGGCTATAGGCCTTTAATATTTTTGACAAATTGTCCCTACAAGAAGACTTTAACAACTTGCACCAGCAGAAGTATGACTGTGCCCATTTCTCTGCTACTTATGAACACTATACTCTCTTTTTTTTTTAACAACATAATAATCAAGTATATCCTATTGTTGTTTTACTTTTCATTCCTGATAAAGACACACTATATTTGGAAAAACAAAGATAGCAGTGCAAGTCAGAAGACAATGGAATGACATCTTTGAAGTACTGAAAAAAAAATGTCAACCTATAATTCTATATCCAGTGAAAATTGAATTGTCTGTTTATTTCTACATGGTAAAGTAATCCGACAAATTAGCCATCCCACCACTTAATTAAAAAAAAAAACTAGAAAACTGTACAAAATAGATGAATTATTTTCAGATATTGGGCAAAAGCAACACAGGATTACAGTCCGTGAGAGAAAAGGAAAGAAAACAAATTATGTGAGCCTTTCAATTCTCCCAACTATCTTACCAGAGATACATTCCAGACAATATCACAGGAATGGGAAATCCAAGCAGAGTACAGTGGTTTTGCTGAGATAAAGGGACAGAGATTAGATTTTGGGAAGGCTGAAGAGGTGTGATTCTGTGGAAGAGAGTACTAGAGAGAAGAGAGCTATGTGAAGAAAGAGCTCCACAAATTTTCATAGTGGCCCTGTGAGTCTTTGACTGAACAATAGACTGCTCATGAATGGGAGTGAGAGGGGAGACTCCATGAAACTGGCCAAAAATCAACTATCAGGTAAAAAAAAAACGACTGCTGAAGAATTACAAAGTGTATAATTACTGGCACTTACACAGGGATGGGAAAATTAGACTTCCAACCAGTCAGACTGAAGAGACGTTGTTGAATACTCAGAGTATTCAGTAGAGACTTCAAAAAAGCTATGCCTTAGGAGTAGGGCACCTACAAGCCTGAGAGTAAAGCTACCCTAGACCTACCCTAACAAAGTTTAAAAACATGCCTCAAAAGTATCAAGCTGATATTCAAGTAAATTAGCTGCCTGCCAGAACAAAGCCCAACACTCTTTAAAGGAAGGAAATAAAATCCAGAAATGCAACAATGTAACATTCACAATGTCCAGCATCTAATAAAAAATTACTAGATAGGGCTTCCCTGGTGGTGCAGTGGTTGGGAGTTCACCTGCCGATGCAGGGGACGTGGGTTCAAAGAAGCTCAGCAACGGTTAGTGGAAATGTAAGTTGGTCAGCCACAGCGGAAAACATTATGGAGATTCCTCAAAAAACTAAAAATAGAACTACCATGCTACCCAGCAATTCCATGCTTAGGTATATATATATGCACCCCAATGTTCATAGCAGCACTATTTGCCATAGCCAAGATGTGGAAGCAGGGCTTCCCTGGTGGCGCAGTGGTTGAAAGTCCACCTGCCGATGTCAGGGGACACGGGTTCGTGCCCCGGTCTGGGAAGATCCCACATGCCGCAGAGCGGCTGGGCCCGTGAGCCATGGCCGCTGAGCCTACACGTCCGGAGCCTGTGCTCTGCAACGGGAGAGGCCACAACAGTGAGAGGCCCGCGTACCGCAAAAAAAAAAAAAAATTGCTAGACATACTCCTTGCAACCATCAAATAAATAAATAAATAACGTAAAAAGGGAAAATGGGATCCATAGCCAGCAGAAAACTCAGACAATAAAAATAGACCCAGAGACATTCACAGAAAGATAGACAAGATGAAAAGACAGAGGGCTATGTACCAGATGAAGGAACATGATAAAACCCCAGAAAAACAACTAAATGAAGTGGAGATAGGCAACCTTCCAGAAAAAGAATTCAGAATAATGATAGAGAAGATGATCCAGGACCTTGGAAAAAGAATGGAGGCAAAGATCAAGAAGATGCAAGCAATGTTTAACAAAGACCTAGAAGAATTAAAGAACAAACAAACAGGGGTGAACAATACAATAACTGAAATGAAAAATACACTAGAAGGAATCAATAGCAGAATAACTGAGGCAGAATAACGGATAAGTGCCCTGGAAGACAGAATGGTGGAATTCACTGCTACAGAACAGAATAAAGAAAAAAGAATGAAAAGAAATGAAGACAGCCTAAGAGACCTCTGGGACATTAAACACAACAACATTCACATTATAGGGGTCCCAGAAGGAGAAAAGAGAGAGAAAGACCCGAGAAAGTATTTGAAGAGATTATAGTTGAAAACTTCCCTAACATGGGAAAAGAAATAGCCACCCAAGTCCAGGAAGTGCAGAGAGTCCCAGGCAGGAGAAACCCAAGGAGAAACACGTGGAGATACATAGTAATCAAATTGGAAAAAATTAAAGACAAAGAAAAATTATTGAAAGCAACAAGGGAAAAACGACAAATAACATACAAAGGAACTCCTATAAGGTCAACAGCTGATTTCTCAGCAGAAACTCTACAAGCCAGAAGGGAGTGGCATGATATACTTAAAGTGATGAAAGGGAAGAACCTACAACTAAGATTACTCTACCCGGCAAGGATCTCATTCAGATTCGATGGAGAAATCAAATGCTTTACAGACAAGCAAAAGCTAAGAGAATTCAGCACCACCAAACCAGCTCTACAACAAATGCTAAAGGAACTTCTCTAAGTGGGAAACATAAGGGAAGAAAAGGACCTACAAAAACAAACCCAAAACAATTAAGAAAATGGTCATAGGAACATACATATTGATAATTACCTTAAACATGAATGGCTTAAATGCTCCAACCAAAAGACACAGGCTTGCTGAATGGATACAAAAACAAGACCCATATAAATGCTGTCTACAAGAGACCGACTTCAGACCTAGGGACACATACAGACTGAAAGTGAGGGGATGGAAAAAGATATTCCATGCAAATGGAAATCAAAAGAAAGCTGGAGTAGCAATACTCATATCAGTAAAATAGATTTTAAAATAAAGAATGTTATAAGAGACAAGGAAGGACACTACGTAATGATCAAGGGATCAATCCAAGAAGAATATATAACAATTATAAACATATATGCACCCAACATAGGAGACCTCAATGCATAAGGCAACGGCTAACAGCTATAAGAGAGGAAATCGACAGTAGCACAGTAATAGTGGGGGACTTTAACACCTCACTTACACCAATGGACAGATCATCCAAACAGGAAATTAATAAGGAAACACAAGCTTTAAATGACACAATAGACTAGATAGATTTAATTGATATTTATAGAACATTTCATCCAAAAACAGAAGATTACACTTTCTTCTCAAGTGCACACGGAACATTCTCCAGGATAGATCACATCTTGGGTCACAAATCAAGCCTCAGTAAGTTTAAGAAAATTGAAATCATATCAAGCATCTTTTCTGACCACAATGCTATGAGATTAGAAATCAATTACAGGGAAAAAAACCATAAAAAACACAAACACATGGAGGCTAAACAATACGTTACTAAATAACCAAGAGATCACTGAAGAAATCAAAGAGGAAATCAAAAAACACTTAGAGACAAATTACAATGAAAACACGACGATCCAAACCCTATGGGATGCAGCAAGAACAGTTCTAAGAGGGAAGTTTATGGCAATACAAGCCTACCTCAAGAAACAAGAAAAATCTCAAATGAAGAACCTAACCTTACATCTAAAGCAATTAGAGGAAGAAGAACCAAAAAAAAAAAAAACCCCAAAGTTAGTAGAAGGAAAGAAATCATAAAGATCAGAGCATAAATAAATGAAATAGAAACAAAGAAAACAATAGCAAAGATCAATAAAACTAAAAGCTGGTTCTTTAAGAAGATAAACAAAGTTGATAAACCATTAGCCAGACTCATAAAGAAAAAGAGGGAGAGGACTCAAATCAATAAAATTAGAAATGAAAAAGGAGAAGTTACAACAGACACCGCAGAAATACAAAGCATCCTAAGAGACTACTACAAGCAACTCTATGCCAATAAAATGGACAACCTGGAAGAAATGGACAAATTCTTAGAAAGGTATAACCTTCCAAGACTGAAACAGGAAGAAATAGAAAATATGAACAGACAAATCACAAGTAATGAAATTGAAACTGTATTAAAAATCTTCCAACAAACAAAAGTACAGGACCAGATGGCTTCACGGTGAATTCTATCAAACATTTAGAGAAGAGCTAACACCCATGCTTCTCAAACTCTTCCAAAAAATTGCAGAGGAAGGAACACTCTCAAACTCATTCTATGAGGCCACCATCACCCTGATACCAAAATCAGACAAAGATACTATAAAAAAAGAAAATCACAGACCAATACCACTCATGAATATAGATGCAAATATCCTCAACAAAATATTAGCAAACAGAATCCAACAACACATTAAAAGGATCATATACCATGATCAAGTGGGATTTATCCCAGGGATGCAAGAATTCTTCAATATATGCAAATCAATCAATGTGACACACCATATTAACAAATTGAAGGATAAAAACCATATGATCATCTCAATAGATGCAGAAAGAGCTTTTGACAAAACGCAACACCCATTTATGATAAAAACTCTCAAGAAAGTAGGCATAGAGGGAACCTATCTCAACATAATAAAGGCCATATACAACAAACCCACAGCAAACATCATTCTCAATAGTGAAAAGCTGAAAGCATTTCCTCTAAGATCAGGAACAAGACAAAGATGTCTACTCTCACCACTATTATTCAACATAGTTTTGGAAGTCCTAGCCATGGCAATCAGAGAAGAAAAAGAAATAAAAGGAATACAAATGGGAAAAGAACAAGTAAAACTGTCACTCTTTGCAGATGACATAATACTATACATAGAGAATCCTAAAGATGCCACCAGAAAACTACTAGAGCTAATCAGTGAATTTGGTAAAGTTGCAGGATACAAAATTAATGCACAGAAATCTCTTGCATTCCTATACACTAATGATGAAAAATCTGAAAGAGAAGTTAAGGGAAAACTCCCATTTACCATTCCAACAAAATGAATAAAATACCTAGGAATAAACCTACCTAGGGAGACAAAAGACCTGTATGCAGAAAAATATAAGACACTGATGAAAAAAATTAAAGATGCTACCAACAGATGGAGAGATGTTCTTGGATTGGAAGAATCAATATTGTGAAATGACTATACTACCCAAAGCAATCTACAGATTCAGTGCAATCCCTATCAAATTACCAATAGCATTTTTTACAGAACTAGAACAAAAAATCTTAAAATTTGTATGGAGACCTAAAAGACCCTGAATAGCCAAAGCCATTTTGAGGGAAAAAAATGGAGCCGGAGGAATCAGGCTCCCTGACTTCAGACTATACTACAAAGCTACAGTAATCAAGACAACATGGTACTGGCACAAAACAGAAATATAGATCAATGGAACAGGATAGAAAGCCCAGAGATAAACCCATGCACCTAAGGTCAACTAATCTATGACAAAGGAGGCAAAGATACACAATGGAGAAAAGACAGTCTCTTCAATAAGTGGTGCTGGGAAAACTGGACAGCTACATGTAAAAGAATGAAATTAGAACACTCACTAACACCATACACAAAAATAAACTCAAAATGGACTAGAAACCTAAATGTAAGACTGGACACTATAAAACTCTTAGAGGAAAACATAGGAAGAACACTCTTTGACATAAATCACAGCAAGATCTTTTTTGATCCAACTCCTAGAGTAATGGAAATAAAAACAAAAATAAACCAATGGGACGTAATGAAACTTGAAAGCTTTTACACAGCAAGGGAAACTATAAACAAGACGAAAAGACAACCCTCAGAATGGGAAAAATATTTGCAAACAAATCAACGGACAAAGGTTTAATCTCCAAAATATATAAACAGCTCATGCAGCTCAATATTAAAAAAAACAAACAACCCAATCCAAAAATGGGCAGAAGACCTAAACAGACTTTTCTCCAAAGAAGACATACAGATGGCCAAGAAGCATATGAAAAGCTGCTCAACATCACTAATTATTAGAGAAATGCAAATCAAAACTACAATGAGGTATCACCTCATACCAGTTAGAATGAGCATCATCAGAAAAATCTACAAACAACAAATGCTGGAGAGCGTGTGGAGAAAAGGGAACCCCCTTACACTGTTGGTGGGAATGAAAATAGATACAGCCACTATGGAGAACAGTATGGACGTTCCTTAAAAAACTAAAAATAGAATTACCATATGACCCAGCAATCCCACTACTGGGCATATACCCAGAGAAAACCATAATTCAAAAAGACACATGCACCCCAATGTTCATTGCAGTGCTATTTACAATAGCCAGGTCATGGAAGCAACCTAAATGCCCATCAACAGATGAATGGATAAAGAAGATGTGGTACATATATACAATGGAATATTACTCAGCCATAAAAAGGAACGAAATTGGGTCATTTGTAGAGAGGTGGATGGATCAAGACTGTCATACAGAGTGAAGTAAGTCAGAGAATAACAAATATTAACGCATATTAATGCATATATGTGGAACCTAGAAAAATGGTATAGATGAACCAGTTTGCAGGGCAGAAACAGAGACACAGATGTAGAGAACAAATGTATGAACACCAAGTCGGGAAAGTGGCGGGGGCGGGGGTGGTGGTGGTGGTGTGATGAATTGGGAGATTGGGATTGACATATATACACTAATATGTATAAAATGGATAACTAATAAGAACCTGCTGTATAAAAATAATAAATTTTAAAAAACACAATGCTGAAATTTAAAAAAAATAGAACCAGAAATGACAGAAGTTATGGAATTAGTGGATAAGAATTTTTCAACACCTATTATTAGTTCAAGAGAAAAGAAAACAATAAATAAAATGAGGAAAGAAATAGAGACTACACAAAAGAAATGAAAAATACCACTGTATGGCCCTAACAACAAATTACACAACACAGTTGAAAGATCAGTGAACTTGAAGACATAGAAATAAGAACTATCTAAAGTGAAGCATAGAAAGAAAAGAAAGGGGGAAAAATGAACAGAGCCTCAGTGACCTGTTGGGCAATATCAAGTACACTACCATACATGTGACTTGGAGTACTGGAAAACAGTAGGAACAGAAAAGGATATTTGAAGAAATAATGGCAAAAAATTCACCATATTTAATGAAGAAAATATCAACACACCCAGATCAAAATGTTTGATGAACCACAAGCAGTATAAACACAAAGAACACTATATCAAGACACAGCATTAATAAAATTGCTGAAAACCAATGAGAAAAAGGACGTCTGAAAAGAAGCCAGAGAAAAAGATCATTATGTATATGGAAACAAATATAAGAATAACCACTAACTCTCTTCAGAAACAATTCAAGACAGAAAACAATGGAATTATACCTTTAAAAGTACTAAATGAAAAAGGTATCAATCTAGAATTCTATACCCAGTGGAAGTACCCATTAAAAATGAAAGCAAAGAAGAAATTTTAAAACAAACGAAAGCTGAAAAAATATATATCACTTGCGGGCTTCCCTGGTGGTGCAGTAATTAAGAATCCGCCTGCCAATGCAGGGGACACAGATTCGTGCCCTGGTCCGGGAAGATCCCACATGCCACGAAGCAACTGAGCCCGTGAGCCACAACTACAGGGCCTGTGCTCTAGAGCCCGTGAGCCACAGCTACTGAGCCCGTGTGCCACAACTACCGAAGCCCTCGTGCCTAGAGCCCATGCTCCACAACAAGAGAAGCCACCGCAATGAGAAGCCCGTGCACCGCAAAGAAGAGTAACCCCCACTTACTGTAACTAGAGAAAGCCCATGTGCAGCAACAAAAGACCCAACGCAGCCAAAATAAATAAATAATAAAATAAATTTTATATATATATATATATATATATATATATATATATCACTTGCATTACAAGAACCATTAAAGGAGGTTCTTCAGATTGAAGAAAGATGATACCAAGAGGAAACAGATCTACATAAAAGAATTAAGGGCATAGAAATAGTAAGCATGTGGGTAAATATAAGAGACATTTAAAAAATTTAGGGAGTTCCTTGGTAGTCCGGTGGTTAGGACTGTGCTTTTACTTCTGTGGCCCAGGTTCAATCCCTGGCCAGGGAACTAAGATCCCGCAAGCTGGGCTTCCCTGGTGGAGCAGTGGTTGAGAGTCCACCTGCCGATGCAGGGGACACGGGTTCGTGCCCTTGTCCGGGAAGATCCCACATGCCGCAGAGCGGCTGGGCCCGTGAGCCATGGCCGCTGAGCCTGCGCGTCCGGAGCCTGTGCTCCGCAACAGGAGAGGCCACAACAGTGAGAGGCCCGCGTACCGCAAAAAAAAAAAAAGATACATATCGTAAACCCTAGAGCAACTACTGAAAAAAATAAAGAAATATAATTAATAATAGGAGATAAAATGAAATACTAATAATAGTCCAAGGTGAGCAGGAATAAAGAAGTAAAAATGGATAGGACAAGTAGAAAACAAATAGCATGGTGGTTGGAACTTAAACCTGACCATATCAATTGGAATTGTCTCTTTATGGATTTTGCCTGTCTTTCTATTGGAGAGGTTGTCTTTTAATGTTGATTTGCAAGAGCTCTTTATATAATAAAATATAAATCCTTTGTTATATATGTTTTCTGCCTTTAATGTTATGCTCAGGAAACCTTTCCCTGACCAAAATAGATAGCACTTTAAACACTGACTCAGAAAACTGAAAATAGAATTTCCATATGATCCAGCAATCCCACTCCTAGGCATATAATTCAAAAAGATACATGCACTGTTCACAATAGCCAAGACATGGAAACAACATAAATGTCCATCAACAGAGGAATGGATAAAGAAGATGTGGCACTTATATACAATGAAATACTACCCAGCCATAAAAAAGAAGGAAATAATGCCATCTGCAGCAACATGGATGCAACTAGAGATTATCATACTAAGTGAAGTCAGAAAGACAAATACCATATGATATCACTTATATGTGGAATCTCAAATGTGGTGCAAATGAACCTATCTATGAAACAGAAACAGACTCACAGACATAGAGAACAGACTTGTGGTTACCAAGGGGGTAGGGAGGGGGAGGGAGGAATGGACTGGGAGTTTGGGGTTAGTAGATGAAACTATTACATATAGAATGGTTAAACAACAAGGTCCTACTGTATAGCACAGGGGACTATATTCAATATCTTAGGATAAACCATAATGGAACAGAATATAAAAAAGAATATATATATGTATATAACTGAGTCACTTTGCTGTACAGCAGAAATTAACACAACATTGTAAATCAACTATACTTCAATAAAAAAATAAATGAAAAAAACGTAAACACTGAGAAATAAAGAGCTGTATTTAGAAAATAAATATTGCATAGGTGAGTTTAGTTATAAAAGGCACTTAAGGGAATCAGAACATAAGGTAGAAAGAGTAATTCAGGACCAAAACATTGAGTGCTATCTTAGTCTATTCAGGCTGCTATAACAAAATACCACAGACTAGGTAGCTTATAAACAACAGAAAGTTTTTGCTCACAGTGGGAAAGGCCAAGGCAGAAGTAGGGAATTAAGAGGTAGAAACTACTATGTATGAAATAAATAAAATACAAGAATATATTGTACAGCACAGGGAATATAGCCAATATTTTATAATAACTATAAATGGAGCATAATGTTTTAAAGTTGTGAATCACTATGCTGTACACCTGAAACATACATAATATTGTAAATCAAACATACCTTGATAAAAAGAAAAAAATGTTATTGCTCACAATTCTAGAGGCTGAAAGTCTGAGACCAGGGTGCCAGCATGGTCAGGTGAGGGCCCTTTTCCAGATCTCAGACTTCTTGTATCCTCACATAGTGGAAGGGGGCAGGGAGTTTTGTGGGGTCTCTTTTATAAGAGCATTAACCTCATTCACAAGGGCTCCACCCTCATGACCTAATCACCTCCCAAAAGTCCCACCTCCTAATACCCTTTGGGGACTAGGATTTCAACATATGAATCTGGGGGGACATGAACATTCAGACCATAGTAACTGCCTTGATTATCTGATGAATAAGCTTGATCTCCATTGGGTAGACCAAAGGGAATGCGTTAAAGGTTGTTGTTTGAAGAAATGACACCATCAACATTGGGCTTAAAGGAAGCAAATCTTGTTGAAGATCAAAGTGTGTGGGACTGACTGGGGGAAGTGGATGGTGGAGAGAGATATAAGTTGGAGACCAGTTAGTGTGCTTTTGCAGTAGTTCAGACAAGTAGTGACTAGGATATCCACCTAGATAATGAATAAGGATAAGAACTATATGACTACTGTAAAAACCAATAGCCTCAAGCTTCTTTCAGTTCTGGGTTTTAGACAAATTGAATCTGAAGCACCAACATCCATAGGAGATATTGGATAGGCAGGTTTTAGAGGTGGTCGGGTTAGAGAAAGTTTGGGAGTTATTAGCACAGAGGTAATTATTGAAATCACAAGAGTAAATGAAGTCACCAGGGGAGACTTGAGTACAGCAGAACCTTGTAGATTTCTAGAATGTTGGACTCATCCTTCCAGACTCAGACTAGTCATGTCCTCTGGGGAGCCTTCCTTGATCACCACCTGCCTGTCCCCACCCCCACAGATGGGGGACTTAGGAGTCCCCTCTCGGCTTGCCCCTAATAGAGTATCTTTTACACTTTATTATTGTTGAGTATTTTCTTCTTTGTTTTTCTTGAGGTTCTAGAAGGGAGATACCAAAATTTATCCAACTTTGTGTTCTCCTGGACTATAGAAGACTCTTGAAAAATGTTTGCTGAATTTAATCAAAATTTATGTCTTGTTGCTTTCCCCAAAAAAGAGATCCTTTAACATTTCTCTCCCCACCTCTCAGCCAATTCTGTTACCCCACTCAGCCAGTTATCCATTTGGGGTTATAATCTCCTTCCCTCCCACTGCAGTTCAGCATCTTCTTTGATTTCCAGGAGAGAATGGAAAGCATTACTGTTTCTTTTGAGAGATGGCGTTACTGACAAAAAAAGGTACCCTCTCGATCCCAGATTCTCTATCCTCCTCAATTTGTAGCTCTAGGTTATAGTTGTGTAGGGAAGGGAGATCTATATATCCCATCCTGGAGTGCCTGGGAGCCTGAAGAGAAAAGATTTTCTAGCTGAGTAAACCTATCTGCTAATTTCAAAACAAGCTGGAGTCTAGGGACAAGATAAGTTGCAAACATTGACCCCTCACAGTACCACCTAGTGGACAATAAGAAACTAACACATGGATTCTGAGCCTGTGAGGGTAGAAGGCCAATCCTAAAATAATTCACTTCTGGATTCCTAGAATCTTTGCTATTTACACAATAGGAGAGAGGATTCATCTGCAAGGAGGAAAGAAATGATAAGTAAATAGTAATATAGTCTCAGGATTAACAAGAAAGCCAGGGGCTAATGTACTTCACCATAAGCAATAAGGGTCCTTGAGGAAATAATTAAACTCATATCCTTCTATTCCACCCATCCCAAATATAAAGACCAGAAGGAAAGTGTGTGTGATGCTTCAGCCCCTCAGTATTGATTTCATCAGTGGCTTTGAAATTTATTTTCCTGCAAACAAAGGTAAGGAAAACATCTTACATTCTAACCCAATACTCATATAGTATATATCTGAAACAAAATTATCGTGAGACATATTTACTCTTATTAAGCATCAGTCTCTGCTCTATTATATTCTACTTAAGAAACAGTACTGGTCACAAGTTTCTAAATTGATTTCATTGCCCACATATAGAAAAACACTAACTTATGTGCAAATTTTCATTTGCACATAAGTTAGTGTAATATTAATCAAGTTAATTAACATTGATTTTATGTAAGAAAATGTGCCCCTACAAAACTGAAAGCAAATTGGGACTTCACTGGCAGTCCAGTGGTTAAGACTCCTCGCTTCCACTGCAGGGAGTATGGGTTCGATCCCTGCTCTGGGAACTAAGATCCTGCATGCCACACGGCCAAAAAAAAAAAAAAAATCAAAATTGAAAGCAAATTTACCACATACCTTTCATGCTGCCAAGCCTTTGTACATACTTGCTCCCCACTACTTGTCTTTCTTGAGATGCCAGTCATGGTCTTAATATCCAACTTCACCATTAAGGCTCGCCATCCCCGCACTTAGAATAAACAGTTTCTTTCTTAGCTCTCCCTCAACTCATTGCTGATACCTCTACCACAGCACTTAATTAAATCTGACCAGTGCTTAGTGATTTACATGACTTAAGAGCTTCCTTAAATGAAGGTTCTACAATGTGTAGAATTGTGTAAAATGTGTTCCTAATTTCATCCCTCCAGACTAGTGCAATGATTGATGGGACCCAAAAGATATCAAAATAAACTTTAACCAAGCCACTAAAGATCCAGGAAATTTAAAGGTTTACTGTGGTAAATACTGTGCTTTTGCAAAGCAGATAATCTCTCCCTAATAATGACTTTTAAAGTATAGATTCCTCTATAACATCTGAACTTACAAAGCATCAAATACCCACTTATAAGCCAATTAAATCTTATTTAAGGGACTTCCCTGGTGGCGCAATGGTTAAGAATCCGCCTGCCAATGCAGGGGACACGTGTTGGAGCCCTGGTCCGGGAAGATCCCACGTGCCGTGGAGCAACTAAGCCCGAGAGCCACAACTACTGAAGCCCGCGCACCTAGAGCCCATGCTCTGCAACAAGAGAAGCCACCGCAATGAGAAGCCCACGCACCGCAACGAAGAGTAGCCCCTGCTCGCTGCAACTAGAGAAAGCCCACGCGCAGCAATGAAGACCCAACCCAGCCAAAAATAAATAATAAATTTGTATTTAAAAATCTTATTTAAAATCTTTATAATTGCATAGGGGCCTTTCTTACACAAGGGAAGTTGAACTTTTGGTCTCACACTGAGGTGCCCAGTCAAGTTCTCAGTAACTGCTCAGATGTGCAAGGCATACATTTTCCCTCGTCTTCTGTTTCCCCACATAGCTTGTCTTCATTCATTCAGCCAAACATCTGAGAATTCACTATATTGGGCACCGGGATGCAATGATAATAAACACAATCCCAATGCTCGAGGAGCACATGATCTAATAAGGAGGAGAAGGGCTAACAAGAAAACAAGTGACAATATAATAAATGCCACCACAAATGTAAGCGTGGAGTGTTAAGGAAGCAGGTTAAGAAAGACACCTTAATTAATATTTGAGAGTAACAAAAGTCTTCCCAGAGAAGATAACATTTAAGCAGAGATCCAAAGGCTAAGAAAGAGTTGATTAGGGAGAAGGGGACAGGAAGAGTATTCTAGGCAGAGGGACCAGCAGGGGCAAAGGACTAAGGCTCAGAGAATATGGCTCATTCGATGAAATGAAAGTTCAGTAGAGTTGAAGCAGTTTGACTAGAGTTAAAAGAATGGCAAGAAATGAGGCCAGATTGGGTGGAACCTTAAGAGTCAGGCTAAGAACTAAGGTTGACTTCTCCTCCGTGGGTTTCTATTCTGGCAGCTGGCTAGAAAGAAAGATTATGACAAGTGAAGGTGTGGAAATCAGAGGGTATGTGAAAATTAAGTGACAGCTCTTTTTGGCTGTAAACTCCTCTTCCTGTGTCATTAGTTTGCCCCACAATGCCATCTTGGGATGGCATCCGAGAAGGTAAAATTTCAAAAGAGCTGTCCCAGGAATTCCCTGGTGGTCCAGTGGTTAGGACTCGGCCCTTTCACTGCAGTGGCCCGGTTCAATCCCTGGTGGGAGAACTAAGATCCTGCAAGCCCTGCGATGTGGCCAAAAAAAAAAAAAATCAGGTCAATGACCTTCAGAAGTAAACAGTAAGGGAGATACTAGGGCCCCACTGCTATGCAGCACAATAATGATGATACATGTAAATTAATATCAGATTAAATTTGTTCTGTTTCGTTTTATTATATCACTAATTTCTATTCACTGAAGTCTGAGCAAACGTGTACAGAAGTCAGTGTTGCTAATTTGGTGATACACATTATTTTTAAAAATCAAAAAGAATATTACTCTCAATACTTATCTTCCTGTGCCAAACTGAAGGGGATAAAACACCTACTAGAAGCTGAAAAGAAGAGAGGCAAAACATGTTGTCTACTTGAGTTTATTCTGTTCTTTAAAAAAAAAAAAAAAAAAAAAGAGGTTAGGGATGGAGGGGGAAATAACCCATAAACACTGTGAACAGGAACCAAGACTCCAAGACTTGGGCGTACTCCCCCTACCCTCAACCTCAGTTCTCCAAGAGACTCCCACCCACCCAATTTTTTTTAAAACAAGACACCCAAATCAGCAGCAAAGGTACCTGGGATAGTCACTGAGATTTTGAACACTGGGAATGGGAGGGAGAAAAGTCCAAAAAAATAGGAGTTGGGGAAAAAAAGGGAAGGAATGAGGGAGAGGCTAGGCTCTGGAGGACGGAATTGGGCCATGAGAGGTGAAAGTGAGCCAGTACGGGGGTACCCCTCCTGACTGCTGCTGCCCACATTCCCCAGGACCCCAGAGAGCCCCATGGTTTGTTCTGCTGTCCATCCTCTATTCCCCAAAGGCCTCACAGGCCCAGCTCCAAGTCCTCTAGCTCCTCCTCCAACGCCCTCCTCCTCGCTAGCTTCTCCAGCTGCTCTTTGCTGGGCTGGCTGATTTCCCCAGCCTGGATCCGCTGCTGCAGCTCTTCCACCTGCCGAAGCTTCTTCTTTAGGTTCTTTATCTTCTTGGCCTTCTCAGCGGTGGCAGCTGAGTCAGGCTGGTCAGAGGCAGCTGCAGGCGCTGCCCGGGAGGCCTGTGGGGCACTGGGGACCTGGGCTGTCTCTCCCAGGGACACCTTCTCGAGAGTCCGGCTCAAGGCCTCCGCCTCCCCTTTCTCTTGCTGCTGCCGCCTCTTCTCCTTCCGCTTCAGGTTGCGTTTGGCTGTCTTGGAGAGGCCTGGTTCACCACCTTCCGGCCTGGATGGGGTGACCGGAGCAGTGGCCTCCGGGCTCAGGCCGGGAGGCAGTTCTGGTTTACTCTTGAAAAACTTCACATACTTGTTCTCATACCTGCGGGGAACAGTGTCAAAGAATCACTGACCTTTCGAGCCCTTTTCCTAACCTTGTCATTTATTTCACCCTTTTCACTTTCCTGCTTCCTTCCTCTGCCTCTGGCCCCTCCCCAACTTTCCTCTGCTCTGCAGGTTGTAGGATCCCTAGGTCCTAAAGCTCTGGATCTCTGAATGCTATTTACAGGTTCTGCTGAACAGAGGCCATAGCAACAGGACTTGTCAGTCACTTGGTTACTCATCCCTCACTCATCCCTGAATCCCAGCCCCCTCCTTCCCTTTCCTAGGATCCTGGGATCAGGAAATTCTTCCCTGATCTCATAGGCACACATGTTCTTTCTTGCTGTAGGGACCCCATTAAATACTCCCTCCTCACGCCTAACCACGCACACTGGGACCTCCTCCTGGGGCACATAGCCTTCTTTCACCCTCCGCTGCTTTCGCCAGGTCCCGTCAGGTCGCTGTGTTGAAGCGATGTACTTGCCTGAAATGGGAGAATTAAATTAGAGAGTTACTCTTTCTAATTTTCAAAGAGCCCCCAAGGTGAAAGAATGCATGAATGCACACAGCATCCCCCAGCACCTTCCACTAAATGCATCCATTAAGGCATTCTTTTCTCATATCAACCTTCAATCCCACTCTCATTATTTACTGAGTGCCTATAAACTGTATAATACACCATCCCTGCCCTCAGGGAGTTTCTACTTTTATAATCTAGTTGGCAAGACAGGGCAGGCATAGAGGAAGTTTAAAAAAAACAAAACAGCATGAGGACATCAAAGGACAGTACATGAATAAGAGGCTAAAAAGGGCAAAAACAAGAATCATAGGAAGGAGAAATGACCCAGGATGTAGAAAAGGGGAAGTTTTATTAAGGTGGATGGTGAAAAATAGGTCAACTTTCAGGAATCCATACTGTAGATATAAAAGCACCAGTACACAGGCTATATGTAAAGATGTTTGCATTATAATAATGTTGTTGCATTATTTAAATTGGCAAAAAGCTGAAAGCAACTTGAATGACCATCAATAGATGAGTGACTAAATAGACGTGGGTCATCCACATGATGGAACACCGTGCCGTTATGAAAAAGAATGTTAGATACAGATGTACTGACCTTGAATGGTATTCATGATACACTAAGTGAAAAAGCAAGTTGCAGAATAATGTGTAAAGATCCTTAAACTTTTTTCAGAATCCCCCATATGCTCTTATTTTGTAATATTATGCATTTCACTGTGCAATCTTTTTTTAAAAAATCACATCCGTTAATCTCATCAGAAAACCCTTTACTGAAAAGCTGTCACGCTTCCAGTGGCAGTTACAAGTTTTCCAAAATTCTAATTTCCACTTGAAGGCTTGAATCTTATCCCTGGCAACAAACACTGAGAGTTGTTTTCCTTGAAATGACAGGCTCACTTCTTTCATTTTTCAGGAAAATGCCTATCAGGTACTCAGGTCTGAATTACTATAGTTTGTCAGTGGTTCCTTCAAGGAAAAATAGAGTTCCATGAAAAGGAAGCTTGTTTAGCTTACAACTCCGACAACTGCGCCAGTGCTTTTCCTTGAGACACCACTTCAGTGTGCAGCAGTGTTTCATGCTTACTTCCCATTTAATTCACAGAGAACTCTAAAAAGATGTTTAATTTTCAGTTATAAGATGAGTAAGTTCTGGAGGTATAAGGTACAGCATGGTGACTATCGTCAGCAAAACTGAACTGTATACTTGAAAGTTGCTATGAGAGTAGAGTTTCAGTGTTCTCACCATAAATCAATGAAAAGGTAATTATGTGAGGTAAAGGATGTGTTAACTAACCTTATTGTGGTAAACCTTTCGCAATATATATGTGTATCAAATCATCACCTTGTACACCTATAACATTGTACACAATGTTAAATGTCAGTCATATCTCAATAAACCTGGAAAAATAGATAAAAAGATGTGTATTAAAGAGCCAGAGTTTAATAAAATTAATAATTTTTTATTGCATCATCAAGGATACTCTTAAGTGAAACTGGCATTATTTACTGCAAGCATGTGGCAGTGAAGAACACAATGACCAGTACGGTTTGGTGCCACCACCTTGATTAATGCTAAGAGGCCAGCAGTTTTACCCACCATTGCTTTTGTACCCTCAGTGCAAATGTCAACCCAGTAAAAGGGCAAATAACACCTCAGTATATTATCAAAATAGTTGTGCTTGCAGACCTCCTGATAGGGTCTTAGGGAATCCCCAAGGGTCCTGGACAACATTTTGAGAACTGCTGGTGTAGAGGGTGCTCCCATTCTTTTTGGGGCAAGGAGCAGCACTTAGAGGTCCAGACAGTTTGTGTATAGGGGCAAAGAGAAAGGTGTGGAAGGACACATACCAAGATACCAAGACTTTAATGCTGGTTACCTTAAGAGGAATAACCTGGAAGAAGAGGTGGTAGAAACCATTAAGCTTTAATAACATATTCCTAAAAAAAACACATATATATATTTATATCTTGTGTTAGTCTTGTTTTTCTTTTTTTTAGTGTAACTTTTTTTAGTATAACTTGTTAAAAAAAAAAGGAAAAAGAAGAAAATAAAAAAGGTTAACAAAATTAAAAGTCCAGTCCAGAGCCTCCCACGGGGATTATACATTGTTACATGAATTGGGTTTTTGTTCAAAAGGCAAATATCATTAATAAATTAAAACTAAAACAAAAAGTGTTAAAGAAAATGGGTAAGATTTGACAGGTAGAGGGGATGGGAGAAAGAACAAACATGCACCAAGGAAGGCTTGGATTTGGGGATGGCCTGAGTATGTAAAGAACAGAAAACAGAGGAGCCCAGGAGAACCAGACAGCTCATGATGGGGAATAACATGAAGCTAGGTTGAAAATTAAAAATGGGGCCAGACCTTAGAAAGCCTTAAAAACAAGGTCAAGGAATTTGGAATTTATCTGGTGAATAAAAGAGGGCCACTGAGGGGCTTCCCTGGTGGCGCAGTGGTTGAGAGTCCGCCTGCCGATGCAGGGGACACGGGTTCGTGCCCCAGTTCGGGAAGATCCCACATGCCGCGGAGCGGTTAATCCCGTGAGCCATGGCCGCTGAGCCTGCGTGTCCGGCGCCTGTGCTCCGCGACGGGAGAGGCCACAACAGTGAGAGGCCCGCATACCGCAAAAAAAAAAAAAAAAAGAGGGCCACTGAGAATATTGTTTGCTGAGCTGCAACAGTTTAGAGACAAGAGTAAAAATTCAAAAATGAAAAAACAGGCACTTCCCTGGTGGCCCAGTGGTTAAAAATCCACCTGCCAATGCAGGGGACACGGGTTTGAGCCCTGGTCCAGGAAGATCCCACATGCCGTGGAGCAGCTAAGCCCGTGCGCCACAACTACTGAAGCCCGTCCACCTAGGGCCCGTGCTCTGCAACAAGAGAAGCCACCGCAGTGCGAAGCCCGTGCACTGCAATGAAGAGTAGCTCCCGCTCACCGCAACTAGAGAAAGCCCGCGCACAGCAACAAAGACCCAATGCAGCCAAAAAGAAATAAAATAAGTAAATTAAAAAAATAATCATCTTTCAAAAAAACGACTGCAATAATCCTGGCATGAGAGACAGAACTAACTGAGAATGGAAAGGAAGAGAATGATGCCAGCCACGTCACCAAAGGATCAACCTCACTTGGTAATTCACTGACTGGGGGAAGCATAAAGAGGTTAAAGCCAAAGGCACTTCAACACACTTCGTTTTAGCAATGCCAATCTTGAAAATTTAGCATAAGGAAATAATTCCAACAGGAAAAAACGAAAACAGAAAAAAGAAGAAAGGGACAGTAATCATGTGAAAACTATGGCGTTATTTATAAATAGCTAAAAATTAAAAATAAACTTCACATCCAGTTATACAGGAGTGGTTTATAATATAGCCATTAAAAATGACCAAAAATTTTTAATCATTAATATGATATAACGGAATATAAAACATAAAGTTAGGTCTTCCCTGGTGGTGCAGTGGTTGAGAGTCCGCCTGCCGATGCAGGGGACACGGATTCGTGCCCGGTCCGGGAGGATCCCACATGCCGCGGAGCGGCTGGGCCCGTGAGCCATGGCCGCTGGGCCTGCGCGTCCGGAGCCTGTGCTCCGCAAAGGGAGGGGCCACAACGGTGAGAGGCCCGCGTACAGCAAAAAAAACAAAAACAAAAACATAAAGTTATATACGCTATGATTTATTATTAAATGTTATGCATATTCATAAGTTTAGAAAAGAAGGTGCAATACGAAAAGTTATGTTGGTGATTGGCTTATAAATAACTTTTCCTTTTAAAAATTCCAATTAATGTTGTTGCTATATTGTAGGTTTTTAAAAATCTCATTTTGGGTTTCAAATCCAAGCGGCTTTGGAGACACAAAGGAGAGTGAAATTACTTTTGACCAGGTAAAGTAAAATTTTATGGAGGACAAAGCATCTTTGTGATCTTTGGAAGATGAGCAGGATTTAGACAGGTGGATCGGAGTGTGGTTATGAGGAAAGATGAGAAAGGGAAGTATTTCAGGCTTATAGGACAACATAAACAAAGGGACAAATCAGACTACTTAAAATTCTTCCTGGATTCCTGTTGCCCTTAGGGTATTTACATGGAAGATGGAACCACACACAAAGGCCTTCTTGACCCAGCTCTCGCTAGTCTCCAGCCTCTTCACACCCAGTCATTCACACTCTCTGCTCCAGCCACTGAAATAGTCACAAATCTCACCTGTGTCTTTATTCTCTATGCCTTTTTGCTTTTAAAACAATCTTCCTTTGGCTTGGAATAGACTTTTCTTGATTCTTATCTTAGTTAACGCCTATTGGTCTTTAAAGGTCCAGTTCACGTATAAACTCCTCAGTGAAGTCCTTCCCGACCTCACCAACCCAAACCAGTTTAGAAGTTGCCCTTTGTGCACCCACAGCACCTGGTGTGGCCTTTTATCATGATCTAATGTTTAAAATAATTGTTTGCCTGCTTAAGAGCAGAAACTTTGCCTTTGATCTTTGAAGCAAAGGGCCTGGTCCATGAAAGACTGTAATTAATTCAAATTAATGAATAAATAAAGTTAAGCATCATATTAGGGAATAGCAAGAATCCAGTATATTTTGGCAAAAAGCATATGTAATGGAAAAAGAGACTAGAGGTAAATTAGTCAGAATATGAAAGGTATCCAACCTCCTCTTGAGTTTGGACTCAAGCTTCAGAAGGTGGGAGAACACTGAAGGCCATTAAGAGAGTGCATATGATCTGCACAAAGCATTGCTTTAAGAAGATTAACCTGAAAAATGTGTAACATAAACTAAAGGTAGAAAAAAATGAAAGCAATAGCTGCAATGTGAGAAGACTTGATTTAAATGGTCTCTATAAGTGTTGAAAAGAAAATGAAAGAGAAATTCATTATGAAGAATAAGTAGTCAGGATCTGAAGACTGCCAAGATTTGAATGAGAGAGAGGAAATCATTGTGCTACGGTGGATTTAATCTGGTGCTTTTCACGTTTTCTCTTATTTTTCACAACATCCCTGTGGGCATGTAGTGCGTATAGTAATAACATTATTCACACATGGATTTTAAATGTTTATTGAGTACTTGCTGCTGTGGCGGGCAATGTAACAGGAGCTAGGGATACAACAATGAATGAATAAAGCAAGCAAGGGTCTTGCCTTCTTGGAGCATGCATTCTAATTAAAAAGAAAGGTAGACCAAAAAAAAAAAAAAAGAAAGAAAGAAAGGCAGGGCTTCCTTGGTGGCGCAGTGGTTAAGAATCTGCCTGCCAATGCAGGGGACATGGGTTCGAGCCCTGGTCCAGGAAGATCCCACATGCCGCAGAGCAACTAAGCCCGTGCGCCACAACTACTGAGCCTGCGCTCTAGAGCCTGCGAGCCACAACTATGGAGCCTGCGAGCCACAACTACTGAGGCCCACGTGAAACAACTACTGAAGCCTGTGTGCCTAGAGCCTGTGCTCTGTAACAAGAGAAGCCACTGCAATGAGAAGCCTACGGACCACAACGAAGAGTAACCCCCGCTCGCCGCAACTAGAGAAAGCCCATGCGCAGCAAGGAAGACCCAACGCAGCCAAAAATAAATAAATTTATTTAAAAAAAAAAAAAAAGAGTCCATAGGAGAAAACCTTGTGAAAGTAACTAATTCAATTCTAGACAGGAAGTGTTTTTACATGGAATTAAGGAGAAAGGGACAATGCTAGAAACATACATTTAAGTACACTGCAGAGATTATAGTTGAAGCCTTAAGACTAGTAAAGATGGCAAAGGCGTGGATGGACCTAGATCCTCTCATACAGAGTGAAGTAAGTCACAAAGAGAAAAACAAGTACCATATATTAACGCATATATGTGGAATCTAGAAAAACGGTATAGATGATCTCATCTGTAAAGCAGAAATAGAGACAGAGACGGAGAGAACAAATGTATGGAAAACAAGGGAGAAAGGGCAGGGTGGGTGGGATGAACTGGGAGATTGGGACTGACATATATACAATACTATGTATAAAATAGATGACTAATGAGAACCTACTGTATAGCACAGGGAACTCTACTCGGTGCTCTGTGGTGACCTAAATGGGAAGGAAATCCAAAAAAGAGGGGATATATGTATACATATGGCTGATTAACTTAGCTGTACAGCAGAAACTGACACAGCAGTGTAAAGCAACTATACTCCAATAAAAAAATTTAATAAATAAAACACAGCAAAAAAAAAAAACAAAAGAAAAAGATGGAGTGTGAGAAAAGATAGGGCAGAAGCTTCTTGAATGGCCATCCTAACTGGAAGCCCTCAGAGATACAAATAGCCCATTATCACAAAGGAATACCTATTTTATGTTATCTGGTTTCAGTCTCTGGCCTTGATGGTATCCAAAGGTACAGTCAAAAAGAAGGGAGAGGTTTGCTGATTCCTAACCCTAGAAATAAAAACCATGGGCAGAATACCATGATTTTCAGTAGCATCTTTGAGAGAACCAGAAACTAGAGGTTAGAGACTGCTACTATAAGAACTTTGTAAGCTTTGTTATTTCCCCACATCTGCTATTTTGTAATCCTCAATCTATTTCCTTAAACTGAAAAGGGCTTTGTTTTCAGGGGTGGCAGGAAGACAGTGAAGAGACAACACAGCAAGGCTTGAAAGAACTCGAAGGGGTTAGGTGGAAGTGACTCTTAAAGGTGTGCTGAATCCCTGGGGCCTGTTTCAAAGTTAAGAAAGGAGATCTGGGTCACAGATCTGAGCCTGAGGATGACCTGAGGGCCAACAATTATAAGACTTAGATGTGGTTTCTTTTTTTTCTTTTTTTTTATTAGTCATCCAGACATGGTTTCTAACATAGAGAAAATATTAAAAAGAAGATCCAATCTGGAGGAATGACCCTGGAAAAACAGTCATGATTATTTTCCTCAAAGAAGAAAAGGTGTCAGCAACACTAGGAAATAATCCTTAGAAAAAAAGGACCAGGACAGTACTACTCCATGGAGACCAAAAGAGTTTGGAGTAACAGCAGGTGATTAACAGTATTAAATATTACAGAGAGATTAAGGAAAAGCAGAACTGAGTAGGAAAAGGTTATTGATTTTGGAAATTTGGAAATCCCTAATTATATTCAAGAATACAGCCTCAGACAAGTAGAGTGGTCAGAAGCCAGACTATAATTAAGTGCAATGAATGTTTATTGAAAGCCTCCTATGAGAAAAATACTATATGAAGTGCTACAGGGATTATCAAGATCAGTAAAATGGCCCCTACTTTCAAGAAATTTACAGTTTAAGTAAGGAAAAAGGTGGGCGAGTCAGGCAAACAAAGAATAAGACAAAAGTATAAATGTCTTAGGTATCCCTAAGAGACACGGACACATAACTAATAGAAGATTTCAAGAGAATAAATAACCACACCCCATTTGATGGGGGAAGGTGACAGGAAATTAGGAAAATCTCAGGGACTTGACCTCAAAAAGTAGGAAGCAGTAGTAATAATCACAACAGTAAATCAGTGGCTGATATTTTTGCAGGCAGAGAAAGGAAGGGAAAGGGCATTCCAAGAAGAATAACAAGCAAAATGATGGCAGTGTAAAACTCACAGTATGTTAAGAACAGTTAGGAAAGAATGTTTATTAATGAGTGGGTACTTTACACCGGGAACTTTACATACACTACCTGACTGAATCTAGACAATAGGTAGATTATTATGATCTACAGCTGAGGAAATAGCCTTCAAGAGGTTGAAGATATGTCCAAGATCACAAAGGCAGCATGTAGCTGCAGTCTGAACTCAGTCCTGACGCCAAAGCTTACATACCAGAACATTCCTATTCAACCTGTTTTATACTATACTGCCCAGTTTCACTAGAGAGTTTAGGCAGAGATATAGTATGTGATGATACTGTACTGAAAAGTGGTTTGTGCTCATATTAGAGAGGAGTATCTTAAATGTAAAAGTGAATGGTCCATATGTAAATTTGAGAGTCAATTCCAAAAAGATAACAGCAGCTACCCTTTATTGAGTGCTTGCTTCATGACAAGGATAGTACTCAGTGTTTTTTTTTTTGTATATATATATATATATAATTTTTCTTTTTTAAGATTTTTTTGACATGGACCATTTTTAAAGTCTTTATTGAATTTGTTACAATATTGCTTCTGTTTTATGTTTTGGTCTTTTGGCTGCGAGGCATGTAGGATCTTAGCTCCCTGACCAGGGATTGAACCCGCATCCCCTGCATTGGAAGACGAAGTCTTAACCACTGGACTGCCAGGGAAGTCCCTGTTTATATACATTATTTCATTTTCACAACTCCATGAAGGATTATTCGTTTCACAGATGATGAGAAATTTAATAATTTGCCCAAAGTTACAATGTCAGTAAACTGCAGTAGAATTCGAATCCAGGCTGTGGGTTCCAAAGGCTGTGCTTTTTACACCACTATTCTGTATTGTGTTATAAGTGAAGAAGAATACCAGAAAGTTCAACCTCACTAGTAATCAAAGGAAATACAAATTAAAACATCATTTTTACCTATCAAAGCAGTAGAATTTTTAAAGATCAGAATACCAGTGCAGTCCAAGAAGTGATGAAACCAGTATATTCATATACTGTCAATGGTAAAACCCTTCAGAAAGCAATGTGGGGGCTTCCCTGGTGGCGCAGTGGTTGAGAGTCCGCCTGCTGATGCAGGGGACACAGGTTCGTGCCCCGGTCCGGGAAGATCCCACATGCCACAGAGCGGCTGGGCCCGTGAGCCATGGCCACTGAGCCTGCGCGTCCGAAGCCTGTGCTCCGCAACGGGAGAGGCCACAACAGGGACAGGCCCGCGTACCGCAAAAAAAAAAAAAAAAAAAAGAAAGAAAGCAAGCAATCTGGCTAACTAAGAGAGAGAGAGTATAAGGTAGTCCTAACATACAGCAGCATTTCCTAAATATTGTTATGTAATAAAACACTACTTCTGTAAGATATTGTAACACTACTTCTGTAAGGTTATTACCAAAAAATTGTTAAATAAGTTTGAGAAATTCTGGGTTAAACATAGGAAAAAAATTTTTTGTTCTTATCAGCAAGACTTAAATGAGTTATGTTCTCGTTCATGTGAATATTCCAACGGAAATGTGGTTTACAGTGTTTCCCAAATTTATTTGACCACAGGAAGCTTATTTTTATTTTAGTTTTTTATTTTACAGCACATCTCACAGGACTACTAAGTGTTCTGAGAATCATACTTGGGGAAGTACAGCCATTCGGTATGATCCAAATTATGTTAAATAGATATGCTATATATATGCAGAGAAAGAAAAACTAAAAGGAAATGTAATTGTAGTTATCTTTGGGCTCTGCAATTACCAAATATGCATGGGACTTATATTTTATACTAGTTATGAAAATATTTTCCAAGTTTTCTACAATCAATATAAATTAATTTTATAATTACATAAAAATAAATAAATAAAAGTTTGTATCCTCCAATCCAGTAATTCGACTTTTGAGAAATCTGTCCTAACAAAATAACCCTAGGGCTTCCCTGGTGGCGCAGCAGTTGAGAGTCCGCCTGACAATGCAGGGGACACGGGTTCGAGCCCTGGTCTGGGAAGATCCCACATGCCGCGGAGCAACTAAGCCCGTGAGCCACAACTACTGAGCCTGCGCTCTAAAGCCCGCGAGCCACAACTACTGAGCCCATGTGCCGCAACTACTGAAGCCCGCATTCCTGGAGCCTGTGCTCCGCAACAACAGAAGCCACTACAGTGAGAGGCTCGCGCACCACAACAAAGAGTAGCCCCCACTCGCTGCAACTAGGGAAAGCCCGTGCACAGCAACGAAGACCCAATGCAGCCAAAAATAAATTAATTAATTTTAAAAAAAGAGAAAATAACCCTAAATGCAGACAAAAATTTATGCACAAAAATATTCATAGAGTTCTTATAACAAAAATTCTGGAAACAATCTAGAAGTCCAATAACAGTAGAAAGGTAAGAGAGGGTGTATGCCCAAATAATAAAACACTCTGCCAGTATTTTAAAAGATGTTTTCAAAGAGTTTTTAATAGCAAAGAAGAATACTTATGTCGTGAGGTTAAATGAAAAGGCAACACATAAAAATGTAAATACCATCTGATTAAAAAATGTTTTAAAAATGCACAGAAAAATAGAGATCAGAAGGGTATATGCCAAATTGAACAGTGGACAAATTATATTGAACAAAAATTAAATAATTAAATTTGTACTTAAGGAGCAGTAATCTGGTAACAGTGTGTCAAATGAACTGAAACAGAGAGAGACAGAGGTAGGACAACTGTTTAGGAGGTCACAGCAATATTTGCAGGATAAAGGAAACTAGAATTTTATCAGGCACTTAGACTGATTCAAGTACTCTGCTTGATACCTTACACATGTAATCTATTCTAATCCCTAATCTTTATAACAGTAATAATTACAGAACCATTTCTTGGGTACTTTCTATGCGCTAGACATGTACATTATTTCATTTAAATTTTAATCCTCACAATAATCCTATGTTGTAGGAGTTATTATTCCTATTTCATTGATGAGAAAACTAAACCTTGGATTCCCTAGGCTTAAAATTCCCAGGCCATGTAGCTAACAAGCATTGAAGATGGGAGAAGGGTAACAACAGCAGAAACAGAAAATGATACTTTGACAACTGGAGGGTTGGGGGTAGAAGAGGGAGTAAAAGTCAATGCAAAAACAACACCCCAGTTCATTTTGTTAATAACAACAAAAACACCTAGTGCTCTGATCTTGGTTTCCCACACCATTCTTAAGTAAAAGGAACAAGGGCTCCTTAGAGAAATAGCTGATTCTAGGACTGGGCCAGGAAATATGCAAGATGAGCCTGGAGCAGCTTCTAGTGCCAGAAAGTAAGAAAGAGCTAACAAAACAAAACAAACAAACAAAAAAAACCCTACACTGATGGGGATATGTCAAAGGGACACAGGGCCAACTAAAAGAGCTCCCAATGTTCAAAGCTGAAACATTTGAGCAATAAAATAAATAACCCGAAGTTCATATTGATACACATAACTGATCAAATAAATAAATGGCAGAAAAAAATAATAAATAAATAAATGAATGGCAGAGAAGAGACAAATCTGTGCAAAAGAATTTCAAATGATGTGTATAAATACTCCATCCTTAAGGAAGGTAGCATAACTCCCCACTCTTTAAGTGTGGGCTGTGAATAGTGACTTTCTTAAGAGTACAAAATGGAAAGGAGAAGGGGAAAAAAGTAACTTTACAGTGGAGAAACTTTACAAACACTACCTCAGTCAGGAGATCATGGTAAATATCAAGAGTAAAAAAATCTTTGTGATACTATGTATCCTCAATACATAGTATATGTACTATGATGAAAACCTCACTTTACTTCTATGGTCCTCCCCTAAAAAACACATAACCCCAGTCTAATCATGAGACAAACATCAAATTCCAATAGAGGGGCATCCTACAAAAATAACTGACCAATACTCCTCAGAACTGTTAAAGTCATCCAAAACAAGGAAAGTCTGAGAAACTGTCACAGCCAATAGGAGTTTAAGGAGACATGAGAACTAAACTTAATATGGGATCCTGGAACAGAAAAAAAATTAGGTAAAAACTAAGGAAATCTGAATAATGTATGGACCTTAGTTAATAACAATGTATGAATATCGGTTCATTAATTGCAATAACGATACCATACTAACATAAGATGTTAATAACAGGGGAAACTGAGTTTAAGGTATATGGGAACTGTATCATTTTCTCAATTTTTCTATAAATCTAAAACTGTTCTAAAAAGTAAAGTCTATTTAAAATAAAGAAAGAGAGAAATGATGCAATAAGCTGATCTTGGGTTGGCTAGAACAATGGTGCCTTTAACAGAAATAAGGAAGGAAAAACTGATATCGATTATGGTCAGACTGGATTTAAGGTGTGACAGTATATCCAAGAATGAAAGCTACTCACCAAACAATTAGAACTGACAACTCAGGAGAGAGGCTAGTGCTAGAAAGAAACCATTTTGAAGAGTTAAGGAACAGGGAATTCCCGGCAGTCCAGTCCTTAGGATTCGGTGCTTTCACTGCTGTGGCCCAGGTTCAATCCCTAGTCAGGGAACTAAGATCCTGAAAGCCGCAAGGCCAGAAAAAAAAAGTTGAGGAACAAGTAAGCAGTGAGGAAATGGAAATAGTATGTGTGGACCTGATATTCAAGAAATCAGGCTATGAAGAGGAAAGAAACAGAAATAACAGACCTTGATTTCTCAATGAAACAGAAAATGAGGCCATCTGCCACAAGAAGGGGAATTAAAAGGGAAAGTCACCGAGAGCTGAGAAAGGTAGGGGAAATAGCCATGGTAGAATGTAAGCAAACCAACAAAGAAGAATTGGAGAAAAGCTGTGATCTTGGCAGAAGTTAACATTAAGTTATATTATACTGAATGTGCTACTGTCTGTGCCTTTTCTCTAGCCATGTGCTGCGGCCTAGAAGCTGAAGCCAAGAAAACAGTAGATGGGTATGATTCAAGATAACAGAAGTGCTTGCTTAGTATTGAAGATCAAAATGAATGAGGAAAGCAATGAGGATAGTGACTGTTCACAGAGGTCTAGCAGGGTAGCATCAAAAGTAGTCATGAAGGGCTTCCCTGGTGGCGCAGTGGTTGAGAGTGTGCCTGCCGATGCAGGGGACCCGGGTTCGTGCCCCTGTCCGGGAAGATCCCACATGCCGCGGAGTGGCTGGGCCCGTGAGCCATGGCTGCTGAGCCTGCGCGTCCAAAGCCTGTGCTCCGCAACGGGAGAGACCACAACAGTGAGAGGCCCGCGAACCGCAAAAAAAAACAAACAAAAAAGTAGTCATGAAGATACTGGTAGACTCAATGAAATGGGAAAGGTCAAGGACCAGAGAACCTAAGGAGGGCAAAAAGCTGATTCTATGGGCATGTGGAAGTAAAAAAGGTGACTGGGTAAGGAAGCGAAAATAAGTGATGGGGAACACCTGAAGGGGGAAGCAGTGTCATAGGTGATGTCCTATGTGGTAGGATATGTAGTTCCAGATTGTAGTGATTCTAATGTGTGGCTGGTTTGAAAATTCAAAGGAAAGTTAATGGCCTCATGCTGAGGAACTATACAATAAGAGTATTCCAAAGATGCTGAAGACACTGAGAATGAGTGGAGACACTGAGAAACAGAATAAAAGAAAAGAAAAAAGAAAAAGATATGCTACATCAGGGTCCTTGTGAGCAGTGAATGGGCAGGTTTTAGAGAAAATTCTATAATTGCATGGCAGTACCTTCCATGAGACTTACAGTGACCGTGGTAGATCAATGATCTGGAAGTAGTAAGAGAAAGCAAAAAAGCAGTGTGATTCCTTCTCTTCCACACAGTCACAGAGAACAGAAGATACCTCTTGGTGGGAGGGTAGGGTGAGATGTGATATCTGGATGTCCGTTAAATCAGTTTAAAGAAAACGATTAAGAATAAAGAGAAGTGTACTGGACAATGAGTATCCAAAGCACACATTAAAAGAAGCAAACTGAAGAAGTACCTACTATGTAGAGAGCAAGAGAAGAGGTTGTACCACTTTGAAAGGTGAGGTTGCAGAGAAGTAGCAGAGACTTGGGTTGTCATTAGATACCATAGGAGAGGTGGATTGAGATGTAAGTAACATGGAAAACAAGCAAAGCAAGAGGCATAAAAGGTACATTTTAAAACAGACCGCATGTACCAAAGCACACACACACTGTCACTTCTACAGAATACACATACACAACGAGGGCTACAAAAAACAGTAATACTTTGCCTTGCACAGCGTTTTATAAATTGCTTTCACATATACTATCTTATTTGACTGTCACTGGGTAGATATACACATTTTTCTGAAGGTGGGGAAATTAGGATGGGCTACAGCCAAAATGAAAATCTTGATTTTCAGTTTTCAACACATAAACCTCACATACACAACAGATATTTCAGCATCTCAATCAGCCAGGTGGGAAAATCTTCTCTGATCAGAAGGCACAGTGGGTTCTGTAAACTTATCACACGGCTTGAGAGGCCACTAGACACCTTCTTGTTCACCTTCTACCACCTTAGATCCCTCAACTCCCATCACCATCGCCAGAGAAGGTACAGAAGGGTGGTGCCATCAAGGAGAAAACTCTAGCTGAAAGTTGTATTAGGTCCCTCTTCCCTTCACACCTCTGTACCTCAGTGACCCAACAATGAAAATAAGGGAGAGTGGAAAAAAGAACTATGTAGCAATGAGGAGGTCTCCAACAAATATAGCTTCAAGAAAAAGAATTTAAACGGGGCTAGGGTAGAGCAGAAAGCAGGTACACTGAGAGATGGGGGAGGGGAGGGGAAGAGGGGGAGAGCAGGAATTGGAGGGAACTGAGAGTGTAGGAGTCCCCAAGCCTGAAAAACCCAAAAGAGATATGGCAGCTCCAACTTCTGGACGAAAGCTAAGGGCCCGTGAGGGTCCTGGAGCAAGGTCCAGCATTGAAGGACCCCACGGTTTGGGTGACCGGAAGCGAAGACCCCCCAAACACGAGACCAGAAGGGGGCGCAGGTGACACCCCGTAGGAGAGAATGAATGGGGAAGGCGGTCCGGAGGGCGGGGCAAAGGAGGGGCCCCGGGATGGGCGGGGCACAGACCCCTTTCCAAGTCCGAACCCCTACCCCGAGAGCCCGGGGAGAAGCGGCTCCACATCTCCCGCACTCACCGCCGGTCTCATCAGTTACATAGGGAGTCGCCATCTTGAAAACGCAAACCACTTCCGGCGTGAGCGGGCTGGGGTCCCGCCCCCCTCCCCACCGGAAGTGCAGTCCTGATCGTAGCAAGCCACCATTTTAGTCTTAAAGGAAGAGTGCACCATTTCATGGACAGCAGTGAAGGAGGAGGAATGGGGTAGAAGCTGAAGACTCTAAAAAATAAGAGCTGTGGGCTCTTTTACTGCCACTGATAGCATTAGTGAGCGCCTGCTGCGTATACAGCAGTTCTCTGGGCGCCGAGAGAAGTTCCGAGGCACAGCCCCTCTCCTCAAGGCACTCTTCGACTGTCTAGGACCTGCCGGAGAAAAGGGGGCAAGGCCCACCTGCATCCAGAAAGGGCGGGGGGAGGGGGGCGGCTAATAAATGAGGAAAAGAAGAATATTCAGGCCCTGGCCTTCATCCAGGTCCCAGAGCAGCTTGGGGACATAGGACGGGACAGGCAAACTCCGGGAACGCACTGGGGCGCACCAATGTTGGGGGCGAACGCAAGACCCCAACTAACCCTCTCTTAGAAGGTGGGGAGGTCGAAATCGCGTGCCGATTGCCCTTGGCCGCTCAGCTTAACCCTCTGGACGTAGACTCGAGAGAGGGGAGTGCAAGGCCGAAGGCGCTGCCGGTCGGTCACCTGTCCCCGCAGCCTCAGGGTTGCCGGCGGCTTCTACGGCTGAGGAGGCGCGGCGGGCCGGGCTGGGCGGGCAGCCCGGGCCTGGCCCTGCCCCTGGGGCGGCCCCAGGGACTCGGGCGGCGAAGTGATGACGGCCCAAGTCTGCTCTGGCCTTCGACCCGGGAGCCTTCTCGGGCTTCGCCCCAGGGTCAGAGGGCAAGGCGAAGGCTTCTGGGCGGACCCAGTCAGTATTCTAATTAACCTCATCCAAGTATCTGGGCGATGGGGATCGATATCGGGGCAACGCGCCAATAATCTGAGCCGTACAGTCACTCCCTTTGCAGCCCTACCCTGCCCCGTGCCTCCCTATTCTTTAGAGGAACCCAAACGTTTTCCCTCCCCCGTTCTTTCAGCAGCTCTTGTTCCTTCTGGGCTAAGTCCTGCTAAACTCGTTTCCCTCACAGCTTGGGAGGGGCCGACTGCAAGTTCCTCTCCTCAGGTGTCTGCCCAGCCCTCTTCCTGCCCCCCCCCATGTTGCTTTTTCCTCATCAACCCATTTACCTTCCTCCAAATCCCCCACTTTGGCTTAGGTTAATGTCCAACAGAACCAGTTAGTGACCACCTCCAACGCTAGGCTGCATGTCCCACTTAAAAAACAAACAAACAAAAAACAGAGCAATGCCTGACTAGGAACTTAGTAAAGCTTTGAAATGAAGCTTCAGAAGTTTTATGGGGTCACAGTTTGGCTTCTCTTCCATACTCCACCTTCCTGAGTTCCACCAGAGGCCCAACTCAGAAGATCTCAAAAAGACTCATTTAAAAACTGATTTGCATTCAATACACTGTCGTTGCAAATGTTCTAACACTGCCATCCTTCATCCCTGCTCTTCTTTCACCAATTGTGCTTCAGCCCTGCTGGTCTAGTATCCTGTCCATAGCCTTGTTACTAAAGGTAAGAGTGAGCTGAAGCATCTAAAAACTAGAGGGATGTGTTGGTACTGACTGTACTACCTGAGGAGTACTAGTGGGCTAATCAAAGAACCTTTTTGCAAGAAGCAATCCTAAAGTGGCCCCTGTTGACCACCCTACCCTAGGCCCCCCACTATGCCTTCAGACATCCTGCCTCAGCTCTGGGGTTGACGGGAAGTGAAACTCAATTGTCTGCCTAGCAGACCTGCCTGGGACCCAGCCCTGAACCCCGGATGTGTCCCCCACCACCCTGAAGAGGAAGAGGGGAACGAAGAGGCTGGGGAGAACAAAGCTGTTGTTTTTTCCTTTCCCTTTGTTCATTGCGGTTTCTTTCTTTCTGATTTTTATGATGTGGTTGATTAAAGAAATGAGCACCTGGAACTGTAGGCATTAGACGCCTCCTCCTTAGATGTTTCTTGGCCTTTCTTCCTCCCACCCCCACCAATAACTGACTGGGGTATGATGGAGCACAGATCCGAAAGAAGATGCAAGCCTAGAGTATGACCGATTCCAACTTATTGCTTATTAGAGAGATCACCTCATGCCCCACTTTGAAGTCTCAAAAAATGTCTTAAAAGGAGCATCTTTAACTTCATGTAGGAACATAGCTGAGGATGACAGAGTGAAAAAACACAGGTCGTACATAGGGTGGTAGCACTGCAAGTGTTATTTGCAAGGAAAGCTGAGTGCCTTAAGGATTGGTATCATTCCAGGATTTCTAGATGAGGGGCTCAGGGGCAGAAAACTGATTGGAAGAGGAACTAGGGGACCTGTTCTTACTTATATTGTATGTTTGTTTAGGATGGCTTATACACATACCCACACAACCAAGCCACTGTTTGGTGCAGTCCTTAAGCTGGGCTATCTACGTCTTTGGCTGTCCTGCAGAACAAAGTACAGGACTTGGTGTGTAATAAACCTTCAAAAGTGCTTGGGGCTTCCCTGGTGGCACAGTGGTTAAAAATCCGCCTGCCAATGCAGGGGACACGGGTTCAAGCCCTGGTCCAGGAAGATCCCACATGCCGCAGAGCAACTAAGCCCGAGAGCCACAACTACTGAGCGCACGTGCTACAACTGAGCCCGCATGCCACAACTACTGAAGCCCACATGCCTAGAGCCTGGCTCCGCAACAAGAGAAGCCCCGGCTCGCCACAACTAGAGGAAACCCACACACAGCAACCAAGACCCAATGCAGCCAAAAATAAATTTTAAAAACTTTTTAATTCAAAAAAAAGTGCTTATGATTTAATGACTGAGGAGGTCATGTAGGAAGGGGAGATGAAGGATGGGGAGTGTCCTTGTCTTTTTAAGATTAGAGGGGAGACAGGAGCAGAGAAACAGGTCCTCTCCAACCGCTGCCTCATATCTCCAGTTCAGATGCAACAACGATACTCCAAACCCTATTACTCAGCAGCTGTATTTCTGATAAAAATGGAGGATTCTCTTCCAACAAGTCTCAGAACAGTCAAGAACTGCTTAGACCCCTCTGTTTCCACTAGAGGGCCTCGTGTATTCATTCCTTCTCCTCTCCAACCTCCACCAAAAGTATGTATATATTACATTTGTGTTTGTATGTGTGTACACGTACAATATACACACAACACCCACATACACCCTTCCAATCAGAGCTCTCCCTCCCCCTCTCCACCACCAGGTGTATGAGGGAAGATTCCAGGAACTCAAGCCTTTGTTACTGTGCCCTACTTCAATGAAGGGTAGGAGGGGGTTAGACAGAGTTGGGGCGGGGCCAGGGAGCAGGATGCCTGGGTCTTCAGTTCCTACCAGTAAGTCCCTAGGCCTCAGTCTCTCTCCCTTACTCTACCAGCCTCGCCACCATCCATGCTGCCCCAAGAGCCTTAACTACAAACAGATTCCAGACAGGAGAAGCTGAAAGGATCTCCTTTCACCCCGACTGTTGGCCAGGGCCTTCCACAGCACCTGCCAAGGCCAGCAGGTAAAGTGGGAGGGTTAGGGCATGGAGAAAGGGTGGATTCAGACCAGAATGCTCTTTTTTTTTTTTTTGCGGTACGTGGGCCTCTCACTGCTGTGGCCTCTCCCGTTGCGGAGCACAGGCTCCGGACGCGCAGGCTCAGCGGCCATGGCTCACGGGCCCAGCCGCTCCGCGGCATGCGGGATCCTCCCGTACCGGGTCACGAACACCGCGTCCCCTGCATCGGCAGGCGGACCCTCAACCACTGCGCCACCAGGGAAGCCCCCAGACCAGAATGCTCTTTGCACCTGAATCACAACCCCAGACTTAAGGGAAGAATCTGAGTCTTGAGAGAAGGAGGTGTCCTTAGCCTGGGGAAAACAAATCTGAGGCACCTGGGGTTTGGGTTTAACGGAGGTGAGGAACCTGGAGGCAAACATGGGCAGATTCTCTCAAGTAGTGTCAAGCAGTGTGGAGCCCATGGTGGCAGGGAGGTGTCTTGTCTTAGGGTGTGCAGTCTGGAACTCTGGCCTTGCTCCTGCGGAGCCTCCTGAGTGTGAATTCAATCCAGGGTGGATGGATGGAAAGGAGCTGGGAAGTCCCCTGGTGGCAGCAGTTAGGAGAGGGTGAGAAGTTGGCTGGGTGGGCAACAGCCAAGCTGTCTCATCAGCGGCCCCGCCCCCTACCTTGGCCTCCCAGGGTTGGGATGCGGGGAGAGGCTGTGAGTGATCGGAAAGACAGATACAGAGCTGTTACCGGGGCGGGAAGATGAGCTGCGCAGGAATGTGGAGAAAGTGGCACAGACCAGAGCCCTGGAGATAATCGGGGGAGGGAGGAATCGGGTCTGGTGAACTAGAAGTTTCCAGAGTTAGGGGCGCCCGGCGCCGGTCGCGGGCGCCGGCGGGCGGGCCTTCTGGGGTGGGGGGCGGGCAGCTGTGTCGTCAGGAGCGGGGCGGCCCCGCGGCGGCCGCGTCTGCCTGGCCCGTCCCCTCCAGCCCAGCTCGGGCTCCAGCTCCCGCGCCGGCGCTCCAGCTCCGACCGCGCGCCCTCCGCAGGCAAGGTAGAGACCCCCGCGAGCCCCCTGCCGCCTCCCGCCCTCCCGCACCGGAGCAGGCCGGGGCGGGGGCCGCGGGAGGGACGCCCCACGGGCTAGGGTAGGGCTGCTGGGCCGAGAAGGAGGAAGCGTGACAGCTGGAGCGGGTAGCTAGAAGCGTTTGCGCCAGGAGCGGGGGGCAGCGGGAGGGCTGGCCCAGAACCCCGTAAGCAGTGTTTCCCGCAGACCTTGCCCTCCATCTGTCCCGATGATTCGGACAGATGCTGAAGCTGGCTCCTGGGGACCCGAGTTGGAGGAAAGTCCATTTTGGAACCTGCACAGTGCTGCACGGGTGGAGAAGGGTTCTTGTTTGGCCTCCTGGTCCCCAACTTCCCACCCCTCTCCTTTCCACACCTGTCACCGGGAAGTTTCTGAAACTACCTGGGTCTGAATCCTACTTTTCACCTTTCAGTGGGGGAAATGAGCTTTACTGAGGAAGAAATGCAAATATTGCTGGGCATCTCCTCAACCTCTTAACCATATGAGCCCACATCCCCCAAGCGTGCCAACATCGTAACTTCCTCCTGTACTGCACAATGACACCCACCCACACACACACAAACACCACCCCCTTAATCAGGCAACACTACCATCTGCGATGTTTGTGGAGGCTTAACAAATATTAAGGCTTCAAGCCAAATGATTCCCTCTCAGGGGCCACTGACTGGTAGCAGGGATGGGCAGGAAGGAAGAGACCCTCCCTCAGTCTTCAGAAACAGGAGGAGGATGTAAGCCCTGGTGTGGTTAAGGGATTCAGAAGTCCAGGTAATCAGGTCTGGGCCCTCAAAAGGGAGTGCCTGCCCCTTGGGGATCCTTGCTGGGTCAGCCTGAGTGTTCTGGGGGCATAGCTGATTCTTGGGTAATGGTAAACTACATGACTTGGAATGTGAGCAATGAGTGTTGATGTGAAAAAGGAAACTTTAAATGTTAGCACTGGCTTTGGAAATCATAGTTATCTCTCAGTTACCAGCAATTTTAGTATTTAATGTTTAAAATAAGATCTAGAAGACCAGAGACACTAAGATTTAATGGAATGGACTAAGGACACTATGTCTAGAGTCTGGGTGTGACCCTGAGAGAGTGGCTCTCTCTCTGGGCCTCAGTTTCTTCCTCTGTAAAATAAGACAGTTTGTGCCTCCCAGCTCTGAGGACGTTCTAGGATTCTCTGCCTCCAAGTCAGCTTCTTACTTTCTCACCCCAAGTTGGTAGGGGCAGGCAGGGAAACCAGAGGAGGGAGGGGAAGGGTGAGTCACAAATAGCTGGCGGTTGGGCAGCAGACCCCACCCTCCCAGCCCTAGCCTCGGTCTGGACTAGCCTAGGTTACAGCCTCAGGGCTGGGATGGAGCAGGACAAAATTGGACTTGTTCCAGATCTTTAAGGCCCTGCACAACTGAAAAAATCCCAGGAGCCTTTATGTCCAAGGTCCCAGCCCAGGGGTGTCCTTGGACCCTGATAGTCTAGTTTCTATAGCCACGTCCTCACCCTACCAGAGGCAAAATGCAGGATCCTGATATTACATGCCTGTGCCTGAGACATGACACAAGTGGGAAGGTATACAACTTGGGGTTCACTGCTGCTGGGAGTCCCTAGAATTTATGCCATCCTGGGTCCAAGGCATCATTTTTCCTAATCTCCAGATATGTTTCTCTAGGTACCACCCTTGTATAATAATAATAATAATAATAATAATAATAGCTAATGTTTCCTGAGTTCTTTCTCTGTGCCATGCAGTTTGCTAAGTATATTGCATGTATTACCTTATTTAACCCCCCCATGGTGACTGATTTCTCCAGGTAACCATTTTACTGATAAGAAAACAGGTTCAGGGAGATGAAATAACTCGCCCAAGAGCTAGAATTCTTTTTTTCTTTTTTTTGGCCATGCTGCGTGGCATGTGGAATCTTAGTTCCCTGACCAGTGATCGAACCCACACCCCTTGCATTGGAAGCGCGGAGTCTTAACCACTGGAATGCCAGGGAAGTCCCAAGAGCTAGAATTCTAATCCAAGCCTATCTAATTCAAAAGTCCATTCTTTTAACTTCTACTATATACTACATGTAAGACCGGGGGGCTTGTGAAAAGACAGGCAAGAGAGAAGTATTCTGTCTTCTCTCCTGTTTGTCTCTTGTTTGCTCTCTCCCTGTCACTTTCTCTCTCAGATTCCATTTCCTAGAACCTTGGAGCCATCTAAGAATCCCCAGGGGTAATCAGAGAGGCTAATTAAGCCTTACAGACCCCATTAGCCATAAGACTATTATGTATTCATTAGATCTGTTGGCAGGAGAAGTTAGATTATAGTCATTGAAAGGACCAGATGGGTGGAGTCCTTTCTCCACAATATTAGTGTCTCAGAACCCCCTTCTAAGTGTTCCCAGAGAGCCTCCAGAACAGGAATGCTATACATGGAGGTGAGTGGCAGAGATGTCCCAAGGGCAGAGGTTACAGAGAAGTTTCTTGCACCATCAGAAAAAAAATTCTAGTAGACCCTAACTGCCTCCTAAAGCCTGCCCCAACCACCCTAAATAAGTGGGCAGAGGGGAGACAGAAGGTCAGGGCCTTGGATGGAGTACCACAATAAGTGCTTTTTAGCATCATTCATTCATTTAACAAATATTAATTTAGCACCTACTATATGTGCCCCACATTGTCTCATGTTCCCCTCACTGTCCAGATGGATACTCTGGCATCCCATTTAACCGCGTTTGGATTAAGAGTCCCCATATATGACTCCCTAGCTTTATACAACTATTTGTACAACCAATATGGAACACTTATAACATGATGGGCATTAGGTATTGGGGATACAGTGGTGAATAAGACTGATAAGTTCCTGCCCTGTGGAACTTACATTTTGGTAGGAAAAGACAAACAGTAAACAAAGAAGCAAATAAATGGGCAAGATAATCTCCAGTTGTGATAAATTCTATGAAGGAAACAAAGGAGGGTGCTACGCAAAGGAGGGGGTCTACCTTAGGACAGAATGATCAGGGAAGGTCTCTTGGAGGAGCTGACATTTCAGCTTAGGCAAGAAGTCAGCTCTGCCAAGAGTGGGGAAGGGTGGTCCAGGCCAACAGAGCAGTAAGTCTCATGGCCCTGAGCAGGGAAAAACTTGGCATGCTTGAGGAACAGAAAGGAGGGCAGTGAGACTAGAAGGCAGTGTGTGAAGGGGAGAGTGGAACAAGAGGAGGACAGAGAGGCGGTGGGGGAGGGGGTTGCACCACGAAGTTCTTGGGTTGGAGCCTTGGCTCCTCCACTTGTCACCTGCCTTGGGAAGTCCCAACCTCTCTGAGCTCCCGTTTCTTCATCTGTAGAATGGCTATACCAATAATTCCCTATCTCATAGAATGTGATTTTACTTGTTAATACAATAACTACCATTCCTTGTAGGCCCTCTATATGCCAAGTGTTATACTAGGTACTTTCCATACATTATTTGACTTAATCCTCACAACTATGAAAGATAGGTATCATTCTGCCATTTTATAGCGGTACTTTGCCCAAGTCACACAGTGGTAACACAGCTAAGAATGGAACCCAGCTATGACTAACCCCAGTTTTGTTTGACTCCAAAGTGGTGTTGTACTATGCTAATGTAAGATATTGTTATTGCTGTTACTGAATCCGCAAGGCAAGTTGCCCTCTGCAGCTTGGCCCCTGGGTCAGCGGTCAGCATGATCCACGTGATGGCTCCTCCTTGGTCCCTGGGTCCCATAGCTGAAAGTTGGGGCTCCCTAAACACTGCTAACCTAGCAGGGTGGAAGGAAGGCTCCCGCACTCAGCACAACCCTCCTGGAGCTGAGAAGCCCGGCAGATGCTCAGAGCCTTCTTCCCCTACCTTCTCCCCAATCTCTCGTGCCTGGGTCCCGCCCTTCCCCAGTGGAGCGCTGCGGGACGCAGACGAGGCGGGGCCGCGGCTGGGGACCCGGCTAGAGCCGGTTCTGTGTCGCGCGCGTCAGGAGCGCTAGAGGTCGTTGCGGGGCGTGGGTGTCTCTGGGAGTGGTAGCTGAGCGGAGCTGGGGACCGGGGCTGGAGGCGGAGCAAGATGGGGTAGTGGCCCGGGAGGCGTGCCGCCATCTCAGTGAGAACCGCCGGAGGGCCGGGTCTGCGGGATAAGAAGGGAGATGGGACAGAGCTTAGGCCCGGCAGAGACTACAGAGATTGGGGGTGGAGGGAGAAAAGGTAGGAGCAGGCGAGGGACACACTCCCAGAGACGTGTATAGCCTGGGAAAGAGGGGTGAGGGGGCAGGGAGGTGAGGGATGGTCAGAGATGAATCAAGACAGGCTGGGGAAGAAATCAGAGAGCTGGAGAAGGATACAGAAACGTTGGAGAGAAAGTCAGGGATGAGTCAGAGAAACAGAGACAGCGGACAGACACTGTCAGGGAGAGATAGAGACACAGAGGAGAGGAACACAGGGAAAGGAAGAGACTTAGGGAGGGACTCAGAGACAAGAAAAGAACAGAAATAGTAGTAGGAGTGGAAAATGAACAGAGTATACAGAAGCAAAGAGACCCAGACAGCTGACCAGTCCTGCCACATGTTCTTGTCATCTTCCTCCAGAGCTACCCTTGGAAGCAGAGTTCCAGGAGCCAGAAGTACTACTACCAAGCTGTCTTCGTGTCCATCCTTAAGAAAAAAAGAAAGATGGCCAAGGAGCGGGGCCTAATAAGCCCCAGTGATTTTGCCCAGCTGCAAAAATACATGGAATGTGAGTCTTCCTCTCAGTCATTCAGTCCTGGGGACCTTACCCTTAGACAATACCTCCTCCTCTTCATTCCCCCAAGTTCCCCCTCTTTTCTCCAGTGGCCTTGAGACGGGATGCTCCTGAGATATGCCTGGCTGGGAGCAAGAGGCGAGGGAAATAGGAAGATGCCCGTGGTCTTAGCTCTCTACCCACCTTCTCTGAATCTTGACTGCCTGCACCACATCTCAGAGAAGAGAGATAAAGAGGGCAACCACCTTGGAGGACATGAAATGTTTTTCTCTCTGTACTTCTGTGTTTCTTCTTGGAATTTCTTTTTCATCTCACTGGAATCTTCTTTCCCGTTGGATGTCTGGGTGGGACTGTGGCAGAGGGCAGGGAGAGCTGAACCAAACTCATGCTCTCTTCACTCTCTTCACATCCTAGACTCCACCAGAAAGGTCAGTGATGTCCTAAAGCTCTTTGAGGATGGTGAAATGGCTGAATATCTCCAAGGAGATGTGAGTGGCAGCTGGGAAATCCTCTGCTTCACCAACTCCTCCCACCTTTGTTTTTGCTACTCCATCGGGATGCCCAACTTCCAGGGATTATTCTGGGCCCAACCCTTGCTATCCTCTCTCCCCAGCATCCATTGTTACTGCAACTATTGCTTTAGGACAAAACAAGAGATTCTAGTAACTCAGGACTCAGCCCAATAAACCATACTCCTGCCTTGGGTGCTTCTCAGCTCTGCACTTATTGTCACTGTCCCCACCACTCCCAATTCAGTCCCCAACTCCCATCCTGCAGATCTCCCCAGGGTAATGCTTGCTCTCATCATAGGCCATTGGGTACGAAGGATTCCAGCAATTCCTGAAAATCTATCTGGAAGTGGATAATGTTCCCAGTCGCCTAAGCCTGGCACTGTTTCAATCCTTCCAGACTAGTTACTGCTTAGAAGAGACTGTAAAAGAAGGTATGGTCACGTAGGTGGGACTGCGCTGGGCCTCCTGAGGAAAAGTGAAATTAAGTGTGGGTTTTGGGGTGAGAGTGGAATTGAGTCACATGTTGGGGGCAGGGTGGTGGGAGGGAGAGGTAGAGGGTAGCCAGGCTTGCCTAGGAGCCAGAGGGAGGAAAGTTAAAGGGAAGAGTTGGAACAAAGGAAAAGAGAAGAGCCAGACTGGAGGGAGCCCCAACCTCAGATCTGCTGTACTTTCTGTAACCAGATGTGGTGTGTCTCAGTGATGTCTCCTGCTACTTTTCCCTTCTGGAGGGTGGCCGGCCAGAAGACAAGCTAGAGTGTGAGTTACCATTCTGGACTGGGAGAGGGAAGGAAAGGTGAAGGGAGAGAGGGTATTCCCCAGCCTTCCTTCCCTCATTTTTTCAGGATTCCTAAAGGCTGACAGGCCAGACAAAGGTGGGGCCAGAGAATGGACCCATTTCCTCTGTTTCCCCAGACTCCTTATACCTAACGCCATCCACCATAGTCACCCTAGTTCCCACGTCTTGTATATTTTCATGTGGAGGACCCGGGATGGGATGTGGGAGGTGTGTACTGTCTCGCCTATCAGGTTCACCAAGGGTGGAATCCAGACCTGTTTCCCCTCCGATTTTGTCTCCCATCTCAGTCCCAGCCCCAAGTCCTGGGCTCTTCATCCAAAAAGTCTCTCCTTATCTCTTTGTTTCCCCTGTATTCTGTTATGAATTCTTTGGGTATCCCTCACAAACTGACCCTGGCCCCCTAAAACACCCCACAGTCACCTTCAAGCTGTACGACACGGACAGAAATGGGATCCTGGACAGCTCAGTGAGTTGGGGGACCTTGCTGTGCAAGGGAATATGTGTTCATTTGTCTGTGCCCCCCGTCACAACTCTTCCAGGATCTTAAGAAGCAGAGGAAGCTAGAGGGAGAAGCTGAGTCCTCTAGGACTAAATCTGGGAGTAGGTCCCAAGCTCTTGACCCCTAAAAGAGGATGCTGGAGGCACGACTTGGGGGCTCCCTTGCAAACACAGACACATAGACATTCATTTACTTGGCAGAGACACCTGAGAATGAGAGGGGGTCTGTGGGTGGAACTCAGGACCCCTGATTTCTAGAGGAGGGTTTGGATGGTGGTAGTGAGGCAGGATATGGCTGTGGCTCTTACCCTCTCGGCCCTCAGGAAGTGGACAAAATCATCATACAGATGATGCGAGTGGCTGAATACCTGGATTGGGAGGTGTCTGAGCTGAGGCCGGTAAGGCAATTCTTCCTGCATGTCCCTTGTTGTACCTGCTCCCTAGTGAGACCTTTATCTACCTCCCCCCATCTCTGACAGGCAGCCTGGTGCCCTTGGCTAGGATGGCTAGGCTGGCTGTCCTAGGGGACAGTGGAGAAGTGTCAGATCTGAGGGGTTACTCACACCAGAAGTCCACCTCCCCACATTCTCTGCTCAGATTCTCCAGGAGATGATGAAAGAGATTGACTGTGATGGCAGTGGCTCTGTCTCCCTAGCTGAGTGGCTCCGGGCTGGGGCCACCACTGTGCCACTGCTAGTGCTACTGGGTCTGGAGATGGTGAGTGAGAGAGACTTGTGAGGATGGGCAAAACAGTTGCCTTGGGTTGTACTTGCCAGAGGTTGGCACTCTAAGGGCTTAGACATTCCCCATCATCTGCTGTACCCTCCCAGACCCTAAAGGACAATGGGCAGCACATGTGGAGACCCAAGAGGTTCCCCCGACCAGTCTACTGCAACCTGTGCGAGTCGAGCATTGGTCTTGGCAAACAGGGGCTGAGCTGTAACCGTGAGTGTAACCTGGGAGTGTGGGAACCGGGGGGGCAGCCCAGCTATCTGTGGGAACACAGCACTGAACTTAGAGAGACCTGGCTTTGAATCCTGGGCTCTGCCAGTGACTGGTTATGTGACCTTGGGAAAGCCACATAACTTCTTTAAGTCTTAGTTTCTTCAACTGAGAATGAGGTGATTGTGAGCTTTAAATAAGTTGATGCAAGAAGAGTGCTCCATGTACTGCATGTGCGTACTGTTACGTCTGCAATAGAAATTAGCTATTATTGTTGTTGCTGTTATTGTTGCTGTTGTATCTGGGCCTCCTTTACATCATCCAGCTCAGTTCCTGACACATGAATGGAGTGGGGTTGGGCATGCAGTAGCAATTGCTCTTCTGGGGGAAGAGTGAGCAAAAGGCACAGGTCTTGGAGGTGAGCCCCCAGCCCAAACGTGAGTTTTGTACTACACCCTCACAGCAAGGGGTTATATGCCATGTTTCAGTGAGTGATGCTGTCTCACCTCCAGGTAAGGAAGAAATAGGGGGAGGGGCTGCAGCTAAGCCTCTGACCTTCTTCACTCTTGCCCAGTCTGTAAATACGTCGTTCACGACCAGTGTGCCATGAAGGCCCAGCCCTGCGAAGTCAGCACCTATGCCAAGTCTCGGAAGGACATTGGTGTGAGTGACCCCACGCCCACCGGATCACCACCCCCGTCCTGGCCCTGGTCCTGGCTCTTGGCCCATTGCTGCCCTCAGGCCTTCCCCGAGTCCCTGCTCAGACCCTCTCAGACAAGAGTTTGCCTTTCTCCCCAAGGTCCAATCACATGTGTGGGTGCGAGGAGGCTGTGAATCTGGACGCTGCGACCGCTGTCAGAAAAAGATCCGGATCTACCACAGTCTGGTTGGGCTGCATTGTGTGTGGTGCCACCTAGAGGTCAGTCCGGGAGCTATCCCTCCAGCCTTGCTTTGGGCCCCTCCCTAAGCTGCCCTCTCCGGCGGCCCCCTCGCGCACATCTCCCTTACAGCCTTGGTTGCCCTACTCCCAAGGGCTCTCTTTCGGTGGCAGACCCCAAGCTGAGAGGTGACGGGGTTCCCTCCACAATCTCTCCGTGCCTGCCTTGTCTTTCAGATCCATGACGACTGCCTGCCAGCCATGGGCCATGAGTGTGACTGTGGGCTGCTCCGCGATCACATCCTGCGTCCGTCTTCCATCTATCCCAGCGTCCTTGTGAGATCCCTGGACAGCGGCTGGGAGGGGACAGGAATGCTTCCCCAATTCAAACACGCACACAATGCCATTTAGAGCAGAGAGCCTATATTTTTGGATTCAAGTCAGACTCTCATCTGTTTATGGATTCACACAATCCAGTTTTCCTTCCTTCTGCCTCCTTCCCTTCCTAGGCCTCTGGACAGGAGCGTAAAATTAGCAAAACAAACCAGAAGACCGTGGATGATTTAAATTTGAGCACCTCTGAGGCACTGCGGGTACAGGGCTGAGAGGCTTGGGCTTCATGGTGGGGACCTCATGGGAGGGAATGAAGTGGGGAACCTGGGGACTGGTTCCTGCTCCCTGGGGGAGGAGAAAGCCACCTGGGGGGAATGCCAGCCCTCTGCTCCTGTCTCCGGGACCCATCTTAACTCTGACAAGATCCTGCTTTCCTTATCCTTGTTTTCTTCCCTCAATGCAGATTGACCCTGTTTCTAACACCCACCCACTTCTGGTCTTTGTCAACCCCAAGAGTGGTGGGAAGCAAGGGGAGAGGTGAGAAGAGCTCTACTAGGTCTTGTAAAGTAGAGAGGGAAGATGGACAGAGGTTGGGTATCTGTGTGTATGCAGGGGACATACCTTGAGGACATCAAGAGAGTGGAGTACAGGGACTTCCTTGGCGGTCCAATGGTTAGGACTCCATGCTTCCACTGCAGGGGGCGGGGGTTCCATCCCTGGTGGGGAAACTAAGATCCTGCATGCTGCGCGGCACGGCCAAAAAAAAAAAGAGAGAGAGAGAGAGAGAGAGTGGAGTACAGAATATCCATGCCGTGCCCTGCCATGAGCTTTCCTTTTTCCCCACACAGGGTGCTTTGGAAATTCCAGTATCTACTAAACCCTCGACAGGTGTTCAACCTCCTAAAGGATGGTCCTGAGCCAGGGTGAGTATAGGTTAGGGGCTGTATCGCAGGGTTTGTGTGTGTCTGCCTATCTGTGTATGTTGGAAGAGAGCAGGAAAGAGTGCCTGTTGGGAGGGGAGGGCCAGGGGAGGCCCAAGAAACCAGACTTCAGAATGCTGCTTTTGCTGGGTATCCCTACCTCTGAATTCTCCAGCTCATCTCTGTTCTGCTCTCAAAGAATGGAGATACCAATCTCTCCCTCACCACTAAGGAGTGGCTATAAGATTTCCCCATTGTACTTTTTCTCTACCCTTGACAAAGGGGAAGGGTGTTGTAAGGAACGAGAGACAAGAAGTACTTACTCTGCCTGTCCAAGAGTTGGGTAGCCTCAGTCCAGTTATCCTTCGTCATCTTCTCTCTCACCTTTTGTCTCAGGCTCCGATTCTTCAGAGATGTTCCTGATTACCGGGTTTTGGTGTGTGGAGGAGATGGCACAGTAGGCTGGATTCTAGAGACCATTGGTCAGTGCAGGGAGCGGCTCCGGGCTGGGCCCAGGGGCAGTGGCCTTCCAGAGCTAACTCCCTTCATCCATCTCCTTACCTGCCTCCACAGACAAAGCCAACTTGCCTTTTGTGCCTCCTGTTGCTGTGTTGCCCCTGGGCACTGGAAATGATCTGGCTCGTTGCCTAAGATGGGGAGGAGGTAAGTGGTTAGAAATTGTTTTCCTGGGGAATGGGGGAGTTGGGTAGGTAGGGAAAGGCACACAGAGAAGACATTTAGGCATCTGGTGAAGAAAAAGCCTTGGTGGAAAAGAGAGGCACAGATGGCGGGGGGGGGGGGGTGTCCCAAAGTGGATTGTCCCAAAGGAAGAGAGCTCTGGAAGAAGCAAAGACCTGAAGGGTCAAGGATGACAGTCTGAACCTAGAAGGGTCAAGGGTGACAGTCCTCTTCCCTATAAACCTAAAAATATCCTTCTGTTTCTCCCAAGTCTTTGGGCTCAGAATCAAAGAATATGGGGGTAGAGAGGACAATGTGGGAATAAGGAAGGTTGTATAAGAGCTAAGCCAGATGCTGAGTGATGGAGCTAGCAGGGAGCTTGGCCATGATTCATTCATTTATCCAACCAATTACAGTTGACCCTTGAACAGCATGGTCTTGAACTGCGCCGGTTCACTTATTGAGGATATTTTTCAGTAGTAAATACTATAGGACTACACAGTCCATGGTTGGTTGAATCCGCAGATGTGGAGAAACAGTGGATACGGAGGGCCAACTATAAGTTATACACAGATTAACCCCCATGTTATTCAAGGGTCAGCTGTAATCAGGGGTCATTCATTCATTCATAATTTTTCCCATGTCTATTGCAACAGTCTCCTAGCTGCTCTCCCATTTCTAGTCTCTTTTTCCCTTCAAAGAGAAAGTTTGAGAGATGTAATTGGTAGATAAAGAGGTCAGTGTGGGGCAGATTGAAATTGTCCTGGAATTGAGGAAGTTGTCTTGGAATTGGGGCTCTTGGATTCAGAGTCCAGCTCTGAGATCTTACAGGAGATTATGGAATAGGAGGCTGCTAAGGAGAGTAGAAAGTATTCTAGGTGGAAGAAGTTGTGTAAGGCCAGAGGAGTCACCAAACAACATGGTGGTGCATTTTGGAAAGCGAGTTGTTCATTGTGACTGGGACATAGGGTGCACAGTGGGCAATGAGAAGAGGGAGGACTGAATTGAGCAGGATCCAGAAAATGGAGGGTCATGAATGCTGTAGTGAGGAGTTTTTAACTTCATCCTGCCAGAGTTTGAAAACTGACAGCCCACAGAAATGATGTGTAGTGTTTTGTATTGTTTGTCTTGCAGTGTTTTGAATTTTTTTGACCTTGGTTATTTCTAAGAAGTGGGTCATGTATCCTTCAATTCACCACAATCCTCTTACCTCCCTTCCAGTCATTCACTTTACGTTTCTAGCCTCTGAGGCATTTGAATGTGCAATCCCTGAACCATGGGGAGCTCTGGAACTCATGAAAGATGTAACTAAAAGAAAAAATAGGTGTGTGTGTGTGTGTGTGTGTGTGTGCATATATAATACTTTATATATATAAATTATAGTTTGTATATAATAAAAATTACTTTTTATATTATTCCAGAAAGGAGAAATATCTGTCATAATATAATTTAAATCTTGTATGTAAACATATGACCATTTGCGGGGGAGGCATGCTTAAATCCTCAACATCTGACTTTGTTTTCATTAACAGTGTTAGACACTTTGAAATCATGAACTTTGAGTCTTCACTTTTTTTTTTTTTTTTTTTTTTTTTTTTGCGGTACGCGGGCCTCTCACTGTTGTGGCCTCTCCCATTGCGGAGCACAGGCTCTGGACGCGCAGGCTCAGCAGCCATGGCTCACGGACCCAGCCGCTCCGCGGCATGTGGGATCCTCCCGGACCGGGTCACGAACCCACGTCTCCTGCATCAGCCGGCGGACCCCCAACCACTGCGCCACCAGGGAAGCCCTGAGTCTTCACTTTGTGTTTTGCAAATAAGACTCTCATAGCAGTTTCTGCTAATTCCATCTGAATCATGAAAATAATGATATAAATATAGCACTAATGAAAACTTGTGTTGATATTGAAAAAAATCCTAAGATTCAAAGGGGGACTGATGGAAGGAATACTGCTATGGGAGCTCTGTGGAGGATGGATTGGAAGAAGAAGGCAGGACCTCGATTGCAATAGTCTAGTCAAGAGATGATGAGCACAAAAGCAAAGGCAGCACCAGTGGAGTCATGGGGTAGAAGCCACAATACTTGGTAACTAATGGATTGTGGAGGAAGAGGTAAAGACAAGTCTAAGACATTTTCTAGGTTTGTGGACTGAGCAAATGGGGATACCATTTATTAAAATAGGGAACATAGGGCTTCCCTGGTGGCGCAGTGGTTAAGAATCTGCCTGCCAATGCAGGGGACACAGGTTCGATCCCTGGTCCGGGAAGATCCCACATGCTGCAGAGCAACTAAGCCGGTTCACCACAACTACAGAGCCTGCGCTCTAGAGCCCGTGAGACACAACTACTGAGCCCACGTGTCACAACTACTAAAGCCTGCGGGCCTAGAGCCCATGCTCCACAACAAGAGAAGCCACCGCAATAAGAAGCCGATGCACTGCAACGAAGAGTAGCTCTCGCTCGCCACAACTAGAGAAAGCCCGCGCGCAGCAAAGAAGACCCAACTCAGCCAAAAATAAATTAAATAAATAATTTTTTTAAAAAAATAGGGAATATAGGAGGAGGACCAGTTTAAGGAAGAAATATAGATTTGGTTTTGGATGTATTGAGTTAAGGTATTAGTGGAGCACCTAGGTGGAGATGTGTGGTGGGTAGTCAGAAATTGATGTTAGGAATTTAGGAGAGAAGTCAGGGCTGAAGGTATGTGTTTGAGAGTCAACTTCTAGGAGGTAATTGACATTCTCAGAGTAGATGAGTTACCCAGGGAAAGAGGTAAGAAGAGAAAGTGGATAAGGACAGCCAGATCCTGGTAAACACCCTATTTAAGGGTTGAACAGAAGAAGATGAATTATTAAAGGAGTCTGTATTAGTGTCCTCTTGCTGCTGTAACAAATCACCATGGTGCCTTAAAACAACACGAATGTATTATCTTAACAGTTCTTGAGGGCACAAATCCAAAATCATTTCCACTGCGCTAAAATCAAGATGTTGGCAGGGCTGTATTTTTTCTAGAGGCTCTAGGGGAGAATCCCTTGCCTTGTCTTTTCCAGTTACTGCAGGCTGCCTATATTCCTTGGCTTATATCCCCCGCTTCCAACAGCAATGTTATCCTTCCAAGCTCTGCTGCCGTTGTCAAATCTCCTTCCATGACTCTTCTTTCTTGTAGCCTTCTTTCCCTAATTAGGAGCCCTGTGATTACATAGGGCCCAGCCAGATAATCCAGGATAATCTCATCTTAAAATACTTAATCACATCTGCCAAGTCTCTTTCGCCATTTAAGGCAACATATGCACAGATTCTGGAGATTAGGTTGTGCACACCTCTGAAAGGCCGTTGTTTTGCTTACCACAGAGACTAAGAAAAAACAGAACAGGTCCTCTGTAACTTTAGTGGTATTTTAGAGGCTGAGTGAGGAGTTTCATGTGTTAAAATGAGAGCTAAAGATATACTATTGGTTTTGGCAGGAATCACTGGCAATCTTTGCCAAAAGAGTTTCAGCAGGGTGGTATGGAGAAAGGCAAATTATAGTGGGTTGAACCATTGATGGAATGTGAGGAAGTGAAGACTTTTTTCTTTTCTTTTCTTTTTTTTGCTGCACCACGCGGAATGTGGGATTTTAGTTCCCCAGCCAGGAATTGAATCCGTGCCCCCTGCAGTGGAAGCGTGGAGTCTTAACCACTGGACCTCCAGGGAATTCCCTAACTAGTCCCATATTGATAGACATTTGGGTAGCATTCAGTTTTTTATTACACACCATACTGCAGTCTATCTCTGCACACAGATGTGAGAATTTCTCTAGAAGAGATTTCTAGGAGTGGAATTGCTGGCTCAAAGTATAAATATTTTACTAGTTATTTTATTTTTAAAAAATTACACAAGTAATGCATCAGTACATTTTCACCGTGGAAGGTTTTAAAAAGTAAAATGTGTGAGTCTTCACATACAGGTTTCCTCTTCCCTACCCCCTCACCAAATTCCACATTCCTCCCCAGAGATAACTGTTTCCTATTTGCACTCATTTTCCTGTTTTCACACACACACATAACTTTTAAACAAACATAAATGGGATCATACTACATACATTGTCCTGGGACTTCTTTTTTCATTGAATATGTCTTGGAGAACTTTCCATGATACTACACAGAGATTTCATTCTGATTTCAATAGCTGCACATTATTTCATAGCATGGATTTGGCATAATTTATATAACCTTCCCCTCCTGGTGGACATTTAGATTGTTTCCAGTTTTTTCCTGTTTTACAGAGTACCTCAGCAAAAATCCTTATACATCCATCTCTGTGGATTTTTGTTTCTGTAGGAGAAATTCCTGAAAGTGGAATTGCTGTGTCAGAGAATATGTTTTGATAAAATTTGATAACGTTTTGGTAAAAGTTGCCAAATTGTCTTCCAAAAATGAAATACCAATTTATGCTCCAACTAACAGCAAATGAGAGTGCCAGTTTATTAATAATCCCATTAGCGTTTGGCTTTCTCAGTCTCTTCATAGTCTGTCAATCTGATAGGCACAAAAAGTTAACTAATTTACAATTTTAATTTACAATTCTTTTAACTATTAGTAATATTGAGCATCTTTAATATGAATATTGGCCATTTGTATTTCTTCTGTGATTGGCTTGAGTTATTTGCCATTTTTCTACTGACTTTTTAAAAAATATTTATTTATTTATTTATTTGGCTGCCTCCGGTCTTCATTGCGGCACGTGGGATCTTTCCTCTCAGCGCTCGTTGCAGCGTGCGGACTTCTCTCTAGTTGTAGCCTGCGGGTTTTCTCTCTCTTGCTGTGGTGCATGGGTTCCAGACCACGTGGACTCTGTAGTTGAGGTGCACGAGCTCAGTAGCTGTGCGCGGGCTTAGTTGCCCCATGGCATGTGGGATCTTAGTTCCCAGACCAGAGGTTGAACCCGTGTCCCCTGCATTGGAAGGCAGATTCTTTACCACTGGACCACCAGGGAAGTCCCTAATTTTTTTTTTAATGATATTATTGTTTTTTTATTAAATTTATTTATTTGTGGCTGCGTTGGGTCTTTGTTGCTGCACGTGGGCTTTCTCTAGTTGTGGCAAGCAGGGGCCACTCTTCATTGCGGTGCACGGGCTTCTCATTGCGGTGGCTTCTCTTGTTGCAGAGAACAGACTCTAGGCACATGGGCTTCAGTAGTTGTGGCACGTGGGCTCAGTAGTTGTGGCTCACAGGCTCTACAGTGCAGGCTCAGTAGTTGTGGTGCACGGGCTTAGTTGCTCCGCGGCATGTGGGGTCTTGCCGAACCAGGGCTCGAAACCATGCCCCCTGCATTGGCAGGCAAATTCTTAACCACTGCGCCACCAGGGAAGTCCCCCTGACTTTTTAAATATAGTGATTTGTAAGCACTTTTTGAATGTTGGAGAAGTTAGTCTGTTATGTGTGCTGCAGATATTTTTTCCCAGGTTGTCTTTTATTTAGGTGTGTGTTTATTTAACTGTACAGAAGTTGTTTGTTTGCTTGGTTAGGTCTTTTTATTTATTTATTTGTCAGAACTATTTCAGTTTATTTTGTGGCAATTTTGAAAATTCCAAATATATTTGCTTTACTTCTGTTTGATTTCAGAAGTTTTTAATTTTCATATAATTGTATTTCTCAGTCTTTTTCTTGTTTGGCTCTGAGTTTTGTACTATGCTTTAGAAAGGCTTTTTCCGCTCGAAGATTATGAAACATCCACTCATGTTTTCTGCTAGTACAAATTCTGCTTACATGTAAATTCTTTGACCCATCTTGAATTTATTTTAGTGTAAGGGGTGACTTCTACATCCAGTACTATTTACTGAATAATCTATCTTTCCCCATTTATTTAAAATGTCATGATATACTAAATTCCCATATATACTTGAGTCTATTTCTGGGCACTCTGTTCTTTACTATTGAACTTTTTATTCCAGGCACTGTGCCAGTTATTGCCCTGTTTTGATACCCTTGCTCTATACTGTGTTCTATCTGGTAGAATGGGGAGAGGAAGCGTCAGAGAAAGAGAGAGATTATTCCCATTCATCACTTATCTTTTTCGGCACTTTTCATTTTCCCAGCTGTTTTCTTTACTCTTCCAAATGAACTTTGGCATTATTGTTAGATGCGCACACACATTGGGAACTTTCACCCTCCATGACAGTGACAGTGTGGAGAAAAGGGTCAGTAAGAGTCTGACCTTAAGATTGGTCCATGGGAGCCATGACTGAACACCCTGCCCTTTCACTGCTTAGGGCTTGGAGGATCTGCAGAACCAGGGCAGAGGAACCCTGGGAATCTGTGGATCTGGGAGCTGAGAGGAGGTCCATTTGGGACCCAGGGTTCAGTGCTAACCTGTCTTCATACCATCCTTAGGGTATGAGGGACAGAATCTGGGGAAGATCCTCAAGGATTTAGAGACGAGTAAGGTGGTACACATGGATCGATGGTCTGTGGAGGTGATACCCCAACAAACTGAAGAAAAGAGTGACCCAGTCCCCTTTCAAATCATCAATAACTACTTCTCCATTGGTGTGGTCAGTGGAGTGGGGCATGGGGGGGATGGGAGGAAGTGGGGGTTAAGCAGGCAGAGGCTGGAGGAGGGCAGAAAAGGAAGGTAGAGGGTAAAGGAGCTGCGACACAGGGAAATCAGAAGTGGACACAGTGGTGTGAGTTGCAAGAAAAGAATGTGGAACGAAAAAAAAAAAACAGAATGTGGGATGTATCACTCCCAAACTGGAGAGTTAAAGAGAGAGAGGGTTCTGTGCTGATGAATGAGGCAGCCTCTGATCTCATATGCCCTGGACTCCCCAGGATGCCTCTATTGCTCACCGATTTCACATCATGCGGGAGAAGTATCCTGAGAAGTTCAACAGCAGGTGAGGGAGAGGGGGCGGGTGTGGGCATACACAGTAGCAGGGACCACGTGGTGGCCAAGTTTGACTCAGTGCTTAGACGGGCAGTGACACCTCTAGGAAGCCCCTCAACCAAGCTTCCCTGTTCCCCACGGGACTGCAGTTGGGAGGTTGATGCCCTTCCCTGTCACTTAGCCCACCTGTGCCAGCACTGTGTAATTTGTCCCCTCCCTCCTGGGCCTGGTGTGGGGCCGACACAGAATGAAGAACAAGCTATGGTACTTCGAATTTGCCACTTCTGAATCCATCTTCTCAACGTGCAAAAAGCTGGAGGAATCTTTGACAGTTGAGGTGGGTGTGTTGAGAGCCAACCCCACATCCTTTTTAGCCCCTTATATCTTACTTTCTCCCTCCACAGGAGCCCTCAGGAACTTCTCATATTCTTGAACCTATACTTTGACCTCCCTGCTCTCTAATCCCGATTTCCCAAGTTCTTAAGATACACCAGTCCCTACTTCCCTCCACCTCTTGCAAACCTCCAAATCCTAGTCTTCCCAGTGTGTTATCTGGTGGAGGGAGTGGTCACGTCCATCATGATGCCGTGAGGCAAGGATCTGTGCTCTCCTCCCCTCAGATCTGTGGGAAACCACTGGATCTGAGCAACCTGTCCCTAGAAGGCATCGCAGTGCTAAACATCCCGAGCACGCATGGGGGCTCCAACCTCTGGGGTGACACCAAGAGACCGCACAGCGATATCCATGGGATCAACCAGGCCTTAGGTGCTACGGCCAAAGTGATCACCGACCCTGATATCCTGAAAACCTGTGTACCAGGTAAGAGGAGCAGCCTTGGGAGCTGAGTGGGCGGTGGGGACTAAGGAGAAGGTGTGACTCTCTTCAGAGGAACCCTGCTTCTACAAAACCTGTCTCCCTACTTTCCACCCCCCCAGACCTAAGCGACAAGCGGCTGGAAGTAGTAGGGCTGGAGGGTGCAATTGAAATGGGCCAGATCTATACCAAGCTCAAGAATGCTGGACATCGGCTAGCCAAGTGCTCTGAGATCACCTTCCAGTAAGGAAAACTCAAGCTGGGGGCTCTGAGGGAAGGAGTGGGACCAGGAAAGCAGAAGGGTATGGGAATGGTGGGGAGGGACTGTACCAGACCTTCCTCAGTAACAAAGGGTCTCAAGGCCAACCTAAGAACAGAGTTTTGGTACTTGATTGATAAAGAAATTGCCACCAATCTGCCTTGACCTCACACAGCACCACAAAAACCCTCCCCATGCAAATTGATGGAGAACCCTGGATGCAGACACCCTGTACAGTGAGTATTGCCTATGCCCGCCAAAAACTGAACCCCCAGCCTCCGTGGATCCTAAATTTCCATTCCACAGCTTCTTTACTTCCTGCTGAGGCCTCAAGTTCCCCTGTGCACCCTTCCTCCCAAATCCTGATTTCTCAGCCCCTGGCCTTCCTACCATGGCCTCTCTAGCACCCTGGCAACCCACCCTGAACCCTACAGATTTTCCCCCAAATCTCTGCTGCTCCAGCCCCAAGGCACTAGGTCTTATCTCTGAATGCGCCTCCTTCCTTTCCAGATCAAGATTACCCACAGGAACCAGATGCCCATGCTTGTGGGCCCACCCCCCCGCTCCTCCAATTTCTTTGGCTTCTTATGCTGAGGGGGGGACACCTCAGCCTCCAAGCCAGCCTTGAGCCCACCTCCTTGTGCCTGGACTCTACTCCCTAGGCTCTGTACATTGCTGCCAAACACTCCTGCCAGCTCAGGGGAGTGTTCCTTCACCCTCACAGTATTTATTATCCTGCACCATCTCCACTATTCCCCATGCACATGTGCACACACACACATCCACACACACATCACAAACAATACATTGAAAGTGCCTCATCTGAATAAAATGACTTTTTTTCCCACTGGGGTATCTGTTAAGTAAGTGGTACACCTCCTTCCTTTATACCTCCACTCCTTTATTGACATAGATTCTCCCAGAAGTAAGGAAATAACAGCTCCAGGTTCTGAGTCTTTATTTCAGGCAATGGTAGTTTCCAAGGGAAGACTGGAGAAAAGATAGGCATTGCTGTCCACACTGGGTAAATCATGACATCACGTGAGAGTACTCAGACCTGCTGCCCACTGAGGAGGGGGCTGCTCTCACCAATGGGGCAAGAGCGGAAGACCCAGGGCAGACGTAGCCACTGGGTTCTGCCAGGTGGCAGCTGGGGAAGGGGGAGAGCTCGGCCCTGCTTCATACGTCTTCTCCTGATATTGGGAGAAAAGCAGGGATACTGGTTAGTGGTAGTCAATGGCAGCCTGTTTGTGCTTCTCCAACCAAGAGGATAAATCATATCCCGGGTTTCCTTGGCCTTGATCCTGGCTCCTTCCCCTCCTTCTCACCAACAGAGTTCATCCTCTCTTATTTCTGTGGTAACCTCTGTCCATTCCCCTCTCACCCTACAAGCTTCCCTGCTTTGAGGCCCTTGGCACCCCAGACCTAGGGATTTGCCCTTCATGCAGGTGGAGAACCCACTTCACCCAGCTTCTCCACTCTTGATATTATTCATAACAAAAATCATCAAGATCATCATTTATTGCACTCTTGCTTCAGAACCAGGTGCTTTACCCATTGTCTAGAATCCTGACAACAGCCTCACAAGGCAGGTATCAGTTTTCCTACCTTTCAGAGGCTCAGAAAGGTTAAGCTACTTCCCCAAGATCCCACCAGCAAGACTGCAGCCTAGACCTGTTTAACTTCCAAATCTGGGCTCTTTCCTGGACATTATGCTTTCTTGAAGGGGGTGGTGGTTCCACCATGAGCGGTGGTGCTAAGGGATAAGGGGGTGTGAGCGGCATGGTGTGGCTCTCACCTATATACCAGAGATGCGAGCAGCAAAGCCATCAATACCAGCAAGATGCCCAAGAACAGGGGAGCCTGCCCGAAGCCTGCTTCTTGACCTACAGGCAGAATCCCAGACATAGCTATAGTCAGCATCTGCTTCCTGTCACATATCCTCTACCACTCCCCTTCTTCATCCTACCTCTTGTCCAAGTACCTACCAGGCATGACAAGCTGGGTGCTGACCATTGCCAGGCTGTCGGCATCAGCCAAAGACACATTGAGGCAGTAGGTCCCCGAGCCGCCCTTCAGTACCTGGTGCAGAACCAGCTGGCAGTCTGGGCTGGGTGGCACAGGCTGACACAGCCGCTGGGCAGGGGGCTGGCACCCTGGCGATGAGATGTCTATGCAGGCCTCCTTGGGTAGCCTGGGAGAGATGTCAGCTTATGTCAGGGAGTCTGGGAAGGAACAGTAGACACCAGAGAGCAGGGCGGCGGTCAACCCGAGAGTTCTCGGGGCAACCAGTGGGACACTCACCCGCCTTGGCAAGACACAGTCAGCTCAAATGCATCTCCTTCACTGGATGGCACAGCCTGCAGGATCTCAGCACTCTCAATACCCTCTGCAAAGTTGCAAGGTTTTAAGTCTGGGACTCCTCCACCAGTCCTCCCTAAAGGCCCACGGACAGGAAGGTCCTCGGGCTACCTCCCCGATCCCATCCTCATGCCTTCAAATGAAAACCCTGGGATTTGGGTATTCTTGTTCAGGTGAGTAACTCCTTCCAGGGTGTGCTTCCACTGGGCAGCCCTAAGCCGCACACGCCTTCCCTCCACCAGCTCCCAAAGTAGGCAAGACTCACGGACAATGTCCAGGGTGAGGGAAAAGTAGCCATATCGATACAGAACACAATCCAGGGGGACTTGTCGCTTCACCAGGATTAAGGTGGCTGTGTCATCCAGCAGGGGGCTCTGGGAGCCTGGCAGGAGAGGATTGAAGAGGCAAAGTCATGAGACAAATGACACCTGGAAACAGAGGCCAAGCAGGCATTTTTCCAGGTAGAGCCAGAGCTACGGGATCCAGGCTTGGAATCAGGCAAGAGCTGGGAAATCTCATTTTATAGATAAGGAAACTGAGGCCCAGAAGGAGAAATGACTGCCCCAGAGTCACAGTTAGGGGTAGAGCTGGAGTTTTAAAAATCCCAAATGTTTATCACACCCCACACTGTGCCAGGTCCTGGGTTAGACACTTGACGTATGTTAACTCATTATAGTGTCACTATCTTATTCCTGCCTTTTCAGTGTTTCTACCACAATTCCAGGTAAACCTACTTTGGGATGGGAATCCAGAGGTGGGAAATGGTGTTAGAAACTGGGAAAGATTTCTATGCATTTACACTTAATCAGAAAATGAGATATAAGTATCATGTAAATGATCACAGACTGCTCCCTGACCTTCACTTTAGGGAACAGCTCTTTGCAGAGACAGGAGCAACAAGCTCTCTCCCCATGGCCTATGTGAAGACCCTGGTTTCCTGAACTCTGGATCTCTTCCATACCATTAAGAGGGACTTGGGGGGCTCTAAAACCAGTGAAGACTCTGAAGGGACTCCACTGGTAAGCTAAGGATTGGGTAACATCTGGATCCAGAATAAGTCTTTCAGGTCTTTAGAGCTGTGACAAATGCCCCCACCTCAATGAACCTCATTCATTCTGGCCCTCTTACCTGTAATACCTTCTGTAGACAAGAATGGGCTGGCATCTGGACTGTCAGGCTCAGGGGTGGGTACCTCTCCAGCTGTGGTCTCCACCAGCTCTGTAGTTGTTACCTGTGCAACTGTGGTTCCAGAGGGTTCTGCAGTTGACACTTCAGGTGTCGTACCTATGGCCTCTGCAGTTGGCATCTCTGCAGGTGTGGTACTTATGACTTCTGAGGCTAGTACCTGCTCAGCTGTGGTACCTGTGCCCTCTGCAGTTGGCACTTGCACAGCTGTGGTTCCAGAGGGCTCTGCAGTTGGCATCTCTGCAGGTGTGGTACTTATGACTTCTGAGGCTAGTACCTGCTCAGCTGTGGTACCTGTGCCCTCTGCAGTTGGCACTTGCACAGCTGTGGTTCCAGAGGGCTCTGCAGTTGGCACCTGAGCAGGTGTAGTGCCCACGACTTCTGCAGTAGGCACTTGGCCAGCTGTGGTGCCTGGAACTGGGGAGGAGCCACAGGAGGTGAGAGGAATGGCAGCCTGTAGCACCACCTGTGCAGTGACTGGGCCAGACTCTAGGTAAGTGTGAGTGACCACAAGTGCCTGAGAGATCAGGGTCCCAGTACTGTCTCCAAAGTCCCAGGTGTAGGAGAGGTCAGCCCCAGCCAAATAGCCACTGGGGTCGTGGAGCCAGAGGGCAAAGTTCAGAGGTTGCTTTCTCAGGAAGTGATTGTTCGTTCCATCCAAGGCCTGCAGCTGAGACACGCTCACAGAGAAGGGCACCTGGTCTGAGATTGGAGCCAGAAAAGGTGAGAACCAGGTCTGGGCCACAGCTTCTTCCTTCACAGCCACATCCTCTAACCCCAAGCTGCCTGGCCCTTCACTGGCTCCAAGCCCCACATTCCTCTGTCCATGTCTGCCTGGCTCTGCCCCTATAAGGTGCCCCTACACACCATTTCCTCTTTCCCCTTTCCTGCCCAGCCAAGCTTCCCCACCTCCTTCTGCCCTGAGACTGGCCTTGTCCCTTCCTAAGTCCTTACCAGTAATGGTGAAGGCTGAGCGGGAGTGAGCGAGGGATACGTAGCTCTGGGACCCCCGGCGGTGGTAGACAGTCACTTCCATGATGTGTGTGCCCAGCACTGCCTTGCCTGTCCCAATGCTCAGTCCAGACACTGGGCCCCCCAGAACTTGCCAGTATTGGCCTGAGGTTTTTGGAAAAAAGAGTAGAGAAAGGGGTTACTGGTCAAAGGGGACTGGGGAAGGGTTAGAGACAGGGCACCAGAGAAGTAAGGTCAGGAGATATATTGAGAGGATGGTTATTTCAGCGGGTGTTTGGAAGTTTGTATATGAGGGCAGGAAAGGAGTCCTAACGAGGGGTTCCATGGGATGTAATTGGAGAAGGGTTCCCAGAAAGAAGTATAATAGAGTTAGCTAGGTGCTGTGGAAGAAAACAGAGTCATGGGGAGGTGAAGATTAGGGAAACTCACAGAGTTTAGGGGTGGGACCAAAAGAAAAGGGATCAGGTAGAAAGAGATGAATCCAAGTGTGGGTGACAGGCCAGAGAAGGGAGTCTCTCACCCCAGGTCTTCCAGACATAAACAAAGCTTCTTCTCTGAGGTGAAGGGCCAGACGGACAGGCCCTCCCATCGGGGAAGATGCAGGTATCATCAGGTTCTTGGGGATACACTGGCTGTCCTCCCCACACCTGGCTCCCTGAAAGGAAGATACAAAGTCACCCTCAAACCCTGGCATTCCTTATTATACACCAAAACCTTTAACATGGCTCCCAGAGCAGGGCTCTGGGAATACTCCCTAGCTACAAAATATATTCTCCTTGATATAACCCACTGTGGGTGGTAGTGGGGAGAATGGAAACTATAATTAAAGATTCCTTTGTAGGGACTTCTCTGGTGGTCCAGTGGTTAAAAGACTCCACTCTTCCAATGCAGGGGGCATGGGTTCAATCCCTGGTCAGGGAACTAAGATCCTCCATGTTGAGCGGCCAAAAAAAAAAAAAAAAAGATACCTATGTAAGTATATACATAGAGATTGGAGAGAAAGAGATTGGAAATGTATCAAAATGTTTAGAAAGATTTGCTCTGGCTAGTGGGATAAAAGTAAAAATAACAGCACCAGCTAACATCTATTGAGCCTTTACTGTAGGCTAGGGCAGGCATTATGCTAAATTCTTTATATATTATCACATTTTAATCCTTACAACAACCTTTTAAAGTAGTATCATCCCTATTCTACAGATTAAGGGAATGGAAGCACAAAACAATTAAGTGACTTGCCCAGGGTCACATACTGGTAACAGGTTTAAATCCAAGTCTGTCCAACTTCTAAATCCACTGGGTCTTCTGTCCCCCATTTTGGGGACTACAATTTTTTTTTTTCTTTGTGCTTTATCTGTGTTTTCTAATCTAATTACATATATAATTTGTTTAAAAAAAAGAAGAAGAAGGAGAAGGGGCATGAGCTGAGACCTGGGAATGAGGCCTGGAGTGGAGTGGTACCCACCGTTAATGATGGTGTTGTTGGCCCAGATGACCTGCCCATCTGACAGCACCTTTTGGCTTTCAGGGAAGTGCAGGGCAATAGAGAAGGAGGCGTTTGCCCCACGCAGTGTAGGCCCATCATTGCTGACCTTCAGAGATACCTGGCCACCTGGAAAGGGCAGCTGCGTTAGCTGGGACTCCTTGGCTTCCCCTCCCCATATGCCTTTTCCCTTTCTGTCTTCTCAACCGACATTCAACCCAGTTCTTGCTCCTCTCCTCTCCCCACCCCATTCCCATCATACCCTCCCCAGAAATTGCCAAGTTCCTACCTCTCCAGCAGTGAGGCCCCTGGCTTTCTGTCCACTCTGGATATAGCTGCCTGTTCCATGCTTTAGTTCTGAGCTGCCTTGAGACACCAAGCCAGTCCCGGTCTCTGGGTCCTAAAAGGAAGGTATAATGAGGACCCTCAGGTCATCACTCCCTTCTCAGGGGACCACAGTGTCCCATGTCACATCACTCATTCTCACATTCAAAGTGCATTTTAATTTACCCAATACCCACCATGTACCAGGCACTGTGCTAGGTGCAAAGAACTTAAGAAATGAAAAAGAAATGGTCCTAAAGAGATTCAGGTTAAAGTAGATGAAACAGACATACGCATAAATTACTATAATTCAAGGCACTGCTTAATATGAGCCATAATAAACATGCACGATGTACAATAAAATGACAGAATAAACAGATTAATTCCACTCTGGTAGACTGGGAAGGATCCAATGAGGAGTTGGCCTGTGGCATAAAGCATTCTAGGCAGAAGGCCCAGCATGAGCAGATACATGGAGGCATGGAAGCACATGGCATGATAGGGAACCACTAGCAATGTGGTTGAGGTACACTGTGAGAGATGAGGCCAAGAAGATGGGGTGGGGGCTTTGAGTGCCAGGCGAAGGAGTTTGGCCTTTATCTTGTAGGCAAGTCCACCTCAGATGATTTTGTTTTTTGTATTGAGATATAATTCACACACCATAAAATTTACCCTTCAAAACTTTTGGAATATGATCAGATTTGTGTTTTAGAAGGATCACTTCAGCAAGCAGTGAGGAGGATGGACCAGAGGCAGGTAGAACTTGGGAGTGGGGACAAACAAAATTATTATAACTGACCAAGAGAGAGGTCTGAAAGAAAAGGATATGATGGCTCTCCACATGCCTCACCCAGATCCAACAACTATCAACATTTTGCCACATTTGCTTTATCGATCCTTTGTTGTTGGTTTGTTTTTTGGTTAAAGCTTTTAATTTTCTCTTTTACAGTATTCATTTTTAATGCTGTACTTTTCTTTCTTTCTTTTTTTTTTTTTTGCGGTACGCAGGCCTCTCACCCCTGTGGCCTCTCCCGTTGTGGAGCACAGGCTCCGGACGCGCAGGCTCAGCGGCCATGGCTCACGGGCCCAGCCGCACTGCAGCATGTGGGATCTTTCCGGACCGGGGCACGAACCCGTGTCCCGTGCATCGGCAAGCAGACTCTCAACCACTGCGCCACCAGGGAAGCCCTCTTTCTTTCCCTTTCTTTCTTTCTTTCTTTCTTTCTTTCTTTCTTTCTTTCTTTCTTTCTTTCTTTCTTTCTTTCTTTCCTTTCCTTTCCTTCTTTCCTTCCTTTCTTCCTTTCCTTCCTTCCTTCCTTCCTTTATTTTTTTTGGCTGTGTCAGGTCTTAGTTGCAACATGTGGGATCTTTTGTTGCAGCATGCGGACTTCTCTCTAGTTGTGGCATGTGGGTTTTCTCTCTCTAGTTGTGGTGCATGGGCTCCAGGATGCGGGGGCTCCAGAGCGCATGGGCTCTGTAGTTTGTGGTACGCGGACTCTCTCCTTGAGGCGCGCAAGCTCAGTAGTCGTGGTGTGCAGGTTTAGTTCCCTCGCGGCATGTGGGATCTTAATTCCCCGACCAGGGATCTAACCCGTGACCCCTGCATTGGAAGGTGGATTCTTTACCACTGGACCACCAGGGAAGTCCCTGGCTAAAGCATTCACAAGCAAATCCCAGACATAATGTTATTTAAAACCGTACAAATTCAGTATGTATGTGTAAAGAAGAAATATTTTCTTGAATAAACACAATGCTAGTTCACACTAGACAAAATTATTGAAACCAGTCCATACAAAATTTCATGAATATCTAAAAATGTCTTCTTATGATTTTAAAAATCAGGATCCAGGGGCTTCCCTGGTGGCGCAGTGGTTGAGAGTCCGCCTGCCAATGCAGGGGACACGGGTTCGTGCGCCGGTCCGGTAAGATCCCACATGCCGCGGAGCAGCTAGGCCCGTGAGCCATGGCCACTGAGCCTGCATGTCCAGAGCCTGTGCTCCGCAACGGGAGAGGCCACAGCAGTGAGAAGCCCGCGTACCACAAAAAAAATAAAAAAATAAAATAAAATAAAAAAATCAGGATCCAAAAAGTAAGCACAATATTTTAAGAGCCTCAGGTGGACACGTATGAACATAATGTTTCCAGAGTACAATACGGAGCGTAGTAAAAGAAAAAGACTTGAAACTGCACCATGAATGAGGGAAGTCAGATCAAGGAGAACTTCCTAGAAGTCTGTGAGACCAGGGATCTAGAGAAAGGGGGGCACTGGAATACGATGCAGATATTTCAGCACAGCAGAGACTATCCTCATTCCATTTCTAATATGTACCAGAAACCTGGTTGATTCTGCTGGGGGAGGATCTGGAATCATCCCACTGAGCATCCCACCACGAGAGCGAGAGAATTATAAGATGCCCCATTCTTTCTCCACTCCCAACCCTCCCTCCTCAGAGCAGCACGGGACATTCCAGACCCTCTCACCACCCCCACCCCCCCTTGCTCCTGTCACGAGGCCCCAATCCCCCAGAGCTCTTTCATGTGATGCTCAGCTGAGACCCCTCTGCCTGTCTCTCCCAGCCCCAGAACAAAAGCCTGGGCTGTGTTCGCCTATGCCCATCCCAAAGAGGGGATGTGGTGCCTCTTTACCCTCTATCCAATACATTCTCTTGCTCCTCACTTTAAATACCCTATCCCAAGTGCCTGAGACATTGCCTAAAAGAGTCTCCCACTCATTTTACTCCCTTGGAGCCCCCGCTCCAGCTCACTGCCCAGGGGGTCTCAGAATTAGGGCCACCAAGACCCACTATTCTCTTGCCCTTCCAAGCAAATGGAGTTATTTTCAGGCTGAGTCCCAAATCTTCATGTGGGGAGGGAGCTCAGTTGCCCATGTCCTCACTAAATCAAATGGGTGGGAGATGCCAGAAGCATTGCCTGGTTATCTCCCATTAGGGAGGGGAAAACCAGAGCAAGTGTGCAACCCCAAATTCACACTTGCTCATGTCCACACACCCCACACTCACCTTCTGTGGCCCCCACAGCCAGAAGAGCACCCATCACAGCCACATGGAGAAGGCATTTTCTCAGCACCAGATCCATCCTGTTCTTCTTTCCAGCAACCAAAGGCGCTAGGGCGTAGGACAAGCCCCTATATAAGAAACGGATGCTCATTTGCATAGCCCTTCCTCCTCTCCCTGCAGGGGAGGCCTGGGAGGAGCAGGAGGACCTGAGAAAGGCAGAACTGAGGAGGGATCCTGGTCCCTGGACATCCCGCTACTCAGTGACAGTTTCTGGTTTCACAGGGTCACGCTCATCTTAAAGCACTCCATCCCCCCGTGGAAAGAACTGACTGAAGGGCAGCTGCAAAACAAAACACGTACCGGACACACACGATTCATCATGGGAGAGTGGATCAATTTATTGTGAGTCAAACCAGGAACCTCTCAAAAAGACTGTAGAAGTAGTGACCCTGTATCCAAAATCAAAGAGAGACAGTATCGGGGTAGGCTGAGAGACGGAGGCAACGACTCCTCCGAGGCCCGGGAGACCCTTACAATGAGATTCCCAGCTTCCTGCTTTCAGAGGAGGCTCCCTGGACCAGGTGGCATTCAATCTTAGGTCAATACACATTTTCCTAGGGGTGGTGAAAACGGCGAATTAGAGATCAGGAAACCCCTATAGACTCAGGACACAGGTAGGAAACTCGATCCCAAATCAGATACTTGGAAAAAGGTGTTCAGCCTCCCCACCTATGTTGAAGCTTGTCTTAATGCCCCTCGGAACCAAACTTGCGCGGGTCAGGGTCGTTTACAGAGAGGGACGCAGGGCTGGCCCCTCCCGCTCTGACGTTGACCAATAGGAAGATCTGAGGGCGGAGCCAGGGAAACGCGGGAAGGAGGGGCGGGGCTTCTGGTGGCGGTAGGGAACCGGGTGAAGGCGGTAACATTGTTTCAAGTTGGACAAATTGACAAGAGCGAGAGATACACTGCGTTCCATCCCGACCGGGGGCCACGGTACTGGGCCCTGTTTCCCCTCCTCGGCCCCCGAGAGCTGGGTGCCGCTTTCTGCAGGGTTCCCAGGCCCCCGCTCCAGGGCCGGGCTGACCCGACTCGCTAGCGCTTCATGGAGAACTTCCAAAAAGTGGAAAAGATCGGAGAGGGCACGTACGGAGTTGTGTACAAAGCCAAAAACAAGGTGACGGGAGAAGTGGTGGCGCTTAAAAAAATCCGCCTGGACACGTGAGTGGCCTCTGTACCCGGGACTCCTTACTCGGGAGCTCCTTGAGTGCCCCCTACCCCCACCCCAACCGGCGGTGGCCATCCAGGGACCGGAAGGTAGCAGGGAGGGACTTCTTTTGAAGTGGAGAGGTGGGTTGAAGGACGAGTAGAGGGTTTCCCGGGGGAGACTATAGGGTAGTGTAGAATCCATGGGAAATTTCCTCCCTAAAGGCGGGTGATGCCCCTAAATGTACAGTCAGAAAGACTCAGGAAGAGGAAGGAGGCCTCTGAGATGGGGGTTCCAGGACTCCCTGTGGAGCTGGGTTTTGCAGTAAGCTGTAAAGAGCACCTTTTTGAATGACGAGCCCTCCTCGCTGCCCCAACCCCACCCCCATCTTAGAATTCTCTCCCCCTTTCAAAAGAATGGCAGTTGAACCTCACTGGCCCCTCTAGAGAGGCTGGGTGCTGCTACTCCCGTCCCCCCCTTTTTTTTTTTACCTGTTACCTTCTTCACCTTCACCAGGAGGCTTTGCTAACCTAACCCTGGGCAAAGAAGAAATAATGACCTTAATGTGTCCAAAAGCCAGTCCTGTCCATCCATGAATGAACCCCTGAAGCACCCCTTCTCTTCTCTCACTTTCCTGGGGGATGCTGGGATGGTGTCTCTGTGGGGAGGCAGGGGGTGGGGTAGAATCACTGGGCCGGGAGAAAAGGAATATTTGTAACCACACTCCCATTTCTGCTCTCCCAACTTCTCCAAGTGAGACGGAGGGTGTACCCAGTACTGCCATACGAGAGATCTCTCTGCTAAAGGAGCTTAACCACCCTAATATTGTCAAGTAAGTATGTATCTGGGAGATGCTCTGACAGTAAAGGAGGATGCCTTCTGTTTGTGTTGTCTGGGCATTTCTCTCCCTCACCTCTATCCCTGGACCTCCCTTCCCTAGGCTGCTGGATGTCATTCATACAGAAAACAAACTCTACCTGGTTTTTGAGTTTCTGCACCAGGATCTCAAGAAATTCATGGATGCCTCTGCTCTCACTGGCATTCCTCTTCCCCTCATAAAGGTAATCCTTCTCATCAACTCCTCCCAACATGGGCATGTCTTGGGGGGACTAAAGGCAGGCAATCCAGACTGAGTGTTGATTTGTGATCTTAGCTTCCTTCCCAGCCCTCATCCCCCTACACACACACACACACACACACACACACACACACACAATCAATCACACAATCACACATACCTTTTTTGTGGCTCCTTCACTGCTCATTATACTTATTAACCCTAAGGCTGGGCAGGAGAATCAAAGAAGTTGAAACTCTAGTGAGTCAGCTTAGCAGCTCAGGTGGAAGGTGAGATGAAACTCAGATAAATGGGACTGGAGGGCACTTGGTAGACCCCTCCAAAAAGCCTTTCCACCTGCTTGGTGGGAGAAATAGCCAGTGAGTCTCTATTGTCTGTTTTTCTGGGTTCTTTACTCCCAGAGCTACTTTCCATCTATCAACAAACGTTTATCCAACACACATTTATTGAACACCTTCAATGTGCTGAACACAGGATATGGAAAAGAAATGCAAAACTGAGTAAAACCTGATCCTTATCCTCACTGGGATTACAGTCCAATCAGGGAAATGGCTTGTAAACATGGAATTATTATCTAACTAGTGAAGGCTTTAGTAGAACTATGGAGGCACAGAGGAGACCCTAATGTTCTCATGGTGATGGAAAAACACATTCTTTTCTCTCCCCTTGTCAGAGCTATCTGTTCCAGCTGCTCCAGGGCCTAGCTTTCTGCCATTCTCATCGGGTCCTGCACCGAGACCTCAAACCTCAGAATCTGCTTATCAACGCAGAGGGGGCCATCAAGCTAGCAGACTTTGGACTAGCCAGAGCCTTTGGAGTCCCTGTTCGTACTTACACCCACGAGGTGAGTCCCTCTCTGCATGTCTTCTCTGAACTTCCTGGGAGGTGTTAACAGGGACATTCACAACGTTTTTAGTAACTATCTGGCCAGCAGTTTCTCTCTCACTAGATGCAAAGTATCTCTGACACCCTAAGAGGTCTTAGAGTATACACGGAGTTAATATTTTGATAGATAACGAGCCAGGAGAGCTGGATGGCACACCATTAAAATTATGACCGATTGCCTCAAGTTTTCCAAGAAGGTTGCAAATTGGGGGTTCAGAAAATATGGCCCCCAGAACCATGGACTAGGCTAACTCTGGGCTAAGAAGTTGTACCCAGTTATTTTACTTAGGGGAAATCAGAGGGAAGGGAAGGATGGAGGGAAAGAAGTTGCTTGTTAAGAAGCTGAGTTAGCAGAGTAGTCCTGAGGAAGTGAGATGTGGGAATCTCCATGCCCCATACACCACCCCTCCCCTTCCTACGCTTGTCCTCAGGTGGTGACTCTGTGGTACCGAGCACCTGAAATCCTTCTGGGCTGCAAATACTACTCCACAGCTGTGGACATCTGGAGCCTGGGCTGCATCTTTGCTGAGATGGTACGGAGGCATGCCCGAGTTCTACCCAGCCCCCTCCTCCCCACATTCAAGAACAACAGAACTGTTTCTTGGCCTAGACCCATGGCCCTTCTCTTATCACAGGGTCCTTCCTCTAGAGTAGCACAAAGTGGGTGGTGGGGAAAGGATAGGACTGTCATCCCTGATGTCAACCACAATGTTAGGATATCCTCAAACAGCTTTAGCATGCAGTATACATATCTTATCTCTGAATTGAGCTAAATCATTTCTGCAACTATTCTAGCTTTAGCCTGCATATACTTGGGAAAATGAGTTCCATTTAGTGTCCCCTTCATTTGGCCTGTAGACCTTATTGTAGGGCACCAGGAATGTGGTGAGGCCAACTGTGTTCACCTTACCCACACCTTTTATTTAAACTGCAGACTTACATCACATCCCCCCTCAACCTCTGGCTTTTCAGATTGAAGGATCCCTGAGGCCCAGTCTTATAAGGGAGCTCTCATCCCCTTTAGTACAACAGTGGAGTGAGCTAAGTTTCCAAATCAAATCAGCAGTATGTTTTATGGTCCCTTATCTGGGTTGTAACTGGGGGCATGGAGACCATTAGCCCATATATATAATGTGCATTTATACCCCAGTGCATTACTTTACAATTGCCCATATTCATCTCTCAATTCATCAAAAAATATTTGTTAAGCACCTAGTGTGTACCCAGCACCATGCTAGGTGCTGTGGGGAACACAGAAGAAATGGAAGACACAGTCTCTGCCCGCTGTGCTCCTATCTAGAAGTGGCTGCACCACAAGGAGGGGGGATGACCGCAGTGTCTACCCCACACCCCGTGAGTGGCTTGGGATCCCTTTGCTACATGTCAGTGGCACCCCAGACATTCACCCCCTCCCAGCCCCACCCAGCCTTGGGGATCTGCAAAGCCATGGTTGGGGGAAGGAAGGAGGGGGCGAGGAGACAGATGAAGGGACTTCATTGTCTCAGGCTCTGTTTGACTGACCCCATGAAAGGCCCTGGGGAGGGAGTCATGGGGCCCTGCTGACCTTCCATTGCCTGTGGGAACCTCCATTATCCAGTGGGCAGTTTTGACTGACGTCAATGTGGGTCTTGGCTTTTCCTCTTTCCCCATTTTCAGGTGACCCGGCGGGCCCTATTCCCAGGAGATTCTGAGATTGACCAACTCTTCCGGATCTTTCGGACTCTGGGGACCCCAGATGAGGTGGTTTGGCCAGGAGTTACTTCTATGCCTGATTATAAGCCAAGTTTCCCCAAGTGGGCCAGGCAAGATTTTAGCAAAGTTGTGCCCCCCCTGGATGAAGATGGACGGAGCTTGTTATCGGTGAGAGTGGGGAGTGGGCACCCATTTCCTCTCATTCACTCCCCCAGGGCAGGGTTTTTCCAGGATGAAGGAAGAATGAGGCCCTGGACTCCTGGTCTTAGCATTTCACTAGCCCCTGCTTCCCTCTCGCTGTTGTGCACCCATTAGATACAGGAAGGAGGGAAATGGGAACTCTGCCTTGGGTGAAAGGAATTGTTTCCTGATTTCTCAAAACACCTGCTGCCCATTTACTCCATTATCACATTACTGACGTCAGCATACATCTCTCCCTCCAGCAAATGCTGCACTACGACCCCAACAAGCGGATTTCAGCAAAGGCAGCTTTGGCTCACCCTTTCTTCCAGGATGTGACCAAGCCAGTACCTCACCTTCGACTCTGATGGCTTTCTCAAGCCCCTACTCCCAGTCTCACCCTCTCCTCCAGTGGGGGCATGATGTGGCTTGGCCCAGGGCTCTTAGCTCACTGATCTTGTCTGGCTGCCTTAGCACTCACCTGCCCCTCTTAGCCAGCCAACTCTGGGGAGAGGGGGTGGAGGGGAGAAATAGGTGAAATTGAAAGGAAGCATCAATATTACATGCACTTAATCTGCACCATGCTCTCCCCTTCCTCTTAGTCATTGCTTAGGAGGGCTGGTATTTTTTAAAAAAAAAGTAAAAAGACTGTTTCTCCTTCCTCCACATAGAGTTTGCCATCCCAGTCTCTGAAAGCCCCGCAATTATTATTTTCTGTGTTTCAGGTGACAGAGACCCCAAACCTCCCACAGCCCTGTGTAAGGCCAACTGATAGCAGGGGCACTAAGTTGGAACTTTTGAAAACCAAGCAAAACAAAAACATGGCGAGGGGTCTGTTTTAAAGAATTAGGTTAAAAAAATAGATCCAACCAGTTTATACCCTAGTTTTAGTGCTTCATCTCACCTAACAGTCTGGGAGACTCAAGACTCCCTGTCTCAGACTCCCAGTCTCTGCAGTCCTGGTGGGACTGCAGTAGAAATGATTGCTCCTAGTCTTCTTGCCTGTCCCTCCTACAGGCAAGGGGTGTCTGGGAGGCTCTGGGTCAGGGACTGTGCTTCACCGAGGCCTTATGAGGCAAGTGAAAGATGTTTGAATTTTTCTCTTCTTTTTAAGATTCTTAGTTCCTCAGGTGCTAGGTTCCATCTCCCTCTGAAGGCCAGCCCACAGGAGTGAAAGTTAAGGTTAAGACCTCATTTTGAGAATGCTGACACGTTTTTAGGGCTGTGCCTGAGTGGGGACATTGGGAAAAAAATATTTCTTTAAAAGAAGGATGAACAATTATATTTATATTTCAGGTTATAGCAGTTTTTAAAGTGGGAATCGGTGGGGATTTGTTGCCATGTGCACCTTGGGGTTTGTAACGCGAATGTTCAAAAAAAAAAAAAGCTTTTTTTCTTTTTTATGATTTTGTCTCTCCCACCTTTTGTCCTTGAGTGTTCTTGCTATTAACATTATTTGTAATTTAGTTTGTAATTGATTAAAAAAAAAGTTCCTGGTTTTATAGTTCATGTCTCTCCTCCTTTACTTTTGCATATTTACTGAAAGAATGGTGTGAGAGAATATGAATGTGTGCATGTGATAATAGGTTTCAGACCCCTTTTCTTAATCACTCTATGCAGGGCTACCCACTCCACTCCATTTCGACCTCTGCGATGCAATTGGGATAGTGCCACGGGTGGGTGAAGTGGGAATTATTGCCCCCATTTTACAGCTGAGGAAAGTGAAGCTTATGTATTTCCTACTTCACTTTCCCCTAAACCAGCATCTCCCGCCCCCCCCCCCCCGCCCCACCCAGACACACATATCACATACACATACACACAAGGCTCCAGTTCCAGATTTTCAATGTTAGGGCTCAGGAACAGCAGTATGGTAGGAAGAGGGCTCCAAGGTAATTCGCATTGACGCTGCATTTCCCAGTAAGCTCGTCTTGTTTTTTTTTTACCGTTTTTATTTTGTTTGTTTTTTTTGCGGCACGCGGGCCTCTCACTGCTGTGGCCTCTCCCGTCGCGGAGCACTGGCTCCGGACGCGAAGGCCCAGCGGCCATGGCCCACGGGCGCAGCCGCTCCGCGGCACGCGGGACCCTCCCGGACCGGGGCACGAACCCGCGTCCCCTGCATCGGCAGGCGGACTCTCAACCACTGCGCCACCAGGGAAGCCCTCGTCTTGTTTTCTTTTTGTTCCATATCACAAACAGAAAAGTTTTCTAAAGATACTTATTCACATTTACATGCGATTTAGAATATATCAATCGTCTGTATGAAAAATTATTATAAAGGGGCTAAAGCCTCCCCAAGCTACCACTTCTTGGAGGTGCCATTGTCTCAGCTCACCAAAAAACATCTCAGACTGCCGCGGGCCATCCCCAAAATTCCTGTGCTCTGGGGCCCCACTAAAAGGCGAAAGCACCGACGTGAGGGCTGCTTAAATTCCTAGGCTCCGGGTCCCTAGGAGAGGTATTTCCCTTCACGCCCGCGAATTTGTGATAGAAGGCGGGGCGCCAGAGGCAGGCCCCGCCAAATCCCAGGGGAGGGGCGAAGGTCAGTAGCGGCCTTCCTAAGGCCTCTTTCAACCCCGCCTTGCCTGCCATTCAAGTCCCGAATTTTCTCAGTACTGGTTAAAGTTTCACTTTGACCCGCCCCCATCGCTCACCTGATTAGATGTTTATGAGTTAAAAGGCGGGGTCATGAGGGTGTCGCGAGTCTACTGGTTAGAGTATACGCCTGTCAACAGGGTACCGCCCCCTATCTCGGGGAGCTCGCTCTTTAGTGGCTCCTCACCTCGTCCATCTTCAAAGTTTCCCTCTCTGTATTGGCCTGGGGCACCGCCTGTCCAGTCCTCTGCTCTTACGCCTCGGTGACAGCACTGCCTTTCTCCAGAGGATTGGCGGATTAGCACGCGCAGAGCCCACCCTGGATGGTAGGCGGGTAATCGTGCAATTGGCTGGGGCCCCCGCCACAGGGCGAGGAGGAGGAGGAGGGGCAGGAGGGTTTGGTTGAGCTGCAGCTGTTTGTCTGTTCGACACAGGCTTGGGCCCGACGGGGGAGACGGATCCCCAGGTACCGGGCTGATGGAGCCCGCAAGGGCAGGGGCGGAGGCGCCCCGGAGAGGAGTGCGGCCTGAGGGCAGAGGCGGGTCTGGGCCTCTGCGAGGGGTTAGAGTGGCCCACCAGAGAAAGGAGAAGGGGGCCGGGCCCCGGCAGGCCTAATGGGGGCGCTGAGGAGGGGGCCGGGCGGGCTGGGAGCCCGAAGTTGGTGAGTCGGGGAGGCGGCCGGGTGGTGTTGGCGGCCGGGCTGGGGGCCGGCGCGGGAGGCCGGGGCTCGTGTGCGGGCAGGGGCAGGCCTCATTGAGCGGCGCCGAAGAGGGAGGAACTGGGGGAAAGGGACTGGGCGGCGGGTGAGGTAAGTCCATTCTCCCGGAGGTAAGGAGGGGTCAGATTCGGCGCCCGGGCCCGGAGGGGAACCGGGGCTGGGGCTCTTTCGAGAGGTCTCATTGGAAGGGCCAGGGAAGGGCTCTTAGCTGGGTAAGAGGCATTCTTTTCAGGGAAAGTGACTTATAAAAATAACTAGGGTGCCCCAAAGTTGAGCTGAGAGGGATTTGGGTTCAGTGCGGGAGAACTGAGACAAGCAAAGGAAGCTTTTCTAATCTAGAAGACTCAGGTAGCCGGGGCAGTGGAAGCAGGGCCTCCCATCAGTAATGGGAGCTTCTGGGAATGCTGAAGGGTGGGCTGGAGGCTCTGTGGCTCGCGAGTAATCACGCTTTTGTTCCCATTAGTGTGGAGATGTGGCAACTTGAAGTTTTTTGGTACTCCCAGGGTAGCCAATGAAGACAAAAGTAACTTTTTTTTCTGTGGCTCTTGGCTATTCCAGACTCAGCCCCTGCACTTTCCCTTGGCCTCGCCTCGAGCTGGCTTAGGCTGCAGCCTCTGGGTTTCTTCTAACCTCCTGTTTCTCATGTCCTGTGAAAAAGCTAAGAAGTTAGATTTGGGGGATGTTTGTTCGTTTCTTTCCTACTTAATAATGTGGTCTGTACTGGAGACCATATCTCTCACCTAGACGTGGGCAATCAGTGACTCATTTTCTGCATTGGAACTGGGCTTAGGGATCCCCAGCCATCCAGAGATCTCCTGACCATAGTTGGTGAAACTTTTGTGGCACTTAGGCTTGGGTATTTCACAGGCAGGTAATGGTTATGTGGAACCAAGCCTGGAAATATGAGGTGATATCACTGAGGAAGGGATTTGGGGAAGAATGAGAAATTCCATTCCAGAAGGTTGGCATCACCCCTGTTCTTTGTCTACTCTTCAGGAGCCTGGGTTTCTGAGCTATTAAAAAGTTGGGTCAAACAGAGAGGCACTTGGGAAAGGAGGTGAGTAGAGAAAAGGAAGATGGATTTCTAAGACATAGGGATCCCCTCCTCCCAGATATTTTTAACGGTCTACTGACCTCCTTAGTCCCCCCCATAGATTGGAGCTTATTGGATTTTCCCTTATTATACTTCCTCCTTTTTACCTTTTATACCACTGTATTTTATAAATACATTTCTTCTTAATTAGAAAAGTAATAAGTACGTATTTTAAAATATTCAAGTTTTATAGAAGTGTAAAAAGTGTAGATCCTCCCACATATACCTCACTCATTTCATCCAGAAAGGTCAGAGATAAGAGACAGTAGATGAGACTAATCTTACTTCACTTTGGGGGATGTGCCACCAAAGGCAATTCTGTTTTCATGTTCCCACCAAGCTCTGGTTTCTCATTCTTTCCAGTTTTCCCTTCTGGGACCATACTCTGTTATTTATTATGCTCCTTTCCCGGTTCATTTTGTCTTGCTTTTATCAAATTCAGACAAGCAGAGAGCTGTAGTCTGGGTTATCACTCACATCCTTACGCACACATGTGCACACACACGCACACACCCCACTTGTGCACTGGGTATCCCAGGAAATGCCCAAATAGATGGCCAAAACGTCTTTCTCTTTTATGGGCAGGAAGGAAACATTAAAGTGAATGATTTTGTTTGGAGAATTATTGGCATCTCTGCTAATGTGAGGAATTTGGGACTTCTGTCTTCTGGTTCATGGTCTCTGCATGTTCAGATTATATGACTGTCCCTTCATTATCCCAGAAGAAGATGATGGTTCTCCTAAGGGGCCCCTGTGTCTGTCTTTCTATAATGATATGAGAAGCTTCCAAATTTCTCTGGCTTTGAAACTGGTTTTCCTCTAAACCTCAGCACAGCTGGGACATTTTATATACCACCTTATTAATTGAATTTGTCCTTACTGGCTTTAGAAGCCCTGTGATGTGCCCAGCCTTTATATAGTGCCCTCAGAAACCTTGATTATTGTACCCCCAGGAGCTTTTATTTTCTCTCCTGCAAAGCCAGTCCTAGAGAAAGTTGTGTAGATGTGTGTGTGTGTGTTTGTTTTTTAAATCCTCACTAAGCTTTGCCATTTCCTACATCCTGATGATATCCTGTCTCTTTCTTCTATACATCCCTTCTTGTCTTTTCCACCTTCCCCGTAATCAAAGCCTTCTTTCAAAAACTGATCTGGAATTGTTCTATATTAAGGTGTAAATAACAAATAGTCACTTAAAGTATTAATCCTTCCAAGAGTTTTTGCTTCTTAAAGAGGGAGCTAAGGAGTGGAAATCATCAATATAGAATTTTAAACATAGATCTGGAGTTACAAAAATATATTTGGAGAAGAGGACTTTCCCATTGCCCTTGAAGTCATACCTCATCCCTTCTAACTCTTACTTTGCCCAGGAGCAAGGATTGCTCTTTTATAGTTTACTTGTTTGTGCACATTGATACGAATTTGACTTATGAGGAGACATGGGGTAGGAGAAGCAAGTGTATAGCCTGCTCCCTAGTCCTAAGGCATTTCAGGTTGGAAAGTAACCTAAGTGTGAGACATTGAATTTAAAATAAGGAAACGCAACAGCCGTCTTGGAGGAGGGATACCTTGAAACCCTACACAATACACTCCCACTTCCCAAGAATGTTTTAGGAAAGATTTAGTCACTGACTCAACAGTAACTGAGCTGAATAAGGAGCTACCCAGGTGAGCAAAGTGTATGCAGATTTCTGGGCCAGGTTGTAGTTTCTGTTGAGGGGCAGTGGGTACCTTGTCAGAGTGGTAGTATGATTTTTTTTTTTTTTAAACTTGTGTTTCTGAAGTTCAGGAATTAATAGAGATAATGATCCGAAGTTTTTTGAACATTTAACATCAACTGAAGATTCAGAGAACTTTGTTTTTAGCCACAGTTGCCTCAGTGTTACGGTGGGAGGGCTGCATATTTGGTGTGATTAGGCCATCTGAGGTATAGTAACGGGTGACAGGAAAAGCAGTTAGCCCATGTGAGTTGCAACAGTACCTTGTGGGCTGGGTCCCAAGAGGCCCCTCCATCCAGGGGAGATCACAAAGAGGCAAGAGGGAGAACTGGCCTGTTAAAAACATTCCCAAATGGAACTGAGTAAGAATCTATTTAGATGGCACAGAAGGGGAGGAGTAGATGGAGGAAGGAAGCAGGATTGCTTTGGCCTTAACTAATGAACAGCTACTAGGGACCAGGCATTGTGCTCTGCTCTGGAGATTCAAGATGACATAAAAAATAGTCACACTTTTTGAGAAGTTCATAGTTTAGCAGAACAGACAGACACAAACAATTAAGTCAAATAATGTAATAAATGCTGTGATAAGAATACAGGGTTTTTGTTTGATTGTTTTTGTTTTTTGCCCGTGCCACACGGCTTGTGGGATCTTAGTTCCCCAACCAGGGATTGAACCCGGGCCCTGGCAGTGAAAGCACTGAGTCCTAACCACTGGACAGCCAGGGAATTCCCAAGGATACAGTTTTAATACTGTGGGATCCTAGAGGAAGCAGTGATGAATTCTGCTGGGGTGAGAGAGTAAGTATGCAGTTTCACAGAGAAGGTGACATTTGAGCTTGGCTTTAAAAGACACATTAGGTGTTTGCTAGGCAGACAAAGTGGGGAAAGGCATTCCAGTCTTTCATAGGTCAATAATAGGGAGTTTGCAGTACCATGCTGATAAGAGATAAGTATGCTTTTTTTGCCTCTTGGGGAAATAAAAGGGAGAGGGTGAAGTGGAAGGACTCTCATTTAAGCCTGTGACTCATTGGTTAACATTGGATCAACACAATGAGCCAAGTAGTGGAATTCAGTTTAAGATTTTGGTAATTTGGGGTCTAAACAAAGTTGGAGAGTTGAAGGTGTTTACTGGCTTCTGCTCTGTCTTCCCAGCTCAGTAAATCTCACATTAATCCCACAGCCCATTGAATTCTGCAGAAATTACCATTGCTTTCCTAGCACCTTCCATTGAATCGCTTCTGTTTCAACTGTCCTGGCAGGAGTTGGTCAAGACCTTTTAGAGAAGCACAGTAATGAGTGAGTCCTTCTGTCAGAAGGATATGGGAGTAGATTCCAGTTCCCAGCAAAGGCCTGGGCCTTCCTAACTTGTTTTCAGTCCCAAAGGAAGTACTTATCTAAACTGAATAGAAGCAGAAACTATCCAATCTAAGCTCGTGTTCCTGTCCTGGTGCCTTCTTTGGATTTCAGTTCAGAGTTCAGCATCTCCTGCTTCCTGAAGAGGTATAGTGGTATAACAGGAGCAGGAGTACCTGGCTGAGAGTACTTGCTAGAAGGAGACTTGCTACTAAGCAGTTGTGTGAAAACTGGCTGTGTGATAACACCTGGCAAGCTGGTTCATTTTATTTGCCTCAGTTTCCTCTCTGTAAAATATAGACTGGACTAGATGACCTCTAAACTGCCTCTTATCTGGCAAACTGAACTTACAGGGCTAACATTTGGGAGAGGGCTAACATTTGGGAGGGGGCTAGACTCCAGTGGCTCTGTGCCTTGAACTCAGTCTCTATTGGTAGATGACAGACTTCTGGAGGCTTCATATATAGTTGGCATAGGAACCCAAAGCTACCAAGTGGGAAGGAATCTGAGGAATGGAGTCTTGCCCTAGGCAGACTCCATTCCTCAGGTTTCGGCAGGCTAAGAAACCTTTCCTTTTTCTTGGCCACACAGCTTGCGGGATCTTAGTTCCCCAACCAGTGGTTGAACCCGTGCCCCCTGCAGTGGAAGCTCAGAGTCTTAACCACTGGGCTGCCAGGAAAGTCCCTAAGAAACCTTTCCTATTCATATTTCCCTGTGCTGCTGGGAGAGCTGCTCACACTAAAGAACTTGCCCCTCATCCTCCACCTCTCCCTTCCCCAATAGACTGATGACGTCATGCCTTAATTCTCCTTAATGGTCATTTTTTTAATATAAATTTATTTTATTTATTTATTTATTTTTGGCTGCGTTGAGTCTTCGTTGCTGCACGCCGGCTTTCTGTAGTTGCAGTGAGCGGGGGCTCCTTTTCGTTGTGGCTCGTGGGCTTCTCATTGCAGTGGCTTCTCTTATTGCGGAGCACGGCCTCTAGGCTCATGGGCTTTGGTAGTTGCAGCACGTGGGCTCAGAGCACAGGCTCAGTAGTTGTGGCTCACGGGCTTAGTTGCTCCGCGGCATGTAGGATCTTCCCGGGCCAGGGCTTAGAACCCGTGTCCCCTACATTGGCAGGTGGATTCTTAACCACTGCACCACCAGGGAGGCCCAGTTAATGGTCATTTGATAAGCCATTCTTGTGGGGCTGCACTTCTGAGGGAAGTTGTCATTTCTTCTCATCTGAACTGAAAGTGTTGAAGGGAAGAAAAACCTCCCTTTTTTTGCCTCAGGTTTGAAGGTAATAATCATCACACCACTTGACTGGTTGGCTGTGATTTATTTTTTGCCTTTGGATGGATCATTTTACCACTGTCAACTGGTAGCAAAAAAAATCACTGCTAGAATAGGGGAGAAATCAATTGAATCTTATATGTATTATTCCATTTCTGTACCCCTGATCTTTTGAGAGTCTAGCTATTGCGTAAGAAACATGATACCCTTATTAACATGTTGGGATTAAAGATCAAGGCACAGAGATGGGCAGCCCATCAATTACTGTGAACAGAGAGGGTAGGACATATTCTTGAGCTGAAACATTGGAGTGGGAGATAGTCTTCTCTAACCTCATAGTTACTAATCTCTGACAGTTCAATAGAGTTTGCCGATTGGCTCTGGGTTGACTTATCTGTGGGGGTTAGTGACCAATCCGTGTGTCTGTGACTGTTTCCTCTTTTTTTTTTTTTTTTTTTTTTCTGGCCGTGCCGCGCAGCTTGCAGGTTGAACCCGGGCTGCGGCAGTGGAAGCACAGAGTCCTAACCACTGGACCGTCAGGGAATTCCCAACTGTTTCCTATCTTCACACTTCTCCAACTCCCTACTGTTTTCCCAGGCCTAGAGAGACGTGTCTGCCGATGAGAATTCAGTCCACTCTAACTTAGTGTTCTGCTCTTTGGATCACATGCTTTGAAATGTGAGGGAGTAAGTTGAAGAATCTAGTAACTTTTTTTCTGTTGTTTTTTAAGAGTGTAGTGTATGTGTGTCAACCTAAAGGAAACTTGATCAGCTTATGATCTGTAGAGGTTTTTTTCTTATTGTGTAATCTGTTTTCTGTTGTAAAGTGTAGAGTTATGATGGCCTATCCTCTTTTCCTATGAAACAATGTATATGAAGTACTACGTAAATGGTTTTTTTTGTCTTTTTTGTTTGTTTGTTTTTTGCAGTACGCGGGCCTCTCACTGTTGCGGCCTCTTCCGTTGCGGAGCACAGGCTCCGGACGCGCAGGCTCAGCGGCCATGGCTCACGGGCCCAGCCGCTCTGTGGCATGTGGGATCTTCCCGGACCGGGGCACGAACCCGTGTCCCCTGCATCAGCAGGCGGACTCTCAACCACTGCGCCACCAGGGAAGCCCCATAAATGTGTTTTTTAAAAAAAAATAATTCTTAAAAAAAATAAAAATAAAAATAATTCTTGCAGATGCTGAGAAACCCCAAGAGAAACACATTTCTTAAATGTACCCAGAACTTTGGAATTGAATTCAAATTCTGCCTTTTACTACTTTCACCTATTATACTCCCTACCCCATCCCCGGATCCTCATAGGTAAGGAAACTGAAGCTTAGAAAGGCAAAGGGAGTGAGTGGCCTAAATCACAGTGGGTTAATTGGCAAAGCAGAGAATAAAACTCAGGCTTGCCTGCAGATTCCAGAGCCCTTACCACTGTTCAGGACTGCCTCTGTCGACTTTAACTTTCCATTTTCATAATTGCTCTATAACTTTAGTAGCAGGGTTGGAGAACCTCTGACCCCTGGAGAGCTATATTAAACCCTCATCTTAATTTCACCTGGAAGTGCTTTTTTAGGCTGGCCAGAGACTACTTCCTACTAACCCATCTTTCAGTTTCAGGCCTCTCCAAAGCAATGTTTTTTAAACTTTTTTTGATTGTGGCTCATTAAAAAAAAAATTTTTTTTACATCATAATTCAGTGTATGTACATACACCCACAAGTGAAACATTTTCACAAAATTATTCTCATGCTTATTATTTGCAATCCATTTGATTTTTTTCTATTTATTTTTTCTTTTTTTAAATATACTGATCATGATCCAGCAAGTGATTTCAAGGTCACTATTGGCTTACAGCCCACAGTTTGAGAAACACTGCTCTAAAGGCTTGAGGATGAAAAGAGCTAAAGAACTGTGACTAGTGGTTAAGAAGCTAATTAATACTGATTTTTGCAGTACTGGTTCCCAGAATTTTGGATTTAATGGACCAATTAATTTAAATTTGGGGGTTTCTATTTTTCCACATAAGTATATTTAGAAAGCTTACTACTGCCTATCAACACCATTATTTGTAATTTTTTTTTAAAAAGCAATTTTTTTTAAAGTTATGTAGGAAACTTTAAAAATATATATTTCCTGTTAAAAAGAAAGAATTATGTGGAATGAAAACACCTGAGTCCTTCACATACCGTCTTCCTCAATCCCACTCTCCTTAGAGGGAGGTAACCACTGTTAACAGATGAGTATATATCTTTCCATACCTTTTTCTCTGCAGAATGTTGCTTTGTTTTATAGAAATAGGATCAACCACATGTTTTGTTCTCCAACTTTTTTTTTAACTTTTAACAATAGGTCTTAGAGGTTTATCCATGCAAAAAATACATATTTACCTTTGAGGGAAAACTGATACAAAAAATATAAGTTAGAAATCTTGTTATAAAGGAAACCCCTAAAATGAATAAATTTAGCTTTATGAAGAACTTGCTATATCTTTTTTTTTTTTTTTTTTGCGGTACGCAGGCTTCTCACTGTTGTGGCCTCTCCCGTTGCGGAGCACAGGCTCCAGACGCACAGGCTCAGCAGCCATGGCCCACGGGCCCAGCCGCTCTGCGGCATGTGGGATCTTCCCGGACCGGGGCACGAACCCGTGTCCCCTGCATCGGCAGGTGGACTCTCAACCACTGCGCCACCAGGGAAGCCCAATATTTTTATTTATTTATTTATTTATTTATTTGGCTGCATCAGGTCTTAGTTGTGGCACACGGGATCTGGTTCCCTGGTCGGGGATCAAACCTGGGCCCCCTGCATTGGGAGCTCGGAGTCTTAGCCACTGGACCACCAGGAAGGTCCCCAATATATCACTTTTATTTAATCATTTCATCACAGACCAGTGAAAACTTCATCACAAAGTGGCACATGTATATCTGGATTCTTGGGACTCCGTGGCCTAGGGGACTACAAAATACCCAGTAGGATCAGAGTAATTTCTTACAGTCCTCTGGTCTACTTTGGGATTTGTCTGCGTTCTCATTTCAATCTCATTTCTCCGTTAACTTCCTCTTTCCTCTTTACACTTTTTTTTTCCTGTTTTTTTTCTCTACCTCTTTCATATCATGGCTGCTCTTTAGGCATATATTGATAACAACTAATATTGAGATATCCTTTAATATATTAAATTGATCTTTTCTGTGAATCAGGGTCATTAAATAACAATAGCTGTCTTTTTGTTTTTTAAACACTTTGGCAGTTTCTTTTTTTCATTTTTTATTTTATTTTTAAAAATTTATTTATTTATTTATTTTTGGCTGTGTTAGGTCTTCGTTTCTGTGCAAGGGCTTTCTCTAGTTGCAGCAAGCGGGAGCCACTCTTCATCGCGGTGCGTGGGCCTCTCACTATCGCGGCCTCTCTTGTTGGGAGCACAGGCTCCAGACGTGCAGGCTCAGTAGTTGTGGCTCACGGGCCTAGTTGCTCCGTGGCATGTGGGATCTTCCCAGACCAGGGCTCGAACCTGTGTCCACTGCATTGGCAGGCAGATTCTCAACCACTGCGCCACCAGGGAAGCCCAACAATACCTGTCTTACTATTCGTTAATACTATGTTACACAAATGTTTCACTTAATCCTCAGGGCTACTCTATGAGGTAGGTATTTTTTCCATTTTATAAAGGTGAGGGCTTCCCTGGTGGCACAGTGGTTGGGAATCCGCCTGCCAATGCAGGGGACACGGGTTCAAGCCCTGGTCCGGGAAGATCCCACATGCCTCGCAGCAGCTAAGCCTGTGCACCACAACTGCTGAGCACGCGTGCCACAACTACTGAAGCCTGCACACCTGGACCCCGTGCTCCACAACAAGAGAAGCCCCGTTTGCTGCAACTAGAGAAGGCCCGCACACAGCACCGGGGGTCCAACACAGCCAAAAATAATACATAAATTAACTAAATAAATTTTTTTTAAAAAGGTGGAAGGTAAGGCTCAGCAGAGAAATTTTCTTGATATCATATTAGTAATGATTAGTACCTTTATATTCATTGATATAGCACTTTTTGTCAAATATTTGAGTTCTTTGTATTATCTCATTTAATCCTCACAACAACCTTATGAATTAGGTACTCAATAGGCTATTATCCCATTTTACAGATGAGGAAACAAATGCACAGGTAGATTTAGTAAATTGTCCAAAGATTTAAAGCTAGTAATCAGAACTATAAAATAAATCCAGTGAATTGGACTCCACAGCCTTTGTTCCTCTACACCTCCACCTGTATGGTTTTTCTGTCTTTACTAGGATTGCAGATATTTTTAACCCTGATTTGATCCCAAAGCAATTTGCTATAGTGAAAAAATAATGTTTCCCCGTATATGTCACAGAGTATGATGTTTATGGAGTCACTAGAATCAACCTTGGAGAAGGGAAAGATTAATTTGAACAAGCAAAGTATAATCCAAGCAACGCTTAGGTTTTGGGGATAGGTTTACATGCTGTGATCATGCTAACACTTCTTTGAATCTCACAGTTCCTTTCCCGCCAGAGTCAGGATGATGAAATATATTCAGGTTTGGATGATTGGACACTCAAAGTCCCAACTTTCTCTCTCTCTCTGTCTCCTCCTCCACCACCAGCTTTCCTAGCCGCTTGGAAGGTAGAGAAGGTGGTTCAGTTTTATTCTTTCATCAAGTATTTATTGCTTGAAGACTTATCCCCTATACCATCTACCGGAGATTCCCGCATGTGTTTAGAAGGTACACCTTCTTTCTCTGCCTCTAACTTAGAGGGCTACAGCTGTTAGGCCCTTTCAGTGTGGAGGGTAGTCTAATCCCTAGGCACCAGGAAGACAGCTGCAAGTTGAGAGTAAGTCAGGCCTACTGACTCAGACTTAATAGATTTTCAGACTTGGAGAGGTGGCAGAAGAAAAGTGAAAGAGTTAATACTTAATGTGGTCTGTTTCTCTATTACCCTTTTTTTTTTTTGCGGTACGCGGGCCTCTCACTCTTGTGGCCTCTCCCGTTGCGGAGCACAGGCTCCGGACGCGCAGGCTCAGCAGCCATGGCTCACGGGCCTAGCTGCTCCGCGGCATGTGGGATCTTCCTGGACCGGGGCACGAACCCATGTCCCCTGCATCAGCAGGCGGACTCTCAACCACTGCGCCACCAGGGAAGCCCTCTCTATTACCTTTGATCAGAAATGAGAAAGGATGGATTTTCTGATCATTGGACCCTGGTTATATTTTCAGAAATGTCAATTTTCAGAAATGGTCGTGTAAGAAGGATATAGAACCAGAAGCTATCCCTCTACTCTTAGGATGGGTGACTCTTATCCCATACCCCTAGAGTGAATTTCTCATTTTGAAAGCTAGAAAAAAGAGGGGATAAAAAAAGGACAGCACCAGGACACCAAGGAGATAGTAGGGATCTAGGGTACTTTTGGGTGGATCTGGGTGCTCTTCAAGCCAACTAAAAGTTGATCAATATGCTGTTCTTTGAAGACCTGGTGGGGAATGATTGGGAGATTAAAAACTACTCTCACATGGTTTTCAGTCTCTCCATTTCAGCACACTCTACTTTAGATGCAATTCTTATTTTACTGTTCCCCACTCTTACCAGTGAGTGTCAGGTGCCTGGGACCCTCTCAGTGGTGTAACCTTTTAATGGTGGGTGATTGTAAGAGTTAAGTCCCCATAGGAGCAAAGAAATGAAGAGATTCTGTCCTTTTTCTAAAAAGTGACTGCAGCTGTAATGGCCCTGTGTTTAATTTTACCTCCTTTTTTTCTTGCAGGACTGTTGAAGCCTGGAAGTCCCCTCCCCTCCCCCCTCCCCCCTCTGCCGCTCTGTGGCATCCCCCTCCCTCTACCCTTTCCCATTCTGATAATCTAGCCATGACTAGCAGAAGCACAGCCAGGCCCAATGGGCAGCCCCAGGCCAGCAAAATATGCCAGTTCAAATTGGTCCTGCTGGGTGAATCTGCAGTGGGGAAGTCTAGCCTGGTATTACGTTTTGTCAAAGGGCAGTTCCACGAGTACCAGGAGAGCACCATTGGAGGTGAGTACTTCAGGGAGAGAAGAGTTTCAATGCTTAGAAGGGCTTTTGAAGGGAGATCTAGGGATCTGTTTGTGGAGCTGGCCCTCTTAGCTCCCTGGAATGGAAATCCTTTAAGAAACAAAAAAAATTGCCATAATGCCCAAAAGCAAGTCCATGTTCATCCTCTTACTTCCTAGAAGAAAGTTAGAAAGGTTGGCCTTTGAGCACCAAGAAAACCACTAATTTTTTAATCTGTTTTCCTCCTCCCACTCTCATCTTAATGCCAGTGAAGTTCAGTTGAGTGTCATGTTGAGCAGGATTGGTTTGGGGCAGTGGCTCATAATCAGAGATGTACATCAGAATCACCTAGGGAGCATTTTCATCCTATGCATGCTTGGGCCCTACCCTAGATCTGCTGATTAGTATTGGAGGTAGAGTGAGGTTGGTGGCAGTGTAGACATGTATGTTTGGAAAAGCTCCTTAGCTGATCCTGATGCACATATCTGGTAAAATAGAGGTTAGAACTAAATACAAAACGTAAAGGAATCTGCTTTTCCCACCTTTGCTACCTTCCCTTTGCCACTACCCCAAAATAGGGTGGTAATTCAATAAAGGGTCTTTTATGAGAACTCCCATGTTAACTCCTTCCCCACTTTTATTGGGGGGGTGACTTATTTCCAAGTCACCTTGGAAATATGTACTTTGACCAGCAGAGGTAATATGAAAAAGTAACAGCCAAATAATACTGATGATGGTGGGACCTCACAACAGGCTTTAAAATTGTCTAATCAGTTTTTTGTTTTTTTTGTTTTTTTATTTATTTTTGGCTGTGTTGGGTCTTCGTTCCTGCGTGCAGGCTTTCTCTAGTTGCGGCGAGCGGGGGCTACGCTTTGTTGTGGTGCGCGGGCTTCTCATTGCAGTGGCTTTGCTTGTTGCAGAGCACGGGCTCTAGGCGCGTGAGCTTCAGTAGTTGTGGCAGGCGGGCTCAGTTGTGGCTCACAGGCTCTAAAGTGTGGGCTCAGTAGTTGTGGCACACGGGCTTAGTTGCTCCGCGGCATGTGAGAGCTTCCCGGACCAGGGATTGAACCCGTGTCCCCTGCATTGGCAGGCGGATTCTTTTTTTTTTTTTTTTTTTTGCGGTACGCAGGCCTCTCACTGTCGTGGCCTCTCCCGTTGCGGAGCACAGACTCCAGACGCGCAGGCCCAGCGGCCATGGCCCACGGGCCCAGCCGCTCCGCGGCATGTGGGATCTTCCCGGACCGGGGCACGAACCCGTGTCCCCTGCATCGGCAGGCGGACTCTCAACCACTGCGCCACCAGGGAAGCCCTCTAATCAGTTCTTGATGTGACTTTTATCTGAAGCTTATTATCTCCGTCATTATCTCTTACTCCTCTATTTTGGTTAGAAGAGGGATGACTCTGGTATAAGTGCCAGTTCTTTCTGTCCCTCAGAGTTTATGATGTTCCCCCATTCCTTAGCTAGAGAAACTTCTGGCAGGGAGGACTTAGCCAAGAGCAGGCTTAATTCTGGTTCCAAGATCTGAAGGAAAATGCTAAACCTTTCTTGTGTGTAAGGAGGAGAATGCTAAACCTTTCCTGTAGCTGAATGGCCTGGGTGGTGACTTGTCTTAGACCCAAAGTAGAGATATTTTGAAGGAGGGTGGGATGTTCCCATGCATCCTCCCACTTACAACAACTTCTCTGTTCTCTTATTCGTAGCGGCCTTCCTCACCCAGTCTGTTTGTCTAGATGACACAACAGTCAAATTTGAGATCTGGGACACAGCTGGGCAGGAGCGATACCATAGCTTGGCCCCCATGTACTACAGAGGTGCCCAAGCTGCAATTGTGGTTTATGACATTACTAATCAGGTAAGTGGGCTGAGAAGATTGTCCTTGCTTTTATTTATAGGAATTAAAATAGGTGGGGGAGAGAAAACTTGTTCTTGAAATAGCAAAATAAGAATACAGATTATGCTTCCAAGTGCTGAGAAGACAGGTAATGAATTACCAGAGACAGGTGGTTTCAGTGAGTGAAGGCTGCTTAGAAGAGGTGAGTTTTGAGACTGGGCTTTGAAGTTGATGGGCCTGGATTGGCAGTCGGTAGGCTGAATGAGCCAGCCTACTCATTCTCATCCTTGTGTTTTCCTAGGAAACCTTCGCCCGAGCAAAGACATGGGTAAAGGAACTACAGCGACAGGCCAGTCCTAGCATCGTTATTGCCCTGGCGGGGAACAAAGCTGACCTGGCCAACAAGCGCATGGTGGAGTACGAAGTAAGGTGGCCACAGAGTCCCTCTCTGACACACTCCCTCTGTGCTTGGGACCTCTTTTTACCAAACCTGCCCTTTCTGAAAATCTCATCTCAGGACATTCATCATCTCATTCCCCAGTTCTGCACCAAGTTAAATACAGCAACACTGTGACCCTAATGCCAGCCAGGAGATTTTAGAGGAGTCAGAAGAAAATTCCAGAGCAGAGGGGTAGGGAAGTACCAGTACCAGCTGTGGGGGTACCAGTATGAAAAGAGGAAGGAGGGAGCAGTTGAATTTGAGGTAAGGGATACTCAAGTGTCAGAACCCAAAAGCCCCCAACCAACTTACCTCCTCCCCAGTAATTAAGATTCCTGACATCTATTTGTTGGATTAAGTGCTTTAGACCATGGGTTATCCCTTGAGGGAGTCACCTCCAAAATATGGGTCCAGGGCCAGCTGGCTCAGAGGGGCAGTTAAGGGGAGGGAACCTAGGATATTGTCTAGCTCTGGTGCTACGTGGGAGTGGAAAGGCAGTACTTGTTCCTGCCCTACAGTCTGAGTACCAGTACACCCCACCCCTTGCAGGAGGCCCAGGCGTATGCAGATGACAACAGCTTATTGTTTATGGAGACTTCAGCCAAGACAGCTATGAACGTGAACGATCTCTTCCTGGCAATAGGTAAGGTCAGAGCAGCCTAAGGTCTTCCTGTGTGTTTTCCCTTGCCTCTAGGCAAGATGACTAACCCAAGTCATAAGGATAAATGGGAGCGTCTCCTCTTATGAAAACTTCAGGTGTGGAAATACCTTAACTTTCCATTGTGACCTCCATCCTTTGGCTGCAGTTTGAGCCCCCTCGTCTTCAATGTAGTTTACAATGAACCCTCCCCTCTTCGGAACATTCTTTTAGTTTCTCGCATTTCCACTTTCCCCCAATAGTCTTTTTCTGGGGGGATGAGTAAAATCTACCATACTTTGTTCCCTTCTGTTTTTATCTCTAGCTAAGAAGTTGCCAAAGAGTGAACCCCAGAATCTGGGGGGTGCAGCAGGCCGAAGCCGGGGTGTGGATCTCCATGAGCAGTCCCAGCAGAACAAGAGCCAGTGTTGTAGCAACTGAGGGGGTGGCTAGCGGCAAACAAGTATGGAGCTAGCACGAGAGCTCAGAAATAACCTCCATCCCCACCGCTCAGCACACAGCCCCTACGGTAACAGCACACTGGGCCCTGGCTCCCAAGGGCTGCCTCTTGACAGCTCCGTCATGGCACTTTTTAACGCTTCAGCAACAACACCAGGCAGCTGTTGCCACTGGCCTCCTACCCCTGCTCTGGGGCTTGGGGGTCAGATCCCCCAGGACTTACCTTCCAAAACAAACTTTCTTCACTTTGTATTATAGGTGCAAGACAGTGACCTTAATTATCTTTCCTCCTCCTCCCCATTTTTTCAGAAAACTCTTTTTTTGTCTCCTGCCTCTTCCCCTTCTGCTTTTGGTCAGTCTCTCTTCTTGATCCCCTTTTCTTCCTCTCCCCAGGATGGAGAGGGTAGTGAACCCAGGAAGTGAGGAAGGAGGTTTCCAGTTCAGTCACATTAAGGACCTGGGGGAAAGTAAGGCTCAGAGCAAGGGGGAGTAAGGAAACATTTCCTTTTTGTTTTTATTTGGTTGGAGTTTCTCATATTTGAAAACACTGAGTTGGCCTTGTGGAGGATGTTTCTAGGTAGAGGTGAGAATGTGAAGGCAAGCTCTCAGGCACCAGGTTGGAATCTTGTTAGCTAACTGGGCAGAGGTGGAAGAGGTGGAGATGCAGTGTCATCTGTGGCTCAGGAACTCTTCTAAGGCTTACTTTCCCCTCACCCAGCCTCTTAGGTAGCTTCTCCCCCATAGTGGGGGAGATTCTGGACCCCAGAGTCCTCCAAAGAATCTTCACTGGTTGCCTGCATCTTTGGCTCTGCTGTGATCTAAATGGAGGAGGGACCAGTTTCTAACACCCATCCTCTGACTTACACATATGCATTTTTTTTCTTTCTGGCCTTCAGATGGCCTCAGCCCCAGCCACGATATCCCCCTGCAGTTTGCACTTTAATTGATGGTAGTTCAGTTGTGATACTTGTTTTATGGGGGTTTTGATTGATTTACCTGCCCTCTTAACTTTTAATTAAGTGGAATCCGAGGTGTATATGAGGTTAGGGGAGGGGCTGTAGAGAACAGTACCGGTGGCAGCTACTCAAGCCCAGTCTCCACTGCTAGCTTCCTCCAACTCTGATTGTTACTTCACCTATATTCTTGGCAGCCTAACTCTTGGGTATAGGTTTACCTTTCCTGAGGAATTAACTGAGCAACTGGAGAGCAGTCTCAGGATAGCATAGGCCGTTGTAGGGGAGTGAAGAGGAGTCAGCAAGAGGGAGGAGTTTTCTGTCCTTTCCCAGGGTTCCCATTCAATTTGATCCACCCATTACCATGTCTTTTCTACTTCCCTGTAAATAGGTATGACCTTTATTCCCACTGTACAGTCTGTTCTGTTCCCCACCTCCCATCAGGCCCTATTTCTTTTCTCCTTTGTCAGTATCTTCAGTTTGGTCCCTCCATGCTTACCCCCCAAACCCATCCTTCATGCAACCAGTGGTTTAATCCACGTACCACTAGGGGGGGTAGTACCACAGAGGCCTACTTGTGGCCCCCTAATATAATACCTGTTCCTGTGGACAGGGAACGACTGGCACTGAAGGTCCCTCACAGCTGTCTCACATCACCAGAGGATGTTGGTCCTTTCTAAATCTCTAGTCTCTCTTCACATCCCTCATCAGGTATTTTAAGATGTGTTTGGGAAGCCATCAAGGCAAGAGAGAACTCTAAATCCCTTCTTGTTCTAGCCCAGGGTTTTGAGGAGATTGGGGGGAATAAGAGAGGAGAGGCCATAGTGACCTAGGATTGAACCTTTCTGCCCTTTTGGCTTGCAGACTGCCTTCTGTCCCAGAGAAGCTGAGAAATCCATGAAGCTGAGATTCTGAAGGACCCAGCTTAGGTTCTTCCACTTACACCTAAATTCCCTTCCTTTACCAGGGGCAGCCTTAGTTCCCATGGCCCTGAAACACATACACATTTTCCCCTCCTTTCCCCAGCACCCACTAGCCCCCTAGAGCAGCCAGTGCATCCTTACAAGTGGAAGAACTACGATGGCTCTCTTAAGTTTCTTAGAAATGAAGTTCTTTCTCTGTGTAGTTTTCCCCATGGAGCAGTAGTGAAGATGTTTCGTTGCCTTGGGGCTGGGAAACCATTTCTCCAGGCTTCTTCTCCCCTCCCCTTAGGAACAGGATTGGCCTTAGCTTCTGGGCCTATCTGCTGCCTTCCTTCTACTTCCTATTAGCTCTTCTGCTTTCCTTTGAGCTCTGTTGGGCTTAGGGAATCTTAGTTTTTATTTCCCAGCTCTTCATTTTTTTCTTCTGATTTTTTTTTTTGCTTCTAAGAAAGCATTTGCCTTTTTTCCCCTTTCTTCCTCTCCCAACATAACAATCGTGGTAACAGAATGCGACTGCTGATTTACCAATGTATTTAATGTAAGTAAAAAAGGAGAAAAAAAAAGTGTATTGGAGTGTTGCTTTTTTTTTTTTTTTTTTTTTTTTTGCTACTTCTCTGTCTGTTACTAGAAATTTGGAAGGCAACCCAGTAATGTTTTATTGAATCAGAAACACACCCTCCCTTGCATCCTGGTACCTCCTTGTTCTCATTAATATTTTCTTGAATAGTGAGATAACCCAATTTGGAAAATAGGCCCTTTATTGCTGTTTAATCACTCCTGTTCCCAGGCCACTAGAGAGCTCACCAAATCTGTTCCTAGCTTATTTTTTTAGGCCATCCTAACATTGTATACATGGAAGGGGGTGGTGGTCTGTGGACCTCTGGGCAGACAATTGATGAGATTGGAGGGAGAGGTGATATTTGTGAATACTTTGAAGTATTATGCAAATATCTATGTGCAGCTTTCTAGGGAGAGGGCCCACTGCCTTAATTAGTATCTCAAAGGGGTCCATGACCTAAGAAAGTTTTTTAAACATCACTGAGTTAACATTATTGATTGATCATGTGGCTTCTACCCCAACAGGAAAATTTCAACAGGAAATTCTGCTCGTTTCTTGCTGTACTTGAAGCCTTCAGTCCCTCAAAGTCTAAGTGGAAGTGGGTGGGGGGGAATGATACAGAGAAAAGATTAGGTATGGTTGCAGGAGGAGTTTTGAATTCCAAAGAATCTGAAGGACAGGAAAGACAGAGCCTGGAATTCAGTCCCATCTCTGACAATTTACCAGCTGTGGTCTTGATCAAGTTACCTAGCTGCTTTCTGCCTCAGATTCTTCTGTAAAATGAAGAAAATTTGAGATTTAAACGTCAATTATATAAAGCATGTGTGTGGCTTTATGTAGGGTGACACTGTTATTGGGCAGAAGTCTCATCCCATGGCTTCAGACGGTCCTTAACTGACTTCTCTGTATCCTGGGTAGGATAGGTTGGGCGTCAGGCCTCTCCGATGATTTAACTGTACACAGTTGAGTTGGGAATCTTTCTTTTTCCAAAAACCTTAGAGCCAAAATCACCTTTTCACTGTCAATTCCCCTTACTGTATATCTCTTAGGACTCCCCCACGGCTTCTTCATTCCTAGTAAAAAGCTCTTCTAGTTCAGTTTAGGAAAGCAGAAAGGCAGGGTAAATGATCTTCACTTAAAGTAAGGTTGTAACTCAACCTTCTAGTCTCTAGAGGGCAGTGTGGATACGTTTGCCCCGGGTCCACAGCTAGCCAATGACAAGTTTTCACTCCCACACCAAATGATAAAAGGGTAATAGCAAACAATTTCTGTTAGTATCCTTTATTCTGACATGAGCAGTTACAATCTTCCTACTTTGGGGCGTTAAAATGTCAAGTGACGACTTTTTAAAATAAATTGACAACTAAGCAAAATTAAAAAGATGTCTGTTTAGTGTTGTTGGTTCTATAATTTGAGGAGAAATGCAGCTGGTCCAAGGGATCTCGAAGGCTTTGAACCACCATTTTAGGCCCCATTTCTGATCTCATTCCTGGACATAAAAGAATTGAGCGCTTGATCTTGTTTTCTCTAAAAGGCAAACAGGGCTGTTGTAGTTGCAACACAGGCGTTTGTCAAAAAATAGGTTAGAGACGGAGTTCACCACCGGGAGAAAGCCTGCTGGATCCCGAGGCCTCTAGTGAAAGCACCTTGTGTCTCAGCTGGTGGGGCGGGTCGGGGACATCTCTCAGCCCAACCTTTGGAGTCCTCATCACCTCCCACTGCCCGGGTTCCGGACATCATGAGGTCCCACTCCTCGTCTGGCGGGGATGGAAGCAAAAACAGCCCGTCCTAGCTCCGAGCCCAGGTGGCGCGCCGCCTGCCTCGGCTTCCAGGAGGCGGGCACAACAGCTGGGAGGCGGCCCGCCGCCCGCCAATGGCTGGGGGACGAGCCGAGGGGAGAGAGTGGTCCTTTACTCCGGCACAACGTCACGGCGCAGGCCCCGCCCCTTCGCCGGCAGCCGCTGGGCGCTGAGCGGGTAAAAGAGCCACAGTGCGGACGCCGAGCTGGGTAAGGAGGCTGGGGCCGGGAAAGGGAAGAGGAGGAAGCAGGGTTAGTAACCTGGGCGGCGGCGGTGGCGGTCTTGGCACCCAGGAGTGCTCCGAATTCTAAGGACAGCAAAACTGCCAGTACCTGCCTCCACTCCCGCTAGCTTTGTGCTCCTGGGCCGCGGCGGGGCGTTGCTACAAGACACTCCTGGGCCAGCTGTTGGGCAGTGACATGGAACCGGGTGCGTGGGCCCCGGTGCTGGACATATCCATGTTCTACCCAAAGTGACCCTGCGGAGTGACTGGCCACCACCCGCACAAGGGGGTGGCCTCCGTTTTGCAGCAGAAGACTGCCTCTCCCAAACCTGGGACACTGGGCTGACCGAGTTCACCTACAAGTCAGCTCTACCTGCACTGCTCCAGTCTGGTTATAGTGGGCTGCTGGGATTGAGGGAAAGTGGGAGGGAGAGTGAGGGTCCCAAGGCCCAGGAGTAAAATGCAGACTCTGCTCCTATTCCTAGCTTCCTCGCAGTTTCTGTGCCGGCACCCCTCTTTAGCATCTCATCAGCAGTTCTGACTCTTCTCACTCCTCCCTGCTTTGGCCCTCCTGGGGTCGGTGATCTGCTCAGTGCTGTAAGGAAGAAACTGCTGCAGGCCAGAGCAGAAAAATTACCCTCTTCCTTCTCTAGCCCATCCCCTGACATCCTGGCCATTAACTCCTCAATTTGCTGAGCTCACTGGAATGGCATAGACAAGGTAGAGGTTGGGGTTGGTCCAGATTGGGGTCCAGTTCCCAGCCAGGTTCAATTTTTATTTTTTTAGGGTGGGTGGAGGGAAAAGCCTTCAATGATAATGCTATTACTTGTTTGTTCATCACAGCCTCTCTGCTAGGTAGATCTCATTTCATAGATGAGGACACAAGTTCAGAGAGGCTTGGTATCCTGCCCAGGAGCAGGGCTGGCTAAGGGCAGGACTGGTTTTATAAAAGCAAAGCAGTTTGACTCCAGCATCCGAGCTCCTTCACCTCCCACTCTTTTTTCACCTTTTTGTCTCTAAGTGAGTACACCCCGCAGTTGTCCTCTGCTGACTTCAGAAATAACTGGCAAGGGCTTCCCCAGTGGCGCAGTGGTTGAGAATCTGCCTGCCAATGCAGGGGACACGGGTTCGAGCCCTGGTCTGGGAAGATCCCACATGCCGCAGAGCAGCTAGGCCCATGAGCCACAACTACTGAGCCTGCGCACGTCTGGAGCTTGTGCTCCGTAACAAGAGAGGCCGCTAACAAGAGAGGCCGCGACAGTGAGAGGCCTGCGCACCGCGATGAAGAGCGGCCCCCGCTCGCTGCAACTAGAGAAAGCCCACGCACAGAAATGAAGACCCAACACAGCCAAAAATAAAATAAACAATAAATAAATTAATAATAATAATAAACTGGCAAACTGGACAGTAGACTTTTGGCTTCTGCCCTTTAGGCCCTGGCCCCCATTGTTCTCTGTAGTGGACAAAGTAGAGTGGAGGATGGGAGACAGGTGATTCTAGGAGACTCTCTCCCGGCCCCCATTCCTTTCCATCCTGTCAGCATATTCTGTCTCCGAAGTTCTCCAAGTTTTCTCTAAGGGCCCATTTGGACCCCCACTTCTATTCTTTGGCCTCATTACCACAGAAAAAGTCTTACCCATTTGTCCAGAGAGCTCCTAGCTGATCTCTGTGTCCTCCTCCCACCCATTCCCTCAAGCTACCCTAATCTCATCCCTGATGTAGGACTCCCTGTCTTGATCCTGGAATCTTCCTCCTATCCTAGGTCTGCCGTAATGCTGCTGCTGCACAGAACTGTGGTCCCAGGGCTCCGACAGGCCTACAGGTAGGCCATCCAGTTCCTAGCCCATATCTCCTACTCCCTGTACCTTTATGACTCTTATCTGCCAGATTAAGATGGTTGAGGTAGTGGCCAGGGAGGAAAGGGAAAGCCATGTCCCACTTGTCCCACCCATCCCTGAGAAACTAAGTCCCAACTGAAGAAACCAATGGCTAACCTGGGAGAGGTACACCCCAGGCCTTCCCTAGCCCTTTCTTATGATCAGAAGTGTGCTACTAAGAAGACTTCTCTCTCTTCCAGACTCAAGTCAGCCCCTTCAAGGCTCTGCATTCGGGCCTGCTCTACGAACGATTCATTTCAGCCACAGTGCTCCAGCCATGCCATCTCTGGTGATAACTCCAGCACCAGGGGATGGAGAGTAATGGGGACTCTTCTAGGGCTTGGTGCAGTGTTGGCCTATCATGACCACCGGTGCAGGGTAAGTAGGGAAGGAAGGGACTTCACTGTCAGAACAAAGGGGCCATAGTGAGCTGCCCAGGCAACCCAGGCTTTATCACAGAGCCCACGGTGACACTGCTTCATGCACAGTAGAGATGGAATTTGTTACCTCCATTTCCCAGTGGCCACAACTTTGTGGGTTGGGTCAGGGTGAAGTGAGTGATTTCTTCTTAACATTTTGTTCCCTTTTGCCTCACCCCTGCCCTGCCTGCAGGCTGCTGAGGAATCACCACGCCTATACACAAGGGAGGAAGTGAGATCCCACAGCAGCCCTGAGACTGGGATCTGGGTGACTTTGGGCTCTGAGGTCTTTGATGTCACAGAATTTGTGGACCTACACCCAGGGGGTCCATCAAAGCTGATGCTAGCAGCCGGAGGTCCTCTAGAGCCCTTCTGGGCCCTCTATGCTGTTCACAACCAGTCCCACGTGCGAGAGATACTGGCTCAGTACAAGATTGGGGAGCTGAGCCCCGATGACAAGGCAGCCTCCATCTTGAAGACCTCTGACCCTTACGCTGATGATCCTATACGTCACCCAGCCCTGAAGGTCAACAGCCAGCGCCCCTTTAATGCGGAGCCCCCCCCTGAGCTGCTGACAGAAAACTACATCACACCCAACCCTATCTTCTTCACCCGGAATCATTTGCCTGTACCTAACCTTGACCCAGACACCTATCGCCTACATGTAGTAGGGCCACCTGGGGGTCAGTCACTGTGCCTATCCCTGGATGACTTGTACCAGTTCCCCAAGCACGAGATCACTGTCACTCTGCAGTGTGCTGGCAACCGGCGCTCTGAGATGACTCGGTTCAAAGAAGTAAGAGGTCTGGAGTGGAGTGCAGGGGCCATTAGCACTGCACGCTGGGCTGGGGCACGGCTCTGTGATGTGTTAGCCCAGGCTGGTCACCAGCTCTCTGAAACTGAGGCCCATGTCTGCTTTGAGGGACTGGACTCAGACCCCACAGGGACTGCCTATGGAGCATCCATCCCTCTGGCTCGGGCCATGGACCCTGAAGCTGAGGTCCTGTTGGCATATGAGATGAATGGGCAGCCTCTGCCTCGTGACCATGGCTTCCCTGTGCGGGTAGTGGTTCCTGGTGTGGTGGGTGCCCGCCATGTCAAATGGCTGGGCAAAGTGAGCGTGGAACCAGAGGAAAGTTACAGCCACTGGCAGCGGCGGGACTACAAAGGCTTCTCTCCATGTGTGGACTGGGACACTGTAGATTTTGACTCGGCTCCATCTATTCAGGAACTTCCTGTCCAGTCAGCCATCACACAGCCCAAAGATGGAGAGACAATAGAGTCAGGGGAGGTGACTGTCAAAGGCTATGCATGGAGTGGTGGAGGAAGAGCTGTGGTCAGGGTGGATGTGTCTCTGGATGGGGGCCTAACCTGGCAGGTGGCTGAGCTGGATAGAGAGGAACAGCGTGCCCGAAAGGCCTGGGCCTGGCGGCTATGGCAGCTGCAAGCCCCTGTGCCAGCTGGGAAGAAAGAATTGAACATCGTTTGTAAGGCTGTAGATGACAGCTACAATGTTCAGCCAGACACAGTGGCCCCAATCTGGAACCTGCGAGGCGTGCTCAGCAATGCCTGGCACCGTGTCCATGTCCATGTTGCTCCATGAGAAAGTGAAATGGAACCATCTACTCTCCAGAACCACCTTCTAAACCCCTTTCCACACCCATCCCTTGGCCTCGTTACCACAAAAAATCCTTCCCTCCACCTCTCCATGTCTTGGATCACAACCCTGACTATGCCTTCTGAAGCCACACACAGGTACATGCATTGCACACGTCCACCCAGGCACCTGCTCCCCTTTGATCGGAGGTGTTACATACCCCTCCTGGCCGCTGACCCAGTGCCTTAGAGGAGGTAAGAGCTGCTGGAGCAAAGGGCTAGAAGTAGGAAAAGTAATTCTGGGAAGTAAGTGCTATTTTCTCTACCTACCCTATCTCCATTTCTAATGACTGTCACCACTGAGGCCTTATTTTGCTTTTCTTCTTGGATGCTTCAGAGAATGTGTGAGGATATGTGTAAGAAAAGTGTATATGCAACTTTTTACTACGTCTCTAGGTTGCCAGGGGTTGTGAAGGGCGCAACTCTCTCCCTTTATTGTTCCACTTTTCTAAATACATCAATAAAATATCTGTTTAAGACTACCACTCTGAAAAAGCAAAAAAAGATTATGACCTTTGGGACTTATTGAGCCTGGGGAGTGAGCAAGTTGCAGGAGGGTGGTGCACTGAATTGGTACTGGGATATCTAGTGAGACAACCCAAAACAAACAAGGTGGGGGGAAGGGAAAAAGGAAGCAGGGGCAGGGAAGTCAAGATTGGGGTTTCCTTCTCTGAAGTCTCAGTATGTGCGGGGCTACTTAGGTGAATAACCTCAGGATACCCCCCAAGAGAGGAAATTTTTTTTGATTTGGCATCCTTAAGCCCCTCCCCCCCACAATTCCTACGCATTTGGCAGGAAAAGCAAAGAATGCTAAGAGGTCAAAATCAATATTGTCTTAGGGGCGGCAAAGGCAAAACTTGGCACTAGGGGCAGATGTGCCACGGCAACTAGGGCGTCCAACCGTGGCCTTGTTTGCAACGTAGATGCAGATGAAGGGGCAGTCATTTAGTCACCCTTTGCCTGCGACCGCGCCTTTAGGACTTGAATCTTTCGGCGCTCGGCTACTCTCCCCTAGCTCTTCCTCCCTTGTCTCCCCGGCTTGTGGGCGCTCGGTGTTCAGCCACGCCGCCTGTCGCCTGGCAGTGGGGCCGGAAGTTGTTCGGGGGAGGGGGGACAGCAGTGCTGGGGGGGTTTATGGGGGGGGCCCGTCCCTCCTCAGGTGAAGCCGTTGATGGAGATGGAGCCGCCGCCGCCCCTGAGCGCCCGGGTCCCGCCTCCGGCCCGGTTGCGGCCGGCTCAGTGACCCCACTCCCCCCGCACTGGGCCGCCCGGGCCAGAGTGGGGGACCCCCGCCGCCCCGCCCCCTTCTCCCCCAATACCTTACCCTCTCCCTCTCCCACCCAGCCTGCGCGCGCGCGGAGCTCCCTCAGGTGAGTGAGGGGCGGGGTTTGGGCGAAGCGCGAGGGGCGGGGCCTCGGCCGCCGGGGGCGGGGCCTGAGGGGCTTGGGTGTGAAGGGAGGGGGACACGTGGGTGGGGGCCAGGCGGGAAGAGGGTCGCTGGGTGGCTTGCGGCCCAAGGGAGGAAGCTGGCATGGAGGGATTGGCGCGAGGCCACAGGATTGAGGGGGACGTAGCAGGGACCTAGGCGTCCTAAAAGGGCGGGAGATGGGTCACGGCAGAGGACCGAGGACAGGCCGGAGCTGGGGTGCGCGAGGCTCCTTCGTGGGGTACAGCTGGGGTAGAACAGAAGGACAGGACAGCTGGGGTAGAACAGAAGGACAGGACGGAGAAAGGAGAATTAGACTGGGTACCTGGGCAAAGAAGCGAGAGGCGGCGCGGGGTTGGGTGGGGGCAAGGTGTCCGTCAAGAAGGTTAGAGAGAAAGACATAGGCCTAAGTGGGAAGACTGGGAGGCAGTGAGCAGAGTGGGAGAAACATGTGGTAGAGAAGAAACTTAGGGTGGAGCGAAAAGTGCTGTCTGGGGTACTATGTAGGGTGAAAAGTCCAGGGAACCTGAGAAGCAAGGTTGGGAAGGAAGAGATTCATTGCGTAGGAGCCCTAAGGAAGAAACACAGAGGAAGCCCTGGGGCAGACCAGCAGAGGGTACAACAGACTTGGGAAGCAGGTCTAAACTAAAACAGCCTTCCCTGTACCTCCTCACACAGCCCCATCCACAGTTACTGTCTTCCCCCTTGTAGTTGTAGATTCTCACTGTTTGATTTCTATCCTTTTTTTTTCTTTTTTTTAAAATTATGACTGGTCCTGTCTGGTGACAATGTTTAGTGGGAACATGGACCTTTAGATATGAGATGTTTAGGAAATATGGTACCCCGTTTCCCCCTCCAAGGTCATGAATTTACTGACTCTGCTTCTAGGAAGATTTGATGTATTACAAACCACATTGTGTCAAAATTTGCATACCTTCTTTCACCTCAGTCCCTTCTATAAGCAAAACTGTCTACTGTTGTGATTTATCCACCCCCACTTACATGTCTTATAGCTCCAGGTATACTCCAGTCTCCCCGGTCCGAGCCCTCAAAGCATCAGTGGTGAGCATGGTATGGTTGTGACTTGCTCATAGGTCAGCTCTAGGCCTTCCGACATCATGGCCAAGCAGCAGACTATTGAGGCCTGGCTGTTTCCCCTTAATGCTATTTGTTCACTTTGTCTGGGTGAAGGTACATGTCCATGTCCTTAGGAAGCAATAAAAGCAGGTGTCTGACTACCTAGAATATTTCCACTTAAGATAACTCAGATTCTGAGGACAAGACCAGATAAAAGGCCAAATCAGACACCCTTTGGGTGTAGCATCTTATTTGGTAGGGGTATGTGAAATACCCAGCTGGGAATTCCTCATCTCCTCATGGGTCTGCCAGTAGGTCGGTGAATCTTGCTCTGTGGTGTGCGGGGGACTTCAGCCTTCCCCACTTACAGCCTAATTCAGAGAATCCAGACTGCTCCCTGGGTCATGAGAACTGTCAAAAGAGTGGCTCCTGAGATAAAAATAAAGTCTTTAAAGAAGAAAATAGCCTTACCATTGGGAAGCAGAAGAGGTCTCAGTGGAGCTTCTGGGATGGGCCCGAGGATGGTGGGAGCTGCCCTCAATTTGGCAGCTTCAGAATTATATCTTGTCCTACTCAATAGATGCTGATGTCTCAAGCACAAAACATAATGTTTTTGTTGCCCACTGAGTGCAGTTAGTTAGTTCAATTGTAGCTTCTGGGCAATCCCCTTACTCTCAGTAGGTTTGGAGGACTTGGCTCAGAAATAAGTTCTGACTTTTTTCCAGTGGAAAATGCAACTGAAAGTTTATTCCTTATTTCCTCTTAGTACATGCTTAGTACTGCCCAGCATGGGAGGAACATTAGCCCATCTTTTATCCTACCTTCCCCACCCAACATCCACAAAGAAATTATTTCCTCCCTGACTGGCCATCTCTCTTCCCGCAACACACACACACACAAAAAATAGTCAAGGAAAAATAAAAAGTTATTGTAGGGCAGGTATTTCTAGCCTCATTTCACTCCGTAGGAACAAATAGGAGTGTGGAACCCTGTGGGTACAGACAATGCCACAGGCAAAGGGACTCCCTTTGTTGGTCTCTTGACCCTGCTGGAGAAAGCTCTGAATTTCAGGCTCTTTCATTTGCCTCCTTTTCTCAGAAGAGTTGGGGACTCTGTATTGGAAACAGAGAGACAGGTTCAAGGTCTTTCAGAGGAAAGCATCTAGAAAGGGTAGTGCTGATATGAATGGCCTGGTCCCTGCCAAGGGTCATTGACCTTGCAGACTCTGCTGGAATACATATGCTGGTCTAATCCTTGAGCCAAGGAGCCCTGTTCCTACATTAAAGAGATTTAGTGAGAGTCTAGGTTGGCTTTTTCCTCAGGCCCATAATCTCTGAAAACAGACATGGGAGGGAGAGGATTATTTCTTTTCCCATCCATAGACCTGTGTTTGTAGTTCAAGGACTTAAGTCACTAAGATGGAGACCCCAAAACTGTCCATTTCATCACCCAAGAAAGAAGGCAAGCAGAGGAGCCCTAGACCTTGCTATGGCAAGATTTGATTTTGTGCTGTAGTAGAAAGAAGCCCAGACTGGTAACCTGGGTTCTATTTGTCCTACTTCTATCACTAACCAGATAGGTGACTCTGGGTTTAGTTTAACTTTTCTGTTAAAAACCAAAAGATTGGAGATCATCTCTCAACTCCATTCTGGCTCCAAGATTCTCTAGGTCCTGGAGCACCCCTGCCCCAGGCCCTCCAAATGAACAGAGGCTTACTAAATTGGATTGTCAGAGCAAGATTCGTTGTTAGCAGAGGAGCCTGAAAACATCTTCCTGGCCCAAACAACAGTGAGCTCTTTTGGTCACCATGCATTAGGGACTTCTGGCCAGGACTGCCACCAAAGGCAATTGTTTCTGTCTCTTCCACCTTTTTGCCACCCTACCCCAATCAGAATAGTTAATTGAGACTTCCATGTCATTTCAAACTTCACTTGAGATGGTAAACCCTGTTTTGGGCATCTTTGGCTTCAAAACCTATTATTATAAAACTCAAATTGAACTGCCCTGCTCTACTTTACCCACCCCTGACAAAAGGTACAGCTGAACAGCAGTGACCTTGTGGAGCCTTTCTATAAACACAGGGCTTATGTACTCAAGGGTATACCCAAAAACCCCAGAAAGTATCATCTCATGTGCATCACACCTGGTGATTTAAACTGTTTAGTTTGGCCCTTTCCTTAGTCCTGAAATGAGACATGGGAGGGGTGAGATTGTTTCTCCTCCCACCCATAAACCTTAGCCTTCTCTCTCTTCCGCAGTCTACGTGGGGAGGCCAGGGAAGCACAAAGAACAAGAGAAAAGATGCATCCAACTGAGAGCTAAAAGGAGACAATGAGGTGATATTTTCCCACTGCCCAGGTGTTGTGTTTCCAGCTCTTACCCCTTCTTATTTTAGAGACTGGCCATTTCTAGGGTGACCTGGGAATTCATCCCTCCACACTGCTCCCCAAGCACTTGGATAACAAAGCTGAGCTGTCCTCGTCTGTGTTATAAGTAAACAGGTCACTATCTACAACCTGGTGAAAATGAGTCAGATCTTTCTGCTGTAAATACAGACACATAAGCTGAGAAAAGGTTGGTGGGTTTCCTTCAGAGGGCACTAGGTTGACCCTAAAGATCACTTCAGAGCTGCAAATCGCTCAATGTCTAGGTCTGGTTCCTGGAAAGGGGCGTGTAGTCAGGTTGCAGACAATACCTAATTCCACCTCTTCTCTCAACCCTTTACCCTTTCCCCCTCCCCAGTTATTCAAAGTCCTGATAGAGAGCAGAGCCAGCTTTGTGATTCCAACATTTTTTTGGCTGAGATTTCATTCAGTTCAGGAAGGCACAGACAGGAGAGGATGATGCTCGAGTTTGGTCCACTTCTAGTACCTGCACTGCTCAATCCCAGGCAGGTCGGAAGATCTGTCTTGTTCATAATCACTGGGCAAATATCATATGATATTGCTTATATGTGGAATCTAAAAAAAGCTACAAATGGACTTATCTACAAAACAGAAATAGAGTTACAGATGTAGAAAATAAACTTATCGTTACTGGGGGAGGGGGGTAAGGGAGGGGAGGGATAAATTGGAAGATTGGGATTGACACATACACACTACTATATATAAAATAAATAACTAATAAGGACCTACTGTATAGCACAGGGAACTCTACGCAATACTCTGTAATGGCCTATATGAGAAAAAAAATCTAAAAAAGAGTGGATATATGTATAACAGATTCACTTTGCTGTACACCTGAAACTAACACAACATTGTAAATCAACTATACCCCAGTAAAAATTTTTTTTTAAATCACTGGGCTCCACCTCAGATCCCAGATCCTAAGAGAGACCAGAGAAAAAAATTTCCCCTCCTCCCTATTGCAACCAAAAGGATGGCATGGATCCTTGCCCCTCTCTCCACTTTCACCCTCTTTCCCAACAACATCCTCCTCACTACCTTTCTACCCACTAAGCCACATGGAGTGTGTTTTAAATTCCAATTTTGGCGTTTCACTGGATCAAACAGGATCCTTTAGAGGATTTGAAGAGCTTTAATTACTTGTGATGTCCATATTCTTTCAGGCTTTCAGAGCCACTACATAGAGAAAACTTGACTTTCTGATATTTTTTTCACCAATAGTTAGAGCTGTGGGAACATTTTTGCGGAGAGGAGGAGATGAGGGTGGTAGCTGATGCCTGACCTTGGAAGTCAGACCTTGGATTGGTCTCACCTGCTGCTTCTGAGGAAGTGTGGTGGGAAATCTTCTGTCTGGAAGGGATACCCATTCCTGCCCATTCCTGTTTAAATGCGATATCATGTTGATGGAAGAAAGCCAGGGCCATGGAGGATTCTTATTATGGTGCCAGGTGCATTCAAAAGAACAGGGAAGAAAGTCTTTGTCTCAGGTTACAACGACCAACCTTTCCTCCCTCCTCATAAAAATACTTCCTTTTGAATTGGGAGGCTGGCTGTTTCTAGTTGCTTTGTATTCAGCTCACGGAACTGAATTTACAGTACATATGTGCCTGCGTCCATCACCGAATGGTGTCTGTGTTGCTCTAAAGCCAGTTTCCTTTTGAGATCTTTGAACCAAACCTGTCTTGTGTCACTAACTTCTCCCTCTTTATGCCTCCTCCCGCTGTGGTGTGTCTCCAGTTGGCACTGCCTAATTTGACCCAGTTCCTCTAAGGAGACACTGAGATCTTCCTGGCAGGCCAGGCAGGGGAGAAGGTTCTTTGAGGGGCAGGGAGTGGGAAGGTGGAGAGGGATATGCTGCCTGGAGACTAACAGTGAAGTACATCTCCTGATGTGCTCCCGGCTCTCAGAATACCAGGATCGGGAACAGCAGAATCTCAGTCCAGTCTCACTCCCAGGGCTACCAACTTGGCATTTAGACCAGTTGGAGACAGCTAACGACTGATTTTGCCCAAGATGTGTCATGGAGCACCTGTTAAGAAAAATTAAGAAACAGAAGAGCTCAGTTTACTTCTAGGAACAAAGTCCAACTCAGAAAACAACTCCTTCAGACCCTTCTGGAAATTGTTTTGGGGCCATTTGGGCAGGTGTCCAAGAATGAGATGCACTTCCTGAGCCAGTATTCAGCATAGCTGAATGCTGTGCTTCAACTCTTCTGCTCACCTAGTGCTTGTCTAGCTCCCCGTTCATACACACACATGCGCGCGCGCACACACAAACACACACAATTGCATTAGGATATTTCTCCCCACGGAGCCTGCTCAATTTGTTCTTACTTTTTTTTTTTTAATAAATAAATTTACTTATTTATTTATTTTTGGCTGCGTTGGGTCTTCGTTGCCGCGCGCAGGCTTTCTCTAATTGCAGTGACCGGGGGCTACTCTTTGTTGCGGTGTGTGGGCTTCTCATCGTGCTGGCTTCTCTTGTTGTGGAGCACAGGCTCTAGGCACACGGGCTTCAGTAGTTGGGGCACACGGGCTCAGTAGTTGTGGCTCGCGGGTTCTAGAGCGCAGGCTCAGTTGTTGTGGCACACAGGCTTTGTCGCCCCGCGGCTTGTGGGATCTTCCCAGACCAGGGATCAAACCCGTGTCCCCTGCATTGGCAGGTGGATTCTTAACCACTGTGCCACCAGGGAAGTCCCTGCTCTTACTTTTTAAGTAACAGACCCCACTCCCACGGGGATCACACCAAAGGAAAAGATGTTAGAACCAGGGAAAAGCAAGAAGATCCATGAAGGCCTTGAGTACCCTGGCTTTTGAAAGGAAGCACACCTCAGAGAGACAGGAGACTTGGGTTCTTTTCCTTGTTCCAGGCTCACTATGAGCCCTGAGACAAGTCACTTAGCTGCTCTGAACCTCAGTTTCTCCAGAAAATGGGGAAAAACCTACTCACTCTTGCTTCTCCTGCATTGGGGTGGGGGGGCGGTGGGAAGTCACGTGTGGTATCTTGAGCTCTGCAAAATCCCAAAGGGCAATTATGGAGCTAATGATTAAGAAATGAGAGGGGCCCCATGAGTACCAGACAGCGTTCCCTCATATTTCCATCTCTGACCACCGCAAATTCTATGGCTAGTTCCAGAGGGTATAAGTTCACTAACCACTGTGGACTTGGGCTCTTCTCATCATTGCCCCTAAGGGAACCTTCAAGGAACTGCTTCTTACTGTGGCTTGGTCTAGCAGTCTGGTCCCAAAGCTCAGTCCATCCCGGGGAGGATGTCAAGAAAAGAGGAGTTGAAAATAAACTTGGAGAATTATTTCTTCCACACCCAGGCGTCCTAGGTGAGACTAGAAATCTCTCTAATGAAATCTAGGGAGAGCTGCTTTGCGAAGTGAAGGAGAGCCCGTGTGTCAGGCTTTCTCATGAGACTTTTTAGAGTATGATGTCTCTCAGCACTAGACAAGAATGACTTGGAGTGTGGTGAGAGGGAGACAGGGTGATAGACACTTTTCCCCTGTGTGCCCTCCAGAGCCCCCATCCCCAGCTCTATCAATATAGTATTACCAGCAAACCAGATTTCCATCCATCTGCCTCAGTGAGATCCTTCAGAGACCAAGAATCCGGGTGGCAGCTCAGGCTGTTCCCTCACCCCACTCTGGCTCCCCCAAATCTGCCCCTGGGGTATTTATTTTTCATGAGATGACTGGTGAAAGCAATTTTGGATGTATGTAAATTTCTACCAAATAAAATTTTTTTTCTCCTCCCACAGGCTCCTGAGATAATTCATTGCAACAAATTATCACTTTTAATTATCCTCAGTTTTTGATTGTTTAATACTCTACTGCCAGTTACTGTTTGCCTTCCTTCAAATAGACTAACCTGTATTTTAAATTCAGGTTCCCACCCCAACTCCCCTTTTAAAAAAATAAACATAGCAAAGTAATTGACAAGAAGGGGGAAAACACTTAAAGGTTTAATTTGACTATTACACCTTCAGTAGAGGATTCCTCTCTGAACTTGAGGTGGGCTGCTCTCCTCTATCTTCTACTTTCCTGTCCCCCTCCCTCCTTCCACCCAAAAAAGTATCCCTTGAATGACTGAATCTAGCTTCTTCCTCCTATTGCTACCCCATCATTAACAAGGTTTAGAGCCTCTATGGGGTTGTTTCTTTGCCTCATGAGAGCTGAGCTGTAAACTGTCTCCTTTCCTACACCATCAGCTCCACTTACAGGGAGAGGGTCTACTCTCCAAACAACACAATCAGGGACCGGTGTAGAATAAGACAGTGTTTCCACCTGAGAGACTGGGGAAGCCTGCAGAAGTTGGAGGTTGGAGGAGACCCTGGGGTTTGTTAAGTCAGGGTACATCGTCTTTCTCTCCAGGACAAAGTATGAGGTTTTGCTTCTTTAGGATAGGGTCAGAGCACACTTAAGTGATCCTTTAGGGTTCTTGCTAACTCCAGAATGTTAGAGAGAAACCTACTCCCTTTCCAGATCTGGCTTCTAATAGTAGCTGTTTTCTCTTCCAGCAGAATCTCTCTAAGATGGACATAGAAGACAGCAATGGCCGCTCCTATATGTCTGGTATGCCCTCTTGTGCATTCTGTTTGTAAGGGGCTGGGAGCAGATGCTCTCCTGTGGAGGAGAGTGGAGAGCCTTCAGCCTAGCACAGGACCTCTGAGTGCCCTAGTCACAGAGCTGTCACTCACTCTTGGTAGTGTGCATTTATTTTGGTCATTTTACATTCCCTATAAAGTGATTCTCTTTCCAGACATCTTGGAGGATAGGAGTAGGAGAAGGAAATAGGAGAGGAATATGAGTAGAGACTATTAGAGAGAGGACTGATTTGAAACAAAGAGACAGAAGGAAGATAAGAGTCCTTCTTCTATGCTCTGAGGTCACCAGCTAAACACAACACAACATCCTGTCCCAGCCAGGTAGAGAGCAGAGCCAGGTTTCAAACCTCAAAGGCCTGCAGGGGCCAGGTATGTATGTAAAAGAGTGAACTGGCTTTGGATAATGAGCAGAAGAGAATGATGGGGACTGTCATGGACTGGAGAGCACATGTCCTACCTCAAGGAGCAGCAGCTCTGCAGGGTCCAACAGGCATTGCCATGTGGGAATGTGTATCCAGTATGGCCAAAACTTCTAGCTTTTCAAAAGAAATCAGAAATCAGGATTTTATATGAAATGTCTCCATTTAAAAACAATAACTCCATATTTTAAAAAATGTTCCATGGGGCAAGAAGCCAAATTTATCTATGGTCTGAATTCAGCCAGTGGGCCAAGAGCTTACACCTTTGAAGGAGAGGTACAGAGCCCAATTCTCCCCCAATCCTTTCCGTGATCATAACGTCGTAGCTTTTTATACCTGCCAAATACTCTTACTGAGGCAGAAGAGATCACTGCTTGTAGCATGGGTGGCTTTTAGGGATATGAAAGTAATCAGGATCCTCTTAGAGTTTCACAAGATGAAAAGAAATGAGGAACTTCATCTGGCTGGAAAGGGCCTGAGACAGAGTTTGTCTCTACGATGGAAGGAATCATTTTTTGGACCATTAGAATGTTAGGGCAGGAAATGATTGTAAGAGGTAAGGGAGCCAGAATTGGGTTTTGAGGTGATGCGTATCCCCATCAGTAATCCAGGCACCATTGTAGGAATGACCTATAGTTTATTTTTTTACCTTAAAGTGGGACCAATGGAGGAATTATGGGCATGCGCTAAGGGAGATAGCAAGATGGGTCAGACACACATATGAGAGTCATTGACAACACCTGCATAATGTCAAGGTAAGAAGTTGACTCTGACCCCTTTCTCATTTAAGGAGGGAAGGCGTTGGAATGGGTACAGGCATTCGATACCTGTTACATGCTGGACAGAGTAACAGGGATCAAGTGGACTGATTTAGTTAAAGAGACTTTATTGGAACTAAAGTCATGGCCTTTCTGAGGAGCCAGCCAGTCCTCCTACCTCCTGCTCAGTTAAGCCTATTCAGAAAACCACTATTGAGGAACACCTGTTCTCAGGACCCTGCACTGGTGCCAGGGAACACTCAGATGGAAAAGTTCCTGCCCTAAGGCAGGCAAATGAGAAGCTAGGAAGCCGGCTGGGGAAATCCCATGGAGCTCTTTTCAGTCCTATCTCTGGAGAATGTTGGATATTAGAGGAAAACTTCTGAGGGTGTTGGCTTCACTGTGCTATGGAACCAAGATTCTCCCTGCTTTCAGCAGGGTGGCCCTTCCTAGATAAGAAGAGTCCTCTGCACAGGATGGTTTTTGAATGAAAGTGGAGGCCAGAAACCCCTCATCTGTGTTTTGAGAATTCTAGATGTCAGCAGCTATTGTACCTTAGAGAGGGACAGGATAAAATCAAGGCAGGGTTAACATTAGCACTGAAAAGCAGCCCCTGCAGGACTGGGCGTGGCTGAGACAGTTCACGGGAGGGGTGCCTGAGTGCCCGTCGCTGACCCTTCTCTCCCGGACTGATGTGGAAGCAGTGGGAAAGGCTGCAGTGCACACCCCTCCTAAAGTATGCGGCGGCCCCCTCACGGTCATCACAGCTCTTCCGCCTCCACACCTGGGGGCCTTCACTTGCCTGGCCAGTTGATGAAGCGGGTATCTCTCCTGTTCTTCGAAGAGGTTTTCCCACCGCACAGAACCTGTTTCAGAAAATCCACCTTTTCTTCCCCTATCTCTTTCTAAAGGTGCAGGTCATTCCCTCCTGGGGAAGAGAGGGAAGAAAGGAGGAATCCATTAATTTACTACACAGGTGCTCTCCCCACCCCCATTCCCTATCTTTCAAGGGAAACTGAGTTGCTCAAACGCAGCTCGTGCAATTAACTGACTGAGCAGTGCTTGTCCCAAGTTTTCTGGGACTGAAATGTTTAAGGGAACCTTGGCAGAAAGGGATCCAGGGGTAGACAGCCCAAAGTTTCACGGCCCCTCCCACCCCCAAATTCTTGGAATCAGAAAATCTAGTCTTCCAAAGTAGGTCAGCACGTCAGTGAGCAGCTCCTCTGGAAGGGAAGGGAGCAGAGGCCTTGTCTTGATAGAGGGCGGATTCAGCCAGGGCTGTCGGCTGCTGGGGCCCCAGGGGCACAGGAGGGGAGGGGAGGTGGGGAGACTATACCAGTACTTTGCCTGGAATCTGAAAGGGCTCAGGGCCACAGAGCAACACGAGCCTGAGATCAGACTGTGCAGGGCCCTCTGGCTGCTGGGAAGGGGGAGGCTGTCAGTCCCCAGATCTGGAGAGCGACCTCCCTCCTGGAGGAGGAAGGAAAGGAGGGATACGAGAGCCTGAGTTCTGTGGGGGAGGGGCTCTCTGCCGATCTGAGAGCCTTGAAGCTGCCCGCTGTCCTGGGCCCCATGACCTCTGAGGCCTTGGCTTCCCCAGCTGGCAGAGGATTGGGCCTTCCCTGGGGGCCCCCCCTTTCTCCCCCAACCCTGTGGGCCCATCCATCTCTCTCTCTCTTGCACACACTCTTGTCTCTCTCAGGCATTTGTTGTGCAGTTCCTCTTTGTCTGCTGGGCACGAGGGCAACGGCATCTGCCTCCCTCCCTGTGGACTCCCCAACCCCAGCCCTTCACTGGCTTGAGAAAGGGATGCTGTAGCCTAGCCCCCATCACCACATACACATTCTCTCCAGCCCCCTCCCCAGGCACATCCAAGCTGTGCTGCTTCTCTCTCTCCCTCTCTCTCCCTCTCTCTCCCTCTCTCTCCCTCTCTCTCCCTCTCTCTCCCTCTCTCTCCTCTCTCTCTCCTCTCTCTCTCTCTCTCCCTCTCTCCCTCTCCCCCTCTCCCCCTCTCCCCCTCTCCCCCTCTCCCCCTCTCCCTCTCTCTCTCTCCCTCCCTCTCTCTCTCCCTCTCTCTCCCTCCCTCTCTCTCTCCCTCGTTCTCTCTCTCTCTCTCTCTCTCTCTCTCTCTCTCTCTCTCTCTCTCTCTCTCACACACACACACACACACACACACACACACACACACGCTCACACACACACCCTGGGCTGAGCTCTTGCTGGCTGCAGCCGTGGGCCCCTGCTCACCGTGCCGCTGCTGCTGCCTGCGAAATGACGGCGGTTCCCCTCACTTCCAGGAATCCACGCTTCCTGGAAGGTGAGTGGCTGGGCTCACCCCTGCCTGCCACCGAGACGCAGACATGCACACACCACCCGCACTCCCTCGCCGTTTCCAAGGCGGCGGCCGCGTTCGCACCCCAGGGTCTCACCGGCAAGGGAAGGATAATGTAAGTTCAGGCAGAAGGTGGCTAGTGGAGGGGGGAAGGGGGGCGCTGGGGCTAGGGAGCCAATTCAGTAACAGCTCCCAAGCCTGAGGAGAGGGAGAGGACGGGGGCTGTGTGTGTAGCAGGGGAGGGGGCGTTCCTCCTTACACTTGCGGAGGATGGGAAATGGTGTTTGGTGTTGCTAAGCGAAGGCTGCGACTTGGACAGTGGGAGCTTGTGGTGACATCTTGATTAGGCCTTGGGGACAGATGTAGAGCTGCCTGGGGTGAAATGCCAATGCCGAGACGGGCTGGGGTGGGAATGGGCAATAGAAAGAATCGAGGTAAAGAGAAGCCCTCGCAGCAGATGCCTCAGCCTGGAACTGAGATCCGAGGGGCTTCAGCCTCCTCCCCACAATAGAGCTGGGGATGGGCGTCTTTCTTTGCTCCTGACCCCACTCTTCCCTGCTAGCAGTCTAGCATCCTGCCCCCTGGAACCCATGGTCAAGAAGAGGAAGGCGGTTAGGATGAGGTCCCTTGCAGAGAAGTGTGGAGGCTCTCGGACCTCACGGCTCTTCCCTAGGTGGCCACTCTTTGAAGGGATGGAGGAAGGGCAGCAGGAGCGGAGGGCTGCACCCCCTCAACATGGGAAACACATTTAGCTGGTGGGATGTTGCTCTGGTTCCTATCTCTTCCTCCTGCTTTTATGCCCTTTGCCCACCTCCTGGTTCCTCTGATGTGTACCTCATGATTTGGCTTTGCCCTCTGGGGGTTCAGCCAATCTGTGATGACTTTGACCAAGAAAATTTCTCTGAGACCTGAGAGCAGCCCTAATTCTTGGCTTTGACAGTCTGGGATTTCTTGAGAGTCCCAGGCATTTGAAATTCCCTCACTGGGGTTTCTGGGGCTGAGAGAGGAACTGCTGAACTTCCTAAATCTGACTCTAGTTCTCTTCACCTTCCAGCTAAAACTCAAAATCCCTGGAGCCCCAAAAGGCTTTCTGACCCCTGAAATGGATTTATTTTATGTATTAGCCCCATAAAAGTAGACTTGAGCCTGTTTTGCCTCTTACCTTTATCCTAGGGAAGGCAACGGCATCAAAGAGCCCATTGAACTACTGGTGTGACTCTGGAGGTAACTGCTCTTCCTCCTGTTCCCAGGCCTTAAGAGGGAGAGCCACAAAGGGTGTTTTTCCCTTAGTGTCCCTAGATCTCCCTTTAAGGATATTTTCCCCATATATCAAGCCCCAGGCCCCAAGAGGCAGCCTCAGCCTGGTAGGCTGGGACCAGCAATGGATTTCCAGCAAGCTCACTCATCCTTTTAGGGTCAAGGACTCAGCGCCAGGGCCCAGAGCCCTGTTCTTCCCCCATTACTAACATCCAGTGATTTAGGACAAGTCAGCACTAACATTTGAAAAAGAATGAGAAGATAACCTTTCAGCCCTTCTAACCTTAGCAAACACTACTCTTAGTTGAAAGGACATATTTTAAACCTGGGTCTGAGTCTACAAGTCTCAACCCACAGCTCTGAGATGCTCACTTCACGATATGTGTGTGGTCCTGATATGGGGCAACTTTTTTTAGATAACCATGGCTCATCCAAAGAGCCCCAGCTGGGGAACCTCAGTTTCAAGCCATAAGGCTTCTTCGATAGGTAGTGAACAAATTTCCTCAGGCTTTGATGGGATAGAGTGGGGGAAATGGGACTTTTAGTAGAGGATATGAATGGGAAATGGTCCCAAAGTCCTGAGTGGTTGTTTTCTTCCCACTGACCAAAGCTGGAGAGGGATCCCTCAGGAGGGTGTGTTCCGGATTTCTTGCCTCAGGCCCAAGACTCCAACCATTTTATAATGGAATCTTTATTTTGTGAAAGTAAGTATGTGCATAGCTGGGAAATTGGGTAAAATACTAATAGGTGGACTTTAGGGATGAATTTTAGGGTTTGTCTCTCTCTCTCTCTCTCTCTCTCTCTGTCTGTCTTCCATATTTAGGCCTGTGTGCACACATCTATGCATGTTCATGTTAGCAGATAATGTTGAAGGCTATGACTATGTTTCTCCCAATAGGTATGTTCTCTTTATGTGTCTCTACATATATGGTATGTGTCCGTGTCTGTGTGTGTTTATCTACATGCTACATGTGTTTTATTTCACCTGTATATTTGTGCAGAAGACTATGGGGAGGAGGGATTTTTTTTAAAGATATGATTCGTATCTTCAGGTGTGTTATCTGATTTTTAAAAACATATATGACACTCTTAAAAAGCATTTTTACAAAGCAATTTGTGAACAAGTTAAAATGTATATATTGAGAATAAACTGATTATTTCACTGTCAAGGGACCATCAAGTAGTAAATATGTGATTGGAATCATATCAGATGGAGGCTTTCTAGAGTAGCCACATTTTTGCTGATTTTAGAAAGTCAAATGGGCCCAGCTCTTCCCTACTGAAACAGTGACTCCCAATTAGCTATACAGGTGTTGGTTAAGGCATGGGTACTTACTGTTTGTGATCAGATCAGGGTTCCACCACTACTTGACCTTAGACAAGTAACATAGCCTTCTTTGTGCTTCAGTTTCCTCATCTGTAAAATTAAGAAAATATTGGCACCTACTTCACAGAGTTGCTGTGAAGATTAAATGAGATGATTCATTTAAAGTGCATAGAACAATTTCTGGCATGTAGTAAGTACTCAATTAATGTTAGCTGCTATTGTGAATTCCCTGGTGGTTCTGTGGTTAAGACTCTGCGCTTCCAATGCAGGGGGCGTGGGTTCACTCCCTGGTCGGGGAATCAGGATCGCACATGCCGTGCGGTGTGGCCATAAAATAAAAGAAAAAAATTTTAATTAAAATGTTAGCTACTATTATTATGATTACTATCATTATCATTAGATTCAGGGACAATTTCAGCTGCCCTTCCTGCAGATCCCGAACCTGGTGTCAGGGGCTCCGGAGAGGAACAGTAGGGAAGAACGTCTGTCCTGAACCACCTCCCTCCTGAGGCCCCATTTTTCTCTCCATCCCGGCCCGCCCAGCCCCAGCCCTGCTTCCTGTGGACGTCAGGCAATGATGCTCTTCCCCTCAGGCCTAGATGAAGGTAGGGTGGGCAAGGCGCAGCCACTGAGCTCGTGGAAGTCAGCACCGGGCACCCAGGCTGGCGAGGGCACAAGGTATGGTGCCAGGCATACAACACTGACTTGTACATGGCTACGAGATAAATGTTTGTGAAACTTAACTGAACTTTGAAGAGATTAGGCAATGGACAGTAAATGGCTCGCGCTGCAACTTCACCTCCCCTCTTGTTCTCTCCTCCAAGGTAGCGGGGACTCATCTCTGGAGAAGGAATTCCTCGGGGCCCCAGTGGGGCCCTCAGTGAGCAGCCCCAACAGCCAGCACTCTTCTCCCAGCCGCTCACTCAGTGGTAAGTGCAGCCTCCTGCCCTCCCTGGCGTTACGTGCCCTCAGTTCGCCTTCCATGGCAGCCACTTCCCCATCGCTGCCCTCCTCTGGTTTCTGGCTCAGAGTCTCTAACAGGACTCAGGAGCTCAGTCCGGGGTTTCCCTGACTTCTGAGAGGAGAGTGAATGGTCACTGCCTAGTGACTAGGGTGGAATTAAAAGAGGCACGGGTGGGATTAAGGTAAAGGCTCCAAAGAGGAATTCTGGAGCTGGAGAAATGAGTAGATAGAAATGGTCGTGAGCTGGAGTTAGGAAATAGAGATGAGAAGGATCCCCCCATCACCACCCCCCAGTCTCCTGCCAGACAGGGTCCCCATGACTGCCCCTCCTCAGCTGGCCCTGGATCTGTGACATTCTCTAAATGGTTGGAATAGCCAGGAATGTAGGTCAGAGCTAGAGCCAAAGCTCTCTCCTCAATGGCTCCTCCCTTCTCCATCCCCCTCTCCAGATTTTTATGGAGGGGAGTAGAGGTGTTTGGTCCTATGGGGTGGGAGGATAGTGTGAACCATTTCTGTCTTCCAGCTTTGCTCTTTCTTCAGCCCACCGTCTTGGTCTTCCTAGGACCATTTTCCCGCCACTGTTACTCGCTGGCTTCCTGCCCAGGGCCAAGCCAGACATCTTTCCTAATGACAAGAGAGTGGAGAAGAAAGCTCCCCTTAGCCTCCTCCTCTCCTCAGTAACTGAAGACACCCCATGTACCCCAACTTTTTTTCTCTTGAAACCTATTTTCCTGGTGGCTGGAATAGGAGGAAAGGTTGTTTCAGGTCCCAGCAGGACCCCATATCACCACCCAGGATACTTAGGGGATTGGCTTCTTTCTTTCTTTTTTTTAAAATTTATTTATTTATTTTTGGCTGCGTTAGGTCTTTGTTGCTGCACGCGGGCTTTCTCTAGTTGTGGTAAGCAGGGGCCACTCTTCACTGCGGTGTGCAGGCTTCTCACTGCCGTGGCTTCTCTTGTTGCGGAGCACAGGCTCTAGGCGCAAGGGCTTCAGTGGTTGTGGCTCACAGCCGCCAGAGCGCAGGCTCAGTAGTTGTGGCGCACAGGCTTAGTTGCTCCGCGGCATGTGGGATCTTCCCAGACTAGGGCTCGAATCCATGTCCCCTGCACTGGCAGGCGGATTCTTAACCACTGCGCCACCAGGGAAGTTCTGGATTGGCTTTTTTAAAGCCTCAATGTCTCAGGGCTTGGACACAGCCTTTCCGACTTTAGGAGGGCCTTTCTGGCCCACGAGCAGGTTCCCCCCTTTGCCTGTCTCTATCCTAAACACCCTCCCACCCTCCAGCCAACTCCATCAAGGTGGAGATGTACAGCGATGAGGAGTCGAGCAGACTGCTCGGGCCAGATGAGCGGCTCCTGGAAAAGGATGACAGTGTGATCGTGGAAGACTCGTTGTCGGAGCCCCTGGGCTACTGTGATGGAAGCGGGCCAGAGCCTCACTCCCCCGGTGGCATCCGGCTGCCCAATGGCAAGCTCAAATGTGACGTCTGTGGCATGGTCTGCATCGGACCCAACGTGCTCATGGTGCACAAGCGTAGCCACACGGGTGAGTACAGCAGGTGCTCCGAGGCAGAGGCTGTGCTGCGAGGCCATGCCGCAGTGGGGTAGCCTCAGGAAGGGAAGGGTCTCTCCCAGCACCATTTCTAGCTGATGAAAAAAGGCCTGGTGATGAAATTTGGACTCCCTCAACACCTGTACTTCCTGGCACTTTCCTCAGCTGTTGTTACAAAGAAAAGCTGGTATTTGTCTCAGGAGGTGACGGAGGGGAAGGTGTGGTAGCCTCAAGAAGGGTCCTGTAGTCCAACAGGGTATTGTTTGGGCCCTTCTGTCTCATGATTTTTGGTTTTTTTTTTGCCGTGCTGCGAGGCATGTGGGATCTTAGTTCCCTGACCAGGGATCGAACCTTTGCTCCCTGCAGTTGAAGCACTGAGTCTTAACAACTGGACCACCGGGGAAGTCCCTGTCTCATGATTTTTTTTTTTTTTTTTTTTTTTTTTTTTTTTTTTTTTGCGGTACGCGGGCCTCTCACTGTTGTGGCCTCTCCCGTTGCGGGGCACAGGCTCCGGACGCACGGGCTCAGCGGCCATGGCTCACGGGCCTAGCCGCTCCGCGGCATGTGGGATCTTCCTGGACCGGGGAACGAATCCGTGTCCCCTGCATCGGCAGGCGGACTCTCAACCACTGCGCCACCAGGGAAGCCCCTGTCTCATGATTTTTTTAAAAAAGGGAACACAGAAGCCTCTTCCCAGCTTTCTTGGGCTTTGGGCTTCAGACTTCTGGGGCAGAGTGGGACCTGCGGGGCTCAGTTCTTAACAACAGTCTTTGGCCCAGAGTTCCAGGGCTGGTGCCCTTCCCCCTGCCACACACCTCTCGTCCACATCTCAGGGTGAGACTGTTCCCAAGGGGTCCTTATAAAGCAGGATTTGTGTGTGTGGCACAGCCCTGCCTCTCAGAAATGTGTTCTGAGCACCTTCCTTCCCCCCGGGCGGGGTGAAGCAGAGGGTGAGGGACTAGGTTTAACCTTCACAGTTCCTCACGCCCGGTCGTCTGGGCTCTGTCTTCCACTCGCAGGGGAAAGGCCCTTCCACTGCAACCAGTGCGGTGCCTCCTTCACCCAGAAGGGCAACCTGCTGCGCCACATCAAGCTGCACTCTGGGGAGAAGCCCTTCAAGTGTCCCTTCTGCAACTACGCCTGCCGCCGGCGTGATGCGCTCACTGGCCACCTCCGCACACACTCGGGTAGGTGGCCTGACCGGGACACCCAGCAAATAGAGCTCAGCCACTTTTCTTGTATTGGGGGAGTTACAGTGTCTGCCACTGAGGAGGGCAGAGCACTCACAGAGCAGGGCAGCAGGCCCCATGGGGGATTTGGGGCTTTTTGATGGGGTATTTTACATCTGCCATTCTCTGTAATAGGGAGCAAGAAGGAGCCTGGGTGACGTTGTTGGCTCTCAACAGTCACCCTCCCTGACTTGGTTTTTATTTATTTATTTGGCTGTACCAGGTCTTAGTTGCAGCACTCGAGATCTTCATTGCCGCATGCAGGATCTTTAGTTGTGGCATGCAGACTCTTAGTTGCGGCATGCGGGATCAAGTTCCCTGACCAGGGATTGAACCCAGGCCCCCTGTGTTGGGAGCGCAGAGTCTTAACCGCTGGACCACCAGGGAAGTCCCCCGACTTGGTTTTTAAAGTTCACGCTGATGCCAGAACCCTCTGGGCCCCATCACCCCCAACTGCTGAGCACCAGGGAAACCCCTCCTTCTACTCCCGTGTGCCCCAGGCCCCACACCTGTCACCATCTGCATCTCCCCCCTCTGTCTGTCCTCCCCTTGACTTCCTGCTGGTTCCTGAAAATTTTCATGGGCCTCCCAAACTGGAAGAAAGGAAGCCTAGGAAAAGAGTATCCCATTTCTGTTTCCCATCCCAAGAGGTTGTCACCTTCCCAGAGGCAACAGCAAATCCAGAGGGTGCCTGGAGGTCAGTGTTTGGAACAGTGCCAGGGAACTGGACTAACCAGGTTTCCTAGCCCCAGCCAAGGCGGGTTGAGTCGACGTCTTTCTGAATCAGCTGGACAGATAGCACTTTTGAAGCATTTTGCTAACTTTTAAGCTTTGGCTTGGACTTGGGAAGAGGCCAGGAGCTGAGCTGGCAGGAAGGAGGGAGCTCAAGATTGGGAAAAGGAAGGAAGAAGGGCAGAGGGGAAATAATTAGTAGGGTCTGTCCTTGGAAACCTTCCTTGCTGTTTTTCTCTTTTCTTAAACTCTCCTAGGCCAGGATTTAAAGGGACAGAGCAATCACCTCACCACCCTCTGCTTCTCCCAGCCACCTACCTTGTTCTAGATTCTCTCACTTTGGAGCTGGGACCTCTTTATCTCTATGTATGTGGAGAACCAGGGAGAAGGATCATTATTGATTCATGCTTTATAATCTCCAAAGCATTTCACGTGTGTCTCCTCACTCATGTGATCCTCGTAACAATTCCAAGGTAGATGTTATTATCACAGAGCTCTTCTGCAGCCTCGCTGGAATCCCGTTAACGGCAGGTGCCAGGGAGTTGTGCTCCTTTTCTGAGGAAAAGGGGTGGCTCCCCCTGCTGGTTTGGGACAAGGATGGTTTGGCCCCCTAGAATTCTTACCAAAACAGCAGGGCCAGCTGGGTGGATATTGGATGCTGCTCTGTAGGAGATTATTAGGGACGGAAGCGGACACATATACTGTTGGATCCCATCTCTGTGAGATGTTTTCTATCACAGCCCACACTATAGGAAAAAAGGAGTTTCTCCCCTAGATGTTAGATCATTTCCCCAAGAGTCTTGGATGGATGAGGACCACGGCATTCATCTCATCCCCCAACCACTCGGATTTACAGTGCCAGAGCAAAAGGGCAATAGATTGATTGAGACTAGGCCCAGTTTAGGCGTTGGGGGGTGGGTAGTAATTACCAGCCTCCTGGAGATACCTTCTCCTGAGTCCCTGCTCAAGAGTAGAATGATACTTTCACAAATATCATCTCTCAAGTTTTTTGTGTTTTTTTTTTGCGGTACGCGGGCCTCTCACCGCTGTGGCCTCTCCCACTGCAGAGCACAGGCTCCAGACGTGCAGGCTCAGCGGCCATGGCTCACGGGCCCAGCCGCTCCGCGGCATGTGGGATCTTCCCGGACCAGGGCATGAACCCGTGTCCCCTGCATCAGCAGGCGGACTCTCAACCACTGCACCACCAGGGAAGCCCTCAAGTTGTTTTTAAAGGAACTGTTGATCTCAGTTTTTCCAACCTTTTTCTCTTCAGTGGAAACAAAATCTTCATAACCTGTTCTTTGTTTTTAAAAAAAAGACCCCCAAAGTTGGTGTTCTCTTCCTTTTATTCTTCGCCTTTACTTTCCTCTTGTTCTGTTCTTTTTTTTTTTTCTCTTCTCAGAATTTCTCTATTAGTGATGGTTTTTCTAGGGCTCTTTTGGTATCTCAGTGTAGAGAGAAAGAAAAATGAGTAGTAAAACCAGGCCAGGGATGGAAGTAAGAGTACAAGTAAAGGTCAGTGAAAACTGCCCCTCCCCACATTGGCAGATCTAAGGGCTCTTGTTTCTGTCACTCCAGCCCACCAATTTCCCCCAAACTGAAACAGATAGTTCGTAAGCAAAAAATCCCCTTGTCTGATAAACAGCACTTATACCCGCCTGCCACATAGAAAGGTTAAACCACAGTCTGGGCCCCAGACTCTGAGATCTTGGGGTGGGGCCAGCCTGCCTGCCAGGGATGACCCCCTACAAAGTCCCTGGGTCCTCCCTTCCTTTGAACAACAATTTGGCCATCTTGAGGCCCACCAACAGTCCAAAGCTATGTGCCCTGGGTCCCCTCTCTCCTCCCATAGCTGCCCGTTGTCCTTCCTCTCCAAGGTTTGGTCGTCTGTCCGTGTTTGCAGCTGAAGTTGGGGAAAGGAAGACAAGCAGAAGAACTCGACTGAGCAACGCCCGTGCACATTTGCTCCTGGGCGGTTTTGCAGAGCCAGGGCACAGGGAGAAGTAACTCCAGTGCTTCCTCTTCTCTCTCCTACACAGTCTCCTCTCCCACGGTGGGCAAGCCCTACAAGTGTAACTACTGCGGCCGGAGCTACAAACAGCAGAGCACCCTGGAGGAGCACAAGGAGCGGTGCCACAACTACCTACAGAGTCTCAGCACTGAAGCCCAAGCTCTGGCTGGCCAGTCAGGTGAGCCTGCAGGTAGGACCATCGGGGAGTTGAGGACAAGGCCGGAGGGAGTGCAGGACAAGGGTAATCCCAGCACCTTCCCCCACAAAGGGATGGGGTCTATGGAACAGGGACAGTTACCCCAGTAAATGTGCCGAGCATCCCAGTTGGTGCAGAGCCCTGTGGTGGGTACTGCAGGGAGATCCAGAGGAGGGGGAGGATTTGATCTATGTCCTCAGTCTAATGGGAGAGAGAGAGCGTACAAGGAAGTATGCAATCAAGGGCCACATGTATTTAATTGTCCCCAAATTATCAGAAATGTGCTGTGGTGAGGTCTAGATGGGGTGAAGTAAGCAGGGCCCCATTTCCCAGGCATGGGATTTGACCTTACTTAGCTACTGACCTGCTGGTTTTCTCCAGGCAAAGGTAGCTGGGCCCCTGCTACCCCTACTCAGCTGCTCCTACCTGTTCCCACCTCCCTCCCACTAGGTGATGAGATACGGGACCTGGAGATGGTGCCAGACTCCATGCTGCACTCATCCTCTGAGAGGCCAACTTTCATTGATCGTCTGGCCAACAGCCTCACCAAACGCAAGCGTTCCACTCCCCAGAAGTTTGTAGGTAAGAGTCCAGTTGGAGAGGAGACATCAGCTTTAAGCCACAGCTCATCTAAATCTGAGCACTGGTAGCCCTTAGATCAACTGGGTCTGGAGATTTGCTTGGGGGAAAGAAAGCGGTCTGGTGGTCTTTGGTGCTCAGAATCTATCCCCAGAATAGGAGGGGAGTGAAGAGGGAGCGCATCGTGAGGGTGTAAGAAGGGTCAGAGTTGAGGTCTCTCCAGGTGGTTGGTTGTAAGAGGAGAGGGTCAGGGGCTCAGGCTCTTCCAATTTTTGAAAATAGTAAGGACTCAGTCTACGGGGGCTGAGTGAAGGACCCTTAGAGTCAGAGAGAGGAGGTGTGTATGGAGTCCCCTAACCTGGCCCTGGTCATTAGCTCTCTAAGGACCTGGAGCTTTATAGAGAGCAACGAAGGAAGTATTCAAGACCAGTGGGCTGGGACTGAGTCCTTCCCTAAGATTATAGCCCAGAGTCAGGGAGTAGCCCCACAGAGGACCTGACCTTGAGGGAAGTAAATGAGGGGTGGTGAATAATGTTACAGCCATCCCCAGGGGAAAGAAAATGAAGAAGTAATCCTGGGGGAGCTTAGGAATTATCCAAAGCCAGCCCTGCTGAGACCCTTCTCTCCGCAGGCGAAAAGCAGATGCGCTTCAGCCTCTCGGACCTCCCCTATGATGTGAACTCGGGTGGCTATGAGAAGGATGTGGAGTTGGTGGCACACCACGGCCTGGAGCCTGGCTTTGGAGGTTCTCTGGCCTTTGTGGGGGCAGAACATCTGCGTCCCCTCCGCCTTCCACCTACCAACTGCATCTCAGAACTCACGCCCGTCATCAGCTCTGTCTACACTCAGATGCAGCCCCTCCCTGGTCGACTGGAGCTTCCAGGGTCCCGAGAAGCAGGTGAGGGACCCGAGGATCTGGCTGATGGAGGTCCCCTCCTCTACCGGGCCCGAGGCCCCCTGACTGACCCCGGGGCGTCCCCCAGCAATGGCTGCCAGGACTCCACAGATACAGAGAGCAACCACGAAGATCGGGTTGGGGCAGTGGTATCCCTCCCTCAGGGTCCCCCACCCCAGCCTCCTCCCACCATTGTGGTGGGCCGGCCCAGTCCTGCCTACGCCAAAGAGGACCCCAAGCCACAGGAGGGGTTACTGCGGGGCACCCCAGGCCCCTCCAAGGAAGTGCTTCGGGTGGTGGGCGAGAGCGGTGAGCCGGTGAAGGCCTTCAAATGTGAGCACTGCCGCATCCTCTTCCTGGACCATGTCATGTTCACTATCCACATGGGCTGCCACGGCTTCAGAGACCCTTTCGAGTGCAACATCTGTGGTTACCACAGCCAGGACCGGTACGAATTCTCTTCCCACATTGTCCGGGGGGAGCACAAGGTGGGCTAGCGACCAAGCATCTCCCCTCGGTCCACCACTCCAGTGCCCTACCTACAGGAGTCTAGCCCTGTCCCCATCACGTCCCAAGGAGTTGGGTTGTGTAGCCCCGCTACTGGCTACCTGACTTCACACCTGACCCTGACCCTTCCTCACCTGTGCGCCTCCTCTTCCCCGACTGATCTAAGCATTGTGATGAAACAGGTCTTTTGCTTATGTTTCTCCTTTTTCTCTTCTCCTCTCCTCCCACCATACTCACTGAGTTATTTATTAATATAATTTGTTTTCTTTTTCTTTTTTTTTTTTTTAACTTATATCGGTCACTTACCACACCCCACCTTCCTGCCCACAGTCCCTTTCTGCTTTAGGCCTCATTTTTCTCTTTGATCCAGCTTACTCCAACAGCCCCAGGGGTAGGAAGCTCCTCTTAGTGCTAAGAGACCCTGAGCTTCTTGACTTAAGTCCTCATCTTTTACATCATCTGATTCTTCAGTTTCGATGGTGATAGCTCCCTCTGGCCCTGCCTTAGCTCTGTGACATTATATCTCCTCTCTGAGACCCTTCAACCTGGTACTCCATACCTCTTGTGCCCTCTCACTTTAGGCAGCTTGCACTACTCCTGATCGAATGAAGAAATCCCTCATTTGGAAGTAGGAGAGGCCGAAGACATTCTCCCCAGGCACCATGGGACTGAGGGTCCTCTTGACATCCCCCTAGGAATACGAGTTCCCCAAAGCCCACATTCAGGATCTGCCTCTAGGATGTGATATCTCTCTCTTCTCTCCTCGAACTGCCCGTCTACTCCGTGGTGGTTTTTCTGTCCTTGGAGTGCCCCAATTTTATATTCTCAGGGGCCAAGGCTAGGTCAGCAGTCCTCTGTCTCTGACACGTTTGGAGCCACAGGTGCCTAAATGGGAACCAGGGAAGGGAATGGGTCAAAATTCTTCTCTTTCTCTCCCACCTCTCAAACTTCTTCACTCTAGTGACCTTCCTGGGCTCTCAGGGACCTCTGTGGTCCCTGTCCTATGAGAAACTGGTGAGTTGCTACCTGATAACAAGGGGGTACCCTCAGCCCCCCGCGTCACGCTGCCTTCTTCTTTCCCCCTAGCAGGATTCACCCTCTCATTCCCGGGCTCCTGGGCCCTGTTCTTAGGATCAGTGGCAGGGAGAAAAGACTGTCTCTTTTCTCTCTCCTAATATTCTGTATAACCAAAAATTATCCCAGGATGAGCAAGGGCTTGTGCCCCTCTCCCCATTCCACTCTTGTCCCAGCAAGAATGGGATGGGCACAGCGGAACTGGGGGGGTCATCCTTTACTGCCCCCTCTACACTCAGCTCCCAGATGTAGGGCAGGAGGGGACACTCTCCTGGCTACTGCAGAGACCCCTGGCTATTTGGGTAACCTAGTTAGTGAGAAGGGGGCAGGAGGAGATACAGCTCCACTGCAAATGGAGGTCTCTTTCTACAAGAGTTCCCTGCCCAAGGCCACAGCCATCCCATTCTCTGCTTCCTTGAGATTCAAACCAAAGCCTGTTTTTCTATATTTAAAGATAAAAAAAGTAAAAACCAAACACAACACCTCACAAGTTGTAACACTTCGTCCTTCCCTCTCTCTCTCTCTCTCTCTCTCTCTCTCTCTCTCTCTCTCTCTCTCTCTCCCTCTCCCTCCCTCCCCTTTTCTCTTCCCTTCCATCTTTCTTTCCACATGTCCTTTCCTTATTGGCTCTTTTGCCTCCTACTTTTCTCACTCCCTATCAGGGATAATTTAGGGGGATGGTAAAAGGTTGGCTAAGGAACAGACCCTGGGATTGGGGCTCTTAAGGGCTCTAAGAGAGTCTACCTTACCCTATTATGGGAAGGGAGACCCTAAAAAACTTTTCTTCCTCCTTTTCTCCCGCACTATGTGGTCTCCCCAAGAGAACCAGATTGTCAAGGAGGGGCAACGTGGGTTGACTGTTCCTCCTTGACAATGTAGCAATAAACAGATGCTGCCAAGGGCAGAGGATCGGGGAGTCATCTGGGAGGAGAGTGGTCTCTGGAGAAGGGGAGAGTCTTCTTGAGAACACCCCAGGGAACTGGCTTCTTGTTTCAGAATGGCAGCAGAGCTGCGATTAATATCTGGGGTTCCCCTCAACTGTCCTGGTTATTGAGCCCCTTCCTGTTAGACCTGCCCTCACCACCTCTTCTGCTGCTGTGTATTTGGTGACACCTCATAAGGACTAGTCCCTTCTGGGGTATCAGAGCCTTAGGGTGCCCTATCCCCTCCCCCAGTCAGTTTCGGCACCTGTAACCTCCTGGAACATGAAAGACTATGCTCTGAGGCCATACTCTGAGCCCATGAGAGCAGAGACTGGAAGGGCAAGACCAGGTGCTAAGGAGGGGAGAGAAGGGCACTCTGTCTCTCTCCAGACCATCACTGCACTTTAACCAGGGTCTTAGGTACAAAATCCTACTTTCCAGAGCCTTCCAGCTCTGGAACCTCAAACATCCTCATGTTCTCTCCCAGCAGCCTTTTGCATAAAAAAAAAAAAAAAAAAAAAAAAGTAAAGAAAAAGAAAAAAAAATACATTGAAACCCACATGGAGAAAAGAGGTGTTTTCCTTTTATATTGATATTTAAAATCAACACCACACAAAAAAATTTCTAAATAGACACTTTTCCAGACCTTTGTTTTTTCGTGTCAGTGTCCAAGCTGCAGATGGGATTTTGTAATACTTCCGGCAGCTTCTTTCCTTGTGTACATAATATATATATAATATATATTTTTAATCAGAAGTTATGAAGAACAAAAAGAAAAAAAAAATAAAACACAGAAGCAAGTGCAATACCACCTCTCTTCTCTCTCTCCCAGGGTTTCATTTGTAGCCTATGCTTGGTGTCTCCTTGGACCTTAGCCCTTCACCTCCTCCTTTTCCTCTGGTTCCCCCTTCCCCCGCCCCCTTTTTTTTTTAAAAGAGTTTTTCTCCTTTCTCAAGGGGAGTTAAACTAGCTTTTGAGACTTATTGCAAAGCATTTTGTATATGTAATATATTGTAAGTAAATATTTGTGTAACGGAGATATACTACTGTAAGTTTTGTACTGTACTGGCTGAAGGTCTGTTATAAATAAACATGAGTAATTTAACACCCCTGGTTGTTTTTGCAGACTTCCTTTGCCTTGCTTTTCTGCTGGGAGGGAGGGGGACCTCCTTGCAGCATACTGTACCAGCTACTAAACATTTTGAAGGTGAACAAGTATAAGACTGAAAGGAAACCAAACAAGAGTGCTCAAGTTGTTTCTACAGAAGAACAGAAGAATTTTCAACCTAGTATGGGAAGTGGAGGAGAGTTGCCCACCAGGAGTGCCTTCAGGAAAGGAGAGAAAACCCAACCTGTCTATCTGTCCAAAGCAGAGGTTCATCAAACATTTGTTGAGTACCTACTATGTGAAAACACACTATATTCCCAGGGAGATACAAGATACAATAGCATGAATAATGATGATAATAGGGTCTACCACTTCTTGAGCATTTCATAAATGCCAAGCACTGTACCAAGTATTCATTTAATTGTAGAGACAACCTATGAAAGAACGGTCACCATTACTAGTGAAGAATAAAAGCCCAAGAGAGAATAAATAACTTGTCTAAGACTTATAAGCCAGTAAGTGATAGAACCTGGATTTGAACCCAAGGATATGGTGTGTTCACCCAAAGTCTGTGTTTATCCCTTAAAGCCCAGAAATCCAGCCAGTGAAACCCCCAGGCTATAAAAATCCAAAGAAAAGCCAACATAGGAACATTGACTTGGTTCTGTCTTAAATATTAACTATTTTCTGTCCCCCTCACTGAATGTTTTCTGTTCTGTCTACCTCATTGCCATTCTATACGATATTGTCTGCTTTGTGTTTTCCATAAGACTATATTGAAGTGAAAACTGGAGATGCTTCCATCTAGAGTCTGTCATTTTCCATGACCCATTGAAACTAGCAAATTGAAACTCAAGACCATGAACATAGTTGTTTTGAAGCCAAAACTAAAGTTAGAAAATAAATTTTAACCCCAATAAAGTGGGTTACAAATTAACGGAAACCATAACGGGTTGTGGGAGGGAGAGTGAATCTGGTGTATTCGGACTCTAGAATGACTCATGAATGAAGGGTCAGTCTCCATCTGTACCATCTTGGGTCTGAATGCTGGGAGGTCACCTTGACACCCAAATTTCTTCAATTTTGGAGACAAGTGGGTGGTTGGCTACCCATGAATAGCCAGTCCTGCTCAAGGCTAAAGACTCTCTGAAGGCTCTCCAGAGGTAAATGGAACTCAGACAGAACAAAGTATGTTTCAGTAGGGGGCCAGATTCATCAATGAGTGGTGAAATCACCTTGGTGGGGATTGATCGACACTTATTAAAAGAAAATAGAACATAACAGTGCACCTTATGTCATAAGGGCATTGTTTCATGAAGTTTATGTTTCACTTTTGTGTGTTATGTACTGAGTACATTTGTGTATGTACTGAGTACCAACGTAAAATATATTTCTACTAGGAGTCTGAGTCAAATCTCTTAAGTCACTAGTCCAGGCTATATATACCTCCATCCATTTGTTAGGTAAGAGACAGCATAGTATAGTGGAGCCAGAACACCTCATACTTGCACGACGTGACTTCAGACAACCTCAGTTTTAACCTCTACACCTCAGTTTTTCAATCTGTAAAGTAAGGACAATAATAGAACCTACCTTAAAGGCTTGTTGAGGGTTAAATGAGTTAATATTTATACAGTGCTTACTACAGCGCCTAGCATTGAGCTATCGGGATCCAGGAATAAAAAAGCGAACGAGGAACAACCCTAGCACCAACGCACTTGTCCATGTCTCCTCGTTGTGAGGTTTTCTCCATATTGAAAGGAGGAAGGAACAAAATGCTTTATTCCACCCCCACCGCACGCCACCCCCGCCTTCTTCCATTTCTCAATCTAGCACCAAGTAACAGGACTGTCAGTGAAACGAGCCGAGAGCGTCCCCCGGTGGCATAGTGTCGCCTTCGGTCTCAGTGCTTGGGGCCCGGGGCCTGCCAACCTCGCACTACAACTCCCACCATGCATCTCTTGCCCTCCGGCCTCTAACTGGGAAGGCGACTTGCGGCCCTGCGCTGGGGAACTTCCCCGCCCAGCATCGCAAAAAAGGATAACTATAGCCGCCCAGAATTACTTCCGGGGTAGGGCGTCGCAAGGGTTGCTGGGAAACGTATAACTCTAATTTTCTTCCGCCAACTGGTTAAATAGTCCCACCGTCACCGTGTGCCACGGAAAAAGAAACTCGAGAAACACTTTCCTGCCCTAAATTTCAGCGGAAACGCTGAATAATAAAGAAAATTTGAGTAAAGTGGATTTCCGTTCTTGGCGTGCTTCCAGTAGACGTCTAGGAGGAATCTCCCGGCGTGAGCGTAGGGATCTCGCGCTATATAGGAGAGTCGGCCCGAGAGCCGGATCCTCTTTCGCCTCCTCGCTTCCAAGATGGTGAGTCCTGTCTGGTGGTGAATGTGCGGGCCGGGTGGAGGCTTGAGAGGAGCAGATTTTTGGATTGTGGGGGTTTGAAAACATGGGCCACGGTGGAGGAGTGGAAAGAGCGTATGTTTGTTCCAGGCTCGGGGGGATTTGTGGAGGGACTGGGTATCTGAGTGGCACTTTTCTGGGAGTTGCCGGCGCGGAATGTGGCTAGAAAGGAGATAGGCTGGGTAAGTTGCGTCTTTTTCCTAATGGGGTTTTCATTTTCACGCAGACCAAGAAAAGAAGGAACAATGGTCGTGCCAAAAAGGGCCGCGGCCACGTGCAGCCTATTCGCTGTACCAACTGTGCCCGTTGCGTGCCCAAGGATAAGGCCATTAAGAAGTTCGTCATTCGGAACATCGTAGAGGCCGCAGCCGTCAGGGACATTTCCGAAGCGAGTGTTTTCGATGGTGAGTGAGCTCCTGGCGCGCAAACTGTGCAAGTATCTTAATACCTAAAACCACTTCCTGCCTCCTCTCCCACCCCCCACCCCCCCATCCGCAGGCTCTGTTCATTGGAGCGTGTCCAACAATTTTCTTGCACCTTTAGAAGTGTTGTCGGTAGAAGCGAATGATGTTTTTGCTATGTTGTTTGCCGTTTTGAGTCTTCTCTGGACAGAGGGGACTTTTGGTCGTACTGCACAATCTTTGAGCCTTATTTTGTGACTGTAGGGGATGAGATTCCAAAAGCACTTATAGTGTTTATCCTGTATCAAAATTTCGGGAGTACTAGCTGAAAATGTAAATGTAACAACTCTTGAATTGTTGACAAACATTTGAGTAGTTGTAGAAAGTCTTTTGAAGACTTTTAAGAGTCAAAGCAGTCCAGTTTGGTCGACAAGGGTGATGTTTGGAGCAATATGATGTCGTTTTGATCGTTTCTTTTTCTTAAGACGAATTAACTTTTTTAGGCAACAGGAGTAGGCATTAGGGCTGATGCAATTGCTGAAGGAACTGGATTTTTGATGATATTACATCTGTGGTGTGGATTTAGTTCCTATGGTGACAGGGTCGCTCAGTAAGGGAATATTCATTTGTGGAACTGTGTTTTATATATATATGTATTTAGATACCAGAAACTGAACACTTGGCTTTGGGGGTGAAATCTTGTAGATACGTCTGACAGACACTTAAGTGAGTTTGCTTTTTTAAAAAATTTATTTATTATTCATTTTTGGCTGCATTGGGTCTTTGTTGCTGCGCGCCGCCTTCTCTAGTGATGGCGAGCCGGCCTCTCATAGCGGTGGCTCCTCTTGTTGCGGAGCTCAGGCTCTAGAGCGCAGGCCCAACAGTTGTGGCGCACGGGCCTAGTTCCTCTGCGGCATGCAGGATCTTCTGGACCAGGGCTCGAACCCGTGTCCCCTGCATTGGCAGGCGGATACTTAACCACTGCGCCACCAAGGAAGCCCATGAGTAAGTTTACTTTTGACTGATAGAATGAACAAGAAAGAACAGTGCAATGTGGTACCATACCTAATATCACACCTCTAATTTTTTGTTTCTTAGCCTATGTGCTTCCCAAACTGTATGTGAAACTGCATTACTGCGTGAGTTGTGCCATTCACAGCAAGGTAGTCAGGAATCGTTCTCGGGAAGCCCGGAAGGACCGAACACCTCCACCCCGATTTAGACCTGCTGTGAGTATCTTAAAGATGTGGAAGCCAGAGGGGTAATGGATAAAAGATAAGGAAGGACCCAAGGAATATCAAATTAAGATCTCTGCCTGTGGGTGGGATCAACTAAGTCTGTAAAGACCCACACCTAAACATTTGTTTAGAGACACTTTTGAAGAATAGCTGTAAGAATTTGTTACAGATTGAGTAGTGTAATCTTGTTCCACATTTATTCATACTTTATGGCCCAAATACATTGTTAGTGATGGGAGGGTAGTGGTCAAGTTCTTTGAGGGGGGACTCTTCCGTGCGTGGTTTTTGAAAATTCTTCATTTCTTTATCTTCCAGGGTGCTGCCCCACGACCTCCACCAAAGCCCATGTAAGGATCTAAGTTCTTAAAGACTAAAGAAATACTGTTTCCTGGAAAGACAATAAAGTAGAAATTATACTTTATATGGCATGTTGAGTATGTATTGTCAGGTGGGGGGGGGGTGTATGTCATAGAATTAATTACTTTTACCAAGTATTCAGTTGTGGAGTGCCACGTGATGTTTTCATGGGGTGAGAAAGCTTATCCGGGTGAGTTAAACCTTTTGTATTTCTGCCTTTGGCCTCCCTAGTTTGCATAGCTGAAGGTTGGGGAGAGGAGTTAAGGCATCTGTGAATGTTAGATTATTTCAACCTGGCAAGTAGCTTAAGCTGGGGTCTTCAAAACAGGGAGGAACTAGCAGGGTAAGGAGTGTTATTGAATCAGGAAGTGATTTAGACTGAGGTGTGCATACCCCTGGTGGAGGACAGAAGACTTTATTTACTAGGAGCCCATGACTTGGATAGCTTAAGGGGTCTGTATTCAGATCCTTCATAAAATTCACCTGTCTACTGTGGTCTGCTGGTAAGCCAGTTGTCACCCAGCCTGCATCTTTCTATGGTACATTGCTCTATGGGGTGAAAATGTACAGGACACGAGGGGTTCCTAGAAATTTGTGGAAGTTCCAAGAGAGGACGTTTCCACGCAAAGTATGGGAAAAGGCTGTACCTAATTTTATCTGTGTGACAATGGTTCATTTGTTCCAGAATTCAGAAATTAGAAAGTTAGTGGCTAGGGATATACAGTTGAACCTTGAACAACATGGGTTTAACTGTGTGGGTTGTTTTGTTTTCAATAAACACATACTACACAGTCCACAGTTGTTTGATTCCTCAGATGGTGAAAGCACAGGCAAATAAGAAGGGGTAACTCTAAAGTTATATAAGGATTTTTGACTGGGTGGTACCCCTAACCTATGTATTGTTCAGGGGTCAAATGTATGTTTATTTGAAAAATTCGTTTGGGAATGGATTGCTAAGGATTTTGCTGGTTAGGTTATGTGATTTTTTTTTTCCCCCCTGAATTAAGCTAAACTAGGAGCTTGGAAGTTTTGATTAAAATACACATTGTTTGGGAATTCCCTGGCAGTCCAGTGGTTAGGACTTGATGCCCTCACTGAGGGCCTGCATTCAATCCCTGGTCCAGGAACTAAAATCCCACATGATGCACTGTGCAGCCAATAAAAAATAAAAGTAAACATTGTGGGAAACGGTTTGTTAAAACACTGAATGTAGGCAAGAGTCTCCATCCTTTGGGGAGACCCACAATATCTGTGCTTCTTCATTCCTCTACGCTGTAATGACCCTGCTACACCAGGGATAAAACGTTGGATAGAAAAAAATAGGGTTCAAGGTGAAAATGAATGCTGAACCTGGTGGTCCTAAATCCCAGCTTGCTCAATAAAACCAGATTCATGTAGTAAATCAGGATCATTTGCGTGCAGAGATTTCTCTTGCGATGTTTATAGGCACAGCTTATCCTTTTCTCAGGGTAGGTCTTAATTGGCTCTCCCATGAGTTTAAAAACTGATTTAAACTAAGAGCTAAGAATTGTTTCAGCTGTTTATCTATTGGTACTTGAGGATAATCCCAAACTAACTGATTTTGGAGTACTAGAAGTAACTCACAAAAGGGCTTTCCATGTGCTTCAGGTTCTAAAATAGCCCCATCCCACCTCCCAATCCACCACTTACAAAGAACTCAAATGGTGTCTGATGGGCAACCAGGATATCCAATTTCTATGTATGGGAAAGTTACCTCCTGTATAGACATCCATCATCTATCCCAGAAAAGAAAGCCACTTAAGTTGTCAGAAGTAGCCCACAGGTCAGTTTGAGTTTCTCAAGGTATTTGGACTGCAAGATCAGGAGCCTTCTCTGCTTAAGCTATTGTGGACTGATGTTCTAGTAGTTGGTCACAGAAAAGATGATATAAACTTTTGAGCCCCTGCCTCCACCCTCCACCCTCCACCTCCAACTTAATTTATTGGACTGTTAGGAGGGGGAAAGTTAATTGCAGTCTCAGCACCTCCCTAAAATTTCAGATGTGTTCTCCAGTCTCGATGTGTAAAGCCAGGTAGACCCCTCTGGGCTCTTCCAGGCATTGGCCCAATGTGCACCTGTGAGGTATTGGATTTCAGGTCAATTCCCTGTGGTCAAGATTCATTGAGAACCAAAGCAATCTTAGGAAAGAAAAATGGAGCTGGAGGAATCAGGCTCCCTGACTTCAGACTATACTACAAAGCTATAGTAATCAAGACAGTATGGTACTGGCACAAAAACACAGATCAATGGAACGGGATAGAAAGCCCAGAGATAAACCTATGTACATATGGTCACCTTACCTTTGACAAAGGAGGCAAGAATATACAGTGGAGAAAAGACAGCCTCTTCAATAAGTGGAGCTGGGAAAACTGGATAGCTACATGTAAAAGAATGAAATTAGAACACTTCCTAACACCATACACAGAAATAAACTCAAAATGGATTAAAGACCTAAATGTAAGGCTGCTAGACACTGTAAACCTCTTAGAGGAAAACAGGCAGAACACTCTGACATAAATCACAGCAAGATCTTTTTCGACCCACCTCCAAGAGTAATGGAAAGAAAATCAAAAAACAAATGGGACCTAATGAAACTTAAAAGCTTTTGCACAGCAAAGGAGACCATAAACGACGAAAAGACAACCCTTGGAATGCAAGAAAATATTTGCAAAAGAAGCAACTGACAAAGGATTAATCTCCAAAATATACAAGTAGCTCATGCAGCTCAATATCAAAAAAACAACCCAATCCAAAAATGGTCAGAAGACCTAAGTAAACATTTCTCCAAAGAAGACATACAGATTGCCAACAAACTTGAAAAGATACTCAGTATCACTAATGGTTAGACAAATGCAAATCAAAACCACAATGAGTTATCACCTCACACTGGTCAGAATAGCCATCATCAAAAAATCTACAAACAGTAAGTGCTGGAGAGGGTGTGGAGAAAAGGGAACCCTCTTGCACTGTTGGTGGGAATGTAAATTGTTACAGCCACTATGGAGAACAGTATGGAGGTTCCTTAAAAAACTAAAAGTAGAACTACCATGTGACCAGCAACCCCACTACTGGGCATATACCCTGAGAAAACCATAATTCAAAAAGAAACATGCACCACTATGTTCATTGCAGCACTATTTACAATAGCCAGGACATGGAAGCAGTGTAAGTGTCCACTGACAGATGAATGGATAAAGAAGATGTGGCACATATATACAATGGAATATTACTCTGCCATAAAAGGAAACGAAATTGAGTTATTTGTAGTGAGGTGGATGGACCTAGAGTCTGTCATACAGAGTGAAGTATGTCAGAAAGAGAAAAACAAATATCGTATGCTGACGCACGTATATGGAATCTAAAAAAACAGTACTGGTGAACCTAGTGGCAAGGCAGGAATAAAGACGTAGAGAACTGACTCAACGCAGTGGGGGAAGGGGAAGCTGGGATGAAGTAAGAGATGGCTAGTGGGAAGCTGCTGCATAGCACAGGGGGATCAGCTGGATGCTTTGTGAAGACATAGAGGGGTCTTAGGATGGGAGAGGCTCAAGAGGGAGGGGATATGGGGATATATGTATACTTAGAGTTGATTCACTTCGTTGCACAACAGAAACTAACACAACATAATAAAGCAATTATACTCCAATAAAGACATTAAAAAAAATTCATTGAGGTCCTGAAACACCCTTTCCTTCAACCTCAATTCCTGGATTTTCACTTTTCTTTGCCTACCTCTCCATAGCTTAGCATGTATGAGGAAAAAATTACTGCCTATCACACTATTTAGGTTAATGTGTTTTTTAGTTTACACATTTAGCTTATTTATTCTTTCAGTAACTGTTAGGTGTAGAGGGGTGTGCATTTCATATGCACTGACAAGCTAATAGGCCTGTCAACAGAGACTGAGCAATAGATGAAACCATGGGCTAAAGTCTACTTTCATTTATTTGTTCAGTAGATACTAATTGCCCATGTGCTTGGCACTTTGCTTCTGAGTCCAGGTTGCCTATTAAAACAGAGGCGTCCAGGGACTTCCCTGGTGGTCCAGTGATTGACTCCACGTTTCCTCTGGGGGAGCACGGGTACCATCCTTGGTCAGGGAATGGCGAGGCCAAAGAAAAAACAAAACAGAGGCATCCGGTTAAGAACCTAAGAGAGCTGAGTCGCGCCTCTGACACATTGATCTGTGTGACCTTCGCTGAGTTACCTAACCTCTCTGTCTTCAATTTTCTAATCTTTAGGACAGTCATTCCTATATCATAGTATTTTGATGTAGTTTAAGTAATATAAAATATTTATTGAGTACCTACTATGTGCCAGACATTTCTAAGTGCTAAAGGCATAAGCAGTGATCAAGTTCCTGGTCTCATAGAGCTTTTTTAAACAAAAAATTTTATTTATTTTTTGCTGCGTTGGGTCTTCGTTGCTGCGCGTGGGCGTTCTCTAGTTGCAGTGAGCGGGGGCTACTCTTCGTTGCGGTGCACAGGCTTCTCACTGCGGTGGCTTCTCGTTGAGGAGCATGGGCTCTAGGTGCGCAGGCTTCAGCAGTTGTGGCACGTGGGCTCAGTAGTTGTGGCTCGCGGGCTCTAGAGCTCAGGCTCAGTAGTTGTGGTGCACAGGCTTAGTTGCTCTGAGGCACGTGGGATCTTCCCAGACCAGGGCATGAACCCGTGTGCCCTGTGTTGGCAGGCGGATTCTCAACCACTGCGCCACCAGGGAAGCCCTTTTTTTTTTTTTTTTAAACAAGCTTTTATTGAGAAATATCTTCGACATTATTTTGGGAATTGTCCTCCTTCTCAAGAGTGTATCTGTCTTTGTCTCTCTCTCTCTCCCCCTTATAAATCTAAATGTTATTTCATCACTAAATAAAATATATTAATAAAAAATACAGAGAAGAACATATTTAATGAGCGGACTTTTAAAGATGATTCATATTCAATAGATCTCTATGTAGGGAAGCACTTTTTTTTTTTTTTTTTTTTTTATTCATTCACTTATTTATTCATGGCTGTGTTGGGTCTTCGCCTCTGTGCGAGGGCCCTCTCTAGCTGCGGCAAGCAGGGTCCACTCTTCATCGCGGTGCGCCGGCCTCTCACTATCGTGGCCTCCCCCGCTGCGGAGCACAGGCTCCAGACGCGCAGGCTCAGCAGCTGTGGCTCACGGGCCCAGTTGCTCTGCGGCATATGGGATCCTCCCAGACCAGGGCTCGAACCCGTGTCCCCTGCATCGGCAGGCAGACTCCCAACCACTGCGCCACCAGGGAAGCCCTGCAGTTATTTCTTGAGTTGTCTGTTGACTGTCTACCCTCCCTAGAATGTAAGCTCCTTAAGGGCAGGGGCCTTATCTCGTTTTACTACTGTTTACTCAGTGTTTAGAACAGTGCATAGCACTGAATCAATGAATGATGTCTGAGGTCACATAGGAAGGTTTCAGGTTGTGGGCTGTTTTGTTAGTTCCCACGGTTGCTGTAACAAATTACCACAAAGCTTAAAACAACACAGATTTATTATCTTACAGTTCTAGATGTCAAAAGTATGAAATGGAGGCTTCCCTGGTGGCGCAGTGGTTAAGAATCTGCCTGCCAATGCAGGAGACATGGGTTCGAGCCCTGGTCCAGGAAGATCCCACATGCTGTGGAGCAACTAAACCTGTGCACCACAACTACTGAGCCTGTACTCTAGAGCCCAGGAGCCACAACTACTGAAGCCCGTGCTCTGCAACAAGAGAAACCACCACAATGAGAAGCCCACGCACCGCAATGAAGAGTAGGCCCCACTCACTGCAACTAGAGAAAGCTCGCATGCAGCAACAAAGACCCAACACAGCCAAAAATTTTTTTAAAAATTTAAAAAAACAGGGCTTCCCTGGTGACACAGTGGTTGAGAGTATGCCTGCCGATGCAGGGGACACGGGTTCGTGCCCCCGTCTGGGAAGATCCCACATGCCGTGGAGCGGCTGGGCCCGTGAGCCACGGCCGCTGAGCCTGCGTGTCTGGAGCCTGTGCTCCACAACGGGAGAGGCCACAACAGTGAGGGGCCCGCATACCACAAAAAAACCAAAACAAAACAATTAAAAAAACACAATTAGAACAAGGGAGGGACTTCCCTGTTGGTTCAGTGGGTAAGACTCTGCACTCCCAATGCAGAGGGCCTGGTTCGATCCCTGGTCAGGGAACTAGATCCCACATGCATGCTGCAACTGAGAGTCCGCATGCTGCAACGAAGATCCCGCGTGCCACAACTAAGACCTGGCACGGCCCAAATAAATAAATAAATATTTTAAAAAGAAAAACAAGGGAATGACCCTGGCATAAACTACGTGATCCAGAGGACTGACTGCAGTGAGAAGGACTCTGGGATCTCCCCTCTGCTCAGGACACGGGGCTGTCATTCTAGCTGAAGGCTTTTCTCAAACTGACACCTTTAAACATAGGCAGTTCATTGTATGTCAATTATGCCCCAATAAAGCTGTTTAAGAAGAAATGTCTTTCTCCATAAAGAGACCATCTGGACCAATCCCATCATATCTCCCCTTCCTTCCTTCCTTCCTTCCTTCCTTCCTTTCTTCCTCCCTCCCTCCCTCCCTCCCTCCTTCTTTCGCTCCCTCCCTCTCTCCTTCTCTCCCTCCCTCCCTCTCTCCCTTCCCTCCTTCCTTCCTTCCTCTCTCCCTCCCTCTCTCCCTTCTTTCCTTCCTTCCTCCCTCCCTCTCTCCTTTCCCTCCTTCCTTCCTTCCTCCCTCCCTGCCTTTTTCCCTCCCTCTCTCTCTCCCTTCCTTCCTTCCTTCCTCCCTCCCTCCCTCTCTCCCTTCCTTCCCTCCTTCCTTCCTTCCTTCCTCCCTCCCTCCCTCTCTCCCTTTCCTCCTTCCTTCCTTCCTCCCTCCCTCTCTCCCTTCCTTCCTTCCTTCCTTCCTTCCTCCCTCCCTCCCTCCCTCCCTCCCTCCCTGCCTCTCTCCCTCCCTCCCTCCTTTCCTTCTCCCCATTCAGTCCAACACTGCTGTATGCCTCCTTGCCCCACCACAGTCCCAGCCTGTTCCCTCTGCTCTAACTCCCTCCTCTGTGCTTCTCTGAATCCCCACTTTGTGATGAGCACCCTCGGAAGACTCCTTTGTCTCTTGACCTTAACTGAAACCTACCTGTGTCTGTCCAGAGCACACCTCTTTGCTGGCTGCCTTCTCCAGGTTTCTCTCATACTCCAAATAACTCAGGGGCAGGGGGTTGGGGTGGTGTCCCATTTGCTCCTTAATGTCTTACAGACCACCCACTACTCCCTTCTGCTGGCAACCCCTCTGCTCTTTACAGACTCACTCAGTCAGGCTCTGACACTCTCTCCCTCCATGATGCTCTTGTTCGCCCCTCAGGTCACTGACTCTTACTCACTGAAAACTTCAGCTCCTGATTCACTGTCTTCTTCTGCAGACCATCCTCTTTCATTATTCTTAGTGCCCTCAACATCCATTTGGATCTCCCATCTAATACTCTGACTTCTCAGTTTCTTGACCACGTTGCCCTCCATGATCTTTCCTCTATCCCACCAGTCATAACTTAGACCTTGGCATCACCAAAAAACTGTGCCATCTTAGAAACTTCAAACTTAGCTCTCCAATAACCACCTCACCTTCAGGTCACTGGCTCAACCATGCTTACCTCAATAGTTTGTCTCCTTCACATTCACCTCCAATCCATAGATCCTACTATTTCCTGAGCATCCAACAGTCTTACCTACTTCTCCAAAAATCTTGGTTTCTTTAATGGGAAATGGCCATTAGAGGACTTCCCTGGTGGCACAGTGGTTAAGAATCTGCCTGCCAATGCAAGGGGACACAGGTTCGAGCCCTGGTCTGGGAAGATCCCACATGCTGCAGAGCAACTAAGCCCCTGCGCCACAGCTACTGAGCCTGCACTCTAGAGCCCATGAGCCACAACTACTGAGCCCACGTGCCACAACTAACTGAAGCCCACGTGCCGAGAGCCCATGCTCCGCAACAAGGGAAGCCACTGCAATGAGAAGCCCTCGCACCGCAACGAAGAGTAGCCCCTGCTCCCTGCAACTAGAGAAAGCCCACGCGCAGCAATGAAGACCCAACGCAGACAAAAATAAATAAATTTTAAAAAAAGGCCGTTAGCACCATGAACTAGGAAAACTCATTACTATCGTGTTGGTCACTCTAGGTCTTCTCAGTGGACAAAGCTATGTATGTATAGTGTTCATACTGACTTTTCTAGTTCAAATTTGGAACTATAAAACTACCAAAAAAATCTATATTTTCTTTCTTCTATCAAAAATTGTGGTTCTTTGGGAGTTCCTTGGTGGTCTAATGGTTAGGATTCGGTGCTTTCACAGCCGGGGCCTGGGTTCAATCCCTCGCTGGGAAACTGAGATCCCTGCAAGCTGTGCAGCACAGCCAAAAAAAAGAAATAGTGCTCCTTCTTAGAGATTGCCCCTAAGTTTACATGATGCTGTTTCTTCCCATGTTCTAAAGCACATGCTTCACACTCTAGCCACAGGCAAACAGGCACTAAACAGGCATTAGGCAGAATTAGCTGGAAGTTGAAGACTTGAGTCTTTGATGTGTCTGGATGAATTTTTTGTTTTGCTAGTGGGTATATGTTTTCATCTGCGGATGACTTGCTTGGAGTGCAGGTTTTGGAGACCTTTTATATAAAGGTATGAAGAGTTGGGTTGGCTACAAGGCATGGAACAAGGAGTTTCAAGCAAAGGCAGACCTGCTCTTACCCTGAAGATTTCAAAGGCATTAATGACAGCAGCAATCGTGCAGCTTACTAGTTGACAGGCAGCTGGATGGATGCTCATGGGACAGAAGATCAAACAACTTTCAATTTTAATAAATCTCTATAGACCAAATAATAATAATCATGGTTCTTAAGGGCACAGAAATAGAGAAATAGAATATTTCATAATTTCTTATTTGCTTTACCCCACATTACACAGTCTCAGAATACACCAGTAATACCACCTCCACCAATTATGATTACTGAAAAGATTAAAAAAATTTTTTGTGAATGCCATCCCCATTCTCCTCCCATTTTTTATGGTTATAATATCTACATGGTCAGATCATATGGTCATATGATATTATGACCATATGGTCATTACATACTACTATACTCTCTCTTTTAACCTTTATTCAGTCTCAGTTCTGCAAATAAATAATATTACAATGCTCACACACAACCCTTATGTTGATGTCTCTCTAGGAAGTTTGGTTGTCTGAAGTGCATTTGCTAGTGGATTTCTTAGGAAAGACTCATGGTAACAACACTCCCCGAGTTCCTACATATTGGTAACAATTTGTCTGTGGCCATTATAGTTGAAGGTTAGTTTGCTTTGGCTCATATGTACTTTTCTTGAATATTTAAAATATGTCAACTTCATTTTTTTCTTACATAAAGCACTGCTGTCAGAAAGTCTCATAATTATCTAACTTGTCACTTATGAATCATACTCTCTTTGTCTGGTCATGGATTTTTTTTCCTATAAGTCTAGTAATTTTATTAGAATATGTCTTGGTGTTGGTCATTCTAGGTCAATGTTTTTAAGTATCTTCTATATTCTTTTAATATGTAGTTTTGAAATATTTAATTTTAGGAAAAGTTTTCTTGAGTAGTATTTGGTGTTTTTTTTCTGTCCCCTTGCTTTGTTTTTCTTTTTCAGAGATTTCTATTAACCTGTTAGTGGGGTCCATGAAGACACTCAAAGAAAGTTACCTAAGGATAATTGGAGATGAGGCCTTTGGCAGGTGATTGGGTCATTAGGGTGGAGCCCTCATGATGAGATTAGTGCCCTTATAAGAAGAGACAGGAGAGACTTTGCTTCCTCTCTCTCAGCCATGTGAGGATACAGGGAGAAGGTGGCTGTCTATAAGCCAGGAAGTGGGTCCTCCTCAAACACTGGATCTACAAAGCCTTGATCTTAGACTCACCCTCTAGAACGATGAGAAATAAATGGTTGTCATTTAAGCCAAAAAAAAAAAAAAAAAAAAGAAAAGACAATATGAGCCAAGGATTGTATAATATCTTCCTTTTCTGTCTTTAATATTATCATTTTCTCTTAAATCCTCTTAACTTCATTTCTTTTTACTTTAAAAATTTACCTCTTTTTCATCTTTTTTTAAGGCATTATTTATTGTGTTTATTTTCTCATCGTGTTCCTCATAGTTTAGTCTTTTTTTTTTTTTTTTTTTGCCTCTCTGTGTGGCTTGCAAGATCTTAGTTCCCCGACCAGGGATTGAACCCAGGCACTCAGCAGTGAAAGCGCAGAATCTTAACCCCTGGACCGCCAGGGAATTCCCTAGTCTTCACTTCTAAAATGTTTTTTCTTTTACTTTAATTTTTCCTCGAGTTCTACCACTTTAAGCATTTTTGATGTTAATTTCATCCATTTTGTGTGCCTATTTCTCTGGCATGCTTTCTTTGTCTGTAGGGATGCTTTTCTGTTTCTGATTCTCTTTTTTCTTATAGAAATTTTGTATAGGATTTAACTTGTTACTTTCTGTTGCTCATTTTTACCTGAATTTAATATTTTGAAGGATTTGCTCAGATAGTTTTCCTATCTAGACAGAGCTCCCTCTTCTGCTTTGAGTAGTGTTCAGAAATATAGTGGCTTGCTGTCTGAGATTTCCAGCCTCGTACCGCACCCTACTTTTCTCCGGACCTTCTCTTCCTTTGTCTCTGTTGTCCCTGTCCTGCTCAACTTTGATTCTTCTCTCATCAGTCTTTCTTCAGTATGGGGCCTATCCTGAAAGGAAGCCCTGGAGAGTCAGTTTGGAGAGTTCAAAGGGGGTGAAGTTACTCCAAATTCTTCAGTCCTTACTGACATTCACAGGCCCTTGTCTTCGCCCGCCACTGGGGGGTGTGCAAAACCTCTCTCTGTTTCAGTTGCCATTGTCAGATTGGCCTGCCAGGCTTTCTGTTTGGAGCTTCACCTGTTCTCATATTCTCTGACACACCCGGTTGACACCGGTTGCTACCTCTGCTCTCTCCTGCATAGACACCCGTAACAAGCAGGTCCTGTGACTTTCGGTGTTCATTCTCATTGCTTGTATTTTGGGGTTTGTGGGGATACCTTGTCATCTAATTTTTTTATAAATGTTGCCCATGGGACTTCCCTGGTGGTGCAGTGGTTAAGAATCCGCCTGCCAATGCAGGGGACACAGGTTCGAGCCCTGGTGGGGGAAGATCCCATATGCTGTGGAGCAACTAAGCTCATGTGCCACAACTACTGAGCCTGCGCTCTAGAGCCCGGGAGCCACAACTATTGAAGCCCTCAGGCCTAGAGCCCCTGATCCACAATGAGAAGCCCGTGCACCGCAAGGAAGAGTAGCCCCCGCTCGCGGCAACTAGAGAAAGACCGCACGCAGCAACAAAGACCAAACGCAGCCAAAAATAAATAAAAATACAAATAAATAAATGTATATGTTAAAAAAAAAGAATGTAAGTTCCATGAGAGTTCAGGAACAGCACCTGGCAATATAGTTGGGGCTCAGTAAATATTTGGTGAAAGAAAAATGTTCCACAAAAAGCAGCTTATTTCGAGGTTGAGAGAAAAGGGTCAGTTTATGGCAGATACACAAAGCCGGATAGAGAAGTGGTAAGAGATAAGGCTGGAGGATTGGGCCACATCAGTGTAGGGCCTTGTGAGCCAGTTAAAGAGTTTGCCCTTTATCCTGAAGGCAATGAAAATCCTTTAAAAGATTTCAAGCAAGGGAGTGGTCTGATGAAATTTCTGGGTTTTTTAATACAGATTTTTACATTTTAATACATTTATTTATTTATTTATTTTTGGCTGCCTTGGGTCTTCGTTGCTGTGCACAGGCTTTCTCTAGTTGCGGCGAGCAGGGATTACTCTTCGTTGTGGTGCGCGGGCTTCTCATTGCAGTGGCTTCTCTTGTTGCGGAGCATGGGCTCTAGGTGCGTGAGCTTCAGTAGTTGTGGCACGCGGGCTCAGTAGTAGTGGCACATGGGCTTAGTTGCTCCTCAGCATGTGCGATCTTCCTGGACCAGGGATTGAAACTGTATCCCCTGCATTGGCAGGCGAGTTCTTAACCACTGCGCCACCAGGGAAGTCCCAAATTTCTGGTTCTTTTTGTTGTTTTTTTTTAACATCACAAACTTCAGTAAGGAGGATGGATTGTGGGAGACAAAACTGGAGACAAGATTAGAATCCATGGGAATAGTCCAGCATTTGAATATAAATGATGAATAAAAAACTGAATATAGTGATCTGATTTTCAGATAGCTTGCCCAGTGGAAAACATAATCAGAATCCAAAAGGCAATAGAATGGCCAGAAGAAGGATGAATCTCAAAGAGATGATAATTAGCCAAGATAAATGAAAACTCATTCATTCAGGCCCCCAATTCATAACTGATGAACAAGGATAGGCTGGTTTAATAACAGCTTGTCGAAGATAAATATTATGTGATATCACATACGTGGAATCTAAAAACTAATACAAATGAACTTATTTACAAAACAGAAGCACTCACTGACATAGAAAACAAACTTATTCCAAAGGGGAAAGTGGGGGAGGGATAAATGAGGAGTATGGGATTAACAGATACATAGCGCTATATACAAAATAAACAATAAGGATTTATTTTATAGCACACAGAACTATATTCAATATCTTATAATAACCTATAATGGAAAAGAATCTGAAAAAGAATATATATATGTATAACTAAAATATTTTGCTGTACACATGAAATTAATACAGTATTATAAATCAACTATAGTCCAATTAAGAAAAAATAATAGCCTGTGTAACAGCAACACTATATGAAGTGACACTATGATGAAACTAACCAAAAATGTTACATGTACAAAACCATTTTTTTCCTACGGGAAGAAAAAAAAAAAGTTTACTTTTTTAAAAAACAAAAGTATTTTGTTTTTAAAATTCACATTGAGATATAATTCACGTATGATATAATTAAATCATTAAAAGTGTACAATTCAGTGGTTTTTAGTATATTCACAGATATGTGCAACCATCACTACAGTCAATTTTAGAACATTCCCATCACCTCAAAAAGAAACCTCATACCTATTTGCTATCATCCTCCTACCCCCAGTCATCCCTTTCCTAGCCCTAAGCAACCACTAATCTACTTTCTGTCTCTATAGATTACCCTTTTCAGGACTTTCATAAAAATATAATTATATAATATGTGGTCTTTTCTGACTGGCTTCTTTCATTTAGCATAATGTTTTCAAGGTTCATTGAGGTTGTAGCATTTATAAATACTCCATTCTTTTTATGGGCAAATAATATTCAATTGTCTGGATACACCACATTTGGTTTATCCATTTTCTGTTGATAGACATTTGGGTTGTTTCCATTGTAGGGTAGGCAGAAATTTACCTCTATCCATCTTAGGTCCTCAGCTAGGGCTCTTTAACAAAAGGATGGATTAACGAGAGAAAAACAAGTTTATTAACACATGCAGTGCATATCACACATGAGAAACTTCAACGAAGAGTAACTCGAAGCAATGACTTAGAACTCTGGCTAACATGGCATCTTCAAGAAAAAAACAATAAATTTGTGGAGAAATGATAGGACAAAGGAAAAGGGTTTTATAATGAGAACCTGCTGTATAGCACAAGGAACTCTCCTTAATGCTCTGTGGTGACCTAAATGGGAAGGAAATCCAAAAACGAGGGGATGTATGTATACATATAGCTGATTCACTTAACATTGTAAACATTATAGCTGATTAACACAACATTGTAAAGCAATTCTACCCCCAATTAAAAATATATAAATAAATAAAGGAAAAGGGTTTTAGGCTTCTAAGGGTGGCCAACTGTGGGAAGATAAATATATGCGAGGAAACTAATGGAGTGAGGTTTGTTTGCAGATTTCTCTGGTGCTCTCTCTGGGCTGATAAGCGTCTAGAGTGTCTCTAGTAAAAGACAATTTATATCCTGCCTTCAGGCAGAAAAGGAGGAGTGTAGAGAGAGAAAGCTTTTTCTGTGTTTGCTTTATTCTTTTTTTTTTTTTAATATTTATTTATTTATTTGGCTGTGCCGTGTCTTAGTTGCGGCATGTGGGATATAGTTCCCTGACCAGGGATCAAACCCAGGTCCCCTGCATTGGGAGCACGGAGTCTTAGCCACTGGACCACCAGGGAAGTTTCTGTGTTTGCTTTTTTAAATTGCCTTCAGCTCAAAATAATTTTTTTTTGTCAAAGAGGCATATTTTGAGATGATATATTCTGATTTCCTTCACCGTCTTTTGGCTAGTATAAATAATGCTGTAATAAATATTCGTGTACAAGTTTTGGTGGGAACATATGTTTTCATTTCTCTTGGGTATATAACCAGAAATGGAATTGCTGGGTCATTTAATTTAGGCTTTGGCTCCATTAATAGACATAGTGTTCAGGATGTGCTAAGTGATAACCCCATCTGTCATCTGATATTCAGTCTTGGGCTACACACTTTAACAAACTGGACCACGTACAACCAAGAGAGACAGGGGCAATAAAGAAGAGATTGTTAAGCGAGTCACTTGAAGAACAGTGGGAGGACCTGGAGACATTTGGCTGGAGAAAAGAAAACGAAAGGGGAAAAGAGAGACATCGTCAAATATCTGAAGAGTTGTGACATAGAAGAGGGATTAACCAGAGGATAGAATGAGGCCTACTTGATAGAAGTTACAGAGAAATATAATTGGTCTGATGATTTTCCTTCCTTCCTTTCTTCTTTCCTTTCCAATTATTTTATTGTTTGACTATATAAAACATGAACAAAACAGAAAGTACAAAAGGATATACAAGTGATGTCTTGCATTCAGTTCCCCTTCTTATAGGCAGTTTCTTGCATATCCTTCAAGATATACTTTAAACATATGTAAACAGATTTTTTACATATATATATATATATATATATATATTTTTTTTTTTTTTTTGGCTGTGCCACACGGCATGCAGGATCTTCCCTGACCAGGGATCCTCCCCATGCCCCCTGCATTGGGAACGTGGAGCCTTAACCACTGGACCGCCAGGGAAGTCCAGAATTTTTACTTTTTTTTTTTTTTGCGGTACGCGGGCCTCTCACTGTTGTGGCCTCTCCCGTTGCGGAGCACAGACTCCGGACGCACAGGCTCAGCGGCCATGGCTCACGGGCCCAGCCGCTCCGCGGCATGTGGGATCTTCCCGGACCGGGGCACGAACCCGCATCCCCTGCATCGGCAGGCAGACTCTCAACCACTGCGCCACCAAGGAAGCCCTTTTTTACTTTTTAAAAAGAAATTTTGGGGAATTACCTGGTGGTCCAGTGGTTAGGACTCAGCGCTTTCACTGCTGGGGCCCAGGTTCCATCGCTGGTTGGAGAACAAAGATCCCGAAAGCCGGTGTGGTGTGGCTAAAAAAAAAAAAAAAAGAAATTTTGTGGTTTTATTATTATTTTTTTATTATTATTTTTTTTTTTTTTGCGGTACGTGGGCCTCTCACTGTTACGGCCTCTCCCGTTGCGGAGCACAGGCTCCGGACGCGCAGGCTCAGCGGACATGGCTCACAGGCCCAGCCGCTCCGCGGCATGTGGGATCTTCCCGTGCCCCTGCATCGGCAGGTGGACTCTCAACCACTGCGCCACCAGGGAAGCCCAAATTTTGTGCTTTTAGAGAGAGTAAAAACATTTCTAACTCTCATAGTGGCCCAACCCTGTAATGACTGTCTCAGGCATTCCCTATCCTGGGGCTGTTTGGGGAAAATTGGCAAACAATCATCCTTTAATCTTCTGGGGTATCCTTCTCTTGCAGTTTATTTGTTGGAGAAACTTGGATTGTTGTCCTATAAAATTTCCTGCATTCTGAATTTTGCTGACTGTGTGGTATCTTTCCTTTGGCCTATGAATTTGTTGTAAATTGGTATTGGATTGAGAGGCTGATCAGATTCAGATTTGATTATTTTGGTAAGACTCCTTCATAGATGATAGTGAGTTCTTCCATCAGGAGGCATATAATATCTGGTTACCTCTTTTTGTGATGTTAGCAACTGTTGTTGCTCAAGGCTTAAATCCATACAACCATTAGGAGTTGCAAAATGGTGATACTATAATATCCCTTCTTCATTTATTGGCTGGCGTATTCTGATAATAAGAAACTTCCCCGCAGAGTAGTAGTAGGCTACTCTGATGTATAGTTCATATAGGAAAGGCAAGATAAATGTTTGATACTTGATCAAAAGTTTTTAAAATAATGGGTTGGTTCCCTCTTATCTTCCAATGATAACTACTTCATATTTCTTAAAAGAACATTATGAATTCATGGATTTATTTCGATTTAATGTGCTCTAACCCATTGTGGTTATTATCCTGGTTACATTGGGATGGTTACATTGGGATTCTCTTCAGGTTGGCTCTTGAGTTCTTCTGATATAACGTTAGTAGTCTTTGATAGCTTCTCCCATTGTCTCTTCAATCCATTATAAATCAAGTTTAATCCACACCATTTGAGAGAAATTTGTTAAAGTCTTCAAAAACCTCCATATGTGATCAAATCTCTGGCCAGTTCTCAATCCTCACCCTTCTTGCCCTCCCAGCAGTATTTGTCCCTGCTTATTAAAAGTCTTTCTTTGCTTTTCTTCTGAGACACTCTTCTCTCTTGGTTTTCCTCCTACTACGGACACATTTGCTCTCTGTCTTCTTTGAGGGATCTTCCCCACTTCCTAACCTAGGGAGTGAGAGTAGACAGTGAAACAGTTCAAGGACTGAGCCCTAAGACCCTTCATCATTTAGAGATCAAAAAGAAGAGGAAGATATAGCAAAGGAAGAGCAAATTAAACCTAAAGCTAGCACAAAGAAGGGAATAATAAAGATTAGAGCAGAGGTAAATGAAATAGAGAATAGAAAAATAATAGAGAGGGACTTCCCTGGTGGTCCAGTGGTTAAGAATCCGCCTTCCAATGCAGGGGATGTAGGTAAGATTCCACAGGCTGTGGGGCAACTAAGGGCACGCGCTCTAGAGCCTGTGGGCCACAGCTAGAGAGCCCGCGAGCTCTGGAGCCCCTGTGCCACAACTAGAGAGAAGCTCGCATGCCGCAATGAAGATCCCATGTGCTGCAAGACCCAATGCAGCCAAATAGATAAGTAAATAAATACTTCTTTTAATTTTATTTATTTATTTTTCTGCGGTATGCGGGCCTCTCATTGTCGTGGCCTCTCCCGTTGTGGAGCACAGGCTCCGGACGCGCAGGCTCAGCAGCCATGGCTCACGGGCCCAGCCGCTCTGTGGCATGTGGGATCTTCCCGGACCGGGGCACGAACTCATGTCCCCTGCATCGGCAGGCGAACTCTCAACCACTGCACCAACCAGGGAAGCCCAATAAATACTTCTTTTTTTAAAAAAAGAAAAATAATGGAGAGAATAAGTGAATCCCAAAGTTAATTATTTGAAAAGAACAAAATTGACAAACCTTTAACTAGTCTAAGAAAATGAGAGAGAGACACAAATAACTAAAATCAGAAATAAAAGTGGAGCCATTACTACCAACCTTACAGAAATGAAAGGACTGTAAGAGAATACTGTGAACAATTGTACACCAACAAATTAGATTACCTAGATGAAATGAGCAAATCCATGGAACACAGGAATTACCAAAACTGACTCAAGAAGAAATAAAAAGTCTGAACCTACCCATAACAAGTAGAGATATTGAATCAGTAACCAAAACCCTCCCAACTGAAAAAATGTCCAGGACTAGGCTTCACTGGTAAAATCTACCAAACATTTTAAAAACTGACATCAATGCTTCTCAAACTCTTAAGAAGAGAAGGAAGAAGAAAAAGGAGAAGGTGAGAAGAAGTAAATCCCTAACTCATTCTATGAGGCCAACATTACCCCAGTACCAAAGCCAGAAAAAGACATCACAAGAAAAGAAAATTACAATCAGGGTCATTCCGTTCATTCAGAATATTGTACAACCACCACCTCTATGTAGTTCTAAAACGTTTTCATCACCCCCAAATAAAACCCCATATCTGTAAGCAGTTACTCCCTGTACCACTCTATCCCTAGCCCTGGCAACCCCAATCTTTCTGTTTTTATGGATTTATCTATTCTGGATAATTTATATAAAAGGGATCAAACAATATGATCTTTTACGCAGGCTTTCTTTCACTTAGCATAATGTTTGCAAGGTTGTTTTTGTTTTCTTGTTTGTTTTTGGTGGCACCATACGGCATGCAGGAATCTTAGTTCCCCCAACCAGGGATCAAACCGAAGCCGAGACTTCCCTGGTGGCACAGTGGTTAAGAATCCGCCTGCCAAATGCAGGATACACAGGTTCGAGCCCTGGTCGGGGAAGATCCCACATGCTGCGGAGCAACTAAGCCCGTGCACCACAACTACTGAGCCTGTGCTCTACAGCCTGCGAGCCACAACTACTGAAGCCTGGGCGCCTAGAGCCCGTGCTCCACAACAACAGAAGCCACGGCAATGAGAAGCCTGCGCACCGCAACGAAGAGTAGCCCCTCCTCGCCACAACTAGAAAAAGCCTGAGTGCAGCAACAAAGACCCAATGCAGCCTAAAATAAGTAAATAAATAAATAAAACGTTGTTCTCTCTTAAAAAAAAGAGGGCTTCCCTGGTGGCGCAGTGGTTGAGAGTCCGCCTGCCGATGCAGGGCACACGGGTTTGTGCCCCGATCCGGGAAGATCCCACATGCCGCGGAGCCGCTGGGCCCGTGAGCCGTGGCCGCTGAGCCTGTGCGTCCGGAGCCTGTGCTCCGCAACGGGAGAGGCCACGACAGTGAGAGGCCTGCGTACCACAAAAAAAAAAAAAAAAAGAATGAAAGAAACCGAACCCGTGCCCCCTGCAGTGGGAGCATGGAGTCTGAACCACTGGACCACCAGGAAAGCCCCCAATGTTTTCAAGGTTTGTATCATTAGATATGATATTTGCTGTAGATTTTTGGTAAGCACCCTCTATCAAATTTTTTAAAGTTCTTATCTATTCCTAGTTTGTTAATTTTTTTAATTTTTAATTTTAAAATTTAGTTTTTATATTTTGGCCACGCAGCCTGCAGGGTCTTAGTTTCCCGACCAGGGATCGAACCCGGGCCTCAGCAGTGAAAGCACCAAGTCCTAATCACTGGACTGCCAGGGAATTCCCATGTTTTTTCAAAAATCATCAATGGGTGTTGCATTTTATCAAATAGTTTTTCTGCATTCATAGAGAGGATTACATGATTTTTCTCCTTTATACTGTTAATGTAGTAAATTATATTATTTGGTTTTCCAGTGTTAAACCACACTGGAATTACTGAAATAAACCCAACCTGACTACAGTGTTTTATAATTTTAGCCTATCATTGGGTTCTGTTTGCTAATATTTTGAGTAGCTAATATTTTGCATCAAAGTTAATGAGAGATGGGCCTGTAATTTCCTATTTCTTAATAAATTTGTTCAGGTTATATTGTCTCATAAAATGAATGGGAAATTGTTTCCTTTTTTCTATTATCTAGAAAAGTTTTTGTAAGATCATCCCTAAATGGAATAATTCACTAGTACGTCTATTGGGGTCTAGAATTTTCTTGTGGGAAAGTTTTTATATTATGTATTCAATTTCTTTAATAGATACAGAACCATTCAGAATTTTTTATTACTTCTTTGATCAGTTTAGGTAAGTTTTGTTTTCCTAAGAATGTTTCTATTTCAACCAATTTTTAAAATTTAATAAAGTTACTTATAATATCCTCTTGTTATCTGTAGAATCTATAGGAAATCTCCTTTTTTATTTCTGATATTGGAACAAACTTAGCTTTGTTGATCTTCAACACTGCATATTTATTTTGTATTTCGTTAGTTTCAGCTCTTTTTTTTTTAAATTTTAGTTTATTCTTGACTGCGGTCGGGTCTTAGTTGCAGCACATGGGATCTTCGTTGTGGCATGTGGGATCTTTCATTGTGGCACGTGGGCTTCTCTCTAGTTGTGGCGTGAGGGTTTTCTCTCCCTAGTTTTGGCACCCGGGCTTAGTTGCCCAATGGCATGTGGGATCTTAGTTCCCTGACCAGGGATCGAACCCGCGTCCCTAGCATCGGAAGGCAGATTCTTTACCACTGGAGCACCAGGGAAGTCCCAGTTTCAGCTCTTATCTTTATTATTTACTTTCCTCTACTTTCTTTGCGTTTTTTTCTCTTTTTCTGACTTCTCGAAATGGATGCCTATGGCTAGGGCTACCATACTGGACAACAAAGATCTAAAGGATGCAAAGGTAATGGTCCCCATTGTATCTTAATTTAATTCACCAATCTGGTCCCTGCAAAAAAAAACAATAGATCCTGGAGAATTACAGTGAACTATTGCAAACTCAACCAACTACTTGCTCTAATTGCAGCTGCTTTGCCACATGTGGTATCATTGCTAGAACAGAAAAATAGCTAGGCCTCAACTACATGGTATGCAACCATTGCTCTGGCAAACACATTCTTTTCCATTCCTATCAGAAAGGAGAACAAAAATAGTTCACATTCACTTGGAAAAGGCAACAATATGCATTTATGGTCTTGCCCCAAGGTTATGTTAAATCTCCTGCCCTCTGTCAGAAAATAGTCTAAAGAGACCGGACCAGCTGTACATCTCTCAGAACGTCATTATACTGATCTGCTATATTGATAACATCATGTAAATTGGACTGGTTGAGCAGGAAGTGGCAAGTATGTCAGATGCCTTTTGGTAAGACACTTGCTCTCCAGAGGGTGAGATGCTAACTTTTTTCAGAGTTCCCTCCAGATTAGTTGCAGCATTGTGACTGCTCAGCAGTCCAACTTCTTTCCAATCCTGTTTCCTTCCTTTCCTGCAAGTGTTGATCCCAAGAGCACTCACTAATAAACTGCCTGTCGTCTAATCTCCACTTTAGAATTGGCTTCTCTGGAAACTCAACCCATGATCAAGGGAAAAGCTTTACCAGGCAAAAATAAACCATAAGCAAATTGAGATTTTAATGTGATAAAATTCAAGGCAAATAATTATGGAACAAAGGAGAGAGTATTACATAACAATAAAATAAAGAGAACAAGAAAATATAGCCATCATAAATGTGTTTGCCAATGTAGCCTCAAAATATATAAATTTTAATAGTTAATTTTGGGCTTCCCTGGTGGCACAGTGGTTAAGAATCCACCTGCCAATGCAGGGGACACGGGTTCGAGCCCTGCTCGGGGAAGATCCTACATGCCGTGGAGCAACTAAACCCATGCACCACAACTACTGAGCCTGCGCTCTAGAGCCTGGGAGCCACAACTACTGATCCCGGGTGCCACAACTACTGAAGCCCACGCGGCTAGAGCCCGTGCTCTGCAACAAGAAAAGGCACCTCAGTGAGAAGCCCACGCACCGCAGCGAAGAGTAGCCCTGCTTGCCGCAACTAGAGAAAGCCTGCATGCAGCAACGAAGACCCAATGCAGCCAAAAAATTAATTAATTAATTTAAAAAAGACAAACAATAAGCAAAGATATAAATAAAAGATCTGAATAATACAATTAATAAGCTCAATATATTATATGTGAAGAATTCTACATATAACAAATAGATAATACACTTTTTCTAGCACATGTGAAACATTTACAAAAAATGACTACAAAATTACAAAGGAAGACTTAATATTACATTAAAAAAATCAGTATTACACAACCTATGTTCTATGACTTTAATGCAATAACATGAGAAATTACTAAGCAAAGGATAACTTTTTAAAGTTGACAAATGTCTGGAAACTAAAAACATACTATTAGTAGTAAACCTTGGGTTAAAAAAAATAAGAGAAATTATGAAATACTTTAAATAAAAGTTTATCAAATAATCTAGGATACAACGAAAGCTTTAATTAGAGATGTAGAATGTTAAATATACTTGAAAGAAAGCAAAAATTTTGGAAACTAATGAACAAAGCATTCAACTCAAGAATGAGTCAACTATTAGAACTGGAGTTTTTAACATACCCTCTCAGACAAACAATAAGGTGAAATACAGAAAATCTGAAGGATATCGTTAAAAAGGTAAATCTGTGAGATATATGAAGATGAAATAAGAATAAAGAGGCGACTTCCTTGGTCCAGCTTTTAAGACTCCATGCTCCCAATGCACGGGGCCTGGGTTCGATCCCTGGTCGGGGAACCAGATCCCACATGCCGCAACTACAGATCCCACACGCGGCAATGAAGATCCAGCACATGGCAACTAAGACCCGGTGCAACCAAATAAATAAATAAATATTTTTAAAAAAGAATAAAGAGGATCATATAATCAATGAACAAGAGAGGAAACAAAAAGAGAACTCTAGCTAGAATGATAAACAGGACCAAAAAAAAAAAAAAGATGCAGATAAGCAAATTACAGAATGAAAATGGAACACAGACTGCACAGATACAACACAAACACAATAGGTTTTTTTTTAATGTTAATTTAAATGTAGTTTTCCATTATGGCTTATCACAGGATATTGAATATAGTTCCCTATGCTATACAGTAGGACCTTGTAGTTTATCCAGCCTATATATAATAGTTTGCATCTGCTAATCCCACACTCCCAATCCTTCCCTCCCCCACCCCCCTCCTTGGCAACCACAAGTCTGTTCTCTATATTTGTGAGCCTGTTTTTGTTTCATAGATATGTTCATTTGTGTCATATTTTAGATTCCACATATAAGTGATATCATATGGTATTTGTCTTTCTCTTTCTGATTTCCTTCGCTTAGTATGCTAATCTCTAGGTCTATCCATGTTGCCGCAAATGGCATTATTTCATTCTTTTTAATGGCTGAGTAATATTCCAGTGTATATATATACGACCTCTTCTTTATCCATTTATCTGTCAATGGACATTTAGGTTATTTCCATGTTTTGGCTATTGTAAATAGTGCTGCTATGAGCATAGGGGTGCATGTATCTTTTTGAACTACAGTTTTATCTGGGTATGTGCCCAGGAGTGGGATTGCTGGATCATATGGCAATTCTAATTTTAGGTTTTTTTTAAATTAATTTTTATTGGAGTATAGTTGCTTTACAGTGCTGTGTTAGTTTCTACTGTACAGCTATACTTATACATATATCCCCACTTTTTTGGATTTCCTTCCCATTTAGGTCACCACAGAGCATTGAGTAGAGTTCCCTGAGCTATACAGTAGGTTCTCATTAGTTATCTGTTTTATACATAGTGTCAATAGTATATATATATATATATATATATATATATATATATATATATATATGTCAATCCCAATCTCCCAATTCATCCCTTCCCACTTTCCTCCCTTGGTATCCATATGTTTGTTCTCTACATCTGTGTCTCTATTTCTGCTTTGTAAATAAGATGATCTATACCATTTTTCTAGATTCCACATATATGCGTTAATATATGATATTTGTTTTTCTCTTTCTGAATTACCTCACTCAGTATGACAGTCTCTAGGTCCATCCACATCTCTACAAATGACCCAATTTTATTCCTTTTTATGGCCGAGTAATATTCCATTGTATATATGTACCACATCTTTATCCATTCCTCTGCTGATGGACATTTAGGTTGCTTCCATGACCTGGCTATTGTAAATCGTGCTGCAATGACATTGGGGTGCATGTGTCTTCTTGAATTATGGTTTTCTCAGGGTATATGCCCAGTAGTGGGATCGCTGGGTCATATGGTAGTTCTATTTTAGCTTTTTAAGGAACCTCCATACTGTTTTCCATAATGGCTGTACCAATTACATTCCCACCAATAGTGTAAGAGGGTTCCCTTTTCTCCACACCCTCTCCAGCATTTATTATTGTAGACTTTTTTTTTTTTTTTTTTTGCTGTACGCGGGCCTCTCACTGTTGCAGCCTCTCCCGTTGCGGAGCACGGGGTCCGGACGCGCAGGCTCAGCAGCCATGGCTCACGGGCCCAGCCGCTCCGCGGCATGTGGGATCTTCCCGGACTGGGGCACGAACCCGTGTCCCCTGCATCGGCAGGCGGACTCTCAACCACTGTGCCACCAGGGAAGCTCTATTGTAGACTTTTTAATGATGGGCATTCTTACTGCTGTGAGGTGGTACCTCGTTGTTTTTATTTGCATTTCTCTAATAATTGGCATTTTTTCGTGTACCTATTGGCCATCTGTATGTCTTCTTTGGAGAAATGTCTATTTAGGTCTTCTGGGGGAATTCCCTGGTGGTCCAGTGGTTAGGAGTCCGAGCTTTCATTGCCAAGGCCTAGGTTTGATCCCTGGTCAGGGAACTAAGTAAGATCCCATATGCCACATGGCGCAGCCAAAAAAAAAAAAAAAAAAATTAGGTCTTCTGCACATTTTTTGATTGGGTTTTGTTTGTTTTGTTTGTTGTTGTTGTTGTTGTTATTGAACTGTAGGAGTTGCTTGTATATTTTGGAAATTAAGCCCTTGTTGGTAGCATCGTTTGCAAATATTTTCTCCCAGTCCGTAGGTCGTGTCTTCGTTTTGTTTATGTTTTCCTTTGCTGTGCAAAAGCTTATAAGTTTGATTAGGTCCCATTTGTTTAATTTTACTTTTATTTCTATTGCCCTGGGAGACTGACCTAACAAAACATTGGTATGGGGACTTCCCTGGTGGCACAGTGGTTAAGAATCTGCCTGCCAATGCAGGGGACACAGGTTCGAACCCTGGTCCAGGAAGATCCCACATGCCAAGGAGCAACTAAGCCTGTGTGCCACAACTACTGAGCCTGTGCTCTGGAGCCCTTCAGCCACAACTACTAAGCCTGTGTGCCGCAACAACTGAAGCCCACGCACCTAGAGCCCCTGCTCCACAACAAGAGAAGCCACCGCAATGAGAAGCCCAAGCACAAAGAGTAGCCCCCGCTCACCACAACTAGAGAAAACCCATGTGCAGCAACAAAGACCCAACACAGCCAAAAAAAAAAAAAGCAACAATGGTATGATTTATATCAGAGAATGTTTTGCCTACGTTCTCTTCTAGGAGTTTTATGGTGTCATGTCATATTTAAGTCTTTAAGCCATTTTGAGTTTATTTTGACACAACAGTTTTTAAAAATTTTACTTACTAGATTACTGGTTTATTGTAAAAGGATACAACTCAGGGAGCAGCCTGATGGAAGAGATGTATAAGGCAAAGTATGTGGGAGTTTCCATGCCCTCTCCAGGTGCCACTCTCCCCACATCTCCACATGTTCACCAACTCAGAAGCTCCCACAACAGATTTTTTAAAAAATAATAACAATATTGGACTTCCCTGGAGGTCCAGTGGTTAAGACTTCTTGCTTGCACTGCAGGGGGCACAGGTTCGATCCCTGGTCTGGGTAATATTCCACATGCTGTTTGGCCAAAAAACAAAACAGAACAAAACCAACAAAATGATATTATTAATAACCATACACTAATGAATTTATAAGTCTAGGTGAAATGGATAAATTTCTGGGAAAATATAAATAGCAAAATGGATTGAGAAGGAATTTAAAACCAGCAAGCATTAAAGAAATTTAATGTTAATCAAAGGGACTTCCCTGGCAGTCCAGTGGTTAGGACTCCGTGCTTTCACTGCCATGGGCCCGGAGCAGCCATAAACAAACAAACAAATAAATAAATAAAGGTTTGAAAAATAAATAAATAAAATGTTAATCAAAGACTTTCCTGCCAAAAAAAAAAAAAAAAAAGACTTTCCTGCCAAAAGTTTTGACCCAGATGATTTTACAGATATGTTCTACTGATTTTCAAGAACAGTTTCTTACTACTTCATGCAAGTTTTTCAGAAACTAGAAAAGGAGTGTGCAGACAATTATTATTATTATTTGTTTGTTTGTTTGTTTGTTTTTTGCAGTACGCGGGCCTCTCACTGTTGTGGCCTCTCCCGTTGCGGAGCACAGGCTCCGGACACGCAGGCTCAGTGGCCATGGCTCACGGGCCCAGCCGCTCTGCGGCATGTGGGATCTTCCCGGACTGGGGCACGAACCCGTGTCCCCTGCATCGGCAGGCAGACTCTCAACCACTGCGCCACCAGGGAAGCCCCAGACAATTATTTTTTAATATACTAAGTTAACTAGTATTTTACTTAGAACACTTGTATATACACACATAAGTATAAGATGAAGATGTATATATATATATATATATATATATATATATATATATATATATATACGTAAGATGGACCAGTAACATTCATTTCATGCATTTTCATTATCCGGTTTTAGGATCAAGATAACGACTATTGATTGGGTAATATTCATGCTGTACTCAGAAATTTTTTGTTTGTTTGTTTGTTTGTTTTTTGCGGTATGCGGACCTCTCACTGTTGTGGCCTCTCCCGTTGCGGAGCACAGGCTCCGGACGCGCAGGCTCAGCGGCCATGGCTCACGGGCCCAGCCGCTCCGCGGCATGCGGGATCCTCCCAGACCGGGGCACGACCCCGCGTCCCCTGCATCGGCAGGCGGACTCTCAACCACTGCGCCACCAGGGAAGCCCAGAAATTTTTTTAAAAATAAATTTTAATTAATTTATCTGTGGCTGCATTGGGTCTTCGTTGCTGCGCGCTTGCTTTCTGTAGTTGTGGCAAGCAGGGGCTACTCTTCGTTGTGGTGCGCGGGCTTCTCATCACAGTGGCTTCTCTTGTTGCAGAGCATGGGCTCTAAGCACTCGGGCTTCAGTAGTTGTGGCACTCGGGTTCAGTAGTTGTGGCTCCCGGACTCTAGGGCACAGGCTCAGTAGTTGTGGCACATGGGCTTAGTTGCCCAGCGGCATGTGGGATCTTCCTGGACCAGGGCTCGAACCCGTGTCCCCTGAATTGGCAGGCAGATTCTTAACCGCTGCACCACCAGGGAAGTCCCAGAAATTATTTTTTATTTTTATTTTTTGCCCCAAGGCATGTGGGATCTTATTTCCCTGACCAGGGATCAAATCTGCACCCCCTACATTGGAAAGATGGAGTCTTAACCACTGGACTGCCAGGGAAGTCCCCAGAAATCTTTTTTTTTTTTTTTTTTTTTGCGCTATGCGGGCCTCTCACTGTTTGCGGAGCACAGGCTCCGGACGCGCAGGCTCAGCAGCCATGGCTCACGGGCCAGCCACTCCGCGGCATGTGGGATCTTCCCGGACCGGGGCACGAACCCGTGTCCCCTGCATCGGCAGGCGGACTCTTAACCACTGCGCCACCAGGGAAGCCCCCCAGAAATCTTTTTAATGTTCTTATTAGTTGTAATTGTGTATGTGGGGTTTTGTTTGTTTTTGCATTAATCACTCTTGCAGGGGCTCTTTTGTTTTTGTTTTTTGGTGCGGGGGCCGCACCGGGCGTGCCTTCAGGATCTTAGTTCCCCACCAGGGATCGAACCAGCACCCTCTGTAGTGGAAGCCTGGAGTCTTAACCACTGGACCGCCAAGGAAGTCCCTGCAGGGGCTTTATGTTAAATGAAACTTACTTGGCATATACGTTTTACCTCTTCTAAGTATTTATTTAACAAGGTCCATTTCAAAGGATTCTGTATGTAAAATACCTCCCCTGAAGTTTTCTCCCCTAAAAAATAACTTTTTTAAAAAATGCCCAGTTTTTCTAACTATGTAGTACTAGCATTTTTTAGTATTAAAAATTTACTACTATCGGGACTTCCCTAGTGGCACAGTGGTTAAGAACCCACCTACCAATGCAGGGGACACAGGTTCGAGCAAGGGACACGGGCTCAAGCCCTAGTCGGGGAAGATCCCACATGCCGTGGAGCAGCTAAGCCCGTGTGCCACAACTACTGAGCCTGCGCTCTAGAGCCCGCGAGCCACAATCACTGAACTTGTGAACCACAACTACTGAAGCCCGTTCGCCTAGAGCCCATGCTCCACAACAAGAGAAGCCACTGCAATGAGAAGCACGCGCACTGCAACGAGGAGTAGCCCCTCTCGCCGCAACTAGAGAAAGCCTGCATGCAGCAACAAAGACCCAACTGCAGCCAAAAATAAATAAATTTAAAAAAAAATTTTACTATCAACAAATGATGCTGGAACAACTGGGCATACACATGCTGGTGTGGGGCAGGGGGAGATAATGGGGAAGGAGGAATTGCCAAAAGGCACAAGGAAATTCTCCTGGGTGATGGATATGTTCATTATTTTGATTGTAGTTATGTATGTCAAAACATCACATTGTAGACTTGATATATGTGCAGTTTATTGTATATTAATTATATCTCAATTATACCTCAGTAAATCATTGCCAGGGTGGGGAAGTCTTTAAACATATCAAGATCAGAAACCATAAGAATAATAGTGACTAATTAGATTATACCAAAATTAAGGATTTCATTATTGACAGCTAATGATAAAAGTTAGGAAGAGATATTTGCAATGTCTAAAATCAATGAAGGACTAATATGGTAAATACATATACACTAAACTGCTACAGGGAATTGCCTGGCGGTCCAGTGGTTAGGAGTCGGCACTTTCACTGCCACGGCCTGGGTTCAGTCCCTGGTAGGGGAAATAAGATCCTGCAAGCCAAGTGGTGCAGCCAAAATAAATAAATGAATAAAATAAACTGCTACAAATCAATTTTTTTAAATGGGAATCTCAATAGAAAAATAGGCAAAGGAGGGCTTCCCTGGTGGTGCACTGGTTGAGAGTCCGCCTGCCGATGCAGGGGACACGGGTTCATGCCCCGGTCTGGGAAGATCCCACATGCCGCGGAGCGGCTAGGCCCGTGCTGAGCCTGCACGTCTGGAGCCTGTGCTCTACAACGTGAGAGGCCACAACAGTGAGAGGCCCGCGTACAGCAAAAAAAAAAAAAAGAAAAAGAAAAATAGGCAAAGGAAAATGAATAGGCAATTCATAAAAGGAAAACCAAAAGTAAGAAAAAATTTGAGATGTTCAAACACATTAAAGAAATGCAATGAGATTTTTTTTTTTTTTTTTTTTTTTTGGTGGTACGTGGGCCTCCCACTGTTGTGGCCTCCCCTGTTGCGGAGCACAGGCTCCGGACGCGCAGCCTCAGCGGCCATGGCTCACGGGCCCAGCTGCTCCGCGGCATGTGGGACCTTCCCGGACCGGCGCACGAACCTGTGTCCCCTGCATCAGCAGGCGGACTCTCAACCACTGCACCACCAGGGAAGCCCTTTTTGTGTGTGTGTGTGGGGGGGGCAATGAGGTATTTCTAATTCATGGCAACTTGGAAATTTGAGTAATGTCAAGGACTTCCCTGGTGGTGCAGTGGTTAAGAATCTGCCTGCCAATGTAGGGGACACGGGTTCGAGTCCTGGCTCGGGAAGATCCCACATGCCATGGAGAAACTAAGTCCGTGTGCCACAACTACTGAACCCACATACCACAACTATTGAAGCCTGTGTGCCTAAAGCCCATGCTCTAGAGAAGCCACTGCAATGAGAAGCCTGCACTCAGCAAGGAAGAGCAGCCCCTGAGAGCCACAACTAGAGAAAGCCCCGCGGGCAGCAACGAAGACCCAACGCAGCCAAAAATAAATAAATTTTTAAAATAAATAAGTAAAAATAACGTCAAGTATTGGCTAGAAGGTTGGGATATAGAAATCCCACTATTAATGGTGTGACATTCCAGAGACTGTGGAGCTCAATATGCAGAAGAAATTATCACAGAACCAAAGGAGACATGTGCGTACAAGGATATTTATTGCAGCATCGCTTGTGGTAGCAGGAAGCTGGAGGCAATCATTGGAGTAGTGAACAAATAAAGGATAGGGATTCCCACAATAGAGTATCTCGCAGCAGTTAGGAGCAAAGGACTAGAAGGCCACGAGGGGCGTGGTCAGAGAAAGTTTGTTTTGTTTTATTTTTTTAAGATGGTAGATATTACAGCACACTTGTATGCTAATAGGAATGATCTAGTAGAGAGAAAAATTGATAATACAGGAGAAAGGGGATAATACAGGAAAAAGACAAGAAGAAATGGACTGACGGGGCTTCCCTGGTGGCTCAGTGGTTAAGAATCCGCCTGCCAGTGCAGGGGACAGGGGTTCGAGCTCTGGTCCCGGAAGATCCCACATGCCGCGGAGCAACTAAGTCCGTGCGCCACCACTACTGATCCCGCGCTCTAGAGCCTGCGTGCCATAACTACTGAGTCCGCGTGCCACAACTACTGAAGCCCACGTGCCTACAGCCCAAGCTCTGGAACAAGAGAAGCCACAGCAATGAGAAGCCCGCGCACTGCAACAAAGTATAGCCCCCGCTCACCACAACTAAAGAAGGCCGGGTGCAGCAACGAAGACCCAATGCAGCCAAAAATAAATAAATAAATAAATTAATTAATTAAAGAAATGGACTGAGGTGTACAACTGGAGGGTGGGGGTGAGGGTGGGGTGAGGGATGGGAATGGGAGAGTGACAGCTTAAGTAGCAGCAATGACAATTCACTGTAACGAGATGGAAGTCAGAATACATAAGTGAGGATGGAGGTAATTTGGCCAGATTGGTGTGAGATAGATAAGGATGTCTTCTTTTGATTACTTTTCACAATAAAACAAGAACCAAAGTTATCATCTAAGAGTAAGGAAAAATAAAGGGATGCTGGATAACTGCAGAGAGCGTTGGTAAATAAAGCCTCCCTTCCTTCATTTATTGAATCAGAGCAGCACCCAACAGAGATGGCCCCTTGTCAGCTTTATCCAATGTTTACCTCCCTGATGTTTAGCATAATGTATTGAAGAATGGATACCAGCAAGCACACCTGGCTATCTAGTCGGGGAGGGGAGGGTTAGGGTTGGTGATAATAGGAAGAAATACAGCTAGCTTTCAGTAATGAAGACCTCCCTGTCTTTTCTCAGTAAATACAAACGACAACCTTTAAGTAAATATGACTGCTCTACAAACAAAGAAAATAAGGAGGGTTTCCTCCTTCAGAACCAGAGCCTGAAGACTAACTAGGTCAAGGTGGATGAGTGATAAAATGAAAGTCCCCTTAAGTGCTGTTAGCTCAGTTATCACGGGAGTTTGATTCTGAGCAGGGGAAGCTCCAGTCTCGGAGTGACAGACGAAATCCTAGCAAAAAACCGGAGTCCCTTCTTCTGATCACCTGATCATCTCAGCATTGTCACCGGGTGGATGACCTTGGAGTAGTCCTACATTTCCAGTTCTGTAAACTAGAGTGAAGTCCCCTAGGTCACATAATTTTTATGTTAAGTGAAACATTCTCTAAGTTGAGGAAGCACTTGAAAACCACGTGGTATATGTATGTATATGTTAATGTTGCTATTACTATTATGACTGTTATGTAAGTGGTCAGGGCAAGATCAACGCCCAGAGGGCAAAGGTAGCCTCCAGAGAGGTAGCCTCCCCAGAGAATGGGCCCTCTAGGATGACGATCAATACAAAGCAAGTTTAAAGAATTTTAGCCAGTAATCTTTGCTTGGAGTGAGAGGTGGAATTTTTCTTAATCAAAGTTAAAATGTTCTCGAAGTCTTCAGGCTTGAAACTCCGGGGAAGATAATTAGGCTCTCTGGGCAAGATCCGGAATGCAACGGCGTGTGGGGGCCTCACTGCCGCCGGTTGGGCACCAGGGGGTGCCCGTCGGATCCACTTGGAGTCTGGCTAGGTTTGGGGCAGCCCCTCGCGGTGCACCCCACCGCCTCTGGCCAGAATCCTGGAGCTGGTGCTGGAGGTGCCCAGGGTTCATGCCTTTGGGGGACGCAGTCTCTAGTGCCCTCTCCGCGTCCCCCTCCTTCTCCTCTCCAGCGACAGCCCGGGCCCGGAAGGCCTGGGAAAGTGAGCGCCTGTGGTGGGAACGCTGGCCGCCCCGACGGCGCGGTCCGACCCCAGTGTGCAAGGGGAGGCAGCTGTTCTCCCAGGCGGCCTTGGGGGGCAGCAGAGGGGACGGCGACAGGTGCGGGAGCCCCTCCCGGAGTGGAAGTGAAAAGGCGGGCTTCGTGGTCTGTTCCCAGGCTGGAAGCCACCCCCGCCCCCCCAACCAAATCCCCGGGAGAGGCCGGGCCGGCGCCGGGTCTGGAGGAGGAAGCGGCCGGAGACACTGCAATTTCACGCGGCCTCTGGGGCTCGGGTTCCTCGGCAGGGTGCATGAGTTATGGGGTTTCGAGGCGGTTCCGGGGAAACTGAGGTGGCCTCAGCGGGCGGCAAAAACACCCTCCCCCTCAAAAACACACTCGGAGAGAAGCATTCACATTCAGACGGAAAATACCCCCAAGTGACCCAACCGGCTAGGGGAGTTGAGTGATTTGGTTAGTGGGCGAGGCCAACTTGCAGGGGGTCGGGCTTTGGAGCGCTCTCCCCACCCCCATTACCTTTCTCCTTTGGAAGCATTTGGGGGCGTTTGGAATCTTGGCCTCCCCTTACTTCAGCTCCCGGAGAAAAATTAGGGCGAGACCCGTCCAGGATCTGCGCGGCCAAGTTGCCGGGCACTGGGGCGTGGGGCGCGCTCGGGGCGGGCCGCAGAGGCTCCAGCAATCGCTACTCCAGACTCGCGCCCGACGGGGCGCGGCCGAGATTCACCCCCTCCCCCTGCGCTCCCTTGCAGACTACACCCCTCCCCTGCCATCCCGCCCCAAACTCCGGCTCCGGCTCCGGTTGCAGTTTGCAACCTCCTCTGCCGCCGCTACCAAGTCTCCGGCGGCTCAGGTGGCTCCGCTTAGATGTCCTAGTCCAGGGCCGACCCCCGGCCGGATTGGGCTGGGCTCCCCTCACTCTCCGCTGGAGTCATGAGAGCGAACGGGGCTCTGCAGGTGCTGGGCTTCCTCCTCAGCCTGGCCCGGGGCTCCGAGGTGGGCAACTCGCAGGCAGGTAAGCGGTGCGGGAGCACCGGCAGGCTCGGAACCTGGGATTCCGAGCCAAATTCGCGGGGTGCCGGAGGCCAGGGGCAGGAGCTCGGGCTGTGCGAGGCTGGGGGTGCGGAGCCCCGGCGCGCTGGGGCCCCCCTGGGCGAAGACCGTCAGGATCAGGTTCTCGGCATGGTCCGGGCGGGGACGGGATTCCCGAACCACTACCTTGCCCCGGCCACCTCCTCCCTGCCGTGTCGCGGACCCTCTGAGGATTTGTCTCTCCGGGTAGGGCTGATGCCGAAACAGTTCACACTTCTGAGGGGCCCTGCAGGGAGGGGAGCTGGGACCTCCATTCTGTAAACGTGAGGGGATGATTGGAGGTGGAGATCTTGGAAAGAGCGGGGCAGGGAAGGGGGGGGGTTCTCGGTTTGTTCCCAACCTCCTGCCCCCAGGGGCTCAAAAACCTCCAGTTTTGTTGTTTTGCCGGCAGGGTGGAGCTGTGGAAGGGGGGAGGTTGTTGTTGTCTACTGTTGGAAAACAAGAGAGGCACCTCCTCTTCCGTGAGTGGGCCTGCCCTGTGGAGAGCTGAGATTAACCCAAGGGCCAAGTCCAGGTGACAGCAGGGTGAGAGGCCCCGCAGAGGCTGACTGGCCTCTTTCTCTCAAAATAATAAAGTTAGCTGGTCCCCGACTTGACCAAACTTTTTTTGTCAAGACCCAGATCAATTCAACTAATACTTATTGAGCATCTACTATGTACAAAGCACTGAGCCAGGAGCTATAGGGTCAAGGACTTGCAGACGCTATTTCTCTCTGTCTTTTCTGTCTCCAACCTGAGGGCCAACAGGGCGCCTGTCCTGTCTTCTGAGGCCCCTGTCCTTGGCAGGGGGGGGGACGTCCTTCTTAGGCCCAGAGTCACCCCCACCCCCATTCTGTTTATTGTCTGGCTGTCTCTAGCAGTCTAGACAAGAGTCAGATTGCTCCTCTGTTCCTCCTCCCACTCCCATGCCAGCTGAGCCCACCTCTTTGGGGTGTCTCTGGGACCATGGACACCTGAGGGGTGCTGGGGTTGCTGGCACTGGAGGAACCCTGTTGATTTCCTCCCCTCCCCCCAGATCTCGGCTTGGGGTTTGGCACAGTCAGGGCCCCTTCCCCAGGGTGGGAGTGGGAGAAACACCTGTGCTTCCCTCACAGTTGCTGGGCCTAAATTTAGACCCTGGGATCTTGAGATGTGAACACTCCCAGCTGGTGGAGGGCGGGGGTCTGGGGATTGGAGTGGGAGAGACTGAGTAAAGTGACTGTATCACTGTCCCATCCAGACCCCTGGAATCTTCAGCTGGGAAACCAGGAGTCCCAGATCCTGGCCACCTTCCCTGAGGGAGACAGGAGGCAGGCATGGTTGGGTCTCTTTACCCTTTATCTGGATCCTGCAGCCTCTGGGCATCCGGCCCTGTCTCAGTCCTTCTATAGCCCCTTTGTCCTGGCTGTGATGGGGGGTGGGGGACTTTGGAGAGGAGGCCTCTGGTTAAGGAGGGGCTGGAGATTCTTGCTGTGACCCACCCCAGTGCTCTTTACCAAAGGGGGGGTCTGTGCCACTGGCCCTCCCTGTGCCCCTAATTCCTGCGTATAGCAGGGACTTTCTAATTCCCCTACCCCCCCTCTCCTCCCCAAGCTGCCTGGTTCCTCCTCAGAGGTGCTGTTCATACTCTCTTCCCACCCAGCCCTTTCCTCCTATTTGTGTAATGTGGACTTTACCCTCAGGGTGGCAGGGAACTGGGATCTCGAACACTGTAGCCTCCCAAGCGCGGACACAAAGTTTGCACAAACACATATGGGCAGGTGGAATGGATGGGGCCACCTGAAATACTTCCAAATAAGGAAACCCAAGGACAGAACCAGTGTAGATTTCTGGGCCAGTAGGGGAGCTGTGTACGTGTACGAGTGTGTGTGTGTGTGTGTGTGTGTGTGTGTGTGTACACGCCCACACCCCACTTCCCTGTGCAGAAATCGTGGCTCCTCCCTTATCTGGGGAGAAGGGTTGGCGCCTTGACTTGGAAGAGGGGGTGTCCTGCCAGGAAGGGGGTTGGGGTGGCGCTGTTCCAGAAACGACTAACCTCCTAGTCGTTTTGTTTTCAACCCAAGGACCCTAGAGTTCCCAGGCTCCTCTGGGAGCTCCCAGCCTGCTGGGTCTAGCTCACCCCTTTCCCTTCATGGGGTGTGATAGGGAATGGGAGCCCTTCAAAGGTCAGGTGGTCAGACTAGGGGTGCATCAGGGAGGAGGGATTGGGGCCTCACCAATCTCCCTCCCTCCATTCACTCCTGCCTCCCACTAGGCTGCCACTGCCTCAGGGAAGGGTGGCTGGGACAGGTGGTATCTACCCCGCCTCCCCGCAGTCTTTCACTGAGCCAGAGGAGAGACAAGTGGTAGGGAGGGCTTCAGGGTCCAACATTTCCCATAGCCCCTATGTCCTCCATACTTACAAAGTAAAGTGAACCCCCAAGACTGACATGCCTCATGTACCTCGAGTCTAGGCTGTCCCTAATGTGAGTGAGAGTGCCATGTTGGAAGCATTCTTTTTTTTTTTTTTTTTTTTTTAATTAATTTATTTATTTTTGGCTGTGTTGGGTCTTTGTTTTCTGGGCAAGGGCTTTCTCTAGTTGCGGCAGGTGGGGGCCACTCTTCATCGCGGTGCGGTGCGCGGGCCTCTCACTATCGCGGCCTCTCTTGTTGCGGAGCACAGGCTCCAGACGTGCAGGCTCAGTAGTTGTGGCTCACGGGCCCAGTTGCTCCACGGCATGTGGGATCTTCCCAGACCGGGGCTCGAACCCGTGTCCCCTGCATTGGCAGGCAGATTCTCAACCACTGCGCCACCAGGGAAGCCCTGGAAAGCTTCTCAATGAATCTCCTCTGACGATGAAATTGGGTAGAAGGCTTAGAATGGAGGCAGTCGGCTGCTGTTTCCATCCTGCTTCTCTGTATTTGCTGAAAAATACTCTAGGGCTGGAAAGTGTGATGCTGAGGGAGCTGGAGTGGGCTGGGACGGGGAACAGAGTGAGAGGAAAGCCAGAGTTGATGAAGGGGGTGCGAGGTGGGCAGTCAGCTCCCTCTCTTCCAGCTTTATAGACAGAGCTCACACTGAGCCCCCCACACCACCACCAGAGGCCCCCTGCCAGTGAGGTCACTCGTCTGAGCCCAAGGCTTGAGGGGAGAGAGGGGGGCAGCGGCTGAGGACAGGGTGTCTGGGGACAGGGTGGGGCAGCCCCCTCCTCCTAAATAGAATCGCCTCATTGTGGGCCGTACCGTGGCCCCAGGCACTGCCCCCGCCCTCTGCCCCCATCCCACCCTCAGTGGACACAATAGGGGCTGTGTGCTGCCCCAAAGAGATATTTATTCCAGGACCTAGAGAGGCAGGATGGGGGTAGAGAAGTGCCCTGGTTGGAGCGGGGGAAGGGAAGAGGAGGGTAACCAAGCTGTGGTCCTTTTCTAACTTCTTTCTAGGGAGGGGAAAACAACCCCACATCCTCCTTGATTAACTCCTTAGCACCTAAAGTAGTACCCAGTAGAGGCACAGAGGAGGCCCAGGTGGGAAAAGGCAATCTTTTCACCTTCTTGTTCAGGGGGCCAGTGAAGGGATTCTGGGAAAAGAGGAAGTTTAGGCTCTCAGTCTGGCCTTGGCCTCTGCCTCTAGGGCGGAGGGTTGGAGGCAGCTGCCTCTGATCGTGCTAAATGTTACTGGAAGAGGGCAACCAAGGGGTGGTCTTGGGGCACAGGGCCGAAAACTTGTGTCCAGGCCTCTGCCATTCTTACCTCCACTTGGAACAGTGTGCCCTGGGACTCTGAATGGGCTGAGTGTGACCGGCGATGCCGAGAACCAGTACCAGACACTGTACAAGCTCTACGAGAGGTGTGAGGTGGTGATGGGGAACCTGGAGATCGTGCTCACAGGACACAATGCTGACCTCTCCTTCCTGCAGGTTAGAGTGCCGACCTCCTTCCTTGACCTCTTCCCCCTTGTCCACCCTACAGAAGCCTCCTTCCTGTCCTCAGGGCTGGAGTTGAGCATTCCTAAGTCTCCATGGTTCCTAAGATCCAAGCCAGTGTGTTTATGGGGCAATGATTGGAATCTGGGGCCTGTGGACTGGTCGCTGTAGCCGGGGATGCACAGGGGCTGGCCCTGAGAAGGGGGCAGGGGCAGGGTAGGGTTCTGCACCAGGGACCAAGAGGCACCTGAGGAGGTGAGGAAGGGATAAGCAAGGACCCTCCTCCTGGCCTGAGGAGCCCTGAGAAGGAAAGGCTAGGAGCCTAGAATCCCTCGGTTATTTCTACAGCTTGTCTTCCCTTGCAGAAGTCGTGTGGCGCCCGCTACTCCCTACTCCAAAACAGGACTTGGAAAAAATTAGAGGAGCTAGAGCTTCCTCAGTGCCTTAGGGAGGGAAAGCGGATTGACACTTCTTGCCCCACTCTCCCTCTCACCCACACGATCTGCTCCATCACAGTGGATCCGAGAAGTGACCGGCTACGTCCTTGTGGCCATGAATGAGTTCTCTACGCTGCCACTGCCCAACCTCCGAGTGGTGCGGGGGACCCAGGTCTACGATGGGAAGTTTGCCATCTTTGTCATGTTGAACTACAACACCAACTCCAGCCATGCTCTGCGCCAGCTCCGCTTTACTCAGCTCACTGGTCAGTTCCTGATGATTCCTTCCAGGCCTGCCCCTCAGCCAACCTGCTGACAGGTGCCTCTTTGATGATGACCCAAGACTGCTCCCTCTAAGTACCCCCGTTCAACGTGCCCACCACCTTGACCACCACGGTCTAAAGGTCCACTCCTCCTTAAATGATAGAGGGCCCTAACAGGGAGCTGAGGCATCTGTCCCCGGGGAGGGTCCTTATGTCCTGGTGGGGCTGAAGTTGGAGCTGAGGCTGTTACACATTCTTCTAACATCCGAGTACAGTGCCCCTTGATGTCCCTCCTTCCCTGGGAATGGGAATCCTCCCTCCCGCCCTCACAAGTCACCCCAAGCTGGAGGACTAGAGAGGTTAAATACCACCTGGCCACCTTCTGATTCTGCCTGTCCCAGTCAGTTGAAAAACACACAGGTAGGGCACGCGGGGGTGGGGAGGTGTGGATTTGAGTCAGGGATCTACTCTCCTTCTTTCCCTTCCCCTCCCCAACTCGCTAAACCGGATCTGGACAGGTGTCTGAGGGGGAAGGACTTTCTTTTGGCCTGCTCCTCTTACAAGGCGTGCCTCCTCTGCAGTTTGGATTTAATTGGACATATCTGCCTGCCCATGTCCTCTGCTCCTGACTCGGGTGGCCTTTCAGACTGGTGGGGAGGCAGGGAAAAGGAGGACTTCCCTGACTAGCCCTTGACCCTGGCACTTCTCTTCCCTACCTCAGAGATTCTGTCAGGGGGCGTTTACATTGAGAAGAATGATAAACTTTGTCACATGGACACAGTTGACTGGAGGGACATCGTGCGGGACCGAGATGCCGAGATAGTGGTGAAGGACAATGGCAGGACCTGTGAGTGGCCATGATCAAGCCTGCCCCCTTGCCCCCACCCAACCAGAGTGACTCCTTTCCCCTCATCAATATGTCCCTAATGTGAACCCAGCTGCCACTGAACAAACCTCGGGCTCTAACCCAAGGAGCCTGCCAGGAGGGAGCAGGTCAGTCCCCTAGAACCTGAACCGCAGAAGCAGCGTGCGAAGGAAAGGGGCTCTGAGTGGGAAGCCAGGTCTCTGGACTGCACATCCATTTCTCTTTCCACTCCAACATCGTTCCTTCTTAGAACCTACCTAGCCCTGACCGCAGTCTGCCACTCCCTGTCCACTCACTCACACATATTCCTACTGGGTTCAGTTTGCCAAGAAGAACCAAATTCCTGGGTTGGGACTGGGCTGAGTGAGGCATGTGCCCCGGGCCCTCCCCTCAGCTGCCCTGTGGGTGGTGTGGAGGCGCGGCTCCACCCCTTGCTGACAGGTTCACTTGAGCCCAGCCCAGCTCCGCTGGGGTAAGGAGGGATGCTGCCCTGGCTCTTCGCTTCCCGGGACTGGGTGCCTGTGTGCTGACATCATACCCTGTTGATTTGAGCAAGCCTTTTTGACAGCCGCTTGTGCTACTTTCCCTCCCAACCAGGTCCCCCCTGTCATGAGGTCTGCAAGGGGCGATGCTGGGGTCCTGGACCAGAAGACTGCCAGACACGTGGGTTTACTTCATTTTAAAGACTTCAAACTCATATATACTTGCATATCCTTGCCCACCCCAGCCTGTGTCGACAGGGGGTAGCGATGAGCCTATAAGGCAAGAGGGTGAGAGATAGCCTCAGAATAAGGTCCTGTGAGCCCTGACAGCTGTGCTTTCTCTCCGTCCGTAGTGACCAAGACCATATGTGCCCCTCAGTGTAATGGTCACTGCTTTGGGCCGAACCCCAACCAGTGCTGCCACGACGAGTGTGCAGGGGGCTGCTCGGGCCCTCAGGACACAGACTGCTTTGTACGTACTGTTAACCACCGCTTGCCTGTTCTGAAATGGGATGTGGGCTTTGGGGAGGAAGTAGGGGTCCATATGTAACATGAGTCTTATGAGCCTTCTGTGTTCCTAGGCCTGCCGGCTCTTCAATGACAGTGGAGCCTGTGTACGCCAGTGTCCACAGCCTCTTGTCTACAACAAGCTAACTTTCCAGCTGGAACCCAATCCCCACACCAAGTATCAGTATGGAGGAGTTTGTGTAGCCAGCTGTCCCCGTAAGTGTCTGAAGGGAAGGAACAATGGTAGTGGAACGAGGATTTTAGGTGAAATTTTAGGAGGCAAAATGGATCAAGTTGGGTGGTTAATAGAGGATATAGAGGGCAATTGGTTGTGATCATCTAGTCACCCCTAATGAATGACCCCTATGTCCCGTTCCCGCATCTGTCTCCCCATGACTTCCAGCAGTTGCTCCTAGCTCTGCTCTTCGGATCCAAAGAGCAAAGGGCCTTTCTAATCCATGAGACAGCACTTAAGGAACCTCGGGTGGTCGATTGGAGCAAATGCAGTGCAGAGCAGGAGGAAGGAGGTTCAGTTGGTAGTTGGCAGTGTTCCTCCCTCATCTCTAATGGTGCCCTCCTCCCTCCTAGATAACTTTGTGGTGGATCAAACATCTTGTGTCAGGGCTTGTCCTCCTGACAAAATGGAAGTAGATAAAAATGGACTCAAGATATGTGAACCTTGTGGGGGTCTGTGCCCCAAAGGTGAGTAAGAGATGGTAAGGAGTTGGTGAAGAGATACCCTTTCCCCTGAGCCTACTCAGACTCCACCCCCCACCCCCCCTCCCCAGTGAGCCTCTTCTGTGTTTACAGCTTGTGAGGGGACGGGCTCTGGGAGCCGCTTCCAGACTGTGGACTCGAGCAACATTGATGGATTTGTGAACTGCACCAAGATCCTGGGCAACCTGGACTTTCTTATCACCGGCCTCAATGGGTTAGAGATTCTGCTTTCATCCCCTGATCCCCCACCCCATCCACCTGCTCACGGTTCATTGCATTGGTTCAAGCCTTCGTATGTGGAGCTGATCAGGAATCTAGATCATAAAATCGTAGAGGCCACAAAGGACCTGACAGTGCTTAACTCCCCAGCCAGGGCTTGAATCCCCTCAGATACCCCTAAGCAATCCAGCCAGGTGAGTGGCAAGGGACAGGGACACTGTGTCCTCCTTCTTAAGGGTTTCTAAATGTTCTTACTTAAATTAGATAAAAATCTGTCTCATGACTTCCAGCTATTTCCCCTAGTTCTACTTCTTGGTTTGGAGCCACAAAGAGCAAAGGGACATTCTAATCCATAGGACAGCATTTACAGTGAGTGAGTGAGTGAGTGAGTGTGTGTGTGTGTGTGTGTGTGTGTGTGTGTGTGTGAGAAACGTTAGGGCCACCTGTCTACTTTGGACAAAATTTTAGATCTAAAGTTGCAAAAAATGGTATAAAGATTTCCCATACACTCTTTATTCAGATCCCCCAAATGTTACCAATGTACCATATGTTTATCATTTCTGTCTCTGTGCGCCACACACACTATATATACATGCTCTTGTTTTTCTGAACCACTTGAAGGTAAATTTCCAGACATGGTGTCCCCTCACCCCAGTTACATTTCAGTGTGTAGTCCTTGAAAACAAGAACATTTTCTTACAAAACCATAGTACAATTGTTTAAATCGGGAAATTAGCATTGATACAAAATGTTATCTAATCTACAGACCTTAATCACATTTCGCTAATAGCTTTGCTCTTGTCCTGGATCACACATTTACATTTGGTGTCTCTTCAGTCTCCTTTAATCTGTCACAGTTCATGACCTTGACCTTGCTGATGAGTACAGGTCAGGTGATTGGTAGTGTGTTCCTTAGTCGGGGTTTATCTAATGTTGCCTCACACTTAGATTCAAGTTGTGCATTTCGATAGGAACACTACAGTTGTATTCTCGGTGCATAGTATCCAGGAGGCACATGATGTTGATTTGTTCCATCATTGGTGATGATACCTCTGGTCACTTGGTTAAGGTGGCATCTGCCAGCTCTTCTACTGTAAAGTTACTATTTTCCCTTTGCAATTAATAAGTATCTTGCGGGGAGATATTTGCCTGAAGCAGTTTTTATGAGAATTGCCAAATGATGATTTTCTAACTCCATTATTCCTCCTGTATTTATTTGTAGGCATTCTTGTGTGAGGGAGAGCCTTCCCTTCCTGTTTATTTACTTACTTGTGTGTTTAATCTGTGTGGATACTTGTTTCAGTCAACATTTCAGAGTCTCTTACAGTCATCATTCCAGCTGTCCTTGGTCTGTTCGTTGTGGGGCCCCTTCAGGATGGCTGCTGTGTTCTTTGGGCTTATACCCCTCATGCTTTGAGCATTTCCTTACTTTTTTGCACAGGATGCTGTAGGCTCATGTTATATTTCAACTGCCTCAGCCATTTCTCCCAAGAGTCCTGTTTCCTTTTAGTGGAGAACGCTATTTGGAAACTAAGTTCTGAGGCTAGGCACGCTCACTGCTACTTGGTTATGCCTCTACCTTGTTGACTGGTTTTTACTGTTCTCCTCAGAGACCCCTGGCACAAGATTCCCGCTCTGGACCCTGAGAAGCTCAATGTCTTCCGGACAGTGCGGGAGATCACAGGTGAGTGGGAGGAGAGCCTGCCCTTACTGAGTATACCACTTGAGAAAATCATGTGCCAGGCGTCAGGGGAGGGACCAGGCAAACCTGAGGAAGGAAGGGGAGAGGCTCCCCACTCATGTGCCCCTCTCCAACCCCTCAGGTTACCTGAACATCCAGTCCTGGCCTCCCCACATGCACAATTTCAGTGTCTTTTCCAACCTGACGACCATTGGGGGCCGAAGCCTCTACAAGTGAGTAAGGGGTGTGGAGATCGTCGCATCTCCGGGCAAAGAACCCAGTTTCTCAGGCGTCCTTGAGTGAAATACAAGGCATGGTCTCATACAGTGGGAGTTTGATGGGGCAAAGGCTAAAGGAGGGGGGAGTCCCTCTCAGTGGGTTGATTAGCCCAGAGCAAATTTGTTGAATGGAAATGAATCCACTGCGTGCTCAGTTTTTCCTCTGTAGTCTCCCCTCTCATCCAGTCTCCTTGTTCTCAGCCGGGGCTTCTCACTGTTGATCATGAAGAACTTGAATGTAACATCTCTGGGCCTCCGATCCTTGAAAGAAATTAGTGCTGGGCGTATCTACATAAGTGCCAATCGACAGCTCTGCTACCACCATTCTTTGAACTGGACCAGGCTGCTTCGGGGGCCTTCGGAAGAGAGACTGGACATCAAGCATAATCGGCCCCGCAGAGACTGCGGTGAGGGAAAGGGCCCACGGACGGGGCGGTGGAATCAGGCAGGAGAGGGGTATAAGGGCTGTTCTGCCCTGCAAGTGGGAGTAGGGATGGGGGACAGAGTCAAGGAGAGGGGGACATTAGGCTGGAAGCAGTAATGAGCAAGAGTTCAGGAAAAGGCTTGTTAGGAGACCTCAGACTCCTCTTAAGCCACCCCTTCCTTTCCAGTGGCAGAAGGCAAAGTGTGTGACCCACTGTGCTCCTCTGGGGGATGCTGGGGCCCGGGCCCCAGTCAGTGCCTATCTTGCCGAAACTACAGCCGAGGAGGTGTCTGTGTGACCCACTGCAACCTTCTGAATGGGTACAGTGAGCGGGGAGAGTCAAGAAGGGGTTGGGGGATGGACCCGAGGGATGGAGCTGTTCAGGTGGCACCTGAAAGCCTTTAGACAACTTTCTGTATATGCCTTGGTGGGAGGCCCTGTGGTTGGGGGATCAGAGCATAAAGGTCAGGCCTTGGAAGTGACCCACCTCCCTTTACCCCTGGCCCCCCACTGCAGGGAGCCTCGTGAGTTTGCCCATGAAGCTGAATGCTTTTCCTGCCACCCGGAATGCCAACCCATGGAGGGCACTACCACGTGCAATGGCTCGGTACAGTAGCAGCACCAGGATCTCTAAGGGAGAGAGGGCGGGGCAACACTGGAGGGTCTAGGGAATGATACGGCCAAATTTCAAGGCCATAGAGAGGCACAGGGAGGTCAGATAATGCTAGGGTCTGTGAATGGAGGATCCTAAATGGCTGGGCTAGTTCTTGTTGGGAAGTGTGGAATTGATCTTGGAATACCATACTTCCTGACCTTCTCTCTTCCACCCAGGGCTCTGATGCTTGTGCCCAGTGTGCCCATTTTCGAGATGGGCCCCACTGTGTGAGCAGCTGCCCCTTTGGAGTCCTCGGTGCCAAGGGCCCCATCTACAAGTACCCAGATGCTCAGAATGAATGTCGGCCCTGTCATGAGAACTGCACCCAGGGGTCAGTGATGGGATGATAAAAGGGTGCTGGCAGAGGGGTAAGAGAACAGAACTAGAGGGAAAGAAGATGGTGAGGAGAGCAGAAAGAAAGAAGGAACTATGACTTAAGAACCACTCCCAGCTGTGTAGTGAAGGATTGGAGAAAGGGAAACTCAGTAACAGCACAAAATGACGCTACAATTTGGGGAACCTGGAATAACCTCAGCTCAGGGGAGTTTCATTCAAGAGAGGGACTCAGGGAGGATTGGTGAGCCAGAGATGGGAGCCATGTCTTGGGATATGCTTTGGGCTTCAGGATGGGATGCCATGGTAGGGTCTGAAACAATGTACATTGAGAGTGTTGGAATTGAGCTTCCTGTGGAAGTTTACCAAGCTCCCATTTAAGGAGGTGACTTTCTTCTCCAGGTGTAAGGGACCAGAGCTACAAGACTGTTTAGGCCAAACACTGGCACTGATCAGGTATGGTGGGCTTGGAGATTTAGGGAGCTGGGAATATTTGGGGAAGGGCCGTTACCTCCTGGGAAGATTAAGTCTCTATTCATTCTGGCCCTCTATATACAGGCTACTATCACTGGACCTGGGGACACAAGAATCCAGGCTTCTGGTCTTCCCTTCCTAAGATTAACTTGCAGTAGTCTTGGGGTGGAGATTGAGGTTAACCCCTTCATATTGCTCAAGGATATATGTAGATGTGAATGTTAACTTCTTGCCCCAGATCTGCGCTATACCTTTAGTACAGGTGTAAATGACATTTGTAAGGGAAGTGTAGACCCAGGATAATTCTGGGCTTCTCTGTCCCACAGCAAAACCCATCTGGCAATGGCTTTAACAGTGGTGGTAGGATTGGCAGTGATTTTCCTGATCGTGGGCAGCACTTTTCTCTATTGGCGTGGGCGCCGGATTCAGAATAAGAGGGCTATGAGGCGCTACTTGGAACGGGGTGAGGTGAGTGCCTAGCTTACCCTTGAAACATACCCTATACCATCACCCTTTTAAGATCCTCTTCCTTCCCCAGAGCTTTGATCCCTTTCTTCAAGGAGGTAGTATGGTCCATTAGAAAGGACTCTGGCCAGAGAAATGGGAGACATGAGTTCTAGTCCTGATTTTGCCATTAATTTGCCGTATGACTTTGAAGAAGTTAGCTTCCTTCTCTGTGCCTCAGTTTATGCATGTATACAGAGGAAATAATAACATTCATCCTTACAAAGTGGCTGTAAGGGTAAGAGGGGATGATGTATGTGAAAGTGCTTTGAAAAACAGAGAGAATTGTGTAAAAGTACTCAAGGTGACAGTATTACCAACTCTCTCCCAGCAAAGGGAAAACCTGACCCTCTTGGTTTCTGGTCTCATGAACACAAACGACTTCCTCAATCCTCAGGTCTTTTATTCCCCCATATGCCTGCAATGCTTTCCAAGACTAGAGACATTCCTCTTCCTGCTCCCACCCCTTTGGGCTTTGCTGCTCTTGGCATCCACCTCTGGGGAGGGGGTTGGAGAGGGACATGGGAGTGGGCTTTCCTGAGTACCTCCTTTCCATCTGTTCCAGAGCGTAGAGCCTCTGGACCCCAGTGAGAAGGCTAACAAAGTCTCGGCCAGAATCTTCAAGGAAACAGAGCTGAAGAAGCTTAAAGTGCTGGGCTCGGGCGTCTTCGGAACTGTGCACAAAGTGAGTGGCCCACAGGAAGTCTGGGGAGGTGGGAAAGGGATCTAGGGCAAAGGAGGGAAAGATTCAGAGACAGGACTAGCCTGGGGAGAATAACCTTAGGCTGACTCCTGCCCAAAATTTCCCAGGGAGTGTGGATTCCTGAGGGTGAATCGATCAAGATTCCAGTCTGCATTAAAGTCATTGAGGACAAGAGTGGACGGCAAAGTTTTCAAGCTGTGACGGACGTAAGTGAAGGCAGGGTGTTCTGTGTGCCACTAGGAGAGGGTTGATATTAGATACGATTATGTAGAAGCACGGTCTTGTGTTAGCAGATACTGTGTTAGCCATGTTGATGTCTTCGAATGTTGGGGGAGCCCTGGTCTGGTTTTGTGTGACCCTGTTTGTTCCCAGGATGACCCTTCTTGTGTCTCTTAGCATATGCTGGCCATTGGCAGCCTCGACCATGCCCACATTGTACGGCTGCTGGGACTGTGCCCAGGGTCATCCCTGCAGCTCATTACTCAGTACCTGCCTCTGGGCTCCCTGCTGGATCATGTGAGACAACACCGTGGGGCACTGGGGCCACAGCTGCTGCTCAACTGGGGAGTACAAATTGCCAAGGTGAGAGGAGACTGGAGGAGTTCTAAGATGAAACTGCCTGTGGGCCCACAGGGAGGCGACCAGGAGGTTCAAGCGTTGAGAGGTGCCTTAGGGTTTGAGGTGATTCTGAAGCTCAAGGACCAATTTCCCCAACCTTGAGAACACTTCCTTCCCTATAGGGAATGTACTACCTTGAGGAACATGGTATGGTGCACAGGAACCTGGCTGCCCGGAATGTGCTACTGAAATCACCTAGTCAAGTTCAGGTGGCAGATTTTGGGGTTGCTGACTTGCTGCCCCCTGATGATAAGCAGCTACTGCACAGTGAGACCAAGGTAAGGTGACACAAAGGCTGGGTAAGGAGGCAGGGGTGGAGTGAAGCATGGGGACGGGAAGCACTCTGTGGTCTCTTTGAGAGGCCAGCAGATGCTGCAGAGTTAGTCCAAGGAGAAGAACCTGGAGATGCCAGAAATAAAAGCTTAGAGAGCAGCAAAGAACGACAGAGAACATGGGTTTAGAAATGCTAAGAAAATGTGTGGAAATCAGCTGGTGACACCTTTGTCTTTAATCCCCCAGACTCCAATTAAGTGGATGGCCCTCGAGAGTATCCACTTTGGGAAATACACACACCAGAGTGACGTCTGGAGCTATGGTCAGTCCATCTGGATGCCCACCATATCATCACTGGTCCAAATTCCAAAGATGCCTTTTGAGACCCTTTCTTAGAATCTCTAAGCCCTTCAGATCCTGGGTCAGGATCTGCCTTCTCTTCATCTGCATGCCCATGTCTACTATTTTGCCATCAACTAGTCATGTCTTCCTATACCAGGAGTGACAGTTTGGGAGCTGATGACCTTTGGGGCAGAGCCCTATGCAGGGCTGCGACTGGCTGAAGTACCAGACCTGCTGGAGAAGGGGGAGCGGTTGGCACAGCCCCAGATCTGTACCATTGACGTCTACATGGTCATGGTCAAGTGTGAGTTACCTGCTGATTTCAGCCTTTTTTTTTTTTTACTCCATTATTGCTTCATTGGACTGAAAACCTAAAAAGCATAGATAAACAATGCTCAGTGATGAAAAGTGAATACCCAGGACAGCGGTGCATGCCCCAAACGGTCTCCGCCCAATAAACACTAAGCACTCTCCACATTATTGATGCCAATGGCATCTACGTGGATGTCAGGCTCCCCACACAAAGATGAGGGAACAAAGCGTCAGCCATTTTCTAAGTAGCTTCCCTCCCTACTCCACTCCCCTCTTATCGCTCTCCTTCCTACATCTTACCCCCAGGTTGGATGATTGATGAGAACATTCGCCCAACCTTTAAAGAACTAGCCAATGAGTTCACCAGGATGGCCCGAGACCCACCACGGTACCTGGTCATAAAGGTGAGTGGAGATTAGGAGGTGCCAAGGAGATCTAGAGAAAAGGGAACTTGGCTGGAACCAGGATGTACCTTAACAATCAACCACCTGCCCTCACAGAGAGAGAGTGGGCCTGGAATTCCGCCTGGGGCAGAGCCCCCTGCTCTAACAAACAAGGAACTGGAGGAAGTAGAGCTGGAGCCAGAACTAGACCTAGACCTGGAGTTGGAGGCAGAGGAGGAGAACTTGGCAACCACACTAGGCTCTGCCCTTAGCCTGCCACTTGGGACACTTACTCGGCCACGTGGGGTAAGATTTTCCAGTTTCCCAAGACTTTCTGCACCCTAAGCCCTCTGTACACCTGTGCCCTCATGAATCCCACAGATGTCCATATTAACTATTCAAAGGCCGCTGTGGTGAGCAGACTTCTCTCTTAATCTAAACTTCTTCCTCACTTGTTTCATCCTAGAGCCAGAGCCTTGTAAGTCCATCATCGGGATATATGCCTATGAACCAGGGGAATCTTGGGGAGGCTGCCCAGGTAAGGTCTGTCTCTTTAAGAGGATGCCAAGAGGCTGGGTGGCAGTGTCTTAGGATTGATAGGGGTAGTGTGGGAGACTTTAAAAACCTCTGAGGTTTAATCAGTGTCCTACAAAACAGAAGGCACTGAACGACCCAAGCTCCTTCTAAACAAATCTCTCTTCTTCCCTCATTTCTGTGTAAATCTCCACGTATTATTTTCCTCCTTAGAAGTCTGCAGTTCGTGGGTGTAGTGAACGGTGCCACCGTCCAGCCTCTCTGCACCCAGTGCCACGGGGACGCCTGGCATCAGAGTCATCGGAGGGCCATGTGACAGGCTCTGAGGCCGAGCTCCAGGAGAAGGTATCCATGTGTAGAAGCCGGAGCCGGAGCCCACGGCCACGAGGAGACAGTGCCTACCATTCCCAGCGCCACAGCCTGCTTACTCCTGTCACCCCACAGTCCCCACCAGGGTTAGAGGAAGAGGATGTCAATGGTTATGTCATGCCAGATGCACACCTCAAAGGTGCCTGACTTTCTGTAGCGCTTTCCTCAAATCTTTCTCTAATCCTCCTTCCACAGGCTCCTCTTGATCCTTCTGTCTTCTCTGATCATATCCCTCCCTATTCATTTTTTCCTAAGACTCCCCCACTCCTCACTGCCTATTACAATGAAGTAATACCACATACCTAGCCTCTCTTCTCAACCCTCAGGTACCTCCTCCCGGGAAGGCACCCTTTCTTCAGTGGGTCTCAGTTCTGTCCTGGGTACTGAAGAAGATGACGACGACGAGTATGAATACATGAACCGGAGGAGAAAGTGCAGTCCATCTCGTCCCCCTAGGCCAAGTTCCCTTGAGGAGCTGGGTTATGAGTACATGGATGTGGGATCAGACCTCAGTGCTTCCCTGGGCAGCACACAGAGTTGCCCGCTCAACCCCGTGCCCACCATGCCCAACGCCAGCACAACTCCGGATGAAGATTATGAATATATGAATCGGCGACGTGGTGGAGGAGGTCCTGGGGGGGATTATGCAGCCATGGAGGCCTGCCCAGCAGCTGAGCAAGGGTATGAAGAAATGAGAGCTTTCCAGGGGCCTGTACACCATGGCCCCCAGGTCCATTATGCTCGCCTCAAAACTCTACGTAGTTTAGAAGCCACTGACTCTGCCTTTGATAACCCCGATTACTGGCATAGCCGGCTTTTCCCCAAGGCTAATGCCCAGAGAACATAACCCCTGCTCACTGAGGTACTCAGGGAGCATTTGATGGCAGCTAGTGCCTCTGGAGGGTACCCCTCTTCTCCTTAGTCTGTCTCCCTCACAGATCTCAGCCCCATTTCCCTAGTCCTAGACAATTCCAATCAACCTTTGGAGGCCTTAAACACTCGGACACAAAATTCTTGTGGTATTAGCCAGCTTTGCACTTTTTCTCTTTCCCAAACCCAGGAAAGGAGATGGTTTTCCCTATTTTATGTGCTTTCCCAGTCCCATTCCTCAACTTCCTTGGGGGAACTCCCTGGCAATATGAAGGATTACTCCCCATGTCCCTTTCTCTTAGACTCTGACTTGTTGAGACTAGGCTTTAAAGTGTGACTTTGTTGCCCATCAGACTTCGAAGGAAGAGGAAAGGGGGGAACCTGGCAGGGGAAAGCAAAATTTTGGCTTGTGACCCTTAACCCCCTAGAAAAAATGAGAAGCTTAAAATCTTGTGAAGAGGTTGGGAGTAGATATTAATGATTACTATTAACTGAGCATTTACTATGTGTCGAGCATCATGCTAAACTTTACCAACATTATCTAACTTAATCCTTGACACCAATTCTGTATGCTAGGTATTATCCCATTTTACAAATAAGGAAACTGAGCCTTAAAGAGATTAAGTAAATCAAATAGCAGGTCCGGATTCAAGATCTTCCAATGCATGTGCTCTTACTGTAAAGTATCAAGGAAAACTGATATATAAGTCAGAGCCCTTGAAGGGGCATTGTCTTCTTGTTTTTGCACTGAATCAAGTCTAACTCCAGCAGCTACAGCCTGCTCCTACACCCAGACTTTTTATCTCAGAAGGTGGGAGTAGGGGGTGGTCAGAAGGAAAAATAACTGGGCATCTCTGTGTAAACCATAACCTACATGTGCTGTATATGATCTCCACCCAAGGGACGGATTCACAGTGGTCCCAAGAGCCACTTTTAGGAGCTATTCTCATCCAGTAGTGGGAAGCTTCCAGGTGGCATAGAAAGAGGACCCAGCTTCAGACTTCCGTCCCCATGGATGGGAAACTGGGGGTATCTGTTGTTAGCCCTGAAGTTTTTTTGTTTTGTTTTTATACGTCTGAATAAAAATGCCAACGTTTTGCAGCTTCTTGTCTGTCAAATAAAAACCTTTAGTGTGTGAGGTAGACCGCCCCTTTTCTCTGTCCCTCAGCAGTGGATAGCTACCACTATATGCTTCTTTCTCTGTCTCCTGATAGGCCTACTCGGCCCCATGTAGCTTTCTCCAGCCCTACTTTTCCTTATTCCCTAAGACCAGCATAGGGCACAGTCCTTTTCACTTAAGGGTTTTACTAGGAATCTACAGGGCAACCAGCTGGGAATAACAAAACAAGCAAAAACAACACGTTTAGGAAGTTAGAAAAAGCCCTAAGAGGTGGAATACTGAAAACGCAAATGTTTTAGAACTCTCATTCTCTTAAATCTCTGTGAACACTTCCCCTAGGTGCCATCAAAGCCTGTTGTTAAACAATAGTGCCATCTTCAGTGGGAGTCCCGTCTCTAGATTGGGAGGCTGTAAACGGATAATCCTTCAGAAGTCTGGCTGCTCAGTTAGCCCATGCTGCACAGACTCCTGATCTCCTTCCACACCCGCTCTGCCCCTCCCCGTTCTCGCAGCACCTGAGGACGAGTGGACTGGCCGGGCCGGTCCCTCCTGCCACTCCAGGGATCCGGGGAAGGGCGTACCCGCCCTTAACGCAATCTCCCCGACTCGCCTCCGCTCGGCTCCACCCTGCCCTGCAGCCTCCAAACACACTTCCCCGCCGTAGCTCCGCCCCTTCTCTCTTAGCCCGTCCCTCTCTATTACGGGTTCTCGCTCAGCGCTCCTGGTGATTGTGGTTTTTCCGAGAGAGACCACGCTTCTACTCACGCTCTCCAACGGCTCCGCCTTCCCGCCGGAGCCTGACCCTTCCCAGCGTGCTCGGCGATTCCGGCGTGCGAGGCCCTCGGAGGGCAAGGCCCCAGGGCCTGGCTTAGGGACGCGAAAGGCAGGCTGGGAATTGTAGTTTGATAGCCCGTGAGGGGGGCTAGAGGCTGGCTGTAGGAGGGACTCGTTGTCCCAGCGTGCCCTGCGCCTCAGCCCGCGCGCTCGCAGTTTCTCGCTCTCGCCCGCCCTCCGCTCCTTAGCTTGCTCGCGCTTTTGCTCGCGCTCTCCTCGCGGATCGAAGGGATTGTGGCTACAGCCTGTGGCTGGGAAGGGCGACAGAGGCGGCGGTTCAGGAGAAACGAAGCTGCAGTGGTGGTGGTGGTGGGAAGATGTCGGGCGAGGACGAGCAGCAGGAGCAAACTATCGCCGAGGACCTGGTCGTGACCAAGTATAAGATGGGGGGCGACATTGCCAACCGTGAGTGCGGCCTCAGGGGTCCGGAGATCGAGGCTGGGAGGGAGGGGCAAGGGGGACGGTGTTGAGCTGGCCCCTGAGGGGCTGGAGCGGTGGGGTCATGCAGTGTGGGCTAGTGAGGGCCCCGCGCAGGTCTGCTGGTGGTGGCGTGGTGGGGAGGCTCCGTGTCACGCCTGGGACCTGAGAGCCTAGGCCTGGGCTGGAGTCTCTGGAGATGCGGGCGGGCGAGCGGGCGGCCGGGAGGGGCGGAGAGCTGGGCCTCCGGCCGGCTCCAGCCCTAGGCGGTTGGTAAGGAGGCGAGGCGTATCTCTTGCCCCTCACCCTTCAGTCCGGATCTCTGTCTCTGATTTTGGCAGCAACGAAGCCATCTCGAAAAGGAAGAGCCCCTCTATTTTGTAGCGGCTCTCCGCCGTCAGGAGCCTAGCCGGCACGTGTTGCCAGGTCCCCTGCGGATCGCCGGCTCCCTCCGCTGTGGTCCCTGACACCAGCTTCCCTACCACGTGCTTTGTTGTAGTTTTTCGTTCTTTACTTCAGCTCCTTCCTTGATGGGGGCCGCCTTCTACTCTTGGGCCAGCTCAGGGACCGTTGGAGGGCATCCCATAACTCTTGGAGATGTATCTCACTGTTCTCGAAGTTATTCATCACTACCTCCAATCTGCGCAGATGGCTTTAGTTAGTCGTCAAATTTGATTGTTCTCAAGGGTTTCACAACTTTAGGAGTGTTTTGAGGTCCTCCCCCCAACTAGGCAAACCTGTGAATAGTACTGTTAAAGGGGGGACTGATGTTAGAATCTCAGAATATTAGGGCTGTGCTCTGACTTACTCAGTAGCCGCCTGCCTCTCTGGACAGATGTCTCACTTTCTGACTTCTCTCTTTCCAATTTAAAACCCAGTTAGGGGGACAGAAAGTGCTTGTCTTTGGGCTTTTAAATGGTTTTGACAGTAAAGATAGGCATTTAGGATGCCTTTGATCCTATGGCTGAAAACCTGAGTTTTTCAGACTTCCAAAGAATCACCAAAACTTGGATCACAGAAATCAAATCTGAAGTCCAGGATGGGCCACGGAGAGGGTATCTGGTGAACAAAACAATGCTTTATAACATAATGGACATGTAGTGGTTTGAATCAGAAAAAAAATTTTTTCCCTCTTGCAGTTTATAACTTCTGAGGCACTTGTGATTCCAGATACCAGTTTGAAACTCTTTTGGGTCACATACCTGTTTGAAACCTGCTAAAAGCAGAGCTTGCTGAAGCCCAGGGACCTTAGTTTAAGTCTCCTTGACTTGTTATTTGAAGAAATAAGTCTACATAAATTGGGATTACTGACATCTAATTGGGGTGTCTGGGAAGGGAAGAAGGTAGCATTTAACAGTGCATCAGCTTAGAGTCAGCAATTGCATGTCTACCTTCCTGTTGTCCCTGACGCCTATAAATTTCCTCCAGGCTGCTTTGCATGTATGTTGGATACCTTGGTGAGAACCCCCTTAAAGTTCATAATCCTGTCCTACCACACCACAGATACCATCTTTGAAAGTCTCTCTTGCCTAAGGAAACAGATGTCTCCCAGTTGTCACACTATATAAGAGAGGAAAGGGAGTGTTGGCTTTTTTATTTCAGGAAAGGAAGGTAGAGATTTCGAGATTATAGGGAGGTACATTGCAAGAGACAAAACTTATTCCCTCTTTCATCCTTTGAGCAATGGCACTAGGGAATATTAGAAACTCTAAGTCCAACTTCTAGGTGTTTCTTGGATGGTAACTTAGACAACACATGCAGGACTGATACGGGGTTCTGTTCCCAGGGGTACTTCGGTCTTTGGTGGAAGCATCCTGTTCAGGTGTGTCGGTACTGAGCCTGTGTGAGAAAGGTGATGCCATGATAATGGAAGAGACAGGGAAGATTTTCAAAAAAGAAAAAGAAATGAAGAAAGGTAAAAACAATCCCCCACAAATTTCCTAAGTTTGACCCTTATTCAGTCCTGTTTGTTTTATTGTAATGATGCATCCCCTACCCCAGCACTCATTGAGATATTTGGAAATTTGGAATGGCAAGGGGGATTCAAGCAGTTTCCCACCCAATCCAAACTGATCAAACTTAAGCAAGACCCTGAAGAAAATCCACTCATCTTTCTGAGGGGCAACAGGGCTCCAAGAGAGTGAGCAAGGCAGTAAGGCTGATTGTCTCTTTACAGGTATTGCCTTTCCCACCAGCATTTCAGTAAATAACTGTGTATGTCACTTCTCCCCTTTGAAGAGCGACCAGGACTATATTCTCAAGGAAGGTGACTTGGTAAAAATGTAAGCTTAAACTATTTTAGAGCACTTGTCTTCTTCCTAAGCATTCACAGTAGTGCCAGTTGCTAATGCTGTACTCTGCTCTTGCCTTTCAGCGACCTTGGGGTCCATGTGGATGGCTTCATCGCTAATGTGGCTCACACTTTTGTGGTTGATGTAGCTCTGGTAGGTGGACCACTTTGAACGCTGTTCAGCCAGTGGGGAGTGGGGGAGGGCACACTGCTGCTTGCTTCTTATCCCCAGCCCCACCACCACGCAAGTTTTGAGGGAGTATTTAGAGAAATGAAAGAGGAAAGGGTGTTTTCTCTCCTGACCACTGGCTGCGTAATGGACACAAACAGATATTAACTGAAAGACCAGCTGTGTTAAAGAGCTTTCCAGGAAGGCACTCACTGCATTTCCTTATCTACAGGGGACCCAAGTAACAGGGCGGAAAGCAGATGTCATTAAGGCAGCTCACCTTTGTGCTGAAGCTGCCCTACGCCTGGTCAAACCTGGAAACCAGGTAAGCTGTTGAGTCCAACTCCAAAGCTTGTTAGAGCCAAAGATGCGTTATGCATCTACAGCTATTCTATACTGAAAGAGAAGAAGCAGGAATTAAAGAGTAATACCAAAGAGCAGTTAAATCTGAGTGCCTACCTTAGATGGTATCGTGCTAGGTGTAAGGGGATATGTGGTCCCTTTCTCATGGAGCCTATAGAGATCCTTTTTCATATTTTGGATGTGCATCTTTCCCCAAAATAATTTGAGATAGAGAGCTTACAATAAAACACAGATACCACAGTTTTAAAACTCAATTTTAAAAGCTTATAAAACAAAAATCATAATAGTACCAGTAAATTGGTGGCAAAGAGGCCAAAGCCCCTTGCAAGACAATATTAGGAAGCCCAGGGATCATAAACTGCTCATGAATTCATACAATTTAGTGTGTTAGACTATTAATGGAGATTTTTCTCTAACACTTAGATTTCAGAGACCTGTTCAATACTTAAAGCATCCTCTTTTTTTCTGTGCTCTCTTTACACTTTTCATCAGTTTGTCCCCATTGTAACTTAATTGCATCATTTTTACTTGGACCTCTGTTGTAGGTTTCTTACAGTGGTACCTACTTCATAGAGCTACCATAAAGCACTTTGAACAGTACTTGGCACATAGTAAGCCCTTGTGTCAGCTATTATTAATTCGCACGTTAATTATTTTTATTATTTATATACTGTGTCTTTTCATTATTTATATTGTGTCTTTTCACTGAAAGGTACTGTTAATATAGTGGCTGTTGTCTAGCTGTGACATTAGACTTTCTGGATTCTCACCCTGTTGCCACCCCATACTGATTTTAAATAACTTCAAGTTCAAATTTCCTCATCTGTAAAGTGGGGAAAATTAAATTGTGCCTTATTATCACATGGCTGTGAAGATTGAGATCATCCATGTAAAAAAGAGTTTCTATACCCTTTCAACAGGTTAGAATTCCAAGTATAATGGACTAAACACTATGGTCAGAAAACCTGGGTTTATACCAGGTTCGTTTGGTTAACTGGTTTAACCCTGGGCAAATCATATAACCTTTCTGAGCCTCAGTTTCCTCCTCTAGATTGGGTTGTAGATCTGCACTATTCACCTTAGAGAATCGTTATCTAAGTAGACCATCTTCATGAAAGTGCTTTGTAAAATGGTATGCAAATGTAATTTCTAGGTTGTAGGGATGATAGGGCCTATGAAATGAAAAACCAATGAGAATCATTGCACTTGCTTGAGGATATTAGATCTCTCAGTTCTTTTATGCTTCTTGTTCTCATGGTAGACAACTTACTAGCCTGTGTATCTTATCTTTTATTTGATCTTGTACTTCTAGAACACACAAGTGACAGAAGCCTGGAACAAAGTTGCCCACTCATTTAATTGCACACCAATAGAAGGTGAGACTTCAGATAGTAGGGTTGGGGGTCTAAGTATGAGTGGTTTTGCAAAATTAAGACTTTTGCTCCCTTGAGGATCCATCTTGGCCCTGACATAATCCAAGCCAAAAACCTCAGTGCCCTGTGTTTCCATAGCCAGGCACTTTGCTCTCATTGTCTGCTCCATGATTCTACTTGGGTGGGTGGGTTGGAAACCTTTTGGGATTCTAGGTGAGTGGTACCATAGACTTTGTCCAATCTGCAGGTATGCTGTCACACCAATTGAAGCAGCATGTCATCGATGGAGAGAAAACCATTATCCAGAATCCCACAGACCAGCAGAAGTAGGTGCCCTGTATCCCACCCTGTACCTTCTGTCATACCAGACTACTCATGAATTTATCCTTCCATACTCCAGGCTAATCTTATCTACTTTCTACTCTAAACTCCAGGAATTACTTATTGCTCTTTATGGTTCCCTTTCTGTTCCTTTTAGGAAGGACCATGAGAAAGTTGAATTTGAGGTACATGAAGTATATGCTGTGGATGTTCTCGTCAGCTCAGGAGAGGGCAAGGTGAGGAATGTTTACCAGAGCTAGCGGGGCCGGGGGGGGGCCGGGGGCGGCTGAGGGTGTGTTCCAAGAGCACCAGACCAAAATGTGATCTTTTTTAGGCCAAGGATGCAGGACAGAGAACCACCATTTACAAAAGAGACCCTTCTAAGCAGTACGGCCTGAAAATGAAAACTTCTCGTGCCTTCTTCAGTGAGGTTGAAAGGCGTTTTGATGCCATGCCTTTTACTTTAAGGTACTACTGCACTTCCAAGCTCAGGGCTTGGAACCAGTCTGACCCATAGACCACACACCCCAGGAGCACTCTTATTTATTTATTTATTTACTTTAAATTTATTTTATTTATTTATTTTTGGCTGCATTGGGTCTTCCTTGCACGCGTGCTTTCTCTAGTTGCGGCAAGCGGGGGCTACTCTTCGTTGCGGAGCACGGGCTGTAGTCACGTGGGCTTCAGTAGTTGTGGCTCGCGGGCTCTAGAGCGCAGGCTCAGTAGTTGTGGTGCCAGGACTTAGTTGCTCCGTGGCATGTGGGAAGTTCCCAGCCCAGGGCTCGAACCCGTGTCCCCTGCATTGGCAGGCGGATTCTTAACCTCTGTGCCACCAGGGAAGCCCCCAGGAGCACTCTTCCTTCCCTCACCTTTCCCTCCCTCTCTCTCCTCTCCTGCCTAGACTTGTAGCTCCAGCCTGTGTGCATGCCTTCTCCCCTCTGCCATCTCCCTCTCATAGAAGGTAGTGTAAAAAAGCAATCCTACGCATGATTTCTGCCTGAGGGTAGGAGTTATGTAAAAACATGAGCAAAATGGTAAGACATGATAAGGAGATAAGGATACCTGAATTTGTCTCTCCCTCCCCAGAGCATTTGAAGATGAGAAGAAGGCCCGCATGGGTGTGGTGGAGTGCGCCAAACACGAACTACTACAACCATTTAATGTTCTCTATGAGAAGGAGGGTGAGTTCTAAGAAGAGAGTTGTACTTTGGAGCCCCTGATTATGGTCCCCTCCTCCCTATAGCTCACAGAAAAGAGGATGGATGACAAGGGAACATTTTATCAAAATACTTTGTTTCTCTCATAGGTGAATTTGTTGCCCAGTTTAAATTTACAGTTTTGCTTATGCCCAATGGCCCCATGCGGATAACCAGTGGTCCCTTTGAGCCTGACCTTTATAAGTCTGAGATGGAGGTCCAGGATGCAGAGCTCAAGGTTAGTGTGGGATGGAAAGGGGCGGGCACGTGGCACTTGTCTTGGGAGTGAGGAATAAGTGATGGGAAGATCCTGAAGAGAGCTACAGTGCCGAGAGTAGCACTTGGTGTTTGCTCCACATTCCTCAAAATTTGTTTTCCTTCTATATGTTCCAGGCCCTCCTCCAGAGTTCGGCAAGTCGGAAAACCCAGAAAAAGAAAAAAAAGAAGGTTCGTTACAGTCATCCCTCTCTGGCAGGGTGAACCTGATCCCTCTTTATTCCACCTTCCTGGGTCATGGTGGGTGTGTAGATTTCTGTATGTCCTTATTTCTCCCCGTCTCAGCCCTGACCTAGAGAATTAGGATATTTTTGTCCTTGGCCCCCCAGACACTACCCTAAGTTGTTGGAAACTGACATGTCTTCTCCCTCTCCTTTCCATGAATGTAGGCCTCTAAGACTGCAGAGAATGCCACCAGTGGGGAAACTTTAGAAGAAAATGAAGCTGGGGACTGAGGTGGGTCCCATCCCCCCAGCTTGCCACTCCTGCCTCATCCCCTTCCCACCACACCCCAGGCTCTGTGAAATGCAGTTCGTCTTCTCCACCCAGGACCACCAGCAGAGCGGGGTCTCCCTGTCCTCGTCCCAGTCCCCCAACCCAGCCCCCTTCCAACAACAACCAGCTCCAACTGACTCTGGTCTTGGGAGGCCAGGCTTCCCAGCCATCGAAGACTACTTTAAATAGAAAAGAGAAATTGAATAATAAAATCAGGAGTCAAAATCCATCGTCTTCAAGCCCCTCTTTCTAGCCTTTTTCTACTATTCTCTGCTTGGTCGAGGTTTATGACCCTACAACAGAAGGGGGAAGAGGCTAAAGTAGCCACCACCACTAAAAACTCAGCTGAAATTTTTTTATACCACTCCAGTGTCAGCATTTTCCCATCTGTTGGGGCTTGTTCCTCTCTCTTTTCCCACTCTCCCCAAGTATTTTATCAGGGCTCAAAATAGAGGAGCTATTCTTCAGACTGTTTTTCTTCACATGTGGCAGATTCCTTCTATGATCCAGGCTGTCTAGTCAGGCCCCTCCCATTTTTAGGAGCTGGAGCCTGCGTTTACCAAGGGATTCTCATCTATCAAATGGATCCTCATTTGTAAATCTTTGTAGTCAATTTTGTTCTGCAGGACATTTTTTTCCCCCTCCACAAGGCTTAAAGAAGTAATCCATCTCAACCATGTCCATTTCTTTGGACTCAGTGGGATTCCTCCCTTGCTCTATCTTAGAAACTTGAGTCGGAAGCTCCACTGTGGTTTTGTTCCCTGTTTGAAATATTTTGACCTCCCTTTCTTGAAAGAAAGACCTGGAACCAGAGGAGCAGACTGATTGAAGAGACAATACTCCTGGCTTTCTGAAGCTGTGGACTTGGATGAATTGCTAGGGGTTTGGAGAGAAAGTTGACGAATTTCAGTACCTCTGGCATGCTGTCCCAGGGAACTAGGGCTCCCGCTAACTTACAAGGTTTTTAAACACATTGAAAATGACATGGCGTTAAAATAAATTTGGATTTGCTCATAATCATGTGTCTTTGTTTGCTGCTCTTATTTGATGGCGGTGGGAGAGTGTGAGTTGAAGTGATCATTTGGAATCTCTTTTGTTTTGTTTTGTTTGGCATGCAGAATCTTAGTTCCCCAACCAGGGATTGAACCCATACGGAATCTTAACCACTGGACTGCCAGGGAAGTCCCTGGAACCAGTTTTCTATAGCCATATTTTACCTTTCTAAAACAAGGAATACCTTGAGTTGGGGGGACATAAATCCTGAGTTCTCTGAAAAGAGTACGTTTTCTATGGGAGTTTGTGATTTAGTTTTCTGACGTAAAAACATAAACCTTGCTGCCGACACTGTTCAGGACATTAATGTTTACTGCAAAAAGTAAGAACACTGTATGCAAGTGATTATCTTGATTTAGGAAGCCAGGAAGAATGCGTTTAGTGTTATGCAATTTTTCAGGGCCAGCCTGAGATTGGATGGGTAATTTGTATTAGAGCTTACGTATGAGGCATTGCTGACCTGAAGATACTATGCTGAGTGAAACTGAACACATCCCTTCATGAGAACTTACAGACAGTGGGCGATCAACAGGTGAGATCCCAGTGGATTTGATATAAAAATAATCCTGGGGTTTTTTGTTTTCAAACACATTACCTTCTGATGGTGACAATACTAGAACCGCTTAGGCACTTGGAACAAGGGCCCTAAATTTAGAAACCTTGTTTTTCCAGAGCTAAAAAGTGAAATTTTATAAAGGGAAACCACTAAAAAAGGGATTGTAACAAGCCATACCGTATCTTACAGTGAATAAGGTGAAGTCTGTATGATGAAGAGTTCTCTTTCATCCTTCATAACTGTAGCCAAATCTTTGGGTGTCTTTTCCGGGTACTTCTGACCTAACCATACCGTGAGACTGGGAAGTTGTCTTGCCACCAAATACCATTCTTGCCCTAAAGAAATGTGTACCTCATCTTGCTTCCCCTCTGTCAATTGATTTGATCTTCACCCTATGCAGAAGGAGAATCACTTAAGTATTTTCTGAACAAGATGCATCGTGGCCAGGAATATAGTGACAATCTGCCTCAGGCATTGTAGAGAAAGACCGGACTTGGCTAGGAAAAGAGTTTATCTTCGATAGTTACAAAGTTCTCTGTAGTATGACAGCTTTCTCGACTCCTCACTTTACATCCTTTCAATGTTCTGAAATCTTAGGACCTTTGTAAGTTCCAAGATCGAATCTCCCTGCAGCAATTTAGTTCAGAAAATAAGGTAAACCAGTAAAACAAATCAGGAGTTTTTTTGTTCAATCTGCACCTATCCATAGTAAAATGGAGGATATCGCCAGCAAACTGCAACTCCCATGAAGCAATGAGAGGGAAGGCGGAAGTAGCTGCCCATTGCTCGTTTGCACCTCTAGGTCTCTTATTGGAAACATGTGCTCATATTTAAATAATACAGTATACTCATAATAAAACTGGGGAAAGGGGAATTTTGTAACTCAAACTCAAAATATTGTTTTCCAACAGAACTTTCCTAATTCAATCACTTCTCCGGTACCTAAGGCCGAAACCTATTGTTGTTCCCCTCGGGCAGCCCCGCCCCTAGGGGCAGGGCGAGACAGCGGAAATGACGACATGAGCGTTCCATTAAATATCCGTAGGCGGGCCTCTAGCCCTCTCTCGGCCTTAGCGCCAGCGTCGGAGGTGGGTGTCTTTGCTGCCGTGTTCGGATTCCGAGTACAATCCACTAACATCTGATCTCTGCACTTACCATCGTTATAGCAAACTAACTGCAGACTTTTTTTTCTTTCCCCGTAGAAACCTCCGCGCCATGAGAGCGAAGGTAAGCAATCCTTGGCAGTGATCTGAGGCTAAGAATTGGCGATTGTGGGGGTAGACCTTGGCAAGGGAAGTCCGCCATCGTTCCGGGATCGCTGGGTTCTCAAGGGTGCCCAAGATATGTTGGGAGAGGAAGGATAGTTTGGAGAGAAGCAAAGGAAGTGGTGGGTACGTGCTGTGGTCAGACAGGCTGGGAGTGCGAGAGAGGGCGGGAGTAGAAGAGCGCATGCGGGATTCGGGGTTTTACGTCTGGGATCCCGGTGGGAGTCCAAATTGTTGATGTGGTTACTCATATAATGCTCTTCATATCCCTGCCTAAACTTGTTACTAAAACTAATGATGCCTTGTTTTATTCTCTGCCTCTGGTTATGATCGGTTGCCAGTGGAGGAAGAAGCGAATGCGCAGGTATGCTGAAACGTTTCCAGTACAGGAGGGGGGAAGTGGAGCGCGCCTTGGATAAAACTTGGAACATTTGGTTTAGAAATCTAAAACAACTTTAGGTGAAAAACGTTATGAGCATTGACTGGCCAAAGCCAGGAGTTGGGACACAAGACGGTAGCATCGTATTGTTGATTTTACCCGTCCCTTGTATTGTGTCTAGATGTAAAATGGGAGGGAAAGACTGAACTCGGGTTTGTGGGCAGGAGGTATATTCTTATGTCTGGTTTTCAGGCTGAAGCGCAAAAGAAGAAAGATGAGGCAGAGGTCCAAGTAAACTTGTACACCCATGGAAGCCACAGGAGCAGAAACAAGGGAAGCCAGAGGTCAGGGACGCTGGTACAAATTGTTGGACTGCTTGCCTACTGTCTAGAATTTGTCTCAGTGGATCTGGAACATCGATGGCCGTTCTGATCGCCTCGACCGCCTTTGAGAGACCCACCTTGCTCGTATCAAAACGGCCCCTTTTGGCCCTTTGCCCTGGACCTTTGACATACTGGACTAGTTCTGTTCTCAGTTGTGGCTGAATGTAACATGTAACAATAAATCATATCTTTTGCTGTCCTAGCTGAAGAAAAAAATTCGTCTTGTGTGTTATGTGGTTTTTATGGTTCCATTGGATGGGGATTCTGTACCAGTACAGTCGACCTCTCTACCCCGTGATGTAGAGGAAGTCAAGCAAGCTCCTTAGGCTGCAAGTCGGGTGTGGGGGTTCTGGCCCTCAGAGCTGCTGGAGCATTGGGTGGCCCTTACTTCCTGGAAAGGGTGTTACGTCAGGGAGAGTTTTCAAGCTGATCTCGCGGGCATAGGGGCAAAAAGTGGTTCCCCACCTCCCTTGTCTAGGCCTGCATTACAAAGTCTCGTTTTGGGGGCTCTTGGCTGTTGGGTCAGGTTGCCATGGTGACACGCAAAGCTTGCTGGGAACTTCCTGCGGCTTGTCGCGCAAGTACTTCGCACACCATAGAGTGTGGTTCCGGGTCTGCTGGCTAGAGTGTCATTTCTTCCGCAGGAAGCGGAAGGGCGATAGAGTAGGCGGCTCTTTGTCGAAGCTAGAGGACCGGCAGGCGGCAGCAGCAACTACGGCGGCGGCGGCAGGTGAGGGAGGCGGGAGACTTAGGTGGAGGCCGCGCCCGGAGGGGAGGAGTCGGGGCCGGCCCAGCGGCTGGGCTCGGCCGGGCTACACGAGGCCCCCCAGGACCGACTTGGCTCTTCCTCACGTATCAGGGCCGAGTCCCTTTTCTGACTGACCCCGCTTCGCGAGCAAATGCCAGCTCTGTGACGTCACAGCCCTGCCCATCCCCTCTGCTTGATGTCACCTGGAGTCCCCTTCCCCGCTTCACTAAGTGCTCCCTTTAGTGTCCTATTCACCTGGTCCCCGGCTGAGCTCCGGCGACACTGCACAGAACCTGCCAGGCTAGAGACATGCTGCGGTAAACTCCTAGGACTTTTTTCGCAAACTCTGGGGTGTTGAGAAGCGTCACAGTCACCGCCCTCAAGTCTAATCCGCCATCCCATTGCACTGTCAGTCGCTGCCCTTGCACGGCTCCCTGTTCGGAGTTCCTAACCCCAACGCTAGGCCGGGCTTTGATCCCCACATCCTCCTTCACCTTGAGACGGGGTGCCCCTCACCCTTTGTTCACTTAGGGCTGGTTTTCCAACCCGTCCTCCTAGGCTCTCCAAATTAGTTCTGTACCTTACTACTCTCTTCTTACTGGCAGCTTCTCCCTTTGACAGGGGAAGTTCAATTTGAATCCTAAGGAAATCTTGACGTGCCCAGAGCTCTTGCCATTTTGTCAGACTTCATTCTTATAACAACCACCCCGTAGTTCTCCATTCCTACCCCGTCTCACACCCAAGTCTCTGTTTTTCTCCTGTTCAGAACCCAGCAGTGATGTGGAGGTGGAGACCCACAGGAGCCCCGGACTTCACCTGAGCTACCTCAGGTATCAAACAATCCTGGGAAAGTTGGGTGGGGAGGAATATCAGATATGATTATCAGCTTCTGGTGGGACTTGTAACACGGGTCAGGCTTGGATAGATGCCATTTATTTTTCAGGTCATTTCCCTTTAGTGAAAATTTGTGTCTTCTCTTTTCCCACTCTTTTTTCCTTGATTTTTTCTGTCTTTCTGAGACTACCTCCCTTTGGAGGAAGATGACCCCTCTTTTACAGATTTTCTTGCAACTCTGGCCTGTGACCTAGTCGGTTCATTTTAGGGTTCATTTTGCCTTGAAGGCAAAGTCAAGGCAATGAACCGGGTGGTTGGGGGCGGTCAAGGCCAAAGAAATTGGAAAGATTCCCTTATACTCAAGGGGAAACAATATGAAGGTTTCCTATTTGAACAGCAGGGGGAGCCTGAAAAGGCTAGGAAAGGCTTAGGAGGTCAGACACGTGGTAGCAGGGACTCCTAGTCTTGTTGGCGGTGGGGAGAGGACAGCGCTAGAACCAGGGCAGTGGACTGACGTTCTTGAGCTCTTTTGGGAAAGAGGAGACTTTAAAAGCTTTTATAGAGTCTGTAAGTAAAGAGCATCTTTATAGGGCAAGGAATGGTGTGGTTTGATGTCAGTGGGATCTTCCGATGGAGGGATAGGAGGGGTATAGAATGGGGACAGAAAGGTCACTTGTTCCTGTGAAAGTAACTCCTTCTTATTGCCTTGATCTTGCCACAAATGGTTTTGTCCTTTTGAGGTCTATAAGTAGAGATTCCAGCTGTAGAACTCTTCCCCTGAAATGGAGGGGGAGGGGGCTGACCACCCTAGAGTTGAGAATAATGGTAATATGGGAGAGAATACCAAAAAATGACAGGTTTAGGTATTGCCCTAAAGCTGGTGATACCAGTCTTTTTACTCAGGATTTCCTGAGGTCTAGAGATCTGATACTTCACAGAGTCCTCACCTGAGATCCCATGGAAGAGGGGGTCAGGGAAGTAATGTCACCAGTACTCCATTATCCACGGCCCTTAGTAGCTCATCAGCTTATCTTAGCCACTGTTCCCAGTCTCCTCTTAGCCTAATGAGACACCAACAGCAGTTTTAATTTTGATTCCACAACTTTAATAAGGTCAGTTCAGAAGGGGAAATAAAATCCAACACTGTTCTCTCCCTGCTCCCTCCTTGGCATATCACCATTAGTGAGATGAGGTAGCTTCACCCCAGCTCCCTCCCTCCGACAGCCAGGCAAGTGTGAATCATTCTGACCTAGACCAGGTGCACAGGGCCTGGGCAAGACTTCTGACAAGCCAGCCAGTCCAGGCAGAATTCTTATCCGTTAGATTCTCCATCTCCAGAGCCATTATGCCTCTGGCCTGCCTCTTGCTGGACTGCCTGCCATACAGTCAGCAAGAGTTTGGCCCCACTGGAGGACTCCTGTTTGACACAGCTCTCCTCTTTCCTAGCAGTCACCAAGGGTGGCAAGAAAAGGAAGAAAGCCCTGAGTTGGGGGGGACCAGGATGCCTGACCGGGACAGCTATGCCAACGGCACTGGGAGCAGCGGTGGAGGCCCTGGAGGCGGTGGCAGCGAGGAGGCCAGTGGGACAGGGGCAGGCAGTGGCGGGGCCAGCTCAGATGCTATCTGTAGAGACTTCCTGAGGAATGTGTGCAAGCGAGGCAAGCGTTGCCGCTATCGCCATCCGGACATGAGTGAGGTGTCCAACTTGGGGGTGAGCAAAAACGAGTTCATCTTCTGCCATGACTTCCAGAACAAGGAGTGTAGCCGCCCAAACTGCCGATTCATCCATGGCTCCAAGGAGGATGAGGATGGCTATAAGAAGACAGGAGAACTGCCCCCTCGGCTGAGGCAGAAAGTGGCAGCCGGCCTGGGCCTTTCACCAGCTGACCTACCAAATGGGAAGGAGGAGGTCCCTATCTGCCGTGACTTTCTCAAGGGTGATTGCCAGAGAGGCGCCAAGTGCAAGTTCCGTCACTTGCAGCGAGATTTTGAGTTTGATGCCCGAGGTGGAGGAGGTGCTGGTGGTGGGGGCTCAACAGGCCCAGTTCCCCCAGGACGACGCCATGACCTCTATGATATCTACGACCTCCCTGACAGGGGCTTTGAGGACCATGAGCCAGGCCCCAAGCGCCGGCGAGGTGGATGCTGCCCCCCAGATGGCCCCCATTTTGAATCATATGAATACAGCCTGGCTCCACCCCGAGGGGTGGAGTGCAGGCTACTAGAGGAAGAGAATGCCATGCTCAGGAAGCGGGTAGAGGAGCTAAAGAAGCAGGTCAGCAACCTTCTGGCCACCAACGAGGTACTGCTGGAACAAAATGCCCAGTTCCGCAATCAGGCTAAGGTCATGACCCTGAGCTCCACTGCACCAGCAACTGAGCAGACTCTGGCCCCCACCGTGGGCACTGTCGCCACTTTTAACCATGGCATCGCCCAGACTCACACTACTCTCAGCAGCCAGGCTCTACAGCCTCGCCCCGTGTCCCAGCAAGAGCTGGTGGCCCCCGCGGGAGCTCCAGCCGCTCCCCCAGCTAATGCTGCACCGCCTGCCGCTCCACCACCACCACCCCCACACTTGAACCCAGAGATCACGCCACTGTCGGCTGCTCTGGCTCAAACAATTGCCCAGGGAATGGCACCCCCACCTGTCTCCATGGCTCCTGTGGCTGTATCTGTGGCTCCTGTGGCTGTATCGATGGCCCAACCCTTGGCAGGAATCACAATGAGCCACACCACCACTCCCATGGTGACTTATCCCATCGCCTCTCAGAGCATGCGTATCACAGCCATGCCACACTGATGGGGCTAATGGACATTCCCCTGGTATAGCCTCCCAGGGCTGGGGTCGAGGGGCCCTTACCTACCCACTCGCCTAGCCCTCCCAGGCCCTGTCCAAAGGGCTCACTCATGAACTAGGACAAGAGACTACAGGAGTTTGCTTCTGAGCAGGGGTTGGGTTGGTGTGTTTTCTCTCACCTCCCTTTTATGAGGGTCCTCTTGTCCATCTTCCAGCCTCACAGGGGGCTTGCATAGGAGTGCAGACTGAAGCTAGCAGAGGAAGGACTGACTGAGGGGTTGTGTGTTCTCTGATGGGAATTTGGGGGACATCGTTGGTCTTGTCCTCTCTTCTGCACAGCTTCTGCACAGCACAGGTTCCAGCACTGGCTTTGGAAGAAAAAAATACCCTGTCCAGAGGGGAAGCCAGGAAAGATTGGGAAGTGGGTGGCCAGGAGAGAAGGCCTGATAGGAGCCTTCAGACAATTTGGGGCCTAGCTGAGTTGGACAATACAGGAACTGCTCCTGGGCCCATGGGAAGGCGGGGACCATAGTACTCCAGCCCAAAGACTAGGGGAGCATTCATTACCTTGGCTTGGCCTGGACATCCATAGGGCAGGGCCCACCACGTTCCAAAGAAATAAAAAAATATATTTTTAACAAATGGAGGCAGTGAAAACTTGCTTAGATATTCTGTGTGGAAGATGGGAGCAGTAAATAGATCTCCCGCCAAAATGAAATAAAGACCCCACTCTCACATAGTGGTAAGGATGGATGGAGGCCAGTGAAGAAGGGTAGGGACCCAGAACAAGATCAGATGGGGCTTTGGGGAAGGTACGTTTTGAGGTAAAAACATTGGAGCCACCTAGTCTTGTTTAAAAATAGTCCCATCTGTTTTGGTTTCTATCTGCAGGTACTATTCCCAGGTTGCCTTAGTAACCAGGGCTCCTAGGGTCATTTAGGGGGTAGGTACTAAGAAGGGTGGATGTGCTGGGAAATGGGAATGGGATATGTATCGACAGATCCTTCCCTTATTCAAACAGAGCACGGCAGGTGGCAGTTGCTCTCTGAGTTGACAGCAGTTGATGTAACCCCTACCCCATCCCTTCCTCAGTCACCAGTGCCTTAAGCCTTCAAGGCTTAAGAGGTGCTGGGGAAAGGAGAGTTCTTCTGGGGACACAAGCCTCAGGGTTCGTCCCTTTCTTCCCCCTGCCTCCACATAGAACCACAGAGGTTTTAAATCCAATTAAGAGTTAGTAAGGCCAAGGGTCTCAGTAGCCAAACCTCACTTCCTCCTCAGCTCATGGCTGATGGAGGGAAAACAACTCAAGTGTCTAGTCTATGGGACAGTGGATTTGGGGGTAGAGAGAGTGATCCTGGTTTGTTCTTTCCCCATGATATCTGCTGCTACCTCTTGCTCTCTTGTCTGGTTGATCTCTCAGGTTACACCTGGGGTTGGAGATGGTAGGCTAGGTTAAGGCCAGTCATTTAAAAAAAAGGGGGGTGGGGGGGCAGCGCTGCAGCACGAAAGACTAAAAATGGGCAAATACTGAAATATTGTTTGTGGATTCTAAAAACCACACATTGATAAGCCTAATGTTGATTTTCTGGCACAATTCTGGTTTATTAAAAGAGATGGTTTATGAGCATTTAGACAAATGTGATCATAGATATCAACATGAATTCATCCTAGCCAAACCCTGACAAGCTAACTTTATTATTTTTTTGCCAAGTATCTCTAAAGAGATAGATTTGGGAAACTGTAGATGTCGTATGTACTTTATTAATGTGCTCCAGCTAAAGACCACCAGGAATACACCTGCAATTGAACAAGTTGGGTTTAATGCTCATTGCAGTGATGGAGAGAGGATGCCATTTGGAACCACGGTGTGTCTTGCAAGAGGGTGTTAGAAGGACCCTACAGGACTTGAACTTCATTAAGTGAGTTGGGGGAAGGTTCAAGGAAGTGGAGCTTCACTCTAAATTGAGTGCTGTCAGGGAAGCAGGGAAAATTTTATAATTGCATATCTTTATCTTCTCTAGGAAAAGGGCAGACTAAAGTGAAGCTGAAGCTGCATTAGCTGGGAGAGGGGGATGTTTGGTGTTTTGTGGTTTGCACACTGACCTTGTCTAGTGCGTAAACAAAATTGTGAAGTGATCTTGTTTTTTGCCTCACTTCATCACAGTCACTGAGTAGTTTTGTCTGATATTGGTGTTTTGTGAGATTGTGTCCAACAGTACCTGTGAGCCCAGGTCAGATCCTAATAATTCCAAAGCCTAGCTGTGTCAGGCCAGCTCCCAGATGTCAGGAACTGCTTTCCTCTTTCTCACTTGCTAAGTCATTGCAGATAAGAGAATAATTATGGGTCAGTTAACAGTAGAGTTTGATGGAATCGAAACTGAACATTTGGGCCTCCCTGGTGGCGCAGTGGTTGAGAGTCCGCCTGCCGATGCAGGGGATGCGGGTTCGTGCCCTGGTCCAGGAGGATCCCACATGCCGCGGCGTGGCTGGGCCCGTGAGCCATGGCTGCTGAGCCTGCATGTCTGGAGCCTGTGCTCCGCAACCGGAGAGGCCACAGCAGCGAGAGGCCTACATACTGAAAAAAAACAAACAAAAAAAAAACAACATTTGTGCCTAGTAAATGTTGACTAGCACATTCATGTTAGAGAAATCTCTAGTCTCTAGGGATATACCCAAGGGCTATGGTTTTTTTTTTTTAATTGTATAAAAATATGAAAAGCCCAGTTTCCAACAGTAACACAAGGAAACACTAAGTAATATGGAAAGTGTCTGTAACTTGTATTGACTAAATTAATCCAAAGGGTCAATTTGGACTGACCGACCTTCCCTCTAAAAATTGCTTGAGCCTATCTGAGAAACAAATGCAGAGATCTATATTAGCAATAATTCATGTGAGAACAACATGGGACTTCCAATTGGCTGCAAAAAATTAAAATCTTATTCTTCATAATACGTCAGTTAATAAATATCAAGAGGCTGCTATGTTCTAGGTACCTTTCTAGAAACTCTATAAGGGTAAAAGAACCATAGTTGTGCATTGTAAATATAGTAGTTCTACCACGTCTATCTGAGTGGAACCAGTTCTAAAGTATTGTGTGTTCTTCTAAATAGTTTTTGCAGAGGGCCATTGGCAAACCAGTGGGGTATCTGAAAAAAACTGGCAAGAGAAGACTGAGGGTTGACCCAATAGATGTCTTCAGATATATGAAGGGCTACCTTATGGAGAAAAAGGTCCTGTGTTGCTGCATAGGAAATAAGCAGAGAGTTCTAGAAAAATTGCTAACATGTGAGTACTTAATATAAACCAAGGTACTGTGTTAGGCACTTTACATGCAATAGTTCACTGACACAATGGGCATTATTATTATACTTGTTTTGCAGAGGAGAAAGACTTAAAGAGGGTAATCAACCCAAGTCTCCACAACTCGTAAGGAATGGAACTAGGAATCTCTTCAGGCAGTCTGACTCCAGACTTGGCATAAGAAAGTTCTAATGATAGAGAGCCATCCAGCAATGGGACCACTACTTTCCAGTAACTTACAAGGAATAATACAGAGGAAGTTTCCTCAAATCCCGTTGCCCCTTCCATCTTGGAGAGTAGGCTGGGACCAGATTACCACATTCAACCCTGGGAGGCAGCTGTAGTTTACATATAAATGCAGATTGCAAAACCAGGAAGTCTAAGTGCTCTCCTCGCTTAGACACTTCCTCTAACAAATGGCCATCCTTTTTCGTGTTACCCACTTACTGCTTATCACCACCAGGTGGCACCTGGGCAGCAGAATTGTCAATGGGCGGGGACCCATCTTGTTTACTTGTTCTGGTGCCTTGCAGCTGCTGATTCTGTGGCTCCTGGGCCCCAGCTGGGAAGAGACCTTCCTGGGGATGAGCTTTTGTCCTCCATACACCGTCTTCAGTAGGACGATCTGATGATCTAGATAGGATGAGAAAGGGGAAAAGTTTGAAAAGGAACTTCCATAGGTCACCCTCTTCATCCCCCAGCCTAAGGGATCCCTTCCCCTACTCCAGTGTTTGGCAAATTTCAGTTTATAGGGAGGTTTCCTTCTGAGGATGTTCATCCATTTTCCTGCTATAGTTCTGGTTCATCAAGTTGGTGGGCACTCACCTCCTCCAAACTCCTTGAGCTCCTTTTTTACCTGCTCATCTCTGAGAATACAGAGAACATAGGAGGCAGGTGGAAAACTGTTCCTTACACAGTTCTGCAAACTGAAAGAAGCAGTTTAGATACTGTTTCAGAGAAGTAGAGAAAGGGAAGTGAGAAAATTTAAGATTAAGGGAGGGAGCCTGGGCAGGGATAAGTTTTAAACAGCTTTGATGAAACATAGCCTGATGAAATCTATGTCCTGCAGAGCCAGATAAAATTTAACAGCTGTAAACCAAACAGAATAACACAAGCCCCACATACATTGCATTAGAAGGTAATCATGACCAATCTGTCCCTCCTGGGCTTCCAATCAGTCCAGTTTTTAAGTCCCTGGACAACAGTACACCTCTAAGTCCAGTTAACTAGTAACAAGAGTCATCATCAATATACCCTGCATTTTTTCCTTCCTAAACCTACACAGTGCGATGTAGAACTTAGTTCTACATCTGACTGTATTCTAAACCTTCCTTATAACCCAGGCAAATGAGAAACAGGATTGTCTCATTACTCTTGATTTCCCATTTTAGTGTCCTAGCGGTTCCTCAGGGTCAGGAATTCTTGGAAAATGTAATCATTTCTGCGGCAGCTGAGACCCCACCCCCCTTGGAGCCAATTTAGTTTTAATTTGCTCTTTAAAATAGAGATAACTAATTCTTGGACATAGAATGAACTAACTTGGAGATTTCTAAAGAGAAATAAAGCCTCACTTCCTATTCACTCCGCTTTTTTCCCCCCTCCCTCTTGCCTGAAGGCTAGATTATCTCAATTCTGTAATTTTCGGGTTCTCCAGTTTTCTCTAGTCTGTCGTTACACTGCATAGACAAAGTAGAGGACTGGGAACAGGATAAACAGGGTCGATCATCGAACACTTTCATTCCAAATAGGGTAATTTACTTTCCTTTTATAAGGACAACCAGCAAAAAAAAAAAGTGGAAGGATAAGGAATGTGCTTAAAGTATGAAAACGTGGGAAAGGAGACAAATGAACATGTAGGAATCGCAGACCAAGTTCTGCCAAACCGTCTGAAGGGAGGGGAAGGAAATCCCGACGCTCCACAACCCCTCAACTTCGCAACTCCAGCTCTCTCTAAAACAGAGTAATTGCCGGTGCGGCTCTGCATGACGTCATACCATAGGCACTCCAATCCCACGTGGGTCCCGCCTCTCCTCTTGAAATGGTACGCAGCTCCTCCCCCTCTTTCTGGCTAATCTCATGCTGCTCTTTAGCCTTTTTTCTCCTTTTCCCGCCATCTCAGACCGCCCATCTTGGCACTCCGGTCCAATCAGGAAGGTACTGCCTCTCCCGAGCCCTTTCCTCTCCCCGAGGCAGGGGGCAGGGCTTCGGTCTTTTGACTCCACCTTCATCTATGCGGCACGGACCAACCCGAACCTTCAGAACGAATGGGCGTGGCTTTAAGTCCCCTCCCCCATTCTGGGGTTTATGGTTTGTAGGCGGGGAATCTGGTCTGAGAACTAGGCAACCTCTAGCTGGTCTCTGGGTCGGGCGGGTCCTCCCAGAGGTGGCAGCATGGACCGCTCTCCTGGAGACCGCCCCAGCCCAGTGGACCAGCCCAACGCTCCCTCCGACCCGCCTGACCAGCCTCCCACTGCTCACGCAAAGCTGGACCAGAGTTCTGGGAACCAACCTGCCGGCCCAGGCGCCGCGGGTGAGGCCTTGGCGGTGCTGACTTCGTTCGGGCGGCGGTTGCTGGTGCTGGTGCCGGTGTACCTGGCCGGGGCAATAGGACTCAGCGTGGGTTTTGTGCTCTTCGGCCTCGCCCTCTACCTGGGCTGGCGCCGGGTCCGCGAGGAGAAAGAACGGAGCCTTCGAGTAGCGCGACAGCTGCTGGATGATGAGGAGCGGCTCACGACGAAAACTCTTTACATGAGCCATCGAGAACTACCTGCCTGGGTGAGCGACCACCCTCAATCCTCAGTGCAGCATAGTCCCCTTCTTGCCCCTTAGTTCTCGGGCTCTCCCTCCCTATCCTTAAAGTCAGCTCCCCATCTTGGGACGATGGGCCCCAGACTTTCCCCTTTGGCCCGCTAGCCTCTTGCCTGCAGGGACGCGCCACTCTTTGGACCGACTATCCACTACCCGCCCCCCCTTCCACACTCCCGGATCCCGATTCTTCCACAGAATCAGGACTTCTTCCTCTACGCTTGGGCAAGAGCAATAACATCTGGGGAGCCCGTCTCAGCCGTGGCTCTTCCTCCAACCAAACCGCTCGAACGCCCCTCCTCGTTTCTGGTGCCACTCACACTGCTCCTGGGCGTCCCTGTTCCCGTTGCCGCTCAGTGGGTTCCCTCCTCTTTCCTGTCCTCCCCAAGACTTTTTTTTTTTTTTAAACCTATTTAAGGCCATAAGGTTCTTCTCCCTTTTCCCGCTCTTATCCCGAGACCCTCCCCGGGAGCATTGCCCAGTCGAGCTCCCGCACCCGGATGGACCCTCCGGCCCTAGCCTTCCAGCCTCAGGCGGCCTGGCCGCAGCGCAGCGGAGGCGGCTGCTGGACAAAGGGCGGGGGTACTGGGGGGAGGGTAGTGTGACTGCTGCAGTGCCCGCTGCCCGCACTCCACCGCCCCTGGCCGGCCCCACCCTTTTCCGGGCTGCGGGCTGCGCCTGCTGGGTTGGGGCCAGGACCCTATTTCTACGCCCCCTCTCCTGTGGTAAGGGCCCCCGATGGCTTCTCAGGCCTTGCAGATGCCGAGCCCGTTACCCGGCCCTTCCCGACCCCTCCCTTCCTGCTCCTCCCAGCAGAGGTGCCTGCCTGGGGGAATCAAAGTTGACACTAGGCAGGGCTTCCTTGGTGGCACAGTGGTTAGGGGTCCGCCTGCCAATGCAGGGGACACGGGTTCGTGCCCCGGTCCGGGAGGATCCCGCATGCCGCGGGGCAGCTGGGCCCGTGAGCCATGGCCGCTGAGCCTGCGCGTCCGGAGCCTGTGCTCCGCAACGGGAGGGGCCGCGGCGGTGAGAGGCCCGCGTACCGAAAAAGTTGACACTAGGCAAACACAGCTATGCTTCCCAGACCCTGGACTGGGGAGGAGAAAGGGGCAGAAATGGTCCCATGGGACTTGTAGCCCAGGCAGCAAGGTTCTCTGTTCTTCCTACTTCTCATCATGGAAACTAATTTTCCTCCTAAAGCAACTACCCCTCCTCCTCCCCCCAGTACAAAGCACAGGTGTCCTTCCTTCCCATCAAGAGTCACACGGATTAAAAAGAAAGAAAGAACACACCAGCCTGGGCCTGTATGGCTCTTCTGGCCCCTCCCTAACACCGGAGCCGCGTCCTGCTTCACCTCTTGGTTCGAGGGGCAGAGGGAAGGCTGGTAAAAGGAGCCAGGACTTCTCCAATCCCAGGATTTCCTCCTCAAACTCTGATTTGTCAGGACCTCCCCCTCCGGAAAGAATGTGCCCTTCTCTCCCCTCCTCCTCCTCTCTGCCCCAGCAGCTGTCATCGTTTCACACCCCTGAGCTATCCGCAAAGCAACTTTGTGTGGCTGACACTGTCAGCTCCCAGGGCCCCAAACCCCCTGGAGGAATGAATCCTCAGGACATCCCAGCCCCTCCCCCAAGCCCTGGGTGTGAGGAGGCCCTGTCACACTTGGCTTTCCTTAGTGAGCATCCACCTGGCATCTTAGTAGGAAACTACGGGCAGAGGAGAGTGCTCCTCACTATCTCCACGTTCTCCACCTCCAGGTCAGCTTCCCAGATGTGGAGAAAGCTGAGTGGCTAAATAAGGTGAGGGTTGCTTGTCTTGGGTTTTTCCTGAGGGGGAGTGGGGTTCGCTCTCTTGTCAGACCCTGCCACGCTTCAAACCTAGCCTCCCCATGGGGAGGAGTCTGAAGGAACTTGCCTTTAGAGGGAAGGCAGCGCTCTCCTATGACAAGCTCCCTTTCCTCCCAGATTGTGGCCCAGGTCTGGCCCTTCCTGGGCCAGTATATGGAGAAGCTTTTGGCTGAAACTGTGGCCCCAGCTGTTCGAGGATCTAACCCCCACCTGCAAACATTTACGTTTACACGAGTGGAATTGGGTGAAAAGGTACGTGTGTAGGAGGGAAAGTAACGACAGGGAAGAGATGGAGCAGGGGAGATGGGTGGCCCAAAGGGGCCTTTCCCTCCCCTCTCAAGCATTCATCTCTGCAGCCACTGCGCATCGTAGGAGTCAGGGTTCACCCTGGTCAGAGGAAAGAACAGATCCTGCTGGACCTGAACATCAGGTAATGCCACTCACCACTCTTCCCGATTCCCTTTCCTGGTCACTCTGACTACTTCACTCCCCTTACTTACTCCAGCCTAGTACTAACCCTCTGTTCTCTTCCTCACCAACTCCCAGCTACGTAGGTGATGTACAGATCGATGTGGAAGTGAAGAAATATTTCTGCAAAGCAGGAGTCAAGGGCATGCAGGTGGGGCAGTTGTCAGGGGCCTCCATAAGAAGCCTTTGCCCTCAGTTTCATTAGATATGGGGAAGTGGGAGGTTGGGAAAACCAAGACTGGGGAGGTCTGGGAGGGAAAGAAGGCTGTTTCTGAGGAAAGGCTTTGTTCGTTCGTCTCTTCCTGCCCCAGCTGCAGGGTGTCTTACGGGTGATTCTTGAACCACTCATTGGGAACCTTCCTATCGTGGGGGCTGTGTCGATGTTCTTTATCCGACGCCCGGTAAGGGAAAACGTTGAGGAGGGGTAGGGAAGCGGGGGAAGCAGAGAGGACTGGAAGCTATGGGGAATGGGGGAGGGAACTGACAAGGAGGCTAAGGGTCTGGCAACTGTTGGATGGGTGTGACCATGCCACCACATGCTCTGTCCCGATCCCCCTGCTCTTTGCTTCCAGACCCTAGACATCAACTGGACAGGGATGACCAATCTGCTGGATATCCCAGGACTCAGGTATGAAGGATTTATCGAGCACCTGCTAAGTGTTCCAGCCCTGGTTTGGGGGTTTAAGGGACACAGAGCAGTAAAAGATGCAGCTGATGCCCTCCAAGAGCCTTGACCGTAGTTGGGGAGATAAGACAAATACCCCTGAAAAGTTTCATACTGTGATTTTTCTTCTGTGGGGGGACTGTGCATTTTGGTAGAGAATGAAGTGGGCTACAGACTCCTCAGCCAGGGCAAAGGGCAAAAGAAGAGCTGCGATGGCAGTGAGGAGGGGACAGAGTAGTAGGTGGGAAATCAGGGTAGAAGAGAAGCAAAAAGGTATTTTCAAGAAAGGACTTCCCTCTAGCTTTAGGTCTCTCTTGGTTGTGGGAAACATAGTTGGCGGTGCGGAAATATTGACACTCACACTCACCTCCTTTTCCAATCCCCCATTCAGCTCCCTCTCTGACACCATGATCATGGATTCCATCGCTGCCTTTCTTGTGTTGCCCAACCGATTATTGGTGCCCCTTGTGCCTGACCTTCAAGATGTGGCCCAGTTGCGTTCCCCTCTTCCCAGGGTATGGTCTCTCCCCTATTAGATAGATCCTTCTCTCGGGAACCCTGTGGTGGGTCTTTAATTTCTCACAATATGATTCCTACCCTCAGGGCATTATTCGGATTCACCTGCTAGCCGCTCGAGGGCTGAGCTCCAAGGACAAATACATAAAGGGCCTGATTGAGGGCAAGTCAGACCCCTACGCACTTGTGCGAGTGGGCACCCAGACATTCTGCAGTCGTGTCATTGATGAGGAACTCAACCCCCAGTGGGGAGAGACTTATGAGGTGGGAGAGCCAACAAGTGGGGCTGTGTCAGATGGGGAGGCTCCAGGAGATTTTGAGAGAATATGCTGATTGGATGATCTTCACACCTGCGGACCCTTATCCCTCTGTGTTCTTCAGGTTATGGTACATGAGGTCCCAGGACAGGAAATTGAGGTAGAAGTGTTTGACAAGGATCCAGACAAAGATGACTTTCTGGGCAGGTGAGACTCTGCCTGTGTTAGGATTCTAAATCTCCAGGGCCACCAAGGTCTCAGAGGTAATTATAATCCTTTTCCAGGCCTGGGAATCATATTATCATTTTCCTTCCCAGGCTTCCCACCCCTCATCCCCACCACACACACATGCATATATATTTCCGGAGGGTTGAGAAGGGAGTCTGAGATGTGCCAGTTATTTCTGTGTGGATGAGAAGGGGGCCAGTGAATGACATCTTGCTAATTGTAACACTCCCCTCTTTTCCCTTTCACTGCCATCATCACTACCACCACCCCCCAGAATGAAGCTGGATGTAGGGAAAGTATTGCAGGCTGGAGTAATGGATGAAGTAAGTTGAGAGAAGAGGAAGGTGGAGGGTGCTGTCCCCCATTGTGTAGACGGTGGTTGCTACATTGGTGGGGAAGAGATTGGGTGTGTATGATCTCTACTATACCTCTATACTTCTACCTCTCCCTCCAGTGGTTCCCTCTACAAAGTGGGCAAGGCCAAGTTCACTTAAGGCTAGAATGGCTTTCACTTTTGCCAGATGCAGAAAAACTGGAGCAGGTAACTAACACTGAAAACAGGAAGCTAGCAGGGGAGAAATACATAGAAGTATGGGGGGCTGGAGGGATGAAGGTCTGACTACTACCACCCCACACCAGGTTCTACAGTGGAACCGAGGAGTCTCCTCCCAACCGGAGCCCCCATCAGCTGCCATCTTAGTCGTCTATCTGGATCGGGCCCAGGATCTTCCTGTGAGTGTGGCTTCTGAGGGCAGGTGAACAGGAAGCCATGGGTGCAGCATTCCCACACTCTCCCTTCCCCTGGCCTGCTCTGCTTCAGTAGCAACAACATGTAACGCAAGGGTTCCAAAGAGGGGGTCCAGGAGTACGATTTTTTTTTTTTTTGGCTGTGTTGGGTCTCGTTGCTGTGTGCGGCCTTTCTCTAGTTACAGCGAGCGGGGGCTACTCTTCATTGCAGTGTGCGGGCTTCTCATTGTCGTGGCTTCTCTTGTTGTGGAGCATGGGCTTTAGGCGCACGGGCTTCAGTAGCTGTGGCACGTGGGCTTCAGTAGTTGTGGCTCGCGGGCTCTAGAGCGCAGGCTCAGTAGTTGTGGCGCATGGGCTTAGTTGCTCCGCAGCATGTGGGATCTTCCCAGACCAGGGCTTGAACCCGTGTCCCCTGCATTGGCAAGTGGATTCTTAACCACTGCACCACCAGGGAAGTCCCGTGAGTTATATTTTTAAATTATCTATTTAATCGATGTTTTCTAAGTATTTGTATAAAGTTGTTCATAATATTCTCTTATAATCTTTATTTATTTATTTTATTTATTTATTTTTGGCTGCATTGGGTCTTTGTTGCTGTGTGCAAGCTTTGTCTAGTTGCAGCGAGCAGGGGCTACTCTTCATTGCGCTGCATGGGCTTCTCACTGCGGTGGCTTCTCTTGTTGCGGAGCACAGGCTCTAGGTGCACAGGCTCAGTAGTTGTGGCTCGCGGGCTCTAGAGCGCAAGCTCAGTAGTTGCGGTGCATGGGCTTAGTTGCTCTGCAGCATGTGGGATCTTCCCGCAACAGGGCTCGAACCCGTGTGCCCTGCATTGGCAGGCGGAGTCTTAACCACTGTGCCACCAGGGAAGCACCAGGGGAAGGATTCTAATGACAGCTGTCCTTCCTTCACTGAAACAAAAACAAAAACAACCAAGATAGTGACTTCTGAATTCTACCCCCCCACAGCTGAAGAAGGGGAACAAGGAGCCCAACCCCATGGTACAGCTGTCAATTCAGGATGTGACCCAGGAGAGCAAGGTGAGGGCCAGGACAAGGATATCATTGTGCCAGGTGTCATGTGTGTGTGGGGACAGGAGGAGGGAGGACTTTTCTTGGGATGAAGTGTTCCCTTTAGGATGCCTGTAAGAGGAAGGGTTTTCTGGAGAAACAGGACTGGGACTGTGGCATGTACCTTGATCACATCCTGCACATCTCCAGACTGTCTATAATGCCAACTGCCCGGTGTGGGAGGAGGCCTTCCGGTTCTTCCTGCAAGACCCTCGAAGCCAGGAGCTCGATGTGCAGGTGAGAGAATCACCTATCAGTCCCTCCTCGATACACTATTCTGTCTTCTCAGATCTGCACCATTTCTTCTCTCCATCTTCTCCTTTGATCTCTATTTTCTCTTCTTGTTTTTTTTTTCGGCTGTGCCGTGTGGCTTTCGGGATCTTAGTTCCCTGATCAGGGATGGAACCCAGGCCCTTGGCAGTGAGATCACGGAGTCCTAACCACTAGGCCACCAGGGAATTCCATGATCTCTATTTTCAGTCCACCTACCTAGACTCTCCACCTCTTCTACTCTCCACGGTTCCCCACCCGTCTCTCTAGAATCATTTTTATAACTGAGAATTGTGCACTTAAAATGAGTGATTTTTGTGGTATGTAAATTATGCCTCAAAAAAATTATTTTTTAAAAGAAGAGAAGGGGACTTCCCTGGTGGTCCAGTGGTTGAGACTGCGCTCCCACTGCAGGGGGCACAGGTTCAATCCCTGGTCGGGGAACTAAGATCCCATATGCTATGCGGCACAGCCAAAAGCTAAACAAAAACCCTGTTAAAAGAAGAGAGGAACATATTGAGCACCAGCTAGACACCTAGCACTTTTTTTTTTCTGGTTTATTTTTATTTGATTTTAATTTTTTTTTTAATTTTTAATTTGACATTGGAGTATAGGGTTAGCACAACGTTGTGTTAGTTTCAGATGTACATCAAAGTGATTTAGTTATACGTATTCATATACCTATTTTTTTTCAGATTCTGTTCCCATAGAGGCCATTACAGAGTACTGAGTAGAGTTCCCTGTGCTCTACAGCGGGTCCTTGCTGATCATCTGTTTTACACAGAGTCGTGTGCATATGCCAGGCCCAGCCTCCCAGACGTCTAGCACTTTTAAGGTCATAGAAAAATCACAAAATACAGTATCTGCCCTCACGAAGCTTACTGGCTAGTTTCAGAGAGGAGACAAACATATATAGCCATCTAAGAATGATTCAACATTAATCACTGGGAGTAAAATACCCATAGTATAGTGCTTAGGATGGCCAGAGAAAGGTACAGAGGCTGGAGTAACTAGAGAGTCTTTGTGAAGGAAGTAGGATTTTCAGAGGGTCTTAAAGTATCAGTAGGATTTAAATAGGCAGAGAAGAGCAGAATGAGAACTTTCCAGGTAATGAGACCAGAAAGAGCAAAGGAGGAAGGGACTGTAGAGTAGGCAGAGGACTGTAAAAGGATGGCCTGGAGTGGAGCAAAAGGTTTGATTGGCACAGAGAGAATGAAGCTGCAGCTGTGTCATCGTTTCTGCAGTCTACCTCCCTTTTCCCTAATCCCTCACTCCATCCCCTCCTCCTGTGCCTATAGGTGAAGGATGACTCCAGGGCCCTGACTTTAGGGGCGTTGACCCTGCCTCTGGCTCGCCTGCTGACTGCCCCTGAACTCACCCTGGACCAGTGGTTCCAGCTCAGCAGCTCTGGCCCAAACTCCCGGCTGTACATGAAACTGGTTATGAGGGTATGGAGGTAGAGGGGAAGGGCCTCGTGGATTCCTGGTGGTATTAAGAGTAAGGAAAGGGGATCCTCTACGATGAAATGAGCTAGTGTATCTGAAAGCATCTAGCAGACGCACAAAAAATGTTTGTTGATCTAACTGGGGGAAGACATGGTGTCTGAGTAGGGTGAGTGTGGAGTGAACCCCCCAGAGATAAGCACAGCCAAGGCAGGGACCTAGTTTCCCTGTCAGAGCCCCTGCTCTGCCCCGCCCCCCCCCCCCAGCCCCCGCATACCTTGCCTGCTGGTGGCTAAATGTACTGCTTTGATTTGACAATCACACTACCCTTCCCAGCTCTTGTACTTGGATTCGTCAGAAGTGCGCTTCCCTGCTGTGCCTGGTACTCCTGGAGCTTGGGACCTGGACGACGAGAGCCCCCAGACAGGCAGCAGTGTGGATGCCCCACCTCGACCCAGTCACACTACTCCTGACAGTAACTTTGGGACGGAGGTAAGTCTATATCTGGAAAGTACTGGAGTCTGTTTGCCCACCCTACGTGCGCAAAGCCTGTTTCAGGGTTGGGTCTGACAGTATTCTCTCTCTGACCGCCACCTGGTGCCCCATCTGTCCCTTTTACAGAATGTGCTTCGGATTCATGTATTAGAGGCCCAGGACCTGATTGCCAAAGACCGTTTCTTGGGGGGATTAGTGAAGGGGAAGTCAGACCCCTATGTCAAACTAAAGCTGGGAGGACGAAGCTTCCGGAGCCGTGTTGTTCGGGAAGATCTCAATCCCCGTTGGAACGAGGTCTTTGAGGTCAGAATTGAGGGCTAAGACTCTTCCCAGTCTTGCCCCATTCCTCCCCCAGCTCTGAGAGTGGTCCAAAAAACTTCTGGGGTTCAGTTGATTGGGGGAGGTGTCCAGTCATTCTGAGAAGAAAAGGAAAGGATCCCACTATTTTCTCCCACTAGGTGATCATCACATCAATTCCAGGCCAAGAGCTAGAGGTTGAAGTTTTTGACAAGGACCTGGACAAGGACGACTTTCTGGGCAGGTGAGGCGGTGGGGGGCGTCCAGCGGGGAAGATGGGCTGGGCCTCTGTAGACCTTGGAGACAAAAGACTTGGCTCTTGACCACAGACCTTAATTTTAATCTTTCTCCTCTACAGGTGTAAAGTGAGTCTCACCACAGTCCTAAACAATGGCTTCCTTGATGAGGTGAGCATGGAATTAGAATCAGCAGTCTGTCCTGATCTTGATGCGTGATTCATTCTCATAGTCCCTGTCCCCACACCCCCAAGTCTTAACCCTGCCCACTTCCACAGTGGCTGACCCTGGAGGATGTCCCATCTGGCCGCCTACACTTGTGTCTGGAGCGTCTGACCCCCCGTCCCACTGCTGCTGAGTTAGAGGAGGTAAGGAAAGATGCTGGAGGAAGGAAGGGACCCAAGAGGGACCCAAGATGGGTCAAGGTAAACTCTTCTATGAGCTTTTAAGGCATATGCCAGGCCCCAGAGTGTCAGTTACCACTCCCCAGCTCCCATGTGTCCTTCCCCAGGTGCTGCAGGTGAACAGTTTGATCCAGACTCAGAAGAGTGCAGAACTGGCGGCAGCCCTGCTCTCCGTCTACCTGGAGCGGGCTGAGGACCTGCCGGTGAGATATGCTCCCCACGCCCCATAGCTCCCTGGCCCTTCTTCTACATCCCTCAGGTTTGGATGCTCCTAGTGTGTTTGGAATAGTAAATTCCAAATTCCTCTCTCCCAGGGTGGTGCTGGGGTGGGAAGAATTTTCTGTTCGAGGCCAGGAGGGTGAGGGCTGTCAAGTGGGGACATGGGGACATGGGCCACTGGCTGTGGATGTAATTTATGAGGGGAGGGGGGAATCTGCCTAACTGGTCCAAATTTAAGACTAACATTCTCTTTCCAGCTCCGAAAAGGTACCAAGCCTCCCAGCCCTTATGCTACTATTGCCGTGGGAGATACTTCTCATAAAACTAAGGTATTAGGAAATGCTGCAGGACTAAGAATGGGAGGGATGAGAGTCATAGAGGAGAAAATGTCAACACTGATCATACCCCTCATCTCCACCAGACTGTTTCCCAAACGTCAGCCCCTGTCTGGGATGAGAGTGCCTCCTTTCTCATCAGGAAACCAAACTCTGAGAGCCTGGAGTTGCAGGTACCGTAAATTCATTCTACAAACATTTTGCAGATTGCTGTCACAGGCCAGGCACTGAACCAGGCACAGGGCATTCAGAGATAAAAGATGTTCTTATCTTTTTGGAGCTCACACTCTTCCTTTAGGAGAAAAATAACCAGAGAATACTTCCTGACTGATAACTGCTGAGGTAAAGGCAGTGTAGGGAAAAAAGGAGGGGTTCTAACTCAGACAAGGGAAAAGGTGAGGTAAGAAAGATAGTAAGAAAGGCGTCCTTAGATTAAGGGTAAATAGGCCCTGACCAAGAAAAGAAGGACAGGAAAACTCTTAAGGCTGAGAAGGGAATGGAGGAGAAAGAAGGCAAATTATACATTATAGAGGCAGGAAAGAGCAAGATCACAAAAAAATTATGCTAAGAATTTGGATTTTATCCTAAAGGCATAGGGAAACATTTGAAGGAATGAGAGGTGGCATCCAGATTTGCATCTTAGGAAGATGGTGTCGACATCAGGGTAAAAAAATGAACTGAAGGAAGGCAGCGCTGGAGGCAGGTAGGTCACTTAAGAGACTGTGAGAGTAACTGAAGCAAGAACTGACAAAGGCCAGATAGTGTTTGGTGGTTATTTTGACATGGAGGGGGAAGAGGAACAAAGAACACCTAGGTGTTAACTCCTGGGGTTTTGGTGTGGATGGACAGATAAAGGAGCCATCGCCAACACGGGGAATGCACCGAGCAGGAGTTTTTGAAATCGAGATGTCTGAGGGCTGTCCAAGGGGAGACAGCCATCTGGAAGGTGGATCTGCGGCCCACTGTGGTGCTCCGCCCTCTCCCTCTGCTTTGAGCATCACGGGCAAGCGACAGGTAGCAGCTGTAGTCACAGCGTGAGTGCGATCCCTCAGCGCGTGTGTAGAGTGGACATGCTGCGCGCTGCAACAGAATGGCAGACGGAGGAAGAAGAGCACTGAAGTGTGGCCGGGGTGGTGGGACGCTCCCCACGAGAGAGTGGGTTCCAGAAGCCAAAAGAAGAGTGTTTCAAAAGACAGGAAGTGGTCAAATGTTACTGAGAGGTAAAATTAGGTGACTGAAAACTATTCACTGACTTTTAAAACTAGGAGGTCACTGATGACTGGAGCAACTTCAGTGGCTGGAATGGAGTAGAAGCTAGATTTCAGTGGGTCGAAGGGTGACCGAAAAGTGAAGAGGTATGGGAGGTGGGGAGAGGATGGGGGAAGGTAATATAGGAGTGCTGACTTTCTCTATATGGAGTAAGTCAAATACCTTCCAAAGTTGATAGAACAGTAAGTAGAGAATTACATGAATAGAAACCAACAGAATGTCAAATAATGCGACTATTAACAACACTGACAGAGATAGAGAAGAGATGTAAATAAGCTCAATTTGTCATCTTGAATAGCAGGGAATCAGTAGATATTAAAGTTGGCAAATTATGAAATAGAGATATAGACATATTAGTTAGAATTATGCCAGAACAAAGAAAATAGGAAGGGTTTATTACATTTGGAGTATGGACATGAGGATAGGATGGGCAGGAAACAATTTAATTCTATTTTTACTATTCTTTTTTCTACCCTATGCAGGTATTACTGGGATAATTTGTGAAAGATTAGGAAGTAAAGATAGTACAGTCTACTCTGGTTAAAAAAGAAAGGGAATCAGGGAAGTGGGACCAGCAGCAACTATTACCACAGCTCCCCTGCCCTTCACGAAGGGGAGTCTCTCCAAAACCACTCAAGTGTCCAAGCATTTGGACCTGGAATGCCAGGATTAAATCACTTCTCTCTCTCTCTTTTTTGCCTCTGGCCTCACTCTGCGGCTTGCGGGTTCCCCTACGAGGGATCAAACCTGGGCCCTGGTGGCGAAAGCGCCAAGTCCTAACCACTGGATCGCCAGGGAACTACCTAAATCACTTCTCTCTTGACAGCAGTCCTGTTGCTCCACAGGTTCAGGGTGAGGGGACTGGCGCATTGGGCTCGTTATCCCTGCCCCTCTCTGAGCTCCTTGTGGCTGACCGGCTCTGCTTGGACCACTGGTTTATGCTCAGCAATGGTCCAGGGCAGGTGCTACTGAGAGCACAGCTCAGGGTGAGTGCCAGGAGACAGTGGGCAAGGGGAGGGAGGGCGGGAGCAGAGGGCCGTGTCCTTCTAGCCCGGGAGCGGAAGGACTCTGCGTGCTGCTTTCTTGTTTACCTAGATCCTGGTGTCCCAGCACTCAGGGGTGGAAGCTTACAGCCACAGCTACAGCCACAGCTCCTCATCTCTAAGCGAAGAACCGGAGCTCTGGGGAGGACTCCCTCACATCACTTCCTCAGCCCCAGAGCTCCGGCAGCGCCTAACACACAGTGACAGGTAAAGCGCTGGGTCAGAAAGATGGGACTCAGTCAAGGATACAAAGGATAAGCTACAGACTCCCAAGGCACTACCTCCTCCCAACGCTATCTCCATCTCTCCACAGTCCCCTTGAGGCTCCAGCCGGGCCTCTAGGCCAGGTGAAACTCACTGTTTGGTACTACAGTGAAGAACGAAAGCTGATCAGCATCGTTCACAGCTGCCGGTGAGACTCCATCCCTCACATCCTCCAGGTTCTCCCCGTCCCTCCCCTCAGGTTGCCTCATCACCTTCTTCCTCCTGTCACAGGGCCCTTCGACAAAATGGACGGGATCCCCCCGACCCCTACGTGTCACTGTTGCTACTGCCAGACAAGAACCGGGGTACCAAGAGGAAGAGCTCACAGAAGAAGAGGACCCTAAATCCTGAATTCGATGAACGGTCAGTCAGTGAGCATTCAAGTGAAGAGATGGCAGGCTCGGGAAGGGCCCCTTCCCCTAACCCCAGTCCCTCCTCAGGTTTGAGTGGGAATTGCCCCTGGATGAGGCCCTTCGGCGAAAGCTGGATGTCTCTGTGAAGTCTAGTTCCTCCTTCATGTCAAGAGAGCGTGAGCTGCTGGGGAAGGTAAGAAGAGGGCAAAGGTGGACCAGGCAAAGGTGAGAGTTAGAAGTTGCTGGTGGAAAGGCTTATAGTCCCTATTAGGGAGTAAGCACCCTGGTGACATTACTTTACAGATGTACTTTATAGTACTTTACTACCCAATTACCTCTGCACTGGTTTGGGACCAGAAGTGTGTCAGGGTAGGATGTGGTCTTTGGAAACATCAAAAGTAACATCTCACCCCTACTATCCCGCAACACAGGTGCAGTTGGACCTCACTGAGATAGACCTTTCCCAGGGTGCAGCCCAGTGGTGAGTGTCTGATGAGCTGGGGATGGGCTTGGATGCTTAAGTAGGAAAAATCCCAATCATAGGAGGGAAAAAGGATGTAACCCAAGCTGAGAACCACTGATCCTCGGAAGTATAAGAGCCCTCAGATCTTGTCTCATTTATAAGAGGACACAGAAGTCATCTTTCTACCTGAGCCCTCTCTGCTTGTTCCCACAGGTATGACCTCATGGATGACAAGGACAAGGGCAGCTCCTAGGAGCCAGAGATTACCAGCCTGACTGCTCTGTCTCCTTGCCTTGCCTCTCGCTGCATCACTGCCTCAATGTGATGAGCCTAAAGGTTGGGGCCCGGGGGCAGAGCCTGCACCCCTCAGCCCTCTCACCTCCCAGGCCCATGCTAGGGCCTTTGCGTGACCAAAGAGGAGGACCGTATGTTACCCTTTACTGCACGGCCTTCATCCTTCTGGGCTCCTGGGGCAGGGACGTGAGCTGGCTATCTCCTGCTCTGCCTGCACATTCTCCTTTCCGCCCAGCTCCTCAGGGCCTTCTGTGTCTGTGCCTGGCCACTGGCAGTGGCATTAGCTCATGCCAAATACAGCTTTTTGAAAGACCTTTTTTCTCCTTCTTCCCAAACAGCAGTCAGGGAGGGTAGAAAGGCTAACCTCTCCAGCTGAGAGCCTCTTGGACTACTGCATGCAGCAAATGTACAGCCACCCAAACCCCATGTCCAGTTCCATACCCACTTTCCTCAAGCCTGTGCTGAAAATTACACCTGCTGTGTTGACTAGGGCCAGCCAGTCTCTTGAATCACTCTGGGAACAGTAGATTCCATCAGAGCCTTCAGGTAGCCAATACCAGTCTTGGTGTGGGGCCTCTAGCTGGTGCTGTACAGGGGGCTTTGGAGGACCCAGGACAGCAGAGCCAATTTTTTGTCCAGGTGCCTAGGCTGTTAACTCACTGACTAGAAATGAATCTCTTAGCTTTGTACCAACTCTGCCAATCCACTGTATCTTACATTAAACGTTATACTCAAATCATCTGTGGCTCTTTTCCTTAAGGGCAGAGAATCCAGCCTACCCATCAGGTGTTTATTCCAAGTGTCAAAAGCCTTTATTCAGTTCACAAATGATGTCCGTTTTATATTTTTAACAACTGATTACCAGTTTATTAAAAAAGTTGATTTAAAACATCTGCCATGGTGACTTCAACCTCGACTCCTGGCTCAGTACTGATGGAAGTAATCTTATTAACAATCGCAGAAGGACTGTGCGTGTCACTGAGTCGCTGTGGATCCTCATCTGAAAAATGATTCCAAGTCCTAGAGCCTTCACCACAGGAGTTTTCCTTGTAGTTATTCTCACAGTCTTGGTGGGCATCCGTCCTTTCACCTTGAGAGTCTTTTCCTTTGCGCCTCTGATCAAGTCAGCACATACCTTCTCCGAAGACATCACGCTGTAGCTGCTTAGAGTAATTCTAAGTCAGTGAATCTCCACCTCTGGTTCTCAGAGTCTCTCTTTAAGAGCCAGGCCGTGGTGCAGCTTCCTGACCGACTTGTTCCTCCGTGAGAGTGAACAGTGGTGAGGTAGGCGCAGGTGGACTGGAGCTCCCTGCAGCTGAGACTGCTTCTTAGAGATTGAGTCAAGTTCATTAGTGGTCAGAACCTACTGTGGATGCAATCACCAAGATTGTTGGTAGCGTTGAGGGTGGTTAAGGAACTGTGTGAATTAGCTGCTATTGAGTTTCTGGTGAGATTCATTCCCAGTCACAGTGATGAAGTCTGTTACCGATTATTATCCTCGGGGCTTTCCAGGGAAAGGATTCCTAAACCTGGTGAACTTGGAAGCTCTGTGCCACAGCACAGGGTCACGGAGTATCAGTGGCATGTTCAGCCACATCCAAAAGGGCTTAAGGCCCCACCCAGTGGGCAGCTACATGAGAAGTATTTTATACCCATTCAGAGCTGCTCACCCTGAGCTCAGCTCCTTTCGGGACCCTTCCTGGAATCCAAGCTAGAGAAACTGTGTCCTATCCCTTCTAATTACCACGTGAAGGAAGAGTGAGATGGAGGAAGAGTGAACTACTGAAAACTGAGTCACTGGAATAGGAACTTGGAGATTCCATAACTGCCTCAGGGGAGCTTTATCATCTTCTCTGGAATTTAAGATGCTGTCCACTGGGAGGAGAGGAAAGGCTCAAGGGAAAGAACTAAACTCAGCCTCCAAGGAGTTGTCAAAATCCACCTTATTAGCAAAAGCTGAATTTAAACTCTATGCCATTGGGACTTCCCTGTTGGCACAGTGGTTAAGAATCCACCTGCCAATGCAGGGGACACGGGCTCAATCCCTGGTCCAGGTAGATCCCACATGCTGCAGAGCAAGTAAGCCAGTGCGCCACAACTACTGAGCCTGCGCTCTAGAGCCCGTGAGCCACAACTACTGAGCCCGCGCCCTCTAGGGCCCCCGTGCCACAACCACTGAAGCCCATGTGCCCAGAGCCCATGCTCCATGACAAGAGAAACCACTACAATGAGAAGCCCGCGCACCACAACAAAGAGTAGCCCCAGCTCGCCGCACCTATAGAAAGCCCATGTGCAGCAACGAAGACCCAACACAGCCAAATATATATATAAAAAAAAATAAAAGAAACTTTATTAAAAAAATAAAAATAAACTCTATGCCATCAACTAACTCAGCTCCTAATTTTTTTTCCCAATAACTCCTTGGTACTCACTGCTGGTTCTTCTGCCATCTCTACTTCCTTCCCATAAACTTAAGAGCCTTGACTGTGAGCAAGAAGTCTCTGTTGCCCTTCCCCAGACCCAAAAACTGAAGGGGTGAAAACCCCCAAAACACAGGGCAGAGGAATTTATATTTCTAAGGTCTCTCGTTTTATTATTCAATACTGGGCATGTAGCCCAAGGCCTGCTGTTCTAGCTGGCTTCAGAGATCTTGCAATGTGTGATTTTAAGAAGCACTCTTTACCTAGTTCATCACTTCCAAGTAATTACAATTCCAGAAAACTAAAGGACATGGCACAAATTCTTCCATCCCAGAAGGGTCCCTACTCTTTCCCAACCTTTTCAAATTCAGGATACATATGAGAAGAAGTACGGATCTACGTATTAAATACAAGATGAGACAATTCAGTACACTGTTGCTCTTACACAAAGATGAAGTAAACTAAGGGTCATTAATCACAGGAATTAAACAAATGCTAATTTGTTATTTCTCAAACAGCTGGTCTTTGACACTGGCACCTCTTCCAGAGAAAGGCAGAGATGATGGCATATGGGTACACTGTCACTGATGTTTACAAATACTGCCCTCTTGGAATGTGGCTTTATTGGCCCAAACAACATGCTGTAGTTAACTGGGTGTGGCAACACATTTGTCTACTCGCCATTTGCCCCTCTTCCCTACATACAGAACCCCAGGGCATTCTTAGTGGCAGTGTGCCAGCCCCAAGGGATTAATCACAATCCTCTTTGCTGGATACTCACTTTCCCAGCCTCCACTGCAACTCAGAGTGGCTCTGTGATCCAGCTCTGGTCAATAAGATGTAAGAGGAATACACCTGGGGATGGAGCGTCAACAGAAGAAAGCCCTCATTTGCTCCCTTCCTTTCTGCTTGGGTCATTAGTGGGAAGATGTGACGCCTGGAGCTGCAACAGCTTTCTTTAAGGCCTGAGGTCACTAACACAAGGAAGAAAAGCTAACATGATAACAGAGATACATATTTTATAAATTAGAGTTATATTATAACCTGCTTTTTTCACTTAACACATAAGCATTTTTACACTTCATTAAATATTCCTTGAAAATATAATTTATAATGGTCACAATGTGTACAGTTCCTTAGAATGACTGCCCCATAGTTTAACTGATTCTCTATTGTCAGAAATGAAGGTAGTTCTGCTTTGCTATTCACTGTGGGAACACAAAAGTATACACATCTCAAATGATTTCCTTAGGATAAGTATAATTGGTGGGTCAACTTATGTACTTTAATGACTTTTTTTTTTTTTTGGCCACGCCACGTGGCTTGTGGGATCTTAGTTCCCCAACCAGGGATTGAACCCGGGCCCTCAGCACTGAAAGTGCAGAGTCCTAACCACTGGACCACCAGGGAATTCCCTAACGACTTTTTTTTTTTTTTTTTTTTTTGGCTGCGTTGGGTCTTTGTTGCTGCGCACGGGCTTTCTCTAGTTGCGTCAAGCAGGGTCTACTCTTCGTTGCAGTGGGCAGGCTTCTCATTGCAGTGGCTTCCCTTGTTGCAGAGCACAGGCTCTAGGTGTGTGGGCTTCAGCAGTTGTGGCATGCGGGCTTGGCAGTTGTGGCTCGTGGGCTCTAGACCGCAGGCTCAGTAGTTGTGGCACACGGAAGTCCCCTAACGACTTTTAGTACAGTCTTCCAAACTACATTCTAAGGAAATTATATGAATTCTCTACTCCCACCAGCATTACACAAAAATGTTTTCCTATATTCTCTTTTGGATATTACAATTTTAAAAATCTTTGCCAAATGATGGGCAAAATTTTGCCTACTTTTACAGATTTTCCTGTCTCTTCCCTCACTATCAGATTACCAATTGTCATTTCTTGGTGAAATTAGTAGGCTTTCTCTCCAGCAGCAGTCCCCCTACCTGTTAATTTTCTAATCTTCGGCAGGAATTCAGAAAACATTTGTGGAGCATTGCACTAGAAAGGTACTACTGAAATGTAAAGGTAAGACTGCCCTAAAGAACTAAAAACCAATCTGACACACAAAGCAAAGGCAACAAAAGCAAAAATAAACAAGTGGGACTACATCAAACTAAAAAATTTCTGTATAGCAAAAGAAACAACCTACTGAATGAGAGAAAATATTTGCAAATCACTGATAAGAGACTGATATCCAAAATATATAAAGAACTCAAACAACTCAAAAGCAAAAAAACACGAATAACCTGTTTAAAAAAATGGACATAAGATCTGAACAGACATTTTTCCAAAGAAGACATACAGATGGCCAATAGGTACATGAAAAGGTGCTCAACATCACTAATCATCGGGGAAATGCAAATCAAAACCACAATGAGATATCACCTCATACCTGTTAGAATGACTATTATCAAAAAGGCAGGACTTCCCTGGTGGTGCAGTGGTTAAGAATCCGCCTGCCAATGCAGGGGACATGGGTTTGATCCCTGGTCCGGGAAGATCCCACATGCCGCAGAGCAACTAAGCCTGTGTGCCACAACTACTGAAGCTGCATGCCACAACTACTGAAGCCCACGAGCCTAGAGCCCATGCTCCACAAGGAGAAGCCACCACAATTAGAAGCCCGCACACCGCCAGGAAGAGTAACCCCTGCTCGCTGCAACTAGAGAAAGCCCGCGTGCAGTGACAAAGACCCAACGCAGCCAAAAAAAACAAAAACAAAAACCAAACAACGATGCCACAACTAAGAGGTGGTGCAGCCAAAATAAACAAACAAATATATTTTTTACAAAGCTAGAAAGTCATGCCATAACTACTTCTACTTGGCAAACTGCCAAAAGGCAGCCACAAAGGAAAGCAGGAGGAGTAAAAAGATCAGATAAACCACATCTTCGAAATCAACTTCTGTGTAAGTGATGAAAGACACTAAAAGGCATCTGTTATGCCCTCACCCAGTCTTGTAACCAACCATATTATACAACCCATTTCTGTTCTTCCAAGCTTTCCCCAACCAGCAAATATCACTTCTGCACTGCCCATAAAGTTAACTTATGCCTCACCTTTCTGACCTCCCGAGGGTTTTCTACTCTGACCCGCTGCCTGCAGGCCCATGCAAGCCCCAATGTCCAGCAAGGTATGCCGCCAGGGCATTTACTGATTCAGCAAGTGAAGTTGGGCCTGCCTGGGCTGGTTCCCTCCCGACACAGATGAGACCTTTGATGAACATCTGGGGGATGTACAACACAGGGAATATAACCAATATTTATAATAACTATAAATGGAGTATAACCTTTAAAAGTTGTGAAGCACTGTTGTACACCTGAAACTTCTGTAATATTGTACAACTATACCTCAATTAAAAAAAAAAAAAAACAGATCTAAAAAACAAACAACCATCTCCGGAAAAGAGATGTCCAATGCTGGGAAGAGATGTCTTAGTCACGGGCTGGAGAACCCAGTCCTCCACTCCAAGGAGACCTGTGAGGAACCGACAAGGTGGCTGGCGCATACGCGGGGCAGAATGGAGAAATCTCAAGAGACTGGGGCAGGTGACCCGGCTCAATTCCAAAATTTAACACTTACTTCAACTACCAGTTCATTTCAAAAACTGTTCCAAGTCACTGTTCCAAGTCACAAGGCAACTCAACAGCTTCTGTTCTCTTTCTACCAAACCGCAAGAGGGAAGGTAGAGACCGCACCACTCTGCCCCGCGCAGTAAATGCTTCCTACTACTTGACCTCCATCCGGCCGGCTGCAACTGCAGCCTTTCCCCACGTTCTGCGTTCTCACCAGTGGATTCAGGAAAATATCCCCACCCACACTAAACGCGTAACGCAGGCCTGAGCAAGGGAGATATCCTGAGGGACCGCGCGCGGTTTTAGGGTCAGGGAAGAGGATTGTAAAGTGCTCACTGCCTTTCGGTTCCGGGACAAGAATCACTTCCCAACGATCGTGAGTCACCAACCGCCGCCGCGGGCCGGAAGTCACTGAGCCGGCGTCCGCCCTGCTCTGTAGGGCGGCGTTTCCCGTGAGCCCGCGGGCGCGCGAGGACTACGACTCCCGGCATGCTCAGAGGCCACGGGAATTAACCCTTCAGGGCCCGCGGATGCCCTGTGCCCCGCCTCCGCCCCTTACCTGGACCCCGGAGGGTGAGTTTTGGGGCGCTGGGGAGGGACTCTTTCCTTTATTTAAGGCTTAGGGGTGTGTGTGTGTGTGTGTGTGTGTGTGTGTGTGTGTGTGTGTGTGTGTGTGATGTACTCCCGGCTGGAGGAATGATTCTGACTTTCCTAAAATGAGACAATTTGCAGTAATGACATTCAAATGCTTTATTTGCGAGTGGGAGACCCAGCATCAACTCTCTGAATCCCAGGGCCTAAGAGGAATCACTGCTATCTTCCTCAGAATGCTATCTAAATCGTCTCCTTCTTTACCCCCAGAACAAAAGTAACCAGCAACCCATCCCCTCTTCCGTACTCCCCCCATCGACTTCCACCCTTCCCCAGCGCCCCCAACAAGGTTTGTAACCTGGCTACTGAGTCAGGGTTTTATTATCCCTCCGGTTGAGTGTGAGTACTCATGGAGCCCAGGGGACCTCTCGCATCCTTTTGGATTAGAGATTTTAGAAATTAGGCCCTTTGCCTCTCAGAGCTTGCCCTTCCCCCCAGGTGCCACCACGGAGTCCCTGCAGGTTCAGCAGGCACCCTACCTTTGTCTGACTTGAATGACCATAAGCTTGTGGACAAGGTTCCTTCCTTGGTCCTTGCCTTCATCCCCACCTCTAAAACAACACTGGGCACAGGGTACAATGCGGGGTGGGGGTGTCACACTCTTCTGTTGCTATTCTTTATATTGTGCACAGTTCCAGTTCTGGGCTGGGAGGGAGGGGGTTAGGGACTTGAGGTATTAAGGATTATTAGGCTGTGGGGCCAACTACCCTGCTCCTCATCCATGGTAAGAGGGAAATGGAAGAGCTGCTTGTTTCCTTCTCCTTTCACTACTCCCAGACTCCACTTGAACAATCCCAGTTCGCAAGGCCCCCATCCCTGCCTCAGCCTTCAAGAGTCTAAAGCTGCTAGGAAAAAGGGCTATTCTGAGTCAGGCGGTTGGGGGCCTGAAATGCCTGGATGCCCTTCTTTGCCTCACCCCTATTTCAGGGTTTGTCACTGGCAAGCATCCTATCCTCACCCTGGAGGTTAACTCCCCCATTCTGGGCAGTCTCTGGCCTCCTCCTCCTCCCCTCCCCCCCAAAGCGGCCATTGTTCTGGTCAGCATTTGGGGCGGGGTGGACAGAAGGGAGAAAACCTTGGGGCAGGAGTCCTGAACTGTAGGAGGCCAGGGGAGTGAGGGCAGGCCGTCATATCTCTCCTCTATCTCACCCTCCCCACAGCCAACTGGCTCCCTGCCCCTGCCCCCGCCCCTTGACATCCCAGACTCCCTGGCTATTTAAACAGAGATGGGTGCCCCCATCAGCACACTGTCCTTTGGCCACCGGACATCATGCCTCCCAAGAAGGATGTTCCCGTGAAGAAACCAGCAGGACCCTCTATCCCCAAGCCTGCTGCCAAGCCAGCAGCAGGGGCCCCTCCAGCCAAGACTAAGGCTGAGCCAGTGCCAGCACCAGTGCCAGCTGTCCTTCCAACCCCTGAGAAAACCCAGGAGCCCCCCATCGATCTCTCCAAAGTGGTGGTGAGTCCCTGGAAAATGAGAAAAGAGTTTGGAGGGAGTGGTACAAGGGTGGGATACAGCCTAGGGGACTAGGGGTATCTAGAAGGTAGGGAATCGGTAAGCACTGGATAACAGTGGCGCTTTCTCTTAGTACCCCATTTGGAAGCATCCAGGCTTATGACTCTGCTGTTGTCTTTGTTGTCACGTGTGTGTATGTACACACCCACACCCCCCCACCTTCTCACCGACCCTCCTGCTGGAGGCAGGGCCTGTAAGATGGGGAACATCTGGGTTCTGAGGACAGTTTCAAGGTGAAGGGAGGGAGCTGCTGCCTGTGCCTGGCTGACTATTCAACACTAAAGGCCACAGCTCTGAACCCCAGGAGGAAAGGCTGAAGAGGACAGACTTGTTAGACAATCACAGCTGGGGGCCAGGGGTAAATTTAGCTTTTGTTCAGCCCCCAGTTATGTGAGGGATGCAGGGCTCAGGGCAGTAGAGGGAGGGGAACAGGTGGCATGGGATTAACCCCGTTCCCTGGAAACCCTCCCCCCAATAATTCCTCCTCTTGGGATTCTCCCAAGGTCTTGAGCTGGGAATGGGACTGAGGTGGCTGGGCTCCCAGCCTGGTCCCTTTGGGCCCCTCCCCAGAAGTGGCTGCCAGTTGGTCGGGAGGAGTGTTGGAGAGGGATTGAATGAGCCCTGTCATCTCTCCTCACCTGCTCTTTTCTTCCACAGATCGAGTTTAACAAGGACCAGCTGGAGGGTGAGGCAAAGCCCCTGAGCCCACTGTCCATCCCAAGTCCCTCTTCAGATCCTCCTTCTATTCCCCTAACTCCATTCCCGACCTTGAAAACTCCCACACTAGTACTCTTTGTGTTCCCGGTTCTGCTCAGCTCAAGCACATAGTTTCTGAATCTCCTTTCTCCTGGTGGTGATGGGACCCCTTGTCAACACTGACCCCTCCTTATACTTCAGAGTTCAAGGAGGCCTTCGAGCTGTTTGACCGAGTAGGGGATGGCAAGATCCAGTACAGCCAGTGTGGGGATGTGATGAGGGCCCTGGGCCAGAACCCCACCAACGCCGAGGTGCTCAAGGTCCTGGGGAACCCCAAGAGTGATGGTGAGGGGACCTCTGGGACGATGCGGGTTTTCAGTTTGGTGGTGGAACCGAGGAATGTTGGTAAGGTGACAAAAAATGCTGAGGTGGGTCCCAGGACTTTAGAAACTGTCAGACGCAGGGGCAGAAAAGCATCGTGAATGTTGAAGGGATAAAACCCTTCATGGTGGGTATGGGAGCTGGGTCCTGGGTGACACTACAGTGACCTTTCCTTCACTTCTCTGATCTTCAGAGCTGAAGTCCCGGCGTGTGGACTTTGAGACTTTCCTGCCCATGCTCCAGGCAGTGGCCAAGAGCCGGGACCAAGGCACATACCAGGACTACCTGGAGGGGCTTCGGGTGTTTGACAAAGAGGCGAATGGCAAAGTCATGGGAGCAGAGCTCAGACAAGTCCTCACCACCCTGGGTGAGGCAGGCACCAGAACTCCTGTGGGGCTGAGAGGAGGGGGTGAACTAAGGAGAAGCTTGGCTAAGTAGGCAGAGCCAGGGAGGGATTACTTTCCTGTAGGTCATGGGCAGGAGACTGAGAAGGTCAGAGCCTTGGGGACAATCTGAAGGTCTTAATCCTGTGGAGGCTAAAGTGTGTGGGCTGCAGATGACTCCCAAAGGGCAGAGGAAAGGGGATGAGGTGGGAGATTTGAGTTTCGGTTTTGGAAGAGATGGTCGTACTCTATGATATGGTATGTCTCTTAATCCTCTGGAATTCAGTTTCCTTATCTGTCAAAACTTTCACCGGGTGTAACCGAGGTGAAACGGAAAGCAAGATTCAGGGACACGTTCAAGGCATGCTCATTACAGGGAGAGGATTCTCTTGGGGGACTGTTGCTGTGGGCAAGTCTCCAGGGTGGAAGAAGAGGAGGTACCACTCAGAAGAAAGAGGCCTAGGTTGATGAGGGAGGGAAGGCAGAGGCTAAAACGCCGTGTCTGGGGCTCAGGAGAGAAGATGACTGAAGAGGAGGTGGAGGCAGTTCTGGCAGGACATGAGGACAGCAACGGCTGCATCAACTATGAAGGTGAGGGGCCAGACAAGCCGAAGGGACAGGGGAAGCGGGGAGGCAGGAAGTTCGAGGTATGTGGGTGAGGCACCCTGGGACCCATATTATCTCAAGTCAGGTGGCTCATCATCAGGCCAGCTTCTGCAGCCCCTCTTGCCTCCTCTCTCTGCAGCCTTCCTGAAGCACATCCTAAGCGTCTGAGCTCCACAGGTAGGGCCCTCCCACTTCGCCTTGACAGGCAAGCCTCCTTCCCTTCCCTCAGCCAGGGTGGAAAAGCAGGGAAGTACATCTGCATGTCCTGCTGCGCGAGAGCGCCAGGATTTGGCAACTTTCATCTTTTTCCACAGGTGCGGTGGGGTCGGATACTTCCCCCCCTCCCGCCCCCCGCAGGCGAAAGCAAGTTCCTGCCACCAGGAGGCTATTGTTTCAAAATAAAGAGACGGTTCCTCCCTTGGTCTCCGACTCTGGCTTTCTTTATAGGTGGGGGAGGGAAGGAAGGAAAGGGAGGGCTCTCTTCTCCTCCCACCCCTCCCCAATCCGACAACCTCTGACTTTCTTGCTTCTCGGAGGAGCAGATTCCTCGCGCCCCACTCCACCCTCTTCTGCAGTTTCTGTGCCCCAGATAGGGCTGCTCAGGAGAAACGAACAGCAGTGGGTCCCGCCCATCTCATTACTAATATAGCAGCGTCATCTGCATAAACCCGGGCCAGGATTCCTATTGGCTGGGTCGGCTGGGGGTGACGTAATTGGGACGTACTAAGACTAGGGTTGGGCCCGGAACCGGAGCCATTACTGCAGGAAAAGGTCCCGCAGAGCTGAGCGGTCAAGATGGTGGGGCCCAGCGCTGGGAAGATGAGCGGGATTTGGGGCGAGAGGCGGGAAGCCGGGGATAGGGGGCGGGGAGAAGGCAAAAGGTAGGGGGTAAAGGAACCTGAGGGCCTTAAAGGTTGGAGGTGGGGTTGGAGTGTCGGGGATCCTGTCCTGCTGGGAAGCGGGTCCCCAGCATGAGAACGAGAGTTTGTGGTTCAGAGTTCTTGGGACTGGGATAGAAGCTTGGGGGATTGGAGTTAAGATGCTGACCGCTCCCCTTTTCTCTGAGCAGTGTGACTTCACCGAGGACCAGACCGCAGGTAGGTAATCTGACCCCTATTGAGGTCATGCTTAGGGAGAGGGACACTCTAGCACCCTCCAGCCACCTGTCTTCTCTTCAGCACCCCCAGGGGAGTACTTCGTGGATTCCCTTCTCCCTCCTTCTGGATCTTCCATTTTCTTTTCTCACTCTTTCTTCCTCCCTTCCCTTGTACTCTAGACCTGAGCCCCAAGCACTGGGTGAGTTTTAGGTGGTGTGGGCATGTGAAACAACTTGGTCACTAATGCCTGTTGTGTGTGGGGCTTGGGGACTGTGTATTAAGCTGCCTGTGCTCCCCTGTTCCTTAGTTAGCTACTTCTGCCTCTTTTCTCCTCCTGTGATAACTTTCCCCCTCCCCCAGCTTGGAATCGTGAAGGCTGTAGACAGCAGTGACCTGTTACTTTGTGAAAATGGAGCAGGGAAGTTTGCTGAGGATACTTCTTTGTAGCTGTACTCTCTGAAAGGTCTCTGTACTGGAGGGGTGGGAAGTGGCAGGCTGGGATGACCCCAGTCCCAGGCTGCTGCTCCCACTTCCTTATAAGGACAGGGCCCAGACAGGGCGGTGGCAAATCCCTGCCCTGAGTAGTGAGGTGAGGAGGCTGGGCAGGCTGCTGCAGGCGGAGGGTATGTAAATGGCTGGTACCTCTGCCAAGGGGAGGAAGGCTGGGTATTTATGTGGGACACCTGAGTCGGAGGAAGGGACGCTGGATCCCTCTTAGAGGGTTTGGGTGCACAGCGGTATAAATATCTGGTTTCCTCAGCATGATCAAAGTGGAATGGGCCGCAGGGGCTGTAAGGGAGGGTTTGGGTCAACCCCCACGTGCCCAGTGCTGATGTTTATCTGAATCCTCAGAGTTCAAGGAGGCCTTCCAGCTGTTTGACCGAACAGGGGATGGCAAGATCCTGTACAGCCAGTGTGGGGACGTGATGAGGGCCCTGGGCCAGAACCCCACCAACGCCGAGGTGCTCAAGGTCCTGGGGAACCCCAAGAGTGATGGTGAGGGTCCTTAAGAATAACTCTGCAGTGTGGTAGTGGGTCTGCAGTCTTTAGCTGATAGCTTCGCTTTGTCTTCTTAGGCCCTGAACTCAAGCAGCTCTTGTCTAGCAAGTCCCAGATAAGATTTCTCCTGCCTTGAGTGGGAACCACATAATCCCCAGTGCTGAGAATGCATGTGACTTTGCTTCCACCTCCTTTATGGCAGAGATGAACGTGAAGGTGCTGGACTTTGAGCACTTCCTGCCCATGCTGCAGACTGTGGCCAAGAACAAGGACCAGGGCACCTACGAGGACTACGTCGAAGGCCTTCGGGTGTTTGACAAGGAAGGGAACGGCACCGTCATGGGTGCTGAGATCCGGCATGTTCTCGTCACACTGGGTAAGGCTCTGCCCTTCCTTCTTGAGCTGAGGTGCCACCTGATAGACCTCATGAGTCATCCAATTCCAGAACGCTCACTCTTTCTTCCCCTCTGCAGGTGAGAAGATGACAGAGGAAGAAGTAGAGATGCTGGTGGCGGGGCACGAGGACAGCAATGGTTGTATCAACTATGAAGGTGAGGGACTAACTGGGGTCTCACGGAGGAAGCAGCCATACAGGGCAGCTCAAGTGCAGCATTTGGGGCTTTCCCTGTCCCTGGATTCAGGCTCCAAAAAGTGCCAACAGGCAAGGGGCAGGGCCCAGCCCAGCCCAGGAGTGGGAGGCCAGGGGGGTATGACAGGAAAGGAAGGGCTTATGTGGCATGAAGGGTGGGAAAGGGATGGGAAGTAAAATAAATGGATGTCTAATCCCTCGCCGCCTGACCCCTTCACCCCATGTCTGTGTCTTGTCTTCACCATTAATGTCTCTTCCTTCCTGCAGCGTTTGTGAGGCATATCCTGTCGGGGTGACGGGCCCATGGGGCGGGTACGGCTCCTCCCAGCCCCTCTTCTCTAGTTGACCTCCCCAGTGTTTTTCTTCCCAGCCTTTGCTCTCTAGCCCCTGCCCTTCCCCTACTACCATCTGACTTCCTCCTGGCATGTCTCTGCATGGAGCTGACTGGGGACGGGAGGGGTTCCTCAAAGAGGAAGACAGCCTGGGGGTGTGGTACCTCCTCCTCTCCTAGAATGGGCTGAGGTTTTGCTTCTTAGGGCGCTGGTGTCTGGGAACTCACACCAGCCTATCCCAGTCCTGCTTCATGGTCATCCTTTAGCCCGGGAGCACGGGCAGCTGGCAGCGGGGGGTGGGTTGCCTGCCCCACTGTGCTACTGTAGCTGAAGTCTCTTTCCCGTCCTTCTGCTGGGCAGCTCGGAGGTACCCTAACCCAAAACTCTGTCTTCTCCTCCCGCCAATGGCTGACAGTAGCTGTAGGTGTAGTTGAGAACTCTTCTGCCTCTGCTGTGTTCTTGCTGCTCAGGGTGGGGTGGGGAAATAACAGCTGGTGGGAGGGGAGCTGGGGGCTGAGAGGACTGGTCAGACTCAAGGTGGCCCCTCTGCAAACTGATCCCAGGGTTGGTTGCTGTGGGCACATTCCTTCTTAGGCTACCTTTGTGGTCTTGTGGTCTCCTGGCCCCTGGTGGACCCCTCCCCTTGGCCCTGCTCCCTGGATCACCCCCTCTCCTTTCCACAGAGCTCGTCCGCATGGTGCTGAATGGCTGAGGACATTCCCAGTGTGCGCGGACACCACGCCTTCCCTGTGGGAGACTGTGTATGTAGCCCCAGAGGCCTCCTAGGTGCTCTTGTCACAGTAGTTTTCCCAGATTGTCTCTCTTGGATGATGTTTGCCATCAGCATTCACCAAATAAACTTGCTCTCTGCCCTACATGCGGTTCTGCTTTCCTTCCTGAGCAGGGTGAAGGGGAGGACAGTCTGGGGTCAATGGACCAGAGGCTGGGGAAAGCCAGCCGGCAAAGGGCCTCTAGGAACCATCTTTGCTTGATTTAAGAAATGCTGGCCTTAGTTATTGATGCTACAATGGCTACCCCTCGGGGATTAGGAAAGCCATAAATCCCTGTAACAGCAACGCTGGCCACCCTTGTGCCATCCCATATGGCGCTGAGTCCTCTCCTAGCCCTCCCCAGCACTGAAGGCCTTTTGTCGGGGAGCCCGGGGAGTGTTTATTGGCACGAAAGCCAGGCCATATTAGCACTGCCTGAGCCTGTCTCTCACTTCAGCAAGGCTAGGGGCCAACAGTAACAAGTAGCTGAGATGCCTGCCTTCTCTCCGCCTAATAAGGGAAGATATGAAGCCACCACTTCTGAAAGGATAAATAGACAAAATCTCTGGGATGTGAGGATGTCCTTCCAAGTCTTAAATGGCTATTTTGAGGGCAGGTGAGAGAGAGCCTCTGCCCAGTCCCTGCACCAGTCATACAGTCTGGACAGCTGTGCTGCCCTTGGCCTGTTTGGGAGAGAGGCCCAGTGCCTCTGCAGCCCCGCCGAGCGCCACTGGGAAAGACTCCCAGGAGTGCTGCCCACAGCCTGATTCCCCACCCCCCCACCCCCGCCCCACCTAACAGCCACAGGTAAGAGAACACAGAAGGCATCCACAGATGGAACTGAAAGCAAATTAATTTATAAAAAAAAAAAAAAAAAGGAAAAAAGAAAAAGAAGAAGAAAGAAAAAAGAGAAAATTTACAGAAAACTTTTGAACAGAAGAAAGGTGCCAAGACGCAGAGGAAGAGAAATATGGGGACACGAGGAACACAAGGCCTGGTGGGAGGAACCAGGAAGAACCGGTGGAGAGCCTGGAGTCACTTTTGCCTTCACACCAAGGACGAAGAGCGGGGAGCTGGTACTGGGGGCACTGGGATCCGGGGAGCAGAACTGAGCCATGAGCTGCGAGCAGGGGGTCGGCCCTACCCTAGGTCGGGCACCCCTTCCCCGGCTGCTGCCCCAAATCCCAAGGAATCCCTAGCTACTGCCAGCCACGGCTCTGATGGTCTTGGTGGGAGAGGGAAGAGGTGAGCGGGGTGACCCACCCAGCCCTAAGAAGGAGGTGCTTAAGTGCTTTTGACAATTTCACGTTTTTAGGACTTCCCATCCTCTTAGAGCCCCTCTCCACATCTTCTGGGAGCCCGCTCGCTGACAGAGCCCAGGCAGGAGGCAGCATAGCCCCGAGTGCCCTTTCTTCCTCTACTGCCTGCCACAGGAACCCCCAAAATGTGTCCCCACCAAATACACATACGCTGACATCAACTACGCAGGAGACTTTAAAACACAAAGCTGACATTCAGAGGGAAAGGGGCCATTGGCTGAGCTGGGGTGGCCTAAAACAGCAACACCGAGGAAGCAGCAGGAGAGATTAGTGGGAATAAACTGGGGGTGGGGTGGCCAAGGGGGTTCGGGAGCTGCCTCAGTCACTAACGAGAGGCCGGAGGAGACAGGTTATCTGTACCCTGTTCTATCCCCAGAGCTCTCCCCAGAACCTAAATTCCCCTTTCCTAAAACTTACCTCCCTCCTCAAAATATGTAAAAGTTGGATTTTTTTCCACTGGGTGGAGGGAGCTCCAATGTGGCTTTTTTTAAATCTCTACTTCCTTTTAAAGAGCTTCACTTTTTTTCAATCCATAAAAAATGCAATAGTTTTGAGGGGATGTACCCTTAGAAGTGGTTAATTAGAACCTTGTATAAACACTTCCCCCAGCCCTTCCTTTGAGGGCAGCATCCCCATCCTATCTTCTCTCCCAGACATTAGAAACATCTTTTCAACAGAAGTCCTTGAATAATCCAATATAAAAGTGCATGCCTCTGACAGGCATGGTGGGGGCTTTGGAGGGGCAGGAGGAGCTTTCCTTACGTAGTGATGAACTCTCCAGGCTGGGGAAGGGTCCCAGTGGTGGGGAGAGGGCTGTTCCTGGAACCTTGATATCCATGGGGGGTGAGGGAGAGAGATGTCTGGCTGGCTCCTCACTGTGTGGGCGGCACAGGAGTGACTGTGCCTGGACTCGGGGCCGTGGGGTCTGGAGGCAGGGGGGTGCCTGGGTCTGTGGAGAGAAGGGAGCTGCATCAGCTGGGGTGAGCAGGAGAGAGGGCTCCAGACCCAGGCCACCAGACAAACAACCGGGCATGGCATGCAATGGACAGGAGATGAAAGAGTACCCCACGGTGTACAACTTCCTTTCCCCGACACCCTTTCCCACCATACGCTGGGAAAACTGGGATACCCCAAATCATCCTTCTGCCCCCAAGGGAACTCTCTACATGGGGCACTTGAACGTGACGGGAACAAGCAAAGGGAACGCCAATCATCATGCAGACAAGTAGCTGTTTTTCCAGTTTACAACGGAGATGCTCTGTGCCACAGGACTCCTCCATGACCCACCAGTGAAAGGCCCCAGCGTCATCCCAGGGGTGGCAGCTGCCAGGCTGGGGAATGGTGGAGGACAGCCAGAGAGGCCCTTCCCTCCTGTGTTCTAATTTTACCAGAGCGTTCAAAAAGGGGTCGTGGAAGCTCTAGTACCTGAGCCCACCCCCCCTGCCCTCCAGCCCTCCACGTGGACCCCTCTCCCTCACCCTTCTCCCCTCCAGGACCCTTCTCACCTGGCAGTGGGCTGGCACTGGGCAGGAGGTTGCCCTGAACAGCTGCCACAATGGCAGGGCTCTGGGCTGCGGCGGATCCGAGCCCCGGCCCAAGAGGCAAAGAAGATGGCATGGTGGTGGTCGCCGGCAGGTTAGGATGTAGAGGGTTCGCCATGGACACAGGCAGGTTAGGGGGGGGGAGAGTGGCCGGGGCAAACGGGAGATGGTGGTGATGCCCATGCAGGTTAGGAGGAGGGGGGAGGTTAATACTGATGGAGTCGGCTAGGCTACCAAATGGGATGATGGATGGAGCAGGGGGGGGAGGCGGCATGCCAAAAGGCAAACCCAAAGGAGCATTACCCGCCACGCCTGGGTGCCCGCTGCCTGGCACTGCCCCTGGCATCATTGAGGGAGGAGTTTGTTGGTTGGGGAACGGTGAGGGGCCTGGGAATGAAAAGGAGAGATCGAGAAGATTAGAAGCATACAATCTCACTTGCCAACTCACTTTCACAGCGAGGATAACCTCGTCACTCCTAGGTGCCACCTTCCTTTTTCCTGATACTAGAATAAGCGGTAAAGCCTTGGAACAAAATTCCCAAAGTCTGGGACTGGGGAGGGATCCCTGCTGGCATAGGGATATAACCAAGGTCAATCTATAGAAATCGAGGCTGAGCCTCATCTCCAGTCCTATCCCATATCCCCTCTGAGGGGAACTGGAACAGTCACCTGGATCCCTCCAGTCAGCCAGAGCTTCAGAATCCATCACTCACCGTGGGGTCCAGGGGGGGGTACCCCTGGTGGGACTGCCCCAGGCTGGGGGGCTCCAGCTGCTTGCTGCTGCTGTGGCACTGCAGTTGACCCTGCCTGCCCAATCTGTTCAGAGGGGCCCAAGCTTCCGGGAGGGGCCCCACTGCCCGCAGAGGCAGGGGCCATGGAGGCTGGAGCCAGAGCCAGGCCGTGGACAGCGGGTGGCCCAGCAGCGCCCGCAGGTGGGACAGGCTGGGAGCCCGGGGGCAGGGCTTGCGGGGGCGGCTGCTGCTGTTGGTGCATTTGCTGGAAGTGCTGCTGCCGGGCCCTCATCTCCGCGTACTTCAGCTGCTCCATGTGGAAGGCTTGTCTGTCGGCCAGGAGCTGCTGCCTCTGATACTCCAGCTGCCAGGGCCAACGAAAAACGGTTACTCGGGTTCAGGAGACCCCAGAGGAGAACGCCTTGTCCCCTGCTTTGTCTTCTGACAAACCCAGACTCTCGTTCTGCCAGTTCCCCACGCCAAATCTCACCCTTGTGCTTGGCTTCCTCCGTGCCCCGCCCCCCGCCCTCCCCTCTCCAATTCCCCCCACCAGGTCTTCTGGCTGCCGCTGGCTTCTCACTGCAGTGGACTTAATCTGGTGGCAGCCCTTCCTCATTTCAGCTCCAAAGCTCTGAATCTGTCATTACTTTAATCTGGAAAACCCCTCCAGTTCCTCTTGTCAAATCATGTTCTTCTCTTCCTTCAAAACTGGGGAAAAACTCACCACTCTTAGGAAGCCATCCCAGATCAACTCCCTAGCCTCTGAGCTTCAGCCTTTATTTCGTTCTCTCTCAGGACTTCTATACTTAATTGGAGACCTCTTAATTTGCATTTGTCAGATACCTGAAGCATTAACTGGTTTTGATGTCTCCACATTGTATGTTTGATATCTTCAATTGGGGAGATCAGGGTCAGAGTCCCTGTCTTCTAGTTCTTTTATATCTTCCCAAAATCAAAATGATTCAACACCTTGTCCATCCCATTCCCTTTCCAAGTTCACCTCCTGGATCTGAAGCCCTTACCCTCTCATCATGCCTTAAACCTGTTCAATCACTCAACAAATCTCTATTGAGAGTCTACTATGGGCCAACCACCCTTCAAGGACCTGGAGATGCAGCAATCGAAGAACCGACTAGAACGTGACCCTGGAGCTGACGTTCTGTGGGACCTCGGTCTCCAGGATGCACCTGTGGATTGCGTATCCTCAGCTGCCTGGGCTGACTCCGGCTCCGGCCTGGGCTAGCCCGCTCTGCTGTGTCGCCCTGTTGGCCTCAGGCTCTCTGCACTGCTGCTCCCTCCATCCTAAACTGGGGCCTAGCCCAGTGTCAAGGTGGGACCCCACCAACACCCAGGGGACATAACTCACTGCTTCTCGCTCCCGGTCCATGATCGTCTCTAGCTCTTCAAAGTGCCGGAGTTTGATTTCCAACTTTTTCATCTGGGTCTCCACCAGCAGGGCCACCAGAGATTTGATCTTCCTCTCCTCAACGGCAGCCAAGTGCTAAGGAAGGAGGGGTGGGGCGGCCCGTCAGTGGGAGGACCCAGCTGAAGACATTCCGGGACCGAGAAGGGTAGCATGGAGGCTGCCAGGTTTCAAGAAAGAACTTGTTGTGGTCACAACCCAGAAAGCAGCACAGGCTTGACCGATATTTTTAAAAGAACATGAAGAGAGAGAGAGAGTGGCAAAGGATAAGACAAGGTCAAGTAATTAGAGGGTGAAAACAGGCCCAGTGGTAAAGGCTTAAAAAAGCTTAGAGAAGAGATGACCGAGTCTCCCTCTCACGATCAAAAGGGAAAGGAAACAAGCCAGCGTCGTTTAAGGATGACAAGAAAAGATTTCTTCCAGGTGATGTGAGATGAGGGAAGGGGCACCTCCTCCCCTGGGTCTCTGGTCCTCACCTTGGCCTTCACGGCAGCGGCAGCCAGGGCAGCGGCCGCAGCGGTGGAGAGGTTGCCCTCGCCGATGTCACGCTCCACCTTCGTCTTCCTTTCCCCCTCCGACTCCACCACTTCCTTCAGCACTTCCTCCTGCCCTTCCTTGGGCTCCTTCTCCTTCTCAGGATCAACTGGGCCAGGAAAAGGGTCTTAAGCCCTACAGCCTCGCTTCCTTCCTGGACCCCAACCACCATGCTCGAGGCTCACCTATCGGGTCCCCGTCACTCTTCTCTGACTCCTTCTCGCTGTCGCCGTCTTTCCCTTTCTCGTCATCCTTCTTGGGCGCCTCGCTGGTCTTCTCCTTTGCTTCTTCCTCTATAGCCCCAACTCCTTCTCGTGGTTCCTGGAGTCCCAGGAAAGGGGGGAGCATCAGGGCGCTGGTTCGCACACAGAGGGCCCAGACCAGGAACTGAGTTTACGCCTCTTACTTGGGAGGTCCAGCCCAGCCTGCCTGAGCTGAACGGAGCCGGCTCCCCCCACCGCGGTCCACGCCTGTCCCCTCTGCCCTCCCAGCCTGTGTGGGTCCCGCTATACCTTGGGCTCCTTCTTCTCCTCTGTGGCCTGGCCCTCCGCCCGCGCCTCGTCAGTCCCGCTCTCCTCTGGGCCCGGGGGAGAGGAAACGGGAAATGTCTGACACAGTCTGTCTACAACGCTCTTCCAACAGCCCCTTCTCCTAGCCAAGATCTTACTGGGAGGACCAGTGGGGAGCCACGGTACCTAAGGTAAAGCCCTGGGAAAAACAAAAGCCCCACCAATTCTCCCCATTCGTCTTGTGCTCTTAGGCCAACTGGACGCAGGGATGGTGTGGGGAGGCCAGGTGGCTCAGGCTCTTGGGAAAAAGGGAGGAGTCCGGGGACATGCCAGGGCTTACCAATCCGCTCAGGCTCATCAGAGGTGGTTCCTGCAATGCCACTGCTTTCCAGACCAAAGGCTGGGTCTGCTTTGCCTGTCACTTTGGCTGCTTCTTCCACTTTCCGAACGTGGGCCTCCACCAAAGCTGTGGGTACCTCTTCCTTCATTTTGGAGAACTCTTCTGTAAGACCCAGAGAGGGTGAGGCTGGGAGCGGGCGGTAGGCAGTTCTGGCTCTCCCTGTGAGAGCTTCCTCACAAGCCCGGCTCTTCATCTACACCTTCATGGAGCTGGACAGGTGCCTGGGCCGATGCCAGCAGCACACAAGGCCAGGAAGGCAGCCAAACTTGAGGGGGTTTCACGGCCTGAGTACCCAGCCCTTCAAACGCAAACCGAGAGGGCCAGGACCCCTCCGCATTACCTAGGGCTGACTTCGCAGCAGCGGAGGCCACTCGAGGGTCGACGACAGAGGCCAGGAAGGCAACGGTGCTCATCACAGGGTTGCCGGACTGGCTGAAGGGGATGGGTTGGTAGGCCAGGGGGCCCAGGGAGGCCTCTGAGTCCTCCAGGTACGGGTCTTCAATGGGAAGCCGAAGAAAATGCAAGATGCATTCGTCCTGTGTGCGGCTTCCCACGTGCTCTGATACTTTGTTCCAGTCATCTTTGTACATTTCCAGTGCCTGGTGGTGGTGGAGACACAACCTCACTTAGCCACTTTCCTTGAAGGTCAACACCCCCATCCCACTAAACGGAGCTGCTTCAAAGCTCTCTGGGTTGTGGTATTTGTGTACTCTGCTGGGTCCAAGGGGGATCTGCAAGTAGCACTAAGAAAGGACAAGGGGTTGACGAAATGGTCCCAGTCCCTGGCCTGGAGCTGGTCCTTGGGGCAGGTGCGATGGGCACCAGGAAGGAGAGAGACTGGGGCAAGATCAGGCTCTCCCCGCTCACGAGTGCAGCCGGCCCCCTGGCCACTTCCGTTTTCATAGGGCTCCCCTTCCCTTGCCCTACTTACCTCCAGGAGTAGCAGGGTCTCCTGTTCTGTCCACTCTCGAGTGGCACTGGCCGCAGCTTTGCTCTGCAGGGGAAACACAGGTGGGTCAGAGGGAGGAGCCCGCAGCCTCAAGGAGCAAAGGTGCACCACGCCCAGGCAGCCCCCACCTCCGTACCTTGGAGGGGACGTTCTTCTTTGTGTACATGTCCGTGCGCAGCCCAAAGTTCTGCATGTCTGTCGGTTTCTCCTTGCCTTTATCAGGGAAGTTGAGCATTTGCTGGGAAGCAGAGGTCTGCTATTTGTGGAGGGGAAAGAAAGAGGTGAGTCCGAGTGACTGCCAGGAGCCAGGGGCAGACAGAGAGACAGGACAGACAGAAGGAGCTTCCTTCCCACAGCCAGGGACACCCCTGGGCGGGACTTCCTCCCTCACTGCTGTAGCTCCTCTGCTCTCATGGCTCTTCTTCCCGGGCAGGGGCCCCCCAATAAAGGGGCAAATAAGAAGCCCAGCGGGGTCTACACCCCACCTACCAGCTCTGGCTTGCCCTTAGCCGTCTCTGGCACCAAGTCATCCAGCTCTTTGCCCTTTCGCCCAGCCTTGGTATCAGCATCAACCTGGCGGCCCTGGGGGACAGAGCTTGGCGTCATGGAGGCTGGGCAGGAAAAGACCAGGCCGAGGCCCTGGAGGCCTCAAGAGCAAATGCCGGGCAGCTCGCAAGCTTGGGGGGCACTCATGCCACTGTTCCGTACTCCCTTAGTGATTATTTAGATCTGTAGTTGGCATGATATCCATTTGTATTCACATGGATCTTTACAGGTTCTCTTAGAATTCAGGAGCTGAACAAGTAGGCTCTAACCCTACATGTGTGACCCTGGGCAAGCCACGTAACTTTTCTCTTCTTAATTTTTGTGATGTATGAAATGGAAGTGGAAAAAAAATGGAAGTGACAAAAATTATGAAGCAAAAATGAAAAAATGTTGGAAACGTGACAAAGTTTAAAAATTTCATGCAACTTAATTTTAAGCCATTTTTCTCTATCCGCTCCGTCCCCTAATTAGCCTGTCTGCTCCCCAAGGACAAGAAGCATCTCTTCTGCCTCAGCAAGTCCTCACAGTCTTGGGCACAAAGGCTGAGAGAGGGTGCTAAATACATGGGGCTGATTCCTGTGGCCCTTTGCATCCCCTGGGAAAGGAAGAAGCCTCAAAACACTCCTGAACCATTACCCTAAAAAACCAGAAAAAGAAAAGTGCGAAGAAGCCCCATTTTGCCCAATCCCACCCTGTCCCCACAGCCCCTCGCCCTACCTGCGGGGTCTTGGGCTGCAGAGGCACCAGCCCAGACGGTGTGTCAGCCAAGACGTGGAAGTGCGAGGTGGGCGGAGGCCCCATTGGTGTTGGTCGACTCTCAGCATCCACCTGGTAGTTAATAAGACCCCACTGTTCTAGGAAGGCATGGACTCTGTGAGGAGAGAGGCAGAGACACGGTCACACACGAGGAGGAGGGCTGGGGTGGAGCTGGGGCGCCCTCTTCTCCACTCCTCCCACTCCCTGGGAAATACCGCCTCCTCCCAGCATCTATATGCCAGTGACACCCACGTCCACATCCACAGCGGGGGCCTCTCTCCATACCCACCCAGCTACTAGACATCTCCCCTTGCATTATCTCGCTGGGTAGGCTCCTTCACTACGGACGCGCCCCTCCTCCATTCCTTCACACTTCTGAGAGCGCCCCTGCCATTCCCTAAGTCACCCGTACCCGAACCTGAACTTCGCCTTTCTCTAGAGATGTTCTTTCCTGCTCGTCCCCTATGCTCCTTGCCGGCCTCTCTACATCAGCCAAGAGACATCTGTGGGCATTCATCCTCAGGTACCCGCTGCCCCTCAGCTGCAGACCCACCTCATGATGGCACAGACATCACCCGCCAGGTTCCTGCGGCAGGCAGTGGACGTGAGATACTCTTGGGGGTTCAGCCGGTAAGTGTCGATCATGAAGTTTCGATAGGCCAGGTAGCTTAGAAAAGAGAGAGATGAACGATGAGAGGGCTGAAGGGTAGGTAAAATGGTAAGAGAGCTAAGGACTCCTCCTGTGTGACAGAGACAGAGAAGAACACCGCAGCTGACTCAGTACACACTGCGGGTCACTGTGTGCTAGACACGAGGGGTTCAAACCTTCGATGGGGTTTTTAGTTAAATGAGTTATCTCCTTAGCTGTACTTGGGGATGTTTCATCCAACGTTTTTTGGCTGTGCCACTCGTCTTGCAGGATCTCAGTTCTCTGACCAGGGATTGAACCCAGGCCACCACAATGAAAGCCTGGAATCCTAACCACTAGGTCACCAGGGAACTCCCTCAATCCAACTTTTGAAAAGGAATCAAGAGGTAAGAGAAAGTGCCCTTAATTCCAAAGGCAGATGTTAAAGGGAAGTCCTGATCGGTGCCTCCACCTACTCAGCATGGCATGGTATTGAGAAAACGTGTTTCAAAGGTGGAAAGGTCTAAGTTCAAATCCTAGTTCTATTGCGATGGCCTTAAACTTTCTGAACCTCAGTTTCCTCATCTGTAAAATGAAGTGTCTATTGAGAATTAGAAAGGTCTGCAGAGGTTTAGAACAGTGCCGGGCACACTGTACTAGCCCCCCAAACGGTAGCTATTGTGTGGTATAGTGTAAAATGTGAGAACATGAACCAGACTAAAGGACTCAGATCCCAGCTTTACTACTCATGAGCTGTGTGACCTTAAGCAAGTGACTTAACACCTCTACACCTCAGTTTCCTTATCACTAAACTGAAGATAACAGGACCTACTTCTAAAGCTGACATGAATATTAAATTAGTCAAGGTACGTAGGACACTTAGGATAACGCCTGGGAGATAGTAAGCTCTCAAAACATGTAGGCAATTATCATTTACTATTTTACACCAACAGTGCAAAGTGTAGAACAGTTCTAGTTCCAACTCTGCCTGCAGATCAAGTTGCACTCCTGTCATCTGTCACTACTTCCTCTGGAGAGAGTAAGGCTTTTTCACACACTGTTTTCCCCAGGAAGAGGAGGAGGAGCGAACCATACCAGGCTTCAGGGAAAGAAACATGGTGGAAGGGAAGGTGGCCCCGGAGCAGGGAGTGGGGAAGCCGAGGAGCAGCTGGGAAGCCAGCTGGTTCAGTTCTCAGGGGGCCTGGGCTCAGCACTAAGTCCCACCTGCCTCACCATGTATATCCTGGAGCATCCCTAACCATGGAAAACACCAAACTGAAGCCAGGCAGATTTGGCCCGGCAGGAGGAGCCTTGAAGGAGATGAAGACTTCTGAGCCCCAAGCCCAGACTTTACAAAACACATCTCTCCATCCCTTAAGTTCACAGACGTGGGTCTTAATAGTTCCTCCTCCCATTTTTTCCTATCAAAACCTACTCTAAGGGACCAATAGCAGTCAGTTATATTTTAGTCAAAGCTACTACTTATGCTAGAGATATGTGCATTTTAGACAGCATGAGTAATTATGGATGGAGAGGCTCTGCAGGCACCGGAGCAGATACTTGTTTTGAGCAGAAGAGGTATATGCTTAATATGGCCCCCAGGCAAATCCCAGAGAGCAGTGGTCGCAGTGCTGGGCTGAGGCTGCCTGTGGGCAGAGACCATGTCTCTGTAAGCCTAGCACAGTGCCTGGCTCATGGAAGGAGCTCAAGAAATGTCTGCCACACTGGATTGGGAGGAACAAATGGGGACACAGGAGGGAGAGCATCAGGAGCTGCGATTTCCTTACATTTCTGGAGTCTTGGACTTGTTCTTGCCGTTGAAGAACTCAGGGAGAGCCCTCCGCTCTATGGCATGAACACTGCAAGACAAGAAAGGGTGCATTCGGAGGCTCTAGAGGAGAGATGAGACCCCAAAGGGAGGAAAAGCCTGGAAGATGGGGCAGCGGGAAGGAATGAGACGCTTGGGGAGAACTCTCCGCCAGGGCTGGAAGACTCTGAGACCAGGAGCTTCCCTAAAACTGAGCTGTACCCCGGTCTCCCTGGCTGAGGAAGAGGCAACTCATTTGGAGGCAGGAGGAGGAACGTCATGTTGATCCGTGGAGCAGGAAAATGAGGATTTAGTGAGACGGTGGAGCCGATACCTGTTATAGTCAAACCACGCAGCATAGCTTGGGATGATGATGTGATGCGTCTGCTCGGTCACGTTGTCCTCATGCAGGTCCGGATTCTTGGTCTGCTCCCCCTTGTTCCCCGTGCTGTTCTCATCCTCATCCTGCGAGCATGGAGGCTGCTGGACTCTCAGCATTCCCACCTTGCCCCTAGCAACCCCTGCTTCTCCTACACCCCCAGGAATGTGGGCACTAAAGACGGGATGGGAACGAACAGTTCTGGGCCCCGGGACTCAAAGCGTCAGAGTTTTGACCAACAGCTAGAAATCGGGTGGGAGAAGTCTGGGCAGTGGAAAGTTCTGGGTAGAAGGAACTTTATAATCACAAGTCAGAATCACATAGAGAGGTAGGGCCTCTCTAAACTGGCTCCACCTTGCCCGTGGTCTCCATGCTTTCATCCTCTTGTTCATCTGAAAGAGAGAGACAGCAAGATAGCAGGCTGGAGCCTCCTCAGGGGCCGCACAACTAGTGTGCTTTCGGAAAGGCCCTGGCAGGCTAGGGGCAGGTGGCAGCCTCCCCTCCCCTCCTTTAGGCGTTGACCACCCTGCCCCAAGCTCCCCATCTTACCCAGGTCAGTCATGGTGCCTCCTTTGACTGGGGCTGACTCCGAGTCCTTCTTAGTATTGACTGCCAGGGGAGAGAGTCATTTTTACAGACAGGTTCTGCCTAAATCAAGCCCTCACCTCTCCAATGCTAACAGTTCCAGAGAGCTCACTTTCTCCAAAAGCTTGCCCCATCTGATCACAAAACGTAGCAACTTCCTCCAGTCACAGTCATTCTGTGGCTTGAAACTTTCTCCCCTTCCTGCCACTTTCTCCCCTTCCCCAACCAAAAATTCATTTAACTCAACTTTTTTCTTATAGAGAAGCATCTTCTACTCTATGAACACTCATCAATCATTCTTGTCTTTGATTGGCCCTTATCTCCATTCATGTGTCTGTAAGTTCTTCATGGACTGAGACAGAGTCTGACCAAACCACTCTGTAGAGGAGTAGTTGGATCTTAAACGTTTTTGAAAGCAGAGGACATTTTCCTCCACTGAATTCATACCCAGCAGCTCAGGAGAAAACACAAATAGAGAGGAGAGCTGCTCTGATTGATGAGGGGGTGGAAGCCGGAACTCCTGTCTCTCAGTGGCCTCCCCTATCCTACTCCGGAAACCCACTCCTGGATGTCTGTGGAATACAGACTGTAAACCAGTACTGCAGAGCAATGGTCTCCAAAATGGGGACGCAAAAGAGGGTCCACTGAAATACAGGCAAAGAATATCAGAACCTCTCTTTATATTTTTTAATCTTATCCTCTACATTTGCCCATTTTTAGACAATGTATGTGTTTCATAACGCTCCTAAAGTAGCGGTAAATAGTACACGTGTATAATTTGTGCTCAAATATATTTTACTGACGGTGTGTAATAAAAAAAGAGTTTGGAGACAGAGCACAGTCCACAACTCAGATACGGATATGAAGTTCAAGGCTTGTCTGTGGTGATGAAAATGGTTTCAGTAACGAGCTAAGCTGAAGGGAAAGATCCTCTACACCTGGAGCTGGGCCTGGGAAGTCAGCCCACCCAGGGGGTTTGACACAGGAAGAGCTGGACAGGGAGCGGGGGCCCAGGAGCTTGGTCTGGCCCATACCTGTCTTGGGCAATGTCACCTCTTCCACATTGGGGACCGGTGAGGGCTCATCCATGTCCTTTGTCAGGTCTTCTTGCTCCTCTTCTCTGTGGCCACGCTTTGACTTGGTGTAAGGTGTTGAGGGACTGGGAAGGAAAGAGAGTGAAAGAGAATCTAGTCACCCCTGGACAAGGAATCCCTGGAAGGTGAGGTCCAACGGAAGGGAAGCAAGAAAGACTCCCAAAGAGACGGTGAGGTACAACATGATAAATATAATTAACATTGCCGTATGGTACACATGAAAGTTGTTAAGACAGGAAATCCTGGGAGTTCTCAGCACAAGAAAAAAAAATGTTTTTACTTATTTATTTTTCTATTTCTTTAATTTATTATCTACATGAGACGGTAGATGTTCACCAAATGTATTATGATAATCACTTCATGATGTATGTAAACCAGATCATGATACTGTATTCCTTAAACTTATATAGGGCTGTATGTCAACTACACCTCAATAAAACTGGAAGGAAATAAAAAAGGGAGAGAGAATCCTGAGGGCAGAGCTGAGCAAAGAGAAACCCATCACTATAGAGTAATGGGAAGAGGCAAAGGCCTTTCATTTGGAGATTAAGCTCTCTGTGAGTTTACTAGTGGCCGGGATCAGAAGTATCCACTGGACAGCTGAAGACCTCCTCATCCTCCCTCTCAGGCTCAGCCAGGTCAGGGCCCAGTGGTTACGGGAGGCAATTTGTCCTTCCTTCCTTGACCATGGTGTGGACAGAGCAGTAAAGGCGGGGGCGGGTTAGGGGCTGGCCTACCCTTTCTTAGCATTCTTCTTCTTAGCTTCTGGGGTCGGTGAAGGGGATGGGGAGCGCTTCCTCTTCTTATAGTTCCCCCCCTTCTTGTCCCGTCGATCCGAATCTGGGCTGTTCACCTGCAGGTTGGAGAATTGGGGCAAAGGTCAGCCAACAATCTCTAGCAAAGACCTGTTCTGAGACTTGTGCTAAGGGCTCAAGGAGAAAAGAAGAAGAGCTTTCACCTCATCCGTCAGTGTCTTGGCTGAAATCTTCTTTCGGCGGGAGACAGGGTTTTTGTCATCATTTACTTCATAGTCTTCCTCATTCATCCATTCATTGAAGGTGTCTGTGTCCAGGATCCACTTTGCATGAACCTGCAGTACAAAGGCAGACTGTCCTGGAGAGAGGCCTGGAAGCCCCAGTTCTGTCTGGGGATCCTTAACAGAGGAGCCCAAGGGCACAGGAGCCTCTGCTTCACCTCCAAAGAGTGGTCTGGCCCTGGCATTCTTCTTGGGGGAGGGGCACAGACAAGAAAAGCTCACCTTCCTAGGTTTCTCAGGAGTCGGAGCATCTTCCACAGATGCTTCAATTTCACTGGCTGGGATCCACGTGTCGTAACTGCCGCGGGAAATTGAACGTAAACCACAATCAATGGGATAGAGTTGTGGAAAAATAAAGTGCAAACCTTTTACCTTTCCCATTTACAAAAAGTATGGGTTGTTGGGTTATTTTTTGGTATGATTATTTTTCCAATTAATATTGGGATTCTTTTCACTATAAAGTAATAAAAATGATTATAAAATATTTCAAAAATAGAGAAGAATCACTCTAACACAAGTTCTTGTGACACTCAGTATATATTTTTTCCCCCAGTAACTTTTTCTGTACAATTTTGTTTTTATATAATTGCATTGATGCTAGATGTTATTGTACGTCCTACTTTTTGCAATATTTATCTACAAATCACGTGTTATCTCTATCAGTTTAAAGACTGCAAAATAGCCCACTGACTAGATATTTAAATTTGCTGAAACATTTTCCCACTGTTAGATAGAGATTATTTCTAATGTTTACTTACCAAAAATTATACTACGCTAACCATTTCACACAGAAAGCCCCAATCCTTTTAGACTAAGCCTTGTCCAATAAATCCAAACTTGCCCCAAGACAGAGGATTCACGTAATAGGTGGGAGGAGAACAAATTAACGTTAGACCTAAAAATAACCCTCGAAGAGTGCCTTCTCGCTTTACTAGATGTTCTAAGGCTTCTCAGTCTGGCTCCTGTACTTAAACCTGCCCCAGGAACCCATCCTCACCTGTCAGGATAGTAGCCCCAGTGCAGAAGAACCTGCTTATCCCTCTTCATGACTGGCCGTACCCATTCCTCTGGGGATAGAGAGAGCAGAGAGAAACATAAGCTAAAGGGAGATACACACAAAATAACTCTGTACACAACTCCTATTGCAGCAGGGGATCTGGAAATAGGAACAAAGGTGGTAAGAGGATTCAGGGCTGAAAGGAGAGAAGAGCCCAGGCACTGCAGAGCTGCTGAGCAGTCCTCCACCTCCTAGTCCAAGCTGTCCACTGCAGTGACCAAGAAAACCCTGGTCTCACCTTCCTCCAGGTTCCCTGGGACAGGATACACAACATGGGAGGCATTGTTCTTATCCTCAGTGACCGTTCCCTGGATGGCACAAGGAGAAGCAGGTAAGTATGGTCCCCTCCGAATTACTCATGGATGTAAATAAACCAAAGTAAGGTTTAACCACAGATCTGCCTTCCTAATCATATTTTGCTCAGAATGGTATCAAAGTTGGTTTGCATTCTCTAAGCACACATCAGCTAAGTGGCAGAGAGAAACAGCTGGGATTGTGCAAATAATGGAGACAAATCAAAGAATTTTAAATTGCAGATAATCCTCTGAGTAGATAATCTGTCACACATGGGAAACGTACAGTCGATTTTATGTCCCTGTATGTCCCAACAACATCTGCTTGTTATTATAGAGTTCCAAAGAGCAAAGATTTCATTGATCTGAAACCAGGCAATCTCTAGCTCAGTGGAAGTAGATGCTCTTCCCCCAGGCACATGCACTCTCTAGGAACAGTGATCCAAATCTGCCAAGACTGGGAAAGGGGAGGAACAGAGAAAGAGAGTCTCAAGGCTTTAATTCTAATACTTTTCCAAGTAGGTAGGGCTACCTCAGGGCTGCTGCTTGTATGGAAAACTTCAGAAAGAGAGTCATGGAGTTTCTAAAACCTCTCCTGACCCACCCACTCACCTGATGTCTCTTGATAATGTCTTTTAATTTCCCTAGCAGTTTGGGTTCAATTTCTGGGCACAGAAAAATGTTAGGTCGAGACAGGCAATTATTCTGTAGGGAGAAGAAATAAATGGGATGAGATTACAGGGAAGGGGTTTTGGATTCTCACCAAGGGAAGGGAGATGGATGGAGGAGGTTCCTATTACCTGCACCAAGGATTTCTCAATGGTCATGAACATTTCCACGTTGCGGTCCATGCGTGATGGATTCTGGAAATCGTAACGCCGCCTTGTAAAGAGGCAATAATCTAGTGAGTGGTATAGCTCAAGTCTGGGGATGAGGTCAGAGTATGTGACTTTTTTAACATGGGAAATTAGGAGGCAATCGTGCCCTCAGCTTTGCCAAAATCACCTGGGATCTGGGGTTCACTGATCATAACTCCGTGAATCACTTTGTACTTAGTGCAAAAGGACAAAGAAAAGCTTGAGATGCCAACCTAAGAATCCCTTTTCCTCTACAATACACACACTGATGCACATACACATACTCACTCATTCTTGGAGACTATTTTGGCTCTGACTCCCAGCCAACCTAGCAGGTCAGGCCTACTGACCTAGCAAAGTAAGAGACTTGCAAGAATGACTATGCTCTCCCACCCCACAAAGACCCCAGGGAATCATAAAGGGGGATTCCTTCTAAACTAAATGTAAGAAGCACAGAGAGAAGAGAAGGCATCTCACCATCCCTGGTCACTCTTGAATTTGTAGGCAGCTGCAAGTATGTGGCACAGGGAGCCTCCTGCTTTGAAATCTAGGAAACATTTGATCTACAAAATTGAGAAGGGAAGAAGTATGTGAGAGTTACATCCTAAATTTTCTTATGACTTTAACAATCCTTTCACAAAATCCTATGCTGAATTGATCTCCCTCTTGAAGCTGGAATTCTTTAACCCCTGTGCCATTCTATCATGAGGCCTGAAAGAGACGAGAGAAAGAAACCAATATTCACAAAGCCCCGCCATATGCTTTACTGGGTTACCTCGTTAACCATTACAGAAACCCTACAAGGTAGGTGTATTAATCCCATGGAGAGATGAAGAAACCAAGACTCAAAAGGTATAAATGGCTTGTCCAAGATCACAGAGACACCAAGTGGCAGAGCCAGGATTTGAACACAAGCTTGTGCAAATCCAAATCTCATATGTTTTAACCATGCCATGAGTTTCATGACTGAGCTTAGACACCGTGAGATAACCTGTTGCACAGAATATTCCTAGGACAAAGGGAGTGGTAAACTGGGGACTCTGCTAAGCCAGTAACACCCCAACCAGGGAAAGGGATGGTAGGAAATAACCCAAATCTCAAAAATTATGAAATTTACAAAAACACAAAAAAAACAACTCCCTCTCGGGTTTGGAGGCTTTGCCCCCGTGCTTTTTGCACTCACCGGCAGTTTAGTGAGCGGTGCATTGCTGACATGTTTGCCAAAAACTTCTTCCTGAAATTGTAGCAACTGTACAACCAGGCTAGACAGGGACTTGTTGGTAGGTGGTTCAGCTTGTATATACTGGGGAAACAGGGAAAAGGAAAGAAAAATAGACCCCAGATCAATTATCCACCATCTCCCTTATTTCTTCCCCAGGAGCTCTGGAAGCATCTGGGGCAGAAAGAAATAGTGTCTTCTTCCCCCACGTGTCTAGTCTCTAAAAAGAAAATGGCAGAAGGAAGGCCCTAGATGCCCCTCACCAAGAAGTTGGAATTCTGCTGCCTCCAGCCTAGGTTACCAGTCTTTGGTGTTGGAGGTAAAGGCAGTCTCCTACTCTCCCTCAGCAACACCCTAAAAATGGAGTTGCAGGACCCTGATCTCTAGCCAACAGCACTGAGAGTGGTAAAATTCTGAAGATTCACGGAGTTCAGGCCACAGAAGCAACATCTTGAAGGCTCTAAGCGAGACAACAGTCTACTTCTTGGGGTAACTTTGTGGAAAGTCAAGATTCCCTCGATAATACAGCCTAATAAAAAAGATGCAAGGAAGTAAGGTAGGGCAAACGGACTGAGAGAATAGTTTGTACATCTGCTTCTGCTAGGGCTGGGCACAAATGTCTTCAGAGGCCTTGCTAGATGGAAAAAAAAGACCAGCTACTACCCAGCCTGGTGGGAAATAGCAAGACAACATCTGTCCTTTCTGAGGAAACTGTATCGGAGACAAGCAACCCTGGGCCTTCTTAAATATTTCCATATTATGCTACCTAGCATCCTAGCCTTCTGTTCTCATTTAAAAACTGTGCCAAGAGGCTAACTTTCTCTTTACCTTTTGACCCCTTTTTCAACCCTGATCACAGAGAAAAGTGCACCTTTCAGTGGGAGGTGTAAAGAGATCCCTGAAAGAAAAGGCAAATGACAGAGAGCTAAGAGCTTGAAAGCTGAACCAGGTCACAGGCTGTCAATCCCCCCAGGGCCACAGACTAAGCCCCTAGACTGATCTCCCTTCCAAAAGGTCAAAGGTAGATGCCTGGGAACCAGAGCCTCACGCTGGGGTACAGACAAGCCACAGACCCAGCAGCTGTTTGTCAAGATCCTGACACCCAGAGAGACCTCCCAGGCTCATGACCAGGATCAGGGGGGCGTCCTCCTAAACCACCCATCACACTTCTGACAGGCTGCAAAGCTGGGCAGGAAGAACTGGGGAGCTGAAGGAAAGTCAGAAAGAGAACCCCTAACTGGGGGTAGTGAGAAGGAAGAAAGGCAGACCATCTCCAGAGAAAAGCCCTATGTAGAGATGCTCCTTTCAACCAGACCTATAGACAAAGACACCACCAGGAAGAGGTCTGGTAGAAAAGACAGGTAAGGCTTGAACCCTTTGTTCACTACCTTATATCTCCTGTTACGGGATGGGGGACTACGGACATAAAGTGTGTCCTAGACTCTGAACCCCAAACCCAAGGCAATGCAAGGCCAGGTGGTGAGGTGACTTCAATGTGAAGCTGAGGAATGGTTTTATAAGGGGTAGCTGCCCAGGAACTCCTATACCCTGACTCCCAAAGAGGTTCTGTTGCCCCTTGTACGGAGATGGGGGACGAGCGATAGACAGGTGATCCCGGGGTGGGGGCCTTTTTCAGGCTGATGAGCAGTCCAGGGCCTGCTCTGTAGCTGTTTACCCTCCCGCTTTCATCATCTCTCTGAACACACACAAAGCACCGGGGAGGCCTCAGCCTCGCTGGTACCTGGCCCCGTGGGGAGCTCTGGCGGGCACCGTGCCGGGCACGCTGTGTGTGTGTGTGGGGTGTGCATTCGGCACCCCGTCCACCCCCGGCCGTCTCTCCCGGAAAAGCCCGCAAAGCGATGGCTTATGGAGGGTGGGCAGCTGGCACCGGGACCCGCCGGGCCAGCGGAGAAAAACAAGGGGCAGAGGGCGCAGCGGTGGGGGCGGGGGCTGGAATCAGAGGCTGGGGGGGGCGGTAAAAGAGGCTGGAGGAGGGGCGCGGGGCGGCGGAGGGCGCGCTGGGGCCGCTCAGGACGCCGCGGGGGAGGGGCCGCGGGCCGCGGGCCGCGGGAGGGTGGGCAGGATCCGGGGGGGCCGCGGGCCCTCGGTCCCTTTGTCCCGCCCCCGGGCCCCGCGCGGCCCTGCCCGCGTACCTTTTTGTAGTTCTTGCCGAGCCAGAGCCGCACGTTGTCGAACTGGGTCACGGTGTCCGCGGCCTCGTAGTACTTCACGTTGGGGCCGCCGTCCTTCTTCCGCACCGCCATCTTCTCGGGCTCGGGCCCCGCCGCCGCCCGCCCCGCTCAGCTCCCGCCTCCTCCTCCGCCCGCCTCCCGCCGCCTCCCGCCGCCGCCGCGGCCGCCGCCTCCCGCCGCCTAGGCTGGCCCCGGTCCGCGCAGCGCCCCCTGCCGGCTGGCCGCACACAGCGGCGGCGGAGCGCGGGGCGCTGGGCGGACCCTGGCGGCCTCCCCGGCGGCGGCGGCGGCGGTGGGAGCTGCCGGAGCTTCGGGGAGGAGGCTGTTTCCTGGAGGGGGCGCACACTCCCCTGAGATCGCCCTTTACCGACCTGAAGCCTTTTCTCTTCTTGTCTTTCAGCCCGGGAAGTGGGGTACCTCTCTATCCTACCCCAAGGGGATGCCCGTGGCATGAGAAGCCCCCAGCCCATAGCTCCGAGTAGTCCTCACCTTGCCCATTTCTAAACCCGCGGAACCCCTAATCCCAAGGAACCCCGGACCCCTTTCCGCAAGAAGTTCTTTCCTTTCATGCATCCCCAGGAGTTCCCCGTTTAAGCTCTTTCTGAGCCTCCTTCGCCCCTAAGGCCATGTCCCAGGTCCGCCTCTCACTCCGTAACCCGAGGAGTCCCCTAGCCGCTACCCTGGGGGCCCAGCCCCTCCTCTCCAACTGCTTCCTCTGCAGGCCTCACCGTCGCCTCCTGAATAACTTTACGCTCCTTGAGACCCTCATCTTCGTGGGGCGGGAGACCCTCCTTCCTTGGGTCACCCGGTCCACCAGACTCTATTCCTCTGAGCCGCGTGGAGGAAGAGGTAAGGAGCGGGGCGGGAGGAGGTCTCAGGGTGTGTGTGTTTGGGCCTGGCCCGGCTTCCCTGTGTCGCACTCCCTCCGGGTCGCTATGCGGACCCCTTCTGTAAATGCGCGGCGGAGGGTGATTTTGGAAGTCACGGTGGCCGAGTGGTTAAGGCGTTGGACTCGAAATCCAATGGGGTTTCCCCGCACAGGTTCGAATCCTGTTCGTGACGGCCGCTTTTTTTTTTCCTCTTCAAGAGTGTGTGAAGGGAGCCCCTTGTCTTCCACGTGTCTTTCGTGCACTTCCCTTTGTCTCAGAAACAGAAGCCAGAAGGTCTCACCTCTGGATTTGGAGGGAGGGGGCGGGAATGAGGGTGACCATGAGAAGCGTAATAATGCACCACTGTATTGGCTGCTAGGATACAAGGCACTTTCCGAGTTCTGTAACTTCAGCTTTGCAAGCAGAGTTTTGGCATACCTTGTTTCATTCTTTTGGGAGGGCATAGCAAAGGATTTGGTTGAAGAAAGGTTAAGTTTTGTTCGGGAATGTGAATAACTGTTGTGCTATAATAGTCAAAACTGGAGTTTCCAGGTAAAGAGGGCACCTCTGGATTTCATGACCAGACGTCACATCTTGTAGGTCTGATTACAATGAAGACCCTGGAAACAAGGCATTCTCTCACTGGGATTGCTGTGAAGAGCTGCACCTCAGGTATCACAGGGCTAGTGGGGAGTAACCTATTGAATCATGAACGCTGCCAACCTAGCTGGAGCCAGAGTGTGCGAAGATAACTCACTTTTTATTGAGTGCTCATTATGTGTTCTAAGTTCTCCATGTTCCAAGTTCCTAGCTAGGGTATTAATCCTTCTCTAGCCTCTAACCCTCCTGTACTCACCTCAGCTCGTTCTTCCTATTCCCAATTGCTCACTGTGGGGAATATCTAGGATACCTGTTGAAGATGTTCTCTTTGTATTTTATTTCTTGCACAGCCACATCTCCAAGAAGGTTCCCCAGGGGGCAGGGGGTTCAAAGGTGATTCACAGAGCTTTTTACACATTTACACTTTGGAGTTTCCCACCTTCCTATCATTGCTTATGCTGTTTTTTCCACTCATGCTGTTTTTCCCTCACCACTTCCTCCCTCCTGCCCCCCACACCATTATTATTTTCCATCCTCCCCGTCTTTTTACCCCTCCTCTTTGAGGTTCTTGATTACAACAGCTAGAACCTACCACCACCATCCACTAGGTTGAATGCAAGGCATCTCCTTTGACATGCTTCTGCAAAAATTAATTAAAATAAAATAAAACAAGTTACATTATTCTACCTCCTAAATAGTCTCAACTGTGTCCACTTTTCTCAGAGGTGAGTGCAGGCTGGACCCACCACTTGCTGAAGGTAGGGGTACTTTTGAGGACCACATGAGTTGATGTATATAAAGCTTCACTAAAGCATCCACACTACCCCGGTTTAAGGTAGCCTGGGACCTTAAACCCTTCCATGGTTGCTTTTTGTATTTCATGACCTGGTCCCTTTTTTTCTCCCCACTTTTTCATATTCACTACATTTCATCCACTGGTATTCTGTTAGTTCCTGGTGGCATATAGTATTTTTCTGTGTTCATGCTGCTCTCTGCCTGAAATAATCTTTCTCATCCTTACCTTCTTCTCTGTCTCCACTTAAATGTTGGTTCTCCTGGGAAGTCTTCTCTAACCACCTGTCTCCCACCATATCCTATTCTCTAATCTTTCTATGTGAAATCCTTCTTCCCCCATAGAATATACATTCTTGGCACATATAAGCCACTCCAAAAAAACCTTTTTGCGTACATGGATGTTTTTTAACATAGTCATGTGTACATGCTTTAATCTTCACTCAGACTGGACTGTAAGCTTCTTGAGAGTAAGGACTGTGTATTTTATTTGTTTGTACCTCCTCTACTAGGCCTTAGACATAGATGTGATAAAAAAAATGTACTGAACGAACAGAATCTAATAGGTTCTGTACTGGACTTCCTACCAAATCCCATTTTGCGCACACTCTCAAATTTAAATATCTGAAGAGCCAAGACCAAAACTGACCAGCAGAGGGCAACCGACAACTATGTTGTGAAGAGAAGAAGGCCCCCATGGTTTACAAAATGGAGGATCTGGATCCAGAATAAACTGGCTGAGGTTGTTTGGTACTTGAGATACTACTTTTCACTCTCAGATGCTTGACTTGTAACTCTGGGGGTGAGAGGCCAAGACTTTGAACCTTCCTGTACAATAGATAATTTCAAATTGGAACCATCCCCATAGCCCACCACCCACACAATTCCTTCACCCTTCCATCCCAACAAATCCTCTCTCTCTATCCTTATATTTCTCTTTGTGTTGCATAACGAGGCCCCCTTTCTCACTATTCTTACGTATTTACTACATTCTACCCACTGGCATTCTTCATTTTCTGGTTCAGTATTTGGCCTTGCTCTTCTGAGCTGAAGTTACCTTCTGCACCTTGGCTTGCAGTCCCACTCATTTCAACCTCCTAAGGAAGCTTCCATGAATATCCTTCCATAACAAGTTAAAATTCTCCTACTCTACTCATTCAATCCTTCATTAATTTAGGACAAACAATACTATACCTTCACTTGACACTTTCAAATCACCATGTTGTTTTCTACTCTTTTTTTTAAATAAAATATGTATCCTCTGGGACTTCCCTGGTGGTCCAGTGGTTAAGACTCTGAGCTCCCAATGCAGGGGGCCTGGGTTCGATCCCTGGTCAGGGAACTAGATTCCGCATGCTGCAACTAAGACCCGGTGCAGCCAAATAAATTAAAAAGTAAATAAAATAAAATAAAATAAAATGTATACCCTCTGTCTCCAGCTCCATGCTATCTTTAATAGCCTGTGGTAGAAAACTTTGCTATGTTTGAAACCATTGATTTCTTACTGGGCTTGAGAGACATTGTACTTCCTTGCTTTTCTCTTAGAACACTGTTTCTCCATCTCATTTTCTCCCTTCTTCTGTGGAGTTTTACTAAAGCTTCATTCTTTTCCCTCCTCGAGAAAGAGAAACCCCAAGCTACCATTCCAGGCATGGCCTCTCAGCCACACCATCGTCCTATATCTCCAGCTGGCTATATGTCTGCACAGCTGACCTAATGTCACCTAAAACAGGAGTCCCCAACCTTCTTGGTACCAGGGACCGGTTTCGCGGAAGATGGAAGATGATTCTTCCACGGACAGGGGTTGGGGGGGATGGTTCAGGCGGCAGTGTGAGCGATGGGGGGCGGCAGATGAAGCTTCTTCGCTGGCTCGCTCCGCCGCTCCCCTCCTGCTGCGCAGAGCCTTACCGGTCGGTCCGAGGCCTGGGGGTTGGGGACTCCGACCTAAAACACAAACAAAACTTTTTCTTTCCCAGAATCACATTCTCAACTTTTTCCATTTGTCAGTACTATTCTCTCAATTCCATCTATTTCCAACCTTAAGAATTATCAGACATTTTCTATTCTGCCATGCCCATCATTCATCAATCATTGCTTCCTCCATCACATCATCTATTTCATGCTTGTGTTAACAATGGCCTTCCAGGTGCCCCAGTTTCACCAAACTTAAATATCTAAAACACTGCTTTCATCGTATTAATCCCGTCTAGGAATTTCAGTGCCCTATCTGTTCAAACACATGCTCCTATTATCAATATGCCTTGCCTAAATCACCCATTTTTTAAATCCTTAATTCTTTCCAGTAAGATACCCTAATCTAATCAGGCTGGGTGTCTCCACATCACAGCCTAATTCCTTCTGTCTCTTCACCTTAAAACCAATGACTAGCTAATGCCACCCTATACTGATTTTTTCAGCTACAAATTCTTAGATCTTAATCCAAATTGCTTTTATGTGACTAAAAAGCTAGTGTGGGGAAATCTAACACACAGGAACTTATTATCCCCTTGCAAGTTGTTGACTTGTTCCAAATGTTAAGAGGCTTGGATCTCTGAAGTTTATCCAGTAAAGCAAATCATTAGAGGACTTGAGCTGAAATGATCTCAACCTACACTTATTTCAGGAATGCTCTCATAGCACAAAACATTTCTGGAACTCCTTCACAGCTAGTTTATGAGCCACATTTAAATGATTCATTACTTCAAAATTACTTTAAAAAAAAAAGCTGAGCACTAGCCACCTTTATCATGCATCTGTTTTCCAGATTTTGTTCCAGATTACTTCTGGAAGTCCCTAAGGTCACATTCTTAGCTTTCTTCGTGTTCACTCTAGAGGCTGTATTCATTCCTGGAATTTCTTGATCACCTTTGGGAAGATAACTCCCAAATCCACGTCTTTAGCCCTAACTTCTTTCTCTTAAGCTGTAGACCCACATTTCCTTTTTCTGGCTAACCCCCTCTTATGGGGAAGCACTTCCAACCGATTGTTCCCCAAATGAGCTCATTACTTCACCCCTGTAAACCTGCTCATCCTCTTCTCCTCCCTATTCAGGTTAACAACACTGTCCTCTCATTCACAGATTAGAAAACTCTGTCTTTATCTGTGACTCATCTTTAGTTACATGCCCCTTGTTATGTGCACTGGTTGGGAGCCCAGGCTCTGGAATGACTTTCTGGGTTCAAATCCCAGTTCTTACTATTAGCTACGTGAATTTTGTCCTTTGTCTCGGTTTCCCCACATAGAAAATGGACATGATAATAGTCTTTTTTATAAAGCTGCTGGGATGACTAGATGTTTAATATTTAGTCCGTGACTCACGGTACGTGCTCAACCTGGCTGTTAGCCCCTTTCCTCATTGCCAATATCTGATCCTATTTGGAACTCAGCTCCAATGATTCCTGAGAAAACTTCCCTCCTGCATCCCACCAGGTAGATAGTTGACCCCGTTCCTCCTGTTGTCCCATTGTACTTAATTCCTACCTATTAGCAATATGCTATTCTGTATTTCCCGTTATTTGTTCAAGTGTACGTCACCTAAGCTGTAAATTCCTTTCAAGGAATATACAATTATTTGTGTATCTCAAATGCCTAGAACCACGTCTGGCACTTGACTGGTATGCTGTAAATGTTGCCTGAGTGAATCTGGTCAGTTACTAAGGCCTGTTGATTTTTCTCCCCTCATGTCTCTGTCCTCTTTCCTGGTCTATTTCAAGCTCTAATCCTCTCACATGAATTACCGCAAAGCTTACTAATATTGTCACCAAATTTTCATTGTTTTCCCATTGTCATCAGAATCATGAATTGGAAGTCACTCCTCTTCTCAAAAACCTACCTGTAAAACTAAAGTCCAAATTCCCTGCCATGTATTCAAGGCCTACCAAGAATTGTCCCTAAATTATCTTTAGTTTTATCTTCCATCGCTTCCTTCAACAAACTCTATGCTTCAGATTACACTAGTCTCTTCCCTCTTCAACATGTCCTTCACCTTCATTTGTTTTTATTCGTGGTATTATCTCAGCTTAAAATAGAGATTGCAAACTCTGGTTGACTCCCAGAGAGATCAGTACCTTACCCAAGGTTACACATCGCAGAGCTGTTGTCCTTGAAGTCTGGGCTCTTAGCCACTCCACTATCTTGCCTTCACATCTCCAGACCAAAACATCTCCAAATATGGCCCACAGGGACCAGAAGCATCATGTGAAAAATGCCAGTCTCTGAGTATGGGGCCCACTAAGCCCCACTCCCAGGTGATTCTGATGAAGTATAGAATTAATGACCTCTGCTCTAGAAATGGATCTTCCCTGACCACCAGATCTAGGGCAGAAACCCTGCTTTGTGTCTGTCCTGACCCTTACCCCAGTTTGTAATTACATTAATTACAGTTTGTAATTACACCTCCCCTTTTCCCAATTTAGTTTTCTCCTAGGACTCATGCTACCAAACATAACATGTTTTTCTTATTATCTTGTTTCTTGTCTGTCTCCTCAACCAGAGTTTTACAGCCAGGAGGGCAGGGGCTTTTGGTTGTTTTGTCACAGCTGTATGTATCTCCAGCACACAGGACAGTGCCTGGAGCTCCATAAGTATGGGTTGAGTAAACTGATGAGTAACTAAAAACAAAAACAAAAACAAAAACCTCTGGTGGATCCTATGTTTTTGTTTTGTTTTATTCTTTTTTGGCCCACATTAAAAAAAAATATATATTGAGCCAACATTTAAAAGTTGTGACATTTAGCATAAACATTAGGATGTCCAAAAGTTCTTGAAAAAATAATAGGGGCAATGTTGGGCGCCTGTCCTTGTACAGCGGTGACCAATCAGAGCTGCACTGCCGGCTGCCCATTCGCTCAGGGCACATATTTGTCGCCTAGCCAGTTTCAAAAACCTCTCTCAACAAATACAAGCGTACAGCGAAGAGATTAGGCTAATGGTGGGACAACTGGGCCTATGTCCTGATGTTACACAACATAAAGAACATCTCTCCTGCGATGTCTTTTATCCCCAGAACTGGTTAATTTGAATCTCTCTGACTCTAGGGGATTCCCTGGTGGTCCAGTGTTTCGGACTCTGCGCTTTCACTGCTGAGGGCCCAGATTCAATCCCTGGTCCGGGAACTAAGATCCCACAAGCCACGCAACGTGGCCAAAAAATAAATAAATAAATAATCTCTGACTCTAGATCGAATCCTGTTTAGGAAAAATAGGGGTTAGAGGAATAAGTTAAAGGACGCTGTGAAGAAGCAATCAGTCAAATCCGAGACCACTCTCTAAACAACTGGCCCAATTCTCTTCAACAAATAAGTGTTACCAAAAAAAGGCTGTTCCAGGAATCCAGACTGAGAGAGTTAAAACACATAACCTTTTGTAATGGCATGGTTCCTGGATTGGATCCAGGGCTGGACAAAAATCAGCTCTAAAAGTACTTTTCTTAGACCAACTGGGGAAGGGTGAACATAGATTTGTACTAGATTAAGGACACATTGTTAACTTTAAGCATCTGTTATTTTGGCAACGTAGAAAAATGTTCTGAATTTTCAAATGTATATACTAAAGTAAAAAAAACAACAAACCCTCTCTACTTCCCTGCCCACTGTCCTGACCTTAAAAGTCTAGAACAGGTTGGCACATTTTGTGTAAAGGACCAAATAGCACATTTTAGGCTTTGTGGTCTATAGTTCTATGGCAACTACTCAGCTCTACTGCTGTAATCTAAAAGCAGCCATAGACAATACACATAACACAAATGGGCATGGCTGTGTTCCAGTAAAACTCTTCCCACAAAATCAGGCAGCAGCATGCAACCTGTAGTTTGCCAACCTCTGATCTAAAACAAATACACCTCTTTCCTGGAACCTATCAGAATCAGTGGCTTTATCTTCCCTCTGCTCACATATTGCTTGTAAGATCCACTTCCCACATTTATGATGTCTTCTTATACACTCATCTCAATTAGGGAGTAAGTTCTTTGAAGGTAGGTGCCATTTTGCTACATGAACCACCCCCCCAGCCCCACCCTAGTGAGTTCTTGGCGAATAGATATTCAATGAATACTGTTTCCAAAAAACCAAATCTACCTTAAAAGGAAGATTTGGCATCATTCATGACATTCAAAAGAATGAGCAGCAGGTTCTAAAAGTAATTTTGAAGCTTAAAAAAAAAAAGCACTACCGGTCTCATTAGAGTACATATATCGCCACTTGTGCGCTATACTGTGATACGTTCATCAGTATCTTCTAATCAGACCTCGTATGTATGAAAGTGTAGTCCTGTAACTCCTTATGCTTTTTTTTTTGGCGCCACTAAAGTATCTAGAGTGCTATTAGATTTGTGTTAGGTGCACGATAAATGCTCAACACATTTATAATATGGTACACTGTGGTAAAAGAGTTTTTTTCTCATGATAGGGAGGTGTCAGTAAATGCCTACAAAAGGGTTTATCAAGATTTGACAACCACAGCAGGTGCAGCCATTCCAGGTTCCTTTCCTCCTGTGTACTTTCTTGGTTAGGAGACACCGGGGGGTGGAGGCTTCCCTGCCTTCAATGGAATCCCAGATTCCAAAGCAAAGGTGTTTGTGGGACAAGGGGGAAAGGTACTTGCATATCGTCTATAGAAAATGTCCCCAGATCCCAGAACACATAGGGAAGACATGGATATGGAGCAAAGGGTAAACCCTGAAAAGAACACAATTCAGATGACAGGTGAGAGTCAGGAGGGAAGGACGTAGGAGGGTACACAAGGCAAAGAATATATGAGGTGCACACCCCTCCCAGATAGAACTCCTAAAACAGAGGTTAGTTCTAAGACAAGAGTAGGTTACAAAGCAAGGAAGAAGTCAGGGGAATTAAGGTGAGAGAAAGGCCAAAGCAGAGGAGAACCTTCATGAGGGGAGTGATGTGAATTAAGAATTGAGAGAGTTGAGTAAAAGATTTATTATTAGTGCAGTCAACACCATGGAACAGCACATATATAACACAACTAGCAACCTGCAGAGACACTAGTGCAAAGGGTAGGGAAGCCTTAACTGAGCTTCCTGGCTCCATCTTAGGGTGACAACAGGAGGGTATGGGCCTGGGTAAGGCAGGCAGGGGCAGAGGGGAGTGGAAGAAATGTAGTAACCAGACTAAGTATAGCAGCGTTTTCAAATTCCTGAGCACAATGTCCTGGAGCTGGAACATATGACTGTTCCTCACCCCCTTCAAGCTGTATTCCCTCCTCCCCACAGTTCCAGTGGAGCCATGACCCAGCTACCCAGACCTACCGCAAGCTGGCCTGGAAAAAAGCTCCAAAAAGAGAAGCTTTATGGCCATCTCTCTCCAGCCCCACTTCCACCTGCATATCAAGATAATCATACCCACTATTCCTCCCCTTCTCTTACTCTGCTAGTCACCCCAGGGATTAAGGAATGCCCTGGGCATCCCAAAATGCAGCTGAAGTCCTAAGGGGGTATGGGTGAGACAGCACAGCCTGTACTCAGAGACATAATTTCTATCCCATCTTGCCTGATGAAGCTTAGAACCCAGCTATATATATATCTCCAAGGAAACCGGGTGTTGGGGGGAGTGGCGGGCAGGATTTCTTCAAAATTGATACTCGAAGTCCAGAGTTTTACAGTGAGACCCTAGATGGGCTGGGAGCAAAGTTCTCCAGAGGGCACAGTCATTGATGCTGGACTGTCACATCCATCACTGGAATAGAGGAAGCTCCTCATCTCAGATGGGTTATGGAGGACTGGGGCAGACTTCAGTTCAGCCAAGGACTCCCTTAGCCTTTCCTATATTAAAGCCAAAGGTTGTGCTGAAAAGGAAAAATATAAGACAGACCCCATCCCCGTCCCGCCCTATCCAAAAATCCCCACAATAGGAACAGCAAAAGAAAAGTTTTAAGTTTTGTAAATTTTTTTTTCTTTTTCCTTTCTTAAAAATAAAAAAAAAAAAAGTAAATAAATTAAATTGCCAACAATGTGGCTGGGCTGGAAAAGTGGGGTAGCCATAATCAGGCCATTCTTAAAAAAGAAAAACTGTGAGGGAGGGAGTGAAATATAAACAAACAATGGCCAAAGAAAATTATCAAAATAACTAGTTACAATCACAGGGCTGAGAGAGAGGGGTCTATGGAACTATTATGGCCTGTGCCAGAGGCAGTGCCTACCCAATTTCAGCAAAAGCCAGAGAGCTGCTTCCTGCTGAGCATATTCACCCCAATGGACTAACCCCTCACCCCAACCCTGTCATTCCCTAATCGTGAGAAAGTGTAGGAAAGAAGAGCTCATCTGGAAATTTTCGGCATCCCCACCTGCACACCTGCAGACCCGGCGGGAGCCCACACCTTTAAGGTGGGCTGAACAGGGTATTGCTTGGCACAGAGGTCCAGTCTTCCCCTAAGGGCCACCAGCGATGGCCTACTGGCCTCATTATTTCTAGGGTTTTGTTCCATCCTTACCATTTCTTTAGGATGTCTGCTCCCCAGAGCCGCCCTCTAAATGCTGTTTAGAGAGTCAATAGGCCTGCCTGCTCTGGATTCCCTGGTTTTGGAGGAGGGGAACAGTTAGAGATGCCTCACTCCATCCTGATCCTCTAGAGAAAATGAGTATCTTTGTGCTTTCTGAAAACATCTGGAACCAGGACCCTAGGCAGGAAAACAGAAATAGAGGTGGGGACTTTCCCAACCAGATGGAAAATATACAGACATTTTAGGGGAAGAAATTAGGCAAATGGAGGGAATCTGGGTTTCCCACCTGAAAGCCTGAGCAGAGTGCCCTGGGGCCCTCTTCAGTGGCAGAAGAGCAGGGAGATGTGTGGCTCTAGCGTTAGCCACGGTATTAAGGAAAGTGGGGAGGACTCAGGGCCCCGCTGCTGGAGTGACAGGATTTTCATCTCTTCCAGATAGCCCGTCGAGATCTCCTATATCTCTTCCACGCCATGCGCAAATATCATGACAAGCCCTGGCTCCTGCACCATGTCATCACCCATGTGCTGGTTCTCACAGGCCATCACAACAACAGCCTGCTTGCCAGGGATGCGCTTGGCCACGTAGTTCTCATAGTAACGCCGGTTCATCTGTCTTGTCTCTAGTGTGGCCAGACCCTGGGGCCAGCTACGCTCATGGGCATTTTCGATCAGCTCGTTGACAATAGACGCAGGACAGCCACTCTCCACCAGGGAGCGCTTGATTACAGCCTGGAGTACAGCATCTGGGGTGGAGATCATCCCTCCCCAGCGGGTCACTCGTGCTGGCTGCAGGGAGTTCACCCACCTGTGTGGAGGGAGTTGGAGGTGGTCAGTCCAGCTCGTCCCCTTTCTCTGCATTGGCTTTTCTCCTAATAGGAACGACTGCCTGCTCTGCACTCAACCTAACTCGATTCCTCCTTCTTTCCTTCCATCATTAGTTCAGAAACTCCAGATCTTTTCCTAGTTGGTCCCATCTGAGTGTCACTACATGTTACTCACCAGATTAAACTCCACGAGAGTAGGGTTCCTGTTATTTTTCTTAAAAATCCCAATACTTAGCACATGGTGCCTGGCATGTAGTAAGTGCTCAACAAATGTGTACTGAATGAAGCAATTATTCCTCTATACTGTGTCCCTCACAGCACTATTTTGCACTATAGACTGACTCAGTTTAGTCTATGAACTATGCAGAACTCCAGAACTGAAAGGGATTAGACTTCGCTTGTTTACTTCACTTGTTTTTGCTGTATTTTAGATCACTTTCCTGGATTTGTACTCTCTTCTTCTCTGAACTGTAAGCTCTCTGAAGTCAGGGACAATATCTTCTCTTTTTGGTCTTCCTAGCACTCCCACAGCCTTTAATACAGGGCTTAGTACATGTGGGTACCCATCTAACTCTTGGGTAAGCTTTCCCTTCCAACCACCCAAAAGAATATGAGATCCTCTGCTAGGGTTGAAGGTTATCGCCTCCTCCTCTGGCCCTGTTCTTCATCCCAGCATCTGAGAAGCAGTGCCCCCGGCCCAGGCCTCTTCTTACCCTCCCCCCAGGGCTCAGTGCCAGGACGTGGGATGAATGACTCCACGTCCTGAGTGACACTCACTCTAGGATCTCGTTGTACTCAATCGTCTCCTCCAGGCTCTGAAGGTTGGGGTTGACACTGCGAATTGCACGCATGTACGCCTTGAGCAGCTGGATGTCTCGTTTCTGTGGGGGGGGGGGGGGATAAGAACAAGGGATAATGGCTAAGACAGACAGTAGATGAGAGACAAAAGTTTGTCTGAGAATGAGGGAAATGGAGAGATCTGAGGAACAAGCAGAGTGGAAGCTTCATGAAGACAGGGATACGACTGTATCATTCCCAGCTGTATCCCCAGTGCTCAGCAGTGCCTTCAAGGGAAGGCATTTGATAAATGTTAAGTAAATGAACGCCACTGATGGGATGAAGGGAAGCAAGAAGAGCTCCAGCCTGATTCACTGCTACGCACAGGCAGAGTATCCACTGACCAGGCTCTCAAGCGCACGCACAGATCTGCCGCTCACATCCACGCCTGCCACCCACAGGCCACAGGCGCGAGGTTATCTGCATGTGAAAGACGTGTGCTGCCCTGTGTTCTCTGCGCCCTACCTGCTCTGCCAGCTGGTGTTTGTGTTCTGCTGAGGTCTTTTCCAGCTCTGCAATTCGTGTCTGCTGCTGCTGTACCACTGAGCGCAGGTGCTTAATGCAGTTGTGGTTTGGCAGCTCATCTTTGGGCATCTCCAGGCTGCCACCCGGGGTGGGAAAAGAACAGGATAGGAGCATTAATGGGACATGTGAGCAAAGGCACATAACTGCTGAGAGGGCTTTTTCCTACCTGAAATGACTAACATTCATTCATTTCCAACATTCAGGCGCCCTCTTGCTTATTGCCTTCATTTCCTTCTCCCCAGCTCTCCCTCGTCCCTTTGCTGTCTACTTCCTCTGGGCCTCTTTCCCTCTCTAAGACAGTGTTTCATCTCCCACGTGGCTCTCCTTTCCTCCTACAGATTCTGCCTGTGCACTCATTCCTTCTGAGAAGCCCTAGATTCACAGCCCTAGCTATCAGTATTTAATCAAATATTTCACACCCCAAAGAAAGAAAAAATTGGACAACAGGGAATATGAGAAGCCTGGATATTAGGGCAGTCAATCTGACAAAGAGAAAAGTAGTACTGGATGAAAGGGAGGAATAAAGTATATCAGTCTTTAGTGGTATCATAGAGATTGCTGAATTGCTGTCTCCCTTCTTTCATTAAAGCAAGAGCAAAAAGATCGTAGCTCGGAAAGCAGCACGGAAGTGAGATCTTGGAGCAGGGAGCCAGGGGGGCCAGGAACACTCCTTGCCTGCAGGAGACCTCTTCAGCTAGCGAGCAGGGGATCCAGAGACAGGGGTATAAACGGGAAGGCCCTTATCTGTGTGGGCAGAAGAAGGGCAGGAATCTTACCCACAGCCCTGTTCACAGGTCACAGGCCGTTTTGGGTTGTGCTCACAGTCACTGAGGTGAGACATGAGGTTGTCAAGCCGGACAATAGCACTGCAGCCAAACACAGCGTTGTCGCAGGCGATCTGCAGCTTTGACAACATGTTCCGCATGATCCGAGGTACTGGGCGCAGGTGAGCGACCGTCACAACACTCCGGTCCACCGGACACGTCTGCTGCTGAGAGAACCACTGGGTGATGCAGGCGTTGCAGAAAGCATGCTCGCAGTGAGGCGCCTAGAAGGGAGAGCAGGGCAAAAGGGGCACAAGAGAATTAGCAGGAGCTAAGAGCCTGGGTACGATTAACTCCGCAAAGCCAATCAAGCCTCTGCGCAGCTTCTAGGACCAGAGGTCCCTGGGGTCACAGCAAAATATAGATCTACTATGGGCAAGGCATTGTGGGGGACAGGCTTCAGATATGTTTCCTGTGCCCAATAGTCCAAATGGATTGTGACATAAGACAAACAAGTAAAAAATTATATAACAGTAAGAGATATAAATAATATTCCAGGACAATGAGAGAGAGGACATAAGGAAGTCAATTTTTTTTTTTTTTTTTGCGGTACATGGGCCTCTCACTGTTGTGGCCTCTCCCGTTGCGGAGCACAGGCTCCGGACGCGCAGGCCCAGCGGCCATGGCTCACGGGCCCAGCCGCTCCGCGACATGTGGGATCTTCCCGGACCGGGGCACGAACCCGTGTCCCCTGCATTGGCAGGCGGACTCTCAACCACTGCGCCACCAGGGAAGCCCAGTAGTCAATCATTAATTGCCAGCTGGATTACATACTCAATAGTTGCCAAAGAAATCCAGAGGAGGGTGAGATCTTTCCAGTCTAGGTCAATCAGGGCAGGTATTTATGGACAGGACAGACTCTGATATGGGTCTTGAGGGATAAGTAGAGAGGAGGTGGGGGCAGAGATTTACTGGCAAAAGTTCAAAAAAAACTTTTTTTTTGGCCACACCAAGTGGCTTGCGGGATATCAGTTCTGCAACCAGGGATTGAACGCGAGCCACAGCAGTGAAAGTGCTGATTCCTTAACCACTGGACCACCAGGGAACTCCCCCAAGTTCTTATTTTATGAGGCCCAACCTGAGGCGTTGCCCTGAGTCCCAATGACCAGGGCTACCCTCCAAAACAGGACTAGATTTTTGTAGAATCACATTCTTTTCAGTTTCACAAAGATCATATTTCAGCCTACTTCCTTGATAATGCAAAGAGAGAGGACTCTCTGGCCTCTGTGGAGATACAATCTGGCCTCCAGCATGGGACAAACACAGTAGGCACTCACTAGATGTTGATGAATGGATGAATGACTCGAGCACTTATCATGTCCCAAACATTTTGCTACGCGCTTAAGATAAAAAAAAATCAGACAGTTTCTGCCTTCAAGATGCTCACAGACACCAAAGACTGTAACACAGAAAGGCTTCATAAGGAAAGAAGTCATTCTCAATATCATTAATCCAACTGTCAGTACATTTTTATTTTTCACTTAAAGACATAATATTTGATTCTTTTCAAAATCTTATAGGCCCTCTCTCCAAAAAAAAATCCTGTTTGTCTACTTTTCCCCATCTGTACTGCCGCTAATCCAGTTCAAACGATCATCTCTCATCTATATTATTGTCTTCTAACTGGTTTTCCTACTTCTACCTTGCCTCTTTATAATCCATCCTACATTCAGCAGCTGTGATCGTTTAAAAAGGCAAACTAGATCATGCTTAAAATTTTACAATGGTTTCCGATTACACTTAAAATAAATCCAAACTCCTGCTCAGGACTTATAAAATTGTTTGATCTGGCCCTGTGCCTCTGGCCTCTCCTCACCTCACATCATGCTCCCAGCACTGACTTCAGCCATTCTGGCTTTCTCTCTGTTCCCTGTCCACACCCTGCTCATTCCTGTCTCTTGCTTTTGCTGCTCCCCTTTGCCAGAATGGCCCCTTATCATTCAGATCTCAGCTCAACTGAACCTCTTTGGTGACCTTTCTATCTAAACCTGCCACCCCTGCAGAAGTATATAGAATGCGGTACCTTTTGTGTAAGAAAGGTAGGCAAATATACATATACATTCATACTTGCTTGTATCTGCCCACACACACACTGGAAGGATACCAAATAAACTAGTAAAAATGGTTATCTATGGGGGGATTAGGTGGACTGGGACAAAGATGGATGCAAGACTGTTCACCATCTCTCTTTTTTTTTTTTTTTCACCATATATCTTTTTATACTGTTTTGATTTCTGAACCATATGAATTTATTATCTATTCAAAAAATAAATAAATATGATGTAGGGAAATCAGCATCCCTAGCAGAGGCTTTCTACCCTTGGAAATGTGTCTGGAACCTGGCCTGCTCCTCAGAAGGTAAAGCCTGAGTCGGGGCGGGGAGGGGGCAGGGAGGTTCTGCCTTAGTCACCAACGGCCACTGACTTCTCCACATGTGACTCACCTCAAATGATAGTGCTAGACAACAGACAAGGCCCTGCCAGGGTGGGGAGGGAACTGACATACCCCATGACCTCTTGACACCACCAGGAGAGCTTGCTCCACACCCAGCCAATCTGCTTCTAATGGTCCAGGGCTAGCTGCCACTGGAATGCAGTCTGATTTTCATTCAGCTCAGGCATCTGTTCTCCTTTGGGTAGTTGAAAACTGGAGAGTAAGAATAAACTCCAAGAATCAAGGGGAGCCCCAGGGAGTGGTATTAGCAGTGCGTGGGGGAAGGGTCATGCGACCTCACTGACTGGTGTCCCGGTTTGGAAAATGGGATTATCTCCAGCCAGCCAGGAGCGGCAGAGGATTAATTGGTATTTACAGAGTACAGGCAATAAGGACCGTGCAGAATGGTGTCCCATGAGCACAACAGTTAAGAATTCATCTCACTCATTATACTTGCCTGGTAATCATGAGCTTCTCCTCATACTTGCCCCAGGAAGATACAATTATCTCTGGTCTGGCAAAGCTGGTAGAGAAATGACCTAGTGAAGGTGGCAGCTTTCATATCAAAATGCAGAGTACATGGCTGCATCAAAAACTTTTTTTTTTTTTTTTTTTCAGTAAATCCCAGGAAGAAACTAAGTCAGTTCACACAGTTCCCCACTTGCTATTTGTTAAACAGTACGCAGGCCCGCAGGAAGACCGGCTGATTACCTGAAACACTGTATCATGAAAATGGAGAGAGAACTTATTAGAAGAGTCCAGGAGTTCAGTCATGGGTAGGAAGATGGAACCTAGTCAGAGCCCCTGAAGAGTAAAAGAAGCTACCAAACTACTGTCAAGAGGACAGAAACAAACAGCTGACCATTTTACAGCACACAAGTCTCACGGTGACCTCTGAAGAAAATCTGAACCACTGTACTTCTGTGGTGTCCACCTCTCGACAGACTCTGGAAGGCCCTATTCCTCTTGTAGCGGCCACTGCTCCTTTGCACCAAACCTCTATTCTGTGTGTGTCAGGAGTGCGGGGAGTGAGGGAAGGGGGGCCTGAACACAGTGGCCCCATTTCCTATGAATATATATTTTTTTAATTTCCAACGGTTCCAATTATGTTTTTCTTTTCATATATATAAATTCATTTATTTATCTATTTTTGGCTGCATTGGGTCTTCGTTGCTGTGCACAGGCTTTCTCTAGTTGCAGAGAAAAGGGGCTACTCTTGATTGTGTGCACGGGCTTCTCATTGTGGTGGCTTCTCTTGTTGTGGAGCACGGGCTCTAGGTGCGTGGGCTTCAGTAGTTGCAGCATGTGGGATCTGCAGTTGTGGCTCGCGGGCTGTAGAACGCAGGCTCAGTAGTTGTGACGCACAGGCTTAGATGCTCTGCAGCATGTGGGATCTTCCCAGACCAGGGATCAAACCCGTGTCCCCTGCATTGGCAGGCGGATTCTTAACCACTGCACCACCAGGGAAGTCCCTGAATATTTTGTACTAGCTCCACGGCCATCTACTGCCCCACCAAACCTGCCATCAGACCGACTCACCTGGACTGGCTCCTCCAAGACTCCACTGCAAATAGGACAGATAAGGTCTTCGTCAACATCCCCCTGGAAACGGGTTACATCATACCCCATGTCTCATCACTGAAACCCAGGTCCTGGAATGAACAACAGAGGAAAAAAGAGGCCAGTTCAGAAGATTACAGATATGTGCCAACTTGATCTCATTGCCAAGATTCGTTCATTTGTCCAATAAATATTTGCTGAGAGCTTACTATGTGACAGTCATTTGGGGTGGGGTGGGGGAGCTGACTCAAGAAATTTAATTCTAATGGGAAAAGATTTTATATAAATATACACTTAAAATATGAAGTGATAGGCTTCCCTGGTGGCACAGTGGTTGAGAGTCCGCCTGCCGATGCAGGTGACGCGGGTTCGTGCCCCGGTCCAGGAGGATCCCACATGCTGTGGAGGGGCTGGGCCTGTGGACCATGGCCGCTGGGCCTGTGCGTCCGGAGCCTGTGCTCCGCAACGGGAGAGGCCACGGCAGTGAGAGGCCCGCGTACCGAAAAAAAAAAAACAAAAAACGAAGTGATAAATGCTTTTAGGGTGAGCACAGGGCACTATGAGGCCAAGAGATGTGGATACCTGACCCAGGCCAAAAGGAGAGGGAGGCTGAGAAGTTTTCCAGGACACCAGTGGGACGAGCAAGAAGTTAGCTAGGTTGTGTGTGGGGGGCGGGGGGGGAGCCAGGGCAGGGTGGGGCATTAGGGTTTTAGGCACATGAAAGAGCATATTAAGAGACCAGAAGGGAACTTCCCTGGCGGTCCAGTGCTTAGGAATCCGCCTTTCAATGCAGGGAACGCAGGTTCGATCCCTGGTCCGGGAACTAAGATCCCATGTGCCCTGGGGCAACTAACCCCGTGCCGCAACTACTGAGCCCACATGCCACAACTAGAGAGCCCACATGCTCTGAAGCCCACGCGCCACAACTAGAGAGAAGCCTGCATGCCGCAAGGAGGAGCCCGCGTGCCACAACTAAAGAGTCCATGTGCTGCAACTAAGACTCGACGTAGCCAAAAATAAATTAATTAAAATAAATATTTTAAAAAAGAAGGTAAGAGGGGATATGATGAGTTCAGACAACTGTAAGTGGTTCAGAAAAAGTTCGATCTGAAGGGTGCAAGAGAGGGAGTGTCAAAATACAAGGCTGGAAAGGCAAGTAAGGGCCAGGCCATGAAAAGTCTTATGTAAGGAGTTTGGACTTTACCCTGAAGGCTATGCGGAGCCACTGAAAGACTTAAAAGGAATGATGTGATAAAAGTTCTTTTTTAGAACTCTGTAAACAGGGGTGAGATTAGAGACAGGAAGAACATCTAGGCAGGAGAGAAGTAGTGAGGGTCTGAATTTAGGTGGTGGTGATGGGAGGGAAGTTCAGGAGAACAAAGACTCAAAGAGCAGCGAGGCTGCCATGCCCCTTCTTTGGGCTCCTAAGGGTCAAACCCAAACAAGACATCACTGAACAGTAAGTGAAATTCCCCTGTGGACATCCAGCCAGTGGGCTAATTGGAGCAAGGATGGGTACCTGATATAAGGGCAGACAATCTGCAGACCAGCCATCAGCTGTGATGTCCTGAAAAAAATGAGCTGAGTCAATCATGTAGTTCTCAGGAATTCAGAATCAGGCTGTTCAATTTAAAAGGGTGGGGAGTGAGGGATTTCCCTGGCGGTCCAGTGCAACGGCCCAGGTTTGATCCTTGGTCAGGGAACCAAGATCCCACAAGCTTCGTGGCATGCCAAAAATTAAAAATAAATAAATAAAATTTAAAAATAAATAAATAAAAGGGTGGGGAATGGGATGGATGCAGAGAGGCCTTGATAGGTCAAGTGCAAGCTAAAGTACAGCACTGGACTGAGTCAAGACTCACTGGATTTAGATGCCCGGTTCTACTACTCATTAGCTGTGTGACCTTGGGCAGGCTTACGTATACTTCCTAAGCCTGCATGGCTTTTTAAACAGATAACATTGGTATAAGTAACAACAGAAGTGACTCTCACAGAGTTGCCCTCAAAGAAACAATACATATAAAACATTTAGCACAATGCCTGCTGGCACATACTAGGCACTCAATACACAAGAGTAACCATTATTTAGGTATACATTTTTTTTTTTTTTTTTTTGGCCAAGCCACACGGCATCTTTGTTCCCCAGCCAGGAATCCAACCCGTGCCGCCTGCGGTGGAAGTGCGGAGTCCTAACCACTGGACCGCCAGGGAATTCCCTATTTATGTACATATCTAATTTCTACTACTTGATTAAAAATTCCTTAAGAGTAGGAACTCAAGTGCTACATCCAATTTAGCACCAAGCACAGTTCTTTACAAAACAGTAAAATGTTTGGTGTGATTAAATGTTGCTTTAACTGGAGGCTTCCCAGCAGAGTACAGTGGACATGTATTTTGCCTACCTAACATCCCATATTCTGTAAACAGCATCACAATTTTCCTTCAGGAATCAGAACCTGTTTCCTAGTTGACATGTGACCCAACCTAGGACAGTGAGAGAGATGCCTGGAACTTCTATTGGAGCTCTCATGGGGTTTGCATAGCTGGTAGGGTGTACAATTCAGAGTGGTCAGTGACCATCTCTGCCATTAATGAGGACAGCCTACTTACAGAATGACGCCATAATTGGGAATTCCCTGGTGGTTCAGTGGTTAGGGCTCTGCGCTTCCACTGCAGGGGGCATGGGTTCAATCTCTGGTCGGGGAACTAAAATCCCACATGTCACACAGCATGGCCAAAAAAAAAAAAAAAAATGACGCCATAATGAAGAAAGCAGAGCTGAGAAATCAAATTCAGGTGAAATCATTTGAGGGCCTGGATTCAGCCATGCCTGACGCCACAATCACTTTCTGAACATAAGTTACATGAGTCAGTAAATTCCCTATTATGTTTAGGCTGGTTTGAGCTGCGTTTTTATCTCTTTAAACTGACAAAAATCCTGATTAATGTAGGCTAATGGAGACAAGAAATCACAAGGCTCACTTTGGAACCACTTATCTTTCTTTACCCATTTTATATAGGAACAACGATACCCAATGACACTGCTACAATTACACTGACCTCCATCACCACCACTTCTCTGTATTCTTGTTCCTCCATCTCTAGGGCCTAAGTTCAGGGCCTTGGGCTTACTAACAATCCCCCTGAAATTGTCACTCTAAACCACCTTGGTCTGGCTATCTTCCTCTAAAATAGGGATATCCATCTAATTGTCTCTCCTCAGACCTTTGACCTTCTGTTCCTATGCCAACATTCCCTTGAATAATCCATCAACAGTAATGGATTAGAGTGAGTACATGAAGGGTAATATTAAAGACATCATAAAGTGAAATGTGAAACCCAGAACTAAGGCCCCTTGTGATTCTCCTTGTTGCAACTCACTGAACTGAACAATGAGGACAGTGGTAAGACAGCCAAGAGCGGTCCAGTGTCACTGTCCTGTGGACCTCCACTACTGAGCGCTGTAGTGCAGACCATGGCGTTGTTCACTTTAGGAATTCTACTCCCTTTCTCTTTCATCCACATGGCTCCAGGAGAAGCTGTCTCACTAGTACTGTGAGACTTTAACCTAGGCAGCAGCTGACTGGGACAAGAGTGAGCACGCAACCCAAGCAGGGCCAATGGATCCTATCTCTGAGAATTTGAGCTTGATACCAAGAAAGATGAGTTGGTCTTTCTTTGCCTGTCATGTGGACTGAGGAAGACAAATCTACAGAGGGAAAGAAAAGACTGAAACAGACACAGTGAGAAAGGCCTGGATGAGAGCTGGAAAGTCCTGAGGCTTCAGAGTGACTGGTTTGTTCCCAAGACCCAGTTGCCTTCCTATCTTTGGCTTCTGCGAGACACCCTGTGTATCCTCTTTTTTTTTTTTTTTTTTTTCGGTACGCGGGCCTCTCACTGTTGTGGCCTCTCCCGTTGCAGAGCACAGGCTCTGGACGCGCAGGCTCAGCGGCCTCGCTGCTCCGCGGCATGTGGGATCTTCCCGGACTGGGGCACGAACCCGTGTCCCCTGCATCGGCAGGCGGACTCTCATCCACTGTGCCACCAGGGAAGCCCTGTGTATCCTCTTTTTGCTTAAGCTTTGAGTTGGGCTTCTGTACCTTTTTAAAATTTATTTATTTATTTATTTGGCTGCACCGGGTCTTAGTTGTGGCAAGCGGGATCTTCGTTGCCGTGTGCAGTATCTTTAGTTGCAGCATGCAGGATCTTTTAGTTGCGGCATGCAGGGTCTTTTAGTTGCAGCGTGTGGACTCTTAGTTGTGGCATGCGGGATCTAGTTCCTTGACCAGGGATTGAACCCAGGCCCCCTGCATTGGGAGCACGGAGCCTTAACCACTGGACCAGCGGGGAAGTCCCTGCACTTCTGTATCTTACAGCCAAAAGAATCCTGGCTCAAACAACAACAAAGAGACAGCATACAGCATTAGAAGTTTGGAGAGGGATGGTTTAAATTAGGACTAATGAAGGCGCTAGGACACTAGGATTAGAATTAATCTGAAAGCTATGGGAGCACCTGAAGGATTTTTGTTGACATAAATTTACAGGGTTTAATTTTTTATCTTGACAATTTCAGACTTACAAAGATCCCATATATCCTTCATACAGACTCCCTAAATGTTAACATTTAACCACATTTATTTTATCATTGCTATATATATATATATATATATATATATATATATATACACTGATAGATGGATAAAAATTTTCTGAACTGCTTAAGAGTAAACTGTAGACTTGATGCTTTTAACCCTAAATAACTTTACTGTGTACTGTATTTCCTAAAAAGGACATTATTTTATATATTGATAGTAAGATTATGAAAATCAGGAAATTAACACAGATGTAATACTATATTTACAAACCTTTTTTCCAATTTTTCCAACTGTCCCAATAATCTCCTTTAGCAAAAGAACATTCAAGATTATGCTGAATTATGTTATGCACTGAATTGTCAAGCTTCTTTAATCGTTTAACTGAAAAAGTTACTAAATCTTTTATGCCTTTCATAAATTTGACATTTTTAAGAATACACACCAGGTATATGAGAATGTCTCTCAATTTGGATTTGTCTGATGTTTCCTCATGATTAAATTCAGGTTTCATTTTGGGCAAAAATACCAAGGAAGTGGCATCGTGTTTTCAATGCATCATATCAGGAGCACATAATGTTGATTTGTACTATTCCTTGTGATACTAACTTTGACCCTCTGGTTAAGTGCTGTCTGTCAGGTTTCTCTACTCTAAGAGTTATTATTTTTTCCTTTGTAATTAGTATAAATGTTGTAGGGGAGATTCTTTAAGTGTGTGTACACCTGAAGGATTTTTAAGAAATTGACATGATCAGCTTTCTGTTTTAGGCTGGCAGATTCTGGTAGCTGTACAGAAAACATACGGGGTAGGGAAGATTAGAGAAAGTGAGACCTTTGTAGGAGTTTATTGTAAAAATTCAGATTAAGAAAAAGTATAAAGGCTCAAACCAAGACATTTCAGAGAAGGAATCAGGAATCAAGCAGTCCAGTGGTTGGGACTCTGCACTTCTACTGCGGGGGGGCCCGGGTTCGATCCCTGGTTGGGGAACTAGGATCCCACAAGCTGGGCAGCGTGGCCAAAAAAAAAAAATAACATAAACAAATAAAAATTTAAAAAGAAGGAATCTGAATCTATATTAGTTCAGGAAGTAATAAAAAGATGACTCTTTTGTTTCTGCCTTGGCTAAGTAGTGGTGAATTCTTATTTACCAATATAAGAATTAAAAAAAAAAGATCTGGATGGGGTAAAAAAACAATGATCCTAGTTTTAGACATGTACAGTTTGAGATTCCAAGTAGAAATCATGAAGGTAGTAGCTGATGGGTTTTCAGAGGCCACACAGGGAAAGTATACAGAATGAAAACAGAAAATAAGGGTTGGTCTGAAGACTATAGAACCCTGGGGAGCACTGACTCTTTGCTTATTTTTTTAGTTTTTCTTTTTTCACAAGTATATATGACTATATTTTCATTTTTAAAAAATACAGCCTCTCGGGACTTCCCTGGTGGCGCAGTGGTTAAGAATCCACCTGCCAATGCAGGGAACACGCGTTCGAGCCCTGGTCTAGGAAGATACCACATGCTGCAGAGCAACTAAGCCCGTGCGCCACAACTACTCAGCCTGGGCTCTAGAGCCCGCGAGTCACAACTGCTGAAGCCCGCACACCTAGAGCCTGTGCTCTGCAACAAGAGAAGCCACCGCAATGAGAAGCCCACGCACCACAACCAAGAGTAGCCCCCGCTCACCACAACTAGAGAAAGCCCACGAGCAGCAACGAAGACCCAAGGCAGCCAAAAATAAATAAATAAATCTATATTTAAAAAAAAAAAAAAGAATATAGCCTCTCTTCCCACCTTCCTCTCCCCATCCATTGATTGGTGAACATTCATTCTTTCAACTGCCCTTCTTTGCTATACAGATTCTTTTTTCAGCTGTGCTGCACTACATGGGGGATCTTAGTTCCTCAAGAATCGAACCCGCGCCCCCTGCAGTGGAAGCACGGAGTCTTAACCACTGGACCTCCAGGGAAGTTGCACAGATTCACGTATGAGTAAGACAAATAAGGTTCTTTCTCTCATGTAGTTTATATTCTAGTGGTAAGAATTTCCAATCCACCAGTCTAAGCCTTGATTACAACGTATTCTGCCATTATCCTCTCATGACTGAAGTTTGCCTGACTGCCAAGTTTTCCCCTGAAACAAATCATGTTGCAGTTAACACCCCTTGTAACAAGATTTTTTGGAGCACAAGAACAAATCTCTCTCCTAGGACAGATTCCACTGAGAGGTGGAACTGCGGCACTGAATGGTGTGCCTGTTATTTGTTTTCCTAGACACTTCCATATGATACTCTGGAAAGGCCTTTTCAATTTACACTACCAACAACAGTGCATGAAAATACTTTATCAGTGACATTTAAAAAGGGGGACAAAAAGGAGCCTGCAAAAGAAGACTGAGAAAGATTGGCCAGAGATAAGAGAAAATCCTGGAGAGAAGATGGTCACAAAAGTTAAGGGAGGGAGGGAGACGCAAGAGGGAAGACATATGGGAACATATGTATATGTATAGCTGATTCACTTTGTTGTAAAGCAGAAACTAACACACCATTGTAAAGCAATTATACCCCAATAAAGATGTTTAAAAAAAAAAAAAAAAAAAAAAGTTAAGGGAGTTGGGGGTGTAGGGAGCGGGGAGGGAAAGGGGAATGCTTGTTTCATGAGTAGAGTTTCAGCTTTGCAAGATGAAAAAGTTCCAGAGATCTGTTTCACAGCAATGTGAATATACTTAACATTACTGAACTATATACTCTCAAAAATGGTTAAGGTGGTAAATTTTATGTTGTTTTTTACCCCCCCCCCCCACACACAAAAGCTAAGGAAGTAGAATGCTTAGAGGGAAAAGAAGTCTCAAAAACTGCAAACACAAGTCAAATTAAAAAAAGCAAAAACTGCCAGGATGTGGGACTGTGGACACCACAGCAGAAGGCGGTTCCATGGACTTGGGTGGCACTGTGGCGAGCAGTTTCAGTGAGGCATTGGGAGTGGAAGACAGACTGCAGTGGCTCACAGTGAACAGGTGAGACAGAGAGATGGGGACTGAAGACAACCCTGTCGAAAGCTTGATTTCCAAGGAAGGAAAAGAGAGAGAACCAGCTAGAAGAGCACTGGAGGCTGAGGAAGTGGGTTGTGTAGGGGTGTTTTTCCTTATGGTGAGAAAGGTTTGAGGATGTTTATGTACTGAGAGGAAAGCACTAGTGAAGAAGGAAAAGTAAAGATGGGAGAGAATCTGGTCACTGGGGAAAAGGTAGGAAGGAGATCCGGAATTATGTTAAACAGGAAGAGGGACACACTTAAAGCAGGAAAAAAGAAAGGATGGTACCAAAAGAGGCCCAGATAGTTTTTCAAAAATCACACCCGTAAACTTCTAAAATTCAGATAATCACTTATTCATTTAAGTGAACAGTGAAGGTATAGTTATGCTTAATTATGGTAATGTAAGCCCATCGGATGGAATAGCATATCTATTTTTTTAAATTAATTAATTAATTTATTTATTTATTATTATTTTTTTTTGCGGTACGCGGGCCTCTCACTGCTGCGGCCTCTCCCGCTGCGGAGCACAGGCTCCGGACGCGCAGGGTCAGTGGCCATGGCTCATGGGCCCAGCCGCTCCGCGGCATGTGGGATCTTCCCGGACCGGGACATGACCCCGTGTCCCCTACATCGGCAGGCGGACTCTCAACCACTGCGCCACCAGGGAAGCCCAGCATATCTATTTTTAAATGATGCTTATGAGGAATATACAGTAACATGATACAATAATAGATGAAAAGAGTAGGACACAAATTTGAATACAGATCTGTTTAAAAACGTATATATTGGGCTTCCCTGGTGGCGCAGTGGTTGAGAGTCCGCCTGCCGATGTAGGGGACACGGGTTCGTGCCCCAGTCTGGGAAGATCCCACATGCCGTGCAGTGGCTGGGCCCGTGAGCCATGGCCGCTGACCCTGCGCGTCCAGAGGCTGTGCTCCGCAGCGGGAGAGGCCGCAGCAGTGAGAGGCCCGCGTACCGCAAAAACAAAACAAAACAAAAACGTATATATTTACAAATAATCCATGTACGAAGAGACCAGAAAGAATTATCAAAATAACAATTGTTTTATTTAGGTGTAGAACTAAGAATAATGTTTTTCTTCTATTTTTAACTATCAAACGTTTTATCGAGCATACATTTTTTTTGTCATAATTCAACTTTAAACAGTCTTCCACAAATATGGAAAAATATTTTTTTCAATTTAGAAATTACTTAAGAGTAAAAAGTATAGGAATGTTTTTACTTTTGAAGTTCAGGAATAAAAGGTGACAGAATTTGATCTCACCCAGAAGTTTTCCCTATTGACTTAATTCAGACAGTCTTATTTTTGCATTGAGAGTTAGAATGGACCATAAGAGACCATCTAGTTTAACATCCCAGGGCTGGAATCCTCTCCACAGTACCCAACAGTCACTCACCCTGTGCTTTGACAGTCCAGGGAAAGGCCAAGATAGGGTGCAGCAGGAGCAGAGATGAGAAGTATCTAGCCTAAACTCAAATCTCCCATAGCATTCTAGAATGCCTATGTCCCTCTAAAACAGGGTACCCAGAGCTTCACATGTGGACTGACCAATATGAACACAATGCGACTATTAGCACCTTTCCTCTCTACTTCAATTAATGCAAACTGACACTGGTTAGTGCTGTTCTGGATGATAGCTACCGCCACTCTCATAGTCAAGACAAACACACAGAGTTGGGATGAAAGGAAGGCACAAGAGAAAGAGTCAAGAATAGGTGCTACCTGAGACAGCCTCTACATGATAGCAAAAATATCACCAAATATCCATAATTCACCTGTTGAACTGCTAACTTTACAATATCTACCTCAAATAAACAAATTGTAATCTGGTTTCTCTACAATAGCTATTAAATCAATCAGAGGAAAAAAATTATTGCTGCCTTAAAATGAACCAGGTATGAAGTCTTCCAAGATACACTAAGAGAAAAAAACTACAGTATATAATAGTATATGTAAATGTATATAATAGTATATAATAGTATATGTAAATGTGCCACCATGATGTGCCACATAAATGTGCCAAAAATAATATGTATGTGACTATGCTTTCATATGCATGGAACTCTCCACAAGGATACATAAGAAACTGCCAACAGTGGTTGCTTCTGAGGAAGGGTCATTAAGGGACAGGAACAGGGGGAAAATTTTAATTTCCTCAGTTATCCCTTTGTACCTTTGAAAAAGATTTTCTCTGTGTGTTCACTCAATACTCAAATAAAGAAATAAATTTATAATTATCCTAAATTGTGAAAGTATCAATATTAAGATTAAATAAAAAAAATGTCCAAAATACTCAATGTCACATATACTATGTATGTCATTTATGTCATATAATATATACAGCATATACATATAACATGTAATATACTATAGCAAGGTCTGGAAAAAATGTACTCTTGTAAGAAAAAGTTAATCAAGGTGAATCATAACAAAAAACCAATGTCCTAAAAAAGCATATATATATAGGGCCCAGCCGCTCCGTGGCATGTGGGATCTTTCCGGACCGGGGCACGAACCCGTGTCCCCTGCATCGGCAGGCGGACTCTCAACCACTGCACCACCAGGGAAGCCCCTAAAAAAAGTATATTTTTTTACCTTTTACCTAGCAATCCTAATTCCAGTAACTTAGCCTAAGGAAATAATTACACAAGTGTACAATATACTAAGTTGTTTATCTAAACATTGTTTATAATAGCAAAAAAAAATCAGAAATGATACAAATATCCAGTATAATTCCTTACATCCATAAAATGGAATACAATGTAGCATTAATATAACTTAGATATATTTGCTTTTATTAATATTTATTTATTTAGATTTTTTAATTTATTCATTACTTATATATAAGTAAAATAACACATACATGTTATATATACTACAGTGCCATGTTTGTTAAAAAATTTTATGTGTGTACACACTTATATTGGAGAGCATCTAGAAGGATATATATTAGAGAAGCTGTCTCTAAGTGTAGAATTTTAGTACTTTTATTTTATTTATTTTTTGCGGTACGCGGGCCTCTCACTGTTGTGGCCTCTTCCGTTGTGGAGCACAGGCTCCGGACGCGCAGGCTCAGCGGCCACGGCTCACGGGCCCAGCCACTCCGCGGCATGTGGGATCTTCCCGTATCGGGGCACGAACCCGTGTCCCCTGCATCGGCAGGCGGACTCTCAACCACTGCGCCACCAGGGAAGCCCTATCAGTACTTTTAATTTCACTCACAGTTTGTTTTTTTGTTCTTTTTAATTTTATTTATTTATTTTTGACTGCGTTGGGTCTTCATTGCTGTGCGCAGGCTTTCTCTAGGTGTGGCGAGCGGGGGCTATTCTTTGTTGCAGAGCACCTGCACGGGCTCTAGGCACTCAGGCTTCAGTAGCTGTGGCGCACGGGCTTAGCTGCTCTGCTGCATGTGGGATCTTCCCGCACCGGGGCTTGAACCCGTGTCCCCTGCACTGGTAGGCAGGTTTTTAACCACTTTGCCACCAGGGAAATCCCTCACAGTTTTGCTCTTAGTTTTTCCTCCTCTTTTATTTTTTTTTTGAACAGTGATCATGTTTTACTTATATAATTAAATAATAATTAAATCAATATTTATTATTTCTATATGCTAGCCACAATTCTAAGCATTTCTCGTATATTAACTCAACTAATTATTAAAATAACTCTATGAGTTACTCTGTGTGAGGTCGGCATTACCATGATCCACATTTTACAGATGAAAAACAGATGCAGAAAGGTTAAAAAGCTTCTTCAAAATCATATAGCTAACAGGTGGTGGAGACAGATTCCAACCCAGGCAGACTGGCCCCAGAGCTCAAGCCTTTAACTGCAGTGCTAAACTGCCTCTCAAACTGAAAAATGCAAGCTGCAAAAATAGTATGGTCCCATTTTGTACGGTATGGTCCCATTTTTATAAAAACTGTTTTTTTTAAAGTGGTATATGTAGCATATACATTTTAAAAATCTAGATGCTGAGATTATACTTTTGATCTATGTTATATATTTTTGCAAGATTTAATTATTTTTAAAAATCAGTTACTTTAGAGCAAGGGGCAAAAATTAAAACAGTACCCTTTTCTCCCTTGTTGCTATGGGGCAATGCAGAAAGCAGGCTGAGAGCCTGTATTGTATAGCTTCACTGTGCTTTCATGTTAAAACAGTGCTAACAATGTTATCTTAAGGGGGAATACAAATTCTGAAAAGTTATCATAATGGGGTCTCAGGGGATCCTACATCTCCAAAAGAAACAGCAGAGAACTTCCCCAAAGAAACAGCCTCAGTTGGTGCAGAGATGGCCAGAGGGTGTGGGAAGCCATCAGCCAGGCTTAGGAGTTGCAAAGTTCCTACTATAAAGTCAAGGTTTACAAAACTCTGCAAAGATGCTGGGCATTGTTCTTTCTAAATGGAAACCTCCACTTTATCTGCTTGGAGATGCTCCTGTTTTATCTACCTTCCTATAACTATATCCTTTCAGAGGTGTGGCCTCGAGAATTAAGGGGAAATTTAGATTTCGATTCTGATTAGGGCATTTGCTATTTGTCATCTATGGGAAACAAATGTTGAAGTGGTTATACACAATCTTGGAATCTAGCTCCTTGCCTCGTCTTGCCCTGCCCCTAAGTAGACAGTCAAGCTGACAGGCTAGGCTCCTTGACTATTCCTTCTACCCTCGGGGACTCTCAACACTGCTGTAGGGCTGTCACTGGGGCGGGTTATCATTTCAAGGGGGATGCAGTACAAGAACTCAACCGCTCACTGCCCTAGGGACAGAAGCCTTAATAAAACCGAAACCACGGGGACCTCAAGAGTCACAGCCAGTGACCACATCCACTGGAAGCACAGTTTCCTAGATCTTCTCCTTGAGTTATGGAATAGGAAAAGGCCTTGGAAGGTATTACTCAAGTTGGGGAGCTGAACTAAAGTAGCACTGAGGTGTCCCTTTAGACTTATAGGAGTTCTGCCAAACTCCCTGATTTGAACATTCTGAATCCAAACCGAAAACTGCATTCCCAACAGGCCAGAACCAAACCAGGTAATTATGTTGCTATACTTCCTCACTGTTACACTGGGATGTCTCTCTATATTCCTGGTCAGCATTATTAAAAAAATGTGAGAACTTTATTAGACCCCTTCCTATACCCTTTTAACTTACTGTTGCAGTTGTTTTCACTGTTCTACCCCTAGAGAGAGCTAGGAATTCAAAACAGATTGTTTCTGGGCTTCCCTGGTGGTACAGTGGTTAAGAATACGCCTGCCAATGCAGGGGACACGGGTTCCAGCCCTGGTCCGGGAAGATCCCACATGCCGCGGAGCAACTAAGCCCGTGAGCCACAACTACTAAGCCTGCACTCTAGAGCCCACAAGCCACAACTATTGAGCCCACATGGCACAACTACTGAAGCCCGTGTGCCTAGAGCCCGCGCTCCGCAACAAGAGAAGCCACCGCAGTGAGAAGCCCGTGCACTGCAACGAAGAGTAGCCCCCACTCGCTGCAACTAGAGAAAGCCCACGTGCAGCAACAAAGACCCAATGCAGCGAAAAATAAATAAATTTTAAAAAACAGATTGTTTCTAACAGAGCCTGAACATTTATCCTCCCTTATTCAGGGTTTCTTGAACCCATGTACAGGTGTACAAACCATGCACATTCACACACACACACACACACACACACACACACACAGGCGCACACACACGAAGAGAAACGTTACAGCAACCACTCCAACCCATTTAGAGTAACTGGGCATGCTGTCACCAATTCGTGGCAAAAGCATACAGGTAAAAAGCCAAGTATATGTGCTGTAGTCTCCTAATTCTCTCTCCTCCATGCCCTAAATACAGCAAAGGTGCAGAGAGCTGAGGATTCAGCCCAATTACTACAAATCACCAGACACATAGGAAAAGGGCCCCATAACCTGCCCCAGTGTAATGAAACAGGTGACTCCTAGGAATTTCACCCTAGTGAAGAAAGTAGGTGGTGGAGGGTGTCTCACATGTGTCCCTAAAACATTTCATCTTATCTCCCTGTCTCCCAATAAAGAAATAGATCTGGAAAAAAAGAAAACTGAGTTGAGAATCTAGAAACCTTAGTCCTAGTTCTAGCTATATTACCGACCAATGTGTAGCCTTGGGCAAGTTACTTAACCTCTCTGGGCCTCTGTTCCCTTTACTCCACATGAAATGAAACATCTGAAACTACATAAATTCTACGTAAGTACAAGAATAGGCTAAATTAGGGGATAATTATATTATAAAAGGTGCCCTGGCTCTATGAGAGCAAAGTCTGGCCTTGCTCTCTTTTGGCAACTCTCTTCACTTTCTAAGTGAAATAAGTGGTCTTTTTCACTTAAGCAGTAGAATCCTTAGAGTGAAGTTACTCCCCCTCTTAGAGAACTGAGCTCTTAGGAACTCAGGTTCCTCATTGCCTCTAAAGTCCCGTTTAATTCCAGAATCCTGTGATCCAGACTAGATTTAGCACAGGAGATTTTTAAAGTTAGGCTTCTTCAGCACGTTTTAATTGGTTCAATTTAAAAAAGAATCCAGAGGGCACACAATTCTTCCAGAACTCCCAACTAACAACTCTAACACCTAAAGTGAGGCTTACCAGGCCTCAAAGACCAGCAAGGACCTCCCACTGGATCACCAGCACCAAGCACTATTTGTGTGGTTACCCCAAACCTCATCTTCATCCTATATACACAGCCCCCTTGCCAGTATAGACATGTAAAAGAAACGAAAACCACAATCCTTGTCCTCAAACTAAGGTGCAGGCTTGAGCCCAATGGCTGAGCACACAGGATATAAAACACATAAAAAGAGTAAAATTTACTAAGCAATTTACCAACAAATAAAAGTTAATAGTTCACGTAAGACATAAGTATGCAGAGAAGAACAGACTGATGTGGGTTAATCACAGAAAGTTTTATGCATAAAAGAGTTTTGAGAATCAGGTTTTCAAGAGCAGAAGGAACCCGGATTGGCAGAGAAGAGGGTTCTAGCCCAGAATGGGATTCTGAATCAAGGCTCTTTACCTTCCAAGTGTTGGGGGCAGGTTCCCTGTTCACAAGGCTCCAACCCCCTGATGCTTCCACTCAGTGCCACTCAGGAGACATTCCCAGTAACCCATCTTGTTGGCTATTCTCCGACTGAGTCTTCCTTCCTAGGGACAAGCTCCATTGCCAAGGGGATGGATGTGATGTCACAATCAGGAGCACTCTATTAATAGGAACAAGGAAGAAAAAGGTGAGTCAGGAGAACTACCTGCACTTGGCAGTGAAACTAGACAGACTGGGATCTGGTGGTTGGTTGAGGAGGACGAGACAACTCCACTAAGAACTATAGGTTTCAAGGCTAGGCATCCGGGCTGCCCTCTAAGGAGTGAGATCATCAGCTAAGGAATCACACGCACGGACCAGGTGATTCAAACATAGCTGAGAGGGGGAGAGAAAGGGACAAGAAGAAAGGTAGGGAAGAGGAGCTGTTTGAGATAGAAAAAGGTTCTTTTATTCAGTGCATACAACTAAAAGTAATGTCAATGAGTCTAAATCTGTGGCTATACAATGCAGAGAGCCATGACAGCTTACATGTACAGTATGATGCTTTAATGTTTCCAGAGTGCTTTCACATAAATTATTTCATATAAAAAGAATTCTGTCCTACTCTCCACTTGGAAAATACTGTTTCATAAGAAGATGCTCAAGAATGTTGGTACAGGTGCAATTCTACTTCCAAGTCCAGAAATATTCCTGAGGGGATCAGCCTTTAAAAAAAAAAAATGAAGAGGCAGTGAATCAGGAAATTATTCTAGGGTAGGAAACTGGAAAGACTAGAGGTAGCAGTATGATTAAGCTGACCAGACTCTCATTACTAAAAGGATGAAACTAAGTAGAAGGAGACAAGGCTTCAGACGCAGAATAGAAACTATTCAAATTCCTTTCCTTACCTTCACATCTATCAATGTTAACGGCTATGTTAGAAAGGATGACGATTTTTAGTCATAAAACAGAGACCATTTCATCCTGAGTCTGGTATACGTGCTCATTAGTTTACTATGTTCATCAGCCATAACACATTAGTGTGTGGTATTTTAAAACTAATCAGAGGATAAAAGTGCAAGGCCAGATCCACTTTCTCTTCCCTGTAGTTGGAGGTGGGGGGAAGTTGATCTGTCTCTCCCATCCATAATACAGAGGAGGGTATGATGCTTCTTCCATTTTGACCACAGCAACAGCCTGGCACAAGCACCTGCACGTCAAGAAATGCTTCCAGGAGCCAGTGCTGTTGGTTATGTTCAGTCTTCCAGTGACACATTTCAGACTCAGAAAGCAAACAGTTATCTAGCCTGGGAAAACCAATCGTCCTTCACTGCTCCCTTGACCAGAACAAAACAGGATTTTTCAACTGAGAGGAGGACCAGGAGTCAGGAGACTTGGGTTCTGGTCCCAGTTCTACCAACTGTATGGCTTTTAACAAGCCATGTATCCCTTCTGTAATTTTCAATTTCTTCACCTGTCAAGTAGGGAAAATGATAACTGCCTTATCGACCTTACATATTGTCCAGGAAAAGCAAATGACATAATAAATGTGAAAGCATACTGAATACCGCTATTCATAGGTAAGGTATTTGTAGTAACAGACTGCAAAATAAATTTAGAGTACTGAGGGCCCATGAGGAAATGCTTGAAAGAAGCCTGTTCTTTCTTTCCCATTACTGGGAACCAGGCACAGCCACAAAGCCGGCTGGACACACAGGGCAGTAACATTATTGCATCACTCAGATTCCCTACCATTCCTATCTGGGGACAACTATCAGCCTGCAACATTATCAGCTTCTTGCTCTATTGTCAGACTAAAACCACCTGTATAGGAAGGGATTAGACTATCACTACCACAGCCCAGTCCCCAAGAACAGTGATTCAGTGGTCTCTAACAGCCACATTTGCTACTAGGTAGAATGAAGTCAGTTTCTGAATGGAGATGTCTGTCAGTCCCTCAGGCAAAACACCCTCACCCCTCTCAGCTTTCTGCTCCTTCTCCGGCCCCCCCCTTCCCAATCCTCAATTTCCTCTGCGTTCTGGTTTGGAGAAGGCTTTCCGGTGTGTGAAGTGTGCGAAGAGGGACTGGCAATCCAGGGCAGGGATGTAAGGAATGTGAGATTCCTTCATGGAGGGGTGGGAGGGAGAGGGGGGAAGGAATGGAGGAGGAAGACAAGGCTGTCAAAGACAAGGCATGGGAGAGGAGCCAAGCTATGGCGCTTCGAGGGCGGGGGTTCAGGTTCCGACGCCCCTGCCCACACTGACCCCCAGGATGTTCCCTGCCTCCCCTTCCGGCCCGTCAATCATTGCCCATTTAAACACCACGTGGTTCCCCCAATTCGCCCCCCTCCCTGTCCTCCAGCCAGCCCAGGCCCCCTCCCGCACTTCCTAAGGCTCCCCCACTCCAATGGACCTCCCCAACAACCCACCCATCAGCGCCCCTTTATCACCTCTAGACTCCTCCCTATTACTGCTCCCTTCCTCCATTTTTCATCTTTACTCCCATCCCTCCTCCTGACCTCCAATAGCTCGAACCCCCGTCCCAACCCCCCTGGGACCTTGCCCCCTCCCCTCCCACACCCTCTTTTAGGTGGGAGCTCGCGCAGGCGCCGTACGCACCGCCCTGGAAGCGGTCTGGACTCTCCGTACCCAGGCCTGGCTGGAGCTGAGGCCGCAGCGGCCAAGGGATAGCCAGGGTGCCGGGTCCCAGCTTTTCCTGGGAGGGGAAGGGGAAGGGGAAGAAGACGAGAGATGGTTCCGACCACTCTTCGCGGTGTGGGACAGATCCCTTGCCCCGCCCACCGCTGCTACGCAACCTAGCGGAAGCTCGTCACCAAACTCCGCCTCTTTGTTTAACTCAGCCCCGAACTAGAAGCCACAAGCGGCCAACGAGGTGAGTGGAAGGCTAGCCAGGCCTCCGCTCTAGACCGGAAGTCTTTATGGTCCCAGCGAGAACTAGATAGCCATTTGGGAGGGAGAGCTCTATGTTCTTCCCAGCGTGAGCGTCAGCGGCAGAGCTGGAGGTCCACTCTCCCGGAGCGCGAGACTTCGCTTTGGAGGGGTGCACGTCTTCGTGCCCTAAAGCTGATGCGGCTTGCTGCGAGATCGTCTCTAGGAGGCTGGCCTGCAGTGACCTGCCGTCTCCCCGGTCCCTCTCCCGTTTCCAGAGCTGTGGTCAGCATCCCGGAGCCTACCGATCTTATGACTCATGGTCATGGGAGTGGATATGTAGTCAACAAGGCGACCACGGGGTGGGGAATGGGGGAGTGTCTGACTGGACAACTTTGATCCAGGGTTGCCCGCCTCTCTCCCAGTCGCACTCCTGACGTCTTTACGTCGGCCTTCCAAACACTTGTACAGTTCCCTGAAGCACCTAACGGGAGAGGAGGGAGATAAAATGTCCCTCTTCCCGGGTTGTGGTTTGATTTCCTTAGGGTACAGCACCATGGCTGGGGGTGTGGGCGGGAGAGAACTTGAGCTCCGAGGAAAGTCAAGGTGGACCCTAAAGCCCTCTAGGAGAAGGTAAGGGATTGATTAAGCAAACCAAGGCATTACAATTACATGGCATCTTAGGCTAATCTGATAGTAAGCAGTATTTGATATGGATATTCGCCAAGCAAATGGTAATGCACATGTACGTATATTGTTTATATATAATTGGTCTATAGGCAACATTACAGAGCTAGCTGCCTTTTGTTGACTATGTAACAAGTCTCAAAGGGAACTAAAGGTTCGGGCCTCTTTTCAGTCTCTGAGGGGACCCTGAGATCTAGTGAGATAAGTGCATTAGGAACAGGTGCCTTTCAAACTGGGAGAGTCTAATGTAAATGTTGCTTTCGGTGCCCCAGATTCCATTACTTCCAAAGGGGGAGGGGGTGAGTCTGCCTGTTGTCTGTCTCTGCTGTGAATGCTGCTTTTTCCAGAGATCTTGACCAAGCTGGATAGTGCATTAAAGTTGAGGACCCCAAATCAGGAATAAAGATGAGAGTTAAAGCAGTTGGAGAAGAGGAGGAAACTGCCTGCTGTGTGCTAGACACAGCTTCTTATATAACTTCTTTTTCTCGTCTGCAAAATGGAATCACATATTGAAGAACTGTCGAGAAGAGAAGTTATGAGCCGGGTTTCATACTTTTGTCCGCCGGATTCCAAAAACCTTTGCTTCTTTTTCCACTGGGTCACGCCTAGGAGAAACAAATCTTAGTGCATTCTCCTAGTCAAGTGGAGGAAAATTGGTACCTGAGACGCCCCCTGGTGGTCCACGTGTTTTCTTGCGCAGCCAACCCTCTCCCGGGCTCCTTTAATACCTAAAATCCCACCCGCTTCGCGGCGCGTGAATCTCGGATCGCGATTGGCCGGGTGGGGACTGGAGGCGGGACGCGGGGGGGGGGGGGGCGGGCGGTGCTGATTGGCTGGAGGAGGCCCGCCGGGGGAAACTTCCGGGAATGTTCGCACTCCAGCGTTCCATTGGTCCGCATCCGGCGGCGGCGGGGCCTTTGGCTCCCCCTGCGGGCGGCTCAGTGGGGTGCAGTGTACGGCGGGCAGGCTGGGTGGGTAGTGGGCTGCGGGTCGGGGAGAGGATGCACCGAGTCCCCGGTTGTCCAGATGAGGGTTCGGGAGGGTTTGGCGAGTGAGATTCCATTCCTTGGCTCCGCACCAGGTTTCCTGCCCCCGTCTCCGTCGGCTTCCCTACTTCGGGGCTTGATACTGAAAGATCATCCCGGGAGGGGGCTTCCAGCCCAGAAGCAGTCTATCCAGAGACACCCCCGAATTCTGATCTTGAAGTTGGAAGCCCCTGGGGAAGTTCGTTTCTACCCTTTTAGAAGAGTTAGAGGGTTTGAGGCTGCCTGACCCCAGTGTGATAGGTAGGCCTTGCGAAGTGGACATGGGGGCGAAGGCTCCAAGCGTTGAACCTTCGTCCCCTTTTCCCCCTTCTAGTGGGGTGCTGAGGCTCGGGCAGCATGACGACGGAGACCTTCGTGAAGGATATCAAGCCCGGGCTCAAGAACCTGAACCTCATCTTCATTGTGCTGGAGACAGGTGGTTCTGCTGGCGCGGTGGGCCCCCTGCGCGCATTCTCGGGGTTGGGGGCCAGGAGTGGGGGGAACATCACCTCTGTTCTTAACTTGCACCCGTCACAGCAGGGCGCACCACAGGACTGCTCACGCCCAGTCTCCTCGCCCCCACCCGGAGAGTTGCAGTGTAGGGTAGATGGATGGAATGCTTGTCAGATCCAAGCCTCCAGTGCCTCTTGGGCCTCTTCCCACACAGGGCCCTCTCCATGGTGCTGGCCCCTCCCTCACCTGCCCCAGGGATTTGACTTTGCCCTGTTTGTACACCTTTTTCCTCACTCCACCAATATCTAGACCTCATCCCTCTGATCACCACCACCCCCATTTATTTGACCATCCACCCCCTAACCCCATTGTTCTGTTCCCTCCAGGCCGAGTGACCAAGACAAAGGACGGGCACGAGGTTCGGACCTGCAAAGTGGCAGACAAAACTGGCAGCATCAATATCTCCGTCTGGGACGACGTGGGCAACCTGATCCAGCCTGGGGATATTATCCGGCTCACCAAAGGGTAAGCCATCAGGTGACTTCTGGCTATTCAAGGGCAGTAACGGGGTGGGGGGGCGGGGGGATTAACAGTCCCTGTAACTCGAATCCTGCTTTTTGTGACCCCACAGGTACGCTTCAGTGTTCAAAGGTTGTCTGACATTGTACACTGGCCGTGGGGGTGATCTTCAAAAGATTGGAGAGTAAGTGCTGTCTTGGAGCTGGGGATGTAGAAGCACCAGGCCAAGGAGAGAAGTTTGAGGTTTGCAAGGAGACAGCATAAGGGTGTGCATTCCCTTTCCTGTACCTGGACCTTTCTGAGGTTTCCAGAGTAGCCCAGAGGTTGGGCCTGAGGCTTTGCCACTTTCTCCCCTTGCAGATTCTGTATGGTTTATTCTGAGGTTCCTAACTTCAGTGAGCCAAATCCAGAATACAGTGCCCAGCAGGCACCCAACAAGACGGTGAGTCCCATGGCTGTGATGTGTGGAAGGAGGGCAGGTCAGGCCAAGAAGCATGGTAGGGAGTAAGGTCTGAATGTGTCATTTGTGCCTTCAGGTACAGAACGACAGCAGCCCTACGGCTCCCCAGCCTACCACCGGACCCCCCGCCACTTCTCCAGGTAAACCTGTTCCTTCCATCCACTGGTCCTCCTAGTTCTAATCTCCCCAGCCTGGAAAGATGCATTGCCCTCATCCCTTTTCCAGATCTCTCTTCTCTCAATATATCCTCTTGCACCCAATTCTCCCAGTTCTTTTGCAAGTCCCTGGGGTGAAAAGATTTGGGGCCATGTTTCTATCACTGATAGAGCTCCCTTTTGCCACTGCCACTCAAAGGCAAAAATGAGAGCAGTTTCTCCACAAAGACTGCCCTCTTTCATTCTAGCTTGTTCCTCTCTGCTTCTTCTCTGGCAGAACCTTGCCTTTTCTCCCCTTGCCTATTTTGATTCATTATCAGTTCTGATACACTGTTACTTACAGGACTCAGCATGGAGTCCACACTGCTCAACTTTAAGCACGAAATAGTTCCCCTTTAGGGTTGCCACTTTCTTGAAAACTAAAGGCCCTGCTTCTAGGCCTTGGCCCTCAGGATTATGGTTCTTCCAACTCAGAAGCCCCTGCTTTTGGTCTCTTGAGGAATTTGGCTTACTGCAGATCATCAGCTTTTGATGAGAATCACTCACCAACATCATTTCCTTCGTCTCCTGGCTTCTCCTTAGGAACCTGGTTTTTATTGCTCTTTTCTCCTTCTGGGTCATCTCGCAGCTGACCCTACCACTCCTGGGTGTTTGTCTCTCTCTTGCCTCTGATCCATGCCTTATGTTTCTCCCTGTGACACTAGGCTTCAGGCTTCCTCTACCCTTCCTCAGTCTGTGTCTGCATCCCCAGTTACCATGGTTTCCAAAATTGTCTGTGTCAGAACCACTCAGGGTCACGGTGTTCTTTAGGAACACCGTGAAATAACAACATTTAATTCCACCACAAAAGAGTAGCATCCATGTTTTCAACTGAAAATATGACTATTACGTATTCTCAGGTCTCCATAACTCCATAATTTATAAAATTATTTTAAATAAGGTACACTTAAGCTTGTTTGTCCCTAATATTCATTTGCCAGATGTTTATTCACTTTGTCATCTGCTAACAGGTACAGAAGGTTTTAAAAAAACATGTGTGGCATAAAAATGATGACTTCCTACATACTCCTCATTTTTTCTGTGAATTAAGGAAGGGGCTTTATTCTTCCATTTTTGGCTGCAGATATCTTAGTCTGATGGAGCAGAAGGATTCAGCAGGGATATGGGTAGGGTTCATGACGCCCTATGTATGTGAGAGGCAGGCCTCTGCCTTCATTTAACAAGCATTTATAGATGAGGAATGCCAAGGAAAAAACATAGCACTTGCTTTGAGGAGCTTGCAGTCCATGAAAGGAATAGTCCCACAGACAACAGCTGTAACACACTGTGGTAAGTGTGGTGATAATGATTTGCACAGCTAAGGTAGAGCAAGGAGACCATCGAACACTGAAAATATACACAAAAATGTTGTCTGTTATTTTGGGGGTGTGAGAGTATGTAAAATAGTTTTTGTGCTTATTCTTATTTCTGTTTTCCCAAGTGAACATGTATCATTGTGATACACACCACCACACTTTTTTCTTTCTTTCTTTTTTTTAAGATCCTTCTTACATTTTAAGATGGAAACTTCAGGCCCTTCCTTTCCCAACGCTTCTCCAGTCTTACAGTCACTTTTGGTCAAGGGTTCTTTTGTCGGTGGTCCTTGAGCCTAGAACTAAACACCTATTTCTAGATCTGACTCCTAATGATACAGAGATGGATAAAAGAGAAAAAAAATATATCGGGAATTCCCCACAGTCCAGTGGTCAGGACTCCGTGCTTTCACGGCTGAGGGCCCAGGTTCAATCTCTGGTTTGGGGAACTAAGATCCTACAAGCTGCGTGGTGCAGCCAAAAAAAAAAAACCAACAATTAAACACAAAAAAGAAAGAAAAAATATCATACGACAGTTCATGTAGCAACTGCCAAAATGATGATTGCATCTTTTTGGGGCCCCGTTCCTACAACTCACATCCTTTGCACTTGGTCCCACGGCATCAGTGTGCAGCTGTGCTCGGTGGTGACTGTGCTGCCTGCTGGGGCTGGAGGCGGGCCTTGGGGACGGATGCCTGCCCACCTTAGTTCTCTAATTCCGGTTTTTCTTCCCCTTCTCCCACAACTAGCCTCTGAGAGCCAGAACGGGAATGGACTGAGCACCCCACCAGGTCCTGGTGGTGGCCCACACCCCCCTCACACTCCCCCCCACCCCCCCACCCCCCGAATTACCCGAAGCCAGCCCAACCACACGCCTGCCGGCCCTCCTGGCCCCTCCAGCAGCCCTGTCAGTAATGGCAAAGAAACCCGGAGGAGCAGCAAGAGATAGCAAGACATTCTTCCTCCCTGCCACCAGCCACAACCCAGGTGTCTGCTAGAGAACACAGCTTTCTACTGGGCTGCTGGCTTTTGGGGGCAGGGGGTGTGTAGGAGTATTTTAGCCACTAAACTTCACTGGAGGGGTGGTGAGCAGTGGCCTTATCCGCCCTCAGCCCATAGTCCCCTCCTTGTCAGCTGAAGCGGCCTGTCCCCTGGGAGTCCAGGCCCTCTGCCTCCCCGCCTTCCTCTTTAGAAATGACAGTTACAGTCTGATCCTTGGGTGTGTGATGTGGAAGTTTAATTGAATCCCTCCTTCCTAATAAATGTTACCACTCTGTACTGGACTCCTTTGCTCTTTGTGGGAAAATGAAGAGGTCGGCAGCTGGGCATTTGGGAGAGTGGGGTGTCCCTAGGAGGTGGAGGGGAGATAGGTTACAGGCAAGGCCCGGGCAAAGGAGGCCTGCCCCTTTAAGGTAGTGCCCCTCCCATGCCCCCTCCCTGCCGGTGACCCTTGTCCGCCTGCCTGCCTACCCCCCACAGCTGGAACCAAGAAGACTGTGTCCCCCTTCCTCTGGGCGTCCTTCCTGTTTCCTGCTGTCAGGTAATGCCGACCTCGACCCCCTGGACCGGTCACCCCAGTCAGACTGTGCTCCCCAACCTTAAGCCAGGTCAGACATCTGAGGAGGCCCAGATACTCCTTTCCTCTTCCCACCAGAGCGTCCCCTCTCCTCTCGTGGTCATAGATTCCCAGAGGTCTGGCTCTTACTCTTCTGGGATGAGGAAGTGCTCAAAACAATTTCTTCCCCACGCATCTGGGGTTGCCACTTATCTGCCTCTTTACCCTCCTCTCCAGCTTAGGGACACCTGGGTCCAACCTTCCCAGGGAATGTGGGGATGGGGGTTGGAGATGAATGAAGCCCGATGCCGTATGTAAGGTAGGTGAGGTAGGAGTATAGGCAGGGAGAGGCTAAGACGGTACCACCTGGGTTGGGGTGTAAATTATTTAGAAGAAAAGCCCAGGCCCTGGTTCTCCTTGGCCATGTGGCTTTTCCAGGGGCAGAGGGTGGCCCCTCCCTACTCAGGGGCCCAGCCAAGACTGACCTTTGACCCCCACCCCAGAGACCAGTGAACCATTAACTCCTCTCTGATGTAAGCCTTCCCACACTGGCACCTCCCTGGCCCCGCCCCCAGGCAGGTGGGCTAGGAGTGGGGGCTTGTCCATCCCAGCCCTCTATCTGACATGGCCTCCGATCTACCCGGGCAGCTGGAGGCTGAGCCTGGCTCCCCTCCACAACCCAGGAACCTCTAAGTGTCCACAGCGAGGCCTCACAGGGACCTGAGGTGACGGCTCTCACACTGCCAGTTGGGGGTGAGGCCCTGGGCATTGAGGGGGGATAGAGAGGTGGGGTGAGGTTTAGGGGTGGGGTCTGGGGGATAGGGGAGGGACAGGGACAGGTCAGCTCTGGATCAGGTGAGGGGAGTGTTCTGGTTCAGGGAAGGTGTTCTAGGAACTGGGCTGCAAGAGGCTGCTCAGAAGGAGGCCATGGGGGGGAAGGAAGGAGGCTGCCGCTGCCGCATTCCAGGAGGGGGCGGTGTGAGGGGTGCAGGCTCCCCGGGCCCTGGGCTGGACAGCAGGGCGGGAGCCCCAGCCCCTTCTCCTTGTTCTTCCAGGGCACGGTCCTCATGATGTTCCTGGAGGAGTAGAAGCCGGAACCAGAGCCTCTAACCCTGTCCCCCCGATAATGGGGCCCCCAGTGAGTCATCTGCTGGCTGGCCTGTGTGTGTGGGTGGCCTTGGGCTGGGTAGGGGGCTCAGCCCCCTACCTGGGCCCTGCTGAGCAGGAGCAGAACCATTACCTGGCCCAGCTGTTTGGCCTGTATGGGGAGAATGGGACGCTGACTGCAGGGGGCCTAGCGAGGCTTCTCCACAGCCTGGGGCTAGGCCGAGTTCAGGCCCTCCACCTGGGACACCACGGGCCTCCAGCTGGTCGGGCTACACCCCCAGCTGGAGACAATTCCACGCAAAGGTACTAACCCCTCTCCCCACCCCAAAATGTCACACCCCAGCTCTTCTCAGTACTTGGATCAGTCTCCTCCGGTTGCCTAGCTCTGGCTTCCTAAAATCAGATTCCTGGAATTACGGATTTTTCAGAACCTGATTCGTTACATCCTTTCACAGCCCCTTTCTGAGAGAACATGAGTAAGTCTGACTTTGTTATCCATCCACTCTAGGCCCCAGGACCCCGAGCTGAGTGTGGACGTCTGGGCAGGGCTGCCTCTGCACCCCCCTGGGTGGGGTGACCTGGAGGAGACCGAGGCCCCAGCACCACCCCATGGGCCAGCCCCATCGGGCCTGGGCCTCTTTCACAGGCTTCTGCTGCTGGACCATTCACTGGCTGACCATCTGAATGAGGATGTGAGTCTGATGATCTGTAGCGAGGGAAAAGGAGCCATGGGATTTAGATGGCCTGAAATGTTTAAAAAGTCAGTCATTTGGGGATTCCCTGGTGGCACAGTGGTTGAGAGTCCACCTGCCAATGCAGGGGACACGGGTTCGTGCCCCAGTCCGGGAAGATCCCACATGCCGCAGAGCGGCTGGGCCCGTGAGCCATGGCCGCTGAGCCTGCGCGTCCGGAGCCTGTGCTCCGCAACGGGAGAGGCCGCAGCGGTGAGAGGCCCGCGTCCCGCAAAAAAAAAAAAAAAAAAAAAAAAAAGTCATTTTAAATGGTTACTTAAAAAAAAAATCCAGGTGTGATCTTAGGGTATGTTATTCCAGTAGTGAAATATGTCCCCTCTGGGCTCAGAGTAGATAAACCCATACCCCAAGCTCCAAGACTTGGTTTAGGGGCCACACTTGGCAAAGCAGAGAATTCAGAGAAGCAGCCCAGGGTAGCCTCTGGAGCTGGTTATCTGGAGAATGCTGCCTGCAGGCGGTAGATGGCTGTCTTCATCCAGAAAGTCAGTGAACTTGTTCCATGTACACCAGAGGGCAGCCAAAGCCAACCTGAAACAGGCCTGGTGAGGTGAGCACCCCATCCCAGGAAGCATTCAAGCCAAGGCTGGTTGAACAAGTGACAGGGCTGCTGAGAGGATGGCAGCATGGCATTTTAGGTTCTTTTCCCTTCTAAGATTCTGCAATGGAGGGCTCTAGTTGTCCAACCAATTCCATCACCAAATTAATGAGACATCAGGGGCTTGGGAAGGAGGGAGATGATGGCGATGTTCACTAGCACCCAATCTGTACCGAACTGAATGTTTGCATTGGTTTGAATATTCACTAATAATTAACACACACTGATTATACCTAACTGTCCCGAGTCCCTGATGCACCTGCCAGTGTGAGCAAAGGGGACCCTGGGAGAGACCCAGGAGCCCATGCAATGGAAGGGCAGACATTAAAGATCTGAGTCACAGTTCTCAGCAATTCCCCAATGTGTGACCTCCAGCTCCACTTCCCTAGTGTCTGAATGGCTCCCAGCTGCTGGTCAATTTTGGCTTGAGCCCTGCTGCTCCTCTGACCCCTCGTCAGTTTGCTCTGCTGTGTCCGGCCCTGCTTTATCAGATTGACAGCCGTGTCTGCATCCGGGCCCCAGCTCCAACACCCCCAGGGGATCTGCTATCTGGTCAGTGGGGGAGAGCAAGTGGTGGGGCACCTGAATCCTGTAGGGAGTGGGGTCCCGCCTCCCCTTGCAGCATTCCCTTTAAGGCCTCCCTTTCAGCCGCGCCTAACTTCAGCCCCTGATTCTCCCCAGCCCTGGTTCATAGTGCCCTGGCGGTCCTGCTGCTCAGCCTGCCTGCTCCCCTCTCCTTGCTGCTGCTGCGGCTCCTGGGACCTCATCTGTTGCAGCCCCTGCTGGGCTTCCTGGGGGCCCTGGCCGTGGGCACTCTTTGTGGGGACGCCCTGCTACACCTGCTGCCACATGTACGTGAAGCCCCTTTCCTGTCCCCCTGCCCCAGGGGTGGACAGCCTCCATGGAGCCAGTGCGTTCCCGGTCATAGGACACCCTCTCTCCCACCCCAGCTTCAGCCCACAGCTGCCTTCTAGTAGAGCGTATGAGTGAAGGCTCACCACCTCTCTCCACCATCTCAGGAGGGGGATGCTGTCGGGTGCAGGTGCTTCCAGAGTCTGCCCTGACCGCCTCTCTGTCAGGCGCAAGGAGGGCAGCATGCTGGACCTGGCGGGCAGCCAGAGGAGGACCTGGGACCAGGACTGTCGGTGCTTGGTGGTCTCTTTCTTCTCTTCGTCCTGGAGAACATGCTAGGGCTTTTGCGGCGACGAGGGCTCAAGCCAGTGAGTGACACCCTTTTGTCTTCTTCCTGCCAAGACCAGAGTCCTAGCCAAGAACTGGCCACTCAAGCCAGGAGGTGAGGGGCCAAGTGCGCTCCTGGCTCTGACGTTTGCCTGACTGTGCAGGACCTGACAGCTAACAGGGAGTGGGTTGGGGCTCCTCAGCATAGACCCAGGACTTCCGGCCAAACGGCCTCCTCTCCTGAGTTCAAGTCAACAAGAAACAGAGAGGTGCCAGCCTGGGAAGAGAGCAGAGGCCAGAGAACATCCCCAAGTGGCAGAGGTGGGACCAGGTGTTCACCTTCCCTGCTGGCAGCCTGGCCGCTCCTTAGCCCCCAGCTCCGCTGCCTCCTCCCTCAGGAGGGACACCCTCCCATTTCAGAGGTGCTGCCAGCGAAAAAGAAAGGATCTCAGAACTCCAAACCTGGACCCAGAGGATGGCAGTGGGATGGCGCTTCGGCCCCTGCAGGCAGTTCCAGGTGACTGGCGGAGGACATGAAGAGCGGGCCCTGGCTCCCAGCTCTCACTCGCAGCCACCAACACCGCTCTTTTCCTCCTTCCCACAGAGCCAGGGGCTCAGGGCCAGAGGGAGCAGGACAGCCAGCCCCCAGCAGTCCTGGCCCCTCCTGGGCGCCAAGGCCACAGTCATGGATGTCAGGGTAGCGGTGGCACCAATATCACGTGGATGGTCCTCCTGGGGGATGGTCTGCACAACCTCACTGATGGGCTGGCCATAGGTGTGAGGCGGGGGAGGGAGGGAGGGGAAGGAGGGGGGGAGGGAGGGAGAGGGTAGGCCTCCTAGTTACTGGATGGGGCAGGGAGAGAGCTACCATGTGTGTGGGGGGGCGGGGAATGGGAGGACCACAGAGGGAATGCAGGCCCCAGCCTCCTCCGGGGAGAGCTTCCTTCCAGACTGACCACCTCCCATCCTGCCCACCCAGGCGCTGCCTTCTCTGATGGCTTCTCCAGTGGCCTCAGCACCACCGTAGCAGTCTTCTGCCACGAGCTGCCCCATGAACTGGGTAGGAATGGCAGGAGCGGAGTGGGGTCGACTCCAGAAAGGAGAGACCTCCAAGGGGTGGAACTTGGAGGCTGGCGGTGACGTGGGTGAGGGGCAGCCCTGGCGTACTCCCTCCTACCCTGTCCTCTCTCCCCACAGGTGACTTCGCGATGCTGCTCCAGGCAGGGCTGCCCTTCCGGCGGCTGCTGCTGCTGAGCCTGGTGTCTGGAGTCCTGGGACTGGGGGGTGCAGCCCTGGGGGTGGGGCTCAGTTTGGGCCCTGTCCCCCTCACGCCCTGGGTATTTGGGGTCACTGCCGGGGTCTTCCTCTACGTGGCCCTTGTGGACATGGTGAGGTGTGGGGTAGTGCGGAGAAACCAAGGGAAGCGGGGTGGGTGTAGAGGAGAGGGAAGTATCAGTCCCTCTGCTTCCCCCTTGGCCCCCCGGAAGGGTGGCTGGACTACATGAGAAACAGGGGTGTGGAAGAGCTTGGGTGGGGGAGAGCTGCTGACATCTCCCTCTCCTGTTTTAGGAGCAGAGACAAGGCCAGGATCCTGATGTTGTTATTTTCTTTCAGCTACCAGCCCTGCTTCGTCCACCTGGGCCCCTCCCTGCGCTCAGTGTGCTACTGCAGGGGCTGGGGCTGCTGCTGGGGGGTGGCCTCATGCTCACCATAGCCCTGCTGGAGGAGCAGCTGTGGCCTCTGGTCTCTGATGGCTGATGGGGGCCAGTGGAAAGGCGTCCAGGTTGCCCTTCCTTCCCCCCAACCACAGGAATGGAGGCGGGACACAGGGCCAGTAGGAGCAACAGGATTTTAATAAACAGAACCCATCCCAAAGCCATGACTACGACAGTTGTACTTGCACCAAAACAGCATAGAAAACCAGGATGTGGCAGGAGGAGGGCTCAAAGCAGGTATGGGGAGGAGGGGCCTGGAGGGTGCAGGATGCATCCATCTGCGGGGAGAGCATTGTGCTTTAGCCCAGAGAGGAAGGGGAGGGGTGAGGCAAATGCACCAAGGTCCCCACTTTTTCCTGCTGCCCTCAGCACCCTGGGGATACAGGCATCTGGGCAGGTCTGCCCTTTATTGCTGCCCACCAGCATGAAACACACCCCGACCCCAACGCTAGCACCACAGGTGAGTCCAGGGCAGGGAGAAGGGCAGAAAGGGGAACATTGCTTAGAGAAAGATTCAACTAGAATCCAGTGAATTGTGCTCAGTTCTCTTTACTTCCTACAACCGAGTACATGGGTCACAGGATGGAGGGAGCAACAGGACATGGGACATGCCCCTCAGTGCCCCCAACGCACCCTTGCACACAGGAATGGTGGTGTCTGCAGCATCACAGGTCATGCAGGGCACGGGGACGGGGAGGTTCACACACACGTAGACGCCCACAGCGGGTACCAGACAGAGAACACCCCTGAATATACACAGCTGTACACAGGGAACCCCCAGGTCCCCAACCCAACCCTCTCCCCTGTCTTGCCGTCCCCCAGGCAGGAGGAACTGTATTGCTTTGAGAGAGCCACCCTGGGGGTTGCTCTGCCAGGCACCCTCCCCTCCCACCCACCCCCGTTTTGGCACATCTGCAAGACACACGGCAGCGAGAGTAGGCACCCTCCCTCCCAAGCTTCTGTGGCTTGGAGTGGAGGAAGGGGGTAGGAGACTTTCATCCGCCATCTTTCCCCCAGCCCTTCCCAAACCCCTACCAAACCCACTCCAGCCAGAACCCACCCCCACCCCCCAAACACACACACACAAAGCTGAGCTATCCAGGAATACAGGGGAACAAGGAGATTGTCCGGGATGGGAGCAGAGGCAGTGGGGAGAAAGGACTGGAAGCAGAGACCCCACCCTGGCGTGGGGTAAGACTGGCACACAGCTACTTTAGTGCAATTGGAGAGGGTGCCCAGAGTGAGGGATGGAGGCAGGAGGGCCAGGCTAGGCTCCCCAGGGAAAGGGCCTAGCAGGAGTGAGCGAGGGCCAAGGGTGGACCCTCTCGTCACCGCCACCCTCTGCCCTCCCAAACGCAGTGACAGTGTCCCCCTCACACCTAAGTGGGCAACAGCAGCCTCGGAGTCAGTACCTTCAAGTAATTCATGGAGCAGACCCTCCCCACCCCAGCTTCCTCCCATCTCTGGGATTTGGTCGCTTCTCTAGGGGTTGGGTCGGGAGGAGGGGGTCCCCAAGTCAGACCCTTCCCTCTCTACCTCCCTCTTCCCAGACCACTGGGCTTGGTCCTCAAAGATTCCGCACCTCGGCCCTTGCCCAATCTGGGTCAAGGCCGAGGAGGGCTGGAGCCACCACGGTCAGAGGGGAAGGGGTTGCTTTGCTCCTCATCCCTCCCTCTTAAAAGGTGGGGTTCAGACTAGGTGGGCTGGGGCCCCATACTGGAGTGCCCCAGGACGGGGGGTTCTGGGCTAGGGTCTGTAAGGCTATTTTCCTTTGCGGCAGGAAGGGGAGGTGGGGGATGAACGCTTGGTGTGGGGAGAGGTGAGAAATGGCCGAGGGAAGGAGGAAGGGGCCCCCCCCGGGGCAGTCAGGGCGTCACTCGGACGAAGGCACGCTCATGTGCACAAGGTCCCGAGCACGCCTGCTCCCAGCCCCTCCTGCCTGGCCCCCACGCCCCCTCCCAGGACGCCCTCCAAGACCCCAGAGGAGGTTTTGGGGGCACACAGCTGCAGAACCGCTCGCTCTGGCCCCACGACCCCCGGCCCAGCCCCGCCTCCTCTCCCCTTCTAGGTCCAGGGAGTCGGAAGGTGCTCGGGTGGGCAGACAGGTGGAAACAGTATTGAGTTTTCCTTTGGTTACATATTGAAGGCAAAGGTGAGCTGGACTTACAGTCAAAACGGATAGGGATGAGGAAGGAACAGGGGCCACGGCTGGGAATGGAGAGGGAGGTAGGCCCTCCTCAGCCCCTCCACCCCAAGGAACACATGTCTAGGTGGGTGGTAGTCCCTCAGTCTCACCTCTCCCACCCCCACAGCACCAAACAAAAGGAGAAGCCCCCTCCCCCAGGGGCTGCTCCCTACCCCAACCTGGGCTGTACATTCAGTGGTTCTCAGCAGTCCTATGGCTCAGGGGGCCGCGGGGTGGGGAGGTGGCCCGTCAGTCTCCGCTGGACAGTGGCAGTGACCCGGGCCTGTTGGTCCGTGCTGGGACCCACAGTTTGTGCCATTTGTCTTTCTGAAGGATAGTACACAACCCTACCAAAGCCACCGGCCAACCGGAAACATCTCCCCCAAAATCAGAAACTAAAAACTGGCTCTTTTTCATCTCACCCTCTGATTCACACATCTGTTTCCCTGTCTCCTATGTAGCCCTCGCTCTGTCTCCTTTGCTGGGACCTGGGGCTGCTCCCAGGGTCCTCACTTAAAATAGGCCTTTTCTCAAAAGTGCTTATTACTTGAAGCAAGTGCTTTAGAGCTGCAGTGGGGAGAGGGGGAGGGGGAGAGGGAGGGCGAAGGGAAGGAGATGATTCCTCCCCACCCTACCCCCTTAAGATTGGGGGGCATTCTGCCTGCTTTACTTCTCCACACCCGTTTAAGTCAAAGAGGTCTTTTTAAAAACAACAACAACAACAACTTAACATTAAAATAAATATGCAGTGGCCATGAGAATGGTCAAAATGCTTCAAAAAAAAACACTAGGGGCTGGGGAGCCCAGGGTGGGGTGTGGGATTTCCTTTGGCATAAGGAGAGGAGGCTGCTCGTCCGTCCTGCTGGCCTCCTCACAGCCACATGAGGAGGGACAGAGGACTCCCCGCAACCTGCCCCAGCACTGCTGACGGTGTGCTGAAGGCGCAGCAGGGAATGGGCAGCCACCAGAAATCTCATCTAGCAAAACGATGGGGCTCCTGACAAATAACTCAGATTCTTCCTGTCATCACCGAACATTGATAAAGGAGAACACGACTGAAACCCCAAGAGTTTTCTCTGGAGGACACGTCTCTCTGCTCCCCCTGCCCCCCGCCACCTAATTCCCAGCACCAAAATGAGAGGGAGGGGGTGGAACAGGAAGATTTTATGAGAGAGAACTGAAGTTAAGGGCAAGCTTTGCAGAACCAGCAGGACTGGAGGTGGGGGGCTGCAGCCCTTAAGAGAGGTCACATTGATTGTCGTACAGGGGAGGGCAGGGTGCGAAGGGAGGGGGGCGAGAGGGGCGTTGCAAGGCCCTTTGGCTTTGAAAACAAAACTAAAAACTAAAAGCTGCACGATCCTTCTCGTCAATAATGGTCATCTGGAAGCTTTGAAATGGTTTAGGAACTGAACGCTGGGAGAAGCAAGACACGGAGAGAGAGGGGATCAAAAAGGGACCTTGACAAAAAGAATAAGGACTTGGACAAACACCCCAGGCTTCATGAAACCAGCATGAGGTATGGTTAAGGGTATCTGTTAGGGAGGGAAGAGTCCCCGGGATGCCCCTCTCCCCTCAGCCCACCCTTGGCAAGGGTGGCAAGACGTGCAGCGGACACAACTGAAAAGGGGGTAAGATCATGAATAAAGCAAGCACGGGTGGGGGAAGGAGACCGAGGGACCCCCAAGGGGGAGGCCCTGTACTGTGTAAACGAAGCCTGTCCAGTTCTCAGGGGACAATACTGATGGCAGCCAAACTGGGCAAGGATGCACTGGGGGGTGGGGGGTGGGGTGGAGGGAGCATGACCTCTATTCAAGTTCTGTGTCTTGGCCCCTGGCTGAGGTATTGAGTGTGAGGAAGGGAACACTGGGCTGAGGGAGCGGGTCCAACTGTCCAGGAGGCTTAGCTAGGAGATGGATGGACAGGGCGTCTGAAGGGACCAGGGCCAAATTCAATGCTACATTTAGAGAGAAAACTGCCCCCTCCTCACTCCAGCCCAGTTTGGCTTTTGGGGTACGACTTCCGGGAATCTTCTCAGTGCAGCCCTTAGCTCAATCCCTTCTCTCCCCGCTGCTGGGAAGGCAGGAACCAAGCCTCAGTATCTACTTGTCGCTCCCTAGATCAGAACTTCATCCTCACACCGGAGGGGAAGCCTGGGTCCCCGAGTAGCGACGGTCCCTAGTCGCCCTGCCCCTCCCTCTTTGGCTTCAGATCAGGAGTGACTGGGGGCAGTGGGTACTCTTGGACATAACAGAAGGTGGCAGCAGACGGGGGGCACAGAGGAACTGTGGGATTGGGGGGCACAGGAGGAAGAACACAGTCCCTCCCTCCACACACATGCAAACACATGCCTGAAACACAGAAGACATACTAGGGCTGTGGTTTTGAAATGGGCAGGAAATTAATTTGTTTCTTCCCCTAAAGGATAAAATGCTTACTTAAAAATTCATGACAAGCCTCAAAGTTAAGGGAGAGGAGAGCCAGAGAGGGAATGGCCACAGGCTCTGCCCTCCAGAAAGAAGTTAAAAGAAAGAAGCAAGGTTAAAGTGCGTGGTCAGGGGGCCAGGCCAGGAGGGGGAGGGAAGCAGGGCGGGGCAGGCTGTGGGGGCAGGACCAGCCCTTGATTTGCATATGAGGAGCCAGGGAGCGTGCAGGACTGGGGCCCAGGTACAGTAGTTGCTGCTTCAAGTGTTTTGCATTTGAACTTTAGGGGTGATGGGATATAGAAGTGGGGGAAAAGCTCCAGGCCCCAGTGCTAAATACCCTCCCCCCTCGTCCGCTAGCTGCCCCTGAAGGGGGAGGGGACACCCCCAGAGTGCTCACACAGTACCAGAAATTAAGGCTTCTCACTGCTGCGGGGATGGAGGGGGGATGGAGGGGCCGGCCAAGCAGGGAGGCAGTGATGGGTATGGAAGAAGAGGTGCGGATCTGCCTGGCAGGAGCATGGGGAAGGGGACAGAGAGGAGAGTCAACGGGAAGAGTGGGGGCAGCTGGCAGCAGAAAGGGAGAACGGAGAGAGGGGATAAAAGAGAGGGGGAGCCAGGCATCGAGCGATCATTTTGGGACACTTGGCAGAAGGGGTTGCCCTGGGGGTACCAAGGGCCTGGGGTGCTCCCTGTTGGTCCCAGACCCCTGCCAGGCCAGGATAGTGTGGCAAAGGGGTGAGCAGCTGCTCCCCAGTGCTTTTTCCCCCCTCCGCCCCCCAACCCAGTCGTGTTCTCCTTTAAAGTGCCCTAAATGTATAGACTTTTTCTAAATAAATAGAATAAGATATCAAGCCACCGGCAGGGGGAGGGACACGGGAGGGGGCTACTCGGAGTAGCAGCCATCTAACCCAATGGCGCCATGCCGCTCCTGGCTGTAGGGGCAGGAGGCCCCGTGGGGCAGGGCACCGCAGCCACCCACCGTCTTGGCTGCTGCGATGCCGCAGTTCTTGAGCAGGCTGAAGCTGAAAGGACTGACGGCGTCCTTGGGTGGGAAAGGCTTCATGGTGGAAAGGATCAAGGCCAGGCAGTCTGCCACATCTTTGTTGGGGGCGCAGGCCAATGCCGGGGTGTGACCTGCAGAGCAAAGGGGAGAACTGAGCCCCAGGGTCCTGTACCCCTGGCTCCCCATCCACCCGCCCCTGGGCCCTGAGCTCTCTTATCTGTGGAGGGGAGCCAAGGCAGGCAAGCACCCAGCATGGTCAGAACTCAAGGGCTATAAGGGCCCAGGGAGGCTGACAGGCAGACTGTCCCAGTGTGGGGTAAAGAACAGAGCCAGCCTGGGGGACAGGAGGCTGGGAGGCTGAGGTGTGCAGGAGGTCTTCCTGAGGACCCTGCTGGCTCCACCTAGTTCCGTCAGACTCCCCTCAGAGACTCTAGCGTATCGGTGTGGGGTCCCTGCTCTGAAGAGTTCCCTTGGGAAGAAAATCCAGTTTATTAACCAGCAAGCTTAAGAAGTCACCTCCTGAAGAACGAATGTCCCTGACCCCAAAGCCCGGAGGGGCAGGGAGCTCCAGACCCCACCCACCTTCTTCATCCACAGCCAGCACTGTGGCCCCACGACTCAGCAGGGCCTGCACCACAGAAGCTAGACCATTCCGGGCGGCAATGTGTAGGGGCCTTGGAATAAAGGAAGAAGAAGGAGCATGAGGTCGGGGCAATGGCAAGCTGCCCTTCCGCCCTCAGCCAGAGTCGCCACGCTGCTGAGCGGACACTGTGAGTTCCAGAGGGCCCCTGGAACACGGGCCGCAACTTCCTCAGCCGCTCTCCTGGCCCCGCCCCCCCGCCAGGAGCCCCTCCCCAGGGCACTCACATCTGCAGCGCACTGTTGGTGGCATTGATGAGGCCGAGGTCTTGGGTTTCTGCCAGGATCACGAGGGCACATTTCTCGTGGCCCTGAGGGGAGAGAGGGACAGAAAGTGAAGACTTGTGAGGTGGAAGGATGACAATAGGAGCTGAGGGGGCAGCAGGAGGACAGAAATACCCCACCAGTCAGACAGTCTGGACAATCCTGACTTCCGCCGGGCCCTCTCTCCAGTCACCAGGCCCAGCCCCTCACACAGCCCCACCTGCACTGCCGGCGGTACCTTGCTACAGGCCAAGTGGAGGGCAGTGTTCTTGTTCTCATCCAGCACAGTAAGGTCTGCCTTCCCTCGATACAGCAGAAATTCTACAAGAGAAAGGAGGCAGAAGGGGCTGACGCTCCCTTCCAGAGCCGTGCCGGCCTGGCTCTGCACCCTCCTGTCTGCATACCCTTTGCACCCCATCTGCAGAGGGGGAAACATCCAAAGATATGCCTCCTGCCTCCTAAACCCCACAGGCAGGGCGAAAACCCAGGGGAGCACCTCCCTCCCACACGCGGCCCCTACACACCCACAGCAGCGGTCTGCCCATTCTCGGCCGCCGTCATGAGCGCAGTGCGGCCAGTGTGGTCAGTGGCGTTCACCTCGGCTTGATGCTGCAGCAGCATCCGGAGCCCAGAGACGTTGTCCGCGAAGGCAGCGGCGTGAAGAGGGGTCCTGCGGGGAGGGGGTCAGGGCAGAGTGAAACGGGGAAGGCCCTTGCTCCTGAGCAGCAAGAGGAAGCCAGAGGCAACGGAGGCTTCTCCCCAAGCCTCCCGCCACTCACCGTCCTTTGGCATCTCGGCTGTTCACAATCTTGGCACCCAGAGCTCCCAGCAGCATCTCTGCGGTGCTGTCCTGGTTATTAATTCTGGGGGAAGAGGAAGGGTCAGCAAGAGGGGCCGGGGAAATAGACCGCCTGTCCTAAGCCCAGGTCACAGACCTGAGTGGGGCTGCGGTATAGGAAGGGACTCACACTGCACAGTGCAAAGGAGTGAAGGGGTTTCCTTCCAGGTATGAAAACGGGCTGTGTTCAAGTAACAACTCCAGACAGTCTTCGTGTCCTGGGTACGAGGAAGGAAGAGTGGTGATGGAGAGAAATGACAACCAGGTCCCCTCCATCTGTCCTGTGCCAGCTCTCAACACTCCATTCTACTTCCAGATCCAGAGCAACCCAGGTCCCTCCCTCAACCCACTAGTCCCTGTCTGCCCTCCCCTACACCCCACACACATAGGTGTGCCTACAAAGGCCCCAGAGCCACACCAGTGTAGGAGGCCCAGTGCATGGGCGAGTATCCGCTGTAATCCACCCCGGTATCCAGGGGGTCTGTGGAAAGGGCAGCCTGCAGCAGGGTCCGCAGTACTGCAGTGTGGCCACAGGCTGAGGCCAGATGAATGGGCGTACGGCCCTTGAAGTCTCGGCACAGCACGAATGCATCGTGGTCCAGCAGGGCGGCCAGGCAGTCCTCACAGCCAGTCACTGCCTGTGGGGGACATGGGGGTGTGGCTCAAACTCCCTTTCCAACGGCCAGTCACTGGGGCTGGCCCAGGAGCAGGAACCAACTCCAGGGCTCCAATCCTCGTCTTTACAGCAATGATTCTAAGTGTTAGGGATGAGCATCTCCTTCCCTGACTCTATGCCAACTGACAGTCAGGGTGGTGAGAATTAATCCTGGCCTTCTGTAGTGGGAGACTGAGTCAGAGAATCCCGTGGGATGAGGAGGAGGCAGCTTTAGGACAGGCAATGGTGGAGAAGGACCAGGTCGTGGCATCATTATCCAACAGGACGGGGCCCGCTGGGTACCCTGGGGCAGAGTCTGGGTGGTAAGCAGGTGGCTGTATGTGATTACAGAGCAAGGTAATCAGGGAGATCAGCTGCGGACGTCAGATACTCATCCTGGAGCAAATACAGTAAGGCCCACTAAGACCCCGGGCACAAGATCCTGGCCCACGTGCTAGACAATCTGATGTCCTACTGTCGTGCTCCCGCGTCCAGGCCCTTCTGTGAGTGACCCTACCCAGGAGCTCACTCACCCCACGGTGGAGGGCAGTGCGGCCCCGGAGGTCAGCAGCGTCAGCTGTGGATCCTTTCTCTAGCAGCAGATGTACACAGTCCACGTGGCCATTCATGATGGCCAGCATCAGTGGGGTTCTACAGAGGGGGCAAGAAAAGGGTGAGGGCCTGGCAGGGATGGGAACCCTGCACCCCACCCCTGGCCAACACTCACTGTCCATAGGCATCCATGACATCTGTGATGTCAGCTCTTTCCCCACTGTCGATCAGCAAGTGCAGGGAATCAGTGTGGCCAGAGGCAGCTAGGAGAAAAGGGGGTCTGTGTCAGGGCATGGTCGAGGCAAGAAGGCCAGGTGAAGGGTGGAGGTTATGGGAAGACTGGGGCAGGGAGAAATCTTGGGGGATAGGAGGCTACGAATCAGAACTTGCAGTTTCCATCTTCCTCACCCTACTCCATCCCAACCCCAGTCCCCTCAGGGTTCAGGAGGGATCTGGGGACCAGTCTTGGAGGAGGCCTGGCGTGACAAGGGGAGGGAGCAGCCCAAAGGGCGCACCCACCAGCAGCGTGCAGGGGTGTCCACTTGCGCTTGCGCTCCTTGATGAGGGCAGAGGCGCCATGGGTTGTTAGCACCTCCACACACTCAGTGGAGCCTCGCTCAGTGGCCAGGAAGAGCGCGGTCCGGCCCTTGTGGTCCCTTACGTCCAGATTCACCAGCGTCTCGGCCAGTGTCTTCAGGGCTTCACAGTGACCGTTGTAGGCCTGGAGGGGTGCAGGCAACCAATGGATACAGCTCGGGACACTGTCCCCACTCTGCTCTTGGGTTCCCACAGGGAGACTCCAGGCAACAGGCCTCCCCGTGAGCTCCTTGGGCCCCTCTCCAGACCACTGCCTGCTTGCGACATCCCCACAAGAAGGCAGAAGCAAGGACAGATTCACACGTGCTTATACCTGTGTGCCAGCCTGGGGCAGGTAGGGACAAGGAAGGCAAGAGGAAAAGACCTGGGACTCACAGCTAAGTGCAAAGGGCTGACTGGAATGGTGCTCTCTACATCCTCCAGGCAGTTAAAGGACATTTCTAAGAGCTGCAATGGACAGAATAGTAGGTGCTGAGGTTCTGGTATTCCCAAGATATTACCCCTTGACCCCACCCACAGCAACCCCCAAAGCCCCTGGATCTAGAGACCACATTTGATTCAACCACCCCTTGGTTTGAGAATCCACAGATACCAAAGGAGACTGTGTGCTGTGCCCTGCCCTGCTCCTCTCCCCCAGGCCAGGTCCCACACGTACCAGTTCGAGGTTCTGTCTATTGCCATAGGCGGCTGCATAGTGCACGGCTGTGTAGCCCTGCCTGTCCCGCAGGGAGGGGTCTGCACCGTTATCCAGTAAGAATTCCAAACAGCTGGGGGACAGGAGTAGACTGTGAGGAGGGGACAGGCCCAGCCAGGGAAAGCACAGTTTGAGAGGAGCAGAGGAGAGGGCAAGGGAGCCCCTCCAGGCCTAGCTGGCCAACACCCATCCCCCACTCTTGGTAGGCTAACTCCTGCCCATTCAAGCCCAGACCCAGACCTACCACCTCCAGGTCTGCCCTGAACCACTCTTGCTTCAACGCCCTCCTCTATCCTTTGAATGCTCTCCTAGAGAACCTGGAGCACAGTTATCAGTTACCAACCTGTGATCGACACACTCTCCCCCCACCTCCAGGCATACTGACCCCTGCCTTCTCCTCCCAGCCCGCCTGAAAAGGCCTACTCATCTCATACTCGCTCCCAGAATCCTCTTCTCTGGGAGGCCTTCCCCAAACTTCCCAGTTAGGTGCCTCCTCCCCTCTATTCCCCGGCACCACTCTTATAGCTCAGTAGTAGTGGTACTAGTAGAAATATTAATACAGCATTTAACACTTACAATGTGTCAAACACTGTTCTAAGCACTTCATGTGTATTAAATCACTTAATCTTCATACTGATCCTTTGAGATAGCTATTATTCTTATCTCTACTACGGTTGAGGAAACTGAGGCACAGAGAGGTTAGGTTACTTGCCAAAGGTCACATAGTTGAGCCTCTTGGATTTTAAATATCTTTTTTAAAAAAAAATAAACCCTTGGGCTTCCCTGGTGGCGCAGCGGTTGAGGGTCCACCTGCCAATGCAGGGGACACGGGTTCGTGCCCCGGTCTGGGAAGATCCCACATGCCGCGGAGCGGCTGAGCCCGTGAGCCATGGCCGCTGAGCCTGCGCGTCCGGAGCCTGTGCTCCGCAATGGGAGAGGCCACAGCAGTGAGAGGCCCGCGTACCACAAAAAAATAAATAATAAATAAAAAAAATAAATAAACCCTTTATTTATAACAGTCTTAGACTTACAGAAAACTTGTGAGGATAATACAGAGTTTCCATAAATTCCTCACCCAGTTTCCCCTATTATTAACATCTTACACTAGAATGTATACAGTACAGAAATTTGGGGTAATTCATCTTCTATCCTTACCACCCAGCACATTACTTGGTACCTATTAAGTAAATACTCAAGTAATGCTTGTGGAATAAGCAAATGAATTTGTGTTTAGCTTTTCTGATTCCCTCAAGAAGACCATCCATTCCTTGAAGGAAGGAACTATGTCTCCTACTTCTGTCTGTACCCACAGTGTTTGGTCCAGGACTAAACTCAGGGTGCAAAGCAGCAGCAGGGTGGTGGTGGGAGAATAACAGGACCAGAGTCGACACTGCTGGGAAAGCGCACCCCGGGGGTCTCCTCGGCTACTCACAAGAAGGCCTCCTTCCTGCGGGACTCCTTCAGTGGCTCGTCCTCTTCAGCATCGTGGCTGGAAGATGAGTGGGGCTCCGCCCTGGGGGAGGAGAGTGAAGAAGTCTGGGGGGCGCTCAGGGAGGAGAGTGGGGCTGAGAAGAGCAAAGTGGGCGCCTCACCTCCTGTAGGTGTCGGAGGCGGCAGCATAATGGAGCGGAGAGCACCCTTTACAGTCGGCCTCATTGACGCCTGCCCCGGCGGTCACCAGCGTGACGGCGCACTGGTAGCTGCCATTGGCGGCTGCGTAGTGCAGTGGGGTCCTGGGGAGAAGCGAAGGAGGGTGGGTAAAAGAATCGGGGGCAGATCCAAATGCAACCAGATGTGCGGCCAGAAGCTGCTTGGTAATATTCTCCTCACTCAGTCTCCAACTCCCCCCCTGCCCTCCATCACTTGTCTCTCTGATCGGATGTCCCTTATGTGTATATCTACTCCTACACATTAACACACCTTCCAAATTTGTCTCTCCTCCTCAAGTCAGCTCCACTGCTCAACAGCAAATTAAGACATTCAACATTCCTAAAAGGAAGGAGGATGCAGGTTAAGGGGAGAAAGAGGGCTCAAGGAGAAGCCACAGGATTCTCCCCAGGGAGGGGATGAAGGAGGATGGAACTGGACAGCCCTTTCTGCTGCCGCTGCTCTCACTGCGAGGGGGCGAGCTCTGGGCAGAAAAGAAGAAGGGGCCCAGACCCCTGCCCAGCCTCCTTCTCGAGGCCTGAGACAGAGGGAAGAAAACTCACCCTCCAGAAGCAGCAGCATGAAGACAGGTACGGCCAAGGTTGTCAGGTGTATTGATGTCAAACCCAGCTGAAAGCACGTGCTCATTGCTGAGTGAGGATACAATGCTGTACAGCTGACCTGAAGGGGCAGAACAGCCACAGATCCCATCTGAGGGCTCTGAGCAGAGCCGGGAAGGGCCTCTGCTCTCCTGCCCACCTGCCCAACCCCCGAACCAGTCAGCTCATACCTGAGGAAAGAAGCTTACGACAACAGTCAGAGAATCCAAAGAGAACAGCTAAGTGCAAGGGGAACATGTCGTGGATGCCACGCCTGGGGAGAAGGGGAGGGACTCAGTCCTTGGGCCAAGGAGGGACCAGATGCAGACCTCTTTTCTGTGGCCTACCCCCAGCCTAGATCTGAGGCAGCCTGGAAGTGGGGTCAGGGGTCCGGACTCACCGGGCGGTATCCGCGCCGTTGGTCATGAGGGTGCTTATGAGCAGCTCGTGTCCATAGCGAGCGGCCACGTGCAGTGGCGTGTTCCCAAATTTGTCGGCACAATCAATCTCGCTGCCTGAAAGGGGGGACACACACCCACACACTCAGACCTTTGGCTTCAGACCACTCACACTAGTTAGCTACCGTCTGAGTGCTTGTTACGTGCCAGGGGCCAGGCTAAGCCTTCTACACGTGTTATCTCGTTTGTCAGCCTGAGGGGGCTGGGCAGGCAGAGCAGGGCCATTTCCACAGGTGTCTTGCTCAGAGCTTCAGGTGCCCATCCTGACTGGAAGATGGGGTGGGGGGTGGAATGAGGAAGAAAAGGTGTTTCTAGGGATGAGTTCTCTGAGGGGGGAAAAGAGATCACAAAGTCTTCCAGGTCCATACCATTCTGGATGAGGATCTGGGAGCGGGTGAAACGGCCATGGATGGCAGCCATGTGCAGAGGACTTTTCCCTTCTTTGCTCTGTGGAAACATGGCATTTTTTTTTTTCCTAGTGCAAAGCATGGAGAGTGCCCTGTTCCCCCTTCCAAAGGACACGTCTCTGAGGACGGGGTGATCATATGGACATCTTCTCAGCCCACATTTTCCTGGGCCCCTGGGAAGGACTGATCAACCCAGGACGCAAGCGGACCATTCCCCATAGAGTTATCCAGAACAAAAGATACGGTCAGCACCCCCAGAGCCAGGCCCCTCTCCCCACTGGTCTCAGACTCATCCCTTCAGGCACCTGGTAGTTGACATCAGCCCCGTTATTGACCAACAGCTCCAAGCAGAGCGCGCCATTGGTGGAGACCGCAGCCACATGCAGTGGTGTAAAGCCCTTGTCATTTGGCTGGTTGACATTGGCTCCTGCGTTCACCAGCTCGATAGCCACAGCATCCTGGCCCAGGTAGCAGGCGATGTGCAAAGCTGTGTTTCCAAAAGCGTTGGGCTCATCAATCTGGATTTCCAGGGGTGAGGGTAAGGGGATAAGGGAGATACCAGTTTAAACAAAGTGGAAGCCAGCACAGATAGCCTAGAGAATCCCAGAAATCCAACGACTGCCTCAGACCCCTCAGGTTCCAGACCCTAAGACTGGGGGCACTACTGCTTAAGACAAGCGTTGTTCAGATCCTCTCACCACATCTTCCCGACCTCCCCAAACCACACCAGCAATCCCAGCACCTTCCTATCTCCCTAACAGACTCCGACCTCCAGCTCCCTGCCCTTACCCCCAGCCCCACCCCGTGCTCAGCACCCTGACCTCAGCCCCCATCCGTAGCAAGTACTTCACCACTTCAATCTGGCCACTGGCAGCAGCTGTATGGAGCAGCCCATAGCCCTTGCGGTCCTTGCAGCCAAGGTCTGCTCCCCGTGCCACCAGCAGTTTCAGGACCTCCAAATGCCCTGGGAAAAGACAGTACGCTCTCAAGGAGGTGGAAGGTGAACTCTAGGTCCCTGAGCACTCCGTCCCTGCCCCAGGAATCCCAAATCCTGCTCTCCCCGTGATTCTCTTCTCACCTAGAAAAGCCGCCCAGTGCAGAGGCTGCCGCTCCTTTTTGTCACAGACATTCAGGCTGGCTCCCTTACTGAGGAGCAGGTTCACCATCTGTTTCAGGACATGAAAGACACCTGTTTGAGCCAGGTTCATGCCTTCAACATACCTAATTAGGGGCAGAGCCCTTAGCACCTGAAAAGGCTGAGGCAGCCTAATGTCTCTGTTCTTGGGCAGAACCATCTGGAGAACTAGAGGGAACAGAGAAAGCAGGCACTAAGGAGATCCCAGATAGATGTGCAAGTCTGAGATAAACTTAAGGGAGTCTCTTCAGGTAATTCGGTGGTTTTTAAACTCTTCTGAAGTCTTCTAAATGTGCTGAAAGACACGGACTCTCACTTCAGAAACAACCATGTATGCAAACATTTTCCATGCAACTTCAGAGGCTTTATCACCCTCCTGAGGTCCAAGTCAAGAATTTCCATCCAACCCAACCATTCATTTGGTGCTTGAGACCAAGTGTTTAGATAATCATCTGGGCTGCTGCTCCCCAGGCCTAATGGCCCGGAGGCCGGGGAAGGTGAGCAGGAAGGGAAGGAAGAAGGCACGGGGCTGGGCGTGGACGGGAGCGGTCCTCACCTCCAGATGCCCACTATGCACTGCGTGGTGCAGGGCACTGCGCCCGCTCCTGTCAGCCATGTTGAGGCTGCTCAATAATGGTGCCAGAGCCTCAGCACACTTGGTGGCCCGGTTGGCGGCGGCCACATGCAGTGGTGTCTGCCACAGCTTGTCCCGGGCATTCACATCTGCTGAATGTGCCAGCAGCAATCCCAGCACCTTCTGTTGAGGGGCAGGCGAGAAGAGAGAAGATAGAGGGGGAGCAGGACATAAACCAACAGGAAATGGAGGGGCGAACAGGTCAGCACAGCACATGTGACCCCATCTCCCCACTCCCCCAGCAGAGAGTCTCTCCTCATTTTTTCCAACATACCTAGCCTTTCAATACCTACTTTCCATCTTCTGGAACTTCTTAGAGCTTAAAATCTTCCCTCCCTTGCTGAGGAAAACGTGGATCTCCTCCTCAAGCCACCTGGTATTGTTCATAACCCAAACCCTGAAAATCTTCACCCATATATACAGCCACTACCAAGCAAATCCACACATGTAGAGGATCCCAATCCCCTACCACTTTTAGGAAAGATAAATGTTCCCGCTACATTAATCCCCAGATACCCCCCTTCAGCCCTTCCATATGCATCAGAATCATTTCCATTACCTAGGTAAGCAAACACATACTAGCTCCTCTCCAAAACCCAGGCTAAAATACCCCTCCTATTCACCACCCACCCCATTCCCATTGGCCTCAGTCCCTCCCCCTGGTGGCTGGAGCCAGGGAAGTAACTACCAAGCCAAGAAGAAGGTCATCTCTTCCCACTCTTCAGGGTTGAGGGACCCAACTGATGGGGCATGTTTGCTCCTCGTGGTGTCAACTTTCATGCTGCTTGAGGGGCAGGGATGCAACAAATCACCATCCCCATCCCTCCATCACAAGGAAAGAAATCTCAGTGCCCAGAGGGGGATCAGACTCCATGGTGGCCCCCCAGGGAGGGGTGAGTCACTAAGGCCTGGCAGCAGGGCCCCCTGCAGTCTGCCAGCCCAGCGTTAAGCTCTCCCCTGACGTCACATCAGCTAGCAACACTCAGCCCCCCCTTACCAGCCAGTTCTAGGGGTAGGAGGGAGGGGCCAAGGTCTGGTCTCCTCTGGACCTGGGGATAGACCAACTTGTAGGGCAGAGGACTAAGGTTCTCCAACCCTTATCTTCCAACCTTTAACCAAGTCATCCTCTTTGGAAGGGAGAAAAGAGGTGGGAGGCCAGTACCTCATTTCGGGAGGCAGCAGCACGATGAAGAGGGGTCAGCCACAGTGTGTCCTTAGCATTGACGTTAGCACCTGTGGGGATATAATATGCTCTTTTGGTGGGAGGTGGAGAGCAGGTGGGGAAGAAAGCCAGTAATCAGGCCAGAGAATCTGGATGGAGACGGAAGCTTGCCTGGACCAAGCACCAGAGGACAATCCTTGGATACGACAAAAAGGCTCCTCCCTCAGGTCCCCTCCCTAGCTGCCACACCTTCTAGCTCCCTACTTTCACCTGACATCAGTAGCAACTGGAGGATGGGGACATCGCCTACGTAGGCAGCAGCATGAAGTGGGGTTCGCCTCTCTTGGTCCTAGGAAGGCAGAGAAGAGGAGCAGCTGTAGAGGTGAACGATCCAGGACCCAAGCCCAAGTCTTCGTGCTCCAGGCCTTTCCCCACAACCTCTTCCCACAGGTTCTGCAGCCTCCTAAACCCCAGTCCTAGGTCAAAGCAAGCACCGAGGGAGGGTGGAGTCAGGGGGTGGGCGCCACGGCCCGCGAAGCAGTCTCCTTCTGCCAGGAGGGGTGGAGGCGCTGCAGACACGGATGGTTCAGAAGAGAACACCGTTTCTGGGCATCCTCAGCCCTACTGGTCTCTACTCTAAGCCTGACCTGCTCTCCATCCCCAAATGTAGAGCAGTTGCCCATCCCAGGGTGGAAAGAGCTGCGGCCTCACCCGAGCCGAGGAAACACGGAGCCGCCCCATTGGTGGGGAGGGGTCCTGCACACCAGGGCCCAGATTACCGGCTCGCCATCCTGCCTGATCTCAACTCACCAGCACATTGATGTTCTCCTTCTGCGAGAGGAGGGAACGCACTTCCTCCACATCTCGGCTAAAGATGGCCTGGACCAGGGGCGGCTGCAGGGAGAACCGGTTTTCAGGGAGCGGGCCGGAGCGGAACCGGGGAGTGGGGTGGGGGACACCGGGTTTGGGCGGGGGGCGACGCTGGAGGGGCTCCGCTCTGGGGTCCTGGCCGCAGGGGGCTTCCGCGGTGTCCCCGCCGGTAACCAGGCCCCCAAGGACACCGGCTTGGTTGAGGGGAGCGCGGCGTGGGGCGGGGCGGGAGCCCCGGGCTCGGGCCCAGCCTAGGCCGCACATCCCTGGGCTCGCGTGGCGGCGGCGTCGGGCCCTGGAAGGAAGAAGCGAGCAAGGGCAGGAGGGCTGACCTGGTCCGTGATGCTGAGGATCCCCATGGCCCGGCCCGGGCTCCGTCCGCATCGAGCTCCCGGCGGCGGCGGCAGCGGCTCCACCGGGGACACGGGGCGGCCCAGGCGGCGGCTGCTGCGGCGGCTGCGGGGAGAGCGCAGCCCCGCCTACCAGGGGGCGGGAGCGGGAGCCCGCAGCGCTCCCTGGCGGCCGTTCTGGGCCCGGCCGCAGGGCGCTTGCCGCGCAGGCTGCCCCAGGCCGCGGCGCCCTCCGCCCCGCCCTGGCGGTCCCAGCGGCTCGGGTGACCCCAACCTCGGCCGCTGGTTACCCGGCTCCCCAGGCCAGCGGCGCCGTGCTCTCCGCTCCAGTCTGGCGACCCGGGGGATTCTCCACAAAACCCTAGCGGCAACTCAGGCCGCGGCCCTGCTGCGGTGCCTTGCAACCTGAGGACCAAATGGCTGGCCCGATCTCACCCAGCCCAAAATGCCTCCTCCGAGCTAACGCCTCCCGTCCACGATTACACACCTCAGAATCCCCAAAGACTTGGGGAAGCAGGGCGTGGAGATCTGGGGGTTATATATGGCAATAGCCCCAGGGGAGGGAAGGCGCGTATCTCCACTGGCAGTGACAAGAGTTGGGTAGAAAGGAAAGAGCAAAAGTGCCAAGCTGCGGAGAAAAAAAACAAAACAAAAAAACAAGGACTCTTAGCTGCAGAAAAACCCCACAGAGAGAACAGGCTAGCTGGCAGTTGAAGGAGGGCTCCAAGGCCAACAGAAGCGGGCTTTTTGATTCCCTAATTACTCCATTGCCAGGTTAAGGTGGTAGGGTGGCTACACTTCAAAAGGCTCAATCGGGTTTCTCCCCCGAAAATGGTCGGGGTGCTTCCCCTCCTCCATTGGAGAGGCCAGAGAGCGGCCAGTCAGGTAAGATCTGGATGGAGTTCATCCCATCCCAAAAAGGGAAAAAGAGAGAAGAAAAGTGGATATTGAAAAATTGGTACAGTTTATACAGGGTGATTCAGGGTCCTGTTCAGAGCTCAGCAACTCAATATATGCGTTCTAAGAAAGGAACACATTTAGGAAAGAGCATAGCAGGATGGCCCCCTGTCAAGGCAGAGGTATAAAAGCCCCCTCCTTTGCTCTCGACAATCTATGCCCCTCATTACCTTCAGGATCTTGATCCCTGGAAAGATACACACAAGACAAGTGTCAGTGGTTTTTCTTGGAGAGAGAAACTGGGGAACAGGGAATAAGGAACGAGAGGAAAAATTACCTATCACTATATACCTGTAAATTTTTTGAATTTTTACCATTTTGAAAATAAAATTCACAGTTTTTCTGAAAACTTAACCTCTTCCAGGAAGTCTTCCCTGGTTAACAGTTCTTTCCCTTTTGTTAGGTCTCCTTATCACTTCCATACTTAGTTTACACTATCACAGTCAGGTTGCTCTTTTTGGGTTTTTTACTTTTTTAACTTTTTTTAATTGAGATATAGTTGATGTACAACATTATATGTTACAGATGTACAACAGTGATTCACATTTTTAAAGGTTATACTTCATTTATAGTTATTATAAAATACTGGCTATATTCTCTGTGTTGTAGTCACAATCAGGTTTAACTTGCACATCTTTGTTGTTCATTTCACCTCACATCTTTGACATACAGGAGTCCAATGTTCCAGAAGGAATTTTAAACTCCTTGTTAGCCAGAGTCCTCCAACACAGAACTGTATATTGGTTTTTTGATTTTTGTGTTTTTTATAAATTTATTTATTTTTGGCTGCGTTGGGTCTTCATTGCTGAGTGCGGGCTTTTCTCTAGTTGTGGAGAGCGGGGGCTACTCTTCGTTGCGGTGCGCAGGCTTCTCATCTTGGTGGCTTCTCTTGTTGCGGAGCACGGGCTCTAGGTGCGCAGGCTTCAGTAGTTGTGGCTCGCAGGCTCTAGAGCGCAGGCTCAGTAGTTGTGGCCCACAGGCTTAGTTGCTCCGCGGCATGTGGGATCTTCCAGTACCAGGGCTCGAACCCGTCCGTGTCCCCTGCATCGGCAAGCAGATTCTTAACCACTGCAACACCAGGGAAGCCCCCTATTGGTTTTGTTTTCTATGGGGGAAAAAAAAAAAAAAAAGGATGCTCAAGCAGAGCAGCACCTGGGAACAGACACAATGTTTGATGATGATGATGAAGATGAGGCTGAAAAGTAGAAACTGAAGGTAGTTGGTGATCTGATGGATATGGGTGTTGGGATATGCTGACTTGGCTAGTGGGTATGATGGACCTTCCAGGAAGGGCTAAGCTAGTATATGGTCCAGAGGATGGGGAGAAGGGGAACACATGGCCTCCAATGCCCAAAATAGCTTTTGGTAACCTGCGGAATTGGAGTCAGGGGTTGAGCTAGGGACACGTGCCTGGTTCTGGCTCCTGAGTGGAGGTGAACAAGGAAGTTTGCCAGCCGGGTTCTCTGGGCAGCTGGAAGGAGGAAGAAGGGCTAGAAGAGTTATTTTTAATATTATTCAGAGCACAGAAAGAGGATTTCCCAGGAGGGAAAAAAGGGATATGATATAGGTAACACAGTTACTTCCAGGGCTCAGGGAGATGCACGGTGTGGGGGAGGAGGAGGCCGGAAGTGGTGGCAGAGCCCTCTTATGCAAATAGTCCTTCTGGATTCCACTACTGAATTCATATTTGGATAACTCTAGGCAGATGCCTGCCTGTCTTTAAGCCTCAGTTTTCATTCTTCTAACAAATGTCTACTGAGGATTCACCATTGTATTCAGCCCTATACTAACTGGTTTGGAGGTAGAAACTTAGAAGTAATGGTGTCGGGAATTCCCTGGTAGTCCAGTGGTTGGGACTCTGTGCTTTCACTGTCAAGGGCGGGAACTAAGAGCCCACAAGCCACGAGGTGCAGCCAAAAAAAGAGAAAAAAAAAAAAAAAAATATATATATATATATATATATACATATATAATGGTAGGTTAAAAAAAAGTAATGGGGGGGCTTCGCTGGTGGCGCAGTGGTTGAGAGTCCGCCTACCAATGCAGGGGACACGGGTTTGTGCCCCGATCCGGGAAGATCCCACATGCCGCGGAGCGGCTGGGCCCGTGAGCCATGGCCGCTGAGCCTGCGCGTCCGGAACCTGTGCTCCGCAACGGGAGAAGCCACAACAGTGAGAGGCCCGCATACCGCAAAAAAAAAAAAAAAAAAAAAAAAAAGTAATAGGGGCTTCCCTGGTGGCACAGTGGTTGAGAGTCCGCCTGCCGATGCAGGGGACAGGGGTTTGTGCCCCGGTCCGGGAAGATCCCACATGCCGCGGAGCGGCTGGGCCCGTGAGCCATGGCCGCTGAGCCTGCGCGTCCGGAGCCTGTGCTCCGCAACGGGAGAGGCCACAACAGTGAGAGGCCCACGTACCGCAAAAAAAAAAAAAAAAAAAAAGTAATAGTGTCTATTTTTGTGGAGTTTATAACCTAGGAGAACATACACATGCACATGAAACAATTAGAGAATATAGGATTCATGCTACTTTATGCGGCATTATGTGTTCAGAATAATGTCGAGAGATGGGTTCAGTCAAGAGGCTCTTCCTGGAGGAGGTGTGTTTTGAGTCAGTACTTGAAGGAAGTTATCGATGTAGAATGATAGGGAAATGGCAGGAAATTGGTTGTTTCAAATACAGGGAATGGGGGCTTCCCTGGAGCTTCCCCGGTGGCGCAGCGGTTGAGAGCCCGCCTGCCGATGCAGGGGACGCGGGTTCGTGCCCCGGTCCGGGAGGATCCCACATGCCGCGGAGCGGCTGGGCCCGTGAGCCATGGCTGCTGAGCCTGCGCGTCCGGAGCCTGTGCTCCGCAATGGGAGAGACCACAACAGTGAAAGGCCCGCGTACCGTAAAAAAAAAAAAAAAAAAAAAAAAAAAAAAGATCACAAATACAGCGAATGAACTAGGGAAAGCTTAAATGGCAATAATTACCTAATCTAATTAGTACGGGGGGACAACAAGCAAACTGGCTTGGCAGGCCTATTGTACCTTGGAGATTCTGCAGCAGTTAACTCGGTTAAGGCATAGTGTTAATGAGGTCACAGTTTAGTTATGTATCCCAGTTAATTTCTGTCTTTTATCCGGTCAGATCCTTACTCCTCACTCTAAGCAGCTGTCTCACATGTGTAAGCACTTGGTCAGAGAGGCGGGACAAGAGAGTGGGGTTGGAAAGAGTAAATCTGTCCCTCAAGATCATGTGCCCTTCTGAGAGTGGCTCCCAATTATCATCTTCGAACTGGAAGGAGATACTGTATCTTGTTGGGGGGAGGGTTCTGAGGGAAAAAGAAGAAATGTTAAAAGAGAAAAAGGGGCTTCCCTGGTGGCGCAGTGATTGAGAGTCCGCCTGCCGGTGCAGGGAACACGGGTTCGTGCCCCGGTCCCGGAAGATCCCACATGCTGCGGAGCAGCTGGGCCCGTGAGCCAAAGAGAAAAAGAAGTGAGATCATTCCCCAATTTGGGACTTCATGTATAAATAATTTAACATAAGGATTGAAATGCCTTCCTTACAAAATGTCAAATGTAAACCAGAGTTCAAGGGAGGGTTTTGCTCCTTGAAATCCAGATAAAATGGGCTCACACTTTATTTATTAATTTGTTTGTTTATTTTGGCTGTGCCGGGTCTTAGCTGCAGCATGCAGACTTCTTAGTTGCAACATGTGGACCCTTAGTAGCAGCATGCACGTGGGACCTAGTTCCCAGACCAGGGATTGAACCCGGGCCCCCTGCATTAGGAGCGCAGCTGAGTCTTACCCACGGCACCACCAGGGAAGTCCCCAGATGGGCTCAAACTTTAAAAATCAATCCATATCCAGTGGAATTCTGCAAATGAATGCCAATCTCAAGGAGTGGGAAGAGTTGGAAGGTTTACATCTGTTTTCAGGCCCCTGTTTCTGGACAAGATCTCTCTCTTCCCTACCAATTAGACCCTAAAGGCAACAGTCTAATTACTTCATCCTCCCACCCTAACCCCCACAACACTACTGAGATAAAACTTTCCTGAATGTGGAGAGCATGACTGAAGACTTATGCTCTAAAGACTAAAGCAGAGGAGGGGCTTGCACTGTAATAACAGAACCATCTTTAAATGCAGCAGCAGACACCACCATTCTTAAAACGTCCTTCCTTTACTCCACTGTGGGGGAATTTCAAGAGCTCTTGTACCCACCTAGATCCAGTCTCTGATTGCTGATTTCTCTCTCTTCTCTCTCTCTCTCTTCTGTTCTTCCCACTTTTATCAAGGGCATTATTTTTCTCCTTGTATCATGATTGAAAGCAGTGTAGTGACGTTTCCTTGCCTGGGTTCAGGTTCCTGCCCATGAGGTCTCACCTCTATCAAGTGCACACTTTTGCAGGCAAAGATGGTTCTCTACCATAAAAGTAAGTCTGGTTCTTCTCACCCCGACTTCTTTCTATAAATATTAAAAGGGAAAACTATGTGAAGTCTTAGCCCAGATCTTGGAACATTAATTTCCTTTCTCAAAGATGCAAAGCACAGCACTAGGTACTATGTGCTACAAAGATGAATGGAACTTCTAACTATAAACAAGGCAGAATATAGTAAAGTCTCTAAGACAGACGTTCAGAAGACCAACGGCATATGCTGTTGACATGACCAAGAAGTCGCTTCTGTGCTTATGTACCAGGTCCGTGACCACAGACTCGGCAAGTAGCTTGCCTGGTGAGCTCGCTCCACGCAGCCATCTCTGCAGCTTCTCAAACACCCCCTCCAGCGCCCTTTCTCGCCAGAGGGGTGAAACTACATCTCCCGACAGGCCGCGTGGTCCCCTCCCTCTCCCCCTCTCCAGGTTCCGAGCCATGGCAACGGCGTGACGTGGGGGTACTGGGAGCTGCGGGAGCAGCGGTAGCGGCTTCAGTTCTAGGCTACCCGGCCGCCCGGGCAGGAACAGAGGGAGAGGAGCTACCGCCCAACGCCGCCCCTGCGCTCGGGGGCCCTGAACCCGCCCGGCTGTCGCTAACCTCCGCTCTTTCTCTGGAGTGAGGAGTGCGCAGTTGGTATCAGAGCCGAGAGGGCAAGGGAGGGCAGCGCGCATGGCCTCGGCAGGCGCGCGGCGACTCCCGGCCGGGACGCGCGCGGCGGCCAGGGGCTGCAGCGGCCTCTCGCTGCGCCCGGCCCCGCCCCCGGTCCCTCCGCGACCGCCGGGACCAATGAGGTGAGTTGGAGATGCGGACGTCGGGGCTGGAGCTAAAGGGGTCGCCCAGGACCCCGAAGTTGCAGCTCTGGGTGCAGGCACGGCGGGAGGGCGGATACGGTCATACCTTGGGGTCTAATGTAGAGCTTTAGGGAAGGCTTTTGCAAGTTATTCGCGAGGCAAAGTCCTCGAGGTGGGTGCCCAACCACTTCTTGCCCCTCGCGGGTGCCCTGGCAACAGCGGGCTTGGCGGAGTCCCGGGGACTGTGATGCTTCCTGAGAGTCCTCGCTTTCAGCAGTAGGGTAGCCTCCAGTCAAAGGCACCTGGCACATCACATGCATCCCGCTTTTCCCCAACTCCTCCCCCGGCACTGTCCTCCGCCGCCCTCGACCTTTCGCACTCGTGACTGCCTGGCTAAGGGAGCCTGGCGGGCTGCAGCAGGTGCTAGGCGAAAAGCTTGTTTGGACGACCTTCCTCTGGGATGCGCCCCTCTTCCCCTTCACCTGGGAATGGTTGAGGAACACAAGGAAAGAATCGTAACGTGTCTCTCCTTTCCTTTTGGCCTTAGATTTCTGATCTCCTGCAGCCTCTTCTTGCCCCGGGCTGCCCAGGTCTTGGCGGCTGAGGCTGGCTTACCTCCCAGCCGTTCCTTCATGGGCTTTGCTGCCCCCTTCACCAACAAGCGAAAGGCTTACTCCGAGCGTAGGATCATGGGGTGAGCATCCCCTCCTGTCCAGCAGCCCTCCACATTCACTTTCTCGCCAAACAAAAAGCATGTACAGGCTGGAACGTAAGGGTAGCCATAGTGGGCAAGATCCCTGGCCGTCCCATGCTTCCCAGCTATATTACTGATCCTTTATCCTCCTCTGCCAGCCTTCCAACCTTAATTCCCCCCTTCCTGGTTGCTGTGCATGTGCATTGTGAAACGTGACTAGAGTTGGACAATAACATAAGACAACAGGATATTATTTCTCTGCTGACCTGACTTTAGTTACTCTGAGCACAATATGAGTTAACACGTTACTGAGCACTTACTACTGCTAGCAGTTAGGCTGCTTCGGTGTTTTACCATAGATTTTCTCATTTGATCCTTTCAACAAACTTACGAATCAATTACTATTACCTATGGTTCACAGAGGAGATACGGAGACAGTAATAATTTACCTAGGACCACACTGTCGTAGAGCTGGGATTTGAGTCCTTTTGTGAATCATCAGTAAAATCGACCTCTGTTCTCCCTAGATGGTCTTAGCATCAAAATAGTAAAGGCAAAAGCACTCTGTAAACTGCAAAACTTAAGGTAACACTAACGTCATGGAGATCTGCACATTTGCTTTTGCAAAGTCATTTATCCAGGCTTATTTGGCATCTCTAGTTCCTGAAGGTGCATGATTAGTGGGCATGGGGGGAGGGTGCCTAGGGCAAGGAGGAACGTCACCCATCTGGCAGTTCCTTGGCCTCTCTCTGATTCCTTCCCCCAGGTACTCAATGCAGGAGATGTACGAGGTGGTAGCCAATGTCCAGGAGTATCGTGAGTTTGTGCCCTGGTGTAAGAAGTCTTTGGTGGTATACAGCCGCAAAGGTCACCTGAAGGCCCAGTTGGAGGTTGGCTTTCCACCTGTTGTGGAACGTTATACTTCTGCTGTTTCCATGGTCAAACCTCACATGGTCAAGGTGAGGCCTGTCTGGGAGGGATTGATCAGGAAGTTTTTTGTGTTCTCTGGCATTTTTGTTTAAAGGCTATTGTGGCTTTCCTTGTAATGAATTATCTCCACGTGCCAAATATTTCCCTAATAAAATATTAGGAGAGGAAAATGGCTTTCAATTCCTTCTTATAGCCTCCTATACCTGATACAGGTTTAATTCCATCATAATATTGTTTAACTACCTGATTGTCCTATTCTAGGCTGTTTGCACCGACGGCAAGCTCTTCAACCACTTAGAGACCATTTGGCGGTTCAGTCCTGGTATTCCTGCCTATCCCCGAACTTGCACTGTGGACTTCTGGGTGAGTCAGGGGGCTGTATAGCACAGGGCTACAATTGGGTTGTGGGGGGCTTAGCTGAGGTACTGTGACAGTTATTTCACAAGTCAATGACACTCTTCACAGGTCTGAGCTTGTATCAAACTTGTACTTTACACTCAGTCCCAGGGCCTTTGAGGGGATCTAATGAACTGGAGCGGGAGGAAAAGGCACTGAATAGTATCCTTGCATCTGGCCAGGGACTATCCAACATGGTCTTGAAGAGTTTCTGTTTCTTACCCATTCCCAGATTTCCTTTGAATTTCGTTCTCTGCTGCACTCCCAGCTGGCCACCATGTTTTTTGATGAGGTTGTCAAACGGAATGTCACTGCCTTCGAGCGCCGGGCAGCAACCAAGTTTGGTCCAGAAACAGCCATCCCCCGTGAACTGATGTTCCATGAGGTGCACCAAACTTGAGGCAAAGGATTGTTCCCTAGCCTCACCTCTCCTCTCCCTCCTCACCCAATTCTCTTATTTATTTCATTTAGCTCCTGCTCCAATCTGAGAGAAGAGTCTATGTTCATAATACTGTTCTCCCACTCAAACTGGGCTCTAAGCTGGCTGGAAATGCTGGGGGAAAGAAAAGGCAGGGAAGTATGGAAAGGAATGCTTAGTATGGAAAGTGGTATGGAAGTATGGAAAGGAAAGTATGCTTAGGAAAGGGTCAGGCTCATCTTGAGAGCCCATATGCCTGATGCCTGCAACCTTCTCACACTGAATTATAATCAGGACTGTATGGTTGTCTCTGAGCTCTTGTCAAGGTGCCTTAGTGTCTGACCAGGGGAAGACAGCAACTTTTCTTAGGATTGAATAAATTGAATTCCTTTCTCTGACACAGAGCTACTGGGTAGTCGGTAACTTTGCCTGCTCTTGGGGAAGGGGCAGGATAAGAACCCTGATAAATAAAAGGATATTTGCTTGTGGCAGGGGATGAGGAGGGAGGTTTACTATTTTTAATGCCCTCAGCCCCTCAGGAGATGCCTGAGATCTGGCCCCAGCTTGAAATCTGTATGACCTCACTTTAAGAATAGTTCCATGCTGCCTGGCTAGTGGAGAGCAAGGGGCTTTCTCCCCATCATTGCCACAGGGGGAAAGGAACAAAAGAGCACTCAACAGTTATACTCTTGGGTTGTACCTTATTCTTCCACTTGGCCTGAGTTTTTATAAAATTTCAATAAATTAATTGTGACAGTATGAATTTGGCTTTTATATATTGCTTCTCAAGGGAATAATGTAGATATAGTAGAGTAGTAGAAAGTCATGGCTTCCTTCCCTAGGGGAGTGAAGGTGCAAGAAGTCCTCTTGGACACAGTGTCCCTGCTAACTATAGTAGCACATTCTACAAGCCAGGACCTAGTACCCACTCCCTTGCCTATTTATAGACTTTTCCAGAAGGTCAGTTGCAGCAGGAGTCTCAGGACAGAGTAATCTGGTCTCAGACCTCCCATATAACTGATGCTCTCCAGACCACCTCTTATTCTGGGGGATCCTTAAGGGAAGCTGCAAAGAACTGGCATTTCACGAAGTACCAGAGCCCTCTAGAGGATCAGATCCTGAGTCAGTAGTTCTACCTTAACTGCCCTTGGTATAGTTTGTTCCTTTCACCCAATGGGCTGGACCAGCTTCCTTGGATTAGTCACATAAGCAGTTGTGACGTCTCAGCTACAGTCCTTGAGCGTTGTACCTTACGACAAATTTAGGAAGGATAGGGGCCAAAGATCAAGGACTTCTAACCATGAAGACAGACAGCAATCTCCTTTGGAAATCTCATAGGGAACCTGTCTTCTGATTAGGGTAAATGAATGCCAAACCTACCTCAAGATAAAAAAGATGCACAGGATAACATAACCCACTAAGTCCAGGATCTTGCTAGCCAGAATCCTTACCTCATAATAGAGATTGTTCCAGGCCTTATTTAATAGACTCAAGCATTGTTAATAAAAACATTTATTTTGCATTTTATACAGAACAACCTGAAGTCTGCGTCATAACTTGACAGTTACCCAGGGGTTTACAGACAGTATTATCCATCTCAACAGCATGGTTCTGGGGATTTGGGATCCACACAAACACAGGCAGGAGTTGCGAGGGAGGAAGGGGGCACAGCAGGAGTGTATTTTTAATCCTTTCTTGAAAAGAAAAGGCAGTAGAGCGTTCTGAGTCACTGGAAACCTGTGCATATGGGGCTTCTAAAACAAACACTGTACTGTGAGCTCTTGGGGAAGGGGCAGGATAAGAACCCTGGTAAATAAAAGGATATTTGCTTGTGGCAGGGGATGAGGAGGGAGGTTTACTATTTTTAATGCCCTCAGCCCCAGTACCTCATATTCAAAGGAGACCATGTCCAATCTCATTTCCCTGTTCAGAAAGAGGTGCTAGTACCCCTGGGATCAGGCCATGAAGATATCATGCTGGTAATTCCCAAGTCCCTGTTCTATAGCCCACAGCATATTAAAGGGGAAAGAAAAAAGGTCAGAGGGTAGTGGCTTGTGTTCCAGGGAAGTAAAAAGCTTAGTTCATATTAAGCACTGATAAAGCCAAATAATGGGAAAGACCACAATATCATACAGTGCTGTATACAACCTGCTGAAAGAGGTCTCTAGTAGGGACCAAGAGGGGAAGGTCCAGAGCAACCTTGGCTTGAGGTGCAGCAGGTATAGAAAATCTGGAAAGAGGTGAGTATTCAAGTAACAGGGAATAGAACACTCCCAGATCTTAATTTCAATGGGATAATTTAAAAAAAGAGAAATAAAAATCAAACACTGGGTGCCAGTCACAACAAATACCATGGCCTTTATGATCACCTGGTATCATTAAAAACAAACAAACAAAAAAAGCCAAAGCATAACCAATCGGTCTTGCTAGGAAGTGTCTGTGTGCGTGGGAGAGGTTAATGGGGCTTGGTACAGGCGACAGTCCAACATGATTCCTATGGAAACAGAAGGGGCAGGGTCCTGGTTTGCTGGCCTATTAAGGGGTGGGCAGAGTAGAACCAAAAGCTCTGAAGTGATTGCAGATTCTCTGCAACCAGCTTTGACCTAGGGAAAGATCTTACTCTGGAGATTGGGTGGGGGCACGGGTAAACCTAACCCGTACCACATGCATTAGTCCTGGTCATCCTATAGTTGATGGGCAACTCATACCAGGCCGGGGAAAGGAGCTGGTTAGGGAAAAAGGGGTTACTTTTCATCTTTTAAAATTTTAATTAATATCTTAACCTCAAACTTATCATCAGTGCCTCAGATACAATTTAATCTTAAGTCTTTAGAAGCCCCCTGAAACAAAATTATACTTTTTTTTTTCTTTAAGATCCCTCACTTTCTGGTAGCTAGTTTCCTCCCAGTCTTCAGTTTCACCCTGACTTAGAGTCCACAAACCTCATCAGACCGTCTGTGCTCATGGACTTGGGCCTCTCTAGAGGGAAGCCTAGGGCTCGGCTCCAGATGAGCTGTGCTAATACACCCAGTGCCCGTGATACCCCAAACAGGACTGTGTAGTAATTCATCTCCGTCATGCCATAGTACTGTAAGGTAAAAGAGAAAAAAGTTTTGTTAAAGGCCCACAGGTAGTGGCATGTACAAGTCCAGATTGATTAAAAACCTTAACCCAGTTAGCCTTAAATAGAAATGACTGGGAAAAGTATAGCAACTGGGTTCTGAAAGGAAAGCATCCCTTTCCTCTAGCCCACACCTCCCCCACCATAGGCAACTTTAACAAAAGGGTAAGGAAAGAGGTGTGAGAGTCCTTGCTCTGACTAGGGAGTTGATTTTGTGCATGGCAGAGAACAGTAAGGTTTGGTATAAATTAGAGGAAAGCAGGGAAAGGAGGACTCACCTGGAGCAGTACCCCACTATGAGCATCTACATTGGGCCAAGGATTCTTGGCCTTGCCCTGCTCTAGGAGGACATTGGGCACAATCTTGTACAGCTGAGCAACCAGCTTAAACATGGGGTCCTGAGGCAGGTGTTTCAGAGCAAACTCTCGTTGACAGGTATATCGTGGATCAGTCTTCCTTAGTACTGCATGGCCATAGCCTGGGACAACCTGCAAAGGATAGAGGGGGAAAACCAGTTGTATTCTCAGGTAGAAATTCTTGTCTTTTCTGTATTCTTTAGGGTGGACAAATGGAAAAAAAAATCTCCTCTAATTTAGGGAGTTATCTCATTCTTTTCTCCTTCATTCTTCCAAATTATAGAACTTGAGTCTTGGCTTCTTTCCTAGTTGCTAAGCATCTCTGCTTACCCGTCCTGAGTTGAGTGTGTTCCAGATATAGTCTCGTAACTTCTCATCTGACACATCTTTGCCAACTTCCTTCTGTAGTTGTGTCAGCCAGACAAGTACTTCCTGTGGGTAAGGTTTGGAGAATAAAAGAGTGTCAATGCATATGCCAGGAGAGAACGCCAGGATCAGAAACAAAGCATGGGATTAAGAAAAACACGGAGCAGGAGAAGAAAAAGAACAGTCTTACCTGATTTGCCAGTCCATGCAGGGGCCCTGCCAGCCCATTCATGGCTGCTGCGAAGGACAAGTAGGGGTCTGAAAGGGCACTGCCCACCAAGTGGCTGGTATGGGCACTTACATTGCCACCCTCATGGTCACTGTGGGGAAGTAAGAAAGGAGAATCAAGGCCAAGAGAAAGGAGAAAAAAGGGGCAGATTATTGAAACACAGTCCTTGTTCTCTTATTGTCACATACTAGCCTAGCTATGGATTCACACCAGCCTATAGTTAGTCACTTATACATAAGCTCTTGTAAGAGATGTCCCAATCTTATTATCAGCCTTTGTTCACTAATCCACAGGGCTGGGGAGGTTACTGCTTGATGACGCCTGGCCTGCGTGCCAAGCTCCCTGACTCTCACTGCAGCTTTAACAGCAATGGCCAGAAGAGGGAGCTCCTGGAAAGCCAAAGGACCTGTCTAATGTGAGCAGCTAGTACCTTTTCCTAGCCAGAAGCACTATCTTACTCTTAGCATGGTTATGGTAATTTTTCTAGACCTCCTGACCTTCTTTACCAGACCCCGTTCTTGCCTTGTACCATCCCATACGCTGTGTTTCCATCTCCTTGCTGCCTACCACCTGTTAAGGAGTTTGGGGTTTTTTTGGCATGCTGCATGACATACAGGATCTTAATTCCCCGACCAGGGATGGAACCCACGCCCCCCTGCAGTGGAAGCACAGTCTTAACTACTACTGCCAGGGAAGTCCCAAGGAGTTTTTCTTAATATTCACCACCAATCCAGGCACCTGGTGGCTATGGTTGCTGGGTCTCCCTCACCTGTGGATGGTGAGGTACAAGCGCATGAGCTCCGTGAACTGAGCATCAGTATAGCCTAACATGTTGGTGAAATTGTGGGACCAGTCCAGCTTAGAATCAATGGCCCCAATACTGCTGCCCTCTCGATAGAGATTCCGGTAGATCTTTGCTGCAACACAAGGTAGCTTTGCAATCAGATCCATACAGTCTTCATAAATCAACTGATGGGGAGAAGAGGAAAATGGAGAAAAAAAGAAGAGGAATTATCAACAAGGAAGAATTAGGCAGGGATGGTGTTTGTTCTCTATGGACTGGGCTATTTGGATTGATGATTCTATGCTGGGTGATTATAAATGGAGTATAACAACAATGACCATTTAACTGAATAACTGTTATGACCCAGGCACCGCATTAAGGGATTTATACAAACTATCTCATGTATATTAAAACATTATTCCCAATTTTTTCCCATTCTACAAAGTATATAATGACCTCCATTTTAAAAGGAGAACTGAGGCTCAGAGCATTCAGTTAAATGCCAAAGTCAGATTTTGAACCCTTATATGTTTAACCATGATCTTTTCCACTATATGACATTGCATTCAAAGAATGTGCTACGACACTAGGTTTTTAATAATTCTATGTTCCATCTTTCAAAGAAAATTCACCATATATGCCAAGGGTCAAACAGTGGCATTCAATTGTTAGTTATGAACAAAGGCTTCCATTTTTTAAGCACTTACTATATAACAGGTACTGTGCTAGATATATTATTTTCATTTTTTTCTTTTCTTACAATAGTCCTGTAAGGTAACATAGCCTTCATTTGTAAAAACTGGGGCACAAGGTTACCCACTCAGCTAATAAGCATCATCTAGCTTAAATAATTATTAACTCATGGCCATGCTTGTTTCATCTATATCCTTACTTTCCCCTCTCATCTCCCAAATTATTTTGAGTGAATCCCAGATATCATATATAACATGTAAGTATTTAAGCATGTATCTCTAAAAGATAAAGGTCCTTCATAATCAAAATCACAAAACCATTATCCTACTGAAAAGAATTTAACAATTCTTCAATATCATTAACTATCTACTCAGTATTCAAGTCCCCCCCCAACTCATTCATTTATTGTAAAGCTCCCCCTCATTTGTCTGTTTCACTGAAAATAGCCCACATTGCAATTGTATGACATGTCTCTGAAGTCTTTTTAATTAATTTAAGTTCCCTCTTATGCTGTACTTTTTTTACTTTGCAGTTTATTTGTGGAAAATCAGATCATTTGTCCTGTAGGATTTCCCACAGTTTAGATTTTGCTAGTTATATACCTGTGATGTCATTTAACATGTCCCTCTATCCACTGTATTTCCGACAGACTGATAGAGCTAGAGGTTTGAGCAGATTCATGTTCAATTTCTTCAGCAAGACTTTTTTTTTTTTTTTTTTTTTTTGCGGTACGCGGGCCTCCTCTCACTGTTGTGGCCTCTCCCGTTGCGGAGCACAGACTCTGGACGCGCAGGCCCAGCGGCCATGGCTCACGGGCCTAGCCGCTCCACGGCATGTGGGATCTTCCCGGACTGGGGCACGAACCCGTGTCCCCTGCATTGGCAGGCGGACTCTCAACCACTGCGCCAACCAAGGAAGCCCAGCAAGACTTTTTGATGAATAGTGCTGTGTTCATTTATTAAGAGAAACATATAATATCTGGTTGTCTTTTTGTGATGTTAATAGTGTGCTCAACTTTTATGTCTCAATTTTATCTTCTCATAGGGATTTTCTTTTAGGGAGGGCGACAGGGTTTGAGTAGTTTTTGGTTTTCTTGGCCACGCTGTGAGGCTTGTGCGATCTTAGTTCCCAGACCAGGGATCGAACTCGTGCCCCCTGCAGTGGAAGGGAAGCATGGAGTGCTAACCAGTGGACCGCCATGGAATTCCCAAGTTTTTTCTTTTCTTTTTTTTTTTTTTGCGGTACCCGGGCCTCTCACTGTTGTGGCCTCTCCCGCTGTGGAGTACAGGTTCTGGACGCACAGGCTCAGCAGCCATGGCTCACGGGCCTAGCCGCTCTGCAGCATGTGTGATCTTCCCGGACCAGAGCACGAACCTGTGTCCCCTGCATCGGCAGGTGGACTCTCAACCACTGTGCCACCAGGGAAGCCCCCAAGTTTTTTCTTTTAATAACAAAAAAATTCAGGAATTCCCTGGTGGTCCAGTGGTTAGGACTCGGTGCTTTCACTGCCAGGGCCTGGGTTCAATTCCTGGTTGGGAAAGATCCTGCAAGCCATGAGATGCGGCCAAAAAAAACCCACAAAACAAAACAATAAAAATTTCTACTTTCAGTCACAGTACATTGAAAGCGTGGAGAAAATACTTGCTGAATGACATTACATTGTGCTGTCCTATCAAGCTAACTGGCTAAATGTTCCTGTAAGAAGTCATCAGGTTTTGGTAGTTTTGTTGGAACAAAGAACAAAATCTATAATAACTAGCCTAAATGAGATAATCTCTGTGAAGTCATCTATTACTCAAGCACTCAGTGAATTTTGTCAATGCCACCAAGATTCAATGAGAATACTGCCAAAATTAAAAAGCTACTTGAAGCAAGAAGTACTTAGCTAACACTTGCAAGTTCTCAGGAGATTATTTACATGATAATCATACTATTAACCATACCTTCTTGCAGATTCACATCCCCCAAGGAAGTAGGTTATTTCCAGAAGCCTGCATCAAGGATATGCAGTTCTAAGGGACCTGGATTCATTAGCAGAATGCCAAGAACAAGATCCTGGGCTAGGCAAACTGTTATCTGTGGAGTATGTACTAACTTTCAAAATCATTTGTAAAGTATGAATGACCACAACATAAAGAAACTACAAAAAGAGGATTGTTTCAACTTCTACCACTGAGGATGAAGTTTATAAAGCAGCAAGTATCAGACCAGGTATGACAGTGTGGGATCTTTACCCTGCTTTTTGTAGTGGTAAAGCTGTACAGTCAAGAGGTTAAATAAAGAAACAAACACACTGACAGAGAATGCCTCCTTATTTCTTCTTCTTTTTTTTTTTTTTTTTTTTTTTTTGTGGTACGCGGGCCTCTCACTGTTGTGGCCTCTCCCGTTGCGGAGCACAGGCTCTGGACGCGCAGGCTCAGCAGCCATGGCTCACGGGCCCAGCCGCTCCGCGGCATGTGGGATCTTCCCGGATCGGGGCATGAACCCATGTCCCCTGTGTCGGCAGGCGGACTCTCAACCACTGCGCCACCAGGGAAGCCCCCTTATTTCTTCTTTAATAAACTAAGACTGAGGTGCTATTTAGTTACTGGTACTAACTCATTCTTCATCTTTAAACCCTCAGAAAAAAAGACAAATCACGCCATCACAACTGCCTGGAATAAAGGTAACAAAACTGACCATAATCATCATTGTGAGCCAGCATCTCTAGTGCTAGAGAAATTCTGACCAAGTATTTAGCTATCAGTCATTAAAAAAAAAATCTTTATTGGAGTATAGTTGACTTACAATGTTGTGTTAGCTATCAGTCATTATAAAGAAGACGCAGAAAAAGAGGAGATCCAGTATTAATGGTGAAGAGACCCTAGAGTGAAGCAAACTCAAGTCTCAATCTGCTGTCTACCAGTTACTAGCTGCATGACCCTAGGCAAGCTACTTATTTTCTCTAATCTTCAGCTTTCCCATTCAGTAAAATGACATCAGTGACATCTACCTCATGGGGCTGTTCTGATGATTAAATCAGATAATGAATATAAAACATTTAAGCTAATATTTGGCATGTTTTCAAGAGTTGTTAGGTGTTGGGATGATGATTTTATTATAGATTAAACAGCCTCAAAACCTACATATACTGTTCATATGCCTTACTAGAAAAACCTCATCTGTCAGCTACTTTGCAGATTTTACCCAATTCAACAATATCTTAAGGCTACTTCATAATTAAACAGCTGGTGCATCAGAGTAATCTCCTAGTCACGAGTGAAGTTAAGTCAATTAGTAAATTAGTAATAGATGTAACTTTTTCACCTCAATAGATTACACTATTTATCTAAAGTCATGTAAACTGTTACGGAAGGAAAGTTGTAAGAAGATCATCCTCTTGAGGTGTATGTAAAAAACAGCATGAACTGATGATTCTAGTAGAGAATTCGATCACATATACTCCTTAACATAAATTTTTAAACAGAAATAACCAGCTGAATGCTGTCATGTAATTCTACTAAAGTAGCATGGTTAAATTAACCAAGACAGAGAACTAAACTGAAATAGCATGTCTGATCTTTGAGAGAGATAGGATATGGCAGCAAAAGAGCACCAAGCTCCACTAAAGCAGTTACTGGTGCTAATTTTTGTTCAGTGTGAACTTATTAGATGCACATCCTGAGGCTGACAGATATATCAGTATTGCTTAGAAACACTCTCCAGGTTGGCAAGGTCCTGAAATACAATGTTCACCTCAAGACAGCCACCCTCAGATGATATCTCACAAAGAGGTGGCAGGACAACCAATCAATGGCTGTACACTGAAATGGAGGCAATAGCAAGCAGAGAAGAACAAGATTCATTTTCCTGACTCAATAAAGGACAGTGTGAAGCAATGCAGCATGTTTGGATACCTGGGAAATATCTTGTAGGTATTTATTGCAAGGTATGAAGAACTCTACAACAGGCAACACAACAGCACTGTAAGAAGTAACAGGCACTTCTGAGTGGTCAATTTCTAAAAGACAAATTTTAAAATAGAAGAACTGTTGGCCTTGATTTTAACCTTTTCTGTTATGGTGACCCACACAGATAACAATTACTTGAACAGTATTTTAAAAAGAAAATGAAAAGCAACATATTCAGTTTATACAACCTTCTGAACCTGCTGATGTGTGACTTTATAAATGCTTGTGAATAGGTTTAGTTTGCATCATTCCTATACCTTCCTCCTCAAAGCCAACCAGACTAGTATCAATTGCAAACTTTCCCTCTTTCCCCCAACAGCAAACACAATTCTCTATACACAGTTGGCACTGAATAAATATTGACCAATCCAATGAAGTGGGATTTGCCAAAACCCCAAGGAGATTTCATCAGACCAGTGGGCCATGCTACTCTGTGCCTTGCCTCATAGTGAACTCTTTGGGGACCTTCTCCTGGTCAAAAATCCTTTAGTGTATCTGCTTTGCAGAAAGGAACTTTCCTGTTCCTATACTACCTGTCTCTAAATAAGAAACAAAAGAAAATGAGATGTCCTTCTGTAAACTTAGCCAGATAAATTGTACTTTACCCAGTGTTTGTAAGTATGTGCGGTATGGAAAGAGGATGGAAGGAATTATGTCCTATGCGCTAGGACAAGGCCCAACAAGGTTCTCATACTCTAACCACAGAGTTTGAACTATTAAGATCACATTTCATTTTCAGAGAATAAAGCTCATTTGCTTTTTGGATCCTACTTCCAGGATACTAACCACCCTTCCACTCCTGACAGGTATCTTGAGTGGGTTAGTCCAAACTGTGGCTGACTGGCATTAGTCCTCCTAGCCTCCAGAGTTGCCTTAGCTGCCATTCTTCCAAATTCTCAGGGTTCTCCTTATCTGGGGACTTCCCTGGTGGCGCAGTGGTTAAGAATCCACCTGCCAATGCAGGGGACACGGGTGTGAGCCCTGGTCTGGGAAGATCCCACATGCTGTGGAGCAACTAAGCCCACGTGCCACAACTACTGAGCCTGCGTGCCACAAGTACTGAAGCCCGAGCGCCTAGAGCCCATGCTCCACAAGGAGAAGCCACCACAATGAGAAGCCTGTGCACCACAACAAAGAGTAGCCCCTGCTCACTGCAACTAGAGAAACCCTGTGCACAGCAACAAAGACCCAACGCAGAAATAAATGAATGAATGAATGAATGGTTCTCCTTATTTGAAGAGAAGGAGAAGGGACCCTTTGGGGCCAGAGTGAGACTACTCTGCAAAACCTTCCTCGGGGGCTCTGCAGTTAAGTCACATCTTTTTCAATGTTCCAACAGCACAGTGTACACACCTCTATTCCAGCAAGATTACTGAATTGTAGTTTCTTTTTTTTTTTTTTTAAATAAATTGATTTATTTTATTTATATTTATTTTTGGCTGCACTGGGTCTTCACTGCTGTGCGCAGGCTCTCTCTAGCTGTGGCGAGTGGGGGCTACTCTTCATTGTGGTGTGCGGGCTTCTCTGCGGCAGCCTCTCTCGTTGTGGAGCACGGGCTCTAGGCACATGGGCCTCGGTAGTTGTGACACGCAGGCTCAGCAGCTGTAGTGCGCAACTCAGTAGTTGTGGCACACAGGCCTAGTTGCTCCGTGGCATGTGGGATCCTCCTGGACCAGGACTCGAACCCATGTCCCCTGCATTGGCAGGCGGATTCTCAACCGCTGTGCCACCAGGGAAGCCCATAGTTTCTTTTTTATGTGTATATCACCCTAACTAAATCAATAACCTTGGTGATAGAAAGCATGCTTCATTTATCTTTGTAATTCCAAAGACAGATAAAAAGCAAGCCTACAGTAAAATTCTTTTAAATGAGTTTCTGGCATAACTCAGGGTAGTAATTTTCCGAAGGATTCTACATTCCTTTTTCTTCCTTCACACTCAAGTCCTTTGGACCTCCATCAAACATCAATCATCACAGCAAAGTTTCCTACCTCCCAGTACTTGGTTCGGTTGATACCCTCTGCATATGCTCGGGCAAAGTTGCTTTCACTGTTGAGAGCTGTAATGGCTGCACTGAGCTGAGACATGGGGTGTAGATTAGTGGGAAAGTTGTCCAGCATGGTGACCACATGGGAAGGCAGAGCTGCCCTCTTTGCCCACTCTTCTGAGAGCCAAGATACCTGTGAAAGGGAGACATTGTTCAAAACATTAGGCAAGGAAAAAAGAAAAAGAAGAGAAATTAAAAAACAATGGGGGGCTTCCCTGGTGGCGCAGTGGTTGAGAGTCCGCCTGCCGATGCGGGGGACGCGGGTTCGTGCCCCGGTCCGGGAAGATCCCACATCCCACATCCCACATACCGCGGGGCGGCTGGACCCGTGAGCCGTGGCCGCTGAGCCTGCGCGTCTGGAGCCTGTGCTCCGCAGCGGGGGAGGCCACAGCGGTGAGAGGCCCGCGTACCGCCCAAAAAAAAAAAAAAAAAACAATGGGAATTCCCTGGCGGTCTAGTGGTTACGACTCGGCACTCTCACTGCTGGGGGCCCAGGTTCAATTCCGGGGAAATAAGATCTTGCAAGCTGTGCCGTGCAGCCAAAATTAAAAATAAAAAAATAAAATAAAAAGACAGTGACCTCTAAGTAAAGAAAATCCAAGAGAATTCAATACAGTCCATGTATACAGCAGAACTCTGCTCTGATTCCTTCCCCTCTATAAACTACCACCCATAACCAGATCAGGATTCAGTGTCTGAGATTAGAAAAAGGCAAAGAAGGAGGTGAATGAGAAGCGCTAGTGTCCTTCTGCTTACCTGTTCCTCTGTTGGGATTTGTCCAGTTACCAGCAGCCAAAATAATCCCTCTGGCAGGGGTTCTTCCCCACCCTTAGCCTTGGGCAGCACTTTCTGGCATTCAGGGATACTGTAGCCTCGAAAACGGATGCCCTTGAGGGAGAAGAGTAAGGATTACAACTCGTAAGTTTGTTAGCCTCAAAGTCACGTAATTGACTGATCCCACTTTCATCAGACCTGTCAACAAGTTAGAACTTTTTTTTTTTTTTTTTGCGGTACGCGGGCCTCTCACTGTTGTGGCCTCTCCCGTCGCAGAGCACAGGCTCTGGACGCGCAGGCTCAGCGGCCATGGCTCATGGGCCCAGCCGCTCCGCGGCATGTGGGATCTTCCCGGACCGGGGCACGAACCCGTGTCCCCTGCATCGGCAGGCGGACTCTCAACTACTGCGCCATCAGGGAAGCCCAAGTTAGAACTTTTAAAGAGCAAATCTTTAGGTAACTTACTCCTGCTTTGTACTTTTAGTTTTACTAGTTGATATATTAAAAAGGTAAACTCGCTCTTCAGTTATTCCATATATACCTATTTTCACCTTCCAAAATATACAGGTAGGTGCTTTATTTTGTTCTCCGCACCCTTAGTGGTCTAAGCCAGAGGTCCCCAGAACCCCGGTGCTGGTCCACGGCCTGTTAGGAACCAGGCTGCACAGCAGGGGGTGAGCAGCAGGCGAGCGAGTGAAGCTTCACCTGTATTTACAGCCACTCCTCATCACCGGCATTACTGCCTGAGCTCCGCCTCCTGTCAGCATTATGGTGAGTTGAATAATTATTTCATCATATATTACAATGTAATAATAATAGAAATAAAGTGCACAATAAATGTAATGCCCTTGAATCATCCAGAAACCATCACCCCTGACCCATCCGCAGAAAAACTGTCTTCCAAAAAACTGGTCCCTGGTGCAAAAAAAGGTTGGGGACTGCTGGTCTAATCCATGGTGTGCACAGTGGTCAGTAAAATCAGTGATTATTAGTGATTGGTATGAGGGTCTCTTACCTCATCAGGATCAAGAACTGATGTTTCATATACCAATCCCTTCATGCCTCTCATGCCACCATACATCTAAAGAAAAGAAGAGGATGTAACCAGTTGTCTGAATAATTCAGGCTAGAGCTTGTTAGTGCTTCATGGGATCTGGGAGAGGAAATTTATTCTCTGACTTGCAAGACTTCATTTGGGGGAAGATTTCTGAGGAGTTAACTTACTATAGGATGGAACTTTGAAAGGAAGACTGCTAACGCTGGAAATGATTTTTTTAAGTTGAGAAATCACTACCTTTAGTTAGTATTTTTGCCTCTGCTCCCTTTTCTTATTGTTTTTTCTCCTGCCCACTTTTATCCCCTCATTCCCACCAACCGAAGTAAAAAGAATGGGATTGACTGTAGGGAAAGGAGATGGAGACCAATGGCTAAACACTGTTGTGAAATTATCATCTGAGCTGCTTAGACTCTTAGGACTGAAGACGAAACGATCCTAAAGCTGTTCTAGAAGGCCTGCTAGAGCTGTGGTTTAACTGGATGATCAGCACAGCATCAACTCAAAGACAGAGAGCCTTGGGCCCAAAAGCTAAGGGGTTGGGAAGAAGAATAAAAACTTCATTTATCCCTCCCATACATGAATTAGGTTAGCCTCAACTATTAAATTTATAGAAAAGAGTAGTCTAATTTCTAACAAACGCCATAAGCTTCAACATTTCCTTATATGGGACAGAGTGCTTTGAACAATCAGTGAGGAGGATGGTACTTTTGTTGAAGCATATTACAGAGCTACTTTTTGCAGGCAAAACACTACAACCCTTACCATGTCCACAGTGATTTGGCCCACCACCGTCTTGCCATGTTGCTGTTTGAAGGTCTTAATTCTGGCCTGCTCCTTAGGTATCAGATCAGCCAATATGTCTTTCAAATTCTAAAACGAGAAGTAGAGAGGCTAAGTGATGATCAAAATATTGATTCGATTTCTGCAAAGTAGGTATGTTAAGACTGCTTTTTAGAATTTGACTTTCTCTACCTGCCAGGGAAGTCTGGTCAACTTCTGTATACAGATGAGGGTAAAATTAGGCACAGCAAGAAGGGAATGGGGAGTTGTTTAATGGGTACAGTTTCAATTCGGGAAGATGAAAAAGTTTTGGCCATGAATAGTGATGATGGTTGCCCAATAATGTGAATTACTTACTGCCATTAAATTATAAACTTAAGAATAGTCTAATTTCTAACCAATACCATAAGCTCCAACATTTCCTTGTATGGGACAGATAGTCACTGAAGAGAATGGTACTTTTGTTGAAGTACATTACAGAGCTACTTTTCCCAGCCAAAACCCCACAGTCCTTATCATGTCCACAGTGCTTCAGCTATCTTAAAGTAGTAGTAGTGATAATACTTGTAACAATAATAACAACTGGAAACCTCCAGGAGATACTCAGGATAATGATGAGAGGCTGAGTAGTAGCCCACCACCCCTCCCCATCCCAGGGTCAAGCTGCCTCAATGATTCTCAGTCCTCTTTTCCAAACCTTACCGTGGAAGAAGCACTGGCATGCCGGGCAGCAAGAACAAGACAGGATGCATTCTGCAAAGAAAACACAAAACCTTATGCAATTGTTCTCCCTCCTATGTATTAAAAAGGAGTTACAGTGACTCAACCTCTCTTCATTTTAGCCTCTAAGGACAGTCTGACATAAGAAAGCTATAAAAGGCCTCGAGCAACCTGGAAAGAGTTACGAGTCTGGAAGCAACAGCTTCATGAGCATTCCCTGAAGAGACTCTCCCATCACCTGGGTTCTACGGCTGGGTTTGTTAGGCACAGAAGAAATGTCAGAGAGGCAGTTGTTAAAGTACCCAGTCCATCTCACTCTAGTCGACAATAGCTCTGAGAAAAGCAAATGAGGAAACTGATCAATTACTTAACCCAGCTGGTAAGGTTTCTTCAGCACCTAGCCTTTTGGCAACACTTCAACCTCTCCAGTCCAGGAGAGCCCACAGGTGGAAGCAGCCTTTTACAACACTACCTGATATGCTCCTGGAAAAAGCACAGAAAAAACAGAATATCTACAAAGCAACAACCAACAGACTGCTCAACAACTGCAATGGAAACTAGAAAACTGGTAAATTATCTTTAAAATATTGAGAGAAAATAATTACTAAGCTAGAGTTGTGTACCCAGGTGAGGAAGAAATCTTAAAGGGGGTGAAATAAAGACATTTCAGGTAAACAAAAGCTGAGAGTTTATCACCTACACACCTGTACCAAAGGAATTTTTTCTTTTAAATTGAGGTATAGTTGATGTACTGCATTATATAAGTTTCAGGTATACAACATAGTGATTCACAAATTTTTAAAAAAAGATTTATTATTTATTTTTGGCTGCACTGGGTCTTAGAGGCGGCACCCAGGATCTTCCGTTGTAGCGTGAGAGCTCTTCGTTGTGGTGCGCGGGCTTCTCTCTAGCTGTGGCCTGCGGGTTTTCTCTTCTCTAGTTGTGGCACATAGGCTCCAGGGTGCGTGGGCTCTGTAGTTTGAGGCACATGGGCTCTAGTTGAGGCGCACGAGCTCAGTAGTTGTGGCACGCGGGCTTAGTTGCCCCACAGCATGTGGGATCTTAGTTCCCTGACCAGGGATCGAACCCACGTCCCCTGCATTGGAGGTGGATTCTTTACCACTGACCACCAGGGAAGTGCCCTGATTCACAATTTTTTTTTGGATTAATTTTTAAAGGTTATATTCCATTTATAGTTATTATACAATACTGGCTATATTCCCTGTGCTGTACAATATATCCTTATAGTTTATTTTATACTTAGTTTGGATCTCTTAACCCCCTACCCCATCTTTCCCCTCCCCACACTGTACCACTATAGTTTATCCTCTATATCAGTGTCTTTTTCTTTTTTGTTATAGTCACTAGTTTTCTTTTTTAGATTCCACATATAAGTGATCAGTATCTGTCTTTCTCTGACTTATTTCACTCGCATAATATACTCCAACTCCATCCATATTGCTGCAAATGGCAAAATTTCACTCTTTTTTATGGCTGAGCAGTATTCCATTGTATATATACAACACTGCTTCTTTATCCATTCATCTCTTGATGGACACTTAGGTGGCTTCCATATGTTGGCAATTGTAAATATAAATAGTGTAGCTAGGCTATGTTTAGAGATAGATTTTCCCCCCCAAGAAAAACAACTTTCTATGAAGATTGCTGAGTTGCAACAGAAAGTTCAACACTGCCTTTGAAAAAGACAACCAGGGACTTCCATGGTGGTCCAGAATCCACCTTCCAATGCAGGGGACACAGGTTCGATCCCTGGTTGGGGAACTAAGATCCCACATGCTGCAGGGCAACTAAGACCTCAGGCCACAACTAGAGAGCCTGCACACCACAACTACTGAGCCCGTGTACCGCAACTAGAGAAGCCTGCACACCGTAATGAAGACCGAGCACTGCCAAATAAATAAACAAAAATAAAAATAACACCTAACTTGTAGTGTTTAAAAAAAAAGAAAAAGACAACCAGTTATACTACTACCAAGTTGTAAGGAGTGAGGCAAGGAGGTTGACTTTTCTTCACAAGATTTTTTTTCTCTCTTTTTTATTTTTTGGCTGTGCGCAGCACGTGGGATCTTAGCTCGTGGACCAGGGATCGAACCTGTGCCCCCTGCATTAGAGCATGGAGTCTTAAGCACTGGACCACCAGGGAAGTCCCCACAAGATTATTTTGAAGATAAAATGGTATTGTCAAAATAAGCCCCAGTGTCCTCATCTATAAAATGGTGCTGATACCTACCACACTTCTCACAGGGTTGCCTTGTGACGATTAAATTACAATGGATGTGGAAGCACCATGCAAACTAAAGATTACACACACACACACACACACACACACACACACACACAAACTGTGGAGAAAGTCTACATTTCTCCTCCTTTCACCAAAAGGTCAGAGACACCTTTTCTAGTAACTACAGTCATCCCTCAGTATTCAAGGGGGGATTGGTTCCAGGACCCCCTATCCCCAACAGATAGCCAAAATCCGAGGAAGCTCAAGTTCTTTATATAAAATGTTGTAGTATTTGCATATAACCTAATAAGCACATCCTTCCATATACTTCGTTGCTGCGCACAGGCTTTCTCCAGTGGCGGGTGAGTGGGGGCTACTCTTCGTTGCGGTGCGCAGGTTTCTAATTGTGATGGCTTCTCTTGTTGCACAGCAGGGCTCTAGGCGCATGGGCTTCAGTAGTTGTGGCACGCAGGCTCAGTAGTTGTGGCACGTGGGCTCTAGAGTGCAGGCTCAGCAGTTGTGGCGCATGGGCTTAGTTGCTCCGCAGCATGTGGGATCCTTCCGGAGCAGGGCTTGAACCTGTGTCCCCCACACTGGCAGGCAGATTCTTTTTTTTTTTTAAAAACATCTTTATTGGAGTATAATTGCTTTACAATGGCGTGTTAGTTTCTGCTTTATAACAAAGTGAGTCAGCTATACATATACATATACATATATCCACATATCTCTTCCCTCTTGCGTCTCCCTCCCACCGTCCTTATCCCACCCCTCTAGATGGTCACAAAGCACTGAGCTGATCTCCCTGTGGCTGCTTCCCACTAGCTATTTTACATTTGGCAGTATATATAAGTCCATGCCACTCTCTCACTTCGTCCCAGCTTACCCCTCCCCCTCCCCGTGTCCTCAAGTCCATTCTCTACATCTGTGTCTTTATTCCTGTCCTGCTCCTAGGTTCTTCAGAACCTTTTTTTTTTTTGGTTCCATATGTATGTGTTAGCATACAGGATTTGTTTTTCTCTTTCTGACTTACCCCACTCTGTATGACAGACTCTAGGTCCATCCACCTCACTACAAATAACTCAATTTCGTTTCTTTTTATGGCCGAGTAATATTCCATTGTATACATGTGCCTCATCTTCTTTATCCATTTATCTGTCGATGGACACTTAGGTTGCTCCCATGTCCTGGCTTTGTAAATGGAGCTGCAATGAACCAGGTTGCTCCCATGTCCTGGCTATTGTAAATGGAGCTGCAATGAACCCTGTAGTACATGACTCTTTTTGAATTATGGTTTTCTCGGGGTATATGCCCGGTAGTGGGATTGCTGGGTCGTATCGTAGTTCCATTTTTAATTTTTTAAGGAACCTCCATACTGTTCTCCATAGTGGCTGTATCAATTTACATTCCCACTAACAGTGCAAGAGGGTTCCCTTTTCTCCACACCCTCTCCACCATTTGTTGTTTGTAGATTTTTTGATGATGACCATTCTGACTGGTGTGAGGTGATACCTCATTGTAGTTTTGATTTGCATTTCTCTAATGATTAGTGATGTTGAGCATCCTTTCATGTGTTTCTTGGCAATCTGTATATTTTCTTTGGAGAAATGACTATTTAGGTCTTCTGCCCATTTTTGGATTGGGTTGTCTGTTGTTTTGATATTGAACTGCATGAGCTGCTTGTAAATTTTGGAGATTAATCCTTGGTCAGTTGCTTCATTTGCAAATATTTTCTCCCATTCTGAGGGTTGTCTTTTCATCTTGTTTATGGTTTCCTTTGCTGTGCAAAAGTTTTTAAGTTTCATTAGGTCCCATTTGTTTATTTTTGTTTTTATTTCCATTTCTCTAGAAGGTGGGTCAAAAAGGATCTTGCTGTGATTTATGTCAGAGTGTTCTGCCTGTTTTCCTCTAAGAGTTTTATAGTGTCTGGCCTTACATTTAAGTGTTTAATCCATTTTGAGTTTTTTTTGTGTGTATGGTGTTAGGGAGTGTTCTAATTTCATTCTTTTACATGTAACTATCCAGTTTTCCCAGCACCACTTATTGAAGAGGCTGTCTTTTCTCCATGGTATATTCTTGTGGCAGGCGGATTCTTAACCACTGCACCACCAGGGAAGTCGCCTTCCATATACTTTTTCTTTTTTTTTAAATTTATTTTATTATTATTTTAAAATTAATTAATTAATTTATGGCTGTTGAGTCTTCGTTTCTGTGCGAGGGCTTTCTCTAGTTGTGGCAAGCGGGGGCCACTCTTCATCGTGGTGTGTAGGCCTCTCACTACCGCGGCCTCTCTTGTTGCAGAGCACAGGCTCCAGACGCGCAGGCTCAGTAATTGTGGCTCATGGGCCCAGTTGCTCTGCAGCATGTGGGATCTTCCCAGACCAGGCTCGAACCCGTGTCCACTGCATTGACAGGCAGATTCTCAACCACTGCACCACCAGGGAAGTCCCCTTCCATATACTTTTTTTTTTTTTAATTAATTTATTTATTTAATTTTTGGCTGTGTTGGGTCTTCCTTGCTGCGTGCGTGCTTTCTCTAGTTGCGGCAAGCAGGGGCTACTTGTTGTTGCGGTGCATGGGCTTCTCATTGTGGTGGCTTCTCTTGTTGTAGAGCATGGGCTCTAGGCACGCAGGCTTCAGTAGCTGTGGCTCATGGGCTCTAGAAGGCAAGCTCAGTAGTTGTGGCACACGGGCTTCGTTGCTCCGCAGCATGTGGGCTCTTCCCAGACCAGGGCTTGAACCCATGTCCCCTGAATTGGCAGGCGGGTTCTTAACCAGTGAGCCACCAGGGAAGCCCCTCTTCCATATACTTTAAAATCACCTCTAAATTACTTACAATACCTAATGCACTATAAATGCTATATAGTTGTAAATACAAAGTAAATATTATGCAAATCATTGTCAGCACGTGGCAAATTCAAGTTTTACTTTTTGGAATTTTTAATTAATTTATTTATTTTTGACTTCATTGGGTCTTTGTTGCTGCACGCAGGCTTTCCCTAGTTGTGGCAAGCGGGGGCTACTCTTTGTTGCAGGGCGCGGGCTTCTCATTGCAGTGGCTTCTCTTGTTGCGGAGCATGGGCTCTAGGAATGTGGGCTTCAGTAGTTGTGACACGTGGGCTCTAGAGCGCAGGCTCAGTAGCTGTGGTGCACGGGCTTAGTTGCTCCATGGCATGTGGGATCTTCCTGGACCAGGGCTCAAACCCGTGTCCCCTGCATTGGCAGGTGGATTCTTAACCACTGCGCCACCAGGGAAACCTCTCTGGAATTTTTTTTTTTTTTTAATATTTTTGATCTACAGTTGGTTGTACCCACAGACGCAGAACCTGTGGATGCAGAACCCGCAGATGCAGAACCCACAAAGAGCCGACTGTATTGCATTGCTGTCTGGTCGTGCTGAAAATCATTTGAACTAGTGTTACTGTATAAATTCCAAAACACTACATGCCTAAGGTGAGAGTTAGTAGGGCCTGAGGCTTTTTAGAAGTTAGTACCCCTCTTTCTGTTGGGGCAGGAGGGAGAACTGAAAAGGGAAGAGACCCTTCAGAAAATGTTATTTTAAAAAGAATCAATCCAAAGCTAAATTCAGAGAGCAGAAAACAAGAGAATATGGCCCTAAAACAAAGGGGGAACACCTCAACTTGTTAACCAGGGCTGCCTGCAACTCCTTTCATTACCTTCCTAAACCATCTCCTCTAGCTCACTGAGGACCATTTGGGCAGAAAGCACGCAGCACAAACAGCCCTTTAGCCTGTTCATCTTACACAGGGCGCGTGGGAGCCAGACGCAGCACTCAAGAAATAACGTTCCTGGGGACTTCCCTGGTGGTCCAGTAGCTAAGACTCCACGCTCCCAATGTAGGGGGCTTGGGTTCAATCCCTGGTCAGGGAACTAGATCCCATATGCCGCAACTAAAAGAGTCTGCATGCCACAACTAAAGATCCCGCATGCCTCAACGAAGATCCTGCGTGCTGCAACGAAGATCCAAGGCAGCCAAATAAATTAATTTAAAAAAAAAAAAAGAACTTTCCTTCTTCTTACTAGTCACCAAAAAGTGAACAAGGGAAAACCTGTGAATAAGTTCAAACTATTGTTCTACAGTGCTAACCATGTTTAAGCTATTCCATGCTCCATGGTCCCACAGATTCCCTATAATAGAGGCCCTATCTCCCAGAGACCACGTCAGCACCCAACAGACCTTTTAATTGTGGGTAGTTGGTTGTTGTGGTTCTGTTTTGTTTTTAAAGAGGCTATAGGGAAACATACCATCATAGAGAAAAAAGAAGTTGAAATCTCTCCATAATGATAATTTTTCCACTTCTAAACCATGCTGAAGTTTCTGTAATGGCTGGCTGCTTCATTGGCAAGAGGAAGGATTATAAGAAGAATAGTTCAAAGTTAAATCTTAGGCAAAAGAAAAAAATCTATCCAAGCTCAGCAGACAGAATGAGAGCCAGACAAAAACAGTTTTTTCCCTTTGTGAGAGAGAACTACTAGAATCAACGAGCTTCCCTCTCCTTTTACTTCATTTAAGGTAAAAAAAAGAAAAAAAGAAATCGGAAAGAAAAGGGTGGAAGGTCACCTAACAAGGCTGTAAGAATGAAACATCATTTAAAGGTGTCAGATAGGTCATGACTGCTGCTTAGTTACAGTCAATTCTCAGATCATTTTATATGAATGCTACCTTAAAGGAATGGTTGGGGAAGAGGAACTTGCAACTAAACTATCACCCCACTTCCACCACCAGCAAAGTCTTAATTTCCTTTGTAGAGAGTGTCTTTGCCATTTAATGAGGCACCTCAAAAGTAATTTAAGGAGAGCTGATCTCAACTGTCCCTAACCTCCATCAGCAACACTTCTTAGCCAGATCTCCAATTTGCAAAGCAATGCTAGTTTGTGGAGAGCGTGGCTATGTAGCTATAGAATAAAGCTAGTATATTGTGTTCCTACTACATTTCTGGCTGTGTGACCCTAGCCAAGTCATTTAATCTTTCTGTGCTTCAATTTCCTTATCTGTAGAATGAGAACAATCTACCCAAAAAGAATTCAGAGTAATGATAGTAAAGATGATCCAAGATCTTGGAAAAAGAATAGAGGCACAGATCAAGAAGATACAAGAAATGTTTAACAAAGACCTAGAAAAACTAAAGAACAAATAAACAATACAATAACTGAAATAAAAAATGCACTAGAAGGAATCAGTAGCAGAATAAGTGAGACAGAAGAACGGATAAGCAAGCTGGAAGACAAAATGGTGGAAATCACTGCCGCAGAACAGAATAAAGAAAAAAGAATGAAAAGAAATGAGGACAGTCTCAGAGACCTCTGGGACAACACTAAACGCACCAACATTCGCATTATATGGGTCCCAGAAGGAGAAGGAGAAGGAGAAGGAGAGAAGGAGAGAAGGAGAGAAGGAGAGAAGGAGAGAAGGAGAGAAGGAGAGAAGGAGAGAGGGTGAGAGGGAGAGAGGGAGAGAGGGAGAGAGGGAGAGAGGGGGAGGGGAGAGGGGGAGAGGAGGGGAGGGGGGGAGAGAGAGAGAGAGAGAGAGAAAGGACCTGAGAAAATATTTGTAAAATGGGAACAGTAATAGTACCTACCTCAAAGCATTGCTATGAGAATTAATTAGGTCAATATTTACTTAAAACCATGCCTGACACACAGCAAGTGCTCTGTATTTGTTATATAATAAATGTAGAAAATTAAATAGTATGGCCACTTTCTAGCACCCTTCAATGTCAAATTTAGTCATATTTTAGCTCACCCTGCAACCTAGGGAAAAAACTATAAAGAAATATGAAGGATTTTAAAAGCAGCAATTCATTGATATGACCGCCCAAAAGGCTACAATAGGAAAAATTCAAGTTAGGACAACTTTATCTAATGATGTAGAAGACAGAGCACAAAGCACATGCCTTGGAATTAGGAAAGGAAATTTGGGTTCTAGTCCCAGCTCCATTACTAAATAACTGAGACATCCAAAGCAAACAACTAACTACTGTTTCCCTTTCCCTCTCCATATTTAGGATAACACTCAAGCTACTTAGCTCAAAGTCTGATTCTAAGGCTCCAACAAGGACATATATGTAAAGGTACTCAAAAGCCTTGCTATTTAAAATATGAATGCCTAGCCTGCAATACAAGCATTACTTGGAGCTTGTCAGACATGCAGAATCTTGGGCCTCACCTCAGACCTACTGAATCCAAATCTCCAGTTTAACAAACTCACTAAGTGATTCCTATGAACAATAAAGTTTAAGAAACATCCATGGTTTAAAGCATTAAGCAAGGAAGCAGAAGGGTAGAATATAAAGAGCCTGGGATATGGTGTTATCAAGGGTCAAGTCCTAAATCCAGGTTCTGCCACTATTCTGCTGTGCTACCATGGCTGTATGACCTAACTTCTAGTTTCAATTTTCACACCTCTAAACTGGTAACAACAAAGCCAACTGCAGGGTAGACAAGTAGACTATATGAAATCATTTGCATGAAGGCATCTAGAACAGTGCCTTCTGTATAGCTGAGATCAATAAATATTTGTTTCTTAGAAATGTGTTGGCCTATTACCTACCAACTCGTGTCACAATTTTCTCGTGGAGTTGGATCCCAGGAAAGAGGCAGTCAAGCCTGAGGAAGGGGTGAATGGATAATTCCCTCTAGCTGTAGAACAGGAAATAAAGCCCCAATTTCCTAAGGGCCTCCTGACCAAGAGAAGAGTCTCAAGGAGAGGAAACAAATTTAACTAACCATAATCCCCACCAGCAAGCAAATCTAGACAGGAGATGTTAGAGGACTGTCATACCCTAGGCTACATACCTCATTTCATCTACTGGCTGCCAAGGAAAGCTGCTAAATGGCTTTGTATAGTACATCTAAGCTATACTCACAGATGCAACAGGCAGATTACAAATCTCTGAGTCATCCCTGAACTTTCACCTCCCAGCTCCTCCCCCAGTTCTGGAGGTGTGGCAGCGGGGCTTTTGGCTTCTGGTTGCATGCCACGTGTAAAGTTATCCTACTGGAACAGCACCTGTCAGGTGAATCAGGGAGTCACCTCACTCAATAGGTCACCTCCTTCATGGGGAGAAATGGAGAGAGCTACTTCCGAAGATAAAGGCCTGGCTCACAATGTCTGACAGCCAGGATTCTCTACAGGATGGGGGTATCGCAATCACTAAAAGGATTTTCAAACCTCATATGCTGCCACCCCTTGCAATAACTCTTTTAGTGAGCTGGCTATTATTGATAGAAATGGGCTGTAGCTCTCAAATGTGCTATGCTAGGATGGAAAAATATAATTAAAGGAACCTCTATCTTAAAGGGCCAAGGGAGGAAAAGGACAAATAATACATGCAGGAAATTCTGCCAAAGACGTGCTTATAATACTTAGGGTATTTCTGGAATAGGGTATTGGCGAAATCACTTAACAAAAATCAATTAAAACTACTCCCTTCTCGGGACTTCCCTGGTGGTCCAGTAGTTAAGAATCTGCCTTCCAAAGCAGGGGACGCGGGTTCAATCCCTGGTCGGGGAACTAAGATCCCACATGCCACAGGGCAACTAAACCCGTGTGCTGCAACTACTGAGCCCGTGTGCTCTGGAGCCCGCGCACCCCAACTAGAGAGCCAAACTAGAGAGAAGCCCGCGCACTGCAACTACTGAGACTACGCACTGTGGAGCCCATAGAGAAGCCCAAGCGCTGCAAGGAAGACCCAGCACAGCCAAAAAAAACAAAAACAAACTACTCCCTTCTCCCCCAAATTCTGGGAACGGTAGAATACCATTTGGATAAGCACTTACTCAATAATGTGGTTATTTCTCTTATTCCTCCTAGCCTATTATCATCATCGATCCACATCTAGGACCCTTACTCTACATGGGAAAAGCCAAATTTCCTTTGATTCCCTATCCTAGGCACATTCAGAACATATCCTGCCACATATCCAGGAGCTCCAACAAACTTGTGAGATTACAAACTACTGTGTATAAAATTAATAGGCTACAAGGATATGTTGTACAGCACAGGGAATATAGCCAATACATTATAATAGCTATAAATGGAGTATAATCTAAAAAATGTTCAATCACTATGTTGTATACCTGAAACTAATATAATATTGTAAATCAACTATACCTCAATTTAAAAAGTTTAAAAAAACTTGTGAGAGATGCTCCTGATTTTATTAGAGCCTTGTCCTTCATCAACAAAAGATCAGAGCTTGCCAAGCCAGAACTGGCTTAGTTGATGAAGCAAATATAATTCACTAATAACTGTAGGAAAAATCTTGTGCTACAAAGGCTTCCAATGCAGAAGAAACAACTTGCATTAAGTGAAAAAGAACACACATGGGACAAAGGCTCCTCTCTCCCCAGAACCAGGTCAGAGAACTAAAGCCATTTAACCTCTGTGTTTCACAATGGTGATATTGGAAGTCTGCCTGCACTACTTGGTCAGGCCACTTAATAGCCTGAGCAATCTTCAGATTTCATACTGTGATGCCCTTCATACTCACAAGAGTTTCCTTAATAATTCTGCCGAACTCTCATTGTCTAACAGACCCTTTGCTAAAGGTTCGCTGATTATTCAGTGAAGAAGACGGGAAAGGACACCAATTCAGACTCAGAAAAGAATCGAGTCCTAATTTTCCTTTCAGAGAAATTCTTACTGTTCTTTAACAAATAGGTGCTGAACATCTACTTCTTATGTGCACACTAAGCATACACTACTGAATAAAGTATATAGGACCTGTCACTACTACTTTTTCAGGAACTAGAAACTGTTCCCTCACTTCTACTAGTTCTTACAATGCTTTGTTTCAGGGATTTACAAGAAACTTTTCCTAAGGCATTTGAAAAAAAGGCCTTGGAAGACAAACCCAGAGAAATAGTCTAAATCAGACTATTTCTTAGAATAGTTATTTCTGAAGTCATTTAAAATAATCACTAAAAAAAAAAAAAAGTCAAAAAACACTCAAAGCTTCATATATACATTAAACACAGTTGGCCCAACTGGAGGGGATCACCAAGCAGTCAAATGAGATACTTGAAAAAATACAAGTTCCCAGATCCATCCCACCTTTGCTGAATCAGAATCTGAAGATAGGATTCATGAATGCGCAATGTGAAGAAGCACCTCAGGTGATGAGGCCCACTGTGAACTTACTTATGGAGCTTTTTTTTTGCAGTACGTGGGCTTCTCACTGCTGTGGCATCTCCTGTTGCGGAGCACAGGCTCCGGACGCACAGCCTCAGTGGCCATGGCCCACGGGCCCAGACGCTCCGCGGCATGTGGGCTCTTCCCGGACCGGGGCACGAACCTGTGTCCCCTGCATCAGCAGGCAGACTCTCAACCGCTGCGCCACCAGGGAAGCCCGTATAGCTTTTTAAATGATAACATGTTAAGGACTTCCCTGGGGCGCAGTGGTTAAGAATCTGCCTGCCAATGCAGGAGACACACGTTCAAGCCCTGGTCCAGGAAGATCCCACATGTTGTGGAGCAACTCAGCCCATGTGCCACAAGTACTGAGCCCATGTGCTGCAACTACTGAAGCCCGCATACCTAGAGGCCATGCTCTGCAACAAGAGAAGCCCACACACCACAACAAAGAGTAGCCCCCTCCTGCTGCAACTAGAGAAAGCCCACGTGCAGCAACGAAAACGCAATGCAGCCAAAAGTAAATAAATAAAATTAATTTAAAAAAATGATAACATGTTAAAAGAAATATAGGAATTTAGGCAAGTTGAGGGAGAACTGAAAGACAGTCAGATCCTAAGAGCCATTGCTAAAGCTGCCTCACTACTGTTTTTAATTTCACTCAAATCCTATTCAACTCTATCACATAGGGCACTGAAAAGAGGGCAGAAGGAATTACTCTGTGGCTTTAGGGAGATCCACCAAGTCTGGTTTCCTGCCTTCTGCCCACTTGGACTCTAAGAACTAGGAATGCCAGCCTTCCCTTCTCTGATTATCCACTTCACCACGGCTCACCTCAATGCCTCCCCACACCCATGCATTCACCTGCTACCAATCTAAAGACCACTAGGAAGAACAAATGCAATCATACCACCATTAGCACATGATGAGGATTTATTCTCCATTTTTCATCTTTGGTCCATCTAGTAAGTGTCAAGGAATTGTCATTACTTTGGGTAGGCTGATAATCAAAATGAAGGCAAAGAGATTTGAGTGCTTGCCCTTAAAAGTTTGGGGCTTTAAGCCTAACTAACATTTCACAGGACAAAACTGACTCAGTTTTGTAGAACCCAATTTCAGACCAGGATTTACAGAAGAGATGCGCAGTGGTGTACGTCTGCTGTAGAGGAATCACGGGTATTAAGAGTCTTGAGAAAGTCTAGGAATAATCTAGAAACACTTCTGGATTGATTTACGCAAAGTTATCAAACATCCTAGCTTGGAGGAGCAATTCTCAATGACACAAGAAGCAACTAGGGCTGGTTAAGTCACTTTGGCATGAATCCAAAAGTTAACTGGTGGCCCTACTCTAATTCCCAACCCAGATCACCTATGAAAAGACAGTATTTACAGCACAAAGCTAAGGCGCCCACAGCTAATACTAAAGCCATTGCTTAGCAGAAATTCATTCAGGTAAACAAGAAGTCAAAATAATCTCAAGGCTCTGAAAGAGGTGGTCTCTCCAACTCAGGTGTTCATTAAATTACCTGACAGTGGGAAGGGTGGAACAACAGAACAATGACTAGTATTTGTGTCTCTTAGCAAGGTGAAAAGAATTTCTCAGAAAAGAGAACTACACCTGACCTTGAGAATCACAGTAGCAGGCCAGAAGACTGTTTTTGCCTTCTAAAGCCTACCTTACTAGCAAAAGTAAAATTGAGTACTGCAGACTAATCTGGAAAGCTCAGGCAGGTGCTAGCAATGCTGACAAACCGAAAGGCTTCTTGGTATCCTAGCTGTTAACTGCTTAGATCTCAGAAAGTTTCTACTCCTCAATCTGATAGGCTTTATTAGTTTTAAGGGTCGAAAGCCTTCTAATGGCTTCCAATATACAGGTTTTTGGGATCCTCAGATCCGTCTCTAACAGGAAAGTAAACAAAACAGTAATGATCACTACAGTTAGGTAGCCCTGTCAACCCAAAAGCTTTCTTTTCTTTCTTTTTTTTTTTTTTTGCGGTACGCGGGCCTCTCACTATTGTGGCCTCTCCCGTTGCGGAGCCTGCAGGCTCTGTGGCCATGGCTCACGGGCGCAGCCGCTCCGCGGCATATGGGATCTTCCCGGACCGGGGCACGAACCCGTGTCCCCTACATCGGCAGGCGGACTCTCAACCACTGCGCCACCAGGGAAGCCCAACCCAAAAGCTTTCTGAGTTTCCTCAGAGGTTTAAGAGGCAAAATAAATTTGAACGTAAATTCTAAAGGCTTTTTCAAACTGTAGGGTTAGATTATCTGGTCTGGGTTAGCAGCTCTGGAATGAGCTAATTATAGTGTCCCCTATTCTGCCAAAACACTATCTAGAACTTGCTTCATTTCCCAAGAGGCTTCCTTACCCTGGTCCCTGGCAGCGGAAGAAACTACAGTCAGGTAAGACAAGTATCTCCCAAATGATCAGCCTCCACCTTGCTGCTGAGTACCTGGAAGAACCTGTAAATCCTACGTGCTTCACCTTATCACCAACCATGCAAGATAACACAGTAAGCCAAAACAATTCTAAGGTTTCCCTTCCACCCCTCAGGTGCTGGCAACTTTAATCTGTCTGCAGAAGAGAAAGTATAAGTTCTTTGCAGGAGTCAAGGTCACTTGTGGGACTGTCCCTGCTTGGATTAGAAGGCTGGGACTCCCTCAGCACACCAGTTTCTGTTTAAAGAGCCAAGTTGCCCAGAGACAAAAGTAATTTTGGCAATATGAAACTGAAAGCACCATTACCTGCAACAATATTCCTGATTCCAACGGCAACAAAAGTCAAGTAAGGGGCCCCAAAGAATAAGAGGAATCTTTCCTGGGTAGAGCAGACTTAAGAGCAACAGCAAAACCTGAGTGAGCAAGTAGTAGGACCGGTCATGTAACCTTGGAATTACTATTTCCTGCCCAATATCTTCACTTGCCAGCCTGCGGTTTGGGGGACAAACCTTTCTGGTTTTTTCTCCAATCATATGTGATAATCATGCAGAAGCTTTCACACAAGCGCTCCACCCCACCCAAGCTCCTCCTATATAAAGAGTAAGTGCAACAGTCCCAAGGACAAAGAGGACCCGAGTAGCATTCCTCTAGCAGGAACTGCTATGCTTGGTCACTAAAGGCTTAAATAACTGGGTTGGAGAAATGGAAATGGAAGCAGGCAGTTCAGAAACTGACAAGGCCCTCTCTACAAATCAGAAGCCGAAATTAGCCAAGGCTCCAGCTCTGGCCCAGGGGTAGAGTGAGCACACCTGCTCACCCCTGCCACTTCTCTTACCCCGCCCCTTCCTCCAAACAGGCTCTTTCCCTAACTCCAACGGAACACAACACCTGTGTTCTTCACTCCTTCTTTTTCCAAGGCCAAGCATCCCCGCCTCTTCCACCCCAGACAGGCAGGGTGACAGCTGGGTCCGGCCTTCCCACCGGCCCAAGAACGCAGGCCGGGGCGTGCAGAGCTCAACACCCCCAGGGGCCGGGAGGCCAGTGAAGCACGTGACCCTGTGAGCGCCACGCAGGGCTGGCGGCCAGCCAAGCGCAAGGCCCCTTTAAGATGCGCTGGGGTGCGCCTGGGTAGGGGAGGGAGACCCCGGCGCTAGTGGGCCTGCAGTCGCCTCAGCCCCACCCTGGGACGGCGCGCTCTCTCCTAGTTGCTCACCTTAGCTCCGAAGAGCCGGGCGGCCGCAGTGAGTAAAGCCATGGTGGGCGAACTCGGGGATCTGACGGGGAGGGACGGAGGGAAGAGAACTGCGGTAGGAACGGGAGCCGCCGCCGCCGCTGCACCAGAGGCCGCGCCGACGAGCGGAACAAGGTTGAAAGGAGGCGGCTGAGGGAAAGGGTAAACGAGCCGGCGGCGGCGCCCAGCCCGGGGTCCTCAGTGAGGCTCCGCCTACCACCCGGAACCCGCTCCCGCCCCCTCCCAAGGGATTCGCCCCGGGCTCAGCCATTGGTCCAGTGTGCATGGAGGGGCGGGTCCTAAGACATTGACAGCAGTTGTGGCTGGGAGGATTGGACCGTCCGGGGTAAGCTAATTAACGGTGGATGGGCGGGGGAAGCGTGTAGGTGGTTAAGTATGTGCCTGAGAACTCAGTTAACTTACTTAGGCTTTTCCTCTTATCCTTAACACCTTTGAGGTTAATTGTGAGGTGGCTATCAGAGAAAAAGCCCCAAGGACTTCGACCTTTGAAGGTCCTCGGAAGCCAACCCCTTAATACACTATCACGACAACTGATCCTAATCCCTTGGTGTGCTTTCTTGAACGCCTTTGGTCAATGACTTAATGGCCATAGAGGTGACATCATGTGGACACAGGCTATGATGCCCGAGTTAGCTACTTGGTGGAAATCATTTGAGGTAAGCCATGGTATTATAGATACCAACAGACCCAGAATGTGGAGAAGGAAAGCAAAGGCAGGAGCCTGAATATCCAGTGGTCTTTGCCAGCTGTCAGTTCTGTGACTAATGCCAGGAAACCCGTCTAACAAACGGCCTCTTAATATGAAGCTTTCCAGCGCAGTCCAGAGCCTCTGGGTCCTGGGTATTAGTCTCACTGCCACTCCAGTCACATAGCCCCACACAAACAGTCCACCCCACATCTAGCCAAAATATCAGGAGCTGCAGACCAACCCCTCATCCAAAATCACCTCCCTTTTTGTCACATCACTCCCGTCACTCCCATAGGGCCTCTGGACCTTTATACCTGCTTGGCTATATTCTATACACTCTTATCCTCTGCTCCCCAGAGACCATTAAATGAACCATGGCACTGAAGTGATCTTCTACATCATTCTTGACTCATTCTTTTGGGTAGACAAGAACTTAGGACCTTTCTACCTTGCTAAGATATCATTGTCATTGACCCAAGGGCAGAGAGGAATGACCCAAGGCCCAAGTGGACAGCCCTTTTATCTCCTCACATAGAAGTAACAAAGTTCAGAGGTCTCAGTACCATCTAAGCCGGGTTTAGATAGATCCTGTTTATAAAGAACCTAGTTTATAGCTTGGACTTGGAAAAAAGAGAAAGAAACATGCCGTTTTCTCTTCCGGGGTTTCCTTATACTCAGCTTTACACCTACCAACCAATGCTTCTCTGGCTTGGGGATCAGATGGGTAGATCTTAGGAAAGAACTTCATAAAGAGAAGCCAAGCAGTGCCCCAGGGAAGCACTGACCTCAGCTATCTCCTCGGTGACTTCAAAGCTCCACTGATCAATATTTGCTCCCAATTTAGCATCTCACAGAGGATTTCCTCCTAACCCTAGAATAGTCTGACCTGGTTTCTTCTCTCTGGTTAATTATCCACAGAGACTAGCCCGCAGGCCAGAGGACTGAGCTCCAGTGCCCCAAGTGGCAGGAGGCATTCTCAGGGTGAGGCTACCAAAGGGATAATTACGGAGTGGCCATAAGGGTAACCTATTTTGGAGCTCTAGTGATTGGAAGAAGGGTGGGGAACAATAATGCTCACAGTGTCCTGGAGCCTAGTGTCCTGAGGACTTTATGGACTTATTTTGAAGTTGTTCAGTCCTGACATCCACTGCTGTAAGGCCAATGGGAAAGCCCAGGACTCAAAGAGACTAAATGGTATCTCCCAGGAGCTGGCTTAGAGCCTTTCTCTGAACATGGTTGGGACCTGGGGAGATGGGAAGAAAGTTAAGCGAGAAGGATTAGCATGAATAAAGGAGCCAAGCGAACTCTAGGTCCAAATACAACTAAGTGCCTGGGAACTGGAGGGGACAAGGGAGAGAAGGCTGAGCATCGAGGTCATCTTGACGTTTGGAATGACCTCTTTAAAATGGACAGAGGCAATGGTGCCCCCTGGTGGCCAAGGATAAGTGGGAGAATGCAGATGGAACTTAAACTCGTATCAGTAAACCAAACTCCTTTTTTTAATGGGTAGCAGCTAAAATTTATTGAGTACTTCCTATTTCCAGAAACTATCTAAATGTGGTACATGCATTACCTTAATTAATCCTCACAAGTCTAAGGGATGTAGGTAATGGTAGTAGCTTTACAGAGGAGGAAACCAAGGTTTAGATAAAGTATCCTACTCAGGACCATAGCTTGTAATTGGCATTGCTAGAATTCAGACCTAGGTTGGCCTCACTCCAGAAGCTGTATTTTAACTACTAAGCTGTATTGTTTATATGGTGCTGACTGTAAATTATCAGCTGCAACTCAGGAAGGAGACTTTGAGTCATTGTTAACAGTTTCTTGGGCACATTAGCTCAGTGTGTTGCTATATTTAAAGATATTTTAAAAGATAAGGAACTATAGGGAATTCCCTGGTGGTCTAGTGGTTATGACTCCTCTCTTCCAATGCAGGGGGCATGTGTTTGATCCTTGATCTGGGAACTAAGATCCCACAAGCCGTGGGGTGCAGCCAAAAAAAAAAGATACCTGAAATACATGATAAATGACGACCTTCCCAGAATACAGGTAAGGAGAGACAAACATTTAGCACCTAAAAAGACCAGGGGGATAGAATGGGCTTCTTACAAGGAATAATCAGGCTGGGGAAATGGCTGAAAAGAGGATATAGTGCTTTTTCACTGTAGATTATTAGACTCAGAGGGCATGTGTTCAAACTTGAAGGTAGTTTTCAAACAAATAAAAGAAGTAGTACTTTACAGAGCCACTAGGGACTACATGGAGACTCCATCGGCCTAGGAATAAGATGATTGCTAGGGCTGAAGTTTTGGCTCTCCCACCCCTCTTTGAGCTTGGTTTCTTCCTCTGCAAATGGGAGTAACATGTAGTATTTGTTAGAGCTGTAAAGATTAAATAAGTGTGTGTATGCGCTTGTTATATGAGTATTTAACATATACTAGTTCTTTTCCCCTTGCTATTCATCTCTGTCCTATATTTAAAGGAATCTTGTTCTTGCTCGGAGTCCTTTCCACAGCAAAAACAAATCCTCTAAAACTTATCTTTAAGGACTAGATTTTCACATAATACATTTTCCTAGTCACACCTGGATCTCATTTAACACTGTCTTTGGGAATTCCCTGGCGGTCCAGTGGTTAGGACTCTGCGCTTTCACTGCCAAGGGCCCGGGGTTGGTTGGGGAACTAAGATCCCATAAGCCTCGTGGTGTGGCAAACAAACAAAATACAAAAAACAAAAAACACTGTCTTCGGGAATATTTCTTTAAAAGCTAACATTTTTCTGATAAACTCATTTACAAGGTATCTAAAATTTAAGGTGTAAACAGATATGCAGGGTTGAGTATATGCTCTACCAAATACTAGGCTAGAATAATTTTAGTAGCCTCCAGAAAGGTTCAGATAAATTCATGGATTCCTTGTGCTAACCTGTGATAAGAATTAAGAGATATGCAAAGTATATCCTCCTGAGGATCAAGTCAAGGATGATAATGTCCACTCTTCCCTATGTAAGACACATGCCTGTGTCCCAATGGCAAAGACTCTTAGGCTGGAGAATTCTTAACGGCTGTTCTCCAGCCGATGACGAACTAGTGAGGAACATCACAAGTAACTTGTTACTGATTAACATTAGATTTGTTTTATTTATTAAAACTTGCAAATAACTTGCTTTTTTTGTAAATTACAACAGCTTCAAGTTCCCTGTAAGAGTACTCTCACTTACATTTCTGATAAGCTTTCTGGTGGAAGAGTAAGAACTTACAGACACCAAGCAGCAATAGACAGAATCCTGGGTATACTCACAGGGGAAGAAGCAAGTGAACATCATTCACGTGCATCACAGAAGAAGTAAAGCTTAGTAACAGCTGGTCTGGAAAAGTGATTTGACAGGATACAGCATTTCTTATGACTGACAAGAGAAGAAGGGATTAGCACTAGACCCTGAATTTAGTTGTCAACTAATATCAGGGTGCTTGCTCTGAGCTAGTTAATTGTTAGATTTCATAGGGATTTGTGGTACAAGAAAGCTTTGTTGAACACATTCATTCCGTGTGCCAGGCTTAGTGTAAGGCATTAAGAGAAAAAAAAGACGTAAAACAGAAGCTACTTCACAGCTATATTAGATCAGATTGACACTTGGGAACATTAGCTTATAGATCCAGTTTTGCCACTACATACAGGACTTGAGGACCTGTGGTTTCTCTGGGCCTCCGGTTTCTTTATCTGTAAAATCACTTACTTCATCTGCAAAGGTGAACTAGATGACTTCCAAGGGCCTTTAGATTCTAAAGTGCTGAAAGTCTTTGAAATGTAATAAACCTGAATAATGGGTGTTCTCTCCCTGAGGCATTCCTGGGACAAATATTCCATTCCAAACCCTGAGACAGCCACACCTCAGGATTAGGGTGTTTAAGAATCTCCTCAAAGAAGGTATCCTTTATATTTTCATCCCTATGCCCCAGTACAGAATCTCTACACACAGAAAATGGGGACACACTTATGGTCCACATTGACAATGGCTAGTGATAGAGATGATAAAGGTATACTTTACTGTTGCTTTGGCATCAAATCTTAGACCAGCTGGTCAAAGCTTAGACCAGCAAGCAAGGCCTTTCCTTAAATAACATTCCTTACCTCACTTCTCCCTATCTGATAAAGCCCTTACTTTTCAGCTGAGCTGATCACATCCATTTGCCCTTTCCTGTATGCTCTTGCCGATCCCTCCATCTGGAAGGGTAGGGAGGGTAGAAAAATCCATTTCCTTCAGGACTGAGCTCTATCTTACTTTATGTTTCATCAGTATGAATACAAGTAATTTCTAGCATCCTATACTACCATACACTTATTCATGTTCCCTAGCTTATTCATAGAGGTTCCTCTTCTCACTATAATTAGACTCTAAACACATCATATTGAATAAGCACGGAATAAATGCTTATCTAGTTTGTGAGTCCAGCAGGAATCTCAGATAACAAAAGAATGAAAGCTTCAGGCTCCTCCTACTTTAGCGCTATACCATTCCCAAAGCTCTTCCTTCCCTTCCCTTTTCTTTCCTGTCTGGAATCTCCTATTTTCAAGCCTAATTTAAGGGCCAATTCTGGGCATGAAAAGACAACACGGTTCATACTTTTGGTTTCATATTTTTTCAGTTCATTTCAGTAAAAACATAATATAAAAGGCATTGCCACCCTCTCCCCTCCTGGGGGTGATCCATCAAGCTTGTCAGTCTGGGCCGCTCCAGTGGTTCATAGCTCATCATGCGATATGTGCAGGGCATGGTCACATAGATCTGCAAATAGCACATGACAGTTTCAAAGAAAATGCCACTCTCATACTGATATATGCCACTATCAAGAAAATATCCCAAAACAAACTGACACACACACTGACCACCACTTTTCAGAGCATATGCTTTTTTTGCTTTTTCTTTCCAAGATTTTTTGATGTGGACCAGTTTTTTAAAGTCTTTATTGAATTTGTTACAATATTGTTTCTGTTTCATGTTTTGGTTCTTTGGCCTTGAGGCATGTGGGAATCTTCGCTCCCTGACCAGGGATCGAACCCGCACCCCCTGCACTGGAAGATGAAGTCTTAACCACTGGACCGCCAGGGAAGTCCCCGGAGCATATGCTTTTAAATGACAAAACATTCCCACCGTCCCCTCACCAGTATCTCACTCAGGTGAGGGAGCCACAAATTCTGAAATCCAACGGGAAAAGAATGGAGAGGAACAACCCAAGTCCCTAAGCCTAAGTAATGGAAGCCAACTCTTGAGCTAACATCAGAGGTTGGAGGAGGGGGTATTAGGGGGGTGTTGGAGGAGCAGGGGTGGGACACACACTAGAGAATGTGGGTTCCACAGGGATGTGAGGACAGGAGGTAAAGTGGGAATAGCTTACCTGTTCGCTTACTACAGAGTTTGTCTTTAACATTGTCAGCCTCTCGGGAAAAGAATTCAATGAGTTCATCCTCGTATTCCTCCACAATGCTCTCACACTGTCAACCCAAGGGAGAAAGGAGTGAGAGAAGACAGCAAGGGAAGCCTCTGGTCTCCACCTCCAGAGAGGAGGACAAGGACATTAATCCAACTTTCCACTTGGGCTCTCCAATAATTCCCCTAGTTTCCAAGAACTGGCTACCCACTCCCATAGCTCACCGCGAACTTGAGGGTGCCACTGATGTCTGAATCAATTCGGATCCCCTGTTGGTCCAGTTCATTGGATTCTCCATTCCGGCCCACTACACGTACGTAGTTCTTGCGGTGGGTAGAAGGGTCAATCTGTTCCCCATACTCCTTCATCCGGTCGCAAACCTCCTCTAGCAGCTCTGTGAGGTGGGCCTCTGAGCGAGCATAAGGCACCTAGAAATGTCCTCAGCCTTGGGTCACATTTTTCTACCTTCGTACATTGGTAATTTATATCCTTACTTTTCCTTCCAAATCTAGCTCAACCAAACTATTCTAAAAAGCCTTCCCTAATTTAAAAACAGTATGATTTGTGTAGTTCCAAAGTCCTTTCAAATATGTGATCTTATTTACCTCATTACACAAGCCTAAAAAATAAAATAAGTGTCATTAGCTCCAAATTATAAGTAAACAACCTCTTTGATTAACCTTAGTCAACTATGTGTTCTCTTCCTTTGAATTCTTTTAATTCTTATGGCTGTAAGGTAATGATTTTTTTTTGTATTAAAATGAGGCTAATACCTGCCCTTAATAGGAGAAGAGCATTAGAGAGGCAGTATGGGCTTTGAAGATAACAACTATTAAAGCATTTCACAAGCATCATAACCTTAACATCTCCCAAATGCCCACAGGGTACAGCTTTCTGTCTGTGTTATGTTTCCACCTGAAATAAATTTCCTAAATGTAAGGATAAGACCTATTTTTTTCGAATGAATGTTTGTTTGTATACCATACTGCCATAGTGAAAACACAAGTCACGTGGATTAAGGATGTGGAGAAGGGGGCTGATCAAGGTTCCCTGTCTGCTAATGACTTCTACAACAGAAATAAAGTATTAGGGTTTGGAGCCAAGGAAGCAAATGCATAGGGTATAAGCCTCCAGCCTCTTCCAAATAAGACAGCCCAATCTTTTAGATACCTATGTGGGTCAATGTTTTCTACATTCCTATTAAACTAAGGTCCTTCTTAATTAGTTAGAGTGAGCTATTTTATTTGGGGGAACAGTCAGTTACCTCCACCACTGACTGGCTGCCATCTGGATTGATTCGGAAAGAGCCCATCTGAATGGTCTTCTTGGGATCCACCTGGGCAATTTCCCACTCTAGTTCATCCACCAGAGCCCTGCAAGCTGGTGCAAGGGGGGGCAGGGGGTGGGGAGAGAAAGGAATCAACCCAGGGACTTCCACTTATCCTTCTCCCAGGCCTTGGATCCCATGCCCTCCAAGGCTCTATCTTCCCTACCCACTCTTCCTCCCGTTTCTTTTGTGCCTTTACCTCCACAGTGTAGATCCTGGCTCCTCCGGGCCCAGACAGCTCCCAGCAGGGCCCCCAGAAGCAGGGCCAGCAAACCCCAGCCCTTCATCTTTAGCGCAATGGGGTTGCTCCACCTGGGTTTGAATTGGAATAAAGCATAGGTGTGAGGAGCCAGCTCCATTCTCCCCTGTACCTCGCCCCCCACCCCCACCCCCGCCCAATCCTTCATCCCAAGGCCTACAAAGGCCTCAGTGTGATCTGGCTCTACTTTCCAGGAAATGGCCCGGACACAAAGGGGCTCCTCTGTTCCGGCGCTCGAGGCTCCGGACGCTCCGGGGCGGTGGGTGAGAGCGCTGAGCTCGGAACGTGGGGCTTAGCCCCAGACACTACGTCGACAGGTGAGGCCTTGGATGTTGGTACTTAAGCGTCCGCTGCCTAGGATTCACAGGGCTATGTGGCAGCCATGGGTTGGTGGCTAGGATTAAGCAAGGACGACAGGCACAGAGGAGCTGCTGGCAAGGAGAGTAGCTGATTCTGGCCAGGAGGTGGCGAGGTGGCTGGCTGACGAGAGGAGCGCTCGATAACTAGGGCCTATTTGGACCCAGCACCGAGACTGCTGCATCCCCACCTCCAGCCTATAAGCTATTCCCCGTGCGGGCCAGCCCCCTTTCTAAAGACCCCACCACTGCCTTCTATCCAGTGCAACCCCGACCCTCAGTGCCACTCGCATCCGTCCCACCTCTGCTCCCAAGGCCGCCGCCGTGGCCCAGGCGCTGGAAGACAGCCGGACTCTCACTTTAGCTCCCGACCCTAGCACCTGGCTGCGGGAAAGCGGGGCTGTCCAGGCTTCTCCAGAGCGCTCCTGCGCTTTCCAAACACGGGGTGCCCCGGCGACTGCCTGAGCCAGCTCCTCGAGTCCTAAGTGGACGCCTAAGCAGGTCTCAGATGCGCTACGGTACGAGTCCCACACTAGAGACCGACCCCAAACCCGCCCCTCCAAACTCTCGCGCGAACAGGCAGCGTAGGAGCGGCTCCCAGGCGGCAAGGACCCCGGTGGCTCGCAGGACCTAGACTTGCGTGGCGAGCAGCTCCACGTGACCACCGGGGGCGGTCAGCCGAAGAATAGGAGTGGCTTGAAGCAGAGTCAGAACCTGACGTGGTGCACCGAGGCGGTCAGGCTCGCGCGTGCCAATCTAGGTGGGCTCGGACCTTCAAAAAGAAAGGTGTGCTGCTAGCCAGTGAGAAGCCCTGGTTTCAATACCCAGAAAACTACATCCCCCAGGAAGCACTGCGGCACCACACAGATTCTTTATTAGTAGCTACAGATTTTAAGATGTCCTGGGACCTGTAGTTTGTCAGTTTCTCCAGCTCCCCTTTTACACGTAACAGGGAAACCATACTGTACGTCTTAAAAGAACCCGACCTTAGGGTTCTAGGCAGCCACAGCAAAGACCTAACACTGCCCAGTAAAGGCATTCTCCTCCAATATCCTAAATTTTGGACTCCAGAGTTTTACCTTCATTTCTGGGTGTAAATCTGAAAGCCTTAGTTTTTTCCAGTTGTAACAGAAACACTGAGAGGAGAGCTGAAGTCAAGAGAACCCCACACGCACACATTTCTAATGAGATAGATGACAATAATATTTTTGTTTTTATTTTATAAAACATGCAGTTTAAGACAAAAATTTTTTAAAAATAACAAGAAAACAAAACCTGGAACAGGAGAGTGGATGGAAGACAGATGCTTCTCAGCTGTCAACAGGAGTGAAGCCAGCAGTGAAGCTTTGTCTAGGACCCAAAGGCCCTTTCAGCAATAATAATGTTGGCAACACTGGTTTGCTTGGGACCACCAGACTCTAAATGCTGGCCCCTCCAGGCAACCCTCAAGCAGTCAGACTTAAGCTAGGTCTTGAGCTATTGTTGTATCCTGTCATTGTCCGGGACTTCAGTACTTAGCCAACTAGAAACTGAGAGTTTTGGTTCCAGGAGCTTCTTTGCCTGGGCATTAATTACCCAGGATATTTATTAAGAATATGAATTACTTTCCATCTGGGTCAATTCTAGACTCTGTTTCTGGCCCACTATTTTGCAAAGGATGAAAAAGGAATCTGGCTCCTAGACCCTTTGCAACAGTTCTGCTGCATTCCAGTTCTATTAATAGCACCATCTGTAGACCCTGAGCAAGTCCAATTCTGGAAGTAGACAGGGTATAGCCAACTTGGGAAGCCATCTCCCACTTCTAGGGCCACAGAAAACTGAAGGGAGAGGGAATTGTTCGTTGGGAGAGGGTGAGGTCAGAGCGCCAGCACTGAAGAGAAGACAGCTGCATCTGTCAGAGACAAAACAAAGAGCATTGACTCCTAAGATGAGTGGAGAAAAAGCACCCGGGGCACTTCTTATGAAGGAAAAATGCAAGAGGAAAGAGGGCGTGGACCTGCCCCAAACATTTTAGAACTTGGCAAGAAGAGGTTAGGACCAATAGAGAGTTTCAATAATAAAATCAATTTCACTGAATGTTTTGAGGATTAAGTGCTTTGTAAACTGTTAAGTGCTTTATATTACAACCTGTTGGGGTGGTACTGTTGTTAACATCATCATCATTCTTATTACGGTGGGTATAATCTTCACATATACAACCAAAACCCACCCAGTCCAGTTTCCCCTGTCCCATCCCAGGCCTTACTCTTGGGACTTGTCTGGCCCTCGGGCTCAGGCACCTTCCAGTCCATCTTTCGGCCTTTCTCGTAAAGGCCCTTGAGCACTTTGTGGAAGGACTCAGGCTCAGTGCCATTTTTGCTTAGCTCCAGATACTTTCGGTAAAGCTGAAGGGCTGTGCGGGCATCCTCAATACTGTCATGGGTCTCCCCTTGAATCTTCAAGTCTGGGGAAAGTAGAGGTGGAATAGTTTGGGGCCTAGCAAAGGGAGGAAAGTACATGTCCTCTACTCACACTCCCAACTCCCAATAAACAACAACCAAAAAAACCTGACTACCCTTAAGGGAAAGAGCCAAACATCAACCCTAGTGCACAGAAGGGATACTGAAGCTAATTAAATCCATCAGTAACTCTCACCACTAACCCAGGGTCATAGCTACTCCCCTTGGCCTCTCACACATTTTCATGCTCTTGCTGACCACAGCAAGAGCTACAAGGCAGAGCAACTCACCCAGAAAGTACCAAGCAAGGAATCGCAGGGAAATCATTCGTTTTCGGGGCATGTGAAATAGATAAACAGTGTCAAGGACTTGGTCCTTGGGCACCTGCCAGGGATAAAAGAGTGGGAGACTGAAGGTAGGGGATCCATAATTTCCCATTTTCCAAAAGCACAATGTATACCCTGGGGGGCCCACACACAAAGAAAGACTCTTAAAAGAGCCCTGCCCGAACCATGAGGTTGATGACCCGGAAGTCCTTCTGCAGACCGTGACCCACAAACTTGACTCCAATGTCTATGAGAAAACGAAGCTTTAAGTAGGTAGACTTTAGAGTTGTAAGGTGCTTAGAGGAAATCTTGGCATCAAGGTCTCCTGGCTTTATCCCTGAGTACTGAGTCAAGTAATCCACCACCTAGGGATAGAGAAAAGGTCAAGCGACCCAGGAAACGAGGTGCACAGTTCCCCCTGCCACTCTTCCCTGGGTTCTAGGGCACTCTATATAAGCACAGGGTCTCTCTCACTTGCATCTCCACATCCTATTACCTGCTCCTGGGTAGAGATGTAGTCATCAATGAAGGGGATACCCTCATTGGGTCCCTGGCCCCTAACGCAGGTAATCCTCGCTACTGACATCTGGCTTGGCTTGATGGTAGACTTGGTGCCATCGCTGCGCAGCTCTGCTTCTTCCTATATGAGAAGAGTTCATAAGGAAATCAGAGAAATGCTTATGACTCCTAATATCCCCAGAGTTCTGTTCTAACACCCCACCCTTTTTGGTCTTGGTTACCTCATTAAGGGTGACAAACTCAGCGTCCAGGCCCACCAAGTCCCCAACCTGTGGCATCTCATTCAGCATCAGGGGAATAAAGGTCGTATGTGTTTTCCGCTGCTTCCGTGCTAATGAGGCTTCAGCCAGCAGAACACTTGCCTCGATGGGGTTCTTAACTGGAAGGGAGAATCCAGAAGACAAGATGGCTCGGGAGAGGGAAGTGACGAGGGGAGGGAAGCTGGAGTGGCTACCAGAGACCAGGTCTACACTGTTATCCCAATAATCAAAGCATGTGAGTAAAAAGATCATGTCTGATGGACAGAGCAGGTAGACGGAACAGGACAAATCAGAAAATTATCGGGAAATATGCTATAAAAAGCCAAAAAAGTTAACAGAGAGGAAGGAATAAGATTCTCACTTTAGACTTTACCTTAGTAAATCCAGAAAAATAAAGTTACAGAGAAACTATGGTTTAAAGGCATCAAAAAGGGACTTAATAAGGAGTTCATCATCAAAAAAAGAGATCTTCACTTGGGGATAAGAATGGTTAGTCTCAAAATCATAACCTTAGCCATTTTGATCACACTTCCCCCCATACCTCTTCCCTCGACACCCTCAGTATCTCCAGATTCTAAATTTAAGGCCTGATGAGCAGGAATTGCTCTACTGTCCCTGGAAATATTAACACTGGTTGCCAGTCCTAATCTTAACAAGCTATTTCCCAGATCTCTTCCTGAAGACCAATCTAATTGCCCACACCCTTGGATCTACACTGTACCACTTACTGTTCAGGTTGTATTTGGAATTAAGATTCCTTTTGATGTAATAAAGGATAGCAGGCACTTTCCAATTCATGTCAAACTGCACAGCTTCATGCTATAAAAGAAAAAGCACTTAATGGCCTACATATATGCCCCTTTTCCCTTTATCCCAAGTCAGAGAGAAGACAGGACTCAGGTGCTATTTTTAGCTCTGCTTTTTATTATTGAGGCCCCATCCCTCCCTCTGAATCTGCCTGGCACTCTCTCAGGCACTGAGGATGAGGATGCTAAAAAAAAAGGGAGATGAAAGGGGGAACAGAATGTATTACAACTAACCTTATCAATAGGTTCAATGAGAAAGTCGTTGAAGAGATACCACTGCTGGTGGGTAACACCCTGTGGAGATACAGAGACACAGTGATGCCAAAGTGATGGCTGGAGCATTCTGGCTCAGACTTAAGGTAAGGACAGACCTGGGACTCCACTGTGGCCACCACTAGGAGTGTCCCTGCCCTGTATTACCTCACTCACCTCCTTGCGCTGGTGGTAGGTCTCTCCAACTTTGATGTGAGCCACCAGGCTGCCCCCTGTGCGTGAGTCCAGGATGTGTACCACAGTAGCCATCAGGTCATACACATAGACACCATGCTCCTCCTCTGCCCTGGCTGGGCCCCACTGTGAGGGGGGTACCCAGGCTGCTAAGCTAAGTTTAAGGATGAGGAAGGAAGGGGAATGGGGATAGAGGACAGGGAGTCTGGGGTATAGGGATGGGGGACGAGGGTGGGTTCTTTCCATCCTAGCCCATCTATGACTCCCAACACTGAACTGAGTCACTCTGGAAAAGCCCACAACTGGTGAATACTAGGCCTTATTCCCTTTTTTCCCCTATGCTAAATTCCACCTTCCCCTTGCCTTGCTTCTGCCCCGACCTTCTCTTTTTTTTTTTTTTTTGGGCCGCGCCACGCGGCTTATGGGATTCTAGTTCCGGACCAGGGATCGAACTCGGGGCCCCAGCAGTGAGAGCGCTGAGTCCTAACGACTGGACCGCCAGGGAATTCCCGGACCTTCTCTCCCTTATTCCCCCTCCTCTTCCCAGTTTTTCAACAACCTGCATCTCATCCCCATCAGTCCAATTGCAAACATCCAGCCCTTTGTTCTTGGTCATCTTCATTCGAATGGAGAAAGGAAGCCAGACATTCTTCAACTCCTCAATGGAGGGACACATCAGCATGCCCTCTGGACTCCCTAGTTCCTTCCTATCAGGACAGGAGAATTGGAAATTTGTTCTGAGGAGCTCTGACCAGTGACAAGAGAAGCCCCTGAGTAGTTCAATCCTTTGACCACTCTATAGACAATACCTACCAATCAGCCAAAGCAAACTCCTTATTCTTGGAGATTTCCCCACCATGCTTCTTTATTGCTATCTTGAAGGCAACCTGAACACAAAGGAGAAAATATCCAATTCCTCAGGAACATTAACCATATATGGAAGTCAAAAGAGGGAAGAACTAAAAGTACTCCTAAAGTCCTGCTTCTAGACTCAGGCCTTACCTCAGCCTGCATTCTCCAGAAATCAGCTTCTTTCAAGCTGTTCACCTCACAATTGATGACAAGAATATCTGGGAGATGGCAGATGTTGCGGGTCTGAATCTGAGAGGATAAAACAAACAAGGAATGGCAGGCGGCCTACAGGGAGAGAAACCTGGACATGAACAGTTAAGCCTGGACCTGCATCCTCCAGTTGGGGTTCTTCCCACTCCCTATAGATCGCTGGATGGTGGTGCTGACCCAGCCAGTCCCAGATGAGACCATGGCCGAGTCCCCAACATGGCAGGACTCTAGTCCAGTGCAACCGCCCACTCACCGTGGGCTGGTACTTTTCACAGTTGTCACACCAGGCCTGTGTATTCTGCTCCAGGCAGATGCTTCGCTTCAGCACCTGAGCAAAGTCACAGTTCTTCCCGGTTTTATCTGAGGGGAAACTGGATGCTTCATTCCAGGTCCTCCCTGTACCCACTGTTAGCCCCCCAACACCCTCTCCTTGATGTTACAGGACATCTGGGGGAGCCTCCCCAACCCAGCTGCAGGGTATACCAGTGTTGCTACCCTCAGGGTAGGAGAGCGTGAAGAGTAGGGTGGATGAGGCTCGCACGGTCTCACTGCCACAGCGGCAGAGGCTGCAGTTTTCCATCTCACAGCTGAACAGCTGCCCAATGACAGAGTCTCCCGATGAGCAAAAGCTGCTAAGAGTGGGGAGGGCAATATATGCACACTGAGGGAGTTAGGAGACCCTTTAAGTCACAGTGGGGCTTATCATGGGGGCTTTAACTATTCCTGTCCCAATTCCATACCTGCCTCCAGCACCTCGATAAGCCTGGGGTACTTCCACCTCCTGCAAATCTTGATGCAGTTGAGTGAGAATGAAGCGATTCCACCTCTGAATGAGCCTGGCCAGATTGCCCTTGCCTGAAGCCTCATCCGAGTCAGCCAAAATCAGACCAAGGGCCGAGGCCTCAGGAATGGTGCGGAACGCCCGAAGAAAATTACTGCCCTGGAATCCAGGAAGTGTGTTGGTGGAAAAGGGTTATTTTCTCTTTTGTGGCCATCTGCAGAGTGATGACCCTGCCTACTGGCCACCTCCCTTCCCCTTTTATTGTCCCAGGTCTCCAGGCACTGACCTGACAAGGGTCACCTCGGGAGAGGTCCAACATGTGGAAGAGGAAGCCCAGCTCACATGCTAGGCAGAACTCCTTCTGGCAAAGGTGGTTCTGGATTAGACAGCGAACAGGCTCCAGGAAATAGAGCACCTGGAGGGAAGAGCAGGAGATATGATGCAGACAACTGGTACAGGGAGGAAGAGAAATCGGAAGGTTAAGAGATGGTGGAGAATACAGAGCTGGAGTCCACTGAAGAAGCAGAGCTCACAGAGGAGACCTGAAGGCTGAGAGGCAAGAAAGAATGGTAGAGGAGGTCTAAGTGGACTTGGCTGGGGAGACCTGGAAAAAGACGAGGGGTTGGGGGGCCCACAGAGAAAAAGAAAAGCAGTAGCCATGTTCAAATCGCAGGAACACCCAGCCTTACCTGGATCATGCAGTTACAGTAGGCATTGGGGATGTGGGGCTCTAATCCAGCAAACAGCGTCTTATTGTAGTGTTTGAAGTCAAAGTCCTCCAGCCCTAGCTTGGAGTATTTGATGGTCACCTGAAGCAGAAACAGTCTGAGCAAGAGGAAGACATCCTCAGAGTCTCCTAAATCTTTGCAGTAGCCATAACCTTCCCCCAAACCTCCCTCCTGAGTCCAGAGTGATAGGTGAAGGCTTCCTGAATGAGCCCTTCAATTCTTTCTCATGTGACCCCCTTCCCCGGGAACCTTTCCCCACATCCCAGAAGGCCCATTCCTTGGTATCCCCCAGCACCTTGCGGTATTTCTTAGAGACCATGTGGCGATGTGGCTCCTCTTCCCGCCCTACTGGTGACTCAGTGACCTGGCTGAAGCTGTCAAATTCACTGTCAGACTCCTTGAGTCGGTAAGGAATCTAGGGTTTTTAAAAAGAGGTAGCCTCGTTGGATGTGTATAATCCTCTTTGGTTTCCCCCTACCTTTATTCCAACACTGAAGCTATCATCACCAAGTCCTGAACCTTCTAATTTCATGGGATTTTCAGCATCCACTGCTTCCTTTTCATTCCCACTGCCATCACCCTACCTCATCACAGCTGGACAATGCCGATGGCATCCACACTGGGCTCCCCCACGTGCACTCTGTCCAGAATGCCGCCACCAGACTACCCCACCCAGAATGGCCCTTTCGGTGCATCACTTCTGCTATACACTGGTATGCAAGGCTTCACAAATGGCCCCTTTCCAAACTTCATCTCTCACTGTTTCCCAATACTAACAGCCACTCCAGCATAGTCCCTGTCAGGCCTTCTGAGACTTCAGTAACACTGTTCTCTCATCTTGAAAGCCTCCCCTGTTACCATCTACTTGCCCGTCTTTCACCTTTCCAGCTCAACATCCACCTCTTTTAGTACTGCCCTCCCTGACCACTCTAGCCCAGAGTACAGTTTTCCCTCTAAACAGCTCTCGCACTGAATGCTTCTAACATTCCTTTAGCATTTAACGATAGAACATAATTTCTGCTATGCACAGGTCTTACCTTCACCAACCGAACACTAAACTTCTTAAGAGCAAGGACCCTATATTTTATGTCTCTGAACCCTAACACCTAGTATAGTACCTTCAATTCAGCAGGCTTCAAAAAACCTTTACTGACTGACTAAAAGCAAATAGTAATGAGAAGGGACTTCCCTGGTGGCGCAGTGGTTAAGAATCCGCCTGCCAATGCAGGGGACACGGGTTCGAGCCCTGGTCCGGAAAGATCCCACATGCCGCGGAGCAACTAAGCCCGTGTGCCACAACTACTGAGCCTGCGCTCTAGAGCCTGCGAGCCACAACTATTGAGCCCACGTGCCACAACTACTGAAGCCTGCACTCCGCAACAAGAAGCCACCGCAATGAGACACCCACGCACCGCAACAAAGAGTAGCCCCTGCTCGCTGCAACTAGAGGAAGCCTGCGCACAGCAACGAAGACCCAACGCAGCCAAAAATAAATAAATAAATAAAATTTATTTTTAAAAAATTAATGAGAACTACCAAAGGAAAAAGACAGGAGAAACACCAATGGCCTGGGGTGGGGGCTGACCCTCTCCTCTCTGAACATACCTGATTGCGCAGCCTGGTGCGGGGGTTGGGTGCATAGCCAATGAAGCCCACCTTCTTCATGGTGCGCAGAATCTCTGCATCCACAGGGGGCGCTCGCCTATAATGTAGCATAGTTCTAGGGCTTGAAGGTTGTGGTGTCTGCCCATTCAGCCCCAATCCCCAAGGGACCAAAAAAAAAAAGAAAATACTGAGAGTAGACAAAAATCAGGAAAGAAGTAGAATAATAACACGGCTTGCAGAGAATCCTGGTATCTTGGCCCTTTCCCCCTCCCTCCTTTTGGTCCAGAGGTGAGGTACAACCTGGGAGCTGGAGCGGAGTTGGCAGCAGGCCAATCAGAGAGAAGCGTGTCAGTGGTGAGCGGGACAGGGATGAGGGAAAGAGGCAGCAGGTCCTGGCTCCAGTCCAGAGGAGGCAGTGAGTCCACGAGACAGGGCAAAGCAAACTCGGTCTCACGGGAGTAGGGGTTGAAGGAAGGCTCAGGGGAATCAGTCCAGAGATGCACACAGCCCTCAGAATCCCCAAAGGCGAGGGCCTGCTTGCTGGCTGACACGTCAAACGTCATTAGCAGAGGCCCCACAGGATTCACGTGAAAGATGTCTGCTGGATTGGCCAGGCCTGTGGGCTCACAAAACTGACACTGCCCTAGGAGGGAGAAGGAAGACCACTGAGCCCTGGAAGATGAAAGGGAGCCATCCTTTTATGCCCTTCCTACCCTCTTCCCCTGGTATCAAGCAAAGATGGGCCCCAAATCCATTCCTAGAGATAAGAGAAAGTACCATCTGATGCCTTCCCATAAACCACAGGGAGGTTTGCTACCCAGCAAAGGACAGTTCTAAAGTTGCTTTGCCTGCTCTACCTATATTTTTTGCATATGTGTTCTTCACACTCAGAGAAAATAAAAGCTCTAATCTCTTACCAAACCTAAGTGAGACCCTGAGATCCCTCAGAAAGGTTACTTTTTCCCCAACAAAGAAATTCCAGGGAGCACACTTCTTCTCGTGCCTAGTTCCCCTTCACTCATTAACTCCTCCTACCCCATCCTACATCCCCTTCATACCTGACTGGGAGATGATAGCAAGACGAGAAGTGTATGTAGGGATGAAGCGTAAGAAGGCAGGATCCACATGAACTTGAAGTGGTGTGATGGCACGCATCATGCGTAGATCATACACCTTAAGGAAACGGTCACAGGCCAGGCCGGTGAGGCGGCTGGAGAAACCACAAGTGGCTAGCAGGTTGCCGTGCACATCAAAATCCGACAGACTCCCTGAGAAGGCATCAAACTCATGCTCCACCTTAAAAGTACGGAGGTCTCGCAGGGAAACCTGAAGAAGAGAGAACTTGGTTATCTGCCAACGCTGCTATCAGGAAGAGGACCTGCCACCTACCCAACCTTGTGAGGCCCCTACCCAAAGAACTACGGCTCTGGGCTTCCCTGGTGGCGCAGTGGTCGAGAGTCCGCCTGCCGATGCAGGGGATGCAGGTTCGTGCCCCGGTCCGGGAAGATCCCACATGCTGCGGAGCGGCTGGGCCCGTGGGCCATGGCCGCTGAGCCTGTGCGTCCGGAGCCTGTGCTCCGCAACGGGAGAGGCCACAGCAGGGAGACCCGCGTACCGCAAAAAAAAACAAAAAAAACAAAACAAAAAAAACAAAAAATACAAAACCAAACCAAAACAAAAAAAACTACGGCTCTAGGATACAGGCAATTAAAGCATAAAAAAAAGCAAAAACAGATGCCAAGAGCCAGATGGGACCCCAAAGAGGGCTCTTGTTTACCCCTTTGCCTCTGAGATACCCATTTACAACAGAAAACATCAGGCTGAAAGATAATCTCATAGTATAACATGGCTAAGTAGGAACTCAATCCACTCCTTCCACCCTCCAACTACAGCCCCAGAAATGAGGAAAAGGCAGAGCCCAATCACATATCTGGTGAAACAGGCCCCATGGTGGGAGGAAAAGTGGAACATAGTCAGTCACCCTGCCAGATGTGTGGCCACAGAAGAAGAAGCGATTCGTCTGTCTCATGATAGTGACTCCAGGTGTCTCAACTGCATACTGTGGAGGGAAGCGGGAGAAACCAGTGAGAATGATTCTTCCCACAGACCAAAGGAACAGAAAGGTCGCACACATCACAGGCATTTCCAGCTTATACTCCCCCCAATAACCTCAGGCCCTGCTTGTACCTTCTGAGTCTCCTGGACAGTGTTAAGGTCAATCTCCAATATGTGGTTCTGCAGCCCACCAACGAGCAGAGTGCTGCTGTCAGTCAGCAGCAGACTGTGCATATCTTCACTCTCATCCAGCCTGTGAGAGAGGAAAAGCTAAGGGGCCAGGGTCTCAAAAGTTTCCAATTCTCTAGACCTCCCACTCTGTGAGGGACCCTCTTTCCCAGTCCAGAGGTGAGAAACTACTTACAGGTAATCAAATATAATAAGGCCTCCACGGGCCATATACTTCAGGTTGTTCTTGGTAAGAAAAAGGATGCCATTCTCCAGGCTTTGGATCTGCCGAATGTCATCACTGCCATTGACCTGAAATGATGAGTAGCGTTCCAAAGCTGGGCCGAAAAATGACGTGGCATGGCCCTGTAGTGGGCAAGAAGATGAGAGACATCCTGAGTGGAGGGGCAAGGCCATCCCAGATACAAATCAGAGACTGGACATTGCTCAGTTTTTCTCCATTCCTGCCTGGCCTTTCTGGCTAGCAGTGACTAAGGCATAAGGCTGAGCACCAATCTTAGTGATAAAAACACTGATAACACTATCTTATATTTGTTTAATGCTTTACAAAGTAGTTCTATAAACTCTACCTCATTTTATCCTCACAATGTCCTTGCTGAATAGGTAATGGCTCAGTTGGTTAGAACAGTGCTCAGAAGGTCAGGGACGTGGGTCCAATCCTCCAATGGCCAGCTGGCTTTCTTATGTTCCACAGTCTTTTTTTTTTGTTTAATAAATTTATTTATTTAATTTTTGCCCGCTTTGGGTCTTCGTTGATGTGCGCGGGCTTTCTCTAGTTGTGGCGAACGGGGGCTACTCTTCATTGTGGAGCGTGGGCTTCTCACTGCGGTGGCTTCTCTTGTTGCGGAGCATGGGATCGAGGCTCACGAGCGTCAGTAGTTGCAGCACGCAGGCTCAGTAGTTGTGGCTCGTGGGCTCTAGAGCGCAGGCTCAGTAGTTGTGGCGCACGGGCTTAGTTGCTCCGCAGCATGTGGGATCCTCCCGGACTAGGGCTCGAACCCGTGTCCCCTGCATTGGCAGGCGGATTCTTAACCACTGCGCCACCAGGGAAGCCCCCACAGTCAAGTCATAATCTCTACCAGCCAACTGGGAAATGTGTACTGTGGGTCACAGGCTGGAATAGAGAGAATGTGAAACTCATGCCATCCTTGGCTCCTATGACATCATCCACTCCTGGTTTCTCTCCTGACTCTTAGCTCACTATCTTCTCCTTATGTGCAACCCTTATGACCACTCTTGAAACATGGCTATTCCCAGCCCACTATCTTCTCACTCTACTTTTCTTCCTAGATAATCTCACCTACTCTTAAGGTTTTAACCATTCATCTTAAAGTTGATGAATCCTACTTTTCTCCTCTAGGCCAGACCACTGCCTCAAGCTTCAGACTCATACATCCAAATTCCTACTATATGTCTCTCTTTAGATATCCCATGAGAACCTCAAACTTGTTACATCCTAAATCAAATTCACCGTCTTGGGCTTCCCTGGTGTGGCAGTGGTTAAGAATCCACCTGCCAATGCAGGGGACATCGGTTCGAGCCCTGCTCCGGGAAGATCTCACATGCCGCAGGGCAACTAAGCCCGTGTGACACAACTACTGAGCCTGCGCTCTAGAACCCACGAGTGTTGCAACTACTGAAGCCTGCGAGCCTAGAGTCCGTGCTCCGCAACAAGAGAAGCCACAGCAGTGAGAAGCCCGCACACCACAACGAAGAGTAGCCCCTGCTGGCAACAACTAGAGAAAGCCCGCACGCAGCAACGGAGACCCAACGCAGCCAAAAATAAATTTAAAAAAAATTCACCATCTTTACCCCATTTCAATTCCTCTTAACTGTATTCCCTATGGTACCATGATCTACTCAGTGGAGTAAGTCACTGGTAGTTGACTTAAATCTTATTTATTTTACTTCCTAAATATTTCTCAAATCTGTTCTCATGTATAAATCTCTACAGTGCTTCGTTCAGGCCTTCAATGTATTTTATGTGAACTACTACAACATACTGCACACTGAGTCCTGCCCCATTCCCCTTAAATCAAACTCTGTACTGCTACCTCAGCACTCCACCTAAGATGCAAACCGGACCTTGTCTTTCTGGATAAAAACCTTCAGTGGACTGAAGAATCAGTCCAACTCTTTTAGCATAGCATATGAGGTTTTTTAGAATGTTCTCCCCCCGATATCTGCATGGCTCCCTCCCTCCCTTCTAGGGAGATTAGAATGGACATCCTGGCCTGTATCCAGGTCTCTACTCAAATGTGACTTTATCAGAGAGCCCTTCCCTTGACCAACTATGTAAAATCGCAACACCTCCCACCCTTCGATACCTCAACTCCCTTATTCCACTGTATTTTTCTTAAGGATTCTAAGCAACACCTGATATGTCATAAATATATTTGTGTTGCCTTTTAAAATGCTTATTCCAAACTTAGACCCCAGAGCAAGGTCTGGCACCTTAAAGGTGCTCAAAACACACTGGCTGAAAAAATGTCTAACTCTTCAGCTTCATCGTCTAGTCCAGTAAACCCTACTTGCTTATAGTTCCTGCGCTCTGCAATCATCATGCTATATAATATCTTGGGAATCACTGTTTACCCTGTTGCTTTTGCCAAGATAGCATTTCCTCCTCTTCTTCATCTGACTCCTACTCATCTCTCAAGACTCAGCGCAGGTGTCACTTCCTTCTGGAGATCCTCTAATCCTCTTCTATGCTCACCAACACTCAGTACGTATTTTCACACTGGCATTTATTAGTTTATATCCTAAATTCATAATTATTAAGTGAAACATTTTAGTTTCTTTTAAAGTGCCACAAAATTATCTGTTCGTTTCCCTCGTTGTCCTGTGAACTCCTTGAGGGCAAGGATTATGTTTTATTCAGCTTTATTCCCTGGGCCTAGCCTGTCAGTAGACACTGCCTACTGAATTGAGTATATTACCAAAAAAATCCACTCATTCCAATGGAAAAACAATTCCCGCCCTATGGAAGGTAAATTAGTAAACCAAGGATACCATGTTATTTCTTACAAAATCTTTGGGCTCCCTAGCATATTGGCAATATGGATACATTTTAAGAAATTAACAATGATAACTGCTCCCAGAGAGATTATAATCAGCCAAAGACAAAATGATTCCATGTAACACATGCAGAAACATGCACTAAACATTCTATAATTAGGGAATTCCCTGGTGGTCCAGTGGTTAGGACTTGGTGCTTTCACTGCCAGGGCCCAGGTTTGATCCCTGGTTGGGGGTACTAAGATCCCACAAGCCACGCGGCACAGCCAGAAAAGAAAATATTCTATAATTATAAAAATGGAAAACAGAGGAGGAGCATTAGAGACTATATTTAGATGGCTATAGACTAACTGATGTGTAGTTATTAAGATTAATCAAAGCATGGAATGGGCAAATTGTGGTAGAATTAGGATGCCTTCTGAAAAAGAACACCTATGTAAAGCATCTCTGGATCCTATGACTCGCTCTTTCTCCCTCCACTCCCCTCCTCTTGGCTTGACTTGGAGACCCAGCTAACTTTCATCACCTCAACTCAGTTCTGGCTCCCTGCAAAGCAACTGTTCTTGGGTTAAAACCAGATAAAAGACCTCCAACATCTCCGTCCAGCCATTACAAAGGAGTACAGTTCTTACCCCATGGCTTCCCACCCACAGCATCTCCTCGTGCAAGTCAAAGTGGGAGACGGAGACAGGCACACCCACTTCAGCCACCACACTGTGCAACTCAGAGTAGACACCTTCCATTATGTGCACTGACTCCTGGACAGGAAGAGCCTCTAAGGCCACTCCCTCCGGGTCCAGCTCCACATTCTGTAGCAGACTTGGGTTCAGGTGGGCATCCAGGACAGGATCCAGGGCAGAATGCATGGCTGGAGCATACTCTGCTAGTCCAGGGTCCAGAACCTCGAAGTTCATGATGATGATGATGATGATGGCAGCAGATTAGACCCGTGTCACACCCTCCCTTGCCACAGCCCCTTTGGATGCCTGACCCAGCCTTCAGCAGGATGACACCAGTGAACCTAGAATGGACATCCTGACCTGCAAAGGGAAAGAGATAGCTGAGTCAGGGGTAGGCCCAGGTACTTGTATTTAGGGTGTTCCAAGTTTTACCGGCAGGGGGGAGATGATGCAGGCAGAAAATGTGAGAATGCTAGGCACGGGACGAACAAGCAGGAAGGGAATGGGCATTGGGATAGAGGTGGGAGAAGTGCTGTCCCTTCCTCTTCTCCTCTAGGCACTCTGTACTCCCCACCACCCCACTAACTTAATCCCTGACTTCCCTTTCACCTCCCTTCAGGCCTGCTCACTTGCCTGGTTCATCTCTGAACCATCAGTAGTAAGAGCAGCAACTGCGGGGGTAGGGGTTAGGTAGAGTGAGCTAACGTGCTTGTTTCCCAGAATTAGGGGTGGGGGTAGGTGGTTGAGAGGGGAGAACAAGAGAAGTCAATTTCCCAGAATCCTCTGCAATGTTACCCAGGATTCTCTAGGGGAAAATAAGAATGGCCAGTTACCCACAGTTGGGACGGGGGTAGGGGTACGTGATGGAAATAGCTAGTTACCCAGAATTCTCTGGGGGAACCAGAAAAATCAATTACCCATAATTCTCCCCCGGCGGCGGGGAGGGGAGGGATTAGGTAAGGGGTCAGATGTGTTCCCGGGATGCTTACGGAGATTGGGTCATTACCAAGATTTCTCCATGGCGGATATTTTGGAGCGCGTGGAATTAAAACGAGTAGGGGGGAGAACAAGCGCCGTCAGCTCCGCGGGAAATTCCAGTTTCCCCAATTCTCCCGCGCGCCTCTGGTTCAACCAAACTCTACGACGGAAAAGACGGCGCACTCCCAGTCGTCTCTTCCAATCAGGAAGGGCTAGGGGCTCACCTCAGCCAATCGGAAGGAGCCAGGTACAGCCGGCCCCGCGAGAAGACGTGTGACACGGGAGCTGAGCAAAAGCAAGAGCTACGGGGCGCGGGTAGGGACACACGTAGTCAGACCTTGTCCCTGTTTGCCGCGTTAGAAAGTAACCTGTTCTCTTTTAAGCCTTCTTTAAACAAAATTAGAGAGCCCCAGGCTTGCAGATCGAACTTTCATGCTCCCTATAGCTTTAGAAACTAGAATAAGGGGCGCCCAAGGCAAAGCATTGGGAATCGATTGCTGGGTATTCCCAGTATGGCCCAGTCCACCCCCTCTTCCCGTGGTTCTCTTGTGAGCACTCCGCCACCTCCGACCCTGTTACCCCCGAAACTCGCTGGCATTTCCTATCATTTCCAGGCATGGGAGAGAAAAAAGGAAGCGGGAGGCAGCCTCCTAACACGGCCCAAGTAGCTGTATCTTCTATGATTCTAAAGGCAACCGTCTGAAACTCCCATCTGTGATTGTTCCCTCCCCAGAGGCGCCGGTAATATTTCCAGGGAACAGGACTCCTCAGCTATCAAATTCCCCTAGCTCGTGGAGCTGGACATTATTCCTCAGAGGGACAGGGCATAGCAAATTGAGACATTTGCTTTCCCCAAACTCTTACAGATTTAGCGTCAGCACTTAGGGATTCTTGGGGTCCAACTCTGAGCTTGAACTGCTTTGGAATAGATCCAGGTTGTTAGATGTCTGTGGGGTATTTTAGCTCAGTTTCTAAAGGCCACATAGAGGGCCTCTGGTGGAAGGAATTCCTCATAGAGGATACAGTTTTAAAGCATTTCTCTCTCTCAATAAAGACTGGTAAATAGACCTTCATAAAAGAACCCAAGAATTTAGTTTTCCAGGACTCAGAGGGGTTCTAGACTTGTCAGAGGTCATTGATGGAGAGAAAAACACCTTAACTCAGAGGGTCTCTCAAACTGACCTGACTTCAGAGGTCCCTGGATTTAAAATCCTGTAAAAAGATGGGTGCTGAGAGACAGGGACAGTACCTACCCTTGAGAAATTTCCATATTGAGGTCTCTAAGAAAGGCTCAACAGTGAGAATTAAAGGGCCTGAGATGCCAGAGATACCTGGGCTAAATGAGCTACTTTATTAAGATGCTTAGTGTTGCCTCAGTGTCCAATATAATGGAATGACTGAGAATGCAGGATCTGGAGTCTGCACTGTAATTCTGGCCACTTAATAGTGATCTTAGGCAAATTACTTATCTCTGCACCTCAGTTTCCTCATCTGTAATATGGTGATAACGATAGTACCTATCTAATTGTGTTGTTGTGAGAATTAAATGGGTTAATATATGAAAAGTGCTTAAACTAAGTACTTGGCGTAAAGTGAGAGTTGGATATAAGCCATCATTACTAACCACCTCGGGAAACTTCAACTGGATTTGGCGTCTGGGCATCCAACTGGAAAGGCCTGCTTGTCAGTATAATTTGCATTAACGGTTGAGGTCCTGCTGACGTCAAGGTCTCCTTGCAGCTCCAGGTCAGACCTAGTCCTGGAAGTAGATCCTGTCACACAACAGTCCCACAATCGCCCCACCAACCTTGCTTCCTACCCAACTCCCGAAGCACCAGGAAGTGAAACAAAGCCCCATGCCTCCAACTCACCCTTGTCCCTCTCATCCCATCCCCCAGCGTTCCACTTCCTCCTCCTGCTTTTCACTTTCCATCTCCTATCCTAAAGGGCTCCCAGAATGGGAACCAGAGGCGGGAAAAGCATGGGAGACATTATACAAAAGTGAGGTGAGCTCCCCTACCCCCACCCCCACCCCCAATTTCCTTATTTCATTTGTATTTACCAGTGTAACGAGAGGCAAACCATTTCTCACTCAAACTGAGGTAACCTCTCTGATGCTGCAAATGTTTTATCCAAAGGGTGGATTTACCGCAGAGTCATATTCGAATCAGAGGTTTCATTGGGCAGTTTTGAATAGTCCTATGAGAAGGGAGACCTCTATCGAGGGTGTTTCTCAGAGAGAAAGGGTCAACCTCTTGGGAAGCCTTTGGGAGCCATCTGTGTGGTCATCCATGGCCTCATTCTGACGTCCAGATTGTCCTGGGACCCTCCACTGGGGTTGGGGCAGTCCCAGATTTGGACCACCTTCCACTCCCACGCCCAACTTCACAGTCTTAGCTGTTTCACTGAATGTTGCATCAGGGATGGTGATGAAATCAGTGTCAGCGGATTTTACCCATGGATGCAACAGGCTGAAGGACCAGCCAGGGTCACTGACACTGTGTACCTTCAACTACCCAGAACCCTGGACTTCCTAGCCACGGTGAAGGGCTGGGTACTGGAATATCTCAGTTGGATTTCTAGCCCTTGCTTACACTGGTGTCCCCCACCCCCAAATCACCTGAATCCCACAGAGCCCAAGAAACTTAGGCCACTAAGGTTGAGGAATCAGATGGTTCTTAGCAACAGCTCTTTCCTTCCAACAGCCCTCCTAGCCTCCAGAGTGAGGCCTGAAGTGAGGGAGCAATAATACCTTATACCGAGCTTATGTGGTTTCCCAGTTCACAAAGTGCCTTCATGTCCATTGTCTCCCAGTGAAAATAACCGTTCTCAACAGAGACTAAGAAGCCCCCTTATTCTTAGATTGAGGGCATCAGGTGGGAACCAAACTTCATTCCAAACTGAGCTTGCCATCCTATTGGGAGATAAATGAATGCTTCTGTTTTGATTTTTACTCAGGCAGGCAGGGGTGAGGAAATTAGGTTTGAAGGGAGGGAAGATATAGCTTAGAGAGGCAAAAAGATGAGGGAAAGGTTAAGCAGGAAGGAACTTGAGACTAGATTCATTTAAATATTCGTTACTCCCACTCCACCCCCTTCTACAGCCTCTTGGATTCCTGGAGAGCATTACACGTTAAGTCCCATCCCAGGCCTCCAGTCACGGCAACCACACGACTCATTTCGCCTGGAACTGAGGCTACTTACCTGGGCTCCCCACGGCGGGAGATGATGCAGGGAGGGGAATCCCACCTGCTGTGAGTCACCTGCTAGTATAAAGGGCGGGTCTTACAATGCAGGGAGCTTAAAAAGAGACTCAGAGACAAGGGGAGAAAATCTACAGAAAGCAGCTCAGAAACTTGGTGAACGACAGAGGGAACCAAACCAGAGACGCACAGGACAAAGAGAATCAGGCTCAGAGCAAGGGGAAGTGGACAGAGATTCCACAGGGACTGCAAGGCACAGAGCCAGCCAGATCTGAGAAGCAGGCAACGAGATGCTGGGGAGCAGAGCTGTGCTGCTGCTGCTGCTGCTGCCCTGGATTGCTCGGGGCCGGGCTGCGCCTGAGGGCAGAAGCCCTGCTTGGGTTCGGGGCCAGCAGCTCTCACAGCAGCTCTGCATGCTGGCCTGGAGTGCACATCAACCAATGGGACATGTGGTGAGTGGCAGCCTCTGGGACCAAACAGGAGCCTATCCAAGCCCTCCTAGGCTGCAGTGGAAGACTCTGTGGCCTAGGGTGGAAGCTGGAGGGTTGAAAGCCATCAGAGGGTAAGAGAGGACAGGGGAGTGGGGTTCCAGGGAGAGTCACAGCCTGAGGAACCAGGTGGGGTTTGAAAGTACTTCTTTACTCTTCCCACCCCTCCTCCATTCCAGGATCTACCAAGAGAAGATGATGATGAGACTACAAATCCTGTCCCCCATATACAGTGTGAGGATGGCTGTGATCCACAAGGACTCAGGGTCAACAGTCAGGTACTAAGATGAGGCTGGGCTGCAAGGAAGAGGGGACTGGGGACAGAGCTGGACACGATGGTGAATTAGTAAAAGTTGTATCTGTCCTTGTCCATTCAGCCTGCTATAACAACAAACCATAGACTCAGTGGTTTATAAACAACAGACATTTATTTTTTATTTTAAAAAATAAATTTATTTTTAAATTTTTTATTTATTTTTGGCTGCGTTGGGTCTTTGTGGCTGCGTGTGGGCTTTCTCTAGTTGCGGTGAACGGGGGCTACTCTTCGTTGCAGTGTGAGGGCTCTATTGCAGTGGCTTCTCTTGCTGCGGAGTATGGGCTCTAGGCACGTGGGCTTCAGTAGTCGTGGCACACGGGCTTAGCTGCTCCACGGCACGTGGGATCTTCCTGGACCAGGGCTTGAACCCGTGTCCCCTGCTATTGGCAGGCAGATTCTTAACCACTGTGCCACCAAGGAAGCCCACAACAGACATTTATTTCTCACAGTTCTGGAGGCTGGAAGTCCGAGATTAAGGTGCCAGCATGGTTGAGTGAGGGCCCTCTTCAGGTTGCAGACTTCTTGTCTCCTCACATTGTGGAAGTGATTAGGGAGTTCTGTGGGTCTCCTTTATAAGAGCAATAATCCCATTCTTGAGGGCTCCATCCTCATGACCAAATAACCTCCCAAGGGTCCCACTTCCTAATACAGTCACACGGGGATCAGGATATCAAAATATGAATTTTCTGGGGACACAAACATTCATATCACAGCCGTTTCTAAGAATGGCAAATATCAGATGGGTCTTTGGTGGACTAATTAGAAGGTATCTGTCTTTTCTTTTTCTTTTCCTTTCCTTTCTCTTTTCTTTCCTTCCTTCCTTCTCACTCTTTGCTTTCCCCTCCTTTCTCTCTTTCCTTCCTTCCTTTTTTTTTTCTTTCTTCCTCTCCCTTTTTTTGTTTTTGGTGTTCTTTTTGGCTGCGCTGAGTGGCATGCGGGATCTTAGTTCCCCAACCCGGGATCAAACCCATGCCCCCTACAGTGGAAGCACGGAGTCTTAACCACTGGACCACCAGGGAAGTCCCTGTATCTGTTTTCTTTCACTGCTTTCTTTTCTCCCCAGTCCTGCTTGCAAAGGATCCACCAAGGCTTGGTTTTTTACGAGAAGCTGCTGGGCTCAGATATTTTCACAGGGGAGCCTTCTCTACTCCCCGATGGCCCTGTGGGCCAGCTTCATGCCTCCCTACTGGGCCTCAGGGAACTCTTGCAGGTATGAACTAGGGGCCTGGAGAAGTGGGGCTTGCAGGTGTCAGAGACAGGGCCTGGCGGGGGAGTGAAGGATCTAGAGTCCTCTCTGATTGTGTCCTGTGTCCTTTCAGACCGAGGGTCACCACTGGGAGACTGAGCAGACTCCAAGCCCCAGTCCCAGCCAGCCATGGCAGCGCCTCCTTCTCCGCCTCAAGATCCTTCGCAGCCTCCAGGCCTTTGTGGCTGTAGCTGCCAGGGTCTTTGCCCATGGAGCAGCAACTCTGAGCCCCTAAGCCAGCAGCTTAAGGATGGCACCCAGACCTCCACGGCTCAGCAATGCTCAGATGAATTTATCAGCCTAGACATGTGTGAGCCAACAAGTTAATCAGTCCATTCATTTTAACAGGACTTGCTCTGTTGAAAAATTACCAAAACTGACTTATGATGCTGACCTAGAACAGGTTGGATATTTATTACACGGGAAGGGAAATTTTGGGATTATTTATCGTCGTGGCAGCAGTTTGGGGAGGAGGATTATTTATTATATTTATACTGAATTATGCACTTTTTTCAATAAAGACTTATTTATGTGGATATCTAAGTCTAATTTCTAGGCTTGTTAGTAAAAAGAAACAGAACGGAAAAACAGGGCCAAAGGACTACAAAATGCATCCTTCTACTCTGCAGGGCTATGGTGGAGAGGGATCTTTCCTCATGACCCCTTGGTATATAGAGTAACCGTGATCCTTTTGGCCTTAATCCCTACATGGCTAAGCAAACTGAATGAGATTACAAGGGACTGTGATTAAGAAGTGGGGGTCCTAAGTGTGGCCCTCTCTTGCTCCCTGACCCAGGGCTTCCTTCCCTGCTTTCCTGGCCGAGAGTGTATTTGGCCAAAGACAGGAGTTCTGAATCACTGCAGGATCAGAAGTCAGAGCTGTTTTGAGCAGAAAGGGCACTCCAGGAAGATGAAGTAGGCACCAGGTTAGTCTTATCAGCTACTAAAATGTTGAAAGCCTTCCATATTGGAAAGAAGTCACTGCCCTGAGCCCTCCAAGTACCTCCTAACTGTTCTAGCCTGCTCTCAAATTCCTATACCTCCCAGCACAGCAGGCAGCCTCCAGGCTCCTAGCTGGAGCTATGGGTAACATCTGTTCTGATTCATTGGTGACTGTTCCTTACCCGTATTATGCTTCTACCTCTCACTCCAAATCCCACAGTTAACCCAGTTTAGAAGGAGCACATGCCTGATTTCCCATCCTTGGAGAGCAACATCATGATGTGAGAGGTAGGAGGGGCAAAATATATGGAAAGAACAGAGAAAATGTAGTTTCTAGTAGTCAGAGGGAATCAAGGGCCCATCTGTGTAGAAATGGCTGCGAGGGAAGACGTAAGCTTCATCCACGGTGTTCTGGCCAGCCAACAGTGGGTCACCATTTGGCATGATTTCTTCAATCTTCATGCTGTTTCTGAAGACTAGATAGTCCAGAGAAAGAAGTCAGGCCCTGATCTTAGGCAAGGAGTTCCCAAAGCAGCAGGGAAAGTGAGAGAGGATGGCAGCAGAGGCCTAGACAGGGCCTGAGGGGGTCACTTAGGTGGGGCGGGGGAGGCGTGTGTGTATTTCCTAATAAAAGGAATCACAGGGATATAAGCCTTTCTCCAATGAGGAGCTCAGAACTGTCTTTTTCTGTAGTGGGTGAGGGAGGGGAGTTGGGAAAGGGAATGTGTCCCCTCTTCCCTAGCCCCATCTCATCACTTACTTTCCATGTCCTCAGTGTTCAAGTGTCTCAGATCATGGGGCAAATCCGGCTCTGGCAGTAGCTGTGAAAGAGGCTCTGGAATAGGCTCCAGCTTCAGTCCTGGTCCCAGGTCTGGCTCTGGGACTCTCTGTGACACCTCGCCTAGTGTGGGCTCCAGCACGGGCTCCAGAGTGGACTCCAGTGTGGGCTCCAGAGTGGACTCCAGCACAGGCTCCAGAGTGGACTCCAGCACAGGCTCCAGAGTGGACTCCAGCACGGGCTCCAGAGTAGACTCCATCACGGGCTCCAGAGTGGACTCCAGTGCTGGCCCCAAATCCAGCCCTGCCTCCAGCAGTGGCTCTAAGTCCAGTCCCGGCCCTGGCTCTGGCCCTGGTGCCAGCCCCAGATCCAGCTCGAATGACTCCAGTTCTGGCTCCAGCTTAAGCTCCGGCAGTTGTTGCAGCTCATCCACCTGTCTGGATACCCCAATACAGACAAAGGAGCAGGGATCAGTCGTTTAGGTAAAGTGGGGAATGGTAGAAAAAGCAGAGGCTATCTCTCTAGTCTAAAAGGCAATAGAGCAGAGAGCTTAAGGTTAACCAGAGGTTTAAATCCTATCATTTACTAGTTGGGTGACCTTAGGCAAAGTGACCTAACCTCTCTGAGCCTCAGATTTATCATCTGTAAAAAGGGAACAACAATACCTCATAATACTTGAGAGGCAGTAAGATGGTTAAAAGCACGGCTTTGGAATTTGACAGACCTGGATCATTGATTAGCCATGTATCTTAGGCATGCCACTTCACCACGCTAAACCTCAGGTTCCTCAGCTGAAAACACTAATAACAGTATCTTCTGCCTCATAGGACAATTATGAAGATTCAATAAATGAGAAAATGAACACAAAGCATTTAGCCCAGTGCCTGGAACATAATAAACTTTCATTAAATGTGGCTGTTATCATTCATTACTGGCTCAAATGGGTTCTCATAAGGATTAAATTTTTAAAATGTTCTAAAAAAATCTAGTACCATGCTTGGCATTAAGTAGATGTCCATTAACATCAATGATTATGACTATTATTATCAGGGAACCCCTGTGGAGACAACCTAAGGATGGCAGCAGGAAAACAGAGAGGAGAGAGACTAAAAGAGCAGGAAACAAACCTAGAAGGCTGGGGAGTGTGGGTCAGTAGGAAAGAAGGCTGGAGAGACCGGCATTGGGCAGGTTTGGGTCACTATATCAGCCAAAAAGAGTTAGGGAAGATGGGCAAAGAGTTCACATCTCACCTGTTAGAGACCACAATGAGCTTATGTTTCAGGTATTTCTTCCGTTCCTGGAGATTAACTATGGGGGACAGACACAGGAGGCAGGGGAGGTCAGGAGATTGGACACATAGCCCCAGGGTCCCCTAGTGCAGGTGGTCCTGACAGTCATGTCTCCCTACTAACTAGCAGTGTCCCACAGACAAAGCCCTTAACTTCTTTGGATATCAGTTTTCCCACGCTGAAAGGAAAGAGTTGGATTTGTGGATGCCTGTGGATCCTTGCACTCTACCAGTGAAGTGTTATCAATGCTTCTCACCTTTCTCCTGGGAGTAGCACCCAAAAGCCTCATCCCGGGGGATTCGTGGGTAGAGGAAGCACAGTGGGTTCTCAGGTATGTTCTCTTCAGTGAGCAGCTGGTACTGGCTGATGATTTTGGCCAGCGGGAGTGACTGCAGCACCTCCTTGGTGAAGGGCTGCACAGAGTAGATGAGCACCTTATCTGGAGAGTGGATGCAGGAACAGGCAGGCTTGAGGGAAGAGGCTGGGCCTGGGAGCTCCCCACCCTGGCTGCCCAACCACAAATCTGCCGAGGGATTCAGGACAGAGCCAGGGAAGCCAAGGGCAGGCAGAGGGGCAGCAAGAGAGGCTGTGGAAACAGGAGGGCAGGGCAGCTGACCGTCATCTTGGTGTTCCACCCAGGAGCAGGTAATGCCCCCTTCCAATGTTTCACTGAAGCGCAGCAGAAAGGTGCCAGAGATGGTCTTCTTCAGCAGCCGGCGCTCCTGGCTCCGGCTTACAAAGCCCATGATGTGTCTGCAGCACAGAGAGCAGCTGTGAGGCCCTCCTGCCTCCTGCTCCCCTTGTAGAGGGACAGACTGCCAGGTCTGGGCCCTGGCTCTGCCACCTTGTTACAAACTGTTCCATGTTGGCCAAGTCATTTCACTTTACTGACAATATCCACCTCCCAGGGTTGGGAGAGGTGTGAAGCTGCGGTGAGGTCACACAGATGAAAAGCACCTTGTAAAAGGCAAAGTGCTACACAAATGGGCAGGCAGTGTGGTGGAAAGAGCATAGGCGTGAGGTCAGACAGGCCTCGGTTTGAATCTCAACTCTGCCCCTGGTGTAAGTCCTTTAACCTCTCTGAGCTCTCATTTCCTCCCTTGAGGGTGGCAACACCCATCGCCCAGCAAGGTTATAAGGATTACGTGAGAGAATTCATAAAAAGCACCCCGCAGGCTCTGGAACACAGTGGATGCTAGACAAATACGGGCTAGGAGACTATTACTGCAAACGTGAGGGGGTATGACCTGGCACCGGGTTCTGCTCTCTCCCCCTATTTGCCACGTGAGAGCGCACAGAGTCCACTCTCAAGCAGAGAAAGGCAGCAGGGAAGAAAGGGAGGCTGACCAAGGCCTTACCCATCGTTCCAGAGATCCTTCAGGTGGTCATGTACCAGGTCCAGAATTTTGTCGAGCCATGTCCAGAATGGTAGCTTGCCAGGGGGGCTCTCTCGCTGAAGGAGGAATGGAAAGGCAGGAAGAGATGTGGAACTGCCCTGGGTGTGGGGAAGGACTAGTAATTGGACGGGGGCCAAGGTCTAGCTGCACAGGACGCAGAGAGTTACCTTAATGAAATTGACCCAGGACAACAAGGCACCCTCAGTCTTGGAGTTCTGCCCTGTGGGCAGACAGACAGTTCAGATGACAGAAGGCAGGGCCAAGGGTCCTGGGACAGAAAGGATGGAGGGTGCGGGCAGACAGAGGCTGGGGAAATGCTGAGAGAAAAGAAGGTCTGTACCAAACAGCTTGTCCCGCAGCATGCCAAGCTGGTCTGAGTTGAGGCCTCGGCCAACGTAGGAGGAGAACTGCCAACTGAGAGCAGGGCCCAGCAAGTCCCAGGGGGCCTTGGCGGGGCTGGAGAAGAACTGCTGATTCTGCAGAGGTAGGAAGGGACCGGGTGGCTCAGAAGTAGTGCCCTCACACCAAACTTCCACACCCCTCCTTGCCACCCTTCACCTGTTGGCCCCCACCACCTACCTGGGGGTCTGAGCTGAGCAGATTGAACCAGAGAACCGAGGCCCAGGCGATTGAGAGTTGGTTCATGTTAGAAATAATCACCACAGGAAGAGTGTCTGTCTGGGGAGGAGACAGAAATCACAGAAGAGGGATGTGATGTTTCCAGCTGTAGACATCTGGTAAGGGCCAGACAATATTCCACCCTGAGAGGCTTCTGCTTAACCCCTCCTTAGGTCTTTCCCCAAACGCACTCCATTTTCACTCACTTTCAGTTCCTGCTTCAGACCCTGGTAGGTGTATCTGACTGTGAAGCTGATAATGTGCAGTTCCTCTGTCACGGCTAGCAGCCCCTGGGACAGCAGAAGACAAAGTGATCAGTGTGCCTTTTGTTAAGCTCCTCCTGCCCCCCAACCCCCTGTCCAGGCCTCACCTTATTGCTGCCCTTTCCTGAACTACCTGAACGCTGCTCCATCAGTGTCTGTGAATTGAGGGGAGGGAGAGAGAATACCAGAGCAAGGACCCCAGGGTCCCTGGAACCCCTGCTTTGCCCTCAGGACTTCCCAAGGCCTGGGAACTTCCTCCAGCTTGTTCGATTGGAATACAACCTTTCTTACCAGGTAGCCGAAGTCCCAAATTAAGCCCTGACTCTGCCCTTTCTCAGGAGTCAAAGTTTTCTGGTTTGAGGTCAGAATGTTGAACTTCCGGAAGCTATTCCAAGGAGGAAGAAGATATATGCAGGTCAGGAGCAGAGTTATTCTAAAAACTCAGCAGGAAAATAACAAAAGTTCCACTTCATTTCAGACCTCCCCTTCTCCCTGTCCATACACCACCCACATCAACCTCCTCCTTGTTTGTGTCCCCATCAGGGCTGCCACATGTGATGGTACAGGTCATGCAGTGCACAAAAGTTTGCAGTGTCCTTGTCAGGCACATACCCTTGTGATTCAGGAGGATTTCTGTAAAGAAAAAAAAAAATCACTGGGAAGCAAAATAGTGTAGAAGTTAGGAATTTGGTCTGTGGAATCAGACAGACCCGGGTTCAAACCCAAATCTGCAGCTCACCAGCTATGGGGCCTTGCACTAGAGACATAAATTATCTGAACTTGTTTCCTCATTTGAATAGTGCATTGATAATACCTAACTCATGGGGTTCCTGTGACAATTTTATTTTATTTATTTATTTTTATTATTATTATTTTTTTTTGCAGTACGCGGGCCTCTCACTGTTGTGGCCTCTCCCGTTGCAGAGCACAGGCTCCGGACGCGCAGGCTCAGCGGCCACGGCTCACGGGCCCAGCCGCTCCATGGCATGTGGGAACTTCCCGGACCGGGGCACGAACCCGTGTCCCCTGCATTGGCAGGCGGACTCTCAACCACTGCACCACCAGGGAAGCCCCCTGTGACAACTTTAAATTGGGTACTTGACAAGCTACATGTCACATAGTAAGCACTCAACAAAAGAGATGAGCTATTTCTATGAGGTAGGGATGGAAGGGAAAAGAACACAGCCCCAGGGCCCTGTTGTAAAGAGTAGGTGCCTCCTCCACCCCACCACCCCACTTCCTGGCCACCCCTTGGTCCCACCCTTCACCTGCCCCAACTTACCTGTCAATGGAGACTTCTGCAGTCAGTGACTCACTGCCTTCCTGGAGTCTCACCAGCAGCCTGCAAGGGAGGGAGGGAGATGGGGGAAAGTGGTCAACTTCAGTCTCCTGGATAGACCAGATGTTTGAAAAAAACAAGGGAAGAGATTAGAAGAGGTAAAGAGATTGAGGGGAAAAGACAGAAGAAACAGCCAAGAGTGGGAAGATTTGTAAAACCAGAAAGCATCAGTGCCAGGGATGGTAAAAGGAAGTAAGAATGAGTTCTGAGATGCCAACCTTGTTCGGACGGTGAACTTGCTCCCAGTCTTGAGGATGAGGGGTCGATGGGGAGTTTGGGGCATGCAGGGCTGGGTTTCTACTACAAAGGCTCTGGGGAGATGTGGAGAGAATATATAGAGGTCAGTATCTGTAAGAATGGCTCCCCTTGTCCCTTCCCTCTGGCCTCCCTCGAGGTCCCTCCCTGGCCTAGACCTGTGGAGCAGGCGAAGTAGCAGCTCTGTGACCTGGGCCTTCCGCAGATCCACCCCTTCGATCAGAGGGTCCCCCTTATAGGTGACCATGTGACTCAATCCCTTTAGCTCCTTCAGCAGCTGCCGCAGATGAAACAACAGCTTTGCTCCAGCTGTGAACCTGGGTGACAGAATCCAAGGGAGAAAGAATCCATCAGTTTCCTGGAATCCCCAAACAGGCTCCAAGAGCTCCCCTTTAACTATGTGGAAAGTCAGAAACTGATTGGGACAAAAAAGAATCCAGGAAGCATGTGAAAGATTTTTCAACTTTGTTCATAACCTAAGGAATGAATATCAAAGCCGCTTTCACATGTAAAATTGATAAAAGATTTATTAACATAATAGAGCTAACTTTCACATGATGCTTGATATGTACTTTTTTTTTTTTTTTTTTTTTTTGCGATACCCAGGACTCTCACTGTTGTGGCCTCTCCCGTTGCAGAGCACAGGCTCCGGATGCACAGGCTCAGCGGCCATGGCTCACGGGCCCAGCCGCTCCGCGGCATGTGGGATCCTCCCAGACCGGGGCACGAACCCGTGTCCCCTGCATCGGCAGGCGGCAGGCAGACGCTCAACCACTGCGCCACCAGGGAAGCCCTGATATGTACTTTTTATTCTAAGTGCATGCATAGGGTTAATTCTTACAACAACCCTATGAGGTAGGTACTATTATTATCCCTATTTTACAGATGGTAAAGCTAAGGCACAGAAAGATTAAAGTGACTTGCTCAAGGTCATAAAACTAGTAAGGGATGAAGTTGTATGTGTTTTACTGTCTATATAATAAGAAATAATAATAATAGGCAATATGGTAACAGGAAAACAATTATCCACTACATAAGAACAAACAGATTGGGATAGCAGTTTGGAACTATTTTTTTAAAAAGCTTCAGGGTACTCCCCTGGTGGTCCAGTGGTTAAGACTCCACACTTCCAATGCAAGGGGCGCGGGTTCAATCCCTAGTCGGGGAACTAAGATCCCACATGCTGCGTGGTGTGGCCAAAAAATCTATAAAAAATAAAAAGCTTCAAAAAATGTATATACATTTTGCAGTATTCCATTTCTAAGATATATCCTAAGGAAATAATCAGACAAACAAATGGACAAACACAGATGTTCATAGTTCATAGCTTTGTTTTCTGTAATAGAAAAATTAGAAACAATTGGTATTGGGTATATAAATTATGGCATATTGACATCATGGAATACTATGCAACCATTAAAAATAATGATATAGACACAAATTTTTAACAAGAAAAAATTTTCAAAAACATTAAATTATAAAAATTACAAGATAGTATATATATGATATAATCTGAGCTCTGTTTAAAATAGATGTATATTTGTGAATATGCACAGGGAAAATCTGGAAAAATGTATTCAAAAGCATTAACAGGGGACTTCCCTGGTGGTCCAATGGTTAAGACTTCACCTTCCAATGCAGGGGGTGTGGGTTCGATCCCTGGTCGGGGAGCTAAGATCCCACATGCCTCACGGCCAAAAAACCAAAACATAAAACAGAAACAATATTGTAACAAATTCAATAAAGAGTTTAAAAATGGTCCACATCAAAAAATTTTTTTTAAAAAGCATTAACAGTGGTTACCTCTGAATGATCAGATTATGCACATGGGTAATTTTTCTCTTTTAAGTTTTCTGAAATTTTTCCAATTAGTGTATTTTATATTTACAATCAGAAAAAGAAATACAGCTCTTTGTATTAAAAACAATGAAACAAAAGAACAACACAGTAACAGCACCACCACCAAGAAAAGGTATTGGGTTGGCCAAAAAGTTAGTTCAGTTTTAAGTAAAAACAAAAAACACATTTTTCATTTTCACCAAGAATTTTATCGAACAATGCATTCACTAACCGAGCGAACTTTTTGGCCAATCCAATATATACTTTAACCCAGGAATATCACTTCTGATAACTTACATTACAGAAATAATTGGAGATGTAAATAAAGATGGAGCTATGAGGTTATTTACTGCAGCACTGTTTAAAATAGCAAGAAATCACTCACAGGCCATAATTTGCCAACCCCTGTACAAAATGATGAATACGTGTGCAACTGTAATGTAAATACTTATCCTGTACCCTAAGCCCTATATAATTGTTTTCAATTTATCTGAACAGTGGTATATTTTTTTTATATTAAATTTTATTGGAGAATAGTTGCTTTACAATTTTGTGTTACTTTCTGCTGTACAGCAAAGTGAATCAACTACATGTATACATATATTCCCTCTTTTTTGGATTTCCTTTCCATTTAGGTCACCACAGAGCACTGAGTAGAGTTCCCTGTTCTATACAGTAGGTTCTCATTAGTTATCTATTTTATACATAGTATCAATAGTGTATATATGTCAATCCCAGTCTCCCAGTTCATTCCACGGGTGCCCCCCCATGGTATATTTTTAATAGTTTAAATTATAATAAATTTTCTCATGACAAAATATCTAAATAATAGGTATTTTTCAAATATGTTGAAGGACACATTAGTTATTTTTTTCTACATCACAATAAAATTAATATAAAATAAGGAGTTTACTGGAAAACAAATAAAGAAATTTGTTTAGGGCTTCCCTGGTGGCGCAGTGGTTAAGAATCCGCCTGTCAATGCAGGGGCACAGGTTCAAGCCCTGGTCCGGGAAGATCCCACATGTCGCGGAGCAACCAAGCCTGTGCGCCACAACTACTGAGCCTGCGTTCTAGAGCCCAGGAGCCACAACTACTGAGCCCACGTGCCACAACTACTGAAGCCCGCGCGCCTAGAGCCCGTGCTCCGCAACAAGAGAAGCCACCGCAATGAGAAGCCTGTGCACCGCAATGAAAAGTAGCCTCCGCTCACCGCAACTAGAGAAAGCCCGCGCACAGCAACGAAGACCCAATACAGCCAAAAAAAGAAAAAAAAAAAAAGTATCATGCGTAGGGACTTCCGTGATGGTCCAGTGGTTAAGACTCCACCCTTCCACTGTAGGGGGTGCGGGTTTGATCCCTAGTTGGGGAATGATCCCACATCCCATATGCTGTGTGGCATGGCCAAAAGATGCAAAAAATAAAAGTATCATGGGCACGGGTAAATATGATATACTGCTAAGTTAAAAAAAACAAACAAACCCACAGGTCTCAAAATAGTATGAACAGTATGATTCAATTTTTGTTTAATAATATTATAGTAGCTACATCTGGATATTAAGGTAACTGGTAATTTTTTTTTTTTTGGCATTATATTCACTGCACTAAAAAAAAGGTAAAACAATATTTCTCGGGTGATTAAGCAGGAAGGAGATATCGGATTGTGGATCCATTCATTACTTTCCCCAAAGCAAAGATTGGGCTCTGGGCTCCCTGAGTGGTGAGAATGAAGAGCAGAGCATAGCTGCAGTCAGACAAGGGAGCTGGGATCATTCTGGGGAGCAGAGATTAAGGAGGGCAATATCTCTTGTCATATACAGGGCATTATAACCTACAAAGCACAGGGGGGAGTTAGGACTAGGGCCAGGTGAGCACGAGGGTGGGGAGGTGCCTCTCACCACTTCTCCAACTGCTCCAACCCTCCATCCGGGGGACCTCCAATGCAGGCTTTCTGCTGCTGAACTTTCCACTCCTCCAACTTGGGCAGCAGTAGCTCAATTAGGGTAGTTAATCGGCCTAGCAGTGTTTTGGTGGCATCTAGCACCTCCTATGAAAGACATAAAGTGAGTGCTGAGAGCCTCTCACCATCACCCTCCACCATTCAACCAGGGATGAAGAGACAAAGAAGCCAAGGCTAGGAGGCCAGGGCTCCCGATGCCTCATTTTCCCCAGTTCCCTGCTGCCCACTCCCTCTGTCTTCTGCCACCCACCTTTCTCCTTCTGTCCAGTTCATTGAGCGTTTCCTGCAGAATGTCCTGCTGTCTGGTCTGATGGGGGTCCAAAGAGGGTGTCCTTGCTGGACAGCAGGAGCAGGAGTGAGACAAATGCTCAGACCTAGGGCTCCTCCCCCTCTCCTTCCCAGCCCAGACCTCAGCCAGAGTCAGGAGTGGGGAGTTCTGAAGGGAGAAGAAGGGAAACCAACCAAAGCACAGGCACCTCTGGGCCCTCATGCAAATTCTGAATGGTCTTGCTAGAACCAGAAGCCCACTCAATCTGCTAAGGCAGTTTCCCAAGCATCCCCTCCAACATTCACTAGCTGTCCCTCAGCCACACCTCCAGCCTGACCTCTACAACATACCCTGGCACCTCCAGCTTTGCAATGGCAGCAGGACTGTAACCAGCAAGATGCAGCCGAAGGTGATTATTGCTTACTGAGGCTTTCCCCTTCTGCTCTATTCTACCCTTGGCCTCCCAGTAGGCATCTTTCTCCCACCCCTCAATGTGCTTTCTACCTGAGGTCTGGATCTTATATCGGAAGCAGAAGACATCCTGCTGGTCTTTCAGTTGGCTGATGGATTTCACCAGCTTCTGCAGAGGAGATGAGACCCTGATGAGGCTGCTTCTGTGAGAGGAGGCAGGCTGAGTCCTGCCCACCCTGGCTCTGCCACATCTACCAACCTCCATCATAGCCTTTAATTCCAGGATCCGGGATTCAATCTCATGCTGCTGGCTCTCCCCAGGTGCTGCAAGGGCTGGTTCTCCTTGCTCCTGAAATAAGAGGCTCTGAGCACATTTCAACTCTGATCTTTCATCCCTGAAATCCAGGCCTGAAATGAAACCACAGGATGTGGAGGGATCTTGTTCTGAGGTAAATTTGCTGAGTCCTTTGCAGGATCCCTCTCTACTCCAGGAGCTTTCAACATCACCACCAAATTGTTCTCACCGACTGAGCCCTCTGAGCCTGGGTCAGAATTCGTTTTTCTTCCAGAAGGAGATTAAAGATCATCTCAGCCAATTGGGTAGCACCCTGGGGAAAGGCCTGCAGTAGGAAAAGAGAAAGGATTGATTTAACTTAACTGCCATCAATGAACTACCACCTCAGGCTCTCCCCACCAGTGACCTCAGTATTCTCCCCTTCTTCAGGGTCCCAAGCCCTACCCCTTTTCACCACTGCTCCCCCAAACCCTAGCCTCTTTCCAAATAGGTCATCTAGACTATGTCCTTCTCTCTGACAGTGATCTCCCAAGTCCAGACTCTGTCCCATTTTCCCCAGATCTTCCCCTGTCCTTTGAACCTCCAGGTCCTGTTCCATGTTCCATACCCTAACACGTACTCCTCTACACTCAGCTGCCATTCCTACTTTGTTATTCCTGGCTCCTCCAAGTACCTGAATGTCCCGATAGAATTTTCGCAAGTTGTGCTGTAGCAACAAACACTCAGGGTCCTGGCTGCAGCGGCTACACTCATAGTTCAGTTGGTCCAAGAAGTGGAAGAACAGCATATTAGCCTTGGCCTCATCATTGCCCAGTGCAGCTTCCTGCCTAGGGACCAGGAAGGACAAGGATTAGTATCTCTGCAGGGTTGCTACCATCTTGAGGCCTTCCAACCCCTTCCTGCCCTTGGTGTCTCCAGGATCCTGGGGGCTCAGAAGAAAGAAATCATTTTCCTCATCCCCCCAACTTCCTGAAGGCCTCACCAGTTCTGATCTTCAATCCAGACAGACAAGTTCTGTCGAATGTCCACCGGCAGGAGGCTATTTGAATAGAGCTGGTGCAGCTGATCCTGAAATGGGCTGTCAAGATTCTGCAGCATCTCCCACTGCGCCATTTGGGGTCTGAGCCTAAAGGATGCATGTTCCCAATTGGAAATTTTGCTGGACTAAACCATCCACAGTCTCGTGATTGTTTATCATTACAAATTTTAAAAAATGTTTAATTATTCAGGTAAGAAAAAATACAGAAAAAAAGTAAAGTCTAGATTGACTCCACTCCCAATCTCGGTCCCTTTTCCTCCTCTCCGGAAGTAACCAATATTATCAGTTTGGCATATATTCTTCCAGGGAGTACTATTTAAGAGCTCCAATATGTAGGCCTTTTTGTTTCAATGGTAATTTTCAAACACACAACAAGGTAGAGTGAGTAGTACAAGGATCATCCATGTACCCATTCAACAAACATGTATGATACTTCCGCAATCTCATTTCATCTATCTCCCCCAATGAATTTATTTTAAATTTATTTGTTTGTGTTTGTATTCACTTATGCTGGAGCGTTTAAAGGTCAGTCTTAAGTATTTAAAAAAAGCGTTTTAAATTATTTATTTATTTTTGGCCACACCACACGGCATGCAGGATTTTAGTTCCCCCACCAGGGATTGAACCCACTGCAGTGGAAGCGTGGAGTCTTAACCACTAGACCACCAGGGAAGTCTCAATCTTAAGTATATATTTCAGCATTATCCCGGCTGGCCCCAAAGCTTTATCAGAGGCTGAACCTCCTTGGAGATGAACTGCTCTCCATGTTGGAAGGAGGAGCTCCATTCTCTAGAAGATGTTTAAGTTATTTAAATACTGTGTAAGGGGTCACTCAATCCCTAAGATTGTGACACTTTTATGACTTCTGTCAATCTGATTCTTCATGTTGATTATTAAGTTCATGAGAAAATTCACTCAAAACTTGTTCTTGCCTGCCACCAAGCAGGCTGGGTGGAGTCCTTCTCCCTACCTTTCCCCGCCCACTGCCATCTGTCTGTTTAGGAAATCAAAACTTCTTGCAGCCTGAACCTAACAAAAAAAAATTAACACCCACGTCTGTGGTTTAAAAAAAGGTCACATGATTTTATTACAAATCAAATGCTTGGGGTGGGAAAGATTCTTTTCCACCAGTACAAATAATCATGAGCTGCCTTTCTACCTCTGGGAAGTAGGAACTAGGGAAGTAAAGAATTGGGCAGGGGCTCCTACTTTTCACTTTAACCCTTTAGTAGTGCTTGACTTTTTACACTATGTACTTGTATTGCTTTTAAAAAACAAACGACGAGGCCCCAGCTCCTAAGGAACTAATTGGCTGGTATTAATAAAGCAAAGCGGCAAGTAAACCCTGAGGTTTAAATACGAAAAACAAAACCAAAAAACCTGGCCTTCTTAAATAGGTTGCAAGCACGGAGGTTAAGGGCTGTAAACTCCTTTTTTCTCCAGTTATCCAACACCCTTTTAGGCGCGTATTTTGTGCTCAATAAGCTTTTCTGAAAAGAACTCTATTTTTTTCTTTCTTTTTTTTGGTAAGAATCAAAAATAACAGACCGGAAGGTAAAAGCGTTGGCCAAGACACTGAACCAATGCAACAATGCCAGGTTTCGGGTCTTGGAAGTTGCAGGGGCGTTTCTGGAGGGCGGGGTGCGTTACGGTTGGGGACCTAGGTTGGACAGGAGGATGAAGGAGGCGACAGCTCCTGTTTCAACCTGGGGACAGAGTCTGAACCCTGCGGGGCGTACCCCCCAGGGCCTGCCTGCCCTCTCAGAGAGAAACTCGCGCCTCCACCCACACCCCCACGCACCTTCTCTGGGCCGGTACCTGGTTAGAGACTCAGCCCCCGCTCCCTCCAGTAGCTGTGGTCCAGGCTCCCGGTCCCCAAAGAGAGCTCTGGCACCAGGGCCTCCCGCGCTGCCCTCGGTTTCCGCCCGCCTCTCGAACCCGCCCCCTTGCCACAGGCTTGAGTGAGCAGCTGAACCCCGGAGCTCGCTATTCCCATAGAGCCGCCCCGACACTGGCTGCCATTCAGCCAACCTCTTCTCCAGGCTGTGAGTTCATTGGCGCCACCACAACTCCTCCTTCTCTGCGAGGCGGGACAAGCGGAGCCGAAACCGCACCTCTAACTGCAGCGATTGGTAGGAAAGCTCAAGTAAGCCCTGCCCCGTATCTGCGGAGGGAGGAATCCAATGCACAGAAGAGCTCAGGGCGGAAACAGCTGATTTCCGAGAACCAGCACCTACGCAGCGGAACCGAGACTGGCTCAGGACCTTGGAGGCGCTGAGCTAACAAGCGAGGCGGAATTTCGACATATTGGGACAGGAAGGGGAGGGCTTAAGTAATAACAAAAACAACAAAAGCCTATTTATTGTTGGTACCGTGCTAAGCATTAGGACACCGTACCGTTTTTAATTTCCACGAAACCCATTGCAAATCATTATTCTTTAGAAATTTAAAAAACTGAGTTTGGAGAAAGAAGGTACTAGTCAATGGTCGCTGAAGCTCTAACAAGTGGAGCCTGGATTCAAAGCCAAATCCTCTGATTCCGAACCACAAACTTTAAAATTTCTACATTTTACAGTACTGCCTTCCTCCTTGATAAAAAAAATCAGAGATTTGGATTTTGAACACACACGTACAACTTGTCGGAATATTAGATCTAGTCATCATGTTTACCACTTTTTTTTTTGGCTGCACTGCGCTGGCATGCAGGATCTTAGTTTCCCCACCAGGGATCAAACCCGCACCCCCTGCAGTGGAAGTGTGGATTCTTAACCACTGGGCCGCCAGGGAAGTCCCACCACCTTCTTTTATAATTGATTGATTGTTTGATTGATTGATTGCTACGCAGCTTACGGGCTCTTAGTTCCCCGACCAGGGATTGAACCTGGCCCCTTGGGCAGTGAAAGAGTGGAGTCCTAACCACTGGACAGCCAAGGAATTCCATACCACCTTCTTTTATATCTCAGTAGTATTCCCATCCCTAGGATCTAAGCCATAGTCATAGAGTAAGGTCCACTGCCAGTAAGGAACTGAACTTACTACTGATACCAAAGGGCCCATGGTAGTTGTTTCTTCCAGGTGACTCAATTTGAGGTGCCCCCCAAGACCTCCTTGCTGGTCTCTGGTGGAGGGCTGTTCACCTCTCTCTCATTATAATACTGGATCACCTGCTGAACCCCAGACTTCACTATAGGTTTAAGTGCAGTACTGATCATTACTCCCGTGGGCCCCCCTGACAATCCAGCCATGGCCATCAGAAGTTCATAACCCAGATCTATGACCCCGTCTTGGCCTCGTTCCTTGGCCTTGTCCGAGCAGTTCTGAACAGCATAATACAATGCTGTGCCCAGGTTGTAGAAGGTTCCCACTCCTGGCAACAGCTGGACGACATTGTGCACACTCTGCTCCCGCTCCTGCTCACAGTCCTTGATGGAGAGGGATCGTCGGGCCCTCTCTGGGTCTGGGTGCTCCCTGGCCAACAGCTGCAGAGCAGAGGCCAGGGCATCCACTGACACTCCCGTCCCTGTGCTTCTGCTTTTCTCGAGCTCTTGAAGATGTCTGATGAGGATCTGTGTCGCCTTTACACTCCCCTGGCGGTAGAGCTGAAGCTGCAGGACCCGTACATCAGCTTGACAGCCAGCATTCTCCAAGGCAATCATCAGGGGCAGGCCTACCAGGAACTTGGGGAGAAGGGCCATGTGGGTGAAGCCAGGCAGGGATTTGGGGAGCAGGGCCCGGCAAGACAATGGGGCTGAGGAAGGTAGCCAGGATCCCAAGGATGAGTGAAGGTGCACCAAGACGTTTGTCTGGTTTCCATATGAAATGGCATCCACAGCGTGCAGAAGGAAGCAGCAAAGAAGTAGCTCAGCTGGTACCATGATGAGTCTGAGACCACGCATGTCCAGAGCAGAGTGCACTGGAGACGGGAGAAACCAGAAACATACAAACCGTTTCCGTCAGGACTGTGGTCCAAAAGGAGCCCGGGACTCAGGAAGAACCTCATCTATCACCTCCAAACTTCTGTTCTTTTTAGCTACAGGACTGAGAAACAGGAAATGCAACCCAATTGTTCCCTCTTGGCCTTCTCCATCTTCAGGTCTTCCTCTGCCTGATTTCCACCCATTTAATAGGGAGCCCCAAATTACCACAAAGTCTGGTGATTAAGAAGTAAGACGGCTTTGATAGATTTGGTAGCTCCTCGATCCTGTTCTGCCTACTCCTCTGTCGGGTGAAGAAAGTAGATATTGGCTTTCCCCTATTATCAGTAAGAGATGTAATCTCTGCAAATATTTGTCCATTTGTACTGGCTTCTCAAACCTTGTCCCCTTGTCACACACTGGACCTCAATACCTAAAAACTCTGTTCTTTGGCATTTCCTGCCGGTCCCTGTCACTTTCACACTCTAGCTCATGATAGAAGCTGGGAAACCCAGAATCAGAAGAGGTTAGATGTCCTAGATTCTCTTTTCAGTTTAAAAATTAAATTAGCAAAAAAAAATTAAATTAGCAAGATTCAGTGTCTCATTGGAGATTTAGTACAAGGTAGATGAATGAGAAAAAAGTTAAAATGCTTCTACGTGTTTCTATTCTGTAGTTTTGGCCTTATTTTTAACTTCCCTTTCCAAAGATAGAAATAACGTTATGCAGCCCATAAGAATCTGCTGGACTCATCCATTGTGGATAACAATTGTTTATCCATCAGCTGTTCTCTATGCTGAGAGAGATTTAGCTCCAGTATAATCCACCCAACTTCCACTTGTTTCTTTTACTAATCCAGTCGTTCTAATGGATATAATAATGGATCACAGATTTGCGATATCATTGCTTAGCCATTTTTATTAGTTAACAATAAGTGTCTTTAAGCTTTCATCAGATTGTAAATGTTCTGAACATTTGAAGTTTCCTTGAATTATAAATGTAGTTATCAATAAAAAAATCAATCTGTCTATCTAGGTATCTATTTCTCTGTCTTTCTATCTAGCTAATGTTTTCAATAGCACACTTTTCAACATGTGGAGGGAAATATGAGGGACTGGAGAATAGAAAGAATATGATGAAGTTTCTTTGCGTGCATTCCAAAGATAAAATTATCATTTTTTAAAAGAGGAGAATAGAAAAACAAACGAACAAAGAAACAAAATGGGCATAGAGAAGTGTAAGCAACCTATCTATTTAGTTTTTAACACTTCATTAGGGCAAGTCAGTTTCAATGGTGCCTTGAAATTCATTTGGAGGATTGAAATCATATACCTCCTAGAAGCAATTCAAGATTTCAAAAGAATAATTTCTAAGTCATTTGATCTTTGTAACACTTTGTGCTCTACAACGCATCGACAAAGTTCAGGAAAAAAAGTGTTAGGAACCATTGAGTCCTGTGTTTACTTTTCATAACTTTGATGCTTTTTTATAATGACTTTGAAGAATGAGAACTTATAAAGAGAGGGTAGTAGGAAAGGGTGGAGTGGAGTTTGATAAGAGCTTGTAAGAGACTATTAGCTTAGCGAGCACAGAGTAGAAATAAGATGATTAGAAATTTTAATAACCTACAATGGAAAAGAATCTAAAAACGGCTATATGTATAAGTATAACTGAATCAGTTTGCTGTACACCTGAAACTAACAACATTGTAAATCAACTATACGTCAATAAAAATTATAAAAACAGAAAAAGAAAGTTAAAATGCTTCTCATGCTTAGACATATTACAGGTACAGTATATGGTAACTGAAAGAAAAAATGGAAAATGGAATGTGAAATAATGACTGAGAGCTACTAAGTGGAGAAAAGCAAGGCTAACACCAGTCACCTGTGTCTTTCAGCACTGGGATGAAATAAAGAGCATACACCTATCCTAAGTGGTGTCCAACATTTCTGCCTACTTACTGTGTCCCATCCTTGAAAGTAGTCCTGGGAAAGCAGGCTTGTCACCTAGGTGGCACTGAATATCTGAAGTAAAGAATCTGGACAAGTTCCTGAATCAATTTCCCCATAAAGCACTTCAGAATAACTGTGGAACATTTGATAAATTATATTGTCATCATCCATAGACACTGAGAGGCTCTTAACTTGGGGGTGTCTTCAGCTTTTTACCTAATTCTCCAACATGTTCCCAAGACTCATACCTGCAGTTCTAGGGGATGTTGATAGCAAAAGCTCTGAATTGTGTCACCAGCATCATGGGGGATGGCTTCTCAGCAAACTCAATCACCATCCAAGCTAACTGGCAGACCAGCCACCCCAGTGGGCATATTTGCCATCGTTAATACATTCCTCAGGGTGAGTAGCTGAGTTTTGGATTTATCCAAGCCTCCCTGTGGGTCCCCCAAGATCCCTCAGAATGACTTTAGCATTGCCAATGCCTTCTTCCTCATTGTGCTTTTTGCTCTCTCTCATGGATGAGGGTTTAAGTGGTGTCCTTTCCTCCCATCTTAACAAGCTGAAGCTACAGAATGTGGGCCTCAGCTGGGCCGACATCCTCCTCCTGGGCCACCTCCAGAGCTAAGTTGGATAGGTACTCAAGTAGAGGGGCTAAGGATGGGGCCGTACATAAGAGAACCTGGCAGGTCTTGGAAGCTGGGAGAGGGATCTGGTTGGAGAGCATGTTCAGAGGATGCCCAGTTTCTGTGAAAAACAGCTGGAAAGTCAGAACCCCTTCCTGGGTATTTCTTGGGAAGACAGCCAATGGGGACAGTAAGATGCAGCAAAGGAGCAGTACAGCCTGGATCATGGTGGGTCAGCAGAACAGCCCTGCTGGAAAGAAGCAGTGCTCAGATTGGGAAGTGGGGAAAGGCTTGGGATGAAGAGATACTAAGACTGGTCAGAACTAGGAAGTGTCTTGGCCCTTAGAAACTTTGGTTACCTGGGCATACCTCAGGCCCACTATTAAAGGCTATGGGAGATCCTCACTGTTTTGAGGAAGAAACAAACCAGAGGAACAAGAAAGTCCAAACATCTCCTTTGCTTGGTATCTTCATGGCTGGAATGACTGTTTTGATTTTTTTTGTTGTATCCCACTTTCTCCTTTGCCCCAGCCAGAATCACGAGGATGCCAGAATGCTGATAGTGTCCAAAACAATGACAGACATAGCATTTGCAAATATTTATTCATCTCTCTCCAGCCCAGACTTTGTCCTCCTCACCTTTGTCCTATACTGACAAATAGGCCTTTTCCTTTTTTGACCCTACTAGTCCTGCCCCATATCCCTATTGTCCTAAGCTTTTACCCTGGACCTATACATGAGATGAGGAGAAGTTCCCCTGTATCTTCTGAAAGGGAGAAGAGGTAAGGCAAAAAGGCTGATGACCATTGGCAAGAGACCCCCAAAACGTTTAATAAGTTCTTATTAAAAGTACACATTGGGTGAAAGTCCAGGGAAACTGAAAATATTGGTAAGTTAAATGAAATCGGTACAACTTCTACTTCTCACTTTTCTAATTCCAATGCAAAACACAAATAAAATGTGTTCATCAGCTGGGTGGTAACTCTTTCCATATTTAACCAAAACTCCAAACATTGGGCTTCATCTAGGGTTTAGCATAACTGCAGTCCAAAAATTAGGGGAAGAAGGTATCTGATGTCTTCTGAAACTGGTACAGGTTCCTACATATTGTTATGGTAAAAAGTTTCTTTGGTGCTGTCACTCATTTCTTTTTTAAAAATAATTTATTTATTTATTTTTGGCTGCGTTGGGTCCTCGTTGCTGCACGCGGGCTTTCTTTTAGTTGCGGCGAGCGGGGGCTACTCTTTGTTGCGGTACGAGGGCTTCTCATTGCGGTGGCTTCTCTTGTTGAGGAGCACGGGCTCTAGGTGCACGGGCTTCAGTAGTTGTGGTGCATGGGCTCAGTAGTTGCTGTCACTCATTTCTGACAGACAACCAAAAGGAACAGGCCAGAGGGAGGGGTCCAGAGTCCTTCCCTCTATTTCACTTCCCTCAGTTCCCAGCAGCGGTCCCTGACAACTAACAGCAGACAGAAGAAAGAAGAGGGGTAGGTCTGTAAGGATGCACTACCAAAATTGTAGGAAGCAAGAACTAGGTGCAAAGTGGTCCAACACTACCTGAAGTTACTGGTTGCTAAATCCCTAGGGAACCCTACCTAGGACTATACCATTTCTGTGGAGTAACATAACAAAGGATAAAATATTTAACCCTTTTTTCCTAAGATCTATCAAAAAGCAAGAATATCTACTCATCACTTTTTCAGCATTGTACTGGAAGTCCTAAGTAGTGTAATGAGGAAATAATAAAAAATTAATCGCATAAAAAATAGAAAGGAAAGTAGAACGGTATTTATTTAGAAACATGATTGTTTATGTAGAAAATCCTAATTTTTTGAGGAACTTCCATACTGTTTTTTACAGTGGCTGCACCAGTTTACATTCCCACCAAGGAAACTAATATAATATGTCAATTACATCTCGATAAAAAGAATAAATGAAAGTGGGGATATTACTATTTGTTTTACGGAAACAAAAAGGATTTTGAGAGTACTATGAATAGGGGTATGACAATAAATTGGATAATCTAGATGAAATAGACAAATTCTTAGAAACATACAACCTACCAAGACTGAATCATGAAGTAATAGAAAATGTGAATAGACCTATAATTAGTAAGGAGATTGAGTCAGTAATCAAAAATTTCCCAATAAAGAAAAGCCCTGGACAAAACAGTCTTATTGGTGAATTCTACCAAACATTTTTGGGGTCTTTTAGTTTAGTTTTTATTTTTTATATTCTTTTTTTTCCTACCAAACATTTGAAGAAGAATTAATACCAGTCCTTCTCAGACTCTTCTAAAATATCAAAGAGGAGGGAACATGTCTAACTAATTCTACGAGACCAGCATTACCCTGATATCAAAGCTAGACAATGACCCTACAAGGAAAGAAAACTACAGACCTATACCTCATGAGAATATTAATGCAAAATACTAGCAAATTGAATTTGGTAGCATATTAAAAGGATTATACACCATGGCAAAGTGGGATTTATTTCTAGAATGTAAGAGTGGTTCAATATATGAAAATCAATCAGTGTAATTCACCACATTAACAGAATGAAAGAGAAAAATCGCATGATCATCTCAATTGATATAGAAAAGCATTTTACATCAATAAAATAGAAATAGGAAGAAACTATCTTAATAGTAAAGGTCATAAATGAAAAACCCACAGCTAACATCATATTCAATGGTAAAAGACTGAAAGCTTTTCCTCTAAGATCAGGAACAAGACAAAGATGTTTGCTTTCAACACTTTTATTCAACATAGTGTTGAGCAATTAGGCAAGAAAAAGAAAAAAAGACACCCAAATTGGAAAGGAGAAAGCAAAATTATCTCTGTTTGCAGAAGACGTGATAATATATGTAGAAAACCCTAAATATTCACAACACACACACACACACACCTGCTAGAATTAATAAGCAAGTTAAGCAAAGTTGCAGGATAAAAAATCAACACCCCAAATTAGCTGCATGTCTATACAGTAACAGTGGAAAATATGAAAAAAGAAATAAAGAAAACAATTTTTTTTACAACAGCATCAAAAAGCATAAAATACTTAGGAATAAACTTAACCAAGGTGGCAAAAGACTTATACGTTGAAAACTACAAAACATTGCTGAAAGAAATTAAAGAAGGCATAAATAAATGGAAAGACATCACACCCATAGATTGGAAGACTTAACATTGTTAAGATGTCAATACTATCCAAAGAGACTAACAAATCTAATGCAATCTCTCCTAAAATCCCAGTAATGTTTTTTGCAAAAACAGAAAATCCATCCTAAAATTCACATGAAATTTCAAGAGACAGTGAATAACTGAAACAATCTTGAAAAAGAAAACAAACTTGGAGGACTTGCTTCCTGATTTGAAAATATATTACAAAGCTACATCACTACAAAGATGAAAACAACTTTGATGATCAAAAAGAAGTCAATAAAATAAGACTGAAGTGGTTCCTGAAAAAAAAAAAAAAGCTACAGTAATCATAACAGTGTGGTACTACACATAATGACAAGTACCTCACAGGAGTCATTCTGCAAGGCCAGTCAAAGCCACACTTGCAGGCTTTTGTAAGCAGCTGAGCTGCAGTGAGAGAATAATTCCTCTTCTTAAAAATGAAGATACTGGGACTACCTTGGTGACACAGTGGTTAAGAATCCGCCTGCCAATGCAGGGGACACGGGTTGGAGCCCTGGTCCGGGAAGATCCCACATGCCGCGGAGCAACTAAGCCCGTGCGCCACAACTACTGAGCCTGCGCTCTGGAGCCCGCGAGCCCCAAGTACTGAAGCCCGCACACCTAGAGCCCGTGCTCCGCAGCCAGAGAAGCCACCGCAATGAGAAGCCTGTGCACCACAATGAAGAGTAGCCCCTGCTCACTGCAACTAGAGAAGGCCCGCGCGCAGCAACGAAGACCCAAATACAGCCCAAAATAAATAAATAAATAAATAATTTTTTTAAAAAAATGAAGATACAAACGAGGACACACAACTAAAGAAGACTTGCCTCCCGAGAGAATATGCTTCAGCAAATGAAAGCATTTCCTGAAAATAATTCTAGTTTAGCCCTAACAGATAAGTGGATGAGAGACTTTGCTTAACATTGCTTAACATATTGGGAACTTATAAAAATCAACGAGAAAAACAAAACATAGTTTCAATTTAAAAAATAAACTGAGAAAGGCTTCCCTGGTGGCGCAGTGGTTGAGAGTCCGCCTGCCAATGCAGGGGACGCGGGTTCGTGCCCCGGTCCGGGAAGATCCCACATGCCGCGGAGCGGCTGGGCCCATGAGCCATGGCCGCTGAGCCTGCGCGTCCGGAGCGAGCTAAAACAGTTTCTTAGAAGAAAACATAGGAAAAAAATCCTCATGACATTGCATTTGGCAGTGATTTATTGCATATGACACTAAAAGCACAGGCAACAAAAGAAAATAAATTGGACTTCATTAAAAACTTTAAATTAATTAACTTTTAAAACTTTTGTGCATCAAAGGACACTAACAACAGAGTGAAAAAGTAACCCACAGAATGGGAGAAAATCTTTGCATATCATATAGCTGATGGGGTTAATATCCAGACTATATAAAGAATTCCTACAACTTAACAACAAACAAACAATTCAATTTAAAAGTGGGCAAAGGGGAATTCCTTGGCTGTCCAGTGGTGAGGACTTGGCGCTCTCACTGTGATTGCTAACCACAGTGGGCCCTGGGTTGGACCCCTGGTCGGGGAACTAAGATCCCACAAGCCTCGCGGCACAGCCCACTCCCCCGCCCCCCCAAAAAGGGCAAGGGACTTGAATAGACGTTTTTCCAAAGAAGACGTACAAATGGCCAGTTAGCACATGAAAAGATGCCCAATATTATTAATCATTAGGGAAATGCTAATCAAAATCAGAATGAAAGACCATTTCACACAACCTAAATGTCCCTCACAAATAGGTGAACAAAATGTGATATACACATACAATGGAACATTATTCAGCCTTAAAAAGGAAGGAAATTTGAACACATGCTATAACATGAATGAACCTTAAGGACATTATAGTAAATGAAATCAGCCAGACACAGAAGGACAAATATTATATGATTCCACTTACATGAAGTACTTAGAATAGTCAAATTCAGAGACAGAAAGTAGAATAATGGTTATTAGGGGCTGAGGACAGGGAGGAATGGGGAGTTAGTGTTAATGAGTACAGAATTTCAGTTTGGGAAGATGATGAAAATGTTCTGGAGATTGATATGTTAACAAAGTGAATGGATATTAACAACAGTGTGAATGTACTTAATGTCACTAAACATACACTTAGAATTGGTTAAAATGGTAAATTTTATGTTATGTATGTTTTACCACAATAAAAAAGCATTAATCATAAAATTAAAGATCAATAAATTGGACTTCAAAATGAAAACTTCTGCTGTTAAGAAAATGAAGAGACAAGGCATGGTCTGGGGAAAATGCTTGCAAATATATATCTGACAAAGAATATCTATCACATATGATACATGTGTGAAATTTATGTCAGTGATAAACAGTTGGCATCAGTATCCATGGATGCAGAACCTGTATGGAAGGTCGACTGTACTATGACATTTTATATAAGGGACCTAAGCATCCACAGATTTGGTATGAGGGGAGGGTTCTGGAGGCAATTCCCCTCAGATACCGAGGGAGGACTGCATGGCACTATAATTTACATCAGTGGTATGATACATGCAATATGCATATAGACACACAATATTAAATAAGCAAACAATTCCATTTTATAAGTGGACAAAAGACTTGAACAGATACTTCACAAAAGAAAACAGTGGCCAATAAACATATCAAAAGATGTACAATATCATGTCATCAAAGGAATGTAAATTAATACCACCAGGAGATACCCACTAGGATGGCTAAAATTAGAAAGACAGATAATATCAAGTGTTGATGAGAATCAAGTAGAACTTTCATACATTGGTACAATCACTTTGGAAAACTGGCAGTTATATGTGTATATATATATATACACACATACACATATATATGTATATATGGTTAAATATATACCCATCCTATTGCCTAGCAATTTTTCTTCTAAATATTTACCAAAGAGAAATAACACATGTCCCATAAAAGAAAAGAATGTTCATAGCATATTTATCCATAATAGCCCCAAACTGGAAACTACTCAAATATCCACTAACAGGTGCACGAATTTTAAGAAAACTGTCGTATATTCACAAACTGATATATTACTTAGCATTAAAAAGCTATAAACTACTGATACCCATGAGAACATTGATAAAGCGTAGACACGCTGAGCAGAAGAAGCCAAACTCAAAAGACATATTCTATGATTTCATGTGTGTGAAGTTACAGAGAGGCAACACAGCTACACAGAAATCAGACCAGTGTTTGCATGCGTGGAGGGAGTCATAGGAGACGAGGAGGGCAGGGAAGTGAGATTGACTGGGAACTTTCTAAAGTGTAGGACATGTTCTGTATCTTGATTGGCCTGGTGATGTATCTATGTATCTATTTATGTATCTATCTCTGTGAGTTCCTGTTTTTTTGTGTGTCAAAGCACATTGAACTGCTGTTTAAAATCTGCCTGTTTTATTATAGGTTAATTATACCTCAGCCAAAAAATTATTAACAAAAGTGATCTCTGAGTGATCAAATTTGGGGGGCTTTTTCTTTTAAATTGTTCAGATTTTTTGCAATATGGATATATTACATTTACTACCAGAAAATAAAACCAATTCTTTCATTTTAAAGAAGATATTAAAAAAAAGAGAAGATATTAATGGATCAACCAGCAACAAAAATGTGTATAGCCTTTGACCCACAAATTCCACTTCTGGGAAATTATTTCCGGAAAATAAGAATGAATCCAGGATGGGGGGATGGGTAAATTAGGTTAAGGGGATTAAGAGGTACAAACTTCCAGTCATAAAACAAATGTCACAGGCTTCAAGTTAGTATGAAGAGTAAAGTCCAATTTTTGCTTAAAAATATATGTGCAGGGACTTCCCTGGTGGTTCAGTGGTAAAGAATCCGCCTTCCAAGGCAGGGGACGCGGGTTCGATCCTTGGTCAGGGAACTAAGATCCCACATGCCGCGGGGCAACTAGGCCCTGGAACCACAGCTACTGAGCCTGCAAGCCTCAACTAGAGAGAGGAAACCCGCACGCCACAACTAGAGAGAAGCCCGAGTGCCACAACAAAACAGATCCTGCACGCCACAACGAAGACCCGACACAGCCAAAAATATAAATACATAAATAAATAAATATTTTTTTAAATGTATGTGCATATTACAGTTATAGAAAAATTCTATAAGGATAGTTGGACACCCAAATATTAATAAACTAGCCCTATGATGTGGGTCTATAGGTAATTTCTCTTTACTTTTTTACATTATGTTCACTGCAAACAAAAGTAAAAAAATACTTTACTCATACAAGATTAAAAAGGAAGAAATCAGACTGTCAGATTGTGGGTTAGGGAATTCCCTGGTTGTCCAGTGGTTAGGACTCTGGGCTTTCACTGCCAAAGGCACGGGTTCAATCCCTGCTTGGGGAACTAAGATCCTGCAAGCCTCATGGCACTGTCAAATAAATAAATAAATAAATATTTTAAAAAGATTTTGGGTTAAACCATCACTCCCACTGAACAAAAGGCTGGGGAGTGAGAATGAGGCTGCAGAAAGGCCACGGAGTCAGGCAGGAGAGATGAAATCATTATGAGGAGGGGAGAAACATGAGACCAATACCCCCTGATGGCTATAGGGTAGTGGATCTCAAAGTGTGGTCCCAAGACCATCACCAGCCTCAGCGTTACCTGGGAACTTAGAAATGTAAATTCTTAGGCCCCATCCCTGACCTGCTAAATCAGATACTCAGAATAAGCTGAGAAATCTGTGTGAGTTTTTTGTTTTGTTTTGTTTTTTTCCACACCACGCAGGCTTTTGGGATCTTAGTTCCCCTGACCAGGGATCGAACCTAGGCCCTTGGCAATGAAAGCATGGAGTCCTAACCACTGGACCGCCAGGGAATTCTCCAGAAATCTGTTTTAACAAGCTCTACATGTGATTCTGATGTACGGTCAAATTTGACCACAGCTATTGTACCATTGTACCATTAAAGGTTAGGAAGCACAGGTGGCAGTGTGGGGTAAGAGTAGGGCGGGAGGTGCTTCTAGCCACTTCTCCAGCTGCCCCAAATACATTTGTTAATTGTGTAAATTACTGAATGGATCCTAAAGATCTAAAAGTGAGTAAGGCAGGATCCTTACCCTCTAGGAGCTCACAATTTAGGGGGAGAAGTAGGAAATATGCTGTAACACCAGAGGATTTGTGCTATAGCAGTGGAAAGAAGAGAGCTCAACTGCCAAAGTTTCTCCATAGATTCAAAGGGTAACAGGGACAACTTTTCAAAAGGAGTGACAATTGAGCTGAGTCTTGAAGGCAGAGGTTTATCCGGAGGACAGGTGAGGTATGTGTGTGTGTGGCTGGAGCCTTCTAGTAGAGGGACGGACATGACCAACCATCGAGAGAAAAAGCCTGCTTTTGGAGTATGGAAAATAGTCCAAGATGAAGATGACTTCAATGTAAAGTAGGTATGTGGGTGGCATGGACCTAAGGCTGCCAAGGTTGGACAAAGACCAGACACACTCAGAGGCTCTGGACTCCGTCTTGAAAGTAGTGGGGAACCATCAGGTTTTCTGGACAGGGGAGTGATAGAATCAAACCTATGTTTTAGAAAGATAACTCAAGAGGCAATGTGGAAGGTGGACTTAGGAGGAGGGGAGATTAGAGTGAGGAGGACTAGCAGGACGGCTGCTGCAGGAATCTCAGTCGGAGATGACAAATTGCAATGAGTAGGAAGAGATCTAGAGTAGTCAAAGTTATAGAAACAGAAAGTAGAAGGATGGTTGCTGGGGGCTGAGGGGAGGGGGAAATGGGGAGTCATTTAATGGGTAGATTTTCAGTTTTTCAAGGTGAGAAAGTTCTGGAGATGGGTTGCACAACAACGTGAAGGTAGTTAACACTATTGAACTGTACACTTAGAAATGGTTAAGAAGGTATATTTTATGCTATGTGTTTTTTACCACAATTTTTAAAAAGCTAAACTGGGACTTCCCTGGCGGTCCAGTGGTTAGGACTCAGTGCTTTCACTGCCGTGGGCCTGGATTTGATTCCTTCCTGGTCGGGAAACTAAGATCTCACAAGCCGCCCAGAGCAGCCAAAAAAAAAAAAAAAAACTAAGAAAAGAATGAAGAAGAAAAAATTTTCAGATTGAGTAGACTCACAGGATACCAGAAAATAGGTGAAAAAAACCCCATACTTCATGTATTAGTGTGCCAGGGCCGCCATAACAAAATACCGTAGACTGGGTGATTTAAACAAAAGGAATTTATTTCTCATGGTCTGGAGGCTACAAGTCCAAGGTCAAGGTGTTGGCAGGTTTGGTTAGTCCTGAGACATCTCTCCTTGGCTTGCAGATGGCTGCCGTCTTGCTGTTCCCACACATAGCCTTTCCTCTGTGTTTATGCATTTCTGGTGTCTTTTCCACTTCTTATGGCACCAGTCCCCTTGGATTAGAATCCCACTCTTTTTTTCTTGTTGTTGTTTAAATTTTATTATTTATTTATTTTTGGCTGCGTTGGGTCTTCGTTGCTGTGTGCGGGCTTCTTCTAGCTGCGGTGAGGGGAGAGCTACTCTTTGTTTTGGTGCACAGGCTTCTCATTGCAGTGACTTCTTTTGTTGCGGAGTGTGGGCTCCAGGCACGCGGGCTCAGTAGTTGTGGCACAGGGGCTTAGTTGCTCCACGGCATGTGGGATATTCCTGGATCAGTGCTTGAACCCTTATCCCCTGCATTGGCAGGTGGATTCTTAACCACTGCGCCACCAGGGAAGTCCCTAGAATCTTACTCTTATGATATCATTTAACCTTAACTACCTCCTTAAAGGCCCTCTCCCCACATATAGTCACGTTGTGGATTAGGGCTTCAACTAATGAATTCTGAGGGGGGACACAATTCAGTCCATAACAGCTAGAGACATTATCATGTAATACCAACAATAAAAACTATGAATAATAATTTAAAACTTGGAAAGAAAAGTCAGTTTCTCAGTTGTACCACCCACATTTCAAGCACCCAGTAGACACACAGGGCTCGTGTCCACCATATTGGACAGCACAGATATAGAACATTTCCATCATCTCTCAAATTTCTGTTGGATTGCAGTAGTCTGGAAATTGTGGGAGAAGTCATAAAACCCCTAAGATTGTAATTGACTCTATTTTAATACACCCCCAGGTCCCTCTTCCCTACCTTAATCAGAGGGATCATCCTCATTCCAACCACCTGGAATTTCAACAAGGACTGGTAAGACTTGTCACCTCTGATTTTCAGTACGTGAATTAGCACATCTGTGAAAGACCTGCTGGCCTGGGCAGCATTCTTGCTCCTGGGGCCATCTGATCTTTGGGAAATCTCAATTTATTGCAGTACCCAGAGCCTAACAGAATAAAGCAAGCATGTATATGATTTAAGGAGTCATATGATTTTATGATGAAGGGAAAAAGCCTGTTTTGTTTTGTTTTGTTTTTGAGGGAAGAGGATTCTCTTCACTACCATGAATAATGACAGACTGACATAATCATAGTTGAATATTCTATTCCATATCTGAAGTTTAGGATAAGGGAGTTGGTGATAACTTTAAATTCAGTTTAATTCCTTCTGTGAATAATCTCTTTATTTATATAAAGCAGAAGATTCCTACGAAAAGTATCTAAGTCATGGCCCTTGAATAAGGCCCGAAATGAGTAGGAGCTGACTTTACTTCAGGAGTCTTGTCTTCCGAGGCCATGGTTGTTGTTTGTCCCCCTGGGTGATTCACATCTGTGGTGCCTTCCAAGCCCTCCTCCCTAGTCTCTGACAGAGGGGTATTTGCCTCTTTTTCATGGTAATAATGGTTCAGCTGCTGAACCCCAGATTTTGCTGCAGATTTAAGCACAGAACTCACCAGTAGCCCCTGGGTCCCCTGATAACCTGGGCATGATCACCCGAAGGCTGGAGCCTAGGTCTATGGCCTCATCTCAGCCTCACTCCTTGGGTCTATTGTAGTTCTGAGCAGCAGAGTACAAAGCTATGCCTGACTTCGTAGTAGATTCCCAGTCCTGGCAACAGCTGGACCACGTTGTACATATGCTGCTCTTGCTCATACTAACATTGTAGAGAAGGCACATCTTTATCTCCCTGGATCAGGCTGAACCCTGCCTAAGAGCTGTGGAACAGAGACCAGGGCACTCCCTGGGAGGCCCCTCCCTGTGCTGCTGTCCATGTGGCAGCATGGCAGCATGTATTTGATTGAAGAAAACCTGCATGGCTTTCACATCCTCCAGGCTATAAAGATGAAGCTGCAGGGTCTAGGAATCAGTCTCATGATCAGTCTGCTCCAGGGACATCCTTGGTGGAGTACAAAGTGGGTGAGGCCAGCCAGGGACTTTGGGAACAGAGTCTGGCAGAACCAAGAGCCTGCTGTGGGTGGCTGGATCCCCAGAGATGAGGAAAAAGGCACCAGGGTCTTTTTCTGGGCGCCACATGAAGTGACAACCACAGGGTACAGCAGGAGGCACTAAAGGAGCAGGTCATGGTGGGTCGTGGTGATGTCTAGCTGGATCTGACTATACTAGAGTGGAAGACAACACACAAACTGTTTCCTTTGGGCTGTGGTCTGAAGGAACCCAGAGCTCAGTTAGAGGACATCTCACCCATCAACTCCCAGCCTCTCTTGCTTTTAAGTTTGGGGCCAGGGAATGGGACTCAATTGCTCTTCTTGGTCTCCCTATCCAGATCACCAGGGACTTCCTCTGCTTTATGTGGGCCCCATTCCATGCAGGTATGGGGCCCCAAATTACCACACAATCCAGTCAGTGAGAAGTGAAACTGCTCTGGTAGATCTAGACCCACTCTGCCCAGTTCTCTGTCCCATAAGGAGGAAAGATGGTTGCTTTCCCCAATGATCAGCAAGGGATATGACCTCTATAATTATTTGCCCATTTGTACTGACTGCTCAAACCTTGTCCCCCTGTTACACATTCAGCCTGAAAATACATTGGCACTTCCTACATGTCCGTGCCACATTTCATCTCCAGCTCACAAAAGAAGCCGTGGAGGGAATTTCCTGGTGGTCCAGTGGTTAAGACTCGGCACTTTCAATGCTGTGGGCCTGGGTTTGATCCCTGGTCAGGGAACTAAGATCCCATTTTGCACAGTGCCCCACCCCCCACCCCCAAAAATGCCACGGAGACCTGCCGTTAAGAGAGATCAAATAACAGTGATTCTGATATAGAAGCAACATTTAATTTCTCTTTTCAGTTTAAAAATTAACACAAGCAAGCTATAGCATCCAGTTGGGGAATTAGAAAGTAAAAGGTAGATGAACGGGAAAGATTACAATATCCTTCATGTCTAGTACATAATATAACCACAGTATCTTTCAACTGAAATAAAGAGAAATTGGGAGAAAAAAATAGGGGCTAGGACCTATTAAGAGAGGGGGCAAAGATGACTCTGGTCACATGTCTTTCAGCACTGGGATCAAATGAATAGCACACTTCTGCCCTAAGCTGTCTCAACATTTCTAACTACCTGTTGTGCACAGTCCTTGTACACAGTCCTATCAAAGACATTTGAGACAGGAGATAGGATTCCTCGGAGGCCTTCCCTATCCAAAAACTGTCTGGAAATGTTTCTGTATTAGTCCCAGTATAAGGCGCATCAGAATGGTTGTGGAATGCTTGACAAAGTATATCTGATCTTCCATAGGCATTGTGAAATCTTTAATCTCAGGGTTTTCCATCAGCCGTTTGCCTACTCCTTCCAAATGCTCCCAAGATTTATCTGTGCACTTCTGGGTGACACTAATGGCAGAAATCTTTAACTCTGTTACCAGCTCAGTGGAAGGGAGCATCTCAGCAAATTCAACTATCAGTTGCGCTGTCTCATAGAGCACCCACTTATGTTCCTGCCTACATGCCTCAGGAAGGGTAACTGAGTGCTGCACCCACCTAAGCTCCCCTAAGGATCCCCCCAGATCCTTCAGAATGACCTTAGCATTACCAATCCCTTCTTCCTTATTGTGCTTTTTGCTCTCATGGATGAGGGTTTCAGTGGTATCCTTTCCTCCCATCTTAACAAGCTGAAGCTGCAGAATGTGGGCCTTGGTTGTGCAACCAACCTCCTCCAGGGCCGCCTCCAGAGCTAAGTTGGATAGGTACTCAGAGAGAGGGGCTAAGGAGGGGACTGTGTGCAAGAGATCCTGGCAAGTATGGGGATCTGGGAGAGGGATCTGGTTGGAGAGCAGATGAAACTGGAGGATGCCCAGTTTCTGTGAAAGATGGCTGGAAGTTCAGGGCCCCTTCCTGGGCATTTCTTGGAAAGGCAGCCCCTTGGGACAGCAAGACACAGCAAAGGAGCAGCACAGCCTGGATCATGGTGGGTCAGCAGAACAGCCCTTCTGGAAAGAAGCAATGCTGAGATTGGGAAGTGGGGAAAGGTTTGGGACGAAGAGACACCAGGACTGGTCAGAGCTTGGAAGTGTCCTAGCCCTTGGAAATCTCAATCACGCTGGACATCAAACCTTATAGGCTGTGGGAGATACTCACCTGCTCCTGGTAAAAAAAAGAAACCAGAGGAATGAGATGGTCTGAACATGTCCTTTGCCTCTGTGCTTCTCTGATCTGAATGACTGCTTTCTAGATCTGACCTTCTCTTTACCTGAGACAAAACAGTTGACCCCTCTGAAAACAGTGAAGGACATAACATTCACAAATATTTATCTGCCTCTTCTTAGTTCAGGCTTTGCCCTTACCTTTGCCCCCATGCTGAAATCAGGTTTCTCCCTTTTCCTGCCCCATATCCCTCTCATCCTGACGATTTCTCTAGACCTAAACTTCAATGAGAAAAAACTCCTCTGGGTCTTCTGGGGAAGTGGGAGGTGAAAGGCAGGGATACCAGTGATTTCTGGGTAGGAGACCCCAAAATAGTTATTTAAAAATTTTTATTATTACTATTATTTTTTTTTTGCGGTACACGGGCCTCTCAGTGTTGTGGCCTCTCCCATTGCGGAGCACAGGCTCTGGACGTGCAGGCTCAGCGGCCATGGCCCACGGGCCCAGCCACTCCGCGGCATGAGGGATCTTCCCGGACCGGGGCACAAACCCGTGTCCCCTGCATCGGCAGGTGACTCTCAACCACTGCGCCACCAGGGAAGCCCATAAAAATTTTTATTATTTTTTAATTGAAGTACAGTTGATTTAAAATTTACAATGTTGTGTTAGTTTCAGGTGTACAGCAAAGTGATTCATATATATATATATATTCTTTTTCAGATTCTTTTTCATTATAGGTTATTACAAGATATTGAATATAGTTCCCTGTGCTATATAGTAGGTCCTTCTTGTTCATCTAGTTTACCTATAGCAGTGTGTATCTGTTAATCCCAAACTCCTAATTTATCCCTCCCCCCCACCCGGTTTCCCCTTTGGTAACTGTAACTTTGCCCAAAATATTTTATTTATTTATTTATTTGGCTGTGCCAGGTCTTTGTTGTGGCACGTGGAGTCTTTAGTTGTGGCATGCAGGATCTTTTAGTTGTGCGTGCACGAGGGATCTAGTTACCTGACCAGGGATCAAACCCAGGTCCCCTGCATTGGGAGCACAGAGCCTTAACCACTGGACCACCAGGGAAGTTGCCTAAAATAGTTCTTATTCAATGGATTTAATAGGTAGAGGAATAGGACAATAGAATCCACCAGAAGTCAGACCAGATAAGAGCAACTTTTCAGTGTTTACATTAATTCCAGTGCAATTCCCTAATTAAATGCATCCATTACCTTGATAGTACCCCTTTCTAAGCCTACATCAAAACTATAGGAATAGGGCTTCATTTCTCATACAGGGGTCTAGGTGAGAAACTGTAGTCTGAACAGTAAGGAACAATGGCATATGGTGCCTCCTAAAACTGGTACAAAAGTCCACACATCATTGTGGCATAAAGGTTTCTCTCTGGTGCCATAACCCACCTTGGAACACAACCAAAGGGAACAGGTCAATGAAGGGGTCTTGGGTCCCTCCTCCTATCTTATTCTCTCCTCCCAGTCCCAGGATGGCTCCCTAATAAGCAAGAAGAAATCAGTCCCTAGAATAAGAGAAGTTAAGTCTTCAGATAGCTACAGGGACACTTTACTAAAACTGGGAGAACTAGATGTAGAGGTATCCAACACTACTGCCTGAAATTCTTGGACCCTAAGTCCACAGGGAACCTCAAGACTCTACTGCTTCCGGACAGCTTAGAGAAGTTTTTGGGTCCTGCCAGATTCTCCCATTTCTGACTTGAGTTCACCATCCATAACTGGACCTCCAGTTCTACAATCAGTGTCATCCTCATCCTCAATATGAAAATTACTTTTCCTTGAAATTCCTTGAATTTCCAACTCTGGTGCCTTGGGAATGACAGGAAAGAGAGATTGTGTAAATATGTAGGGGGATGGAAAGTGGTGGTGAGCTTGTCTCCAGGACTGAGGAATGACAGAGGGATGAAGACAAAGCCAGGTCCCCCCAATCAGACTTCCTACCTTTGCTCCTGTCCTCATCTTCTACCTGTTCATCAATTCCCATTAGCTGTCACTTCTTGGATGATGGGTTAATAGTTCATTTTTGGGAATTCTCTGGCAGTCCAGTGGTTAGGACTCCATGCTTCCACTGCACGGGGCACGGGTTTGATCCCTGGTTGGGGAACGAAGATCCCACAAGCCACGCAGCACAGCCAAAACAAATAAATAAATTAAATTAAATGGCTCAAGAAGCAGAGTCCAAAAAAAAAAAGTTTATTTTTTAGAGTAGTTTTAGGTTTATAGAAAAATTGAGCAGAAAGTACAGAGTTCCCAAATATTCCCTCTCCCCCAACCCCTCAGTTTCCCCTATTTTTAACATCTTCCACTGGTATGGTACCTTAGTTACACTTGATTGTTATATTATTTAAATGTTACGTATTATTATTACCTAGGTCTACAGTTTACATTAGGGTTCAGCTCTTTGCATTGCACAGTTCTATGGGTTTTACCAAATGTATAACGTCATATATCTACATTTACAGTATCATACAGAATACTTTCACTGCCCTAAAAATCTTGGGTGTTGTTTTTAGTTGTCAGTCCCCATCAGCCTGGTTTCCCACTGAGATAGGAGGCATCGAAGTAACTTCATCAGCCTCCTAGACCAGCAAGGCTGGTACATAAGTAATCAATAGCGTTCCTATTATCCCCTTGGGACCCCAGACCTGCTCTCCTTTTGCTGGCTAACAGGAGGGCCCTCAGGGGTTGTGCTCAGTACTCCTCCTCAGGCCTTGCCCTCCAGAGACTTCAGGTTCCAGCACTGGCTGAAGCTTTCCTCCTCCTCTGAATGACTCAAAGAAGCATCTAACTTTCTCGGGGTTCAGCATGCCTGGACTCCACAGAAGTTTTCCCATGGGGTCAAAGAAGTACAAAGTGGCAGCAGAGTAAAAGGACTAGCCTCTAGATTTACCAGATTGTATTAACAGCTACTCTGTGCTTAATGCTGCACTGGTGAAGATCAGTAAGCGCTGGGACCCTTATTATCATCGCTTTATTCACCTCTGTATACCTAGTCTTTGGGTAATCACATCCAATTGATACCCAGTGCCCAACACAGTGACTCCTACGTAGGAGGCACCAAATACACTGTTGTGTTAGTTGGATATATTAATGAATGTACCTGTGGGATCCAAAGGTGAATACACCGGATCCTGGCTTTCAAGTTCACAGTCTAGTGGGAAAAAGAACAAGATGAAACCCTGTAAGACTGGTGCTTTATCAGGGGAATGAACAAATCCCAGCTGTAAAAGTGATTGCTTTTGGTTTGGGGTTCAAAGAGTGACAAAGGGCTTCCCTGGTGGCACAGTAGTTAAGAATCCGCCTGCCAATGCGGGGGACACGGGTTCGTGCCCTGGTCCGGGAAGATCCCACATGCCGCGGAGCGGCTGTGCCCGTGAGCCACAACTATTGAGCGTCCGTGTCTGGAGCCTGTGCTCCCCAACGGGAGAGGCCGCGACAGTGAGAAGCCCGCACACCACGATAAAAAAAAAAAAAAAAAAAAAAAAGAGTGACATAGACTGCTTCACAAAAGAAAGCACATTCGAGCCGATTTTTGGAGGATGGCTAGGAGACTGGCAGAATCAACAGCTTGGTGGCGTGAAAAGTTCCCTCTATGAGAGAACACAGCAAAAACATCCTTCAGAAATTAAGGTAAAATCAAGATGTTCTCAGATTAACGAAAACTAAGAGAATTAGTCACCAGCAGACCTACTCTAAAAGAACGGCTAAGGGAATTTCTTTAAACAGAAAGAAAATTATTTAAAAAAAAAAAAGCTTGAAATGTCATGAAAAAAAGAGCAACAGAGTGAAAGATATGTATAATAATATACCATCTTATTCTCATGAGTTTTCTAAATCATGTTATGTGATTTAAGTAAAAATTATAACATTGCCTTATGTGGTTCTCAGCATAGAGAGAAGAAATATTTAAGATAATTACAGTATAAGTGGGGAAGGTAAAGAGACCTAAGGGAACGCAAAGTTTCTATACTTTACTCAAACTGGTAAAATGTGTCTTAGCCCTCGAAAACACCAATTACCCTGGACATAGCTTCACCTCTACCTTCAGAGGCTATGGGAGGCAAAAAAGATAAATTAGAGAAACAAGACAGTCCAAACGCATCCCTGACCTAGGGCTCTCCCTAATCTGAATGACTATTTTCTGAATCTCACCTTCACTCTACCACAGCTGGAAACACAAGAGGGCCAGGAAGCTAATGGTTTACAAGAATTGGGAAGGACATGACATTTGCAATGTTTACCCATCTCTTTCTTGCCCAGACTTCCCCTATGCCCCAGGCTGACAAACTGGCTTTTCCTCCCTTTGTGTCTCCTTCTTCCTGAGGCATACTTTTTTAAACAATTGAGGTATGGGACTTCCCTGGTGTGCCAGTGGTTAAGACTCCACGCTCCCAATGCAGGGGCTCCAGGTTCGATCCCTGGTTAGGGAACTAGATCCCACATGCCGCAGCTAAAGATCCTGCACGTGGCAACTAAGATCCCGTGTGCCACAACTAAGACCCTGCACAGCAAACAAACAAATAACTGAGGTATATACTCAGCTATAAAAAGAAGCGAAATTGTGCCATTTGCAGAGACATGGATAGACCTAGAGATTGTCATACAGAGTGAAGTCAGAAAGAGAAAAACAAATATTGTATAATATTGCTTACCTGTGGAATCTAGAAAAATTATACTGATGAACTTATTTGCAAAGCAGAAATAGAGACACAGACGTAGAGAACAAACATGAATACCAAGGGGGGAAGGGGATGTAGGATGAACTGGGACATTGGGATTGACATATATATGTTTTCCACAGTGGCTACACCAATTTATGTTCCTACCAACAGTGCACAAGGGTTCCCTTTTGTCCATATCCTCACTAACATTTGTTATTTGTGTTCTTTTTGATGATAGCCACTCTGACAGGTATCAGGTGATATCTCATAGTGGTTTTGATTTGCACTTCTCTGATTAATGACATTGAGCATCTTTTCATGTACCTGTTCTGATGCATACTCTTTTTACCCTAAAGATTTATCCTAGACAAAGGATCTTGAGGTGAGTATGTTTTTCTGTGTCTCATGTAGGGAAAGCAAGAGAAAAGGGAAGGCTGATAGTCTCTTCTAACCCTAATAGTTAAAAGTTCTTAAACGAACATAGCAGGTGGAGGGTTGAGGTATTTAGACAGATTGGCAAGTCAGATCAACATTGGCAACTTTTAATTTTACATGTTTAATTCAATGCCAAACACCAACCAAACACGTTCATCATCTAGAGAGTATTGCATCCCAACCCTATTTCAACATTAGGAACTGGGCTCAATCTGGTGTTCAGGGGGTGATCATAGGAAAGAAAATGAGGATGGGCTCGTCTAGTGCCTTTTAAAAATGGTGCAACATCCCCACTCATCATGTCACAAAACCCCATCTAGTGCTGTGACCCACCTCCAGCAGAAAGCCAAAAGGAACAGACCAGTGAGAGGGGTCCAAGGTGCCTTCTATATTCACTCACTCCTCTCCTTTGCCAGGGTGTGCTACTAACCAAAGAAGAGGAGGAATAAGTCTCCAGAGAGCTACTGAGGCACACTGATAAAAGTGGGAGGAGCAAGAAGTGACTGAACAGGAGGCCAACACTGTTGCCTGGATTTCCTGGACCCTAAATCCATGGGGAAGCCCAGGGCTCCACAGCTTCTGTCCAGTAAGAGGAGTTTCCAGGTCCTATATGCCCCTCCAAACTCAGATTTAAATTCACCACTTAAAAATGGGTCTGTCTCTGCCCCTAGGCATCTGGCTCTTCAGTCGCTCTCATCATCATCCTCAATCTGAAAGCGCTTCTTCTTCCGGATTCCTGGAGCTCCCAACTCTGGTGCTATGGGAATGACAGGGGTGAGAAGACAGGATATCTAGATTTGTTAAGGGGGAAGGAGGATGGTAGCATTTACCTTCAGGACTGGAGGGAAGAGTGCTAGAGGTTAGAAGAAAAGGCAGATCCCGACCAGACCCTCCTACCTTTGCTGCTGCCCTCATCTTCCTCCTTTTCCTCATCGCTGTCCAACAGCTGTCGCTTCTTGGGTGCCACCTTCAGCTGCTCTTTCCCACCATCAGTCCCTTCCTCTGGAACGACCATGAGAGGCATGAAATTAGGGAACTAGGTCCTCATAGTCTCAAATACCCTATCAGCCCTCTTGATCACAGGGCTGGGTAAGTACTCAATAGTACTCAATAGATAAGTGGTCCTGGTATTACCCTCTGGGGACAGCAGGCCTGCTTTCTCTTTCCCGGCTGACAGGAGGGCCCTCGGGGCATGTGCTCGGTGCTCCTCCTCAGGCCCTTGCTCTCCAGGGACCTTAGGTTCTAATCCTGGCTGAAGCTTTTCCTCCTCCTCTGGTTGGCTCAAAGAAGCTGCCATCCTCCGGAGCTGGGTGGGACTCAGCTTGGCTGGAATTCGCCAGAAGGTTTCCTACAGGGGCAAAGAAGTTGAAAATGAGAGTAGTGGGAAAGGAGCAGCCTCTAGTCCACCAGATTTTGATATTATTCATTGAATAAATATGAGCCTACATTGGTGAAGCTCCATAAGGGTTGTGAACTCTACTTATTGCTTATTTATCCAGTATGTGCCCAATGTCTAACACAGTGCCTGATACACCAGGAGGTTCCCGGTAAATACAGTTGTTAATTACATAAGTAAATGAATGGATTCTGGGGATCTAAAGGTGAGTCAGATATGATCCTTGCTCTCAGGGAATGCACAATCTAAGGGGAGAAAGAACCAATGTACTGTAACACCACAGGATTGGGGCTATATTAAGGGCATGAACAAATCACAGCCGCCAAAATGATTACAGTTGCCCCTCCGTGTCCGAGGGTTTCACATCCATGGATTCAACCAACTGCAGATCAAAAACATTGGGGGAAAAAATGAAAAACTCCAGAAAGTTCCAAAAAGCAAAACTTGGATTTGCTGCACACTGGCAACTATTTACATAGCATTTACATTGTATTAGGTATTACAATTAATCTAGAGACGATGTGCATAGGTTATACGCAAATACTATGCCATTTTATACGAGACTTGAATATCTGTGAATTTTGGTGCCGTGTCGGGGTAGGGGGGTTGAAGGAGGGATAGAGACTGCTTCTCTGAGGAAGTGACAACTGAACTATCTTCAGGGTTGGGTGGAGTGTTCATCAGGAAAGATGGGTGATCTGCCACCTTGTGTATGAGGCTGGAGCCTTCCAGTAGGGGGACTGGCATGATCAACTGTTTGGAGGTATGAAAAAGCCTACTGTTTGGAGGATGGAAAGTAGCCCCGGATGACTGTAGTGTCGGGCAGGTGTGTGGGGATGTGGCTGTGAGGCTGCAATGGCTGGCCAAGGCCAGAGACACCGCCTGGAGGCTGTGGACTTTGTCCTGCAAACAGTGGGGAACCATCAAGTGCTCTGATCAGGGAAGTGATATAATCAAAACTGTAATTTAGAAAGATAACTCGGGGCAGTGTGGAAGATGGACTTAGGAGAAGGGAAGATTGGAGAGATCAGCAAGACAGCTGCTGCAGGAGTCACGGTCAGAGGTGACAGGAAATGAGGAGGAGGAGATGCATCTTCAAGTAGCACCAACACGCTTGGCTGATGCTGTAACTGGTGTATTTACCTGCCCAGAGGCAGGAGGCCGAACCCTTAGCTTTTGCAACAGCTGCTGAAACTGTTCATTTTCCATTGCTTCCTCATTTTCTTCTGTCAGTGGCACCAGTGGAACTGCCTGAGAGCAGCCTAGGACAGGGTCAATGGTCACATGGTGAAGATGTGAAGAAAGAACTGGCCCTCCATCCCACGACCAGGTCTCCAGCAGCCTCCAGACCCCTGTCCTCCTGAAACCGTCATTTATCCACTCACCAAACTCTTCCCGATCATCTGCTGCTCGAATGAGGCAGTTCTGGAGCCACAGGAGGGGAGCCAAAAAGCCTAAGGGAAGGTGGAAAACTTACAACTGGCCCATACAACCAACCCCACCACCTGAGACATCTCTCCCAACGGGGCCCTCACCTTCCTGATGCAGGTTTTGCCCAAGGTTTTGAGTTGAAAGGACGGAGCCACCGTGGGCTTGTTCTGCTTCTGAGCCCTCCTCTTTCTCTTCATCCTCTTCACTCTCTTCCTCTGGCAGGTTTTCCTCTTCTTCTAGATCTTCCTGGCAAAAATCGTTCAAGGACTGCTCTTCATTAGGCTAAAATTAATTGGGGTGGGTAATGAACAAAAGGAGACAAGAAGAACTGAGTGGAGTCCTCTGGTTCCTGACCACCGCGCTGGGGGTATCTACTCAGAAGAGCCTGAGACAGGAAGAATCTGGGTGGGCTACTTCTAAGGAGCACTCCCAGCTGGCAGAGCCAGGGTAAGACTGTTACCAAGCTTGAAGGCGCCAACTTCTTCCGGCGTTTCTTGTACAGCTCCCGTCGCTCAGCCACCAGCCCCAGAGCCAGCAGTTTATCTACTATTCGGGCCCGTGAGCGTTTGGCTGTGATGTTCTTCATGATATTACCCAGGACATCTAAAGAGAAAGAACGTGTGAATGCCCAAGAGCAACAGGGGGAAGGGATTAGTAAAGGAAACAGAGGTCTTTGGAAAGAGGCTATAGCTCAATTCACTCCAAAAAGACACCACAAAAAACAGTATGGAGGTCTCTCAAAAAACTAAAGATAGAATTACTATATGACCCAGCAATTCCACTCCTGGGTATATATCCAAAAAAATAAACAAAAACACTAACTTGAAAAGATACATGCACCCCAATGTTCATGGCAGCATTATTTACAATCGCCAAGGTATAAAAGCAACCTAAGTGTCCATCAACAGATGAATGGATAAAGAAGATGTGGTACACACACACACACACAGAGGAATACTACTGAGCCATACAAAGAATGAATTTTTGGCATTTGCAGCAATATGGATGGAGTTGGAGGGCATTATGCTAAGTGAAATAAGTAAGACAGAGAAAGAGAAATATTATATATCACTTATATGTGGAATCTAAAAAATAAAACAAATGAATGAATATAACAACAAAGAAGCAGACTCACAGATATAGAGAACAAACTAGTGGTTACCAGGTGGAGAGGGAAGGGGGAGGGGCAAGATAAGGGTAGGGGATTAAGAGGTACTAACTATTAGGTATAAAATAAGCTACAAGGATACATTGTACAATATGGGGAATGCAGCCAATATTTTATAACAACGATAAATGGAGTATAACCTTTAAAAATTAGTGACTATAGTGAATCACTATATTGTATACCTGTAACTTACATAATAAAAAAGAAAAAATATATATATTTAAAAACAAACAAAAACGACATCATAAACAGAGCAAGTGGACAGGAAGGAGAGGATAAGCCTTCCTTGGGAACGGGAAGCAGCAGGAAAAGAAATTGAGAGCTTGGCTCTCATTTCAGAGGTTCCCTGAGCTTCCACCTCACTTACCATCAGAGCCCTGGAACTCCTCAAAAAGCCGCTGCAGCTCCAGCTCCTGCTCTTCCGTCCACAGTACAATCTGGGTTCCTTTCCTGTTCAGGGTGGTGTCAGTGGAAGGGGGAGCTCAGGGAGTGAAGAGTGGATTCCCCATCTCAGTTCCCTCCAGAGCATGTGCCTCTACCTCTGGAAGTCCTTGACGCTGTCAGCCAGTCCCAGCTGTACCAGACGGTGGATGATCTGCTTGCGTGTCCGAGGAGCAGTTTTCAGGTGTGCCAAGATGGTGTCCACCACATCCTGACCTGAGGTGGAGGAGGAGTGAGGCAGTGAAGAGGGGTCCCGGAGCTCAGGCTGCCCTCCTCATGCTCTTCAGACCTCAAGGCCTCATACCTTCCACATCCTTATGGGCAAGGTACAGTTCCTGAAGCTGGGCCTCCTCCTCTGGGCTCCACACAGGGGGTCTGTGACTAGAAGATCTAAATGGGGAAAGGAGAAAGGGAGCATGTAGACTGTTGGCTCAAAAAGAGGAGACCAAAGGTCTTCTCTTCTAAAAGGAATAAGGGAAACGCAGGTACCACAAAGGAGCCAGCTAGCAGAGGCCTAAGGTGTGCTTCCTTCCTCTTATTCTCCTTCCACTTAAGAACCCAAAAGTCAAACTAAGATTTTCCAGGTTGGGCCCATGGAACCTGACACTGCAGGGGCTGAGAGTATTATGGGAAAGAGAGAGAAGAGTGAAAGGAGAGGAGCTGAGATACTCAGGGAAAGAGGACAAATATTTCTATGCATCCTTAAGGCTTCCCAGCACATCTTGGGATAAGGCACATATAGACTCTCTCTGGGGGGGCCACCCCACTCTGACTGCCCCCCCCCGAACGCTGGTGAAGAAGGAAACTAGAGTAGACAGGAGACTTAGGGTCAATCCCAGTTCCTCTCTCAGGTGACCTCAGGTAAAGCATTTCACCTTCGGGGCTTGTTTTCTCACCTACGAAAGGGAAAGAAAGGTTACACCAACTGATCTGCAAGCTCTTCCGGCTCTAACACTCTGTGACTGTGTCACCCCCTTCCCCACCGCCAAGCCTTCCCCATCCTCAAGCTCACCTGCCATCCAGGGAGCCATAGCCCTCAGTCATCTCTCGAACCACAGCTGTGTTCTTCCAGAATAGCAGCTCCACAAAGGCTTTCTGGTTGACTGCGGCCAGTGCAAAGAACTTGCCCAGGATGTATCTGGCAAAAGTCACTAGCTCCTGTGGGAGTGGGAGACTGCTGTGAGGCCTGTGGCCTAAATGTACATAAACATGGGCCTTTAGGTATTTTTTTCTACGCCTGTTCCCAGCTGCCCCCTCCTCGCTCAGCCTCTTCTATCCTTCCCCTTGCAGCTCCCTCAACCTGCCTGTCTACTTCCTCACCGTTCTCTCATCGTTCAGCCTTGACACGGCTCAGGGCACTTTATCCCCTATCCTTTTACCCCAGGACTCCCCTACACCTCTAGAACCCCATTCTTTGGTAACTCCTTACTTTGTAGGCCCCAGCCGCAGGGTCGCTAAGCAGACGATTGAAGAGGCAGAAGAGGGAAAGCTGGAAAAGCAGGGCTTCCATTTTGAGATCATAGGCCAGCCGGTGCAGCATCTTGACGACACAGTGGTTGGTGTGGGTGCTATTTTGCTTGTAGCTCCGCAGTAGCAGCACGTAGGCTTGGATGACAGTTGAGTTCGCAAAGCTGCACCGAGACAGGGAGCAAGAGGATGTCAGCATGAGGACGTGTGGTCGTCCTCACAGCCCCACGGTCTCCATCCTGACACCAATTCCATCCTCCCGGCCCGCACCGTTTCAGGTAGTCCAGAAAGTTAAATTCTTTCTCCAACACTTCGACCATGTGCAACTCTTCCTCCTCCACCTCTTCTTCATCTTCTTCCTCCGCCCCTTGTTCCTCTGGTCCTTGCTGCCCTATAGAAAGACTGAGGATTACCGGGTGTCTGTGATGCTGGCGCTAGAGAAGAGCTGGAAGGAGAGAGATGAGAAGGAAATGGGAGACTCACGGGGAAGCGGGGCCCAGACGATTTGCTTCAGCAGCTGAATCTCCTCCTCTGGGGAAATGTCCTGAGAGCCAAACACATCTCCTTCTGGCCACACCTCCCTGGAGCACAGAGAGAAAAAAGACTTTTTTTTTATAATATCTTTTTTTTATAATATCTCAGTTATAACTTGAAGTGGGAGAAGGAATTTAGACTTATTTTATTTTCCAGCTGGAAAAAGAATGCAGACTGTTATTTCAAAGATGAAACAAAGACTCTAGGGAAATTTTCCCTCATAAGCCACACTGCAAAGAAAATCATACAGGAAGAAAAGGCAAATAATCTAAATGCGTGACATTTGAACAAATGTTGAACAAATGTACATATTCACACAATGGTGTTTTTTGTTTTTATAAATTTATTTATTTATCTATTTATTTGTCGCTGTTTTCACAATGGTGTTTTAAAGCCATCAGTAATTGCAGAAATATATCTGATGAGAAATGATGCTCACGGGACTTCCCTGGTGGTCCAGTGGCTAAGGCTCCGCGCTCCCAATGCAGGAGGCCTGGGTTCAATACCTAGCTGGGGAACCAGATCCCGCATGCCTGCTGCAACTAAGAGTTCACATGCCACAACTAAGAGTCTGCACGCTGCAACTAAGAAGTCTGCACGCTGCAACTAAAAGATCCTGCATGCCGCAGGAGAGATCCCACGTGCCTCACCTAAGACCCGGTGCAGCCAGAATAAATAAATAAATATTTGAAAAAAAAAAAGAAATGACGCTCACAATATATTGAGAAGTGAAAAAAATACTATAAATCAGTATTGCAATATTTCAATCTTGTAAAAGAAGGTGTATATGATATGTCTATATATAACACAGAGGGAAAAACTCTGGAAGATAACTCATCAAAATGTTAATGATGGCTATCTTTGGCTCATAGAATTAACTTTATTTTTTTTCCCCAACTAACTGTGCTAATATTTCTCAAAAATGAAACAAATAGTAAACCTCCCAATAAACCAACTAAAACTCCCCAGGACTCAGTTCCCTGCACAGAGCCCCAGCGCTTCTGAGGGGACTTCTCTCTTGAAGACTGAGAACCCTGTGCCACAGTGAAAGCCACTCCCTGCCCCCAAAAGCCCAGGGGCTGGATGTGGGAGGACGGGTAGGCAGGGCTCTTACCGGGCAGACCTAAGAAGGGTCAGGGCCTGTGGGGCCTGGCCAGCCAGGAGACAGTCTTGGATCCGCACCACGGCTTCCGCCCGCTGTTCTTCCACGGGCACCTCTGAGGCCGCATCAAAGGGAACCATGGAGTCCAAACTGAGCTCAGGATCCTAGAGAGGGATTATTAAAGCTTTGGTAACAGTTGTTGGTGGTGGGGGGAGACCCAGAGAGCCTGTCCAGAGCACTACCCTCAGGAAACAGAGCGTAGGACTTCCCTGGTGGCACAGTGGTTAAGAATCCACCTGCCAATGCAGGGGACACGGCTTCGAGCCCTGGTCCAGGAAGATCCCACATGCCACGGAGCAACTAACCCCGTGCACCACAACTACTGAGCCTGCGCTCTAGAGCCCACGTGCCACAACTACTGAAGCCCATGCACCTAGAGCCCGTGCTCTGCAATAAGAGAAGCCACCACAATGAGAAGCCCGCACACCACAATGAAGAGTAGCCCCCACTTGCTGCAACTAGAGAAAGCCTGCATGCAGCCACGGAGACCTAACGCAGCCAAAAATAAATATTAAAAAAAAAAAAAAAAGAAAGAAAGAAAGAGAGAGTTTCTGCAACTACTTACCTGGGCACAGCACTGTAGCTGCTCGGCCAGGGAGGGCCACACAGACTCCAGTTCCTCTGGGCTGTAGGGGACATTACCAGAAGCTACGGACTGATCTAGGACCTTCTTTTTCTTCTTTCTCTTCTTTCGTTTGTTCTACAGAGAAGGAACTATGTTAGGATGGCACGAGAGCTAGGGAGGCCTTTTCCCCATCAATGTCCTCTATTAACTAATTAATTAGATGTCTGAATTAATTAGACATTCACAGAGTGACCACTATGTGCTACTCAATAGCAATGGGGAAGCAGCAGTGAAGAGCACATTTCCCTGCCCTTGAGGCACTTGTGGCCTAGTGGGGGAGACAGGTAAGTAGACAGGTAGATGACACTACAGCCTGGATAAGACCTAGAACATGGCTGAGCATAAAACGCCATAGCAAAACCCAGGAACAGCACGTGACTCATTTCTTGTGGAAGTGATACCTTAAACAGAAGCCTAGAGAATGAGCAAATTTGCTCTGAGGACAAAAAATTCTATATGAAAAGGCTTTATAAAAATGCAAAACACTCTGCAAATGTAAACTACAATTTTTTCTCCTGAAAAGCAGGAGAATGAGAATCAATACCCCGACCCCACTCCCCCAAGTCATGGCTATGAACCAGTCTTCGCTGTGGGCAAACAGGAGGGCCTGTGAGGCCCTTAATGAGGTTTGTCCTTTATTCAAGGAACTTATAAACACACTAAAGGTCAGGAGCATGAGTCTGGATTCCAGCAGACCAGGATTTAAGTATCGACGCTAGCCATATACCTGCAAGACCTTGGACAAGTTGCTTAACCACTCTGCGCATGTGCCCTAGTGCTATTGTGAGGATTATAGGGAAACCTTAGCACAACGTCTGAGACCTAGTAAACGATAGGTCGATAAATGATAGAACCTATTAGTACTGCTAATACAACAGAGCTCCGAGTGTAAATAGACCTTTTAGAAAAGGCTCATTGGTACTACAGCCCCTTTCAAGCCCAGTTCTGACCGAGTTTTAACCTATAGCAAATAGAATTATAGGAAAATTTCTACAAAGCAGAGTCCTTATGTCCAGGACTAGAAATTCCTTGAGGTTTTCTTCTTGTCCCAGACTTTTCATTTATTATTTCATTTCAGGCTCATGGGTAGGTGTTACAACCAACTTTTATTTAAAGATCAGGACTCACACAAGCAGCTTAAGTTATTCTAACAGTAACTAACACAGGATGAGATCCCAGACCTCTGAGTTTTTTTTTTTTTGGCTGCACCATGCGGCATGTGAGATCTTAGTTCCCTGACTAGGGATCGAACCTGGACCCCTGCAGTGAAAGTTCAGAGGTTTAACCACTGGACCGCCAGGGAAGCCCCCAGGCCTCTGACTTTTAATGTAAGGTGCTTTCTATCTCATTACAGGGCATCTGAAGTATAACCAGGAAATAGCACAGCATAATTACTAAATTCTAAAATTATCAACCCCCTGGGACTTCCCTGGCAGTCCAGTGGTTGAGACGTCACCTTCCGATGCAGGGGGTGTGGGTTTGATCCGGAGTCGGGGAGCTAAGATCCCACATGCCACGTGGCCAAAAAAAAAAAAAAAACCACAAAAAAAAACCCACAACAGACACATAACAGAAGCAATATTATAACACATTCAAAGAGACTTTAAAAATGGTCCACATCAAAAAAAAAATCTTTAAAAAAAATAAACAAATAAAATTATGAACCCCCAGAGTTCATGTGCTTAAGCACAAAGCAGGTGTTTAATAAATGTTTCCTGAATGAATTAAGATACCTATGGTAGATCAGGGATCAATCTAATGAGAGGAGACTCACAAGGCAGAACTACATCGGCAATACCAACGAAACTCTTGCCCTTAGTTCAGAGTAGTTCTAACAGACCAGCTTAAGCTACAGAAAATGTGAGGAAAAAGAGCCCCCTGTCCTTCCTGTCCCCCACCCTTTCTCCCCAGCTCTTTCCACACCCTGGGCTGCCCAGTACCTGCACCATCAGGTTCCCACGGCTCCGGCAGAACCGCTCCAACATCTTGAGGAAGAGGTGGGTGGTTTCCACCAGGTCACGAAGGAAAGAGTGGGGCTGGCATCTCTCATTGAACTTTCGAAAGAGTGCCAGGAAGAGCTCTCGGTACTCCATCACATAGAAAATGTTGTCTAGAAACAGGGAAGAGAAAGGAATGGAAGGACTGACCTGGAAAGCTTGGGGAAAGGAGAGACGGGTGAAGCTGGGTCCGGGAAGAGTGAGATTCGGATCAAGAGGCAGGGAAGGCGGGATCAGAGACCAAGCGAGGCCTCACTCTGGATGATGCGGCTGCTCTCCCTCACGGCCTCGTCTGGGGATGCATTCATCTCATTCACTGTGGCCAGCAGCTCCTGATAGGCCTTCAGAGCCAGGTGCATCCTGTGAGAGGGAAAGAGGTAAAACGGAGGACAGCTTAGGACTTTGGTTCATGGAAACGGTATCACCCTTTGCACCCTCGCCTGCCAAAACAGTTCCATCAAAAACTCAATGACCCAGCCAGTCCTTGCTCCCCAGCTGACCACCTGAAGCCTGAGACGGGACAGAAAGTACCATCCAGAATTCAGGCATTCAGATTCCCAGCCTGGCCAAGATGCCCACTCTGACCCCACTTCTCCTCCCGCTCACCGGCGTGCCCAGGAGGTGGCTTCCTTGCGGTCAGTCAGCATCATCTCATAGTAGTTGGTGAGGTTCTGCTCAATGAAGTGGAAGGTGCGGACGGTGAGGGTCTCAGAAACCAGGCCTGGCCGGAAGGAGGCAGCTCGGTTGAAGGCCATGAAGAAAGCCAAAGCCCACATGTAGTAGGTCTCATCGTGCTGCTGAGCCTTCTCCCGAAGCAGGTGGTCCTGATGTCAAGGAAAAACAGACCACTTCATGACCTCAGGGCTTCCAACTTCCTCCTGTCCTGTGATGACCATGTGGACCCTGGACACCACTGTAACAATATTCTAGGACCCAAATTTCCACCCCTCTCTCATTCTCCCCAACGTTCCCTTCCCCTTCCTCTGTGGCAATCTCTAGAGCTTTTTTGGTCGTATCGATAACCCACTGCCTCCTGACTTCGTCACCATGTCTCAGGGGCACCCTACATCCGTCTCACCTACTAGTCCACTCTCTATGGTCAGTTTTCCATGGGTTTCTCCCCAGCTTGCCCTTCTTACCCACCGCTACCCCAATCACCTCTCTACTCCATCTTTCCTAGGCTCTCACCTTCACCGAGCCCATGAGCCGGTTGTAACAGTTCTCCAGGAACTCAGAGCAGAAGTCTCTGAGAAAGAGTCTCACGTTGAGGGCAGAGCGGCGCTGCACGGACAGCTCCCGGGCAGCCTGGCGACGTTTAGGTACCCGTCGGGGCTGCTTTCCCAAATCGGAAGTGTAGTTTTGGAGCTGGGGATGTAGGTTGAGGGAATTAGAATTACTCCTAACCACCTCCCTCTCCGGCAGCTCTTTACACATCCTTGGTACTACAGTTTTCTCAGAAGAAACTTGTAGAAGGTAGAAGGTGCTCTCCCTCTGGTACTAAGTGAAGATGCAGGTAGAGACAATGCCAAAAGCTCTATTTCTCCTAGGTCTCCAACTTTCTAAGCCCAAGAACAGAGAAGCTTTACCTCCAGAGAGGTAAAGGCCCCCAACTCCACAATGTTCCCACCCCTGATGGGAGCGGACTCACATTGTGGAGACCTTTGTGAAAGATGAGGTCCCTCTCCCCAATGGACTTCAAGCCCTGGACAATGTAGGAGCCCCCAAATCGAGAATGCCTGCAGAGAAAAAAAGTCCAGGGTGATTCCTCAATTCTCTGGAGGCTCTATCCCCATTCTCTTTCAGCAGCACATCAGAGCATGTTGTAACTGCAAAGTGCTCTCGTCACCACTGCCTTAGCATTTGGCCCAAGCCCTAGCATTCCATAGTGCAGGAATGGGAACATGGGTAGAGTGGCTCTCCACCACTCACCTGTTGCCTCGCTGCAGGGCTCGAGTCTTCTTTTCTGCCATCTCTCGCTGGCGCAACACCTCCAGTTCTGCCACAGCTGTCCTCCGCTCCTGAGCTAAGCGTCCCTGCCCTACTCCTGCCAGCTGCTCAGGGTTCTAGATTTAGAACAAGGAGGGAAGAGTCAGAAGGACAGTCATTTCCTATTCTGAGTTCACTCCTAGTGGGGACAGAAAGAGTGAACAAAATAGGACTGTTGATGGGACCCTGTACTTAAGACATGGCTATTCCACCTGGCACCTGCCTTCCCCAGGTATTTCAGTCATGATACAAGAGCAATTCCGGCTGCACAGCAGAAACGGACATGAGGGAAGGGATTGAGGCAACAGGTGAGTGTCTCACCTGGTCACGAAACATAAGGGAGATGATCTCCAGCACATGGAGGCTCCACTGATGCTCCGCAGTCGAGCTGGCCAGGAAGAGGAGCAGGTCGTCCAGGCCACTGAGGTGAATCGCCCAGAGCAGCCGGTCGTGGACACTGGCGTCATCATCAATCCTCTGAGCAGTGAGTGGTGAGGGAGAAAGGGGAGATCAGTCAGTTCTACTGCCCTGCCTTCAGGTTTTCCAACTCATTCCTTGACGAAGGTCCCTCCCGAGTTTAGTCAGAAGACAGGACAGCGAAAAAGGGGCAGCCCAACCTAATCAAGCACAAGAACTCGGACCAGCCAAGATCACCTTCTCCTGATCAAGGTTGGCTGGGACATGGAGAACATTTCTGACCAGCAGCAGGATCCGCTCAATCAGCAAGCTGTCTTCCTCCTGCCGTTCCTCCCAGCCCTGGTCAGAAGAAGGAGAGTTAGAGGACAAGACCCCCTGTGGAAGGCGGGAGGCATCTACCCTGATGGGGCGAGAGAGGCACAGAGAAGGATCAGGATTAAAAAGAAAGAAGGAAGAGTTCGAGTAGTCCCGAGGCAGCAGAGACAGCGGATTGGACTTGTACCCCCGAGCACTGGGACCGTATCTCCAAACCCCGCGTGTTCTGACGCCCCACTTGGGGTTCTGCCCAGGGGAGGAGCAGGGTGCTAACTGTCCCCTGGGATCTTGTGAGGCGGAGACTCACCAGCTGCAGCAGTTCATACAAAGTTTCACTGAGGACTCCAAAAGCCTTCTCACTGGCAAAGGCCTACGAAACAGGGGGATGGACCTTAAGTAGCCCCCGCCCTCTCCTTTCCCACCGCCCCCAAACTCTGCCTCGGGATTCTGGAGGAAAACCTCACCTCTTTGTAGGCCTGCAAGTATGCTAGCACCTGCAGAAAGTGGTGCCGGAAGCTGGGCTCCTTGGGCACGCTGCCAAAACAGAGCAAGGCTGGTTGTGTCAAGTTCACCATCAGCCTGGGGAGACCATGAAGGAGGGAGAAGCTGTTCAATTTCCTCACCAGGCACAAATACCAAAGGCTGGCACACAGTATATGTTAAAAAGCTGGGGGATCAACAACAAGGTCCTGCTGTATAGCACAGGGAACTATATTCAATATCCTGTGATAAATCATAATGGAAAAAAATATAGAAAAGAATGTATATATGTGTATAACTGAATCACTTTGCTGTACAGCAGAAATTAACATAGCATTGTAAATCAACTATACTTCAATTAAAGAAAAAAAAAAAAAGCTGGGGAATCAACCTGATAACAGCATGAAAGAGAGGCTTGTCCTGGCGGTGTTGGGTAAGGATGGGTAGGAGGTCGCTCTGCAGGATTTGCGCTGCCCCCAGCTGCTGCCGTACATCTCGCGTCTCATCCTCATGCCTCAAGTAGCGGATCAAATCCTTCACACTCTCTTCAGGGACAGAATAAACACTTACATGGAACCCTGGCAGAAGCTCTACCCAGGCCCATGTGCTTTTCATACCCATGGCTTGAGAAATTCAAAAGACCTAGACTCAAGCAAGTGTTGTTTTTTTCTTAACCTGTTACCTCAAAAAGCGACTCACCTAAGCAATCTGGCTCCTTGTGGTAAGTGTCTCCCTCCAAGTACCCAAGAGCACTGCACGTGGCTAGAAGTTCACAATTCATCATGTACAAGTCCACACATCAGTGGACCAGCCGTTAGAGAAGAAAGGCAGGTGGAGCCAAGGGAGCTAGAAATGATGAGGCCTATAGAGACAAGGAAAGATAACAAATGTAGGGGGACTTCTCTGGTGGCGCAGTGGTTAAGAATCCGCCTGCCAATTCAGGGCACGTGGGTTCATGCCCTGTTCTGGAAAGATTCCACATGCTGCAGAGCAACTAAGCCTGTGCACCACAACTACTGAGCCTGTGCTCTAGAGCCCATGCTCCTCAACAAGAGAAGCCACCGCAATGAGAAGCCCGCACACCACAACAAAGAGTAGCCCCCACTCGCCGCAACTAGAGAAAGCCCACGTGCAGCAACAAAGACCCAATGCAACCAAAAATAAAAATAAACAAATAAATAAATCTAAAAAAAAACCCCAAAACAAAACAAATGTAGGGTCCTCCCCATAAAAGGGAGGGGGGAGCAGGCAGGACCCTAATGCTCTGAGTATTCTGATCAAGGTCCTCAAATGCTTCACTTTTGTCAGCACCGAAAGTGCTGTTCCCAGTCCCGGGGAAAGCTTTAAGTGAAGACTTCTACCCAGGAGGCTCTGAGACTAAGAATTAAGCCATCCCATCCTCTAAATCGGGTCTGAAACTGTAGAAACAGTATGTCTGAGTCTAGATAACCTAGTAGAAAGAAAGGCTGGTTAGCAAAGGGCATCAACTCTGAGAATTTCACCCTGAGAAAGCTCTGCAGCCTTGTGAGAAGGTGGGAGAATGAGCTTCCCTCTGCCTTAAAATTGCTGGGGGAATTCCCTGGCGGTCCAGTGGTTAGGTCTCAGCACTTTCACTGCTAACGGTCCAGGTTCAATCCCTGGTCGGGGAACTAATTCCACAAGCTGCGCAGCATGGCCAAAAATAAAAAAATTGCTGGACCCGGTCCCCCTCCACCTTCCACCCACACAGTTATAGCTCTTCTGTACCACAAGAACTGAGAAAACCCAGCTCTGACTGTACAGTGATCCCACTGAGGATCTGATATATCCCAGGAGCCCTGAGGCTTCTGAGACTCTGGGGATGTGTAAAGAAAGTTCCTTCACTCTCCTCCCCAAAGTTACTCTTAAATTTTGGTGATCTTAGTAGAAGCCAGTACCTAACAGAATGGGTGAGAAAAAGAAGTAAATAGGAACTAGTTAAGTTCCTTGTCCCTCTCCACAGAAGAACCATCTTCCTTTTCTAAAGCACACCCCCTTTTATTAAGATCCCTAAACCCTCATCAGATAATCAAGTAGGCACAGATCCTGGATGTTTCAGAACCTGACACTAGTCATACACACACACACACACACACACACACACACACACACACACACACACTACATTCACTATGCGTCCCCTTGTCACATTCAGCCACACTCTCAGCACACAGCAGCTTCCTCTAAAAACACCTTTCCCTGTTCCATACGTACTTCCAACTCCACCCCTGTTCCCCCACAGGAATAAGAAATGGGCCATGTCCAAAGGACCAAGGTTTAATGCCTGATGTTATCTCCATGCATTTATGTAACTGGGCTACTTCTCTAGGCTGCTGCTTTCCCTTCCCCTACCCAGTGCTAATCTCCTTTCTGACCGCTCAGCCCAGCAACAGTGAGCCAGTAAACCACAGAATGACCAGGAAAACTGAAGGGATACCTGTCTTCGCTTCCCTTTCTCATGGGACTTGTAGACCCTAAGACCTGGGCTCCAGTGAGGCAGGTGCAGTGTGTGAGATCTGTGACTCTCCTCCAAGATAGATCTAGCTTAAAAAAAAAAAAAAAAAAAAAAAAAAAAAGATACATCTAGTTTTTCCAGACAGACCACTGGTGTATACACACATACACACACAGAGCAGACCAATTCTAATATTCAATATTTGTAAAACTGGCCCCGGCAGAGTACTCAAACCTCTGCTTTCAACACATCGGTTTACCTGAAAGGCAAAAATAACAGAGGTGGTAACTGCTGTTACCTGGCTACCTAAATAAAAGCTAGAGGGGAAAGAAGATAGGGAAGGAGCATCCTTGCAGATGTGAGAAGGGAAGAAGTTATGTAAGAGACCTAAGACTTCAGGTTCTAATCCCCTGCATTTCTGACAGAACCAGAGAGCAACAAGCAAAGTAGAGGAAGAAATGGGTAAGATGACTATTATAAAGCTCCCAGGCAAACTGGGTTTACATGAGGCAAGCTGGCAGTCTTGGGCCTATTCATTAGAACTGGAATAAAAGAGCTCTAAACAGGAGTTCCAGCCCTCACTGGTGGAAACATACTATTAAAAAAAGAGCCAGGGACAGAAAACTTACAGTTCACTCTCTTTTCATGCAGTTATCTAGAAGCTACTCACCTAGTCTGTGGGGCCTCATCTTCCTCTCCTAAACCACTTATAATCTGATTATCTCTACTTCACACTTACCCATCCAACCCACCACTTCTTAGATCCATGCCTTAGGTGCCTCCTCTGGCTATCTAGTCCCCCAACCCAGGAACATAAACATACACATTCCAAGACATAGAGCCCCCTCACGTGCTCTCTAAACCTTGCTTCCTCCTTCTGGAAGGTCCACCTCCCTTAATTCCAAAAGTTCTAAGCCTACCTGACCTTCAAGATCCAGCTCAAATGCCACTCCTCCATGAAGCTCTCCCTGATAGCCTACAGCAGGACAGGATCTGACTGCACATATCACTCTAAATGGACTTCCTCCTCTGACTGTACTACTTCTTTTTTTAAATTTTATTATTATTATTTTTTTTTGGTACGCAGGCCTCTCACTGCTGTGGCCTCTCCCGTTGCGGAGCCGGACGCGCAGGCCCAGCGGCCACGGCCCACGGGCCCAGCCGCTCCGCGGCATGTGGGATCCTCCCGGACCAGGGCACGAACTCGCGTCCCCTGCATCAGCAGGCGGACTCTCGACCACTGCGCCACCACGGAAGCCCTGAACTACCCCTTTACGTTATAATAACCTAGAGTACAACTTTTCTCCTCTACTAAATGTTTTATGTATTTCTGAATGCACTGAATTTCTTCCATAAGATAGACATTCAGTAGAAACTGTTAAATGCAACTTGGTGTAATAGAAAGAACAGTACAACGTTCAGAAGGTGGGGTCAGAGTCCTGGCTTCACTGCCTACCCGCCCATTTATTCCTCATCAAGTCAGTCTTAGCTTCCTTATCTGAGAAATAAGGTAAAGGATACTGTGGCAGCCATGGAAGTGCCTGCTCAGATTTCTCAAGAAAGAACTTTCCATTCAGCTGCAAAGAATGCAGTTAGCTGACAGCACCTCCAGGACCCACCTCAGCCCTACTCTTCCTGGGCAGACCCCCAGCTAATGACTAAGCACAGGGCTCACTACAGTCATAGTGAGCATGGGCTCACTATAGTTACCACCACCAAATTCTTTCCTCTTACAAAGAGGGAAAAGGAGAAACCACAAGTGCTATTCAGGACAACGGGACAGAACAGATATATACAAGCTTTTAATTTCTCTTTGTTCTAATCGGAGTACTTTACTCTCCTTCCTGAATTTTCTACTTTGAAAATAATTCTCCCCATGCCACTTCTTTGACCCAGAACAAAGGCAAAACAGGAAAACCAGCCATTCTGGCTTGCCAAAGAACCAAGAGAAAAAAGAAATTCTTTTTTTTTTTTTCTGAAAAAATGTTTATCTTAGAATTAAAACATGCAAGTAAAAGCATTAACATTATACCCTCAATGTCCCAACTACCTAAACAGTCATTCTCAAGCCAGGCTGTACTTTAAAACCACCTTAGGAATCCTGCTTAGGCCCTGTCCAAATATTCAGAAACTCCAGGGGCTGGGGAGAAGGGGCACGGGCACAGGCACAGTATTTAGGAAACGCTCGCCAAATGATCCTATAATTGGGAACTGCTTTAACATATACAAGACTATTATGCTGAAGGAAAATCAAGATGCAAAGGCGAGGGAAAAAAAAAAAAGATGCAAAGGTGGTCTACAACTTTATTCAACAATCAGCAGTTAGTTCTCATCATTTTTTAAATTGATGACCTTCTAGATAGGGTTTTTTTGAGTTTTTTGTTTTGTTCTGTTTGCTTTGTTTTAAAATACTGACTGGGGTAATATAGTTGTTTCCAAACTTCTGGATTTCATGGATGGGTCTTTAATTTTTTTTTCAATTTAGGGAGACTAACCTAAGGTGGCAGACTCTAAATTTTGTAACTTAAGGACAATTAAAAAAAAATACAGACACACAAACCTCGTATATTGCTGGTAGGACTGTAAAATGGTGCAGCTGCCATGGAAGTTGGTTTGGCAGTTCCTCAAAACGTTAAACAGAGTTACCATAGGACCTAGCAATTCCACTCCTAGGTACATATCTGAGAGAAATGATATGTACGTCCACACAAAATCCTGCACACCAATGTTCACAGCAGCATTATTTATAATAGCCAAAATGTGGAAAACCCCAATGTCCATCAATTGATGAGTGGATAAACAAAAAGTGGTATATCTACACAATGGAATATTATTTGACAATAAAAAGTAATGAAGTACTGATACACGCTACAATATAGATGAAATTTGAAAACATTACGTTCCATAAAAGAAGCCAGACACAAAAGGTCACATATTGTAAGATTCCACTTATATGGAATGCCCAGAATAGGCAAATCCATAGAGACAGAAAGTAGATTAGTGGTTGCCAGGGACTGGGGAGAGGAGGCAATGGGGAGTGACTGCTAGTAGGGACCTATGTGGTTTCTTTTGGGGGTGATAAAAATGTTCTAACATTAGATAGCAGTAACAGTTGCACGTCTCTGTGAATTGTACATTTTAAAAGGGTGAATTTTATGGTATGTGAGTTATATCTCAATACAGCTGTTATAAAAAACACCCACACAATTACTATACATTGTTTTCAGTATTTAAACACCAAAAAACCCCCACAAAAACCTAAGAAGGACAAAAATCCCAGAATAAAGTACAGTCCTTTAATACATTTAATTTTATGAAAAAACTCATTATGTTGTATTTTCACATTTTATCATAGACAGATGAGAACTCTGTCAAATACCTTAGACAAAGCAGATCTGGACATTTAAAAGGGATGTTAGTTACTTTTCTCACTCAACTAAGTACTAAGCAGTTGAGATGAAGCAATAATCATCTCAAATGCAGGCCTCAAAATGCAAGAACCAAAGGAAAATAAAGGATAAAATATTAAATACGCTTGCAATTCAAAATAGAAAATTAACACATTTCTTGAAAACAAAATAAAACCAAGCAAAAAACTCTGTCCCAAACCAACCCTGCTCTAAGAACCAGCTCTAAGATTCACTAGTATGAACAGAATGATGCTTGGCATGTGAATTCCAGTTCTGTCCAGTACTAAGTTGGTGATCTTGAGCATGTGGCTTAACCTAAACCTCAGTTTCCTTATCGGTACACAGAGAAAAATATGTAGGGGGTGGTTCAAATGAGATCACGGAAATCAGTGTCATTTGTGGACCAACGGACCACTGCTGGTCCACAAACTGTTAGCAGTCTGCATCAAGATATGGACAAAAACAAAACATAAGCATTTAGAACATCTTATAGCAATTTGATGCAGTTGATGTTTGTTGAATCTAATAGTAAAAATGCCTATATTCTGTATGTCTTTTTTTCACGTTATTTCTCTAGTAATTTAATTTTTCTAATAATACGATTCTAGTTCTACTATTTTAGAAAAGTACTTTATGTTTCAAGTGATATATCACAATAAAGCTAGAAAAAAAAGAAAGAAAGAAAAGTACTGGCCTGCAACAGCCTGGGGGGGAAAAAAACACTGGTTGTTCACCACAAAAGTTTGAGAAGCTCTGATATCAAACACTTATACTGAGTGTTAAGCACAAAGAATTCTCAAAATATTAATTTCCTCTCCATCTATTGGACTCTATAGTCAGTCACTAAGTGCTTACGAAAATCCTCCTAGGCAAAAGACAGTGCTGTGCAGGTGCAGTGGCTGCAGTGCTAAAGAAATTTAAGGAATTTAGTTGCAGAAATAAAACCCACCTAATATAGAAGAAACAATGTAAAAGAAAGTCAGTACTAGCTCTAAGTGATATTAAAAAAAAATTCTGAAAAACTAGGGCTCTTTTCAGGTTAAAGTGGCCAAGGAGGCTTTGTCAGAGAAAGTGTGATTAGAACTGGGCCTGTGAAGGCTGCATAGAATTGAGGCAGCTGAGAGGAGGAGGGGAACTTCAGCAGAGAATTTGCCAGAGTAAAACCAGAGAGGGAGCCACTATGAATAGAGGAGTCTTAACAGGAAAAAAATGGAAAAGAGGGTTGGAACCAGCTTTATAGGAAAACTTGGTCTTTGTCTATCAATTCAAGGATTTAGAACATAAGTCTGGGACTAACTGAAGATTTCTGAGCTGAAAAACAAAACGATCAAACTGGGGTCGCACAAGCAGGAGCACATATCCTACTGGTGTATCACTAAACATATCACTCTCTGTAAGGTCTCAATCTTTTTTCCTTTTACTGCATTCACTCTGCAAAAGATCCCAACCTCAGATCAATGCAACCATTTGCTTTCTAGACTCCTGGATTCAAATCTAGACTCAGATTTGCTAGAGGAAACCAAACAACCCTGCAAAATGATACACAACAAATGTGGTCTCCAACCTGAACAGGTCCTCAGCCTGGCCCAGCAAATCCTTTGTGTTCCTGGTCCTCTCCCTCTTCTCCTTCCCAAGGAACAGCTGTTTCTAACTTTCACCGTTACCCTCAAGCTCCTTTACTCCACTACTTCCCACACTTCTCAGCTGGTGTCTCAGGTCCCTTCCTCTCAGAACAACTGAGATCATCAGAAACGAAGTATCTCATTTCTCTCCACCCAAGCCTAAAAACATACATATTTCAAATGAATCTAAGCCCTCCATTTGTGAATGATCAATTACTTCTCGTCCCTCAGTTGCTTCTTCCTCATTCCTCATTTGTTTCCAATTTTCTCTTTATACTGGCTCCATTCCCATGTTATGAGTTGCTCAAAGCTCCGCCATCTTAGGGGGTGGGAAAAACCCCCAAAACCAAACAAACACCTTTCCTTGACCTCATATTGGCTGCTCCTGCACTCCTCCTTAAGAGATGATGCTCCTCAGGCTTGCATCTTTTTCTCCTTTTGGTGGCCCTGCCACACAGCTTGGGGGAGGTCAGTTCCCCAACCAGGGCTTGAACCCGGGCCACAGCAGGTATCGTAAGTGTTCAACACATGCTTTCTAAGCTGAAGTAGACAAGTTTCGAAGTTGAGGGAGGAGAGGATGAGGCTGGAGATTTGGAGGCATCAGGACGTAAGGTGGTGTGTCAAGTTGTGAAAGTAGATAAACTTACTCAAGAGAGTTCTGAGCGAGAGGAGTAAGGAAGCCAGGGCAGACTTCTTTGTCACCCTGTAACTGCAGAGGACTCATTTACATGTGTTCTTCCTTCCAGTTCCTTAAGGGCAGGAACTCTGTTCTATTCATCTTGTCCACCTGGTGCTGAGCACACGGCACAGTACATGTTAGGAGCTCAGTAACCTTTTACTCAGTTGTATAAGTGCCACTGATAATAGAGGGAGGTAAAATACTTCAGGGACACAGAGGAAGAAGTGACTACTTTGGCCCAGGAGGGCTGGAAATAGAGGTTTTCAGCGGGACAACTGAGCTCCTGAAAGAGAACTTCACCTGGCAGAGATGGATTTCCTGCAAGAACTTCAAGTCGAGGGAACAGCAGGAGCACAGGTACCAAAGCATGAAAGAGCACAATGCAGACACACCCTTTCCATAGGTTTGGGAGTCAAGTGCATGAGATAGAAAAAAATGATAGGGAGCTTTAGAAAATCAGCTGAGAGGATCAGAGTCAGACTGCCAAAGGCCATGGACACCCACCTAAGGATATAAACTTGACCGTGGGAGGCCAAAGAGGAGTTTTAAATTTAATCTGAAATGACCAGATTGACTTTTTAAAACGGTAATTATGTAGTGGCAGCACGAAGGTCCAAGAATTGAGAGACTCAAGGGAAGGAGCTTAATTAACGGCTGATGGTCCGGCTAACAAATCCAAGCAGAGGCTGTATCCTCCTTAAGCCTTCTACCCGAGGGAAAGGA